>NC_141688.1:187846996-189254703 GCF_964263255.1 Lissotriton vulgaris | reverse complement strand
TGGTAGCACTTGTGGGGAGTGGGTTCAACAATGGCAGCTCTCCAGTGCTCTCCAGTGTCTGCATAGGGTAACTACCACTGCTCAATATAAAAGAAATTGTCTCCCCTGTAGCTCAAAGATGGTTGAAAAGTGATCAAATGTCATTAGTTCTGCATCTCTATATACACTATCTACCCGGGTCACCCCATATTTAGACCAGTGTGCTAGACCTTTCAGTTTGTCTCCTGGATCTACCTGTTCCAACTCCTGCAGTGGAAGATCAGTTGAATAGGGCATACGAATATGGGAACACCCGAACAGTAACGAATAACCTGCAAGTCCTTTGTACCTCCCTGTAGTAGTCTGGGGTTCAGTAGTACCTGAATTAGTGAACATAAATACGAAGTCACTCCCTCATTTTTCCACCCCAGTGTACATCTGATAAAAGATCCACTGGTTGAGTCACTGGAGTTGTGCCATCAGGTACTAGACCTTGTAGTCTGACACCGCCAGTTCCCCCTCTACCGCTGGGCTTTGTAACTTGGCCAGTGCCACTCAGCATCTGCCTGTTTCCAGATAGGTTAAATCACCAATGAATCTAGCGCCTGGAAAATCCGATGGGTAATAATTATGGTCAGTGTGGTGAAGAAGTAAAGAAGCCAGGGGAATGCCACCATGTTTCCCACCTCTATTCTCTACGCTATAGACAGTGGCAGGGCCTTCCAAAAGTCCACCATGGCGCAAAGTCCTCTTGTTGCCCTCCAAGAGATCATTTGTGTCATGGTAAACCTTAATTCCAAGAATTTCAAGCAGATCCCCCCCTAGGCAAGCTCCTACAAATCTTGGGTTTGGGTTACTGCACCGCCGATTGGAAATAAACAGTATTTCTGCCAATAGATATGGATGGGATGCGTGAGGGATTTACAAAATGCTACAGAAGTGCTATTGCTCCAAGCAGGCCTTCATCCACATCACCCAGTAGAAGAAACATATCATCCGCATATAGGGCAGTGTGATGTCATCTACCCTGAATGTGAATCACCTGTACGAAGCGCCTCCAAGTCCCAATGAAGGCCTTCAAAAGCTTTTTTGAGGTCGGTTGCCACAATCATCACTATATGCTTGTCTGGGAACACCACTTTAAGGACTGAGAGGAGCCTGCAGATTTTGATTGCTTTGTTACGCCCTGGGATGAATCCAACGTGGTCAGCATGAAACAATCTGGGCATAAGAGACAAGAGGCAAGTGGCCAATATTTCGCTAAGAATTTTATAATCCATGTTTTGTATGGATAAGGGGCAGTATGCCCTGACTTAGTGAGGGGGCAGCCTGGTTGCAGCAGTGGGACAAGCAGATCCACTCCAGTGTAGGTGGGCGAATGCCCCATCTCTTGGGCTGCTGTATAGAAGGTGACCAACTTTGGTGCTAGTTCCTCAGTATATTCTGATTAGAATTCTACTGGTAGTCCATCAGTCTCAGAGACCTTGCCTCGATCGGCAGCCTTAATTGCAACTCCTATCTCCTGGAGCGTGATAGGATAGGATATGATAAAATATATAAAGCCCACTTATACCCAGGGGTGTCAAGGCGCTAGGCAGACAGAGGTGAGGAGAGAAGCAGAAGACAGCCAACTAGGATGAGAATAGCCATGTTTTCAGCAGCTTTCTAAATGCTGGAAGAGATTCCATGTTGGAAATAGGGGTAGGCAGGGAGTTCCAGAGTTTAGCAGCCACTAAAGAGAAGGAGCGACCGCCCCACCTAGCCATGCGGTATCTTGGAGAGATCAATTTTCTCTGGGAAGAGCATCTCAGAACTCTCCCAGGAGTATACCATTGGAACATGGTGTTCAACTGCGGCAAGCATTTTCTATGCATGGCCTAATATACCAAGCACAGAACCTTGATAGCCGCCCTGAGGGCCTCTGCTTCCTCCAGCGTATGTATCGGAAGTACCACTGTGTCCAAGAAGTCACCCATCAGTCTGTGGTAATATCAGTGGGGGAGCGTATAGTGTTGTATAGTATGCTTTGGATTTAGTATTTATGCTTTCTTGGGTATAGAGGCATTCACCAGGCATTCACTCTATCGCAGGTATTAGGGATCTCGTAGAACCGGGATTAGCCAGCCAGGCCAGTGGGATTCCAGCCTTACCACACTATGTGTGAGCTGGTATCATATATTTGCGATGAACAAAGCTACAGAGCTTCTCAGTGTGAACCATCAGCTGTTCCTTAGCAACCAAGAGCTGTTGACCACAGGTGAAGTGGCTGTGGCCTCACTGTTCACAAAGAAATTCTCTATGGCTTCACCAATGGTTTGTAGGAACACTGGATCCTCTAGGGTCTCCACCTATAGGCTCCAGTTGGGTTATATTGGCAGCTATCTATGCCAATTCAGAGAGAGCAACACCTGGTCCAAGACACAGATATTCTATGGTCCGAAGCACCCCATGTACCCCTGGGGAGGACAGCGAAGCATTGAGGTGCATATGCAGTTCATGCATTCCTGAATAGAAGATTAATACCCGTCACTGGGGTGCCGGCATCTCCAGGTCTACCAACCCCCATCCCTGCTGCCAGGTCGAGAAAGCCCTTGCCAATTGGTGGACCGTGGAGTACCCCAATGATGGATGAGATCTGTCTTGAGTCGGGTCTGTGTACCAGTTGAAGTCCCTTTCCAGTAGTATCCTGTTATATGGGGCCAGGATTCCTGACAGGTTGCCAAAAAATCCACCTTGGTCTGTGTTACGGGTATAAATCCAAACATTGGTCAAGACATTGCCCGCGAGGTGACCCGTTACTATCATGCATTCCCCATCAGGGTCGATCAACTCGTTCGTCTTTTTCAATGATACACTAGGGAAGATCCACGCATGACTCCCCTGGTGAATGCAGTGTGAAGTTGCATATAACTGCCCACATCATCTCTTACATATTACCTCCTTCTCGGTGGCAGTGAGGAGGGTCCTTAAATATGAATGTACCTTGTTCCTCTTGGCCATGTTATTAATACCTCCGACGTTCCAGCTGATAAAGTTATAAGTTAGGTTGGACACCAAGAATGGGTGTCGCTATACTACTCTACTTATCTGGGCAGGGGTATTGATTTCTCAGGGCAGCTAAGGGTCCAGGAATACCCTGGGAAAGTACCAACTGGGCATGCAGCGGCAGTCCAACATACATACCCAATACCCATAACTCAATGACACAACTCCTCAACCCCGGGACAAAAAGAGAATGACCCCCCCCATCCAAACGTCAAAACAGACATTCAACTCACCTGCAGTCATCACATGCACACATTAATCTGGAGCCGGGTGCATCAGCCATGATGGCTCCCAATTCACGTCACACCATTTAGAAGCTAGAGGAGGTTTCTAAGCCCACAATTGACCCTGTGTGTAAGCAATAATAAGGGAGGAGTAATTCGCAGGCACAGATTACACTTCCACATGGCAGTGTTCCATAAGAATAACATTGGTACAATTAAACTATTTCATCAGAGGTGCCAGGTGTAACCAGAGGCAGATGCACCCCTGAGCTATGTGTGGAGATCAAGGCATGGTCGGAGTCAGGGCCCTTCAGGTCATTTTGTAAAAACACAGAAGGGGAAAAGGAGCAAGCTCCGCTAATGGCCACTGACACCTCCACCACTTACTGTCGTTCATGCAGTGCCTGGGAGTTGGTTTGGATGGCCCCAGTTCCCTTCTTTCTTTGCTTCCTGGATGGTCTTCAAGGTGTTCCCCGATTGTCGAGCATTCCCATGACTGAGGGAGGTAGTCAATCCAGTCTCAGAGTTGTGGATGAAAGGTAAAAAGGTGCACTTCGTCCCCATGAGTCCGTCGTATTCATAGCATAAGATATTACCAGAGTCCTGAAGCACTTCTTGGCATCCATGAAGGAGGCTCGTTATTTTCGGACATCCCTGGTGAAATTTGAGAAGATAATTAATCTTTGTTTTCCACCATGATGTCTCCTTTCGTCCGAGCCTGACCTAGGATGTGGTCATGATCTCTATAGTGCAAGAGTTTGGCCACTACCAGTCTGGGTGTTACCCCCGGCAGTGGTGGCCATGCTGGAACATAGTGTGCACGTTCAAGTGCATAGTATTGAGAGATACCTTCTAGGGCCACTTCATCATGGAACCAGTTCTTCAGGAATCTGGTTATATTCCCATTGGGGCCATCTAAGCATTTAGGCAGGCCTGTAATCTGTAGGTTGATACTCCCGGTCCTATTTTCAGCTCTACCCTCTAGGGTCTTAAGCTTGTCCTCCATATGCGACATCCATTCATGCATGGATGCCAGTTCAGATATAATGTCCTCTAGCACGTGACTCTTTCAGCTAGTCTCCTGTGGTCGTCTCTCAGAAGCGCTATGTCCATGGCCTCCATAGAGGCAGAGATGGCCTGTAGTATAGTGTCTAGGGTGCACCTTGTTGAATGCCCAGATGGGTGCCCAGCACTCGATGCCACCTCATCCATGGCAGCAGAGTTCGGTAGGAACAGGGGTCAGGTAATTCCTTCTTTTTTGAATATTTATCCATCTTCTCGCTCCCAGGATGCCCAGGATATGGGCATTAGGAGGCATAATGGGCAAACTGTAAGTGTTTGTGGGTGCAACTACCCCAGGCTTCGAGCTCTAAGTGAAGGTGGGGGTCAATATGTCTGCCTAGAGGAAGTCTCCCCTCTCCAGTAATAACAGGGGTCCCCGGTAGTACCACTGCAATTTATAATTTATGGGGTGGTAATTATAGTCCCCATGCAGCAAGCGGAATGCAGAGGAATTCAACAAGCTCCCACAGGCTGTCCATTTACCCAGCACTGGACCAGGCACTCCAAGCCCCACTACACGTGGTTTCAAAGTCAATGGGCACTGAAGACACTATGTGATACTAGCGTAGTGACCAAACTGGGCCTCCCGTGAGGTCTCTTGTCTGTGGCACAGCTTAGTGGAACGCAATCAGTGTGGAGGAAAAGGGAAAGGCAAGGGGGATACCATGCTGTTTCTACCTCCAATGCCAACTAGCACTCACATTCTCTGGTGTTGCCAGGTACTGACACATTCACAGTGGGCCTCCACCTATTGATAACTGATGAACCCTGGAGCACCAGATCTCGCGTTCCAGCGGAGGGCCCCCTACTGCTCCAGGTTGCCATGGGGCATTTAGTGCCAGCTCCAGCCCATTGTCGCTGCTTGATGTGTGTCACGGGCCCATAGCCAATTTGCTTTTTGGACCTTTGCGGATAGGTGCTATCAGGTGCTTTTGGTTCTGGAGACCTGGGTCTCAATCTGCCTCACAGTGTGTCACACCAACTCACCGCAGGCCACTCTTATCACTGTAATCTTGAGTGTTATGGCATGGGCCATTCAGGGCCCAGTGCTACTAATAGTAATGGGACATGCTACGGGATAGAGGGCTCCCCCGAGCTCAGCCAGCAATCAAGAGACCCCGATGGCAACCAGCGATTCCGCCCTTAGGCCATTCCAAAAGGGGGTTTTGCCAGGGAGTCATAAAAGCGTTAGCCCCCGATGAGGACCGATAAATCAACTAGACCTGTTGTGCCCCGGCCTCACCTACGATCGTGGGTCCTGCTCTTGTCTTGCCAGCCCCCACCACTCTCTCTGCTGCATGATACTCTCCCCTGAGCTACTACTCTACACGCCCTCCATGGGTGCAGTGGGCAGCACAATATGCTATCCAGTCTTACTCGACTGATGTCACTACCATGCTTTGGATCAGCCATAGCCCTAGGGCCCAAAGGGCCTAGGGCTGCTGCCTCCTCTCTGTTGCTACACAAAGTCAGCCACATCAGCCTTGGGGATCAACATGCTGAGGTACCGTTGTTGCTTCGGTGCCGTGCCGCCATCTTGGGAGTCGACCGTTCAGGCTCCCACTTCAATTCAGGCTAATCGGCCAGCAAATATCCCTCCACTTTCAGGTCGAGGCTGGGCAGTGGGGTCATGTTCCCTCGAGCTACTGGGCCAATTTGGGAAAGTAAGGGTAAGGATAACCCTGGATGGTGACATTCGGCCGGGAGCACGGCAGCCAACTTCTTAAGCATTCACTGCTTAGCCAACACCGCCCCATCATGCTCCTTGAAGATGTAAAGGCTGTGTTGTACGGTGACACCCATTTCAATGACCAGATTCACCCAGGATCCCTTTAATACATATCATTGACTAACACCAAAGTAGTGCCGTTCTGCTACAGTCCGCTCAAGACCCTACATTTTTTAATTAGCATTTTATTTTTTGTTAAAATATAACCCATGAACCTGCAGCCAGCTATCCTAAGAATGTGTAGTACTCGCAGAGTTTAATGAGTCTGTATAAGATTAACAAAACACACTGGTCATGGAAGTAGGTAGCTAGTACCTCTTTTGCATTGTGTTCGGACAATACACTGTTAATGTACAATGCAGGAAAATGTACATGTGAGAAATGTGCCGTATAAATGAAACAGGGAGCAGAATTGCTTGATGTCGCAGCTTTTCTTGGCCTCCTCTATACTGTACATAGTTATGCCTCATTAAAATGTTCTCTACTACGCATAATGTACAGTGTGCATTCTTGTGAACATATAGCAGCTTCCCTGGAACAGACTCAAATGATCACTTTTACCCAAATACCTTGAATAGGAGACTTAAGCGGATCAACAAACCCAGAGCCCGCTTCACACAAGCGAATATTTTAAGACTATGAAACCCATTAGATCAACTTTTCCCTTTTCACTCGATGCAGAAAAAAGTTGATATGTTTGGACTACTAAGTATAGTATGTGTAGTGTCATTGGGTTATATGTTACCACTTACTAGCCCAGATTAGTTCTTACAAGAAGTGCAAACATATATTTTAATAAGACTTCGCTAAATATAGGTTTGTAACCATTTCTGTTTCATGAACCTTAAATAGATGTAATGACTAAAGTGTTTTCAACCAATTCAATGAGAGAAACTAAGCTAAAAATCACAATAAACAAAGGGAAAAATCAATTTTTAAATCTGTGAATAAAATAGCTTTCTTTTTGCTGGCCAGCATTGTGTAGAAGTATTTAAATAGGGTTTTCTACCCACTATAGTTCTACTTTTAATCTACATGAGTTCGTCTTTTTGTTTAAAAAATGTGAATGTGATTTTTTTCTCTTTTAAAACTAATAGTTTTTTTGAGTGACCTCAAACTGTTTTGTAGCCAAAGTAATCATCTCCATTGCGTGCGGGTAATACGCTTCGCCAAAAGTTTTGATTCACTTTCTCCCCTGGATTATGTGGAAACCTTTTGTTACACACGGTATTCTACCCTACAATTCCACACACTTGCTTCTCGGCGTCCTCCTCAACACATGGCTTGGAAAAAGTGAATGTTAAAGCAATATCGAACATGTGTTAAAACTGGGTGAAAGTGTTTGTGTATAGACAAAAGTAGCTCTGCCAGAAATGTCAACATTACTGACACTCCTGCAAATCAAAAGTTACAATTCATTTCTGGAGTAATGAATCGCAGTGGACTTTATGTAAGCGGATCATGGGTATTTTAATGAATGTTTAATCTAATTAATTGTGAGGCTTAATCTGAAAATAATAATGTTTGCTTTCAATTTTCTAGTCGATTTTGCTAGCCTATATAAAAAGAAATAGGATTTCTGGTGCCTCAATAACAATTACTATGTCAGTGTACACTAGCATGTATCTGACAGCCACATCTAATTCATTTTTACTTTGCATCCATTTACAGTAAGGACACTCTGACATTCAGGCCCGTCAATATTGCAAGCAATACACCCAAGTGTCATTCAACGCACAGAAAAGTCATCCTCAGTTTCAACAACTTTGCAAAGTTCCCGGCGGCGCGCAGTTGAGTTTCGTTGCTGTTGCATTAAGTCGACATTGCTCTCTGAAAATCAAGATATTGGCTCGAGCAGACCAAAACAGTGTGAGGTGTTTAGAAAATGAATATAAGAATGATGAAGAATATTGAGAATATTGTCTGACACCCAACCGATTTCTTCCTTTAACCTACCATTTTAATAAAAGAGTGTATCATATTTCACATTTTGTTACTAATTGTCTGGATTTGTACTTCTTACATCAAGAATAACGGAAAGCCTCAAATAAATAATAATATTTTAAAGTATCCAACACTAGTCTCTTTGCCATTTATTTCTTCGCTGCAAACTGTGTTGTGTGATGCTGCATGCTGTACCCACATTTACTGAGGATCTGTGTTCAAAGATATCAAAACTCTAATTAAAATATGAATATTAATATTGCGGGCGCTAATAAGGAGGCGCGGTTTCTAGGCATTAACAGTTGTTATTTGACCGTATTCTACAGCTTTTAAGTTGAGTGAATGTGTTGAGTAAGGACATGAAACACAATGAAAAAGGTATATACACAATGAAAAAGGTATGTGTGTCTGTCTGTATATGAGAGTGTGGTTTGAGGGATGACGTTACTAGTCTTATGGCCTTATTTTCGACTTTCTATGTAATAGGTACTCGTCTTCAGCAAATAATACCCCAGGCATAGGGCAATAACTTTTAAATATTTAAAATAAGGTCAATTTTGCATGTAAAAGGAACAGTAGTCTTCATCTGACCACTGTCTCAGTCCCAAATAAAATGTTTCTACAGTTCAATGCTCTTTATAAAAAAATATTTGTATATGTCTTCTATGAATACGTGTTTCTTAAAAACTTGTCGACATCTGGCCCTGGGAATTTAGCGCTGTATTTTTGCTGTTGTATAAACGTTTCAGTTCTATGTTAGCACTGAGCATTCAACACACTTTCCAGACCTAGAGAACTCCTCAAAATTCTAAAAAGTCAAACTAACGTCACACCTCCACAAGAAATATTAGCCAAGGATCGATGCGAAGAAATCACCAGCTTCTTCACAGATAAAGTCACGAAAATCCTTCATCCAAACCCCAAAGCCTCCCTCCCCCACAACCTGCCCTCTTTTAACCACTCCTGACCAAACAGATCAAAACCATACCACGGAGAACCAGGCCTGCTTCCAACTGTAGAATGGCGCTAATTGGTCGAACTTCGAACTCATGTCAGAAATCAAAGTCTTCAATATAATTGCCACCTTAAAGCCCACTTCCCAAACTTTGAACTACCTCCCATCCACAATAGTAAAAAATCTCAACCACATCATTGCCCCTTTCTGGACAAAAATCCTTAACCCCTCTCTTGCATCTTGTCGCGTCCCAGAATCCCTACAACTTGGGGAAATCACCCCTATACTCAAGAAACCAGGGGTCGACCCCAACAAGCTTAACTACCTCAGACCCATCTCCAACCTTCCGTTCCTAGCTAAAACATTAGAGAAATACGTTCTCCAGCAACTCAACAAAGGTATGGACGACTACAACCTGTTGGACACTTTTCGATCGGGTTTCAGCACTGAAACAGCAATGCTCAATATCCCAGATGATATCCACAGAGCCTTAGATGAAGGTAAGACCTGTCTCCTCATCCTTATTGACTTATCAGCGGCATTCAACACAATAAACCATCCAGCTTTACTTGAGACTCTGAAGAGGCGCGCCAGCATTAATGGCACAGTACTAAAATGGTTCACTTCCTACCTTCAGCACCGTTCGCAACAAATTAAAATCAACTCCTGCCTCTCTGCACAACACATGTCAAACTTGGAGTCCCGCAAGGATCGATTCTCTCACCATCCGTCTTCAATCTCTTCATGGAACCCCTTGAAATTATTCTGAAACAAGCAGGGGTTCAATACCACCTCTATTCAGATGACACTCAAAATACCACAAAATCAAATCACCCAAGGATGTCCAACACCGCAATGCCACGCAAACCTGGCTTAACGCAAACCATTTAGAGCTGAACCCGGACAAAACAAAATTAATACTGTTTTCTCACAAAAGTAACCACCATCCTATCCAAGGCTGGCTCAAGAATCTTGATGCTCTAAATTGCCCCCTTGTCCTTTCTGACTTGGTAAAATCACTAGGCATTACCCTGGATAAAAACCTGTCAATGAAAGACCACATCAAGAACTCTGCAAATGGTGCACTGTACTCTCTAAAACACCTCAAGAAAATTAAACCTTTCATTCCCCAGAATGGTGTTAAGACAATTGTACAAACCTTAGTCCTTTCTAAACTAGACTACGGGAACCCCATCCTAACAGGTGCACCAAAAGCTCACCTTGCCCCACTAAGGTCAGTCCTTAATATGGCAGCTCGACTCATAACTGGTGGAAAAAGATTTGAACACATCACACCTACCCTCAAATCACTAAACTGGCTTCCCATGGCAGGTAGATGTATTTACAAACTGGCACAAGGCCCTCCACGTCCAATCCCCCAATTACCTGAACAACAAAATGGTTGTAGCAGGAAAACCAAGAACTCTGAGAAGCACCAACTCACTTATTCTCATCCTCCCCGAAATTGAAACGGAAAGCGACCCAATGCAGATCCTGTTCTGGTAATGTTCCCAGGATATGGAACACATTCCCTACTGACCTCAGATGCAATCCCTCCTTCCCTTGCTTCAAAAAGGACCTGAAACTACTGCTCCTCAATCAATACTTCTCTGACCAAGTCAACCAACCTAGGCATCAATGGACTAATGGCCGCCCTTCTTAATCTGACTTTTCTAGGATGGGGGTCATCTGACTGTGTCAATCAGCTGTGTTTTTCACTCCTTCAATGTATATTTAAATGTGATGTCTTTGATTATATATTTTATGCTTTCTCATGTCATACGATGTAGTGCAACTTCTTCTTTTCCTTTGTGTATGTAAAGCGCTCTGATACCCCCTGATCTAGCTAGCGCTATAAAAAAACTTTATAAATAATATAAATAAATGCCTCACTTCTAGATTAGAGCTGGCAGGGTACCTGGAAGAGCCTATTTGTAATTACCTCACTACCATCGAGGACCACAATGGCCTTTAGATTGTGACTAGGTGCAATAGGTCTGATTCATAGACCCACCAGTGAACATGACACCATTTTCCAAACCTCCTTTGTCATTTTAGGAGGTGGGAGGCAAGACATCTATTTTAGACTCCTGTTAACTATACTAGCCACTTTATAGGTATGATGGCTTAATTTTCCCTTATCTTTCATTTGTTTATTAACCCTTCATAAATATTCTTGTGCATCTACAGCTGAAAACATCATTTTGATTTGTTCAACATTATCTACATTGACCAAATGGGCAGAAAACTTTTCACAGGCAAGTTTCTAAGGGGCATATCAGCAACGCTTTGCGTTAACTATCGCAAAGCGTACTTAGCGCTCCTTTCCCTAACGCCCGCTATCGCAAGTTTTTATCGCGGAGATATCGCGTTATTAGCAACACGTATCTCCAAGGCGCTAAAAATTCCTGCGATAGCAGGGAAATCGCCATTTTGCAGGCAACTGTTCCCTGCAAAACAGCGATAACCTTGCTGATACGACCCTGTGGTCGTATCAGCAGAATCCACCCCCTATGTTAGGGGTGGCTAAGTCAAGAATTTAGCAGACGTTAGTTTTTGGAGAAAACAGCAGTTTTCTCCAAAAACTAACGTCTGCTAAAATGCTAGGGCATCCTTCCTGATAGAGCGAAGCTGCGCTATTGATGTCCTGACATGTAGTGTATGTCAGGAACACTTACTTTGCATCTCATTAGAGATGCAATGGTAGGCGTAGTGCAAAAGGGTGCTAACATGCGCATATGCATGTTAGCACCCTCTAGCTGATAGGGCGATGGCTTTATCTCTGCTTTTCTGGCTTTTAAAGCCAAAAAAGTAGAGATAAAGCCCTTGCTGATATGCTCCCAAGTTCTTAAGTCTGTAACTTTAGCACTGATAATATCTCCTTCCTGTATGAGGCATAGTTAACCCTCCCCCTCCTCCCAATGTTAACTGCATAAGCACAGGCTTGATCTAGGCCTGATTAACTGTTGAACTGGTCTCCTCCAAAACAATAATTAGCTGTTTATGACCACTTCTTTCTGCCGATTTGGAGACAAATGGCCATAGTTATCACTCTTGGGTAAAACCATGACAGATGACAGAGGGATGTGGGGTGATAAAGAAAACAAAAACATCAATGATGAAAAAGTAAACATTTAAGAGAAAACTTAGACAGGAGATGACGTAAAAAAGGATTAGTAGATGGGGTAAAGAAAGAGTGGGTGGAGGAAAAAAGACTGAAACCAACGAAGGAAGAAAAGGTAAAATCTGATTTGAAAGGGTGAAAAGAAGGAAGGGGTAAGAATAGATAGAGTTAGTATGTAAACATGGAAGGGTAAAAGGAAAAATAGATGGAAAAGTAAAAAGAAGGATGGATTGATGGATATACTCACAAGTACTAGGATGGAAGAACACATTTGCGTGGGTGGATGGTTTGATGGAAAGGTACAGAGATGGACAGATGGCTGATAGTTGGAAAGAATTAATGCAAGGATCAAAAGATGGATGGATGGGTGTAATGATATTGATGAATAAACATAGAAAGAAATGCTATGTGTGATTAGAGGTATGGTTCAAGTGTGGGGGGTCTACAATTTCAGAGTACTCTCTTGTCTGTATGTCAGGTCAAATTCCAATGTCAGCCTCGAACGGACTGTAGTAAAGTGGTGTATAGGTGATCAAAGCTTTTTCTCCCAAACATCATAAATACTATCATTGTCCCTTCTGAACTTTTTCCTTTGGAATATATCAGCTTCTGGAAAGGTGTACTTAAAATTAGACAGTGAGTACAAGCAAATAACACTGTTTCACAATGTCTTCTCTATAAAGTGCCATTACAAAATGGCCTCATAATTGAGGGACATCGATATGTTAAAAAACACACATAAGATTCTGAAATATTAACTGTGGCTTTACGTGCAGTGTATTAATTCCCACAAAGTAATACATCTGTGACTTTTTAGATAACTGTAGGACTAGGCTCTCTCTGCAGGGTTGTCTCACATTGTTTGCCTTTACTCCTACTGTTTTCTGAATTTATTTTATTGGCATTAGGACTCTGTGTATGTTACCACTACTAGCCTGTGCTAAAGTGCGGGTGCTCTCTCCCTAAATCATAGTATAATTGACCTACACCTGATTGGCACACTCCCAGGGCTGGTAAATTGAATGTTTCTGGCCTGCGTGCAGCACTCATTGCGACACCCTATAACGTAGCACTTTAAAGCTTATTTCAGTCCTATCACTGAAGCCTGTAGTGTAGTTTTAAACTGCCATTTTGACATGGCAAAATAAACTATTTTCCAAACCAAGGACAATCATTTTTAATATATACAGGTCGTTCTTAAGGTAGATGACCCAAAAGGCCATAAGGCAGGGTGCATTGGATTTAAAAAGTAGGGCATGTTCGATTAAGTTTTGTCCTGGTAGTTCAAAATTCTTAAATTAGTTTTCCACTACCACAAGGCCTACTTCTCCAATAGACTAAAATGGGTTACCTTATTACTTTTAATAACTGCTATTGTTTGATTACCAGCAGGTAGAAATGTCATGTTTAGACTCAAATGAATAGATGATTTAAAATCCACTTTAATGGAAAAGTTTAAATTTAAGTCACAGTTCTGAAAATTGCACTTTTAGAAAGCTGGCATTTTTTCTGACCTTACCATTTTATTTCCTCTGCCAGTTTCCTAGGTCACATGTCTGTCAATGGCTCTGCTGTCTGACTTTGTGTATAACTCTCAGAAAGTTACACAAACGTTATTTGGTCCTCCAGCCATGATAGCTGGGGGTAGAGGTGTTCCCTGTCCCACTTACCTTTTACAGGAACTTGCCTCCAGCACACACTGAGAAATCTGACACTAGTCTTTTGTAACCCCAGACTACTTGGAGCCTTAACAGGGGAAAGGCTGCCACAGTTATAAACATTGGACCCTCAGAACAAACTCTTCAGTACACTCCTGGACCTCTCAACATTACAGTCTCAAACTCCAGAAGACTACTCTGCTTCTTGGGGCCTGCCTTGCTCTCTAGAGGACTGGCCTGCTGCTTAACCTGGCTCTGTCAGAAGGAGAACTAAACCCGGCTCTGTGAGAAGGAGAAATAAACCAGCTACTTGAACACAGGACCACCAGAGGTGACTTCATGTGCTAGTTGGCTGGCCTTATGTGTGTGCAGCAGGGAAATAACAAGTTCCTGCACCTGGCCCCTGCTATAGTGAATCTTAATCCCCTAGTTCTTGGTGCTAGGTTGTGGTGCTGGTGGTACTTCTCCAAACACCTGGGACAAAAATTCATAATTCTGTACTACTGATTTGATTGAATGTATTTTTGTGTCATTTTATGAATTACAATTTACTCTATTTTCTAAATAGGTCTGGACAAATGTCTTGTGTTGTATTTTGACTTTATTATTATTTGAATGCTGCATAAATACTGCCTCTATGTTAAGCCTGACTGCTTTTGTTACAAGCTGCCAGAGGGTTAAGCACAGGTTAATTTAGTGACTTTTGTGGTTGACCCAGACAAGGATTGTGGTTGTTGCCTAAGTTAGGCTTCCATTCCATCAACCAATAACCAAATGTCTTATAGCACTACACAGCTTTAATGAGAAAACTTGGGCTTAACCGCTAGTACCAGCGCCACAAAGCAGCGGGCCTCTCCCCAAGGAAATTAGTCTAAAGTATTTAAGCAGCACCAACACCACATTCAAATCAATAAACAGACCAAACAAACAAACCAATTTAAGAAAAGGTACACTAAAAATGGTCAGAATTGCAATAAGGGAACCAGACATTACTCATTTAAAAATGTAAAAGTCAAAGAGCTCCAATAAAACACAGAGCAGTATTGTAAATTAATTTCATGGGTGACCGGGTTCTATGTGACTTTTCATACACTGTGCTGGAATGTGGGCTCAATGTAGCCGAGTGTGTCTCCCCGATCAAGAACTTTAGATTCTGTCTTAAAAGCTTTTGTGGAAGTGAAGATTACACAATAATACTTCACCATCTACTATATTACATCACCAATTTACCGGAGATACTGTTGATATTACTAGTTAGTTCATTAGACTAACTGCTTTTATATGGAAATACTGTAGGCATAGAGAGGCTTTAGACAAGGTGCACCTACTACTATCTACAGATGACCTAGCAGACCCCAAAGTGAATACTATTATTGCATACTCCAACTACAATATATAGCTAAGTAGAATCCAAATACTGATCAACCCTCTTATCCTCAAGTACCATAAGAGGTGTTGAAATTGGGAAAAAATAATGTATGAAATGACTACTTAAATTGATAACTACAGATATACTGTGTTAGAACAGATATCTGTGGATGCTAGATTATGAAGTATGTGTACAATATAGAGTCACCAGGGCAGTTTTTGACTGATGGCAGCCTGTAACTTGCTTCTAGAGAACAATGGTGATCTGGGACATATTGAACCATACACAGGTAACAAATGCAACTCATAATACCATAGGGGACAGGTTGATGGATGTTCGAGGCAGTTGGTGCTCCACTCACAGGACTATGATTACAATATGAAGAAGAAATAGACCAAGAATTTTATTTTGAGATGACGAGTGGGGTAAGATATTGGCTAAGACAATGGTATACATGACCGCCAGCTCTAGAAATACAAATTTGGACCATCTGTTGCTGCGGTGGTGTACTGGTGGTGGTGTACTCATGTGATCAGATTGGCTTCGACCGAATTAGCTTGTTGGCAGACTATAGCAAGAAAAACGACCTGCAATAAATAAACTTCACAGGAAAAGATACAGAAAAACAGACAAGTGACCTACCTTCTGAAATTGCATACCTGTATTGAGAGCGAGATGCCAGACTAAAACGTGATTAGCATGGTAAAATGCTCATACATATCCCTGGGGGGGAGTAAACGGCATAAGCGGCTGGACTTCAACAACATTAGTCTAAAGTCTCCCGCTTTCTGATTTCATAAAAGAACATTTTTTGAGTTTACCACAACATGTCAGAGGAAATTTTACGGGGCAGAGAGGCAGCGGCGGATGCACTATATTCCAATCTCCCCAAAGTGGTTTCCAACTCTGGAGCTAGTAACAAAAATGTGTTAAGCAGGACAATACAAATGAGGGTCAAATAAGATTAGCTATGAAACGCCTGGAAAAATGTATGCGTCAAGAAATGACAAAATGGTGGGAACACAAATCCCTCACAAAATACCTTGAGGAGGGACGTGTCCCACGTGGTCTCCGCATACTAATAGCCCCAAGCTACGAGAATCCTTATCCCGATATGCTGAGGGAATGGGGCTTGACAAAATTTGGAGTTATCTGCAAAGTTGGTTCAAATTTTAATCAAATATGCCTCCATTGACAGGGACATACTGATGAAAGAAATTGGTGAAATCAATTAACTGTTGGCGAAATTTGAACCTAATGACATTATTACTAAAACACGAAAAGAAATCCAAGAAAGGCTTTCTAAACAAGAAGAAAAAATAAAACCCCGCAAAATATATAATTTGCCCGTGACAAAGAGGATTATGCGCAGGGGCGGATCTACACCTTTGCACGCAAGTTTGAAAAAGCCAAAAGCAATAAGTTCGCACAACAGCAATCTAAGCAAGCCAAACTGACTAACCAAAATGAAGCCACAACATCGGCTGCCTTTGACTCAAATGTCATTACCAGTGATGAGGAAGCACTTACCAGTGACCCTTCATCTGAGGATGGCGATTTCTCTGCAACAGACCCAAATTCCAGAATTCTAGACTTGGAAGAAGAAGTGGATTTCTTTAGTCTCAGACCGGTTACAAACACTCAGACCCTTAACGAGACAGCAGAAAAAAGTCAAGACGCAACAAAAGGAGGGGTGAGCGCCGAAAAAAGCACAAAATCGCCCAAAAAGCAAAAAAAACAATATTGGCGCAAAAAACGATAGAGGACAATGCGATCATTAATCTATGAACTTTGACCCTCACCGAGGCAGAAAAACTACTACTCAGCCTTGATCTTACCTATTGCCCGACTTCAGATTTCAACTATGCTAAAACCCGGGTTGACCTCTACTGCTATATTAGAAAACTCAAATTAAAGAAGTTTTTCAATATTAAGGATGGTCCCAGTGATAATATTCCAACTAACAAAACCACCAGTGTTACAAAAAATCTGACAGTACCAGCTAGAGACACTAAAACCTTTCTTCTGCTACATCAATTGGCGACAAATGACACATCCGAGATCAATCCCATGTCCACTCAGGATGAACTCAGAGATGCTTCTATTGCACAGGTTGGCGCTAAATGCAGTCCTTTCGAGCCTAAATCGAGGTTTACACCTATCATGCCAAAGGACTCGATTGACGTTTTCCATGATGTGGTGGTGGAAGATTTAAAGCAACTGCATCACAAGACCAAACACAAAAAACTTTATAAAAGCAAGCAGGAGCAAGATTACATGTCTCTGGTCTCTAAACTGAGCAATGACTACAAAAAGATCATCACCACTGCCGATAAGGGAGGCAATGTCGTAATATGGCCTCAGGATGCCTATATTGGGGAGGCTATGAAACAACTTAATGACTCTTCTTGCTATACCAAACCACAGGCAAGGATTATAATGAGGCCAAAGATTCATTACAGAAATTATTACACAAGTGGAAGAGAGACGGTATGATCTCTAAACAAGAATTTGACTTCCTACATGTTGAATTTCCAATATTACCAACATTATATCTCCTCCCTAAAGTACACAAAAAGGTTGTCCCAGTTCCCGGCCGACCAATCATCTCGGCCATTGCAGGAGTGGCGGAACATGTCACTGAATACATTGACTACTTCTTGCAGGATTTAGTCAAGGATCTGCCAACATATATTAAAGACACTGGAGACTTTATCAGAAAAATCAAGGATATTCCATGGAGCGATGATCTTTTATTGATTACCCTAGTCATTGAATCGCTCTACACCAGTATTGTACACACAACTGGTTTGGCAGCTTTGGAGTACCTCCTTGGCAAAAGACCTGTGAATTGTTTTGTTCATAATAAGATGATAATTGAACTCACTACATGGTGTCTTAATAACAACTTTTTCTTATTTGGCAATAATATCTATATTCACAAACGGGGTGTTGCGATGGGGGCCTGCGTGTCTTTACGTAGGCTGGTGGGAGGAACAGGTCCTCCTGCGCACACATGGTGTAACCTACAAGAAACATGTGGTGCAGTGGATGCGCTATATAGATGATGTTTTTATAATATGGAAGGGTGATTACGAAAGTGCTAACAACTTTCTTTTATCCATTATTACTAATCAGGAGAATTTGAAATTTACTTTCAATATAAGTAACATTGAAGCCGAATTTCTTGATGTGAAAGTGTTTGTCAATGATGGTCGTCTAGCTACTACACTCCACAGAAAGTGCACTGCCGGCAATAACATCTTGCACGCCAGCAGTGCCCATCCACGACATATAATAGATAACATTCCTTTTGGGGAGCTGCTCAGATTAAAGAGAATCTGTAGCACTGATCGTGACTTGGCTATCTGTACCAATGAAGCCTTGGATAGATTTAGACGTAGGGGCTAAAAGGAATCCATATTGAAAACAGCCATCCAAAAAACTAATGCCAGAACTCGTGAGTCATTGTTAACTTCTACTCACAGCAGCTCTGCACTAGCAGAAAGCAGCACTGAGGAACAAACTCCTAGGCTGATTACCAGCTACAGCAAACAGGCCAGACAGATTAAATCGATCATTAAACAGAGATGGCCTGTTTTGAAAACTGACCTTGTTCTGGCACCTAGGCTTCCTGATAGTCCTATTGTCACCTAGCGGAGGGGACCCTCCCTTAAAACTCAAATCAGTCACGAATTCCCTGAGCTTGAGAAGAAGGAGGATTGGTTGAAATCCCGGCCGGGATTCAAACGTTGCTCTACTTGTAGATCCTGTAAATTTGGGAAAAACACCTCCCAGTATTCAACTCCATTCAGTCCAGTTATGATTAACATCAAGGGCTCATTAAACTGTAAGACTGGTTTTGCTGTCTACATCCTGACATGCAGCTGTGGTCTTAGATATGTGGGCAGCACTAAGCTACAGGTACATGCCAGGATTCTCCAGCATTTCCGTGCCATCGTTAATAATGATGGCATATATCCAGTTGCCAGGCATTTTAAAGCTATTCATGACAACAATCTACAATGCCTGGAATACTATGTCATTGCATCGGTCCCAAAACCACGGAGAGGTGGTGACAGAGAGAAAAGGCTGAGGAGATTAGAATCACAGTTCATTTTGGAACTAGACAGCAGATTTCCTAATGGACTGAATACTACAGAAGATTTACATGTATTTTTATAACCATGATTTTCCTCCATGATTCTCAATTTAATTGCAATTTTCCGTCCTGGTCTGCCTCACGAACCCATGAAATGTTATGAATTCTGCTTTAAATTTCACACTTTTCAATGTATTTTTCACACATATGGTTTTTCTCTTTTCCCCTGGGTATAGGATTTATACTGTTTTCCCCACTCTTTCATTGGACACAGACACTATGACAGTATCTTTGGTTGTGTTTTCCTTAAACTTACAATATCACTCATTGTGCGAGTTTTTAGGAGTGCTTTTATCTTGAGGTTTGAGCTCCATCGATTTTTAAACTCTATCAGTGCCGTCAATATGTTGATAGCCGTTATTGCATTAATGCAGAAATATTTTAAACTACTGTCATGAATTGGATAAGGATTTTTACTATGGCTTGATTTTATCTTGTTAATCCATATTGAATGATTAACAATATTTTATCATGAAATCATTTCTATATCAATGCATTTTTGCACATATCCTCTTGCGCTATTTGCACAGTATATATTTGCACTTTATTTGAGCAATTTGCACAAGTATGTACAAAGCGAATGTTGCACATATTTAATTTGCGTTCTCATCAACAGTAGTTTATTCGGCTTGAGCATTTATGCCTGTATAACCACATATTTTCATATGTACGCAATAGCACTTTACAAATAGTTTACAGTCCGCTAACATTGGAAAACAAATTAATTAGACTCAATTGTAACCTCTAATTATGATATCTGCACCTATTTCATCCATCAAGTTTTTGATTGTTTATTGTTGTTTGGAAAACAGACTACATATGTCTCCAGTTTGTAGTGTGTCTTTGCTCTTTATTTCATCACATGGTGTTGTAAATGTGAAAAAAATGCAATCAGAAAAAGAAAGAAATTGTGTATAAAAACATATATAAAGGGTGTTTGGTCATTTACCTGACGATCTGTGAGCAAGGGCAGACGCCCGAAACGCGTCAGATTTGGTAACTCTCTTTGAATAAATTTTTGCCGAAAATACGTTTGGACTTGCGTGGTCTTTCCTGTCCCTGCTTGCTGGGTGGCGGCGTTGTGGAAGATTGCAGTTGCTGCATATATATATCTATATATCTCTCTCTCTCTCTCTATATATATATATATATATATATATATATATATATATATATACATAGTATTTTACCATGCTAATCACGTTTCTACGTCCTACATCCTAAAAGGAATATATATATATATATATATATATATATATATATATATATATATATATATATATATATATATATATATATATATTTATATTCCTTTTAGGATGTAGGTGTATTTTTTAAATCTGTTTTATTAAGGTAATAGGGTTAATAAATAGTATCCTATTCCTCATTAGAGAGGGCATGTTTTGCCCCTGCCAAAATGTTGGCAATTCCAGACATATTGTGTGCGGCAAGATATATTGCCTGTCATAACACTTTAACATAGTTTCAGTAACGTATATTGCACAACTGCTCACCAAGCTACAACTTACAACAAAAACAGCTTATTATTAATCACATAGGAGAAACTATACAATGCTTGTATGGTTTTATTATAACTTTGGCTCTGTATGACAAATCATAATGAAGTCCTCCCAAAAAAGCCTCCTCTTGTTCCTGTTATGTTTTGGAGCGATCTGTAAACCTGGGGCCGAGAAAAAGGGAGGGTCCCAAACTGCATTTTCTCCATTCATTTTTCCATAGGATAATTGAACTGCAATGCTGCAGAAATAGCTGTACAAAAGTACAACACTTTTGGCAGAAAATAAGATCTTGGTCCTGTAAACATACTTGGTGTGATTTGATGTAAATTCTTTTTGAGAAATGAAGGCAAAGAAATATAGATATTTCATGCCGCAGGTCCGTTGAGCCGACAGATATCAAAACAAGATCTGATTGGCTTTTACACACATATCAATGATGTGGCGGCAGTCATCTTAGGATTCGGGACTCAGTTCCAAATCATACACATTTTTTTTTAAAAAGATAGAAGGGTAAACATTAAGGGTACCCTTCTCCGGGCCCACACTCAATGGTGACAAAATCAAATATTTTAGAAAATGTTGCCACACATTCGTGGTGGACCTGCAAATCTGCAGCACAAAAAAGTGTGTAAAATAAATTACCCTCAACATATCCTGGGGAAGATTTTTTTTTATTAAAGTGGAGTGGGGCTGAAGGCCCTCATCCCAAGCCTGGTCAAATTATCCATAAAAAATGTCATAGTGAGTCAGGGTACATTTCCAACGTTAATTCCCATAGGGCATAGGAGTTTTAGACACACCTGCAGCAAAAACCACTGGGTGGAATTTCACTCAAGGATGGTAGATTTTGGTTTGCAGATCATACTTTCAGTTATCCAGTACAAATCCATTTAGAAGTTGTCAAAAAATAATTGGAAATAAAATAAGGATATCTGCGATCTCGGCTAATTCACGAATAATAATGAGCTCATGCAGGAAAAGCAGAGCTCTGACTAGCTAATAACACTTCTTCCAAGAATTATTGGCAGCCATTTTGGGACTTTACTGCATCCAAGAAGTCCCCCCAAAAAAGTACAACGGAAAAAAAAATGAAAAGGGTCCATCTCCCCGGGGCTTTTTTATATTTTGGTGGGGTAGTGCACAACCCCCCCTCCATAGGCTCAAATGAGACCTGTGGACCATCACCTCCTGGAGAGTACTAAAAATCTAGGGCTGCATATTAAATGCTTGGGAGGACTTGTGGTCCACCCGTGAGCTCCAGGGAAAACGAACTCCTCAGGGCTTAAAATAAAATGTTCATGGGGCCGCACAGACCCTTGAGCCTTGGGGACCACCACCTCTCCGGGACTCGGCTAAATATGGAGGGAGGCTGTTTGGACACCCCCGGCCCCTGTACCAACTCTCCCCAGGGCAGGTCTGTGACAGTGATAGGTGGGAGGCCAAGAGGCACCCATTTGGAGCCAATAATTGTTATTGTTATTGTTGTTATTGTTAGGTAGCCTTTTATAGCGCACAGCTGCCCCAGCGAAGGGGCTTCCCGGCACTGGTAGCAGTGTCAGAAGAGAGCAGGGGCTAACTCGTCAGACTCAAATGAGTTTTGACGGCCTTGCGGAAAGGTATCAGGCAATCTAAGCGACGAGTCTGAACATCAAGATAATTCCACAATTTATAGGCAAAACAGTGAAAGAACCGTCCTCCTGCTCTGAGGCGTTTCACCCGGGGGACCGTAGCCAAAGATTGCACAGCGAAGCGGAGCTGGCAAATTAGACACATTAGACTAAATCTCAGGGGACAAGAGTTTTAGAATTTTGGAGGTCAGACAAAGTGCCTTGACTACGATCCTCTTAGGAACAGGTAGCCAGTGAATGCACTGCAAAGCGCCCAACGTAAAACAGGTTCTAGGGATCCTAAGCAGGAAAGAAGCGGCTGCATTCTGGACTTGCTGAAGGCGATTCACGTCCGCCTTGTTGGCGCCTAACATCAGAGAGTTAGCATAGTCCAGTTGGGAAAAAATAGTCTCCTGAACATTCAACTGGTGTGTGGCTGGGTTGAAGAACCCCAATATGGGCCTCAAAGCCCATAGGAGTCCAAAGCAGGTACCAGCGACTTTTTTGGTATGCTCCTGAAACCCAAGAGTGGAATCAAACCGGATTCCTAAGTTCTTTACCACCAGCTTAGGGATGGGGGCGCTGTCAAAGGACACCGGCCACCACTGTGTACTTCAGAGCCCCTTGTCGTTCCCCACCAGCAGCACTTCTAACTTGCTGGTGTTAAGTTGAAGGCAGTTGGTGGTCATCCAGCATGCTACCGCTTCTAGCCCGTTCCGGAACTCCGTGGGGCCCTGAGAATGGTCAACGGAGAGGGCCACCACCATGCGTGTCATCAACATATGAAACCGTGGTCAAGCCATGGTCCTGGGCCACTACTGCCAGGGGTTGGATGTAGAGGTTAAACAGAACAGGGCTTAATTCCGAGCCCTGGGGAACCCCTGCTTGATGAGGGACCTGGACCTGGAAAGCTCTGTCAGAGAGGAAGGAACGGAACCAATCCAGTGCCAGACCGACCACCCCCGCCTCCTCTAAGTGTTGGTAGAGGATTTGATGAGAGACCGTGTCAAGCGCTAAGGTCGAGCATGTATCGGAGGCGCAGTTTGTCCCTCATCCAGAATGGTCCGCCGATGTTCACTCACCACTAAGAGCAAGGTCTCGGTACTGTGATGGAGACAGAAACCATTCTGGGAGGCCCTGGGGAAGGCCATCCCCTCAGGGCCAGCTCCTGGGGTGCCCAGTATACATAGCTGTTTACTGTAACTTGGCAGTAGCTTTAACAGCTCCCGTCAAGTCAGAGCGAAAAGCACTCTGTAAGTGGAGGTTTCATCTGCTTATAGCATGCAAGGACACATACAAAACGATTGCTCTCAGAGACTGGAAACTGCATGTTTAGCAGATCCCTATGTGAGAGCAATGCTGGCTCCCACGGGAGGTGGGGAGCAGGCTGGGTCCACAGGGGCCTTGAGACCCCATCAGTGCAGTGACCATCGCAGGAAAAGAGGAGAAAGAGACAAGCAAAAGCTGAGAAACGAGCATTAAGAGGCATAATAAAGTTCAGAAATGAGCAAAAAGAGGCAAGATAAAGATGAGAATCAAGCAGAATGAGGTGAGAAATGAGCAGTAGTAGGCAAGATAAAGGTAAAAAACGAGCAGTAAGAGTTAAAATAAAGATTAAAAAGAATCAGAAAGAAGCACAATCAAGGTCAACAACAAGCAGAAAGAGGCACAATAGAGCTCAGAAACGAGCAGAAAGAGGCAACATAAAGGTAAGTAACGAGCAGGAACAGGCAAAATAAAGTTCAGGAATGAATAGAAAGAGGCAAAAAAAAATAAAGGTGAGAAACAAGCAGAAAGAGGCACAATAACGGTCAGCAAGGGACAGAAAGGGGCAAAATATAGGTCAGAAGTGAGCAGAAAAAAAGGCAGAAAACAAGCAGAGAGCAAGCAGAAGAGAGCAAAATAGAGAGCACTCATACACTTACTCACAGACTCACTTAGAAACTCTGACACAGACTCACAGCCCCACTCAGATATTCACACCCCCACTCACAGACTTATGAGATGCTCATGCACTCACTCACACACTCACTATCGAAGGTTAGGATTTACATTTACAAAATAAAATGAAAAAAACCTTCTAAATTTACTTTAAAAAAACAAAGGTTACCATTAGGCTATAGTTGGGTAATAAAATTAAAAAACCATAGAAATTCCCCAAAAAGACAACGGTCACAGGGACATTATAGTTTGGAAAAAGAATATTAAAAACCTTAGAAATCCAATGAAAAGACCAAAGGTTACAGGGTAGTTATTGTTAAGCTCAAATTTCACTCCTACAAAACCATTGAAACTCAATAGTTATAGTTACCTAAGCTAACTATGAATTACACCCTGCGTTACACTGCTTATGATCTCACATATTAAATAACTCATGACATCATTGATGACATCTCAGATTACATCACTGATGACAACCCTGATTAAATCATCCACAGAACCACTCACACACCCACTCAAACCCCCATGTAACCTCTCATACACCCACTCACATACCCACACAACCACTCACATAACTTTTCACAGACCCATGCAACTACTGACACACACCCTCACTCACTTATACAGCTATTCACACAACCACTCGCTCCCCCGAACATAATAACACACCCACTCACGCACCCATACAACCACTCACATACCCATGCACGCACTCACACAACTACTCACTCACCCATACAGCAACTCACATAGCCACTCACTCACCCATACATCAATTCACATATCCATTCACTCATATACAAGACCACTTACATACCCATTCACACATCAATACAAACATTCATGTGCCAGCTCACCCAATACTTACCATGCAAAACAGCCACTCATATGCCCACTCACATAGCCATACATCTACTTACACTCTGTCACTCACACATGCAGCCTCTCATGCACATCCACCCATAGAGCTCCTCACATAGTCACCACAGTCACTGACACAGCCACACTCACCCTCCTATAGAGCCTCTCACACAGTCCCTCCATCACCCATACAGCTTCTCACATACACTTACTCACCCATACAGCCACTCACACACTCATAAGCCACTTAAATTCCCCCATTGATACATTCATAGTGCTACTCAGATTATATATATTAGAAACAATATCACTCATTATTAGTCCTACAAAAAGATTAGTAATGTAATGTATGCAGTTCCTTAGTGTATATCTGTAACTCTCAGAAACCATTAAAAAATACTAACACTCACGGAATGATGTCATCAAATATGCCATCAGTGATATCATCAATGATGTCAAGAGTGATACCACTGACCATGCAATGAGTGGGGTAATATGCGCAGTCATTAGCAGTGCATTGAGGCGGTGTATGTTATAGTTAGGTTAGGTAACTGCTGAATTTCAATGGTTACGTACAAGTGAATTCTGAGCCTAACTATAACGTTCATGTAATCTTTGTTTTTTCTGTGGATATATAAATATATTTAAAAAATTATTAGTAGATAATTAGTAAATAACCATTTATCATTTACTGCTCCTTAAAGGGGTGCCCTATAATGAAATATGAGGTCTCAACATTTTTTTTGCTTTGTGATGTTCCTAGAAGGGGCACCAACACAAATATTTTTTTAATGTTCTGTGGAGCTGCATCATGTGCAGCAGCCTCCCAGCAACATTAAAAAATTTAAAAAAAACAGCAAGTATCCACAGTCATTAAAACAGTAATGTAATGTATAGGCATTTATATAGCGCACTACTTACCCGGAGGGTCCCAAGGCGCTTCGACCGCTGCGAAACCCTTCCTGGCTTCCCTGAGAGATGGTCCCTTAATGGGTATCTCCAGGGTGAGACCAGGCATCCCCGGCGGTCTGGTGGGGCCGTTAGTGAAGATGAGCCAAGCTAATGCCCAGAGTTGCCGAGTGTGATCGCTGATCAGAGTGGGCACCGAGGCGAGAGAATTATCGAGTCCGCTGACCCTGGTCCAGAAACCTGCCGCGCCGGGAATCGAACCCTGGTCCCGGGCCGTCCTCTGCTCTCGGGTCTGCCGCCTCTAACCAGTGAGCCACACTACTTCAATATTGGTCTAAGGAGTACTTACAATATTGTTCAAAAGCACTCCTAGCTGGAGCTCTGTGCTTTTCAGATAGGAGTGCAAGGTTGTCTTGTGGCTGTTTTTGTGATTTTATTTTGCAGGCTAAAAATGTAAAAACAAAGAATCAGAGACAAGTTAATTAAAAAAAAGTGTCTCTTTTAAGATTTTTCGGCCAAAAAATGCATTGATAAAAACTATGTTAAAAGAAAGCATCTTAACTTTTGTAAACTTTACTAAACGTTATCATCACTTTTAATAAACATTGCATTGTGTGAAATACCAAAATATACATTTGATTAATAGTATTGTATATATTTTTGGTAAAAGAAGATATATCTGCATTATATATATTGATATGCAGAGAGTGTGGCCAAGAGGCAGACGTCACAATTTAAGTTTCATCTGAGCCTGGCCTAATCTGCATGCATCCTGCGTTTGCGGGACTGGGAGGGGTGTGGCCAAGTTCCAATGTGAGCGGACGTGGGCTGCGGAGCTCCGGCCAACATTCCCCCGGCAAACAGCTATCTTGAGACCCGGGCACTTCTATTTTGGAGCACCTGATGGATAAAGTGGCCCAGGAGTGTGCTGATCTCCACACCATGATCATCTAGCCGGATTGGTGGCTAAATCACCTGGAATTGAGCTGGCGGCGGATGCTCTGGCGATGAGCAAAATGGCGGCCAGAGTAGGGTGGAGAGCCTAATCAAGGACGCACCGAGAGAGGCGTGAGCAGATGGTAGCTGGGAAGCCTGGCTGTGCTCGGCGCCTCAATTAATGCAAGCGGAGGTAGCGGGCTCAGTGTGACAGCGGGAGTGCTGTGAACGCTGCAGATCGCCCAAGCAAAGGATACTAGGAGAGTGCTGGGGACTTTTGAAGCTGCCTCTCCCCGCTGGGAATCGGTAAGCGAGGCCTGCGAGCAGAGGATGGTAGCGCTTGCGGCCAGTGGAGCGCATCGCCTTGGAATGCCCTGAAACGACTCCAGTGGCAATCAGAGGCAGGTCGGAGGATGGTGTGCGAGACCCGTCCCCTCCCTGAGATCGTCATATTGCTGAGAAGCGCGGCTGAGGTAGTAAGTACGTGCAGAGTGCCCAGATTGCAGCGGCAGTGTCTGCACTGTTCTGAATTCTGTAAGTGGGGATCTGGTGGGAGAGAACTGAGTTTGTGTGGGCCTATGCTCCCGGCCCTTCAGCGGGGAACCACAAGGGAGTCCCGAACACAGTACTGAGGGACCCAAGTCGGCTGGGGGAAACCGTGTTCTTCCCAGTGGTGATATCAGCCCAGGCATCTCCATTGGCAGGCTACTTAGAGGAAAGGGTGCTCCATGGATATGACACAGTCCTGCCATTACGCTCCCTGGACACCCTGCGCAAGGTGCAAATTCCCGTTAATTTCTAAAATTGGGGCAATATCTGGCTGGCCCGCTGGTCTGGGGGTGCAGGTTCACTGAATAGGGCAGAACCTGACCAAGTCACTGGGGTCACTGTGCAGGCGATCATTGCCACAATCAGGAATTGTTTTGGGAGGAGGCCCCTGCTTGGGAGTGCTGTGCGCCCAGATTGCACTGGAGAACTGCACGTAGAGGTCTTTGTTGGAGAGCGCAGATGGAAGCCTACAAGGGGCAATGGGGAAGCCATCTAATAGAAGGGGATATAGCATCCATAGCACTGGGGATCCAGAAAACCAGTCGGACGATGAGGAGGAGTGAATAGAATGGGGCAAGGAGACAGTTCGCATGACCTCCACCCTGGCAGACATTATGGAAGCAATCACAGCCTCCAGGGAGGCCTTAGAGGCGAACATTGACACAAAAGAAGCAGATTTGAGTTTACTAATAGACGACCACCGTAAACTCAAAGAACGAGTGCTAGCCTCAGAAAGGAACTGATGCTCCAGAAGCCGCTCAACACATTCAAGAGTCGAGTCAAAGTGCTGGAGACGCGGGCAGAGGATAGTGAAGGAAGATCGCGCAGGAACAATATAAGAATTATTTGAATGCCAGAAAAATCGGAGGGTGCGGGCACGGTGGGCTTTCATGTAGACTAGATCAAAACTGATGTCGCCCCGGAGGGACTCTCCTCCTTCTATGCGCTGGAACGGGCCCACAGGGTCCCAGCTCGGCTGCCACGTCCAGGGGCCCCTCACCGACCCATAGTAGTAATTCACTTTCGGGATCGCAATCATGTGCTCCTTAAGGCCCGTCAAAAGCAAGAACTTCAGTTTGTAAATAGTAAAATAATGATCTTCCCAGATTTCACGAAGGAAGTACAGATTCAT
Source organism: Lissotriton vulgaris (assembly GCF_964263255.1). NCBI lineage: Eukaryota > Metazoa > Chordata > Amphibia > Caudata > Salamandridae > Lissotriton > Lissotriton vulgaris. The sequence goes on along the minus strand of NC_141688.1, from coordinate 189,225,997 downwards.
AGGGCTTCTTTTTTAGCTGTTAAAAAAAAACGAGACAGCTTCAGATACTCTATGCCATGTTATTCCCGGCACGGCTACGAGTAGTGGATGAGGCAGGAGTCCGTTTTTTCACCACCCCGTAGGACCCCTGGGACTGACTGGACAGTCAACAGAGCCAGAATTCGCTGTAAGGATCGCAACAACATGCTAGCGGCACGTGCTTCATCATCTAGAGAGGCCAGGAACGAAAGGCGTAAGGCAGCGGCGAACTCACCAGAGGGTACTCCAGCCCTGGCTCGAATAAGGCTGGTCAGGATGCAGATAAGTCAGACGGCTAGGTGGCTGCTAGTTCCCATGAAAACTCAGACGAAGAATTGCTGCAGGTCAGACCTCAAACAGCGGATGACAGTGCCTGACTTGAACCATCTGGGTGGTTGATGTGGCTATTTAATAGTAATACCGTTGGGCCTACGATTACCTGGGAGGAGGAGATGGTGGGGGTCTTCCAAATGCAAGGTTCTTAGAATCCTCCTAGATGCCGGGGAAGATATTGTTTTAGAACACTGCAGGGGTGGTTGTTGGTGGAGCTCTGGGAGACACTGCTTGTACCTCACAGCCCCATCACTAGGTATAACACGTTTTGGAGACTACTCCAAGTTTGAATGGGAAATCATTTGGTTACACCTGTCCTGGGGAGGGGGAGTTGGGGTTTGGTTGTTTGGTTGTTGCACTTTTTAGGGGCTGGGGAATTGTTGGGGCCAGGCGTGTCAAAATCAGTATAGTCGTAGGAAAAATGCCTCGCCAACTCAATGGCACCCCCATGGACATTAAATGTATCTCTTGGAATGTACGGGGGGTGCACAGAGTGTCATGACGTTATAGGATAGATGCTTTCCTAGTAAGGGGAGGAATTCAGATTGCATTGCTCCAAGAAACTCATGTTATGGCCAAAGAAGGGGCTGCACTCAAGCGTAGGTGAAGGGGGTCAGGTGTTTTATACTAACTATTTTGCTTTTGCTCGGGAGGTCCTGATTTGGATAAGAGCAGGGGTACCCTTCCAATGTATGAACCAACTGATTGACCGGGAGGGAAGATACTCACGGGTAAATTAGATGGTAGAGATGTAGCCCTAGGCAGTATCTATGGTCCTAATACAGAACAGCCAGTGTTTTTGGCCCAGCTATCTGGGACGCTGGCCTCTGTACTAACGGCCCCAGTAATCTTAGGTGGGGATTTTAATAGTGTTACGGATGTTGGATTGGACCGGTCGCATCTGCCACTCCCGGACACCCCCCCCACACATAAAATAGCAGCAGCACGTATTGCCTGGCAATCACAGTGGGGAATGGTAGTTTCCTGGAGGGCACAAAATCCGGCTGACAGGGACTATTCATTTTTCTCCACCCTGCATGAACTCCATGTTAGATTGGACTCTATACTATGCTCTGTAGACATTCAAGAAAATGTACAGACTACCGAATACTTTACTCGATCAATCACAGATCATAACCCGCTACTACTAGGCTTAACATGGTCTCGTGAGTTCCCTGGTATTCAGTCCTAGCGCTTGAAAACAGAGGCGTTGGAAGATCAGGTTTACAGAGCAGCAGTGAGTGAGGCTATTGAGCAGTATTTTGCAGAGAATGCCAACACAGCAACCTCTAAATTAATATTGTGGCATGCCTTTAAATCAGTAATCAGGCGGCGATGTATCTCCAAATCTGTGGGAGTACGTAAGACTTTACTACAGGACAAGATATCCGCAGAAAACAGACTTCGGGAATTGGAGCGAGAAAGGCCAGAACAGAGGGCCAAGCAGGAGGAACGTCAAGACGCTAGGGAAGAGGTAGCTGCCCAGGTGGAGCAACTTTGTTGCTTTGACTATAAAAACTATATAGCCAGAGCCCATGCTGAACAAAATAAATCTTGAGCACTATTGGCCTGGCAGGCCAATCCAGCTTGACGGGGGTCAGTGGTACTAGAACTAAGAGGTCAAGGGGAGGAACCTTTGTACCATCAACAGGACATTAATAATAGATTCTTCAAATTTTATGAGACATTATATAAGAGCAAACAGTAGCCCACTCCTGATGAATCGGCTAATTTTGTCAATGCAGTGGACTTACTCGTGGTGTTGGAAGAAATAGCAGAGGATCTGGGAGCTGACGTAGGGCTAAGTGAGGTGAGAAGGGCTATAAAAACCATGTCCAGAAATAAGACACCAGATGCATATGGGCTCCTGGTGGAGTTCTACTTCACCTAAAGTGATCTGCTCGCTCCTAAGCTCATGGAGCTCTATAACCAAGCAATACGGGAGGGTAACCTCCCTGCTACCACAAGAGAGGCGGTAATTATCCTGTTACTAATACCGCGGAAACCAGCATGGGACACAGCAGCATACCGGCCATTGTCTATGCTAAACCTAGACTATAGGGTCTTGAGCCGAATATTGGCGACTCGGCTTCTCCCTCCTGTGGCAACTGTAATCCACCATGATCATGCGGGCTTTATTCTCACCAGAAACATAGCACTAAACATTAGGTGTTCCCTTTGGATCAAAGAGGCGAGATCTGACTGCGAGGGTGGTGAGACCATCTTTGCATTGATATTGAAAAGGCCTTTGATAGCCTTGAATGGGCTTACCTCTTAGAGGTGTTTAGGAAGTTCGGGCTAGGCCCAGCCTTTATTAAGTGGACGGCCATGCTATATGCAGATCCTATTGCCCATGTCGAGACGGGCAGACTGATCTCTGGTAGTTGTAGGATAAAACGGGGCTTACAACAGGGGTGGCCTCTGTCGCCTCTGTGGTTTGCCCTGGCCATGGCGCCGTTAGCAACACAGAGCACACACGGTGCAATGTTTTCAGGGATTGGCAGTAGCTGGCCAGATACAACACATCACTCTGTATGCGGATGATCTGCTGCTATATTTGGTGGATGATCACAACTCACTTAGAGGGGCAAAGGGTCTCCTCCATACATTGGGCAAGTGGCAGGTCTAAAAGTAACCTGTGCGAAATCATCTCTGTTCCCGATCAGGGCGAATGTAGCTGTCTGCATAGAGATGGAGGGAGTACAATGGCAACCCCATTGTTTGGCCTACCTGGGCACTCAGATTTTTCACTCTCTTGATGACCTGTTAGAAGGGAATGTAGGGCGGGCTTTACGTGGAGTTAAGAGCAGCTTTGATATCTGGGGGACTCTACCTTTGTCGGTCGCAAGTAGGCCCCACTAAAAATGGTGATGCTCTATTATTAGAGAGTCCTGCCAGTTTGGAACCCGACCTGAATGTTAACCCCACTGAAATCACTGGTAACTGCGTTCTTATGGGGACCCGGTAGGCGACGGATAGCACTTAATACACTGATGAGGCCAACAATAGAAGGAGGATTAGCAGTACCTGACTTTGAGCACTACTAAATAGCTGTGCAATTATAATGGCTCACGAAATGGGTGGCGCATAAACTTAGGGCGCTTGTGGAAAAGAGAGGAGAGGCCCCAGACTTGCGCCTCCTGTCACAAATAATTTTGAGACTTCCTTGCCGCGAAGAGGACCTCCCTATGGACCTCAGTGCGGTGCGTAAATGCTGGAAAAGAAGTCTGCAAAGGGCCATGGTCAAAGGTCCATATGCGCCGGAAATTCCTTTGCTTATGTGTGAGTTACTCCCCCATGTTGGTGACTGCCATAGGTTGGGTGCATGGGCAGAACTGGGAATATCTACGATAGGGGGCCTTTATGTAGAAGGCACGCTGATCACAATCAATGACTTCAAGGAGCGTCACGATCTGCCAGGAGGAGACATTCTATTACACACAGCCCTTACGCCATCCATGAGGAAACACTGGAATGAGGGACTGTCTGAGCTGGGTGTCTTGATGGGATGCCAATACTTAGTCATTGCGGCGGGTACCTGTAAAGCAGTCACTTGTCTATACAGGCGACTTACAAACACGCCGCTCCCTCCCCTGACTAAAATCATAGAGAATCGGAAGCAGACCTGGGTAAGCCTATAGCAGATAAAGAATGGGGGATGCTATTGGAGAAGGCGTGGAAAAGTACTGGTTTATGTGCTATACAGAACCTACATTACCGCAGACAAGCTCGGGAAATATTTTAATATTCAAACTGCAGCCTGCCCACAATGTCATACAATGGGAGCAGATTTTTTGAATATGTTTTGGACTTGCCCGAGCTTAGGGGATTCCTGAGAGGAAGTAACCTTAATGATGGAGGATGTGACTGAGCAAAGACATAGGGAATACCCCAGAATTCTGTCTGTTGCACTGGTCTCCCCATATTTCTAAAAACAAGGTAACTAGTAAGTACCAAGACCTTGGATTAGTTTTAGCTAAGAGAGACATCACCAGTCACTGGAAATCGAGACTTGGTCCTAGTTTCTCTAGATTGAAAAAGGAGTACATTAAATGGGCTGAAGTATTGTCCGATTGAGAATAGCTTAATGAACAGGCAGCGAAAAATCGCTTGAAATAGCTAGAGCGTGAACAGTATTGCTTGATATGCTTAAAAATCCAAATGCTATGGGCGGGAGCTCCAAGAGGAAGATGGCCAAGATGGGGATGTCTGATTTCCCTGCAATGGGTCTACTGAACAAATTGTCCCTGAGTTAGATAAAAATTTTCAGAGCCGAGAAAAAGTCCGCTAAGGCATATGTTAGTAACTCTCGTAGTTAAAGATATGTGGCCCAGTAGTCGGATGGGCAGGTAAACAACTAAAACGACACGCCTGGGTGGGAGGGTAGGTTGGGGGATGAAGTAGGGGTAAAGTTAAGTATATATGTTTGAGACAACTGATTTATGGTTCATAAAGCCGCATACATATGGATAATATGTAAGAAATAACTGTAACAGTACTGGGGTTTTGATATAGCCCGGTAAGTACATGCTTCTGGGGAGACCATTGAGGGGAGAACATGTTTATACAATATCCTGAAAATATCAAAGCGGTAAAAGATATCATATTATTGTTTGATTGTATTGCTTCATCGAAACTGCAATAGATCTTTAAACAAAAAATAAAATCCTGGGTTTGTGGGACTGCATCAGTGGTGCTAGGGGTGCCTGGATGCCCACCTCCACACCTGGAGGTTTCCGCTGCAATCATTGCCAGTTGTGGGATCTGAAAAGCCCACCATGCTGACTCGCTTGCAAAGCTGTGAAGACCATACCTGCACCGCATCTGCGGTGGGGGCTTTGACAGTGATACGGGGCAGCTCTTTACTTCCACCAGAACCCCTTCTGGAGCAAAGATGGGATGAGGGACCTCTCCTGCTTTCCAAGCAGAGGTAGGCAGCATTTGAGTGGAGTAGCTTGGGCCACACTGGCTTCAGTACATCGCTGATGGTGTTGCCGCTCTACCAGCACTCATCAGGAGTTCCTCTTGCCATGGAGGGGGCTCCAGCATGACATGCTTGCCCTTACTACCCAATGAGTTCTTTACGGAAGTGTTCTGGACCCTGATGGCCAGTGGAAGAAGGATGCTCTTGCTCGGCGCCATGCACCGGTTTGAGAACTCTGTTTCGATGTGGAGGCAGTCAGGTTGGTGGCCCTATTATGGTGGCTAATGCTGGGGCCTATGTTGCTGAAACCATACTTGAGGTTGCATTTGGGCCACTGCCTGCTGGAAGCATGCCCTGTACACGATTGGGACAGTGCTATGGCAGCAGAGACCTCCTGTGGTACCCTTTAGGAGCATCTTAGTTGCAGGCCCCTAGAGAGTGAACAGTGAATTGAGGGTGGCTCACCTACCTGGAGCCCCTTAGTGAATGCAGGTAAGTCACCCACTGTGGGCTCAACTGAGGAGAATTTGACATAGTTGACTGGTGGAAGGAGCCCCCACTTTATTTTCTGTGCTTTCCCTAAACTGCCTCCGGCCTGGAACCCAACTTTTAGACTGTGCAGCTACCTCTGCCGCTCCTGTCTGGAATAACTTTGGGACACTCTTTTGTCACATGTGATTGGCCAGACAGAATGCAAGGGGAGATCGTGATCCCCTAGTCTGGAGGCAAGTCTGTAGCCATGGTTTTTGCATTTATTCATTTTTGGGAGCGCTCCACTGGTCCCCCACCCCTGTAGTTTGGTGATCTGGCCTCTAGAACAGGGCCTCGCAGCTTGGTGCTTAGTGCCCCTATAGAGTGCCTGGGTTCCCGTATACTACACTTGCTGATGGTGCCTCATCATGGTGGTACAATCAGCATCCCTGATGCCTCGAGGGATTGGAAATACTTTGCTGTCACCAAGGGAAGGTGGTCTACTAATGGCCCTACCAGCATGCCACCTAGATCTTATGAAACTGTTGCATCATGGTGAAACCCAAGATGATCAAGAATCCAGCCTTGACATGGGGGTCAGTCTCCAGTCTTGGATACCAAAGCATTACGCCATCTTGAGGTCTCTCTGGAACAGCACGCCAGCCACTATGAATGCATTATGCAGCCCATACTGGATTCCAAGATCAGACTGGAATTTAAGATTGATTTGGTATCCTTTGACGTCAGGCTGCTCTGCATACATCACTACAAGTTTACTGTACTGGTGGCTGATGCTGAACCCCCCTTGACGAGTGTGAGACCCCCAGTGTGTGACCTGCAGTCCCAGGTACATGAGATGAAGACTGACATTGTATCCCTGCAGCATAGAGCAGATGATGCAAATGGTTGCCCGAGACGGACGGAATTCCTTAAGTTGAGTGCAAAGTGGAAGGGACAGGTCTATGGGACTACATTTTCTGCTTATGCTATTGTGGGTTCTCATCTGGATTCCCCAGGGGTTCCATTTGTTTCAGACAACCACACTACCAACCCGGAAGGCAGGTATGTTGCCATTGAGGGGCAATTGAACGGTAGACCCATTACGCTATTAGCTGTTTATGCCCTAATGTGGGTCATGCGGCCTTTATGGACGGACTCACACTGTCTTTGCTGCATGACTCCCATGATTCTACCATATGGGGTGGTGACTTTAATTGAGGCGTATACGTGAATATGTAAACCGTTTCGTCTCTTCCTTGCTGGAGCGGCCTGTCGCAGGACAGCTGCCCATTTGAGTGATTGGCTGACCCATCATGGGGTGTGTTGTCAGTGGCAAATCCAAGACCTGGGAAGTGCCATTACTCCTTTTACCCTCCTGTAAAGAGCCTATATACCCGTATCGACTAGTTTCTTTGCAGCGCCCCTCTTGTCTCAGCTGTTTAGCATACTAAATATCTTATGCACACGATTACTGACCATTGTCAACATCTGCTTTCCCTGCGATGGGGCCACACCAGCCCCTGAATTCTGACTTAGCAGTAACAGACTGACTCCCACCTTGATTCCCCGTTTTTTGAGGTCATGGCCGAGCGCTTGACAAAATACTTTGAAGACACTGCTGGCTCTATTTCTGACAGAGGGGCTGAGTGGGACACCCACAGGGCCGTTATACAAGGGCATTGTATTGCTACTACTTGGGACATTCGATAGACATTGTGCAAAGACTTAATGGCTAAAGAACATGACATGCCCAACTAGCTTCTTTTTTACACCTGTGTCAGAAACACAGGGACTTGGAGCGGTGATTAGGGAGACTTGGCTATAGTCATTACCTTGCTCGGTTGCACACAGAGGGATATTGCACAGTTAGAATGTGGGCATGGCTGTTAAATGATGAACGCTCCCGCCCCCCCAATGGGTGCATTCAAAACAGATGATGGAACAATCTTTAACACGTAAGATGCCATTAATGCGACCTTTGTGCATTTTTATAGCTTTCTTTAAACAGCTATGATGGGTCCGTCCACGCCTGCCCTGCATCTGTATCTTCGAAATTTTCCACTCTTTAAGCTCCAAGCTCAATGAAGTCTAGATAGCTGATCTTGATGCTTCCCTTCAACTAGATGAACTACCTCTAGCCATTTCTCAAACTCCATGTAGCAAGTATCGATGGCATCCGATAGAATATTATTCCACTTATAGAGCTAGCTTGACAACCAAGCTCTTGGAGGTTTACAATGCAGCAAATGAGACTGGGTAACTCCCTGCAACACTCTGCGAGGCTCTCGTTGTGGTACTTCCCAAGCCGGAGAGTGATCCTTTCCATGTGCCCTCCTACAGCCCCCCTTCTATGTTAAATCTGGATTGTAAAATCTTGGGGAAAGTGTTGGAGAATAGATTACTGCTGCTACTAAGCACTGTTAAGCATGTGGATCAATGACGTTTTATACCATGGTGATGTACCTTTCTCAATGTTCATCAATTACTCTGTCTTCTCCGGACGTATCTGGACACCACGGGTGCTCTGGTGGTGATGTTCCTTGGCTTTGAGAATGCCTACAACACCTTATGGGATTACCTGTTTATAGTGCTCAGGGCCCCGCGGATCAGGCCGGGCTACTTACGGTGGCTGAAGACCTTCTATTTAAGCCCTCGCACTAGAGTTAAGTTGGACCAATACATCTCCAACTACTCTGACAACTGCAGAAGCATCCAGCAGAGCTACCCATTGTCCCTTTTACTTTTTGCCCTGGCAATGGATCGATTTGCTTGCCCGTTACATGTGCGGGTGGAGGAATGGGGAGGTAGGGCTCAAGGGGGAAGCCACGTAATATCGCTGTATGTACATGTGCTAATCTATTTACGGGATCTAGAGGATGCCCTGTGGGGGTGATGACACTGTTAGCGGAGTTGAGGGCAATGTCCGATCAACTGGGCTAAGTCCAATCTGTTGCTACTCTGCCCCAACCCAAGAGAGCTAATCTCCTTAAGGCATGCCTTCAATGGCAATGTGATACATTTAAATACCTAGCTATAAATTCTATCACTCCAATGCTGACCTTTTGGAAAGGAATCGATACAGGGCCCTTGGTTCAGGTCATGGTTGGTTTTAATTCTAAAAGTCTCGCCCTCTGTTACAGATGTTCCATGTGGCCATCTCAAAGATGTTAAATCTGCCATGCTTCCTGTATTATTTCTTGGTTCCCCCTTGCGTTTCTTAGCTGAACCTAAATCGCTGCTAGTGGAATTAATCGAGTGAGGGTAGATGCACGGTAGCTCTGGACATGCTATCCACTCCATTGCACAAGGGGGGGCTTGGCACGCCTATTATTGAATATTCTGCTGCTGCCCAATTGCAGTGGCCCTTGAAGGGCCTCAGTTTGGTCCCTTGTGGTAAACATCCAGGGATCTTGCGTATTTTGTCAGAAATTCCCATGTATACGTGGCTCTTGGCCCCTGGTCCTGGTGCGCCTCAGGAGACACCAGAGATGACGATAGCCCGGCGTTGCTGGTTGAAATATATCCAGGGATGCAGTGTTCCTCCCCTGTACTCACCTTTAAATCCAGTTTGGCACTGGCCAGCTTTTTGAGATTTTACATGACATCTTGATGTGGCCTGCTGGAAAGAGGCGGGAGTGACTCAGACGAGCAATTTCTACGACGATGTGGTGATTCTCTCATATGCTGAGCTTTGTGACGAGTGTTTCATTTACCAGCTGGGCAGTTCTTGATGCGTGGTGCTGTCCACCACGAGCTGCCCTTAACTTGAAGGTAGGAGCCGCTGGTGCCCATAACTGCACTCCAGCTCCACACAATGTTAGTATATGGGGACACTCGTAGAATTATAATGGCACTGTATGCTACTCTTTTGGGACAGTGGCAGAAGTGTTCACTAAACCCAGAGACCGATGGATGGCAGATCTCCATCTCCCTTTGATGAATAAACAGTGGACCCAAGCCTTATGCATAGTTAAGAATGGTTCACGGAACTCACTTTTTTGTTTCATCCAAGATAATTTCCTGCACCAGATGTATCTTACACCCCCCCGCCTATCATTCATGTTTCTTCTATCTATCCCAAGTTGCCCATGTGGTGTGGTCCTAGATGTGGGTTTTTTCACATGGTATGGGATTGTCTGTGAGTGCACTGTGTAAGGGAGGAGGTGATACAGAGTACCTCTGCCTGGTTAATACTGTGCTCTCACTTTGTCCAGAGTCCTGCCTACTGGATGTTCGAACCAAAGGGGACAAACATCTCCACAGATTTATTGACCTAGCGTTTGTGAGGTGCAGATGCCAGATCGCTATGGCGTGGAATTCACCGGCTGCACCAAATAACTCTTGGGCTTCACACCTTGCTGCGCGGAGTGAAAGCTGAGGTGGCGGCACTCTTCATTGCTCAAGAGGGCTGAGAGTGGAGTCATGTCATGGGATATCTACTTATCAATACTCAGGCCTTGTTGCTAACCACACACAGTGAACGGCCGAAGGCTGTGCATGGCGTGGTGGTGGGGTTACGTATAAAAAAACAAAGATTAAAGTGACGTTATAGTTAGTATGGTAAAAATATATTGCTTTGCATTAAAAAAAAATGTACTGAAAATACCAAAGGTTAAAGAGACGTTATAGTCATGAGCATGCCCATTAAATTAACCTAACCACTGAAATTCAGCAGTTATAGCTATCTCACATAACTGTACCTCACACCCTCACCATGCTCTGCTTATGACCTAACATATTACATCACTCATGACATTTTCTATTACAGCACTGATAAAATCCATGCAACATCTAAAATTACATCACCGATGACAACACTATTTATGGTGGGTGTGTGAGTTACAATCATGCTTCCACAGAGATATTAGAGATAATCCTTGGCATACAGAAGGGCGGCCATGAAATAATACAGGCCCAGTCATATTAGTAGTACATCTTTGTTGTAAAATGGGTTATTAATATTGGTAAATTTGCATCTACCACTGGCAATAAGGCCACTTACACGGTCTTAGGCTCCGTAAATGTCTCAATAAATTATTCCCATGCTCCCCCCTGGGTAGCTTGGCTACGAGCAGGCAGGCTTTACTTGGAGACAGGTATGTAAACCATGTAAAAAACTCAATTCAGTAAATATTTAAGACCCAACACACAATAAAAATCCTACACCACTTTATATAAATTGGAAATACTTTTATCTTTAAAATGAAACCAAAAGGACTAAGAGCCATTGTAGGGATCCGGAGATGGTGGTAAATGGACCTGGAATTCCCTGCCTGTCCTATTTCTTCTATAAAGCTACGGGGCATATTAGCAAGGGCAATTTCGCTGCTTTAGCTGGACTTTTTCCTGCTAAAGCGGCGATAATTTTATCGCATAGTTAGCGACAGTTTTTAGGCGATAGCGACCGGTTTGGGGCCCACTTTGCATGTCAGCGTAAATTCATCCCCAATGACATGCAAAGTGGGCGTACCCAACCTGTTAGCGACTGACAGCAGTCGCTAACACAGCTATTGCCTATTAACAAGGCAGACTGTGCGATTAAAAGAGTCGCGCTAAGCTCGATTATCACCAGAACCTAACGCCTGCTCAGATCATGACTTAACCTGTATATCCAATGGGAGGTGGATATTCAGGTTAATTCCCCATTAGCGTTAATGCCTGAATATCGCTGGAATTCCACCGATATTCACGCATTGAGCCGCTATCGCCGGATATTTTATCGCATTATAGAGAAACGTTGCTAATAGCATGTTATCTCTGCGATAATGTCCGGCGATAGACAGCAATAAATAAAATGCGCATTTAGCGATAAATATCACTATTTGTTGCTAATATGTCATCTCATGCTTTACGAAACCCACCCTCTGCTCTGGCATTCCTGTGTAGCAGAACCCTCTCCACCAAATGGCCTCTTCCTCGGTGAGCTACTTATCACTTCATTAATGCTACCTGCCTAGTCCTGTTAACTTATACCAATCAGGGAAGACTACAGGAAGGCTGAATTTTAGCTTACAGACAAGAAAGTCGTATAACTTTTTTTCTGTAAAATTTAGTACAAACCCAACAATGACATACTGTTGGATTTATCAATAACATTCTCCTAAGTCCTTGAATGATATTATGTAATTCCTGGCAATATTTACACGTTCATAAACTACCGCAATGTTACCTATGTGGCTAGGGATCTACAATGGGGAAAATGAAATGTGTAATTTCTCCAAAACCAGTGCATATAAAACATCTTTTTTAAGGACGGTGCTTAAAGTTACATGACCCCCACACCCCTGGAACACATAGAAGATACCTTGGGAGTTCTGGATATGCAACAATTTTGTAGATTATCACTGTTTAAGTTCCCCAACCACCAAAGTAGAGTTTGCAATGAGTTTACTTTTAAAAGCAGTGCTACAACACAGAGCTGCTTTTAAAATGACCAGGCATATATGCAAGTGCAGAAAGGGCTGCTGGCCTCTATACTGCCATGCCTTATTATATACTAGGTACCTAAAGGTAGTTTTAATCACCCTGCCTTATGATCTTCTAGGAACCAGGCCAATTGTAAATACACCCTAATATATAGAGTACACTAATACATGTGGGTGTTTTCACTTATTTTTTCCATAGTACTGGCTCTGGGCCTGGTTAGGCAGAGCCCAGGGACAGTCAGTCTGCTATCACCAGTATCACCAGTATCAAGAATCACAATTTGGGAATGCACAGGCCACACAGGAGGACTTTGCAACTTCCTTTGTATAGGGGACTCGTTAGAAAAATGCTGGTCCCTGCACCAAAATGCTGGTGCAGGGACATTGGAGGTAAATCACGGTATAAGGGAGTTCACCCAAAGGAAAATGAAGACCTAAAAATACTAGCAGTAATACTTGGCATAAGGAGTCACCTATATAAAAATGCTGGTGCTGGCATCATGTTGGTAATTCTTTGCCTCAAAGATGGCATCAAAGGCATACTGAGGCTGGGAAGGTAGGTTGAGGGAAGCAAACCTTGAAAAAATGCTTATTCTGAAAAAGTGACTGCAACTTTTGACATGAGGGTCACTCGTATTTGGGCAGCATTGATGAAAAAATACTGGTACTGAAATTGCATGTAATTCTTGACATAAATAGTTACACATAACAAAATACTGACATTGGTTCAATGAAGGTTTTTCTTAACATATGTGGAACTCAAAATAAAGCAAATTTTGAAAAAAATGTGGTGAACTGGCCTCCTGGCAAGTATTACACCCCACCACTTTCATAGATCAGCAGCCACCACCTGTGTATCTATAGGTCTAATTAATATATCATTTAAGAACATGGATAGCTGTGATCTCATATAGGGCCAGATGTAGGTAATTCCTATTTACCTACTCTTAAATACCGAATCATACCGAATCGGTATTTAAGAGTAGGTAAATAGGAAGGGAGCAGATGTAGGTAATTCTTATTTTAGAATTACCGAATCGGTATGATTCGGTATTTACAGATTCGGGAAATACCGAATCGGTATTGCCCATTGAGTCCTATGGGCCTTGAAGCCCATTGGAATCAATGGGAAATACCAAATCGGTATTTACCGAATCGGTAAATACCGAATCCTGCAAGGGTGCAGGGGGTGTCACTTTGACACCCTCTAGCACCCCAAGTACAGGCTTGTGTGACATGTGGCACACATACATGCCCTAAGGGCATGTCTGTGTGTCACATGGCACAGGTGTACATGCACAGATGTGCATGTACACCTGTATTCGGTGGTAAAATACAAAATTCTGAAGGCCTGTAGCATTGTAAACAGTGCTACCTACATCTGGGATTTACCGAATCGGTAAAATTACCGATTCAGTATTTTACAGAATCGGTAAATTTACCGATTCGGTAAATTTATTGAATCTGTAAAATAATGGCCCCTACATCTCAAAAACCAAATACCGGTCGGTAAAGGACGAAATCGGCCATTACCGACCAGTAATTGACGACCTACATCTGGCCCTTAGTGTCTAGAAATAAAAATAAACATATGTTATAATCCAAAATTATGTTAAAAAAAATTATCCGATGAGCCACGTCAGGAAACATGTAACCGGTGACAGTCTCAGAAAGTTATATATCTTTGGTATAGTGTTGTGCTAAACCTGTGAATTATGGTATCAAAACGCTATGCATGAGACCAAATTTAGAAATGCAGCTGCCAAGCTACATTTTCTGATTCTCGAGGTTTTTATTTGGACTTAAAAAACATTTTGAAGCTTCAAAACCCCATGCAGAAAGAGGTTCCACTTACTAAAGCAAAGAGAGAAGCAGAGCAAACACAAACTGTCTACTGATCTGAAGGAACTTTATAGGTAAGATTCCCTTCTTGTTATATATGTCCTTAGAACTACAGGAGGAAAGCTGGTCAGACACTTAAGAATCATATTGTGTCCTTGGACACAAAACTCTATCTTCTTCCAGGTAAGCACAGCAACAGGATCTTTCACTTAAGTCAATCTCAAGTCCAGCTGAATTGACAAGAGCCAGGGGTGGCAATTATTTTTTATGGAAGCTACTAGCCAATTAAAATGAGAAAACTCCCCTGGAAACTAAACTATTGCTGATTTTTAAGCCAGATGCCTTTAACTAACCATGAGGGCAGAGGACAGTCATACGCATTTCTCACTCCAGTGCTCTGTGTACCATCAACCTGCTTCTGGGGAATGGAAAACCTTGAAGATCTAAATTAAATAGATTGCAGTCTTTCATGCAAAAATATGTGTTAATTATTCTTCACAGTATATTTACCAAAAGATCTATGTTACGATTGAAGTTAATTTTTGATAATATTCTACAGGGTACAAATGATTTCTGTAGTTTTCTAAGCTAGCTCATTATGACTTTTAAGTAGGCATTCACTATAGGGTCGGCAGTATAACCTATGCAGTGAAGTAGCACCTTTAATCCTGTCACTGCAAAGTCATGTTTTCTGCAACATTGGTTAAGTCTCTTGTTTCAAATTATGCATTTAGACTTTTTAGGGCATAAGGCACTATTTATGAATGACTAAGCTTATCTCAAAAGTAGGCTTTTTCACAGGTTGAAACATTTCCTTGTTGGCTGATATCTTAGTAACATCTATTCAGATCTGCATTGGCAGTCCTGAAAACCCTACTTTTTATTTCACACATGCAGGCGGTGTAAGATAGCACTGCAGCACACATGTGATAGCGGAATATTAGTATTTTATAGAAGTGTAGTGGTCATCTGATTACTAGTACTGATTAAAGAGAGTAATCATGCCACGGCACTGGAGGTAGTGACCTCAGAGGAAGTACCCGGGGTTGTGCTTGCCGACCTGTCCATTCCCAAAGTGTCACCAGACTAAAGCTACCAGGTGGGTATCAGAATAACTCCAAAGGTTTCCGAAGTTCAGAAAGCTAAGAGTTTGCTTTTCCAATGGAGAACAAGAAAGTGGTAATTTCTTGTCATTATCAAAGATGATCCAGAGGCCAGCACGTTGCAAGGACTCAGAGATGGTTTCCATAAACGAGATCATCAAGCAGCGTTGTAGAAAACTCTACTCTCCACATCAGAAAGTTCCAACAATAGTTACAATGCCGCCACATTCTTGAAACCACCAGCACCATCCGATACTGCCAAAAAGCTGTATATATTGCCAACAGATGGACTGCCTGGATATAGACACTTGATGATTTTATTAATGCGATTGAAGAAGCTGATAACAAGAACATTATCAAGTACCTAAAGAATTTTGCTGGTGTAGGTGTAAATGAAGTAATAAAGAAAATGCCGCGAGCTGGTGTAATTAGATATAGTCAAATCAGAGCAGGCTTGAATCTCAAGTTCAGTCCAATGGTGAATGTAGATTACAAAAGGTTTTCTTCAGTCAAGCGTGACCATCAACACATTTATTGAGAGATTGGATACTCTCATCAAACACTGTAAGTTCAATTAATTTAATGATGAGGGAGCTGGATGCCTCAGAGTGATTGACAGTTGCTTGTCAGATTCATTCACACAATAAATACTGAAAGTTCTCATGGTGCCCAAAGCTGAACAGTATGCTGATCAACAAGCTGCTGATATGGAGCTGGTGGTGCCTAGAGTCAGTAAGTCATAAATGTGAAAAGTAGACCGAATAGGGCTGAGGGACAAAGAGTAAATTCTACACAGATAGAGGTTGTGCTTCAGGTGTAGATTTTTGTTTCCCCACAGACTGAAGGTCCTGTCATTGGGCAAAGCTACAAAGGCTGTGGAAAGGAGAACCATTTTGTAACTGTTTGCAAGATGAAGGAAAACGAAGTGCATCACGGCATAAAGGCAAAATGGCTAACCGAACTTTGTAGAAGTGTCGTTCAATGCTGGCCTATCAAGCCAAGCAACAGCATCAGCTGAGGCACATCAACACCAAACGAAGTCGATCAGTTTCTAAACCTCCATCAAACAGTTCTTCTGAAACAATATGAAGTGAAAGTAAAGAAGACGGTTGTATTATGTTGATGTTTACCTTAGAGAAACATGCGCATGTTCGACTGACTGCATATGAGGAAAAATACCGGTCCAAGTGTCGTAGCAGGCCTCAGCCAGACCCGCTAGTGCAAGGGGTTCGCCCTTCACTGAACAAGTCCTCAGACCAATAGGAAGAAGTTGGCAAAGAAACTAGAATAGAAAAAGTACAGTTTATTACACCTCTTGAGGTGGTGCTATGGTTCAAACAGTACCCTTCGGTATTGCAAGAAGTAGCACCCCGAGCTAAGAACGCATGGTTTATTTATACCCGCACAGGGGCTCAAAAGAAGGCGGTACAAACACAAGAGCACAACTTATGTACATATTAGGTAATATCGAGAGGCCCAATCGATCAGTGGGAGGAGCTAACATTCATCCAATACTTTGTACACATAAGTTTGCTTTAGTCTTTGTAACAGTAATCACAAATTGTTCACTTTTGGCAAAGTCTCTTGTGTGGGTGAAGACGTATGGTGTAGAGAAATTGTCCGGTCGGTATTGCTCCCATTCCCATTTAGTTCCATTAGCTTGAGGATACCCATCTTTGTCCTGATAACAGTCTTTATTCAAACGAAAAAGAAGTCCACCTACTGCAGGTTTCCTAATTGCAAACAAGAGTGTATACCAGGCTCTACAAGAACCATTATGCAAGAAAGGAAGCGGATTGAAAGGCGTTCCCCCTTTCTTTTGATGCACTGGAATCATTCCACATACCCAACAGTTAGTGGTGTTCATAGCGTTATGGTATGATGTAGCATCTGAACAAATGTGTTATTGAGATAAGACTGACAGTGTTTCTGCTCATGATATGGAAATGTAAGATGCTGGTGCTCCTCTGGGACTGGAGTAGAACTCATCATTTCAACAGACCAGGTGATCACTGCTATACTTGTAAAAGCAGCAAAAACCCCTATAACACCTAATACGTTTCTTTGTTTGTTCATTTTAGCAATACAATCAACTGTCTAAAAAACAAAACAAAAACAAAATAAATAATCGTAGGAGCTCTTCTCCCATGGGTAGACGTTAGTTTCTTAACCGAAGATCAAGACGGGTGTCACTACACTATGCAGGGATGATCCCCCCCCCTTGTCATATCGGTTTTCCGTTTCCACTACCCAGGGTGGTTGCTCAACCTGTCTCTTTCAAAACTGTAGATTCTTTTCTCGGCCTCAAATTGTATTGCGATGCTCCAGGGATCGTCTGGTCCGGGAAGAACTCAGCAGATTCATCAGGTGATACAGCGTGGCCTTTCTCCGTAGTCAAGATCTCTCGATGATCGGTCAGCACAGCTGGTTCCACCAAGGTCAACAAAACTTTTCGACAATGGTTACTATGCACCCAATTTTTCTTGTTTGTGACTCAAACCGCTGTTCCCGTGGCAAGGAGCACCTGTTATGGTCCACCCACCTCTGCTCTAAGCTGCTTGACCTCTCAAATACATTCACCATCACGTGGTCGCCAGGTCGGAGCTCATGACCTTCACCTGTAGATCTCAAACCTGTTGATGAATAGAAACCAAGCTGTAAGTTAACTGTGCCAAATAGTCATTCATTAAGACACAAGGTACATCATACACAGAACTCGGTTTCGGAACTCACCAAATATTCATAGGCCTCCCAAACACTACCTCGTAGGGAGTAAGGCCTGTTCGAGAGTGCGGTACTGATCTAATAGACAACAATGCCAGAGGCAACACATCTGGCCAAGTCAAAGGTATGGAAGCCTGGATTTTTGCTATTTTCAACTACAGAGTAGCATTATACCTTTCCACCAATCCTGATGATTGTGGATGGAACACTGCATGAAACTTCTGATTAATTTCTAATCCCTTCAGGACATGTTTGGTAATTTCCCGAACAAAATAAGGTCCATTATCATTCCATAGGAGTAAGCAAACACCGAACCTCAGGAAGAATTCCTTCAACATCACCTTTGCAGTAGTGATTGCAGTATTGTCCTTTGTGGGGTACGCCTCGATCCATTTACTGAAGGCACAGACCACCACTACGACATACTTCAAGTTATTACGACGCTCAAGTTGGATGTAATCCATTTGCAAGACTTTGAAAGGTGCAGTTGGTGTAGCACATCCTCCAGCTGGAGTTTGCATCCCTTTTCCAGAATTATATTGTAAACAGATCAAACAGGACTGTACTACTCTCTTAGCTGTGCTAGCAATTTCCTGATGCTCCCAAACTTGCGTGAGCAATCTCGTTATTGCTGTAGCTCCAACATGTGCAGCACATGTGCCATTTGAACCATAGGTTGTACAAAGGCTATAGGCAGCTTCCATCTATCCATCTGCTTATTCCGCCAACAACCTTCATCATCCAACTCTCCTTCTTCAGACCATTGTTCACGTTCCTTTACAGAAGCTTATTTCTGTATCTCTCACACTTCTTGCCTAGCATCATGCCAACGCTCAGCTTGTGACTTCACTACATACATAGAAGTAGTGCTACTTTGCGTTGCAGTCTCACGTGCCACATGATCCGCAAAGGCATGACCTTGTCCAATCTTATCTGTCACTTTCTTATGTGCACTACACTTCACAATAGCTATTTTCTTCGGGTATGTCAATGCAGTCAAGAGATTATGTACTAAGTCTCCATGCATTATTTGCATCCCGTGAGATGTAAGAAAGCCTCTTTCCTTCCAGAGTAGGCCAAAATCATGCGCCACTTCGAAAGCATAGTGGCTATCTGTATAGATATTCACACATAGATCTGTAGTAAGCTCACATGCTCGTGTCAAGGCTATCAATTCAGCTGCTTGAGCCGATTTCTGTGGTATGCGAGCTGTCTCCACTATTGTCTCAAGCGTGGTGATTGCATACGCGGCTGAGGTTGTGCCATCCGGTAATTTCAAACAAGACCCATCAACACACAATTCACCATCCACATCTGGAAGGGGCGTATCTTGCCTCAGTCAGGAATATACAATCATCTGTTTCTTGTGACTGAGGCTGAGTCGCCGGATATGGCAACAAAGTAGCTGGATTTAAGGTTGCACATCTCTTCAATGTAATATGAGGAGCTAGGAATGTCAGTTCATATCCTGTCAGACGAGCACTAGTTAAGTGCTGCATCTTTGTCTGATTTAGAAGGGCATCAACCGCATAGGGTGCCGACACTAAAAGCGTATGTGACAAAACTATTCCTTCACTCTGTCGTATTGACATAGCAGTTGCCACAACTGAGCGAAAACTACCAGGCAACGCTCGGGCAACATAATCAAAGACTGCTGAAAAATAAGCACAGGAACGTTGCTTATCGCCATGTAACTGGACTAAAACTGACAATGCATATCCATCTTTCTCATGCACGTAATGTATAAAAGGCTTTGTGTAATCTCGTTTACCTAACTGCTGTCGTAACTGTTGAAAAGCAGTTTCACATTCATCTGTCCATAGAAGGGGTATTGGAGTGTCTTTTGTCAAAAGTGCTAACAGAGGCTTAACAATGTACGAAAACCCCAGAGTCCATTGTCTACAAAAAGAAGTAAGACCAAGAAATGCACGCACTTCTTTCTGTGTTGAAGGTACTGGTGTATCTAAAATTGCTTGTATGCGATCTGATGTTAATGCACGTCCCTCCTTAGACAAAAGGTGACCTAAATAGGTAACCTTTGGTCTACAATATTGCAATTTCTTTCGTGACACTGTATGATGATGTGAAGCAAGAAAGGAAAGCAAAGACAGAGTGCAATTTTCACATTGCTCAGGAGTATTGGCTGCCAACAAGATGTCATCGACATATTGTATGAGAGCCACACCTTCAGGCAAAACAAAGGTATTAAGTTGTCTTTTCAATGCTTGATTGTAAATACTTCGACTCTCGGTATAGCCTTGAGGAACTCTACAAAATCTGTACAATCGATTATTCAAAGTGAAACCAAAACATTTCGGCTATCAGGATGAATAGGGATCGAAAAGAAAGCATTCTTCAAGTCTATAACAGAAAACGTGGTTGCTGTTGGAGGAACCAAGGTAAGAAGTGTTGTAATATCAGAAACCACAGGGTATTGTGGTACTACGATCGTGTTCACCTCTCTAAGGTCTACAATGAACCTGTAAACTCTAGTGTCAGTGTCTTTTTTCAAAATCGGACGAATCGGGCTGTTGCAAACATTAAATTGAACTTCCTCAACAACCACAACTTGAATGAGATCATGTACAATTCGTATAAGTGCTTCTTCACCCTCCTGTGAAATTCTGTATTGAGGTAAACATGGTAACACAGCTCCCTCCTTGACGCTAATGTGTACCGGTGGGATAACCATTTGACCCACATGAGTATCTGAGGTAACCCACAAAGTTTCAGGGAGTGAAGCCAATGCAATATCCTCTTTAACAAGACAGACTATTTCAGTCACTGAGTGATTATCATTCAAAATGACACGCACTCCTTCAGGAGAGCATCGTATTATGGCTCTGAAATACTTGAGCATATCAAGACCCACAATATTGTCTGGTGTGTTTGGAGAAAGCAAAAACAGACATGGAGCACTAAATTTATCAACATGGAATGCAAGTGGTCGTGACAGTGGGCTAAGGGAAGGTGTTCCATCGAAACCTATCGAAGTAATAGTTACGCCAGACAGGGGAGCCCTTGGAAACCAATTGTTTAGACAAAGCGCTACAAGTAGCTCCTGTATCGACCAGAAACCGATCAGTAGAACCCAAAACATGTGCTGTAACATAGGGACCCTTCTGATCTACTGGAACTTCAACTGATTCCGTACCCCATCCTTGGCAATCCTATGCAGGAACAGAATCATAAAGGTCAGGCTGC
Organism: Lissotriton vulgaris; assembly: GCF_964263255.1. Lineage (NCBI taxonomy): Eukaryota > Metazoa > Chordata > Amphibia > Caudata > Salamandridae > Lissotriton > Lissotriton vulgaris. Next base: position 189,204,953 of record NC_141688.1, on the reverse strand, counting down.
ACATAATCGGACATTTGATACTGATTTCGTCTATCAAAGGTGTTAAACCTATCCTGTGTTCGTACATTGGTGTCAAATCGAGCACGATCACTGTGGAGAAGTGTGGCTCAATGGTTAGAGCGGCAGACCCTGATGCAGAGTTCTAGCCTGGGACCAGGGTTCAATTCCCGCCTGGGCGGGTCTTGGCTCAATTTCCACGGACCTAATAATTCGCGCCTCAGTGCCTATTCTAATCATGGGTCCCACTCTGTAACTCTGGGCAATAGCTTGCTTAATCTCCACAACGGCCCCAACAATGCTAGGATGCCTGACTTCACCTTGGGGGTGCCCAGGAATGGGCACTTCACAGGGAAAAGCCAGGAAGGGTTCCACAGCGGTATGCGTACAAGCGCCTGAGATACCCCTTCGGGGGTCGATTTGGTGCGCTATACAAATACTACTACATTTACATTTACATCACTTGCATTTCCCCTAGGCCCTGAAGAACCTGAACTATTTCTCATTTGTCCCCGACCTCGTAAATTCTGTTGTGCACGCAACACTGGACAATCGGCCATCCAATGGCCAAATTGCTTAAAATACGCACATTGATTAATAGACAGATTCGAACGAGTATAGGGGGGATTAACAGATCCACGTCCGCCTCTAGAGAGCGGACTATAAACTTGAGCTAATATAACCTTCGTTTTCAAATCTGTAGATTTCTTGTCTTCATTAACTTTCGCTTCTAATTCTTGATGCTCATAATATTCAGCCATTGTTAAAACAGATGCTGGAGAAGATGTAGTCCAAGAACTTTCATTGGCTTTTAAACGGCTAGCTATCCCTGGTAACAGATTCGTAACATATTTATCGACAAAAAGATGTCTGCCTGTATCATCTATCAAGGACTAACCGCTAAAATCATGAATAGCTTCCTCAAAACGATTAAAGAAATCAAAAACCGATTCATCTATCTTTTGTTTGCACGATGCTAAAACAGTCCAATCTATCTTTTTAGGGGGATAACTGTTTTAAGCTTAGTTAATATAGCTACAGGGAGATCTAATATTAACTTATGTGTCTTTTGAGCGGGTTCCCTCTCCACATCCAATTGTTCTAATTCTTTCCATTCCGCACCAAAAGTAGTACGTTCATTAATTTTATGAACGGTCCTCCACATATCCGGTGGTAATATGAATCCGGAAAATAAATCAATTTCGCACAAAATCATGGTGCAGGAATTTATAGCACCTTCAACTTCCTCATAGAAAGTGGCCGGATTTTTACGTGGATCGGGTAACGCTGCTTAAAGCCCCATTACATCTGCCCTATTCCAAGGAGTATACACCCAATTATAAATAAAATAACCTTTAGCATCAACAGAATTTTTATCGTCATTGTCACCCGCTCCTTTAGGAGGAACATACAAGGGCGCGGCTTCCTGCATATGCTTCATATGGACTGCCATTACCTTATCTGTTCCGAAGATAGAAGAATGCGACCCTCCGGTCTGAGATTTCTGCCCAGCTTCATCTGCAAGCTTTTTCTTCTCCTTCAAAGTGAACCGCATCTGTTCGTAATTTAACCAACCGTCTAATCATGTCAGCCACCTGAGAGAAAACAAAAAGACCATCACGCATGATCTCACAATCAGTTGCTACATCATCAGGTTCTAAATCTCGAGAGAATTTCCTGAATAAGTCCACAACTTCAGAGGCAAACGTCTCAGTGAAATATTTCTGCTCTTTTTCCGACCACCCCTGTATACTAGCTAAGAGGTCGGAAGCAGGATCAGTGCTACGTAATGCTTTACGAGCAGCCTGTCTGATATCGGCCCGACGTTGAGCAGGCAGCATAGAACGAGTGTCCCGCGCCTTTCGTTGATCTGAATCGGTATCCTTACCACCTTCGGATGGAGCGGACGGAACGGCATACGGAGGTGGATGTCGATCTAATAACAAAAAGTAATCTTGTGGTTTATTAAGAACAGGATAGAGAGGTTGTCGGATAGGGTATTGGCCAGATACCTGCAATCTGTGTTCTTTCTCCTCTCTCTCTTTCAGCTCTTTCACTTCTTTCTTTCTCAACTCCAGCGCTTTCTCATACACATTCTTCCGTTGCTCTTTCTCAATCAATGCTTGCTCACGCTTAGCTCATTCACGCACTTCTTTCTCTCACATAAGCATAAATTCAAACATATCACGTCTAGACTTACGCTCAAACATACATCGCTCCACATACTCAATCTTTCGTATATCAAATGACCCATGCATAGGCCAACGTAACTCAGGATCCTTACGAGTGTATTTATGCCATAACGTGATGTACATTATGGAAGAAAGACCACATTTTACATACATATCCCTATTAGTCTTCCCCTCTGGGGGAGCCGGTAGCTATTCTTCGCGTCTAAGTCGGGTATCATTACAAAAGCAGCACATCCTTCGAAGTGCACTAAAAACAGGCATGCCAAAAATAATGCAAAATATGCAGTATTATACACGAAGTGGCACTTAAGGTCCTTCTAGTACGTTGCGCCGTTCAAATTTGACTCATGGAGGAGAAATCTCCACGTTGCCTGCCTATATGTGTTGCAACACATATATTTACCAAACATACCAATACAGATACAAAGAAGACCAGTCTTTTCCAAATACAAACATGCCACAGTAAGTGTTCCTAAAACTACCTTACCATACAAGGGCATCCAAAACCCGTGGTATGTGCCGTAAAACGGCCCTTACCAATCATAGGATGTCCAGGTTCCAACTGCCAAGTTCTCAATTCGACCAAACGGTCACTGCACAGCACATCGAAAGAAGAGATCTCAGTCGAGGACCTGCGCCACCTGGATGGTCAGATCGGAAAGAAGGGAACAAACGCCTTGGATGCCAAGACTCGGGTCTCTTCTGGCAGTGATCACGTCAGCGGCGAGATTCCAAACGTTCATCACGACCAATGCTTCGGGCATCCGAGTCGCCGATGAGCCCCATAATGGGCACCAATTTGCCATAGCAGGCCTCAGCCAGACCTGCTAGTGCAAGGGGTACGCCCTTCTCTGCACAAAGTCCTCAGACCAATAGGAGGAACTTTGCACAGAAACTGGAATAGAAAAAGTAACGTTTATTATACCTCATGAGGTGGTGCTACGGTACAACCAGTACCCTTCGGTATTGCAAGAAGTAGCATCCCGAGCTAAGAAAGCATGGTTTATTTATACCCGCACAGGGGCTCAAAAGAAGGCGGCACAACACAAGAGCAAAACTTATGTACATATTAGGTAATATCGAGAGGCACAATCGATCAGTGGGAGGAGCTAACAGTTTTGGGGGTCGACAAACACATTCCTATCTGGAACTAATCACTAACAGATGTGGACCCTACTTGACATGAGCGAGAGTGGGGGATGCTAAATATAACTTGTTGCCGGGCAGATTTCAAGTGCCGTAGACAGGAAGATAGGACAAAGCGATGGTCGACACGAGGCAGACAAGATGGCTGCTGTACATACAATATGGAGTCCGCTAACGGTCAAGATAACGGCTAGAACTAAGATGTCTTCTGCTAATGCTCAATCTAATCGCTGTCAAATTACAACACAAGAGTAGTCGACATGACAAAACGCCAAAGCAATTAAAACATTGTCTGAAAAATACACTAAAAGTCAATAGTTGTTTAATGCCTTACATTATTGATAGTTGTGTGTCAATTAATACATTGCCTGCCGAGAAATAAAATGTACTGTCTCCATATCACCGAGTTATGCCATTGAAAACTAAAATGTATTTTGGGATGCCTCAACGCCACTAAAAAGTCAAGGTTAATTTGTGGCAATGAGGAAGCATAAGAACACAAAAGTACAAGCACCCATTCATGTACTTCAAGGTACAGCGTCTAGCTCCTCTACTCAGCTTCAGCACAGCTGATTATATGGGACTGATATCTGTGAACTATAAAATGAATGCTTATCACGAAATAGTAAGTCAATTCCCTTTATAGTTTCATCTGTTGGAAAAACACAAGACCATGAAAGGTCAATTACACATTAATGGGGACGTACGTCCTATTGCCAAAGACATAGACAAATTGATTTCACATACAGGAAGCTGTTTAAAAAGAAATCGCATCTTTACTCAAACACAATAACATATCGTTCCCTCAGCCACCTGAGAGACTAGTGCCTTATCCTGCATCCTTGTACATTACCTTTCTTGTTCATTGTATTATATTTGTCTTGCTGTATAGCCTATCCTATCCCCCAGGTACAGTACCTGTTTGCTACCCTGTCCCTCCTTCATCCCCCTGATTTTCTGTAAGCTCTCCTATGTACTAATTTTTTCGTTTTTACCAGTTTTTTATTGTGCTATGACCTGCCGTGACCCTGTATTACTCTATTGTATCTGTAAAGCGCTCTGATACCCTCTCGGGTCATATTCGCGCTCTATAAAACCTTAAAATAGAATAAAATAATAAATAAAATACTAGTCTGGTGGCCTCCAAACTGCCATGCCCTATTATATACTAGGTACTTAAAGATAGTTTTAATCACCGTGCCTAATTATCTACTAGGGACTTATATGATTGGTCATGAGAATTGTAAGTGTACCCTAAAATGTAGTGTACCCTAATACATGTGGGTGTTTTCACTTGTGTTTTCAACATAGCACTGTCTCTGGGCCTGGGACTAGGAAAAAGGTTTCAAAAGAGTGGGGAAACTAAAAGTTTTTTAATGGCTCAAATATTCTTCACCAAGAATTCCTGATGCTGTGGAAGTCTGCAGGCCTTTTCCTATAACCATCTCCAACTTAAAAGTTTGGTCTCTGACAATGCAGAAATAAAAATAACAACATTAGCAGCTTGTGGTCCCGTTCATAGTATTTCCTATGACTAGCAACCTTCTTTAACACAACTGTCTGGCAACCTGATTCTTGAGATGTCCTATAAGATCCCAAGATTGCATTTAGTATTGTCTTTTTCTTAAGGAGGGGCATCAATGTACAAAAACGAATTTTACCTGCATACCAACCCAGTTATGAAATCAGCCTACTGTGTCTGGGAGAATGCACACAGCTTCTCAGCCAAGAGCAGTTTTAATGAATGCACACATTTCTTGTTTACATATTCAGAACTGAATTTCCATAGCATGACATTTGCAGCAGATATCATCTAAATGTCATTTACAAATGGTATTACATGGTTTATATTTTCATTGTGCAACATTTATGCGTGAATATGATTTTCACCATGAAATTAACAAATATGTTACGGAATCTCAGTTTTTTTTATACTTTTCAATGGAAGAAAAATTTGCAGCCATGATTTTATCTTTTTTCTATAATGGTTGTATGAGTAATTCAAATTGTCTAATGTGGAGGGTTTTGCTTCAAAGAAATCCCCATTTTTTTCATCTTCACTGAGCTCTGAAACCTACATTTTTGGTTCTTAAGAATCGCAGGCTTCTGTGGTGCAATTCAAAATAGATTTTTTGTGTGTGTGTATATGTGAAAATATATGTAGATGTATATGTATATATCAATCAGCAACTCTCCGAACCACCTACAGCCCAACAGAACCGGCGAAGAAGGAGAACAGACCACCAAGATGTTCCTTTCTTTCTTTCTTTATTGCCAAGTATTTGCACGTGACGCGTTTTGGGCGCGTAAGCCCTTGATCACACAACGGTCACAGCAAACTTTTCATTTTTAAATGCTTTCTAGTGCGCTCCCACCAACACCGTGTTACTTGGTCATGTGACCATAGAAAGTGAGAACATACTATGTGAACTCCACATCTACGACTATATATCCATATATAATTGCATATTTGTGAAATACATCCATAAAATAGATAAATATAGCAGCAAAATTATGAATCGGTACAATCACTGTATAAATACAGGTATTTTTTCTAGTCCAAACCGAGGGATATGAATCTGGATGAAACATATGAAAAAAGATAGACAACACATGTACTACCTCAAAAATAACTGGATAGTATATGACTGTTTAAATAAACAAATCATTTCATATATATATATATATTCACTGAAAAAACATAGGTTTCAGGCCAGTTATAGTTAGCTGGAAATTTTACTGACCTAAAACCATTGAAATTCCCACGTTATAGTTAGTTGGACTCACTATAACTTGCGTTTCTGCAATGCACTGCTGATGACGTCACATATTACATCACTCATGACATGGTCAGTGACATCACTCATGACATCACTGATGACACCATCCAGTGAATGTGTGTCTTTCTGAAAAATAAATATGTTTTATATATGTATATGTAAAGGTCGATGGAAGAATAAATGTTTAAATAAGTGTCTAAATGGATGTTTTTTTTTAAATTGATTGGTTAACTGGCTTATTAGGTGTATCTTAGTGAATACATATATTAGCGAGTAATGTTTAAATATTTAAATATATGTATCATTGTTTTACTTTGTGTATAAGTGGCTGCATGGGTTGGTGAGTACCTACATGTGTGTGTATATGGGTTATTAGATGTTTTTTTAGTATCAGTATGAGTGTCTGTATGGTTTGGTGGGGGTATTACTTAGCACATAGATGCATCAATGACAGACTCACTGTTTGTATGTGTTTTGAAGACAGCATATGTGTAGGATTGTAAGGGTAGATGAGTGTGTATATGTGTGTGTTAGTGAGTGAATGACTGTCTCACTAGTGTCTTTATCAGTAACAACATATGTTTTAATCTAGTATATGTGAGTATTGATTTTTCTAAGTGAGTATATGTGAGAGTGAGAGATTGTAAGAGTTCCTGTTTAAAAAAGTATGTGTTTCTATAAGTGTTTGTTTAAGAGAGTAAGTATGTGTTAGTTTCCTTAGAAGTAAGGTGGTAGTGTGTGTATAGTTGTATATGCAAATAAATGGATGTTCAATAGTTTATTTGCATGTGTGAGTATGTGTGTGAGTAACTTTTGGATGACCGTCGGTGTGTAACAGGATATATAGGTGTATAACTACATATGATGAGTGAGTATATGTATGAGTGACTATATAGAACTGTTGGTGAATGAGTGGATGTGTATATAGATGGTGGAATTACTGAATTGGTTGTTGTAACTGGTATGGGTATCTCCATTTTTTTGAAAATGTTAGTTTCTATTTTTGAATATGTGTTTCAAGGGTTACATTACACTGAAAGGAGGTCTGTCACTCTGTCACAAGGATGGTGTCATCAGTGATGTCATGAGTGATGTCACTGACCATGTCATGAGTGATGTAATATGTGATGTCATCAGCAGTGCATTGCAGGCGCACAAGTTATAGTGAGTCCAACTAACTATAACGTGGGAATTTCAATGGTTTTATTGTGTCAGTAAAATTTCCAGCTAACTATAACTGGCCTGAAACCACGTTTTTTTCAGTGAATTTAATAGGTTTTTTAAATGCTAATTCCTAACTATAATTGGTGTGAAACCTATGGTTTTTTGGGTGAATTTCATAGGTTTTTTAAATGCTAATTCCTAACTATAACTGGTGTGAAACCTATGGTTTTTTCAGTGAATTTCATAGGTTTTTTAAATGCTAATTCCTACCTATATATAGGGCCTCAAACCTATGTTTTTTTCAGTGGATTTCAGAGGTTTTTTAATAGCAAATTTCTATAGCTATGAAATGTAATATTTTTTATAATGAATGCTATATTGTATATTTATGTAATACTATTTTTTTTATGTATATTGTTCATGTTTTTAAAAAAATATATATTTTTTTGCCCTGGAGAGCTCCCGGTGCGCGTCCCGGTGAGCGCACCGGTAAGCGCAGTCTTGCGGCGCGCCCCAGGGCGCGTACCGGTGAGCGTCCCGTTAGCGCTTTTGCCGCGAACGAAAACATCATCGTGACGAATCGCGTAGCCGTGTCCGCGTGATAAGCATGGCGTAAACGCACCTGGAAGCACTGGAGCGCATACAATCGTGCAACGTAAGCATCCGACGCGCTTACGCTACGAGCCGCTGGGGTGCGTAGCGTAAGCGCGTCGGGTCATGTGACCTAAAAATAACACTTTTTATTGGTTCAGGACAGTTTTAGTTTCCAAATGATGAAAGCCCTGGTCATGTGACCTGAAAATAACACTTTTCATTGGTTCAGGACAGTTTTGTTTTCCTAATGATGAAAGCCCCAACCTTTTTTCCTCATTCTCACTTTGTACTTTGAGAGAAGAAGACCTGTTTCCAGAGCTATTACTACCTATTTGTACTCAGAAATGGCTACAGTACCAGCAGCAGCAGGAGCATCTCAGCCACCACCACCACCACCACCAAGAGGACCACCACAACACCACAGTGGTGGAGATGAAGAAGAGGAGGAGGAGGAGGAGGAGGAGAGGAGGAGGTTCCCGCCTGAAGATACTACCACATATAAGCCAAAGGAGCACATTATCTGGGAGTTTTTTTCAATCCCAAAGGACCTCAAGAAAGTAAATGCGCCAAAGGTTACTTGTTTAATCTGTGGCACTGTACTTTCCAGGGGGAACCCTAACAAAAAGTACTCTTTTGGCAATAACACCATGATTCGCCACATGCAACGCCTGCACCCTAACAACTATTCTGCGGCAGAGGTCAGAGAAATGACCAGAAACCCTCCCCAATCTTCTCCCAGCACCTCCAAAAGAAAGCAACCCACTCCATCGGGTCAAGAAACAAGGGAGATGGTCCCAAACATACAAACGCAGTTTTGACAATACAAAATCGTTTGTATTTTTTGTGGTAAAACAATTACCTATGGTGAGCAAATCATTAAACTCATCAAGCGTGCTGGTGACAACCACATTTGTCCCAAAAAACCTTAATCTTTTCCAGATTTTTTTTGCTCCAATTGAGCCGTTTACATTTCCCTGTTTTTTGTTTGTTCCCATAAAAATAACAAAAAAAATATAAAATTGTTAATAAAAGCCAAAAAAAGTACAAAATGTTCAAAAAAGCAATAAAAAAATATAAAACAACAATAAGACGAAAAAAACTTCTTTTTAGAACTACCTCCAATTTATAAAAAAAGTCTACATTTTTTAAAAACTCTGTCATTCTTTTTTCCCCATGGTACGCTCCCCGATACGCTCCCCGGTGCGCGTACCGGGCACTCTCCCCGCGCAAATCGAAAAAAAAAAAATGTTTTGCCCTGCGGGGCCCTTTTATGGCCCCCACATCAAACATAGCGGGTCAGGGGGGTCTAATCTGCCCCCTTTTGGTCATTTCCCCCTTTGTTTTTGCCACATCTTGTGTCTCGATCCTACCGAGACTCAACATGGCGGCGGTTCCGGACTGTTTGGAATATTGACAGACACCCGAGAGCCAATCAGCTTTCCGCATGCGAACTCGCGTAGCGCGCTGGTACGCGCCCCGGTGCGCGTACCGGGGCGCGCTTATAGATATATATATTTTTTTGAACCTAAATTACTCAAAATCCATTGGAGCACATATCTTGAGACATAGCAAAGGCACATCGGGCTACCAGTCCCTACAATTTTGCCAAGTTTGGTGGAAATCCGTTCAGCCGTTCGAGCTAAAAGTGAGTCCAACCGCCCTATGAAAATTAACATGGGGAAAACACGTTTTGGGACCCCTCTTTTATCTCGTCCCCCGCTTGACGAATCACCCCAAACTTTCAAGGAAGGAGCGGAGCGCTGTGAGGCAAATTTGAGGAAAATTTCAGGCAGATTCCTCAACCGGCGCCAAAGTTATTCCCAATAGAATGTTGCGAATTCCCTATACAAAATAATCCTAACTATAACTACCTACTGGCGACCGCCAGTAGGTAAAATATATATATATATATATATATATATATATATATATATATATATATATATATATATATATATATATATATATATATATATATAATATATATATACATATATCTAGCTATACTACTATAATAAAGGAAGTACTTTCAGCCTTTGAGGCGGGTAAACTCGGGAACCACAGCGCCAATCCACACACCCGATACGCCGTTAGAATCGTCAGGGTGTGTAGATGGTTATAGGCTATATAAATTTAAAAAAAAACGTTATTTAAAAAATTTACAGTAAAAAAAGTAGTCCCTCCGAAGTAGTGTCGGCCGCGACGTGCGTGCTCACGTCAGGAGCGCGGGGAGGAGCGGCGTCCAGAAGCGCGACGAGGAGCGGCGGACATGGCGTGGGGTAGGAGTGGTGACGTGAGGAGCAGCAGACAGGCCAGCGGCGGTGCGAGCAGCGGACAGGCGGGAGGAGCGGCGGCTGTGGTAAGGGGACCCATGTCGGGGCAGGCGGGGGTCATGGCAGGTGGGGGTCGGGGCAGGCGGGGGACGGGACGGGCGGGGGCCCGGGCTGCTGGACAATGTCGGGGCGGGCGGGGGTCAGGGAAGCCTGTTGCTCCCGGACAAGGTTGGGACGGGCTGCTAGTACTAATATAATAAAGAGAGAGCCCACACCTTTGAGGCGGGTATTCTCAGGAACCACAGCACCAATCACAATACCTTCTGCAGCAGAAGAACATAGGCTATGCAGACGCCCACCATATACATTTAAAAGGTAAAAGAACCGTGCCAGCAAAGTAGTCCCTTGTGGTCGTGTATGCGTTGTGCTGTGGTCGTGTGCTGGGGGCGTGACAAACGCTGGGGGCGTGTGGTACGTTCCGCCCTTCATGTCATGTCTTATATCGTGTGCTGTGGGCGTGTGCTGGATTTACGGAAAAAAAAGCGAGCGTTGCGCCCAATATTTCATTGTTTTTTCTTCCCAGGTTCCGTACATCCCAGCTCGGGGTGTGCTTGCCCCGCGCTCCCAGTGAAGTGCACCTGCTTTACTGTATGGAGGTCAGGCATGGCGCTATTCCCAAAAGCCGGAAGGAGCGCAAACAGGGTCCATTGTGCAGGAAATTTAATCTAGCCTTAACTTCCGGTGACGCCTGAAGCGCACACTGGAGATTTTCCACTTCTGTTGCGCACAGGTCTTGCGCCACACATATTCGGACTCAAGGCCCGCCTCCACGGAAATAGCAAGAAAGGGACTATAGCTCCCCTGGGAATATGTGATGATATTCCGCAAACCAACATCCCGCATACCATCACTCCACAATTTTTATAACGCAGGACTATTACACCGCAAAGACATAATTTCTAACACTTTTACAACGCATATGACTCTATCACATTGCCCTTATTACGTAAATGCATGTGTGGTAATGTCATATACATTGTAAAAGTACATTATTAAAACATCAAATATATGTTTGTATATATATATATATATATATATATATATATACACACATTTTTATAATTTAATTAAAACAGTTATTCTTTTAAATTGCATTATTTTTATTATTATTATTTATTTTATTACCCTTTACACCCTAAAAACGAATCCCACCCTGCTCCCTTTAAATACCCCTGCACCCCATAATCATAACCCACCCTTACTCCTTAAAATACCCCAACATCCTTAAACACTAATCCATCTTAACCCTATAAATATACCCTGTACCCCAAAACCAAAACCTATCCCTAAACCCTAAAAATACCCCTGTACCCCAAATCCCCAACCTTCCCCTGAACCCTATAAATACTCCGTACCTCAAAACCCAAACCTACCCCTGAACCCTAAAAATACCCCTGTACCCCAAAAGCCAAACCTAGCCCTGAACCCTGAAAATACCCCTGTACCCCAAAACCCAAACCTACCCCTGAACCCTAAAATACCCCTGTACTCCAAAACCCAAACCTAGCCCTGAACCTTTAAAATACCCTGTACCCCAAAACCCAAACCTACCCCTGAACCCTTAAAAGACCACTGTACCCCAAAACCCAAACCTAGCCCTGAACCCTAAAAATAACCCTGTACCCCAAAACCCAAACCTACCCCTGAACCCTAAAATACCCCTGTACCTCAACACCCAAACCTAACCCTGAACCCTAAAAATACCCCTGTACCCCAAAACCTAAACCTACCCCTGAACCCTAAAAATACCCCTATACCCCAAAACCCAAACCTAGCCCTGAACCCTAAAAATACCCCTGTACCCCAAAACCCATAGCTATCCCTAAACCCTAAAATTACCCCTGTACCCCATAACCCAAAACTATATATGAACCCTTAAAATACCCAAACACCCCAAAACATATACCTCAGTACCCCAAAACATATACCCCTATACCCATACTTACCTTATCCAAACATTTTTAAAAAAACATGCTTTTACCAGTCATGCATTTACAATGAATTTCGTTGTCAATGTATGCGTGGTAAAAGCATATAAAATGTAATGCCATGCGTTATAATGGCATTGTGGAGTCACAGTACTTTCGTAATGAAGTATGCGGAGTGATGGTATGCGGAAAGAAAGTTGCGGAATAATGGGTGTTTACCCTCCCCCGGAAAGCACATTGGTGGCACGGCGGCCCACATCTCCAGCAATATACTCATATTTTTTCACCACCTATTTGAAAAATGCACAGGTCTCTCTTATTGATGGCCAGTACCGACATACACTTTTAGACACACCTTCCGCCACAAGTTCTAGAATTGCGAACTTTAGATCTGGGGCGCTACGTTTGAATCTCGGCATCAGCTCAACATCCTGTGATTCCAGGCAAATCGCTTTGTCTCCCCGTGCCTACCACAAATGAATGTGTTCTTCTGTAATGTAAATTGTGCTCATGCCATGTTGTCGAGTTTGGGCTATATAATATTGCAAGGAAAAATAAAGTAGGGAAACTCGAGTTCACACACTACTGAACGCGCACTCTTAAGTGCATCAGCAGTGCACTGTGAATCAGAGCGTTTCACAGGCCTGTCACAGATAAGAAATGCTATCAAAACGAAATCCTACAAAACAATATACTACTGGCCGGCAGCATTTCATACCCGGACAACGTCGGGACGGCCTGCTGATATATAAATATATATATAATATATATCTGCACTAAAAACCAAAGGTGAAAATAAAGTTATAGCTGGGTCTGCTAATAATATCTTAGTTTCCACTAATAAAAACTCTCGAAATTCACTGAAAAAACACAAATGTTAACTCAATGTTATAATTAAGTGACAATGTCAGTTTAAAAATACTGGGGCATATTATCAAGGGGGTTTATCTCCGCTTTTTGGCTTTAAAAGCCAAGAAAGTGGAGATAAAAGTATCTCCCTATTACCTAGCTGTCGCTAACACCAGTTAGCGACAGATAGTAGGAGATAGCGACCATCTTGGGCCCCGCTTTGCATGTCAGTGAAATTTATCACTAATGACATGCAAAGTGGGCGTGCCAAGATGTTAGGCGTGCCTTGAGGCACGGTGGGCGTGCCTCAAGGCTCGATTTTGAGCCTGCTGCTCTTTAATCTGTACTTGACACCTCTGGCTAAAATAATTCAATCTTTTGGCTTTGGAACGGTGTCATATGCAGATGATACGCAGCTGCTGATCACATGCGGCGTAGATCCCGTCGACACTTGCGTATGTTTTAAAAAATGTGTGGCTGAGATCAGCAGCTGGATGCGGGTGAATAAACTCCAACTCAATGCGGGCAAGACTGAAATAATTTTGTTCGGAAAAGCAGAGAGATGCTGGACGCGAGAGTGGTGGCCGGCTGAATTGGGAGCCTGCCCGGCCCCCAAGTTGGTAGTCCGTAACTTGGGAATCATAATGGACAGTGCCCTGTCCATGAAAAATCACGTTGCCAAGGTGGCGGGCACCTGCTACGGTGTAATGCGCGGCCTAAGAAAGATCTTCAAATGGCTTCCGCTGGAAGCCAGGAAGCCGTTGGTTCAGGGCCTGATCATCAGCCATCTTGATTATGGTAAAAATGCCATGTAACACGGCCTGAATGAGGATCTGTAGGCAAAACTCCAAACTTTGCAGAATACTGCGGCCAGATTAGTGCTGGATATGCCGCCTAGAACGGCGTCCGCACCTTGTCTGAAAAAACTACACTGGCTCCCCATACGGCAAAGAAGTCAATTCAAGATCCTATGCCTGACTCACAACTCACTGCACAACAAGGGGCCCTGGTATCTTAAAAAAAACTTAACTGGTATGTCCCCAAGAGGTCCTTAAGATCTTGCCACAAGTCCTTGCTAACGCAACCCCGCGTGCGGACCTCTAGGTATGGGCTTGTGGCGTGTAGGGGGATTGGTGTCAGCAGGGGGTTTGTGTGTAGTGCCTGGCCAGACCTATTCCCTGCACCAAACCCTCATTGCAAATGCCTCCAGGCTGCACACAGAGGGGGTTGGGTTTGGCCACCCCCTGGGGATGGGCGCATGGCCTGCTAGAATTCCCACTGCACTGCATGATCAAAGACTGTGTTCAGCAGATTGATGAGCACCCATGAGGGGCGTGGGTGCAGATGAAGCGCTGCTAACCCCATGCTATGCATGGACAAATGCTGTGAGTAGGGGCTCGGTTGGCAACCTGCAGTACAGGTAACACACAGCTGATCACGGCCACAGGCTGGGCTCAGTAAAGGAGTTGGTTGAATATTGTAAAAAAATAAATTTACAAAACCTTCCCTCTTCTCTTTAATGGTTTATAATTCCTTCCTACAAGTGTTTTTCTGATATACGTAATACTGTAGGTGTGTCTTGTACTCCATAATGAACATACTATAATGTGGGAACTCTTTGTTATGCATAACCCTTGCTTTATCTACTCCCACCTATGTTTTCATATTATGCTGGAGCTTAATTTTGAGTCATCTTTCCATATATACTTTAATGTATGTGAGAAGGATTTTTTGGACGCTTATATGGAATGGGTTACCGTTTACTTGTAATGTTTGTATTACAGCACACCTTATACTTGTATCGCATGTCATATTGCTATGTCTATACAATCAATGAAAAACTTTGAACAAAAAAAGGAAAACAGAAATTCACTTAAAATAAAATAATAAAGTGACGTTGTAAACAGGTATGGTGATTAGATTTTAGCTATTGTTAAAAGAAACCTATATGTTCACAAAGAAAAACAAAGGTTATGGTGACACTATAGTTAGGAGTCAAAATAACACAGCAAATATAAATTCACCAATTGGAGTTCACTGAGCAAACTATAATTTGGGAGCCAGCCATGCACACCCTATAACCTTATCTATATCATCTCTCATGACATGTTTAATGGCATTTATTGCTGACAAGGCTGATGACATTACCTAATCATTGTGACACCGTCCTTTAGAGATTGTGAACTTGAGGTAATTTAACATGTAAATCCGTATTTGTAAAGCACAAACTGCTCACCCTTTCGGGTCTCAAGACGCTGGGGGCTGTTGTGTAAATTAAGTGAGTTATTGCCCAGAGTCACATGGTGCTGAGCTGGGCTGCTGCCGGGGATCGAACCGTGAACCCTGTGATCTGTAGTCAGCTGCCCTGGCCACTGCACCACACCTCTCCACATGCTACACCTGTGGGCAATTTTCTATGCACGTTAATGGGATTACCCACTTCAAGACTTCACATGAGACATAATTTTAAGTCGAGAGGACGAAAAGTATACATTTGTCACTAAAAAGACATATTTGGTGAGGCCCTTTGGAAAACGTAGTTTAGTAAAATTTGCAACACACGTTCACTGGCACTGTGGCATGCAGTCTTAGAACCATGCTTAAAACACCAATGTAAGATAAACCAAATGAAAATGGGACACCCTTACCTGATACATTACTCTACAATCGTTAATGAATCAAAATCTTCACTAAATTTAAGGAAAACAACTCTCCCACCATATAAACCTCCTTGTTACGAAGAATGTGTGGATGCCACTGTATCACAACTATTTACATCGCATATGTCCAAATATCCATTGGTGGATCATCTATTGTCAACAGCAGTTTTTGCCTTTCTCATATTTTTTGGACCAGGCTTTGGCTGTTAGCTACAAGTTAATTTTAATCCTAAATCTACAGTCCACATCAGGTGTGCTCTGCCATAATCTTGTCTAACTAAGAGCACTACTTTTACTATAAACGTTAGTGATTTGTAAACGGTGCACTATATAACTTTCAACAGGCAAAATTGTATTTACAATTGCATCCAAGGTTTGCATTATTTCCATGCAATGGATCCACACATGTATACTGAGTAACTATGATGTAAATAATTATTTTGATATAAGTTACGTTGTCATTGATGTCAACAACAATGTCATTTTAGATGTCATCAATGACGCTATCAATTATGGCATTTAATATATCATGAGTGATGTAATATGTAAGGTCATGAGCAGTCCATGGCATAGGTGCAAGTTATAGTTATCTCTGTAAACTATAACTAGTAAATGTCAGTCTTTTTTAGTTTTTAAACATTAGTTGTTGTGTTATTTCAACACTTAACTATTGAATCAGTTTAACCTTTGTGTTTTTTCAGTGCGGTTATTTCAATGTTAGCTAAAAATCTAACATCTAGTATTAGCACTAGACAAGATTTTCTTGTCCAGTAAGAGATTATGTCCACTAATTGTAAAATGAACCAAGCGTTAATTTATACAGTAATTAGAATGACATCACTCTCAGTAAATTAGCCAAAAACAGGTAGGAATTAAAAGTGTTTGTAGCATGTAAGCTAGATCCTCATCAAAACAAGCATCTCGACCTTTGGATATTTTTCAACCAGCTCACAAGATATGAATCGTAATTGCTCTCTCAAACTTTTAAGAGAGTAGGTACATTTTCCACTGGGTCTTACACACTCCCTCACCTATTCTTAGAGTTTGCCTCACCTATCCTATCACCCCATACCCACTTTGAAAACATATTAGCACCCATACTTTTCTTGGCCCAGAAGAGGTATCATCTGGGATAATCTGATTCCGCTTTCCTAACACTAACATTAAACAGTACTTTGTAAGGGTCAATTTTCCAGGTAGAGATTTTCATTTCTATAGACTGTGTTGGTTTTGCCCTCTCAGCTAATGGATACAATGGCATTCTTGGTCTAATTTGTCTCTTTAACGAACAGCAATTATATGTGGAGAAGGACAGCACTATCTTTAGTGCCCCCCCCCTCCGCTTCAGGTGCGATAACTGGTCATGATTTTGAGTCTTCTGTGAATCCCCTACCTTACGGCTGTACGACTGCCTGAAACCTACAGGCCTAATAACTGATCAGGAAGTGAAAAGATGCACAACTTGTGTCAAATGTATTTCCCAAGAGCAATTCTGGTTATGAATTTCGTGATTTGTTAATGGAAACTGCTTTCTGACTGCCATATTAATTCAAATTCACCTTGAGTCATGAAGTAGGTTGAAATAAGGACCTCACAGCAATGTTCTAATCCACAACCTGAAATAAACATGCCCACATGACAAAAAATAATTAAAGAATAACTGAACTGGGCACATCTGTTAGTCAAGCAGATGACATATCTTCATTGGCCCTCTTCTACACCTACTTCCACTCAATCAAGCCTCTTCATTCTCAGTCATCATGATCAGAGCCACTGCACACCAGATGCAAGAATGATGCACCCTCAGCTTCAAAGTCTCACCCAGAGAAACTGTTCTTCAAGACTTAGCATTTTTCGATATTAACATCCCCTTTCGTTTCGTTTCAAAAATCTTTATTTCGATCACAGATCATAAAAGATACATAACAAAATATACACAGTTATAAACGTATTAAACATGATGTGATCCAATCGTTAAGACATTAAAATACATTAAAAGAAGAACAGAGGGTACAGTGTACTGTGCTAAAGTCTATCATGGGTCTGTTTAACAAGTCTTTTCAGCACGCGACTACGAGTAAACCACAGGGAGGTTAAAAATTTTGAAAGTGCAAAGACAACAATAGGAGAAAGATCTGTCTTTAAGACTCTATGGGCAGGTTGGAAGGATCTGAAGCCCAAGTTCCTGAGTAACGGGACTAACCAACGTTTCCTGCTCCTCTCGTAGCCCTTGCAGAAGAAAACCGCGTGAACTTCATCCTCCTTCGGATGAGCACAGACAGGGCAAGTTGCTATGGTGGAGCGAGGAGACCAAGACGCTGTAAAAAATGCTAGAGGGAGGCATCCGTATCTCCATTGAAAGAATAGTTTCCTCGTTAGCAGAGGGGAGATCGCATCAAGAGTACTTTCGAGACAGTAAGAGTCTCTCGCTTTCAGGAATAAGTGTGTCAGGGATCCTTCACGGCTGTCGTTGATAGCTCTTGTGAGCATCAGTTTGTAGTATGCTCTCGCGAGTACCTTCTTTGAAATCTTTGTACAGGAGTTGGAAGGATCCGTCCATAGTTCCGGGTAGCCCAGATCCTCGAGCCTTCCCTTGACATAGGTCAGCCACGGGATCCTCGTGGCATTCCGCAGCTGCAAGAATTCCTGGAGTTCCTCTCTGTAATTTAAGAGATCGGGGCTGCACCACAAATGCCTCCAAAAGGTTAGGGGTTTAAGACCTAGCTCCTCTGTTATTGGTCTTACTCCCAGATCTAATCTAAGGGGGAGTAATGGAGTGCTCTGGGGGAGGGCAGTGACCTGTCTCAGGAATTTATTTTCGGTGGACTGTAACTTTGGGAGATGAGTGTGACCCCAGAGCTCACCCCCATATGTGACACCCGCCCGTGCTTGAGTTTTATATATGTGAATAATTGGGGTTAGTGGACGATAAAAGGATTTGTTCGCCAGGCGCATAGTGCCACCCGCCAACTGTGCCAGTTTGATGGTCACTTTGGCCTGATGAGACGTCCACGATAGATGTTCGTTTAACGTGATCCCCAAATATTCAATATTGTGCACACGTTCCAGTTGTGTTGTGCCTAGCCTGGGTGGGGCTCGATTCTGGGGGTTGGGGTTCAGGATCATGAACTTAGTTTTTTGGGGGTTGATTTCCAATCCCCGATCATTACAAAAGTCTAGAAAACCGTCCAAAATGTGCTGAATCCCCATGGGGGATTTAGACAGCAGCAGGGTGTCGTCTGCAAACATGATTGCAGGCACCCTGCTGCCGGTCAATTTTGGGGCATCGGAGTTGGGGATCCTGTTTAGGTGGGCAACAACCCCGTTCACAAAGATGCAGAACAGGGTCGGTGCGAGCACGCAACCCTGTCTCACACCTCTGCGAACGGGGAACCTTTCGGTTAGTTTGCCACCTTTGCCACACCTTACGCGGGCGTAGTTGTTGTGGTGGAGTCTCATCAGGATTGTCAGGATGTCAGTAGGGACATTCAACTCTTCCATGACTCTCCATAGCCTCGCTCTGGGAACCAAATCAAAGGCGGCACGTAGGTCTACAAATATGGTATATAGACTGCCGCCCTCGATTACAGCTGTTCTCCAGTAGAGGAGATTTAACCTGAAGATTTGGTCTATGGTTGATACACCCTCCCTGAATCCTGCCTGGTAAGGGGATAAAATTTCCATTTCTTCGGTCCAGGCCTGCAGTCGATTCAGAATCAGTCTACCGAACAATTTTTGGGATATGTCGATTAGACTGATAGGACGATAGTTGGAAGGGAGCAGGGGGGATCCCTTTTTGTAAATTGGGACCACCTCTGCTCCCCTCCAAGTATCGGGCACCTCCAGTCCCCCCGCAATGGCATTGAATATTAGTGTAAGATAGGGTTCCCATATCCCGGGTTCCTGCATAAACAGGTCCCCGGGCACCCCATCAAGTCCTGGGGCTTTTCCGGCAGCTAGGCCTTTAATGGCGTCCCTCACTTCTTTTTCGGTGACAACAACCCTAGTGGGACAGGATGAAATTGTGGGACCATCTCTGTTCTGTTCACCCCCACCCTCTGCGTACAGGGCCTCAAAGTGGGTCTGCCATACCGTAGGGGCTATATTGGGCTCTATTGCGGAGGATAAATCCTCCGTGTCGTTCGCCACTACGCGCCAAAATTTACGGGAATCTCTAACTGTTAATGCATTAGTGAGGTTTTCCCAGTAGTCGTGGTCCCATTCTGCCCTTGCGTTCTCCAGGAGGATTTTATATGATCTTCTCCTGGCGCGGATTTCATCTTTGTTATGGTGTTCCTTTATAGCAAGTAGCAAGTGGGCCTTGGCTTCCCTGCAAGCGGCATTATACCAAGATGTCTTCGGTTTAGGGCCATTCCTTTGCCTTGCAGATGAGAATAGGTCCTGCTCTAGGGTGGTGATGATGCCTGCATGTATTTGTGCAAGCTCTCCTCTAGTAGCATCGTCTAAGACCCTAGTTCCTAGCTGGAAGGCATCCTCCAGTAATGGGATTATCCTTTCATATAGCCGGGATATTCGTTCTGGGTTGCTGGCCAGTTTCTCCCACTTGACCTTCCTACGATTATTTTCAAGTAGGAGGCCCGTTTTATCTTTGTCCGACCCATTGATTATTGCCTCTCTCCCAGGCAGGGAATAAGTCAGTTCCAGGGAATTGTGGTCACTGTCTAATCTTGGGGTGACTTTAAAGTCGACTATTGCTGGCCACATAAACAGTTTGACCATAATATAGTCCAATCTGGATTCGCTGCCGGGTTTGTTAAAAGTATGGGTACTTGGTGTGTCTGATTTGGTACGACCGTTGCATGCCCTTAAACCAAGGTTAAGGGTGAGGGCAGTTATCTGTAGGGCTAAAGGAGTCCAGGCCCGTGGGGGTGGTGCCACCGTCTCAGGTATAAGCCAATATGAATCTTCCTCCAGGGAAGGACCATCACGTAGCCCAGGCAGTGGTTCGTATTGAGCATTGAAATCGCCTCCTACCAGGCAAGCAAGTTCGCTTGGGATTCCTTCTAAGAGCTTGGCTAGCTCATCCACTGTGCCAGATTCTTTTTGCATTGGAACCGGCCTTGAGTAGATATTGATTACTAGCAACTTCGATGAGTCCGGCCACTCAAGTGAGACAGCCAATAGATCATCAGAAGCGGTCTCTAAATAAGTAGCTTGGCAACCTAAGTCCGTGGCTACCCATGTAGTTAGTCCCCCAGATGGCCTACCCCTTCCCCCCCATTTAGCTGCTTTAAAGAAGGAGGCAAAACCCGGGAATGCTCTTTCTTCGCGCGCCCAAGTTTCTTGTAGAAGAATTATATTTTTTGATCTGATGTATGTACCCCATTCTGTGCAATCTATTTTGCTAGCAAGGCCTGCCACATTCCAAGAAATCACTGTTATTTCTAGTGGTTGGGTGGAGGCCGTGCCCATAAAAACCGAGTTGGTAGTAGTACACTCGTGGGGCGGCCGTGGATTTGTGGGGACGAGGAACGTACCCTTGGGTCTGTTATCAGGGGAAGGGGAGGAAGGCGTAACGCTTGGGACCTGTCTGGGATCAACTGTGCCAGGTGCTAAAAAATAAGTATCAGCAGCTGTGGCGAATTTGGGCTCGTTTGTGGGAGATATTTGAGTTGCGCTCCCCTCATCAACCGCATGTCAGTCTACCATTTCAAGACTGCTGTATCGGTTATGGGTAGATAAATAGGCGGGGTAGTGTATTCTATGTGGCCCTGGAATTCCCCTCCTGTGTCCACCACCACCCCCCCTCCTTCTTGTGACAGTTTCCCAGCCGGCCTCATCCCCATATGTAGGGAACTGCTCTGTTGGTCTTTCCCTGTGTGACGGATAGTTGTTGTTCTCCCTGTGACAGTTTTCCCAACCCTCCAGCAACTCCTGGTGGTACCTCCACCTGTGGTCCTCAAGGTTATACAGATTTGAGGGGTAAAAAAATGAGAGGGGTAATGGTTGGATGGTGCTAGCAAAATCCTCATCAGCAGCACAGGTACAGATATATGCGGCTGTATTCGGATCTCTGAAGGTGACCAGAATACAGTCACCTCTAATGGATTTCTTAGTGTAGCCCACCCACGTTGCCCTCCTAGCCATGGATATATCGCTAGTAGTTCCTCTCGGTAGCGGTCTGTTTACGGAGAGCCAGTTGATTACTTTGTTTTTGAGTGAAGTGGTGGATTCAAATGTGGTGGAATTTAGTTCAGGAACCCCCGCCAGAACTAGAGTGTAGGGTGCTGCTTCTGGGGGGAGGTTTATGGATTTAGGTTTGGGAGTAGTATTAGGTTTCTCTCCAGTAGTAGGAGGATCTCTCTTAGCTTTAGCCGGAGGCGGAATATTATCTTTCAGTGGAAGGGTTGATTTTGGGGTAGCAGTTGCCGTTTGTTGGGTAGGGATAGGGGCCTTGTTTGCAACTAGTGATGCCGGAGCGTTGATTGGTGCAGGTTGTGAGGGTTTGGGATTAGTTTGTGGGGGCTTATTATTTATTGTTGTGGGAGGACCATTGCCTTTGGTGGATTTTGGTCCTGGTCCATCTCTTGTTGTTTTGGCCCCACTGTTAACAATTTTCCTTGAGTCGGCAAGTTGCACGGTTGCCTTTTCGATGCTAACTAGTCTAGCTTCGATCTTGATAAGTCTTGCCTCAAGGGGGCTCAGCAGAGACCTAACTAGTGTGCCTATATCCTCTAAAGTGATGTCGTCTGAGGTAGTGTCTAATGGTGCGTTGTTGTTGAGTTGTGGTAGTGAGGTTGAATTGATCATTCTAGGGGGAGATGGCGGTCCTGATATATTCACAATAGGGTCAGAGGAAGCACCTTTCTCCCTTTTGCCTCTGACTTGCTTGGATTTCGGAGTTTTGGTCCTATGATCTTCTTTATTTTGAAGCCCCTGCTTCTTTTTAGGAATAGCCCCTTCCCTAGTACCCCTATTGCTATCTAAGTTGGTTCCTGCAACTTTGGCTGTCTCAATGTTCTCTGTGGTTATAAGCTGGGGAATTTGGGTGTTAGGTAGGGCCATAAGGCTCATGTCCTCAAAGTCACTCGGGACCTCAATAGTGAGCTCGGGGTTGGTGGGATTAGTGACTGGGAGTGGACATGTTGCCTGGTCTGTGCTATGGCTGTTTGGAAGACCAGATCTGTTTTCTGGGGTTCTAGCTTGGGCCATAGGGCCCATTGAAGATCTCCTTACCCAGTCTATTTCTTGTGAGATTCTGCGCTCCAAAACCTCGATTTCCTCAATCAAAAGGGAGCCAGCTTTAGCAAAGTAAGTGTCAATAGGGCCTTTAACAGCCCCGGATGCAGCTAGTGAAGAAGTTTTGCTCCTGGTTTCCCGTGTACACATTTTACTAACGGTTCAAAGACCTTTGGATACAGGCAAAGAGGGGGGGCCCGGACCGGACTCTCACGTACTCGAACGGCCTCAAACGGCCCGCTCTTTGCCCGGTCTTCGCCCCGCGCTCCGTCCCGCGCGCGTCCCGCGTCGCGGTGGTGCTGAGGCCAATGAAGTGCAAGAAGGTTGGGGGCGTGGCCGCCGGGGGAAGAGGCAGCAGCTGTGAAGAGCTGGGGCTGCTGGTCCTCGCAGTCCCCCGGTAGGCTCCACGCACTGTGCACTTTTAAGTTAACTCGACCTGGGAGCGCGTTATCTCTCCACCGGCTGTGGAGCCGCTCACACCAGGGAGCAGAGGGTCACAGGGTAGATGAGCGGCACCCGCGAAGCGGGTGTCGCGAAAGGTAGCAGAATTAGCAGGGCTGGAGGCAACGAAAGTCTGTCTCTCTCCTCACACGCGAAGGGAAAATCCAAAGGCACCCACTCAGCAGACACACCCAGGTGTTGATAAGGCTGAAGGCTGGGGGCGTGGCCGCCGGGGGAAGAGGCAGCAGCTGTGAAGAGCTGGGGCTGCTGGTCCTCGCAGTCCCCCGGTAGGCTCCACGCACTGTGCACTTTTAAGTTAACTCGACCTGGGAGCGCGTTATCTCTCCACCGGCTGTGGAGCCGCTCACACCAGGGAGCAGAGGGTCACAGGGCAGATGAGCGGCACCCGCGAAGCGGGTGTCGCGAAAGGTAGCAGAATTAGCAGGGCTGGAGGCAACGAAAGTCTGTCTCTCTCCTCACACGCGAAGGGAAAATCCAAAGGCACCCACTCAGCAGACACACCCAGGTGTTGATAAGGCTGAAGGCTGGGGGCGTGGCCGCCGGGGGAAGAGGCAGCAGCTGTGAAGAGCTGGGGCTGCTGGTCCTCGCAGTCCCCCGGTAGGCTCCACGCACTGTGCACTTTTAAGTTAACTCGACCTGGGAGCGCGTTATCTCTCCACCGGCTGTGGAGCCGCTCACACCAGGGAGCAGAGGGTCACAGGGCAGATGAGCGGCACCCGCGAAGCGGGTGTCGCGAAAGGTAGCAGAGTTAGCAGGGCTGGAGGCAACGAAAGTCTGTCTCTCTCCTCACACGCGAAGGGAAAATCCAAAGGCACCCACTCAGCAGACACACCCAGGTGTTGATAAGGCTGAAGGCTGGGGGCGTGGCCGCCGGGGGAAGAGGCAGCAGCTGTGAAGAGCTGGGGCTGCTGGTCCTCGCAGTCCCCCGGTAGGCTCCACGCACTGTGCACTTTTAAGTTAACTCGACCTGGGAGCGCGTTATCTCTCCACCGGCTGTGGAGCCGCTCACACCAGGGAGCAGAGGGTCACAGGGCAGATGAGCGGCATCCGCGAAGCGGGTGTCGCGAAAGGTAGCAGAATTAGCAGGGCTGGAGGCAACGAAAGTCTGTCTCTCTCCTCACACGCGAAGGGAAAATACAAAGGCATCCCCTTTCACCATGGCTCTTTAAAGCCCAGTGCTACTAATGAAATCTGTATATATTTCTCGACTATTCACGTATCTGTTCTATTGCCTGCTTAGAATAAAATTATTCTAAATAACTTACCCTAAATGCCAATTGTTAAGATGTGTATGCTTCATTTTGGAGAGGTTGCCAAACAATATAACAGTAGTACCTTAATATAACTTGCTTCATCTCAGCCCATATAATTAAGTTACATCTTAGCTAATTTAGCATCTACAAGCCCTTCAGCAGATACCTCAATAATGCTTGGGGAATAATGAGAGCCAACTTTGAATTTTTTGCTGGTTCATCCTTTAGTTGAAGTTGAAGTGAAGGCTCTTTTATTTATTTTATATAATTCATTTGACATTACTCTAGTTTAGGGAGTTTTCCTTTTCTGTTCAGAACACACCTGCACAGTGCACAAACAACTAAGGGGTCCTTAATTTTACAGGAAATTTTTCAGAAAGTGTTAACTTGCTATAACATAGACACATAATATTCTGGTATATAATCTTAATGGAAGAAATCTGTTTTAGATCATTAGTGGAACTTAAAGCCACCTGTAGGAGATAGTTGAGGGAATGCTACAATAGAAAAGGAGCAAGGGAAGAGATATCTTTGTCAATTTATTGTTGAATCCCCAAACAAAAGAAATATTTTTTCAGCATAGTCTAAGACAGCAGCGGCCCATGGAGGGAATTCGGTGGGGCAGAGAGGAGGGGCGGGGGAGGGGCAGGGTGGGGGTTACTAAACACTGGAATATGGATAATTGGAGGTAAGTAAACAATTTATTAAATAAAACAAATTTCTTAATGCGCCCTGCATTGCAAAATGCGATGCAGTGCGCGCTACGAAATTCGTTTTATTTATTAAATTGTTTATATTTACATCCCATTTTCCAATTTCAATATATGTGGAACATCACGATGAAATAGGATATAACCAGACAACTGTAACAGCATGCGGTACAAGACAGAGTCCTTCTTTTTTTTTTTTCATTGAACTTTATTCGATTCTCAAAATAAAAACCATAAAAGTTACATTTTATCATTATAAAAATAAAGCGGAAGAAATATACATGATCAGATGAGTACAACTGGCCCGTAGATCAATCAGAAGTTTAAAGGAACGGTATACATCACATTATAATAAAATCCATTCTTAAAAATACACAGCATCCAAGTCAGTTATTACTCCAAACATTTCCTGTATCTTAAGGAGCATTTAAAAAAAACAACAGTAAGCGGAATATGTTCAGGCTTTAAAAGTTGCAAATAAAAAAGAGCTGGGCGAACCTACGAAAAGTTTAGCTTTTTTAAAAGGGATTTTAAAAACAACCTCCGGGGGGGCTTCATAAAAATAACACCCAGGTGTTGATAAGGCTGAAGGCTGGGGGCGTGGCCGCCGGGGGAAGAGGCAGCAGCTGTGAAGAGCTGGGGCTGCTGGTCCTCGCAGTCCCCCGGTAGGCTCCACGCACTGTGCACTTTTAAGTTAACTCGACCTGGGAGCGCGTTATCTCTCCACCGGCTGTGGAGCCGCTCACACCAGGGAGCAGAGGGTCACAGGGCAGATGAGCGGCACCCGCGAAGCGGGTGTCGCGAAAGGTAGCAGAGTTAGCAGGGCTGGAGGCAACGAAAGTCTGTCTCTCTCCTCACACGCGAAGGGAAAATCCAAAGGCACCCACTCAGCAGACACACCCAGGTGTTGATAAGGCTGAAGGCTGGGGGCGTGGCCGCCGGGGGAAGAGGCAGCAGCTGTGAAGAGCTGGGGCTGCTGGTCCTCGCAGTCCCCCGGTAGGCTCCACGCACTGTGCACTTTTAAGTTAACTCGACCTGGGAGCGCGTTATCTCTCCACCGGCTGTGGAGCCGCTCACACCAGGGAGCAGAGGGTCACAGGGCAGATGAGCGGCATCCGCGAAGCGGGTGTCGCGAAAGGTAGCAGAATTAGCAGGGCTGGAGGCAACGAAAGTCTGTCTCTCTCCTCACACGCGAAGGGAAAATACAAAGGCATCCCCTTTCACCATGGCTCTTTAAAGCCCAGTGCTACTAATGAAATCTGTATATATTTCTCGACTATTCACGTATCTGTTCTATTGCCTGCTTAGAATAAAATTATTCTAAATAACTTACCCTAAATGCCAATTGTTAAGATGTGTATGCTTCATTTTGGAGAGGTTGCCAAACAATATAACAGTAGTACCTTAATATAACTTGCTTCATCTCAGCCCATATAATTAAGTTACATCTTAGCTAATTTAGCATCTACAAGCCCTTCAGCAGATACCTCAATAATGCTTGGGGAATAATGAGAGCCAACTTTGAATTTTTTGCTGGTTCATCCTTTAGTTGAAGTTGAAGTGAAGGCTCTTTTATTTATTTTATATAATTCATTTGACATTACTCTAGTTTAGGGAGTTTTCCTTTTCTGTTCAGAACACACCTGCACAGTGCACAAACAACTAAGGGGTCCTTAATTTTACAGGAAATTTTTCAGAAAGTGTTAACTTGCTATAACATAGACACATAATATTCTGGTATATAATCTTAATGGAAGAAATCTGTTTTAGATCATTAGTGGAACTTAAAGCCACCTGTAGGAGATAGTTGAGGGAATGCTACAATAGAAAAGGAGCAAGGGAAGAGATATCTTTGTCAATTTATTGTTGAATCCCCAAACAAAAGAAATATTTTTTCAGCATAGTCTAAGACAGCAGCGGCCCATGGAGGGAATTCGGTGGGGCAGAGAGGAGGGGCGGGGGAGGGGCAGGGTGGGGGTTACTAAACACTGGAATATGGATAATTGGAGGTAAGTAAACAATTTATTAAATAAAACAAATTTCTTAATGCGCCCTGCATTGCAAAATGCGATGCAGTGCGCGCTACGAAATTCGTTTTATTTATTAAATTGTTTATATTTACATCCCATTTTCCAATTTCAATATATGTGGAACATCACGATGAAATAGGATATAACCAGACAACTGTAACAGCATGCGGTACAAGACAGAGTCCTTCTTTTTTTTTTTTCATTGAACTTTATTCGATTCTCAAAATAAAAACCATAAAAGTTACATTTTATCATTATAAAAATAAAGCGGAAGAAATATACATGATCAGATGAGTACAACTGGCCCGTAGATCAATCAGAAGTTTAAAGGAACGGTATACATCACATTATAATAAAATCCATTCTTAAAAATACACAGCATCCAAGTCAGTTATTACTCCAAACATTTCCTGTATCTTAAGGAGCATTTAAAAAAAACAACAGTAAGCGGAATATGTTCAGGCTTTAAAAGTTGCAAATAAAAAAGAGCTGGGCGAACCTACGAAAAGTTTAGCTTTTTTAAAAGGGATTTTAAAAACAACCTCCGGGGGGGCTTCATAAAAATAACAATAAAAAGACAAAGTGTAGCAGATCCTGTGGAGACACATTGTCGCAGCCACAGGGTGCTAACACCTGGCCTTTGTTTACTCCCCTTAGGTATTGCTAATAAAAGGTGGAAGTAATCCAGTCTAGACCTGACCAGCAGGAATCTTTCATGCATTGACAAAGGCCACATGAGATATGGCTCCATAGCGAGAGAAGTTCTAAGCATTAGATGCTTGCGGACACCATTTTTCAACAGTACCTGCTCCTCGCGTTTAATCTGCTTGCGCGTTGTGAAAGATTCCTTCACAAGGGCCACGTTTGCCTTGGTAATGCGGTCAGGTGTTAAAAAGAGGTCCAAAATGCCAAGCTCACTAAAACACTGCTTTAGGTAATTACGCCATGGTAATGCAGACATGTAGTCCAGGCTCAAGGACTCTTTCACTATTTTATGAGTAAGGACAAGATCTTTATTTAGCCAGCTCTTCAGCCAGAAAAGCAATGGGTGCAAACCCAGGGTGTCACTGATGTATGTAAGACTGGTTTCTTCATGAACGAGAGGTTCGCTGCCCCTTGCGGGACCCCCAGCAACTGCTTTAAAAAAACGTTTTCGGTCGCCTGGATCCCTTCCACTCTGGTGTATCCCCACAGCTCGCTCCCATAAGTGGGTATGGATACACTCCTGGCTTGGTGGATTTTCAGCATTGCAGCCACGGGCGGTTGCCCATTTTCGCTGAGTAGCTGAGAATCGCTGCTTTACGCCTAGACACCTCCCCTCTCTTCTTCTTAATCAGGGCATCCCAGTTCAGACAATCATCCATTAGGACACCAAGGTAAGAAAAAGTGGGGGATATTGGTACTCTCACTCCGTTTACCATAAAGGGATACTGATGCTTTGGACGGGGCCCTACCTGCATTATATATGATTTTGCATTATTTATGGCCAGGTCTCTCTCTGCCATAAACCCTCGAAAGGAATCAAGCAGGATTTGCAGGCTTTTGGGGGTACGCGCCAGGAGAACTGCGTCGTCTGCGTATAGCAAGACGGCAGTCCCCTGCATCCCACGTACGGGAAATCAGCCCCAGTTTCCTGCAGAGTCCGGTCCTAGGGGGCTAAGATACACCCCTGGCGTACCCCCCTTTCTGTATTAAAATTCCTTGTGACCCTTAGGTCTTGTGAGTACCTAATATTTGCCCTAGTGTCCCTGTGTAGATCCCTCAGAAAGTCCACCAAGTTAACTTAAACCCCCAAGGTCTCCATGGACTGCCACAGCCTTACCCGATTAACACAATCGAAGGCACAGGACAGGTCCATGAAGGCCATGTAGATTGTTCCCTGGTGGGCAATGGTGAGGTAGAGATTGACACATTGTGCCATAGTTGAGCATCCTGGGCGAAACCCAAACTGCACGTCGGATATGATCTTATTCTCTTCCGCCCAGGTGCTCAATCTGTTCAGCACTACTCCTCCCACAACTTTTACCACGGAATCAATGAGGGAGATTGGTGCAGTTGCGATCTCCCTTCTTAAAAACTGGTACTATTGTAGATGTTCCCCAAGATTCTGGGCACCCAACCTTTGCCGCCGCGTGCAACACAGCCAGCAATACTGACGCCCACACCGAGGGGTTAGATTTAAAAAGATCAGGAGGGACACCATCAGGGCCTGGAGCCTTCTCACAGGTAAGGTTAGTGATACCGTCCTCCACTTCTTGTGCAGTAAATACAATCTCATTCCTGTACTGTGGGCTTGGCTGAAGCTTGGGCTCAGGTGTTAAACTTTTCAAAATGGCGCTAAAATGGGCCACCCATTCCTCCTCTGTAATGTTTGTACCTAGGTCCGTAGGCTTATCTGTTAAAAAAAGTGGACTATTAATAATGTTCAAGAATCTAGAACTGCTAGATACGGCCAAAGGGTCTAGAAGCTCTCGCCAGGTATCCACCTTTAATTCCCTTTTGCGGATACCTATCTGCTTTTTATAATTGACACGTGTGGAGGGGATCAAGGTATTGTCCCTAGGAGTGGTTTTTAAAGCGGCCTTAAGTACTCTGGCGGCTCAGTGCCAGAATATCAGATGTTTTATATTTACATCCCATTTTCCAATTTCAATATATGTGGAACATCATGATGAAATAGAATATAACCAGACAACTGTAACAGCATGCGGTACAAGACAGAGTCCTTCTAGACTTTCAGTCTGTTTTCAAAGAGGCAGACCTAGCTCTTTCCACCTTCAAAGACCTAGTCGTTACTCTTGATAAATAAGAGCTAGCTTTTTTGATACTTCTTGATGTCTCATCAAACCAGGGCTATACTGAGTGCAACATTTTGTCGAAGAGGCCCAAGGAAATGGCACGAGGAACTTGAGTGACCGTAAAATAGATTTCCCACAGTCAATATCAGCAAGTAGAAAGTTTATCTTCAATGTCACCGTTTGTTTCGTAAAGTGCTATTCATAGTACGCCAGGGTCTTGGACCCGATACTGCGGCGTCTACATGCTGACCCTAGTAGAAGCTCTTGATCAGCATCAAGCCCCTTTTTAAATGTTACAGAAAACATTCAGATTCACACTTGCCATTGGCAAAAGCAGATATTTTTGGAGATGGCAAATCTCACCTTTATCTCCTAAATAAATACCACTATAAAGTATGTGTCTTCAATTGGGACTTCTACAGAAATGTCCCCATTACTTCAGATCATCAAGTAAAGCTAGCAGGAGCCATGGTGATCTTGTATCTGAATTACTATAATGTAATCTGTACCCGCTTCTCTAAAATCTCATCATCAGGCGGTAAAGCATTCATAACTAGGCTTTAATAATGTGTGTGCATTCAGATAGATGTGAGCATATCAAGATAGCACGGTAGGCTCTTTCCATGCTTATGATTGAAGACATAGTTAAAGTCAAAAAACTCTGCATTATGCAGAATATTTAGGAGCATATTATCAAGACAATTATCGCCGCTTAAGCGGCTGTTTTTGGCCGAAAAGCGGTGATAATTCTAACGCGGTAATAAGAAGAACGCGCTAACAGGCTTTAGCGTGTGTTTCGTTGTGTCATCACCAATTTCACTAACGCCTTGCATCTCATCACTAATGAGATGCAAAGTAGGCATTCCTCACATTCATGACATGGCAAAACATCGATAACGCAGCTTCGTGTTATTAACACGCATGTCCCATACCCGCGTTGCGACTATGAAAGTCGCGCAAAGACCCAATTAATGCAGGTTTCTAACATCAGGTAAATATATGACTTAGCCATATTGCCCCATGGGAGGTGGATTGCCAGGCTAAATCCACCACAGCTTATTAGCCAGGAATACCCTATCACTGACATTTTATCGCTGGATTACCAGCGATATTCCAGCATTTGGCCGCTGTCGCTGGAATTTTTATCGCTTTCCAGATAGCCGTTGATAATAACGCGCTATCTCAGCAATAAAATCCAGCGATAGCCGGCGAAAACTTTAATCGCGCTAAGCGTCCGTAGCGATATTTATATCTGTCAGTTGCTAATATGCCCCTTAGTTGGATGTACTTCAAAAACTAAGAAACGAGGCAGATCTTTGAGGTTAGGAAGGTCGAAATTCTGAAGCTCCTTTAGTCCAATGCTTCATTCTGTTTCAAGTTGGCTTCATTGTAAAAAAAACCTTTTGAAATCAAAATATCTAGCACAGCTTTTGACAACAAATCTAGCTCATCATGGGCCGTATCCAAAGATTTTCGATTCTGGGACCAGTTCTCGCAATCGGTTGTACTCTAACTTTTGAGTTATTCTGCAAATCTTTGGCTCTTTAGCTATTTAAAGTGATACATGTGGTATATGGACAGTATATAATAATCCTTTGTAAATAGATAAAAATGAATACAGACAGGATGGGCCTTAGTGATTCTTTTTAAAATTCATGTAGTCTTTGTTTCAAGAAAGAATTAGGAGATAATGATCAAATCATTATCAGTGGCAGCTCCTTCGCTATGACAGAGGAGCATCGCCCCACTGCTTCCAAGCGGCGCGAGAAGAGGACACATAACATGATAATAACTTTCAGTTATTATCAATTTATGTTTGTGCTGCTTTGCGGACAGGCGTCGTGGCTCTGCTCTTGGAGCAGGGCAGAGGGGGAGCGGTTTGCCCACTTTCCCCGTTCTCCATCCAGACTGTATTACAGCCTGCGTGGAGAACATGCACAGACCCCCATTCCCTGATTGAGCGCCAAACCAGGACGCTCTAAACAACTCAAAATTCTGCAATGCAGCATTGTGATTGGTCAGGGGAGCCTGGGTGCCTACCAAGCACAACACTACATTGCAGCGTTGTAGTTGGTCAGTAGGGCCTTGCTGTGCTTCCTGTTCCTCCAGGAGAGCCGGTGTAGGGACACCGGTCCTGGCGGGAAGGTAAGTTATTATGCGCATCTTTGCATGACCCCCGCGCCCCCGAGCCAAGCCTGCTGCCACTGACCATTATGATTGGTGAAAAACGTGTACATTGTTGAGAAAGGTTGACAAAAAATTAATTCTGGTCACAAAAGTCTTGAAACACTCATTACCCAATCAATTGAAAAGCTAGCCAAAATATGCAATTTGTCTCCTACAGAATCTGTGTTGTTATAAACAGTGACGTAGCTAAACCTATTGCCACCTGGGCAGCCCCTAACTTTGCCGCCCAGTGCAAGTAAGGTGTGGGGGTGTGTCAGCCAATGGATTACTTGTTCTGGGGATTGGGGGTAGGGGGTGACGGCTGAAGGACAACGTGTTCCTAGGAGGCGGGCGGATGGTGGTAGTCTACAGACACGACTTGTTCACCTCCTTCCAATGCTACCCCCCCCCCCCTCCCCCCCGCTACGCCACTGCAAGTAAAATCTGTCAATTTGCAATTAAAGGCAGGCTCATTTCCTGGGGTGATAAAACAAAACGATTATTGACTCTTGAAGGGCTTGCTGAAGTCGTAATTGCTGGACAGTGACAAATAGAGTATGGCTTAGTTCAAATGATGAAACCAAACAAACCACTGACACAAACTAAACAGATAATGATTTTTCTAGGAAACACCAAGACAGTTTTTTCAGGCTCTCACACATAAGATGTGTTATTGAACTTTTGCACCTGTAAAGTGGCACATCGTTGGATGGTGTCTGCTCTGTAATTAGCAGTCTAAGTAAAACATCTGTAGATGTGTACTAAGGTGACACAGGTTATCCCTGGATACCCACATTTATAATCACCACAACATGGTATTGGTTCCTAACATTGTATACATATGATGTTAAATCCCGTCTAAACATTTCTAAAATGTCAACCTTTAGGTACTTCTACAGCTAATTTCTTTCTTTTCCTTTATTTAAAAATGCTATCATGATTGGTTGTCAGGAATCTGTATTGGGGCTGTTTGTAGCATTAAGGTATGCGTGGGTTTTAAGTAGCAGGATGCTTGAAATTCTTTTGATTTGAGGCTTCATTGATGCACTGGAGTTGGGACAGCAGAAGGGGAGTCAGTTCAAACGTGCATATCTCTGGCTGACATAGACGGATGGATTTATAGTGCAATCTTGCTGTTACAATGTGATTATGCCAAGACATATTGGGAATGCTGAAGATTGTTGTAGCCTTTTAATTTGTTGCAGACGAAAACTTATACCTTCCACTTTATAGTCATTCACCACTTGAGGCATGTAAGAGGACATGCAGCAGTAATATGGTGCTCAATAGACCATCTTAGATCAAGGCAGTGTGTTCCCAAAAAAACATGTTTAGACACTGGCTGGATCCTCAGAGAGGAGCAGTGAGGAGAATCAGAAATGAGGTCACTTTTTTGCAGGAAGGAGCACCTTCCTATACAAAAACAACCATTACGCCACCCCTTGACGCATTTCCAAGTTTACAGCATGTGGTAAATCTGGTAATGTGTCAAATATCATCGGTGTTACGTGGAAACACCCATCGCACGCCTCCCTAAAACAGTGGGAGGCTACGCAGCAACTTGAGCTATGTTGCCTCACGCCATATCTATGAGACCAAGATAAGCCATGCAGGGTGGCTTTACTAGGTCTCGTAGATATGTCTCTGTATGTGCACTGCCGGAGTGTTATTAACAGTAATGTATATCACCTTTCACCTATCATTTACTCGTATGCTCAGCGCCAAGATGCTCCTTCCGGAGCGAAAGTCAGCGCTTTATAAATACCCATAAATATCAAATATCAAATAATGTTCTAGCCGCACAGGTGGCGTGTGAATGAGCCCCTTTGTCTTTTATTTTGCCTTATTTGTGTTGGTTTTTGCGTGCTGGGCATAGATACATTGCCATGCAGTGTCACAGAGTGTATGGTCCGCCTCTAAAAAGGAGATTTATTTTTACTCTCCAATGTAACCCTTCTAAGTTATTGCCAAAAAATACACCTTTGGCATGGAGGTTTACTGTCATATGAAGGCCGCAGGGTGTAGTTACATCACTAGCATATGTGGCACAATGTGAACATCCAAGGCTGTTTCTGCTAAGCGGGTTTGCTGCTGCTAGAGTTAGGCACTAAAGAAGGGTTGGCTGAGCCTCTGCGGAGTTGCAAAAGAAGGAAGTGCAAAGTGTGTGCAAGGCACAGGGTTTGCCTGGCAATCTCTAGCATGATTAACAAGCATCTGTAATGCAATAGATCTCGCATTTACGCGAGTTTGAGCAATTGGCATTGTCAATGACAATGCTTTTTATTTATGTTTTGGTTTTTAAAACAAATAAAAGGCATTGTCATTTACAATCCCAATAGCTTTCACTTGTGTAAATGCGAGACCTATTGCATTTTTAATGCAATAGGTCTCGCTTTTGCTAGAGTGAAAGCTATTGGCAGTGTAAATGGCAATGTCTTTTACCTATGTGTTTTCATTTACAGTGCAGTGACCTTTGCACCGCCTCTAGTTGCAGCGCCCCTCCCAGCTCTGATTTTAAAGCTTATCAGCAGTCTTGTCTGCCTACTCTTACTCCCGCTCCCACCCACACAGTGTACCAGGGTTACGTATTGGCGCTAGCCTTGTACCTTTAACATGGAAGAGGTAGGGGGGCATTACTGGGCCCTCATGCCCACTGAGAAGGGACATCAAGGGGGCTCCAGCTGCCACCACTGCACCACAGTTAAGTGTGCCACATATGCCAACTGTTGCGTGACATATCGGTAGCACTGAATTGAAAAAGTACATTTAAATCCAAATCTATAAAGGGTCTCTCGGCGGGGGGCTGTTGGGAAGAATAAGTGACGATTGCCCAGAATCACACGATGCTGAACTGAGCTGCTGCCGAGATCGAACCGTGAAGCCCTGTACGCCGGCTGCTGCTCCACACCTCCCCACAGAAAAAAGTACTATTTTCAAAGTGCCCATTGTTATTCCCATATCTTGGAGCTGAGTGTTTTCCTACAGACAGCAGCAGGCTTGATATTTATTATCCGTACCCACATCATGGCACGACTGTAGCACAGCCGTATCCACTTGCTGTTCTAAATGTTTATGTTGTATGCTCACTTGGTTCCTTCCGGCCCCCCCCTTCCCTTGCCCCTGTTTGGTATAGCCCACTGAAGAATGCATGAACATTCCACAGCTGCCTCCAGCTGACTGGAACCTGTGATGGTGATAAGGTGGAATAAAGAAGACTTCTACTATACCTCAGTGTACATCTTTATTTATTAGACTGGCGACGGAAGACTGTGTGGGGGTAGTTCACCATCACCCTGTAGCATACACCAATGAAGACAAAAAGTAGGGTGTAATTAAGATTATTTATTAAACAAACAAGGGCCCGCAGTAACGGGATAACAACTAGCGTTAAGAGTGTCAGCTGTCATCTGTCACCAAGTACCGGTGACGTCACCTATATACAGATTGGTGTTTCCATGGTGATGCGGTGTGACGCTGCATAATAAACATAGAAAACATACTAACATGACCCAGTGTCCCATGGCTGACACAACATGTACGACATCTCCCTTCCTCCATGAACATTTAACCTGAAAACTCATTCCATCATATAGTCTTTAAACCTGGTAGGCAATTTGACCACTCTGCCCGTTCTGGAAAGCTGTCCCCCGGTTAGGCTGCCACCAACATCACTCATGCCTGTTACAGTACTCTCATTGTCTTCCACATCATTGTCTCTCCTTGGCTCATCCTGAACCAAAGCAGTGTCCTTGGGACCAGAAGAGTAACTAGTAAAACCTTCATCTGAAACATCAGATGCTCTTTGACTGACACTGGTATGTGACCTATCTGGGTTACTAGACGTATCATCCCACTCTAGAACACTGTCATTTAGGCTTCCTTCTCCTTTTTCTGCACTTCTCATTATGATCTGTTCTTGACCAAGTTTCAGTTTTACCACATCGTCTTTATTGCGCCATCCTTCACCTTCAACTAGCACAGCTCCTCCAGTCGCTCTGCCAACTCTCATTGGTCTGCTAAGCTTAGACTCTCCTTTGCCAAACAGCCCAGGCTTCCTTACTAGCACCCAATCGCCAGGTGCTATGCCTTTATCTTTAGCTCTGGCTCACTTTATCAGAATAAGCCTTATTCTTCATTTGTTTACACATTATGCTTTCCCTCACATTGAGTTCTTTTTCACATACTTGTCTTGCTTCAACAGCTGTTGCTTTCCATTCACCTATTTTTGGTGTTATGACACTGTTGCATACCCTTCCTCTCATCAGGAAAAATGGTGTAAACGCAGTTGCTTCCTTGGGCGTATTATTATATGCATTTATTTTTACTTTAATAAACTCCTTGACATCCATGTCATTCGCAATAGCCATCTGGATTCCTTCTTTAAAGAATCTGTTGATTCTTTCTACTTGACCATTGCTCTTGGGGCTGTACAGAGGTGTTTTCTCCTGTATTATACCACGTTTATCTAAGAACGCTACCATGACTCGTGATACCAGTTGTGATCCATTATCAGACACTATAATTTTTGGTTGCCCTTCTCTTTCAAAGGTTTTCTCCAGAAATTTTATTACCACTTCGGTTGTAACCACCTTCACAAACTTGTAACACACCCACTTAGTGTAGTAGTCCGTTAAAACTATTAAATATTTACATTCATCTTGTAGCAGATTGAAGGGTCCAGCAAAATCTATTGCTACTATTGCCCAGGGGCCATCAGGGATTTGCACTATCTGCAGCTCATTTTTCTCCATTCTCCAATGTTTGTCTGACTTCAAACATTGCTCACACTTGTCTACAAGGTTTCTAACTTCGCTGTCCACTCCTGGCCACCAATAGTACATTCTTAGAACATTTCTTGTGGCCGTTGTGCCAGGATGCCCTCTATGAGCCATCTGGATTATCTTCTGTCTGAGTCCTAATGGCGGCACAAATACTTCACCTCTTTTCAAGAAACCATTTTCTAGAGTTAATTCATCGCTCACTTGCTGATAATTTTTAACCTCCCTTGGTAGATTCCTCACATGTGGCCAATTGGATTGTACATACTCTTTCACCTTGGCCAAAACAGTATAATTCTTTGTACACTCTTCCCATTCCTCATCATTTATGGATCCTTCACACATTACTGTTGCGTCAATATGTGCCACCACGCATTCGTTGTCTTCCAGTTCCTCATCTATATTTCCCTTTACCGGTAACCTGGATAGACAATCTGCCCTACTGTTCTTTTCCCCCTTTTATGTGTTCCATTCTGAAGTTATACTCCTGAAGCTTTGACATAAGTCTGATCAGCCTAGAACTTGCGTTGCCATTGCCTCGACCTTTGCCGTCCATCATGTACACAAGAGGTTTACGGTCGGTTACAAGCGTGAAACCCTTGCCCCACAGATAATCTTTGAGTTTGTGTACAGCCCACACACAGGCTAGAGTCTCACGTTCAATTGTACTGTAATGGATCTCAGTGTCATTTAACTTCCTGGAAATAAATGCGATTGTGTTCTCATCATTTCCTTTTCTTTGGCAGAACACAGCACCTATTCCCTCATTGCTAGCATCTACAGTTACAATGTTATCTAGTTGCGGATCATATGGTTTTAGTGCTGGCGCTTTGGCTATTTCCTCTTTGACAGATTTGAATGCATCAACTTGTTCCTCTCCCCATTCATATTTCAAATTTTTCTTTAGCAGTCTCCTGAGTGGTTCCACCTTTTCTGCATATTTCTTGATAAATTTCGCATAATATTCACTGAGGCCAAGGAACGACTTGAGGGTCTCCTTATTTCTAGGTTCAGGGGCCTCCCTTATTGCACGAACCAAATCATCTTTTGGCAAAATACCCTCTGCAGACAGAACATGCCCTAAATATTCGATCTCTTTTGTCATGAATTTGCATTTGTCCTTTGCGACTGTCATGCCTTTGTTTTCCAACACATCCAGAACTTTACCAATCAACTGTATGTGCTCACTTTCCGTCTTAGAGTGTAGCAGAATGTCGTCCTGAAAGGCTTCCACCCCTTTCCTTTTCCCAAACAATACATCCATGAGTTTCTGGAATACTCCTGAAGATGATGCTAGACCAAAAGGAAGTCTCACATACCTAAATGCTCCAAATGGCGTAATGAAAGTCGTTAGTTGTTTAGACCTTTCAGACAAGCACACCTGATGGTAAGCGGCTCTTAAGTCTATAAGTGAAAAATATTTTGATCCGGACGTCGACTGAAGAATGTCCTTAATTTTTGGCAAGGGATGACAGTTTATTACAATATTTTTATTAAGCGACCTCAGGTCAACACACAACCTTATGTCCCCTGTCTTTTTCTTCTTTGATACTACTATAGCAGAAATCCATTCGGATTCTTCTGCTTCTTCAATCACACCTTCCCTCTTTAGTTTTTCAAGCACTTCCCTTAACTCATTTTTCACTGACAAAGGCACTGATCTTACTTTGTGCTTACATGGAATCGCACCTTCTTTTAGTTTGATGTCATGACTGAATCCCTTTACACACCCAATTACATTTTTAAATACATCTTTATGTTTTTCCAAAATGGTACCCAATGTACTCTCTTCTCTCTCCACACAAATGCTGTTCATCCATTCTTCTCTTAATATCACAGGGTCTTTTGCCCCCGGCACCAATACCACCCCCAGCTGGGCTAAATCTCTCCATCCTACAAGTATTCTCCCCTTCTCTGCTACATAGACCTTTGTCTCGATCACTCTCCCCTTAAAGGTTACGGTGTCAATGAAATACCCCAACATATTTATGTCCTTCTCCCCAAAGGCTTTTGGGTTCATATCAGATTCAGTCAACTGCACGTCTTTCCATTTTTCTTCGAAAAGGGTATCAGATATAGTAGTTATTGGGGCACCAGAATCAGCAGTAAACTTTAATTCAACCTCCCCAATTTTTACATCACTAATGGGACCCTTTATCTTCCCATCCTCCATTTCTATGTACAACATGATATTCGCACACATTTCTTCATCAAAATTTCCTACCGTGTTAATGCTTGTGCTATTGCTAATCCTTTTGGTTTTACATAAGGTGGAATAATGACCATACCTCTTGCATTTTATAAATTTTTTACCTACTGCAGGACAGTTTTTAAAGTCAGCTAGGTGTTCACTAGAACCACATCTAAAACAGCACAACTGCTTACCTCCCACCTTTCTTTCATTCATACTTCTTTCATTTGTCTTACCATCCCCTTTCTTCTTCTCCTGCAAGTAAAATACATTAGCGTTATTTCCTGTAATAGACAACTCTTTGGTAGAAGTCAAGGATCTTTCGATACCTCTAGCAATATCAATGACTTCTTGCAAGCTTGGCCTTTTGCAAGCTAACAATCTCTCCTGCACCTTCCTCGTGTAGCAGCAAAATACTATTTGGTCTCTTATGTATACATCAGTCATTTCCTCATATTCGCATTCTACGGCTAAAACTCTTAGACATGCAACATAGTCTTCGACAGACTCTCCCTCCTACTGCTTCCTTTGAGCAAACTTATGCCTGGCAACCATTATATTATTTTCTTCATCAAATTGCCTCTCCAATCTTTTTAGCGCTTCCTGATACTCATTCATTGGTATGAATGTTCCTGGTGGACTCTCATACTCGGGTAAACTGTCAAAAATGTCTTGTCCCGCTTTACCCAATAGTCCAAACAACAAGGAACATTTCCTTTCAGCATCGAAAGCTTTCCCATCTATGGAAATGATGTAATTCTCGAAAGCCCTTACCCACTTCTTCCACTTCATAGTGGGCTTTCCGGGCTCATCCAGAAAACGAGGAGGGGCACATATATTGTTACACTTTGCCATGCCAAATCTTATTTATTCTCTCCTTTGTCGACTATTTTGTCAAAGCACAGGTCGTAGACCACTTTACTTTACTTCCGATTTATTTCAGTGGCTTACTTGTAACACTTGCACACTTCTCCTCAGATATCCTTTTAACTTGTGCGCGATTCTTCCTTTCAGCGCGCTCTTTGTGTTTCATGCACTCGATCTCCTGACTGGGAAACTCCAAAGATGGCCGCACGCTGTTTACGTTGATGACGTGCGCAGCCACCTACCAATCAGATTGCACTACCGGCATGCTTCACGCGACTCAGCTGAGGTAACTGACTGACGCCTCAGCTGATATGTCACGAAGCGCGCCGATTATAAAATACTTTTGGTCAGACTCTTCCTCAACGCTGCGGCCTGACTTAATAGCCTTCAGTTTATTCACAATTATTTACGCTGCACTCCTTCTTCGCAATCTTCTCGTACACATTAGTCAGAGCTTATTAATTTACGCGCTGCCGAACAATAGCGTTTCTTCAAAATGCTTTCTTTTGTCAGCGCTTGCTCTTCCTTCGCGTACTCACTCCGTTTAGACGCCTTCAATTTCTCTCCCGCAATTACTCTCATGAATAAGACCTCGATCATAAATCATCGCCGATCATCATTTATTTCCGCTGGCCCTTGTTGAAACAAACCCTCTTCGCCAATTGTAGCATACACCAATGAAGACAGAAAGTATGGTGTAATTAATATTATTTATTAAACAAACAAGGGCCCGCAGTAGCGGGATAACAACTAGCGTTAAGAGTGTCAGCTGTCATCTGTCACCAAGTACCGGTGACGTCACCTATATACAGATTGGTGTTTCCATGGTGATGCGGTGTGACGCTGCATAATAAACATAGAAAACATACTAACATGACCCAGTGTCCCATGGCTGACACAACATGTACGACACACCCCCAAGTGATACTCCAGCACAGCAAGTAATTTATGATGACATAAAAATATTACCTGAAAGGAGTGAAGACGCTTCCTCGCTTACCTTCTTCGCCTATGAAGGAGAGGGCAGAAGGTGAGGTGACTTATCCGAGATCCTCGCTACGTTGCGGATACCTTCGTGCTAAGGTGAGCTGTGGGGATCTTTCCGGCGCGAGCATCGGCTGTGGCAAAGGTAAATGCAGCCTCGAGTGTGCCTGGTACACTTAATTGCCATCTCCATGTGGTGAACTTGTACGTTTAAGAACGTAGTACAGCTGAGAAGTCAACCAGCGTTACGGCATGGGCGGTTGGTGTTGTGCTGCCTAAGGAGTTGAGGAGTATTGTGGCACAATAGCTTAAGGAGGTGTTGCAGTGTGGTCTCCTCATAGAACGCGGCTTCTGTGGTGTTGCAGTGTGGTCTCCTCTAAGGACGTGGTTCCTGTCAGGATGTGCGCCTGAGCCGGGGAGCTGTGGAGGGAGCACCACGTCTGCGCAGTTTAGGTTCCTCACAGAGCTTGAATCGAGAAAATGCGTTGACAGCACTGCACCTGCGTGTCAGCTTTCCTCATAAGCGCCGGAGCAGGAGCTGTGTGAAGTACGCCACGTCTGCGCAGTAGATCTTGCTCATAGCGCTAGAGCCGGCGAGCGTGGCAAGGAAAACGGCACCTGCGTACCTTATTTTTTCCTCACCGTGGTATCCGCAAGCAACCTTGAGCTTTAGCGGTGCACTCTCCCGAGTATTAACGGGGGCCTAAAGAGTGTATTAACCCCCTGCTGGTGCCATTCTTAGTTACCTTCAGTCTTCGCTGACAAGCACAGCTGATCACTTTCATACGATTCTGGGGAGAAAGTACTGCGCGAAGTCACCGTTTCTTCAAGGAGGCATCAGACGACAAGGGTGGCTGTGTTTCTACAGGTATTTTCCATCCCCTACTCGCACCTTCGCTGTCAGGCTCAGCTGGACTACTTTCTTGCCCTGCAGGTTCGACGAGTTGCCTGTCTACATTTCGCTGATGGGCACAGCTGTGTAGAGTTGGTGGAATATTTCTTTTTTTCTTCAGTGTTTTGACAAGAACCTTTCATGAAAACGTACCGTCAACCCATATATTGTCACTGTAATTGTACTTTTGTATTGTTTTAGAGCTGCATGGTTCAGGGGAGT
Source organism: Lissotriton vulgaris (assembly GCF_964263255.1). Lineage (NCBI taxonomy): Eukaryota > Metazoa > Chordata > Amphibia > Caudata > Salamandridae > Lissotriton > Lissotriton vulgaris. Next base: position 189,162,757 of record NC_141688.1, on the reverse strand, counting down.
TTTTCTAAGAGGAACATAACATTTTACTGGATCTCTCCTTGCGTAGGTGGAAGTGGTTTCGCCTATTCTGGTATTGTGGGGTAGTACAGGTACACTGTAAGCGGCTAACTTGTGTAATACCTTTTCCCCAGTATGGCAAGCACAAGCATGTCTCAACCACCACCTTTCTTGAACCAGGTGTGGGAACCACAGTTACCTTGGAAACAGTGGTTGGGACTTCTAGAATCCTATTTGATAGCCATTGGCGGAGAGAAATTCTCTGCTTTAAGAAAATTGCACACCTTACTCCATAACTTAGGTGTAGAAGGGCGCAAAACGTATGATAATATAACTGCCGAGGCAGAGGAGGATAGTGATGATGATGAGAATGTGTATTTAGCAGCAGTTAGCAGACTGGAAATACACTTTGGCAAAACTATTAATGTGGTTTTGGAGAGGCACAAATTTTTCTCCAGGGTGCAAGGGAAAGGGGAAAAGGTGAAAACTTACATTGCAGCACTTAAAAAGTTGGCCAACACTTGTGATTTTGATAATTTACATGACTCCCTTATTAGAGACCAACTAGTTTGGTGTACTAATAACAGTAAAATTCAAGAGAGGCTTTTGGTGGCCAATCCTGATTTAAAACAAGCAGTAGAAATTGCGGTAGGGATTGAGCACACAGCAGACTGCATGGCAGTTATGAAGGGAGAGGGACAGAAGAACACGGAAGTCATTGTTATTAGCAAACAAGAAACTAGCAGGGAGGCTAAAGGGAAAGAGCAGGGTCTGGTTCCTCCTGGTACCAAACTTAAGTGTTTCAGATGTGATAGCACTAATCACCTGGCCAATCACGCAAATTGCCCGGCAAGATCAGTTACTTGTCATAAGTGTGGGAAGAGAGGTCACCTAGCTAGACTGTGCAAAGATTTCCAACCTAAGTCAGTTCACTCTATTGAACAGGAGACAGACCAGGAAGTCAAGATGGTGTTCAAGGTGGTTAATGAAGATGGGGCAGAGAAGTATCGGTCTTGCACCATTACTCTAGATCAGAGAGAGGTTAGTGTTTTTGCTGATTTTTGTTCTCCGTATACCTTAATTGAAGAGGACACATTTCATAGAGTGTTCCCTACAGAACAGTATATCTTACAACCTGCAGATGTACACCCGGGGGGGTATAATAAGGACCCTGTACCATTGGTGGGAATGACAACCATGAGGATTGGGTTCAAAGGAAGGTGCACAGTGGGCAAAGTGTATATTACAAAGAAAGGCTCTGGTTTGTTGGGATGGAGACACCAACGGGAGTTCGGCATCAAACTAGACCCCAACAGCCCTGACCAAGTACTCCTGGTAGATCAGTCAGTAGGGGGCATGAAGGTGTGTGAGGAGTTTCCCTGGTGTTTACGGAAAAATTGGGGTTACTCAAGGGTTATCATCATTCCATTAAAAGGGAAGGCAAAACTTGTGGCCCATAGAGTAAGGCCTATTTCCCATTTGATGCAAGCTCTGCTACAAGTAGAAATAGACAAATTGCTAGCTCAAGGTGTAATTGAGCCCATTGAAAGTTCACAGTGGTTGGCCCCGATTGTTCTTACAACCAAGTCTACAGGAAAGGACATTAGGCTATGTGTGGACCTTAGAGACCTCAACAACAGTATTTGGGTGGACAGACATCCTTTACCACGCATACACTAGTTCCTCACTTTGATCAAAGGTGCCAGCTGTTTTAGTGTCCTTGACCTATCCTCTGCCTCCCAACAGGTAGAGTTACGCCCCAAATCAAGGCATTTAACCTCTTTCATTACACCGTTGGGTGCCTTTCAGTAATCCGCATGCCGTTTGGCTTAGCCTCGGCCGCTGCTGCGTTTCAGAGGATTATGCAACATGTGCTGGAGGGTCTACCTAAGACGCTATGCTTCCAGGATGATATCCTCATCTATGGTAAGGACGTTGAAGAGCATGACCACATTTAGAGGGGAGCCTTGGCTAGACTAGAGGCTGCAGGACTAACCCTAAAGAAAGAGAAATGTCGGATTGGGGTGGGGTCAGTGGAGTACTTGGGCCACACCATTTCTGTGGATGGCATTAAGCCCAAGCTTAACCTCGTTGAAGCCATTCGAGACACCAAACCACCTACATGTTGAAGAGTTAAAGTCTTTTCTTGGACTTTCTGAGTATTATGCCAAATTTGTGAGAAATTATGCCAGTATTGTGGAACCACTGAGAATGTTGGTGAAAGCAAGAAATCAGTTTGTTTGAAATGAAAGTTGCCAAGGGGCGTTCACCACAGTGAAAGATTGCATTGCCTCAGCCCCATCTTTAGGAAGATTTGACCCGACCAATCCCACGATCATATTCACTGATGCAAGTAACAAGGGTGTGGGGGCTAGCCTTGTACTGATGGACAGGAACAAAGAACAGGTAGTGGCCTTCCCGTCACGCGCTCTAAAAGGAGCGGAGGTTAACTACTCGGCTGTTGAGAAAGAGGCACTAGCTTGTACATGGGCTATTAAACATTTTTGCTTCTTCCTATGGGGCATTCCTTTCACTGTGCGGACCGACCATAAACCCCTCATGTATGCTTTCACTACGAAGGGTTCAGAGAAAACCACACCACGCATTTCAAGGTAGATTTTAGGTTTGGAGGGGTACAACTTCATTGTAAAGTACATGCCAGGATCTCAAAATGTGGTTGCAGACTTCCTGTCCCGTTCACCTAACAAAGTGGGTGGGGAAGAAGCCATAACGGAGGATGAGGAACGGGTGTTGGTACTCACTTCTTTGGGTAAAGAGGAATGGGAACAGGGATTGAACCAAGACAGGCACTTGCAGACACTCAAAGACCTTATAACAAATGGGTGGCCCAGTGATAAGAGCAAGGTAGTGCCTGAATTGAGTGGTTTTTGGGAGGTGAGACTGGAACTTAACATTTTTGATGATATGGTATTCAGAGGAGAAAAGGTTGTCCCACCTGTTTCCCTAAGACAGAAAATTGTTGACCTGGCACATGTGGGACACTTGGGCCGTAGTTTAACCAAGAGTAAGATCAGGTTGGACTACTGGTGGCCGGGGATGGATGCCATGGCTGAACTTGTAGTGAGAGACTGCATGGAGTGTTGCAAAGCGGATAAAACCCATCAAACCCGGAAACCACCCCTGTCTCCGGTGTCCATACCCGATAGGCCTTGGTCCAAACTGGCCCTTGACATAATTGGCCCATTAAATTTGAAAACCTTGAGAGAAAGATTCATTGTGGTTTTGGTGGACTACCACTCTAAGTGGGTGATATATAAATGTGTACACCAGATTGATACTAAGGCAATCGTGAGCTTTCTGAACGAAACCTTTTTCGAGGAAGGCATCCCGGACATTCTAGTCACGGATAATGGGGTGCAATTTACATCAGAGGAGATGAAGGCATTTCTTTCAGACATGGGCATTATTCACCAAAAATCTGCTTGTATTGTCCCCGTGCCAATGGATTAGTGGAGCGTATGAACCGGGTGGTAAAAGAGTGCATACAACGGGCAGAAATGTTAAACACACCCGCTGCACAGACTCTGCGAGAAACAATCTGGGCGCACCGCACCACTCCCAACTTGGTCACGGGGGTGTCTCCTTTTACTTCATTGAAGGGGAGGGATCCAAAAACTAAACTTTCTCCCCCTATTGAGAGACAAACCAGTCGTTTGGTAGACAGAGAGGTGATTTGGGAACGTTACAAAAGCCACCAAGAAAAGTATGCAGCAAGGTACAATTCTGATACACATGTTAAAGCCAGACAGGTGCGTGAAGGGGATTTGGTGCGCATTGATCTCCCCAAGTCGAGACGGAGTGGTGCCACCAGGTTCTCCGATCCCATGGTGGTGATTAATGTGGGTAAGAATGTGGTACAGTTGGCCAATGGTCCAACCCGGAGCATGGATAGAAATGTCCCATACAAGGAATGCAAGGTTCCCCAGTTGCAAGTGTTACCTCAAGGTATGAGTCAGGTGACCCCCAGAAGGTCGCCTAGACCCACAGTTGCACCCCGGTGAAGCAAAGATTACTATACCACTAAATAAGTCTTCCGGCACTGGTTACTGTGTTTTGGCGTGCCGCCTCCTGCTTGCCTACTCTTTTAATTGAATTTTGTTATCTATGCAATGTAGCCTATCCGTTCCTTTCCTTTTTCCCATAAGGAGATGTGTTGTAATCTCACTTGGTTCCTTCCGGGCCCCCCCCTTCCCTTGCCCCTGTTTGGTATAGCCCACTGAAGAATGCATGAACATTCCACAGCTGCCTCCAGCTGACTGGAACCTGTGATGGTGATAAGGTGGAATAAAGAAGACTTCTACTATACCTCAGTGTACATCGTTATTTAATACAGTTTACTTCTACGTTGTAGTGGCTCATAACTCCAAAACTGATTTTGTGTATTCCATTTACTAGGACCCAGCTGATGGGAGCTACAACCTGGATCTAATTACATTTTAAGTAGACGTGCAGCTTTAATCCCCCAGTGTCTCATTCCCTTCTCATACTCTCTAAATTTTGCGATGAAAACAAAACAACAGCCTTACTAATGATTTTTTAGAAAGCAATTTGCTGGGTTTCTGGACAACTAAGAGCCTTTTTTTTCAGAAACATTTAAGTAAATATTTTGTGAGATGCCTGTTCGCGGTTGGCGTGTATGCAAGAGCACATTGTTTTCCCTCTAATCAGCCTCTTGGTTGTAAACGGCGATGAACCCACCTGATGCCAAGCTGACAAACAGTATTTTCTAGTGGCGCACTGGAACCGATCAGACATTCTTCTCAGCCAGAGCTGACTAGTAAACTGTCACTGAGTCAATCAATCAATCAGTCTCAAGGCGCTGGGGTGGTCAGCAGTTTTGTTCAGCTGAAGAGCCAGGTCTTGATGGCCTTCCTGAAGGTGTTGAGGGAAGGAGCATGCCGAAAGTCGATCGAGAGCTCGTACCAGGTCTTGGCTGCGATGTAGGAGTAGGATCTTCCCACTGCTTTGGCTCAGTGGATACACGAGGTTACGGCGAGAACGAAGTTGGCGATCAGAGGTTTCTATAGGGTACATGGAGGGTGATTCTATTGTTGAGGCATTGGGGTCCAGTGTTGTGTAGGCATTGGTAGGCGTGGGTGAGTATGTTGAAAGTGACTGTCTTCTCGATGGGGAGCCAGTGGCGCTTCCGTAGTGTTGGCTGGTGTGCTCGTGTCAGGTGTTGCCGAGGATGAGTCTGGCTGTGGTGTTCTGTACCATCTGGAGCTTGCGGAGTAGGTACTTTTTTATGCAGGAATAGATGGCAATTCTGTAGTCCAGCCTGCTGGTGTTGAGTGTGTGGGTGACTGTCTTCCTTAACTCACTCGGGGGGGGGGGCTCCATTTGAAAGTCTTACGGAGGATGTGGAGGGTGTTGAAACAACTGGAGGTGATGGCCTTGACCTTTTGCTTCATGGACAGGGAGGGGATGAGCTGGGTCTTGACAAAGGATACTATGCTGAGGCTGTGCATTCGGATGATGACGGCTAGGGGGGCCATATAGATGTTGAAGAGGGTTAGGCTGAGCGATGATCATTGTGGGACTCCGCAGTCGATTTCTGTGGGTTCGGAGAGGAAGGGTAGGAGTCTTACCCTTTGACTTCTGCCTTTGAGGAACGATTGGATCCAGTTGAGGGCGGTTCCTCGTATGCTGGCTTCATGTAGTCTGGCTGCAAGTATGTGGTGTGAGACGCGGATGAATGCTGCTGACAGGTCCAGTAGAATCAGGGCTGTGGGGTGGCCTTGGTTGAGAAGGGTGCGGTGTAGTCTATGGCGGGGAGTAGGGAATTCTTGGTGCTGTGGTTGCTGCAGAATCCGGATTGAGAAGGGTCAAGGACGGCAGTTCTTCAGGTCCAGAAGGTCTGCTGAGGGCTTCTTGAGTAGGGTCCCGACTTTTGTGTTTTTCCAGTTATCGGGGAAGATGCCAGTCACCAATGTGGTTTTGATGATGCGTTGTAGTTCGGGTGTGAAGGCGGGTCTGTGGTAGATGTGTGGTGGGCAGGGGTCAGTGGAAGCACCTGACTGGAAGCTTTTCATCGTTGATGCAGTCTCTTCATTTGTGACCGGGTCCAGGAGGACATGGTGGGCTGGTTGGCTTTTGCCGGAGGGTGCGGTGGCTGTGGAGTCAGGTGTGAGGTTGTTGACGTTGTTGTAGAGGTTTTTAATCTTCAAGTGGTAGTAGGATCCGAGCTTGTTGCAGAGGTCCTGGGAGGGGGGGATTTCTGTGGGTTCGCTGCAGGGTTTAGTGAATTCCTGGTAGATGCTGTAGTGTTCCTTGGAGTTGCTGGAGGGTACAGTATTCATTTTGGCCAAGCATCACTGCTGCTGATCCCTGCTGTTGCCTCCTTCAATCCCTGAAGCAGCCGCCACCAGGGGGGTTTGTGTTCAAACAGATGGCTGCAAGAGTACAATCTGCTTACTTCGCAGAAGCCCGCAGCTGTTTACAGGCACTTTCCGTAGCCGAGCCTCTGCTAAAAGCTCAATATGGCCGTGGTGCTGCTACCTGTGCAGCATGGAAAGCACCTGGCCTCATACACATGTTACTGAGAGAGAACCCCAGCCTGGAGGCCTGCAGCTAAAAAATAGATGAAACAGCATAAAAGGGGGCGCCGCGCCTTTGTACATAACAACTGTGCATGCCGCAGTCCATGTAGTGGGCCCATGATGAATCTATAAATATACAAATGAAATAAAAGTTGCAAGGTACTACAAACAGGTACCCATATTTTGGAACATAAGCCTGTGTACATAAATGCTGTGCGTGCGGCAAGCGTGAAGCGGGCCCGTGAGTAGTGTGATAAATAAATACACATAAATTAAATAAGCAGTGCACTGTACTACAAACTATACTACCTATAGTGGAACACGAGCAGCAATAAAAATTTGTAGTCCACAAAGGTACACACAAATGCGTTCATTGTAAGGAAACTGAAGTTGGCCGGAGCTCCTGACTGAAACAAGAGGAAGAAGCCCAACCCTCCTTAAAACAAAGCCCAAAACCAACTTCCTACTAAAAAACGTCCAAATGACAGTCGGCACAGCGAAAATTGCTAAAAGCCTAAAAAAGATCACAAACAAAGAGGGATGCATAGCGAAAGACTTACCCCCGATACAAATGTGAAATTAGGAGATGGTTGGAGGGAGGAACACTACATTTAAATGTAATCATCTATAGTGCCAAAACTACACACAGGCAAATAGAAACAGAGCAGGAAATCAAGAAAAAGGTAGTCCCCCAGAGAACAGACAAAGAACTGTAGTGTGATGAGACAGTACTTAGTCCGTGATGCATGGTAGAGAAAAAGGAGGGACAAAAAGGCAGGACTGACCATTGGTAGGCAAGGATTTTTGAGGGACACTGAAACAAACAAATCAAAAGAAGGGGGATGATTTTAAGCTAACAAAAGAAATTACAATAGGTCTTGAATGCTTGACCTAAAAAGGAAGGCAGCTGGTAAAGGGAGGTGTGAAAATGTGGTTGACAGAAGCAGGCTACAGGTCAGTGCCCTGTCTCAGTACAAGAGGCCTGAAATGACAGCCTATGGCCATTACTCCTTGAATGTGCCTTATCTCGTCCAATATCATAAGCTAAACAGAGTCGGAAGCTCAGTAAGATTGGCTCTGGTTATGGCTTGAATCAGAGACTGCTGAAGAATATCAGGATCATGTGACATTTTACCCCTAGTTGACAGCAGATGCTGCACTTCCCTCTCAGAATTATAAGCTACGCTAAATTACCTTTTTCAGTTTTATTGATTCTATGCTTTTTTATTCTTTTGTTCAAAAAGAAAAAACAAGTTCATAAAACATATACCAGGTGATAACTTTGAATTGCAAATTGATATGGTGTTTACATTGGGCAAAAAACTAATAAAACCTTTGCCCTGAAACAGGCCAGGGTACCGCTACAAAAGATGCTGCTTTCTGCCGGTCGGCGTCAAACTGCTGTTAGCTGCCACTGAAGGCTTTCCCCAGTACTTTTATCTGGAATTATGCGCTACATTTATGCAGCCTATGTGTCACTTCTGTGATGCAGAGGTGGCGCAAGCCATGCGCTACGTTGCGCCTTATTTACAACGTGATGCATCTAGGGAGATGCGTCACGTTGTAAAGCCCTGCGCCACATGAAATCTGCATTAGGTTTCATGTGGGCGTTCGGGCGCAGGTTGGCTTTCCGTCGCATGAACACCTCGTAAAAATAATGCAGTGAAATCTACATGATTTCACTGAGTCACTTTTACATCCATGCTACGTCAAAACCCTGCACCTGCTTGAAGCAGGCGTAAGGAGTGACGCAGCATGTTAGGCATAGGGCGCTCCTGTGCATTGCTGGAGCCACGTTGCGCTTGCGACATGACAGCAGCAATGCGCCGCCCTTACGCCACAGGATGCGACACGCATCACCCTCTCCTTGCGCCACTGTGCGCTGCATTTCAGTGCAACGCATTCATGGTGGTGCAGGTAGGGAATTGCGTATCGCATGTTTTCTGGCGCATATCTGCTGATTTTCAGAGATGCGCCAGAATTTGTAAATCTGCCCCTTAGTCTTAATCTTTAAAAAAAAAAACTTTTGAATGTGTGGTGAGGTATAGGAAATTAAGTGGGAATTCCCTAGCACACTCATATTAAAGCCTAAAGTTATAGGCCCACATGCATCAAGCATTTTTGTAGTCGCAAACGGTGCGATTACTTAAAATCGTCCGTTTGCGAATGCAAAAGTGCTTTTTGGGATGCATGAAGCAATTTTAGAATTCGCAACATTGTTGCGAGTTCTAAAATTGCGGGTGCTTTTAAGAAGTCGCAGATGTGCGACTTCTTAAAAGCAATGCATCATTACTTTGACAAGTGGAAATTCGCAATTAGGGTTCCAAATTTACCGAGTGGTTGAACCACTCGGTAAATTTGGAAAAAGTGTTTAAAATGCTTTAAATGTTTTTTTTTCAACATTCATGTTTCACACACACATGTCCTTAGGACATGTGTGTGTGAAACATGATGCGAAAAATACATTTCAGGGGTGCATGGGGGGGTCCTTTGGACCCCCCCCTGCACCCATGAAATTTTCTAAGTGCCACTCGCAATTTGCATTGACTCAATGGGAATTGCGAAAATTAACTTAAGAATTCGGTATTTCTTTGGGATTCGGTAAAAATTGCGATTTTTACCGAATCACAAAGAAATACCGAAAAAAATGATGCATAGCATTTTGCACTTCTTAATTTGCGATTCCTTATTTTTCGCAAATTAAGAAATGCAAAATGACACAATGATGCATGTGGGCCATAGTGCCTTCTCGTATTCACTGTAGGAAATGGGGTTTTTGATTAAGTGGGGTGAAGACTGTTTTATGCCTTGTTTTGAATATTTGTTTTGATTCCTCACATTGTACTGTTGCTTTCTGGGACCACTGTCCTTCCGTACTCCTTTTCAACCAACAGCAGCAATTACTCTCAGGGTATACAACCAAAGTGACTACATTAACCTGTGCTTAACCCTCTATTTGCTTGGTACAAAAGCAGTTAGGTTTAACTAACAGGCACTGTGTATTCATGCAGCACACAAATAGTAATAAGGTGAAAAAACAACACAAGATTTCCCACACCAACTGAGAAAACTACAGTCAAATTTAGTTAATGTTGTGAGACTAAATCAACAAAAATCCAATTAGTAGAATTGAAGATAGGCAATTTCAACGTTTTAGGTTAGAATAGTGCAATAAAGCACAAAGCATAACTTCTGGTCATATGGTCGTGTTAGACTGGGGCAAGTCACAAGATCAGGTCGACCACAACCGAGAAAGGGCTGGATACAGGGACCAGGTTAGACCAGCTGAAAAAGTTACCTCCTCAGAGTTCAGTGCAAAGAGTCCATTTTGTGGTGGAGGAGGCTGCGAGGAGAGAGTCACAGATGGTCGTTGATGTAGCAGTAAGATTAGTTCTGGCTTTACAGACAGTCATTGCTGAAGCTTTGTGTTGGTGTGCATGGTGCGCTTAAGTGCAAAGTGCCGATCTCACATTGCAAGTTGCCACTGGTGGTTGCTGTATAGTGAAGAGTCGAGTTCATTGGAGCTTCGCGTTGGCAGTGGTTATGGGTGTCAAGATCTTGGAGCAAACTAGCCCATTCGCGAAAAGCCCAGGACTTCAGGATGTCTCACTTTTCTGAAGAGGTGTGCATTCTAATGCCAGTTAAGGGTCCAGGACCTGGGAATGCGCCTCTTGAGAATCAGTAATTCGCTCTAGCAGGGGCCAGCAGGGAAGGTCAAGTTGCAGGTCCAGTTGCAGCAGATCAACTGGGCATTTGCAAGCAGGCCTCTGGAGTTTGTGTTCCTGTAGCTGAAAATAAAATAAAATGAAATGAAAAGAAAACCAATTTTATTAAGCGCTAATAGCTGCCCTGAGGCGTCCAGGCGCTAAGACTACAACCAATGCCTTCAGAGAAAAAGAGCAGGGAAAACCCTACTGATTAAAAGGAAAGTTTTGAGTAGTTTGCGGAAGCTCAACAGGTTGGAGTCAGCTCTAAGATGCAGGGGTAGAGCATTCCAGAGTTTGGGGGCTTTATAAGCAAAGGATCGACCTCTAGCCCTCGCTCTAAAAATCCTCGGAACTTGGGCTAGGAAAGCATGTGAGGAGCGGAGGGCTTTGGTGGGTTGGTATGGTGATACCAAGGAGTGGCTGAATTCTGGGCCAGATTTCCAATAAGCTTGATGTGCGATGCACATTGACTTAAACTTGACTCTCTCTCTCTAATGGGGAGCCAGTGCAACGCTCTTAAGCCAGATTTTATTGAGGTTCTACGGGGAATGCCAAGCAATGTGCGAGCAGCACAGTTTTGGGTGCGCTGCAGTTTTTGTAAAGTGTACTCCGGCGCCCCCAGGTACAGAGCATTGTTGAAATCAAGGCGAGATTGAATTAAGCCTTGTATAACTATCTGCTGGCCTCAAAGGGAAGAAGCGGAAGGATTCTTTTAACCATCCTCAGGAGGCCATAACAGGTCGCTGAGACTTTAGTTGCCTGAATGTCGAAGGTCAATGATTTGTCCATCCACACCCCAAGGCTTTTGATATTGTCTCTTGGGGTGGGGGCTGTGCCCATGCTCAGAGGCCATAGCAGCTCTAAGGTGGAAGGAGTTGGGGGGGCCTAGGAGCATAAGCTCCATTTTATCATCATTGAGCTTCAGACAGGACTTTGTCATCCAACTCTTGACCTGTTCCAGGCATGTTGTTAAGTTGGACTGTGGTAGTGGGCTGCTCTTTTGCACAAGGGGGACCACTAGCTGCGTATCGTCCGCATAGGTAACGATGTTAATACCATGCGGACACACAATCCCAGCCAGCGGTCTCATGCATACGTTAAAGAGCGTAGGGCTCAGTGAAGAGCCCTGCGGCACCCTACATCCCAGTGGCTTGCTAGAAGAGACCGGTCTTTGAAGGTACATCGGTACCTTCAAAGACCTGGAACGTTCGATCACTTAAAAAAGACCTGTACCAAGCCAGGACTTCTCCCGATATTCCCAAGTCGAGGAGACGGTTTAAGAGTATTTTATGATTTACCGTATCAAAGGTGGCACTCAGATCAAGGAGGATCACTGCCACTGACCCTCCCTGATCGAGGATCTGCCTTGTCTCTTCTGTCACAGCCAACAGGGCAGTCTCCGTGTCGTGTTTGGGGCAGAAGCCTGTCTGGGAAACGTTGAGGAGATAGTTGTGCTTGTAGAACTGAGTTACAATGATGTTAATATGTTTCTCTAAGATCTTGGTTACCCAGGGGAGAAGTGATTTCAGATGATAGTTATTAAAGTTCGTTGGATCAAGAGTGGGTTTTTTCAATAATGCTCAAACCATGGCATGCTTCCAGGCCTGTGGCACTATCCCACTTACTATGGAAGAGTTCAACAACTCCATAAGTGTGGGAAGGATGACTTTGTTGGCTAGGACCAGTGTGCCAGGGGGAGCAGGGTCACATGCTCACAACAGGAGGCCTGGTCCTGGAGGAGTGACCTTTAAAGTCACTGTCGTTAGCCTGGGATAAGAAAGAGCAGGTTCCATCGTCCTTCTGAGAGAGCAGGGCAGGCCTTAGGCAGCAGGTCAGTATTCTATCAGCAGGGCAGTCATTCTTCTGTGATGTCACCAGTTCCAGGAGTGTAATGGACAGTTGGTCTGAGGATCCAATAATTAAATATTGGTGCCAGCTCTGAGGCAAGAGAACCTTATAGACTTCCCCTAATATCTAGTTCTCAATTTTCCTGCCCTCCCCATTCCAAATTCCAAAGGGCCTGCAGTGACAACAGGCTTGGTGCAAGTTCCTTGTGAGTGTGCTTGAGGCAGCCCCTTTGAAATGTAATTGGGCTGGGAACAGCTCTGCACCTTCAATCCTGGCAAGATGGATCACCCTACCAAAACATAGTCTCCATTGGTCTCACTGTCTGGGGAGAAAACACAAAGGCCAACTGTCAATTACACTTAGTTTTGTGATCCACGAAATAGGCTGGAGGCAACAAATGGGGAGGACAAGAAAATGGCAACATTCTAAAAGTGGCTTTTTCCAATTTTTTACTTAAAATCCAACTTTATCATTAAAGAGGATATTAGATTACCATTCTTTTGAGACAAAACATGATATTTCTACATGTTACTATTCATACATTACCACTTATTAAATGTGATACGGAGTAGTTGGTTTCACAATAGTGAAAAATAAATTTAGGTGTTCTGCAGCTCAAATCTGGATCCCCTTTGGACCCTGGTCCTTTGAAGATTCTTAAGGAGTGCAGGGAGGTAGTGCTGCCCCCTCTTCTCGAGGTGATGTACTTAGCAATCTCCGAAGGTACCTTTCCTGCCTCTTGGAAAATGGCGATTGTCAAGCCCCTCCCAAAAAGGGCTTCTTTAGATCCCGGGATACTGAAGAACTTTCGCCCCATATCCCTGCTTCCTGCCCCCACTAAGATGCTCGAGGCTCATCTCAACCACCATCTGAGTGCCTTCCTGGATAATTCCTGCCTGCAGGATTCCTCTCAGCAATGCTTCAGGAGGACACACAGTACTGAGTCCGCTCTCTCAGTGGCAATCAATAACATCCGCACTAAGGTCGACAGTGGCCATACCACCCTTCTGGTACTGCTCGACCTGACAGCTGCGTTTGATACCCTGTCCCCCTCCATTTTAGCTACTCACCTAAGGGAGATGGGAGTGAATGGATCAGCACTGAGCCTCCTAACATATTTTCTCAACCAACGAAAACAAAGGGTTAAGCTGGGTGATTTCCTTTCTCCCGTTAAGCCTGTGCAGTGTGGGGTTCCTCAAGGCTCGTCCTTGAGCCCCACGCTTTTTAACATCTATGTGGCCCCACTTGTCAGGTTAGTAATATCATTCGGGTTGGAAGTGTTGTCATACGCTGATGACACCCAGATTATGGTCTCCCTCTACCAACCGGTGAGTACCACCGCCCTTAATTTCAGGAATTGTATAGAAGCTGTCTCGCGTTGGATGATTCAGAATTTCCTGAAATTAAATGGGGAGAAAACCGAAGTCCTTATCTTCGGGGGCAAACAGGAGATCTGGTCGAGTGACTGGTGGCCCCCTGCTCTCGGAGCCTGTCCTCTGCCCTCCTCCTCTGCCCGCAACTTGGGTGTAATATTGGACACCACGCTCTCCTTTGACAAGCAAGTCAGTAGGACAGACTCAACCTGTTGTGGTGTTATTAGAATCCTGAGAAAGATTACACACTATCTCACCCCGGAAGCTCGAAAGCAGGTAAGGGTGGCCCTCGTCTCCTCAAGGCTGGACTACTGCAACGCACTATATTTAGGCATAAAATAAAAAGCTGATTCAATGCCTACTAATAGTGCAAAATTCGGCGGCCAGGTTTGTCGTTGACACCCCAATACTTTCATCAGGCTCCCTAATTAGGAAAGATCTTCATTGGCTTCCAATCCAGTCCAGGATAAACTTTAAGTCCCTATGCCTCACCCACAGCACCCTGCATGTGTTTGGAGCAGAAGATATTAGGTCCATTGTGCCCTTCTATGCCCCCAGCAGGGCCCTACGTTCCACCAATAGGAAACTTCTGTCTGTCCCTCGAGTTTCCAAAGCCAGATGGGGAGGGAGGGCCTTTTCCTCCCTCGCTCTAAAACTGTGGATCTCGCTTCCTGCTGAGCTAAAAGGGCAAACATCGGTTGCACTTTTTCGCAGAGCATTAAAAACCTGGTTATTCTCAGAAGCCTACCTGTAGTTGGTGCACCTTCTCACATCACTAGCAGCTGTTCCATCTTTTAAGCGCCTTGACGCCCTTGTGCTAAGTTGCGCTCTATAAATTTTTATTCATTCATTCATTCATTCACTACCAAGACATGTAACATTTTAAAGTATATATCCAACTTTTTAAATATGATGCACCCGGTCCTATGGGCTGTATAGGACCTACCCTAGGGGTGAATTATGTGTATTAAAAAGGGAGGTCTAGGCCTGACCAAAGGCTACTTTTGGTGGGTGACACAACGAGTACGGCTGCTCACTAATTGCATTTCATTTACAAGCCTTTGGTACCTGCTGGACTTACATGTAAATTAAGAGTACCAATTGGGAGTAAGCCAAATGTAGCACATTTTGGGAAAAGAGCACAAGCATATTAGCACTGTTAACAGTGGTAAAGTGAATAGAATCCTAAAAACCAACAAAAACGGGTTTAGAAAATAGGAATGGTTAAGGCAAAAAGTTTGGGAGTGACCCTACAGACATGCCAAGTCAAACAAGCACTATCTATTTAAATGAATAGGTGAATATACAAACTGGAAGCATACTATCAAAACACATGATTATTGCAATGCATGTTATGGGCATTGGTGCAAAATAACAAAAGTAAATGCCTCAGCTAATTCGAGTGAATACCAGCTAATATGGCCTAAGCAAATGCATTATATGGGGGAGCCCTAAAACACATAAGTCAACATCTATGACAAGGCTCTGTACACAACAACAAAGGAATTAGTTGAAGAACAGAAGCTAAAATGAGGATCAGTGAGGAAATCCGCTAGCAGAGTAACTATTCTGCTTACTTTGGCTGTGTTTTAAGCCCTTCTTGATGGTCATTGGTGAGGTAGAGAGCTCTTCTGTGGATTTGGGCCCAAGCAAATAGGCCATTAGCTTAAGGAAATGTCTTCAACTTTTTCATTGAGAGAAAGAAACGAGTATCACTCAGTTCCAAGTACTGGAAGCCCCATTTAAAGTAGAGTCCACACACACTTAGGGGTGACATGAGTGCACTAAAACAGGAGTTTAAGGCTTGGCAAGTGTTCTTAAATGGCAAAGTCAAAGTGGCAGTACACTGCACACGCAGGCTTGGCAGTGGCAGGCCTGAGACAGGTTTGAAAGGCTACTTGTGAGGGTGGCACAATCAGTGCTGCAGACCCACTAGTAGCATTTATGTAACTAGCTCTGGGTATATGGTATACCACTTTACAAGGGACTTATAGGTAAACTAAATATGCCAATGGGGCATACACCAATGTTACCATGTTATGGGGAGTAGCACATGCACTTTAGCAATGGTTAGCAGTAGTAAAGTGCCTAGAGTCCTAAGGCCAGCAAAAAGATACATCAAATAGAGGCTGTAAACAGGCAAAATATTTGGGGAAGACCAACCCAAGGATGACAAGTCTAACAGAGATATAGGCCTTATTTAAGAGTTTTTCAAAACTAACACATTTAAAACTAGAGAGTAAATGTTTTGCTTTTTACATACACAGCACCCTGCTCTCTGGACTGTCCAGGCCCTACATTAGTAGTGACGTATCTGTATTAAAAAGGAAGGTTTGGGCCTGGCAAGAGGTTTAACTTGCCTGGCCGACATGGTAGCTTAAACCACACATACAGGCTCTGCAATGGCAGGCTTGAGCCATGCTTACAGTGCTACTTAAGTGGGTGGCACAATCAGTGTGGAAGGCCCACGAGTAGCAGTTAATTTACAGGTCCTGGGCACAAGGGGTGCACATTTCTAGGGACTTTTAAGTAAATAAACTATGCTAATTGTAAACAAGCCAATGTTACCATATTTTAGGGGAGAGCACCAGTACTTTAGCGCTAGTCAGCAGTGGCAAAGTTTGCAGAATCTTCTGGCCAGCAAAAACAAAGCCAGCAAAAACAGGAGGTCTGAAAGAAATCTGTTAGGATAAACCAAACCAAGGATACCAGGTCTACCAATACTATGATTTGTCTGAGCATTTTCTGACCACATACGTTTTTTCACAACTAGCTCCTGCTCAGATTATCTGATGTTATTCAACTCTTGCTTTACTCAGCCTAAGACTTTTCTCAAAATAGCCAAATTAGAGTAATCACTTCACTCAGAATTGTCACCTTTGGACAAAAAAAACCTTTAAACTCCACTGGGTTTTAATGGGAAGAATGGCCTACACAACAGTCTATGCAAAGTATGCTACTCAATAATTACATTCAATAAGCTTCAGCCAGTCTGATGTAAACTCCAGGAAGCTTCTGGGTATGAAGGTAACTATTTTTTGAAGTTCATACTCTATTCGCATCACAACTAATGCACTTACGATACTCCTTAACTCCAGTAGCCTAAAAGAATGCTTATAGTGCCAACATAATTTATAAAGAATGAGTCTTGAGCGATGCTGGTAGTACCAAAGGGCTTGTTTACAAGCCCAGTGTGTCTTTTTTATGTTCAGGCAGACCCATATCTATGAGGCCATGGAAAGCCCCCCTGCGTGGCTTTTCATGGCTTCGTAGACATGCCAAAAGTCACTGCTTTGCCTCACACATCGGGGAGGCATGCCATGGGTGTTGCAATGGGTGGGTCCCACTCAACGCCCATAGGTTTTGACACATTCCCAGATTTACAAAATAGTATAAATCTGGGAACGCGTCAAAACTGTGCGCCTCCCCAGTGCAGGTGTAACAGTCATTTTTGTGAAGGAATATGCCCCTTGCTGCACAAAAACAACCTGATTTTAACACAGGTACCCTTGTGTGTCCGTTTTGGCGCAAGGATAACTAAACAGCACCAGCACAAAAAAAGAACAGCGATACGTCGTATTTCCTTAAATACGACACATCCATGCACTTTCCTTATGCGCATCATGGTGTTGCAAGCTGGCTTGCGGCACCTCGTACCCTCATTTTCTTGTAAATGAGTCCCTAAATGTTTAAACAGAAGGAGGGTGGGAGTACACTGCCTCACACCCCAGCACTCATTTTGCCCGAATGCATCCAGGTAAATACAGTGCATATAGCGCTGCGAGGCCTCAGGGTAGTTATGCGCTATATAAATATCATTTTCATTTCATTTCATTTCATTGCATGATAACACTTACATCACCTTGTTGGTGTAGCCTGTGCTGTGTTTATCTAGACATTTGTTTCTGGAATCATTCCTCTGTCAGTAGAGAGCAACAAGTAATTTTTGAGGTGCTGAAAATGCTTCTTAGGTCTCTGTACCACTCACTGTTAGGTCCCTGTACCACTCACCGGGCGCAGGTGCGTCAATAAGCTTGTCAATGGCGTCTGAAACCTATACATAGAGGTTAGTTGTTTTTGCAATGTTTATTTAATTAATATCACTATCCAGCTGTGGAATAGGAAAAAAAGATACAAAGGGAATCCATGCAGTGCTGGACAGTACAGTACAAGAAACCCAAAACAGAGGAGGGAACCAGCAGTTAAATTAATAATGTATCAACCAGGCCCTCAAAAGAGGCAAAATGACCAGGTAAGAGCAACTGCATTGGATCAAGAAGACATCCCTTAGAGCACATTAGGCAATTATTTGTCAATATCCCATACTGAACATGAGAAAAGGAAAGCACTCTGGGTGACGAAAGCAAGAAAGGGTAAGGGTGGGGAGAAAGAAATAAGGGCTGGGTCAACAGGAAGAGCACCAGGGCATCGCCTAATGGAGAGCATAGTAGGGCGCCAGAGGCAAAAGGTTGGGGATTGTCCACATCAGTCAGTGGCTACCTGGCTGTACTCCATTGTGCAAAGGTTTGATATGGGGGGACACAGTGCCCGCAGGTGTCCTCAGTTAAGGGAGGTGGATACATTTGCAAGGAAGTGACCCCATACTGCCTCGAATGCAGGTAACTTATTAAGTTTGCATGTAGTTTTTTCATGCCCGGCCACTCGGTGTAGTACATGCAGAGATTTGGTGTAGGAAGGAATGATGATTGCAGCAAATGTAGGCAAATGCACAGATTGTCCTTGGCTAACGTGGTAGCCTGCCAATTATGTTCATGCAAGGTCATGTCAGCAAGAACAGAGATGTTATGGAGAAGGGCAAGCTGAGGAGAGGGTGTGATTGGGGCAGTACTGCTTCGTCGCGCAGCTATTTTCCCTTATGTGCCCAGTATGAAGTAATATACTGCATGCATCAGATTATAAATAAATAAATAAACATAGAAGAAAGACTACCTTACAAGAGGCCAGGTACTACACCCCTAAACTAGCCCAAAACTTGCATGTATTGAAGGATAGGTGATAAGACAGCTCCACTGGTGGTGAGCCACAAGTGGTGTGGAGACAATGGGCCAACTGGCAATACAAACAGTGGCCATGGGCCATTACCCAAATTCTGTCCTCAGGGATGAGAACAATGTAAGTCTCCAGCTGTCAAATACATGGTTGAACAGTCTTTGATCATACTCACACCAACACACCCAATAAAGCATCCGTCCACCAAACGGAGGGCAGCATTATTCCCTAACAGGGTCTTGCAATTTAGGAACGGGGGAAAACCCCGTTTATGAGCTGCCATGCCACTGCTATCATTGCTAGGATCGGATTGGAAGCAATCATGGGATCGGGTGCTGAAAGGTGCAGGGACAGTGACACGTTTGAAGTGGAAATAAGTTTGTGTTCCAGACACGGCTAGAATTGGACCTCGCATCCTGGGTGCAAGCGGCCAACTCAATGAGATATGTGGTAGCCCAAGCTATATGAGGTCATATGGGGAAGCTGCCGAGCACCCGTCGCCCTGTCAGCCCACAGTAGGGATGCATGCGTGAATCCAGGGTTTGCACCCTCTCCAAATATAGGATAGGATGTCTGATTCAACATGCACTAAGAAAGTCTTAGGGATCTGTAGGGGTGACATGCTAAATATATAGTGGAAATGAGCAATAGTAGTCATCTACGACATTTGAGCTTTCTCCCACAGAGATAAGTTGAGGTGGGAGCACTTCAGGAAATCCTGCGTGGATCATTCCGATTTAGTTAAAGAGTTGTTGTATCCCATCTGATAGAGCCCCTCTTAATACAACTATCCAGGTAGCCGTGTCCTTCTGGTACCCAAGCCCTGCTGTAGCATTCTATACACACAACGAGTTGGTGGTTCCAGTCATCAGGAGGGCCTCGCCTTTTGAGCAGTTGAGGTTGTATTCCAAGACAACAGAGAAATCATCTATGATGGACATGACATAGCAGTGCAGGACTGCCATCTGGTTAGAAAAAGCAAAACAACAGCCACGTAGAGGAGGTCCTTAACCTCTCCTACTCCTTCAACCTCCCATGCCCTACAATTGGCTGCTGAAAAAGGATAACAATCATAATAATAATAATAAATAATGTATAAAGAGCTTGGTTACATTTACTGGTGTGTCCCAGCGCTAGGAACTACTATGTAAAAAAAGTGGCTGATAGAAACAGAAAGCAGTGAAACAGAGGCAATACGAACATAAGACCTCAGAGCTGGAGGAGACAAGTTTTCAATCTTTTTTGGAAAATGTTCTCTGATGGCTGTGGAGAAAAAGAGGTAATGCATTCCAGTTTTTGGCTGCCAAATAACCAAATGAACAGGCACCGATTCTTGCTCTTTAGATTTTATGGACTTTAACCAAGTGAGTCCCCTATAACCTAAGGAGACGTGTCGGATTATGGGGGACAAGTAGATCATGAAGATAGCTGAGTCCCTTGCCATGCAGACAGTAGTGGCAAAAGCACAGGGCTTTAAAAAGAATATTTTTATTGACAGGCAGCCACTGCAGAGAGTCAAGGACTTTTACAGAGGAGGCTCTCCTAGGTAAGTTGAGAACTAGGTGTGCTGCTGCATTCTGAATGCGATGTAGCCCATGTTGCTCCACGATATAGGACATTTCCAAAGTCCAACTATGACTTTTCAAGAGTGTAAACCAGGGTTTTCCTGTCTGAGATAGGGAGAATGTCCAGAGTTTTCATCAACATTTTGAGGATTCCAAAACATTTCCATGTAACCTCCCTAGTATGGGTCTCAAAAGAGAATTTATGGTCCATCAAAACTCCAAGATTTTGAACTTCCTCCTTAGGGATGCCCAGAATCTGGAGCTACCTTGTTGAGAACCAGATGGAAGGGGACTTCCCTATGACAAGGAACTCAGTTTTACTGCTGTTCAGCTTAAGGCAATTACTTGACATCCAGGACGCAAGATCCCTCAGACAGGAAGTGAACTAGATGGCTGTATCTTCTGAGTTCTGAGATAAAGTGACAACAAACTGTGTCTCGTCTGCACATGACACAAGGGTGACATAGTGTTTTTTCACAATCTCTGCCAGGGGTTCGTTGTAAAGATTAAAAAGAGTTGGGCTCAAATTGAGCCATGTGGAACCCCCTTTGAGAGTGGAATGCTTTTAGACATATGCGGGTGCTGCGCAACCTGAAAACTACGATCCTGAAGGAAGGAAATCATCCACTTTAGAGCTGCTCCCTCCAGCCCACCTGACCAAAATTTCTGAAAAAG
This sequence comes from Lissotriton vulgaris, assembly GCF_964263255.1. NCBI lineage: Eukaryota > Metazoa > Chordata > Amphibia > Caudata > Salamandridae > Lissotriton > Lissotriton vulgaris. Next base: position 189,142,022 of record NC_141688.1, on the reverse strand, counting down.
CAGTCTGTGGGATACCGTGTCAAAGGCTGTGCTGAGGTCCTGTCTGACCATCATCCGCACACCTGCGTAGTGTCTCCATAGCGAAGAGTAACGCTGACTCCATTAAGTACGTTACTCTAAAGTCGGATTGCGTGGGATGGAATAGGTTGTGCCGATTATTATGCGCAATGAATTGCATATTCACCACCTTCTCTGCTATTTTAGAGAAGTAAGACATGAGTAAATAGGTTGCAAGTTATCCAACAAACCCTGATCTGAAGATAGACTTTTCTCTAAGAGGAGGAAAATTGCTTGCTTCCATGTGCGCGAACATCACCACAATGGAGGATAGTTCTGGAAGTTGTTGTACATTAGTTAGTATTATGTCTAGCCCTTCCCTAATGATTTTAGGTGAAGGTGAGTCCATTGGAAAACCAGATTTGATACTTAGAGCTATGCCTTTTAAATCTTCCAGCGGGGGGGGGGGCACACACTCTGAGATGTGGTTGGCCCCAAGTACAGAAGTTCTCCAGACATCCCCAATCCAGCATTTCACTCCTTGAGGCAGTCTCTAGTCCACCCCCAGCTGTAGAACAAAAATTCCAGCCATAGGGATGCAGATGACTCCTTGCTGAGTCCTTGATATTTTGTTTTTCTTAGTACCCATTAGACTTAGGGAGGGACTTCTTCACGTTGTACTGGGGGAGACTGTGCTTTCCAGCAGCTCCCCTGCACCTTGGCACACACACTGCGGTGGCCACATCTTCCTGGGGCCACCACACGCCGAAATCACCAAGTTTCCTTTTTTGGCTTCTGGAAGCCTGGCAAGGCATTATGGGGCGCTTCTGCCCTCGCCGTGCATGTTATGGTAGCAGCTCTCCTGCTACTCCGGGGAGAGCCATGCTGTGCCCGGCGGCCTCTTGCCATGTCCCCTCGCACCCAGACCCCCAAGGTGAGTCAATCTACGACTGGGGGGAGCCCACTATGGCCACTCCTCCGCTGGATGGAGGGGGCCCAGTACCAACAGGGCCCCTGCCGCTCCTCTTCTGCTTGCAGGGGATTTCTGAGTTGAGGGCAGCCCGGGGAGCCCACCCCTGGTTTCCCCTGCTCCCTCCAGGCCTGCACCCTTGTGTGCAGCCGTGGGAGCTGGAGTGTGTATTCTGGTCTGCCCACTCTTGCGGGCAGATGCAGAGGCTGCTCCCTCTCTGGCGGTTCTTTGGGGGGAGCAAGATGGCACTCCTCCTCACTTCGGGGCCTCGGGATGGCGTCTTGGGCCACTCCTCTTCACGGTGGGGAGTGATGCACCCCTCACTTCTCTCCTCTTTGGGGCCAGTGGATGGGATCCCGGGACCCTGGGCACATCTTCATGGGAGCGCGGCAGCGCTTCCCCAACTTTACATCTTCAGGGTCCGGGGATGGGGTCCCGGGCCCCTGGGCACATTTTCATGGGGTGGCAAGGCGAGATGGCACTCTCCCAACTTTATTTCTTTGGGCCCGGGGATGGGGTCCCATGCCCCTGGGAACATTTTCACGGGGGCTGAATGCGCTCCCTCTCTCCCCTCCTCCTCACACAGGGCCCAGAGATGGGATCCCGGGCCCCTCCCCCTGCAACTCTTCATGTGGCGCTCCCCGGCTTAGTTTACAGCGGGGCCAGGGTGGGCTCCTGGCACCCCACGGGGGCACCTTCATGGGGTGCGTGACTGCGTACCCCGGCTATACTTCATTTGGGGGCAGCCCCCAAGACCTGACCCACCCCAAGGGCCCATTCCAGACCAGCGGTGGAGCCCCACGTGCTTCGTCGTCGATCCCATGAAAGGTCAACGGTCGCCTACCTACTGGAGGCCATATCTCAGCACATAGGGGTCCGATCTTCTCTATTTCCGCGTCTTCTTCCTCCTAGTGGAACCCCCCTAAGCCACTGGTAGCACTCTCCTTCGCCTTCTGGGCCTCTCAGTTGTACACATGTGTCTGCATGTGCCCAGCAAGTGTCCCTTACTCCAGCGCAGCGGCCTGGTTAAGCCAGGGGGACACCAGTAAAAGCCCCATGCAGTCTCTTTCATTATGAGTTCACTGTGGGTGAGTTTATCAACTTACGACACTCCCCCTCAGTAAAAGCTGAACAATTAGGTGCTCAAAAATGCAAAAAATCTGGGCGGCCCATAGTTTCAGAACCAACTTCAACAGTTCAACATTGTTGATTGCCTTTTCTTTGTCCATAGAGAGCACCAGCATCCCCGAGAAGTTGTCTCTCAACCACAAAATTAGGAGGACAAGAGTCCTAAAGTGAAAATGGGAGATACGGCACAGTACAAAGATCGCCTTTGACTCATGAATGAGTCGTGGATATGCCTGTCCAACCAAGCTCATTGCCGCATCATCTCTCCCATGAGGGAGGCCCTACAATGCAACCCTGTCTAAAAACAAGGTACTGTCCTTCTCCCTGGGACTATCAAGGTCCCTGCAATGCCATCCGCACCTCATGGACGGCCAGACCTGTGCGGTCCCAGTGTACCCTAGTGACTCCCAAGGAGGTGACTATCTCTTGCTCAGTGCTATGTGACGCCACAACCATGCCTAGCTCCCTTTTTGGGATCTGGGCCAGTATAACTCAGTATGGCATGACCACAATCATTAGAGAGAGTGCCAGGGTTCTCCCAATACTGTTCTTGCCGGCACACAGCGAGTGTGCATAACTTGAGAACTACTGATTGGATCATTATCATTTTGTTCTTGCTTTCTTCAGTGCAAAGAGTACTATCTTTAAACGTGCATATCTTGAAAAGTATACATTGTATTTTTGTCATTTTAGCCTTAATGTGTTTATTAGATACTCAGCTATTATCATAAACGTTTGTGGACATTTTGTGTGGTGTAGTCCTTCTGTTACTGTGTGTGTGTTGCACAAATACTTTATATGTTGCTTATTTTGATAAGCCTGCCTGCTCAGCGCCAAGCTACCAGTGGGTGGGCACAGGTTTTCTCAGTTTTGTATCTAGCTTCCCCTGACTAGAGTGGTGGGTTCTGCCTTACTTTGGTGTATACCTTAGCCAATCGGAAGACCCAATTCTAACAGGGACAATTTTGTCAAAGGGGTGGATATTTTCAAAAGTGAGAGTGTGGTTCTCTCTAAAGAGCTGTGTAGTGCTGCCTGGTGTACATGGAGTTTAATATGCTTAGTCTTTATAAATGACATGGTTTATTTTTTAAATACTTTTCACTCAGGAAACTCTGAACAGAGTTAAAAAAGAATAAAGAAGAATAAGAAAGGGTGACGTTGTAAAGAAAAAAGCTTGCTAAGGCCTTATTTACTTCCACAGGATACATGAGTTTTGTTTTCAGTGGTAGGTTATGGAGCAGATTTATGGACCGCCAAGAGATGTGTCATGCTAAGCTGACGTCAGCTAAGTGACTGTAGTAGATGGTCCTTCCCCTAGTGCCTTAAATGCATTTGTGTGCCAAAGCTTGTGCTCTCATGCAATGTATGGGATAGAGGCAAAAAAATCTTAAACCCTGCTCTTCGCCATGTTCCAGCAAAAATATCCTTGTTGCTGTTCTTTAAAAGACAGGCTGGAAAAGGAGGGAAGCAACATAGCATTTGAGGGAGGAGGGGATTTGAGAGAGCTAGAAAAAATACTTGCATGAAGGGATGCATGAAAAAGTGAAAAAGTAGGTCCATTAATGTGAGCAGTGGAAGGATACAAGTCAAAAGGATCATAAAGAGGCTATGCTACAGAGCAGATACAAACTCAATAAGAGGAAGACAAGCCATTGAATAAGAAACAAGCAAATGAGAACGGAAATAAAGCCAATCAGTGGTAGGTAATGGTTAGGATGTAAGCCCACTGTAAATTCACAATAGATCTTTGCAACCAGACAGTTTGATCTGTCTAGTAGACAAGACATAAAAATGGATCCTGGATGCAATGAACAATAAAATATTTTAACAACACAATGGTACGGGACCATTTTTTAGATTGATAGTGACCAGCACCTCTTGTCTGAAACATCTGACAATATCTTAGTTGGTCATGAGGTTTCCATTAATCAACTCAATTGTATTTCCCTTCACTTCTAGGGCACCACCATTAAACATCCAAACAGTCCTACTTTGTAATGTGGCCTTCTCTAACAATGCTGTGAAAGCAGTGGAAGAGTAATTGCTTAGACGAACGAGCACATTGTGTCATAGGTTATAGATGAATCACTTGTTCCCATTCTTTGGAAATTGGTGCCTCCGCTAATCTGTACAAAAGACAAAGAGGCGAGCACAAAGATGGAGGGAAGCAGGATCCAGTGTATGTGTGCCCACTTTCTTTCTATCATCCCTTAACAGAAAGGGGAAATGTGTGGCTTCTAGGGAAATAAAATGCAATGAAGCTTTCTAAACTAGAGCTGCCTAGACCCAGCTTTAACATGTTGCTACAGAACAATTAGATAAATGGGGTCCAATATTGAGATCCTGAAGAAGATTTTTCCGTTCCTGCCTGGAGAATTAAGAGTTTCAGTGGCCATTGTTCTTATTACATCTCGTCTTGACTACTGTATTGATCTATATCTATATGCAAACTAGTTCTCCCTTAATAAACTGAAGATCATCCAGAATGGGGGCACCCAGCTGATCTCAGAGGTTCCGAAATATAATTCGGTCATGGAGGGAATGCGGTCACTCCATTGGCTTTCAGTTAGGAAGCGGGAGATTTTCAAGGCGCTATGTATGGTCCACAAGGCTTTCCATCAGCAGGGCCCTGGGTATTTGAGAGCCAGCTGTAACTTGTATTTGCCAAAAAGGCAGCTTAGATCCGCAGCACTGAGAAAGATGATCCTCCTCAGGTTTCGGAAGGCTAGATGCGGCGGCCGTGTGTTTTCTGTGGCTGCGGCCAGGTTGTGTATGGAACATGCTCCCTATATATATTGTAAGTTTGAATTCTTATGTTGTATTTCGTAAGCATCTCAAAACATAGTTATTTTCTTATTCTTTTTGATGCTGCTGTCACTTCCCTTTATTTGGTCCTGACCGGTGTTAATGGTGTGATGCCTGGTGGCTTCATGAGCTTTATAATTCTAAAAGACAAAGAAAAAAAGAATGTTTCCAAAACAGTGTGTCTCCTTGCACCGGCCACTTGCCAACTTGCACTCCTGGAACCCATACAAGAAGTCCATCCAACTGTTTAACCCAGCCATAAGTGGTTTCCATTAACACTTTTTACTTCCTTTGAAGGCAACCCTTCTTTAGAGGTTTGTTTTTCTGTTGTTGTTCATACAAAATGAGAAGGACGTTATGCTGCCCACTTATCTGGTATTCAGAATGAAGCCTCTCTTGGCTTTGTGGGTGGATTCAGAGTGGGAGCCACAACCCATAGCATGCAGCTGTGGCTTCAGAGCAGGTGCTCGCTAATAGGCTCACTGACCATCAGGATTTCTTTCACATTTGAGTCCAGGCAATGCTGAGGTGGTACCTGGGTAATTGGATGTAGCAGCTGTATAAAGTTGGGTTCGCTGAGCCAGAGGTTTCCAGCTGTACCTCACTGATAAGACCAAAACCAAGATGAAGTATTGTCCTGTTCCCATCAGAGGGCACAGCGCCTAGCAGTTTGTGCTGGATCAACATTTATATTTAGGGGCTGACTGATCTATACCAATATAATAAAGAGAGAGCCCAAACCTTTGAGGCGGGTAATCTCAGGAACCACAGCACCAATCACAACACCCAATACAGCGTTGGAAAGGGCAGTTACAGTAGAAGGACATAGGCTATGCAGACGCCCACCATATACATTTAAACGGTAAAAGAACCGTGCCAGCAAAGTAGTCCCTTGTGGGCTTGTCTGCGTTGTGCTGTGGGCGTGTGCTGGGGGCGTCACAAACGCTGGGGGCATGTGGTACGTTCCGCCCTTCATGCCATGTCTCATATTGTGTGATGTGAGCGTGTGCTGGGGGTGTGGGCGTGTGCAGGAAAAAAAAGTGAGCGTTGTGCCCAATATTTTATTGCTTTTTCTTCCCAGGCTCTGTACATTCCAGCTCCGGGTGTCCACCCTGCTCCCTTTAAATACCCCTGCACCGCATAATCATAACCTACCCTTACTGCTTAAAATACCTCAACACCCTTAAACACTAACCCATCTTAACCCTATAAATATACACTGTACCCTAAAACCCAAACCTATCCCTAAACCCTAAAAATACCCCTGTACCCCAAAACCCAAACTTAGCCCTGAACCCTATAAATACCCCTGTTCCTCAAAACCCAAACCTACCCCTGAACCCTAAAATACCCCTCTACCCCAACACCCAAACCTAGTCCTGAACCCTTAAAATACCACTGTCCCCCAAAACCCAAACCAATCCCTGGACCCTTAAAATACCCCTGTACTCCAAAACCCAAACCTACCCCTATCCCCTAAAAATACACCTATACCCCAAAACCCAAACCTAGTCCTGAACCCTAAAACTCCCCCTGTACCCCATAACCCAAAACTATATCTGAACCCTTAAAATACTCAAACACCCCAAAATATATACCTCAGTACCCCAAAACATATACCCCTATACCTATACTTACCTTATCCAAACATTTAAAAAAAAACATGCTTTTACCATTCATGCATTTACAACGAATTTCGTTGTAAATGTATGCGTGGTAAAAGCATATAAAATGTAATGCCATGCGTTATAATGGCATTGCGGAGTCATGGTACTTTTGAAATGAAAGTATCCAGAGTGATAGAAAGTTGCGGAATAATGGGTAAGTACATTGGTGGCACGGCGGCCCACATCTCCAGCAACATACTCATATTTTTTCACCACCGATTTGAAAAATGCATAGGTCTCTCTCATTGATGGCCAGCAACGACATACACTTGTAGACACACCTCGCGCCACAATTTCTAGAATTGCGAACTGTAGAGCTGTGGAGCTACGTTAGAATCTCGGCATCAGCTCAACATCCTGTGATTCCAGGCAAATCACTTTATCTCCCCGTGCCTACAACAAATGAATGTGTTCTTCTGTAATGTAAATTGTGCTCATGCCATGTTGTCGAGTTCGCGCTATATAATATTGCAAGGAAAAATAAAGTAGGGAGACTCGAGTACACACACTACTGAACGCGCACTCTTAAGTGCTTCAGCAGTGCACTGTGAATCGGAGCGTTTCACAGGCCTGTCACAGATAAGAAATGCCAACAAAACGAAATACTACAGAACAATATACTACTGGCCGGCAGCAAATCATACCAGGACAACGTCGGGACGGACTGCTAGTTTACATATAAAGCTGGTTCCATCTACAATACCACAGATAAACTACAAACGATGGAATGGAATCAAGCCCAGAGTCATTACTACTGGCATAGATGAATGCAAGCATTCCCATCATCCCTAAGGCCCAGGAAACAGCCTTTACCATGTGGGCTGATCCACTCATGCTTTTTCCCTGCAAGAAGAGCCTCGCTTGCCTTAACTACGCACATGAGTGGTAAAGGCAGTACGTGGTCTAGATGCGCGGATGTGCGGGCACAGAAAGAGGAAGAATTGGAAGTGGAGACGGTCTGGTAAGTGAGGCTTGAGCTGGGTTTTGGGGAGTTAGTCTGTAGATGTGGGGGTAGTTTTTAGTGTTCAGGTGGTAGGGGTTGTTTATAGGGCGGGGGGCTTGATTTTAGTGCTCAGTGTTGGTGTAGTTTGCAGGAGTTGGGGTCAGTTTTTAGGGAGAGTGGCTGGGGTCGAGGTAGTTTTTAGGACCTGGGGGTCCGTTTTTAGACTCACGGAGGGGGGGAAGGGACAGTTTTCAGACCTGAGGGTAGTTTTGGGGCTCAGCGGGTCGGGGAGGTTTTTAGGATGTGGGGGCGAGTTTTAGGGCTCAGGGGTACGGGATAGTTTATAGTGCTAGGGGCAGTTTTAGGGCTCATGGGCAGGAATAGGGTCGGGGTCATTTATAGTCAGTGGGGCCGTGTTTTAGGGCTCTGAGGTGTAATCTTTACCACTCATATCTCTTTACTATGAAATTGCATGGTAAAGGCATTCCTGGTAAAGACCTGCGTTGTTACGACTCATTTGTTGTTGAGGCAGCGTGGTGGAGGCACGCGCGGTTTAGCCATGTGCGCTTCTATCATACTCCCCTGAGGCCCTCATTATGAGTTGTCAGGAGCGGTTTCACAAGAGGATTATGCGCCTGACAACCGCGATGTCTCTGGTTCCTCAGTGATGGCCTTCTCAAACCCTAGACCCAGTCATTGCGGGCCGTAAGACACAGGAACTAGAAACTTCGGTGGGGCGACAGGTGCTGCAGGCAGCTGCCCTTCATGGACCCCATCCTCATATTTTACAGTTAGAGGAGCAGAAGAAGCTCTCCCCAGCTGAATTAAAAGGATAGCACCCCTGCCCGACCCCTTCTGCCTGCTCTCAGGCAAGAGTAAGAGCCCTTGGCACAAATGTCCGTGAACTTGGATTCGTTGTTTCCCCCTGAATGAAATGGGGGGGTTCTTGGCCCTCCCGCCCGCATGGCGGTGCAGCGACCGCCCCCCTCCCCCAGTACCTCCCGGTGGTGGGGCGTGTCCTCCCGGCGTCCAGTGATGACGTCGAGGGGGCGCACCCCACCACCGATTGGCGGGCGCCCTCCCTGACCCGGATGGCATCAAGTCGACATCCGGGTCGGAGCAGCGGGATGTGGAGGGACAGGGTGAGGGGGCGTGCCGCCCCCTCCCATGCCCCTCGGAAATAAAGAAGCGGGAAGCACCCAGGTGACCCCCTTGTTGCTTGGACGCTCCCCCACACCAGTCGTGCCCCGCGCTGGCCTGGTTGGAGGGATTTGCGAAGTAGGTGCGCTCCTGGTTTAGTTCTAGGAAGGGGGAGGCCAGATCGTCGGTTAACAATGCTGGCCTGTGGCGGTAAGGTCATGACCGGTGAGCAGTTATTTTAAGGTCTGAGGGGGCGGCCTCATCCTAGGAGGTTCCCGCCCAGGGGGGGGGGGGGTCAATGGCCCCTCCTAGCACTTCAGGGGCAAGGTAACTGGTGCTTTACAGGGGCGCGGGTTGGGGAGAAGTCACGCTTTCCTTAGGCTGGTAGCCACCCCGCGCGCGCGTACTCATGACGTCAGCGTATGGCGCAGAGTAAGGGCCCTCCTTTAGTGGGTAAATGGAGTTCACGGCATGGACCGAGTAATTACCGGGCTCGGCTACGCATGTGCACATCATTAGGGCAGGCGCAGCTAGTAGGACCTGACACCGGTTAGCGACCTTGCCATATGGCCAGAAATGTTAGTATAAAAAAATTCAGATGAGGATGTTAGATTCGGTTAGGAAACAACTTGTATTAGAGTTTTTGTTAAGGCTAGTCTCTCACACCTGTTGACAAGATTGTATCTAATGTCCTTTGGATTTTTTTATAAATTGTTTATCGTGAAATTAAATTTTTTATTGTGTTATATCTTAATAAATACGGCCGGGGGGTCTTGCGATCCCCCGCCTTCTAAAGATATCCAGGTCTCATGTCCATGTGTCCTGGGGTTGGTGTGGTATCATAGGGAGGGGGCGGCAGCCAGTCACTGACCATGTGGGAAAGCCATGCGGAACTGGCCTGGGTATTACCGGGTCTGCATATTATTTTATCCCTTGTTTCGGGGTGAGCAACTTGTGATCCACGTTAAATGACGGGGAGATACCGCCCGGAATCCTTCATTCCTTATTCAAAGTTTACGCGGAACTCAGACTGAGGGCCTCTGTGCACAGCACGTTAAATGCAAGCTCTTTAAGGTGCTTTGTACACGAGTGTTCTGAACTGCTTAGAAAACTGACATTTTCGAGATTGAAAAGTAACATCTGCTCAGCAGCTGTCATGCTTCTTTGTGTAATGAGCTCGGAAAGATTGGGTGAGTCTGTCTGCGTCTCTTCCTTGTCTTTATGAAACATTTAACCTGAAAGGCTTCCGATGGCTGGCAGCCAAATCTTGCGAAAAAATATGCAGGCTTTAAATGCACATTAGAGAAACTAGGAATACATTAGAAAACGTTTGCAGAAAGTGGATCTTGAAAAGTTATTCAATGCTTTCACAGGTGCTTTGTGACTCCCCGAAGTCCCAGGACTGAATTTCAACATCTGGGCACAAGGCACAGTGGTGGAGCTAACAGGGAATCAAGGAAGGGGCAGCGGGGGGCTGGCACAGTTGGAGAGCCCAGTGCTCCCCTAATGTAATCTTTATCGTCACGCACTGAGAAATGGATTAAAAAATGATTAGCTGTCGTGTGTTGCCCGTCGCTTGAGCCTCGGGCAGAGTCCAGCGTGAATAACAGAGAGAGAATTTGAGTAGATAAGAGCAATTAAGACCAACCTAGGGGCCTCATTTATGAGAAATGACGCATCGCTGCGTTAAAGCAGCGATGCGTCACTTCTCAGTGCGCACTCCTTGCGACATTCCTGGTGCGTCATATTTAATGTATGATGCATCATGTTTCAAGGAGTTACAGATACGTCAGTATTTCTGATGTATCTGTAAGCGCAAAAATGACGCATTCCTGGAGTGTGTCACAAAAGTGACGCAACCCCAGCAATGCGTCCTTTCACATCAGGGCCGGACTGGCCATAGCGGGTACCGGGCGTTTCCCCGGTGGGCCGCTAGGGTGGGGGCCAATTTTGGACCCCTGGGGGGCCGTTTTTTTGTTACCGAGGGTCGGCAATATCGGCCCCCAGTAACAAAATCGGCCAAAACCGGCCCTCGCACACTGCTTTCCTGCACTCCCCCTCACCCCAGGGGGGGCTGGCTGAGCAGTGTGCCAGGGCCGGTTTCTGTTCCCAGTCCGGCCCTGTTTCACATTGGGCAAGCCCCATGTGAAAGAGCCTGCATCAGTCTTACGCCTACTGTGAGGCAGGCGCAAGATTTTGACACAACAGCGTACTAAAAATGACGCAGGTAAATCTCATAGATTTCACTGCGTCACTTCTACGACCCTTCCTTGCGTCAATAAGCCACCCTTGCATACATTATACCTGGCACAGTTATAATGTGGCGCAAGGGTTTACAAAGTGACGTATCGACCTAGATGCGTCACTTTGTAAATATGGCGCAACAAGGTGCATTTTTTACGCCACTGGTGCGTCATAAAATGTGACGCACCGGCGGCGTAAAAATTATGCACAGCCTCATAAATGAGGCCCGCTATGTTTTGGAAAATAAAGAACCTGAGTCCCGAAAGGAAGGAAGGCAAAGGGCGGGCACAGAAGCGCACAGAAAGTAAAGGAGGACTCAAATGACCTAAGAGTTCATGGACACCTGAAAGGTTTAGTGGGTGGTCAACATACAATAAACCTAGGCCAAAACATTTGTAAGACGTGAAAACAAGCCCTCATTAATGAAACGGAAAGTGTTAAAATGAAGTAAAGGGGCAGACATCTCTTGTAGGTGGTATAAGTAGGTTTAATCAGGTAGAAGTCAGCAGGTATATAGTTACAAGGAGATCCTATATAAGTCAGGTAGTCTCTGGTAAAGCCCCACCAGGAGCAAGGTCCACTCTGCTCAGCCCATCTCACCAACTGATCTTACCACATACAAAGCCACCCAAACATTCCACATGACATCATAGCAGGCTGAGCAGGCAGAGAGAGAACCAAAGAGGAGAGACATGAAAATGGCAATAAGCACATTATAACACATCCCCCTCTTTAATAACTAAACAAACAAAGGAAGAGAAGAAACAGAGAATGTATTAAAATATAGAACCAAAACCTCCCCTAACCATACAAAAGAAAAGGAGAAGAAGAAAATGCATTAATACATGCAACAACAGGAAGAAGAGAGAATGTATTAATATATGAAACCAAAAGGAGAAGAAGAGAATGCATTACTAAATGCAACAAACTCAACACTCCCCTTGGATAATGATCATGAGCACAAAAAGAAATGCACAGATGGAAAACGCACTTCCGACAGAAAGAAGAAGACACAGTATCAACACAATACAATACCTCCTTCTCCCTGAAAATGATCAAAAACAAAAGAAGAAAAAACATCCTAAAAACCAATAAAACCAAAACCGCACACAAAACCTAATGTGCCATACACAATAACTGCAATAAAACCAATCGAGCACAATACTAAATCCGGATAAACTGGGGCAAGACAGGGATCTACAACCCTTAACTGCACAAATCCCAAAATAAAATTAACAAGTGTGTACCCGTCACACACAGACTGTGTAGCCAATTAACATACACCAGAAAACCAAAAACCTAGGGTAACCCTTAACCCCATGTGTGAAGCAATTACACACAGCATGTACACACTAATCAAAAACCAAGGGTAATTTAAAACCAAAGACACTCTCGTAAAACTATGGGCAAGCTTAAACCCACGACACACACACGAAACACTATAGGTAAACCCTAACTCAATTGTCAAAAATCCTAGACAAAATTGACCAAAACTTAAAAATTCAGAAAAAACTGAGCACAAGCGTGCAAACAAGACACTCCACGACAAAACCCAGGAAAACCACAAAACACATGACACCCACGCACAACCGTACAAGGGACACACCACCAGAGTCAAGGAAAAAACACACACATACCCAACAACACCACCCCAGAAAACAAGAGACAAAAATACAAATGACCAGCAAAAATAAAAATGTCTCATGCTCCGGTGAGCTGTCTCAAGTAAAGAATGTTGTAAATACAGGAAGATTCGCGACGTCTTCCGTAAAACAACATAATTCCGACAAAACACACTTCAAGGTTACAAACAAATCAAACACAGTAACATGCCCCCAATACAAGGTTGTGAATATGCAAATATAAAACAAGGTAATATTAACATAACAAACTAAAATAATAAACGTGGTCACCGTAGTCTAGGTAGATGAGCGATACCTCACCCGAAAATCCAGTCAATAATCCTTAATCCATAGTCCAGGTGGTGCAGGTTAAATCCAGTAAGTGTAAAGAATAGCGTCATAAGCAGCACAAACAACTCGAGATGATACCATAATAAGTTTTTGTAAGTAGCTCGCTTAGGCCCACAAGGTGAAAACCACGAAATCCAGCAAAAAAAAAACAAAATGACAAGAGATCTGATCGACGTGGAGAACTGGACTGGAATACCAAAACATCACGATCTTCATACTACAAAACTAAACGTCGTGGTTCACAGTACATCCAAAGGGATTCTTCCCAATGTCCCAAAATGGCCGCCACAGCGTGGTTCAACGTCTATTTCTGATGGAAATAGTGCATGCTCAGGCGCTGACGTCACCAAGGTCAAAGGAGACCTTCACCAACACCGCGAAGGAATCCAGATACGTCATCACTCCCAGGCAGGCAGGCAGAAAGGGAAGAGCTCCCCACATCAACCGTCACCCTGACAAACGGTGAGTCGGCCAGCACAGGGGGAAACTTTTGCCCGATTTTGAAGTAACATTCACTTTAACTGTGGTGCACCAAAACGCCTCGTCCCAACAGAACATGCTGAAGTCTCTTAAACGCGCTGAAGTCTCTTAAACGCTGGATCGATTCTCAAAATTGAGTGACACTAGCTCTGCCAAGACGCGCTGTATTAAAGGTCTCTGCTTCTGCCAAGATGCGCTTACAGCGTAGAGCCAAACACATGAAAACAGGATGTGCAGTGAGCGCAGCTGTGGGCGCAGGTCGTGTAAACTCCCATGAGCCTGCATAAACTCAAGTAAAACACTAAGGTTGTAATCAGCCCGCATTAGCCACTTGGAAATGTTCATCTCATACGCTGCTGTTAAACTGCTGCGTGTAATTCCAAAAAAACACCAGCTGCGTGTAATTTTCAAAGCGGTAAACAAATTCAGCAGTTTAGATATTGCAGCAGTTTAGATATTACCCAAAAAACGATGTTGCGCTTCCCCTGTCTGCTTCAAAGATCAGCTTTCCTCATATTAATGTTTGCAGGTTGTTGTCTGATCACATTGGGGAACAGTCAGTTCAGTCCAGCAAAGTCAATAAGTAAAGTCAATATAAATTTAGCACTCACCCAAATACAACAAGCACTGGCACATCCACGTTGGGGCCGACCGATCTTTGGTCACTGGTGGGGCAAGTGGAGAGCCAGTTTGCTTTTTCTTCATGCATTACTTCTTTTTCTAATGCTTCTTCAGTTACAGGAGTTTCAGCTTCTTTTTTCTTGTGATTCTTCAGTTGCATATATACAAGGCCAATCAATGTAGATAATGTAGGTTCTTCAACTCGTCGCCAGTGTTAAAATGAAGTAAAGGGGCAGACATCTCTTGTAGGTGGTATAAGTAGGTTTAATCAGGTAGAAGTCAGCAGGTATATAGTTACAAGGAGATCCTATATAAGTCAGGTAGTCTCTGGTAAAGCCCCACCAGGAGCAAGGTCCACTCTGCTCAGCCCATCTCACCAACTGATCTTACCACATACAAAGCCACCCAAACATTCCACATGACATCATAGCAGGCTGAGCAGGCAGAGAGAGAACCAAAGAGGAGAGACATGAAAATGGCAATAAGCACATTATAACAGAAATCCACCTCAAGTGTTGCAAAATACGAGATTTGTAAGTTTTTGTCCAAAAATGAGAATTGTTGTACCTTATGGGCAAAAGGGGGCTGGATCGGGATGAGTGGCCACATTTCAAAGTGCTCACCTCGGTAGGTATCGGTGCTCTGCTCCTGCCACACTCTGGATATTTATAACCCTGCCATTGTGTCCTGCCCTGCAGGAAGCCTCTTCCATTCTCACTGAGGGGCCACTCGGTGCCTATTCAAACCTGGCCCTGCTACTCCTTCCTGGTGCAGAGCAGAGGTCGGGCTCGGGGGTTGCGGTGCAATGTATACAGGAGGAAGGAATGTTTGAAAGGGTGCTCTGGAAAAAAAAACATGGCTTTCAGTATTAGGGCAGGTAATGATAATCACAAAATTCTACCAGCCTCTTCGTCTGCTGACTGTTGTCTGTAATTCCTGACTTCGGCTGTGAAATGTCCCTGTATCGCCTAATGGTCTCTGCTGGTCATCCTAACAGCAGAGCTTTACCTCCGCCGGATGTGAAAGAAGACAGAGGGGCTTTTCTGGGTACTTCGTGCCCTTATGATGCCCGACTGACTGGGTCTGATACAGAGGATATTTTACTTCCTACTGGGTCATAGACCAACCTCCAATTTACTCACTAATAGTGATTCTCACAAGGACTTGTGTTGTTTTTTAAATTTGTCACCAAGCTCTTTAGTTCCCTAGGACCAAAGTCGAAAGTGAGTAGTCCCCCAGAATTTTGATCAGTGTTTCCATCCTAGCAGTAGTTCCATCAATGAACCTGCATCTGAGCTACACAGGGTCCATCCTATAGTATATCAGCAATCAGTGCTAGAGGAGGTCATAAGGCCCACAGGGAGAAGAATCACAAGTAGCAGTGTCCCCTCCTCGCACTTCATAGTCTCTCCATCCCCTGAGAGATGCCACGGGATGAGGTTGCACAGACCTCAGGTATAGTGGTGGCTCCTCCGCTAATGCAGAGGATTGTCTCCCCACAGCTCTCAGAGCAGTGCAACATATGATCATTTTATTTTTCTGTACAGAGCCAGGCTGGTGCCGGGCGAGGCTGGGCTGGTTCACAGGAGGAGGAGTGGTATGGGCCCACGAAATGCACATGGCGGTTTGGCCGACTATCTGGGGCCATCCAGATGTCAAGGGCATTTCTCCACCAGCTGTGTAGCACAGCTGAATGGAGAACTGCCCCGAGGCACACAGGCAGTGTCTGAGCAGCCCAACAAGCCGCTCAGACCAATCACATTGCTGCTGTCATGTTTGAAATAGCAGCGTCGTAATTGGCTTAGGGGAGCCTGGGAGCTTCCTGCTTCCTGGAATTAGGAGGAAGGGTAGAGGATGGAGGAGAGGCGGCAGCCGGAACCAGGTAATTCCTGGCATATTGTGGGCATCCCTGTAATGACAGGACAACACCCAGAAAAATGGAGGTGGAAATTTCTTGTGTATGCTTCGTATCCTTACCATGTCATAGTACTGCACGAACATGTGAGGTGTAACCCACTAATGGAAAGCAGTAGGAGTGCAATATATGATGAAAGTCCCAGGCAGACATCTTATTTATTTATTTATTTATTTATGGGTTTATACCGCGCTTGTATCGACTCCCGAAGGAGTATCTCTGCGCACAAACGCCAGTAGCAGGTGGAAGGGAGCGAATGAAATTTAATAGTGTGCTAGTTCTGGAAGAGGAAAGTTTTCAGCCTTTTCCTGAAAGTGGAATGGTCCCAGCACTGTCTAAGCGGAAGAGGGAGTTTATTCCATAGTACCGGACCAACCACTGTATTTACTGAAAAATCAAAACTTGAATTTTACTACAAAAGTATCATTTGTCATAAAAATTCCATGACTTTATCGATTCAAAATAAAAGTGTTTATTTGATAGTAAAAGTTTATATTTATAGAAACTAGCAGATAGCCTGGGACAAAATGATTGCATTTCCCTACTATATTTATGGATATAATAAGGGTGTTATACAGCAGAAACATAGCTTGAAAGATTAGTACAGAGATAGAGCCTACGGATGCAACAGGGATAGAACTAGATGGCTCCACAGCGACAGTCACCTGGTTGTGTTCTGGGAAAGGAGAGGAATGGTTCACTAGGCATCATAATAATAATAATAATAATCCACATTTCTAAAGCGCACAATCACCCGTAACGGTCTTTAGGCGCTGGGGGCCGTCGAGAAGATTAAGCAAGCTATTGCTCAGAGTCACATGGTGCTGGGCTAATCTGCTGCCGGGGATTGAACCGTGATCCCCAGATTCTAGAGTCAGTCGCCCTGGCCGCAGCGCCACACCTCATCATAAGCATCTACCACTGAACTCCCGGGTCACAGTCTGGTTAACCCCCACCCCTACCCACCTCATAGTTAATTATGGGGGAGACAGCCACCGAATCTCCCTGTCTGAGCAAACTTTGCAAAGCATAGAGGTCTTGGACAGAGAATGCAAAAAATGACCCCTGCGCATAGGGAGAATAATTGTTCTTCTTCCGCCCTGTCCTTCCAAGAAGTTCTCATACATAAAATGTGAATGAAAATCTTTTTGCAATGGCCAGCATGAACAAAAATTAAAGTCGTGAATTGCAGATTTGAAGAAAAAGTCCGCAAAATTATAAACAATGTGAAGGAAGAGTTCAGATAACTATCTACAATGTCAACATTTTTAACTGTCTTTAACACCGATGGGTTTTTAGAAAAAGTAAGGAAAATTGTGCAGAAAATGCATTTTTCACTATATTCTGCTGATTCCTCTTTTTTGGGAAAAGATCCTATTACTTTTCAGTGAATTTAGTTGTAAGATAATGTCACAAAGCAAATTTCGGACCCATTGTTTCACAATTTTTTCCAAGGAGGAAAACGTCATCTAAATACTCGTTAAAATCTAGCCTCTCACTCTTCCAGTGTAATTTCAACTCCCATTCAATTTTTTACAGTCACTCCTGTTCAACGCAACCGTATGCGTCTCATCACTTTGCAAGTGGCTATAGCACGCATTAGGGTACATCGGGGACAAAAAAAACTCTGCCATGGCTAGTCATGAAAATAATTGATATAGAGCTGATTCCCTTTTTGGTTTGTGGGATGTCCTTTGCCGATATTGTAGTGGTCCCATGGAGCTGATAACCACCTCAAGTGTAGAGTTTTCTGTATTCATAGCGGAGATCTCCAAGCTGGAGAGCTGTGATGTTTAGATCTTATTTTTATTTTAAATGAAAGTTTTAGTGAGTTTGATTGGTGACTGACCGTTTGGTAAGATCTCTGCATTTTTTTCTTCCTCTATACATCTACCACTAAGTGCTTCCTGGTGGGATATTTAAGCTCTGATTACTAGTTCATGGGCATATGCAACCCTGCAATGTTTCCCCTAAAAGTTGCTGCCAGCAAAAATCTGGCAAAAAGTATTGAGGTTAATAAGCAGTAAAATACAATACATTTAGAAATCAGTGCAATAAACACTGATTCATGTGTTACATCTCATTTTTACATGCTAAGCGCAGGGTAGGAGGTACTTACTTACTGCTACTGGAAATGCCCGAACCTGGGGTAATAGTGTATATGGGGAGTGGTGAATGTCCCATTGACATTTACAGGACTCACAATCCTGCTCATGGGCAGAGTTGTATGACGAAACCAACCATGTGATTATATTGCATGCCTCAACAACACGGTCTTAACTACGACTGCATCTTTACCACACATGCCCTTACTGCACATTTCGTTGTAAAGGCAGGATTGGTAAAGAAATATGCGTGGCAAAGAATACACCCCAGCCCCTTGCCCTAAATCCCAGCACTAAAAAACGACCCTGCCCCAAACCTGAAAATGACTACACTCCGCGCCCTGAGCCCTAAAACCCAACCCAAAGCTCTAAAAACTACCCCACCCCAGCCCCTCGCCATGAGACCTAAAACCAGCCCAAGCCCTAAAAAGTGCCCAACCCCTCACACCCGACCCCCATTCCTAAAAACGACTCCAACCACAGCCCTAAAACCACCCCAGCGCCCCACCCTTAGCCCTAAAACCTCCCCTTATACCTAAAAATTAGCCCAACCCACCCCTCCTAGGTCCTAAAACCCGGGCCCCAGCCCTACTTACCAAGCTGCATCCTGATCGGTTCTGCTATCTGTTCCTTCCATACTCCCCATCCATTCGCTCTGATTCTAGATCGCTGACTTCGTTTACCATGCATTTGAGTGGTAAAGGTAAATGAGTAATAAAAGTAAGCATGGTAACGCTTGCATGGTAACATAACACTTAGTTCCATTTGCATTATAAATGCAGTTTCCCCATGGGCAGCCTTTAATTGTAGTTATACGACTACTCACACTGCCTGATAGAGGTAATACATGAGGCGTAGGGTGAATGCTAAAATATATAGGGCCTCATTTACAAGTGACAGTCTGGCGGCGCACCCTGTGTGACTTTATATGGCCTTGTAAATATGTACTGAGGGAACGCTGCGTTGTCTCACCCTGCGATAAGGAGGCATGTCATGAGCGTTATGTTGCGTGTTCCACGTAACATACAACCAGATTTATTAGATTTCGTAAACTTGGGAGTATATCAAAAGCCTATGTCTCCCCAGGGGAGGTGTAAGAGTGGCACAACAAGGAGAAATGCATTTATTTCTCCTGGTTTATCCTTTTTCTATGTGTGCTGCTTTCTGCAACCAGTCACATAAACTAATCCATTCATTAAAATTTACAGGAATAGTAGGCAGTGAATATTTTTGATGAGATCACATTCAGTGTTTTTTATATTGTTTAAAAGAAGTTTTAAAGTTATGATTGAGAAGTGCAACCATTTGTTAACACTGCCTCCCTAAAATTGATTTGCCTGCGAACACTGAAAGATAACACAACATGCCCGAGGCTCGACAAGGCCTGCTCAGCTGAGGCAGAGTCATTTTAACAGGCATCTCACAAGAAATAAAATGTAGGCAAATGACACTTCTCAGTAAAGATGCAGAAGAGTGCATTCAGAGTCTCACTGCATATATCTTTATGAAACGTAAACAGCTCTGTTAATGCGTTTCGGTGACGAGGACATACACTGTGGGAAACATGTGGAATTGGAGAAGTGGGCTTGTGGGATAGATGTTTTGACATGTGGAAGAAGATATGATAGAACGTGTGGAATGGGAGAGATTAGACGCTGGTATGTATGTGGGCACATGTGGTGTGGGTGTAGCGGATGCATGGAACAAAAGGGTTAGTGTCCACTTATGTAGAGTAGTTGTTCGGAGGGAGGTGAAATAAGTGTGGCGCCACATCCAATGAAAGTGTCATGACATGTAAACTAGGTGTGTGGCAAGATGTGGAAAAAAGAGGAAGTGATGTGTGTGATAGGATATTGCGGGGAATGAGATTTTGATACCTTTTCTGATCACTTAGATACCTATCTCATTCATCTATTTGGATCGATTATTTTCTGTCATTGAGTAAAAGACAAACCCCGCATAGGTTAAATTAACCCCATAAACTGACGCAACTCTGAAGAACCACTTACGACTGATAAAGTTTTAAAAGTTTAATATAAAATCAGAATAAGTTGCATATACAATCCTCTCAGGATAAGATTCAACAAGTATACAGGAACTAAAAGGAACATAAATTCCCTAAAGAACCTCAGTCTACAAAAGAATACAATTAAAGTCAATTCCAATATCAGCAGATTAAAAGCATAGACACAAAGTGGTTCCGTTGCGTCATCTACAAAAAGAGAATAAACAAGTTAATTCTGTCCCTACTCTATACTAGGTGACATCCCTACTTCGCAAGTTCCTTACCTAAAAAAGGTGTCAGCAGTTTGACTTCCAAAGAAGTTCAAACTCTCTTAGCCTCTAATGGTAACTTATGTCGAGAAACAGTACCCTCTCTGCCTACCCATCCGCTCTCTAAGGGTCCTCGGCCTACTGCTCTCTTGCGCTCTGTTCTCTCTGCGCTCTGAGCTCTTCGCTAACTTCTCCCCAGGGTGCTGTCCCTAAATACACAATCACAGTATGGGTGGAACGCCCCTTGACGCCCACCACGTACACATTCACATGAGGTCATTTCTAGCTCTTTCCATAGTTTCATCTCTTCGCGTCGTCCGTTAAGTTGACCTTGCTTCGTAGGCACCATCTTCGTCTTCTTGCTGGTGACTTCATTGACATTCCAATTGACACTTTCAGAGCAAAGTCTATCACCTCAACAGACCTTTATTCTTTACGACTGTATTCTTAACCTCATTTGGTCCTGTGAACGGTCATTTCTAAACAAGACCCAAATTCCAAGCGTCTCTTATCTCACTTAGGCCATAAACTTCGTCCAACATTGTCACCTTAAATCTAGCAAGACCTTTGACTCTTGTCTCGCACATTCAGATCAAGGCTATCCACGATTCCTGTGAGCCCACTAAATTACATACAGCGGACTACACTCCTGCGAACTCTTGGTCAGTTAGGTTAAAATCACACATGACCAAACCTTTCTAACATTCCTACAAACCCTTCTACACAGTATAACCTTTAACACACATTTATATATAATCGAATTAGCAAAGCAATGATTATACGCGAATGCATTCTACATAGAATACAACGTTTATATTCTCGTGCTTACATAGTGCTATACATACTCTGCACATTTCTTCGCTTTACATTTTCGCCGTTTTCTCCGTTTAATAATTACACACGTATATTCAGTCTTGCACGTTCTACTGTTCTTAAGCATTTCTATA
This sequence comes from Lissotriton vulgaris, assembly GCF_964263255.1. NCBI lineage: Eukaryota > Metazoa > Chordata > Amphibia > Caudata > Salamandridae > Lissotriton > Lissotriton vulgaris. The sequence goes on along the minus strand of NC_141688.1, from coordinate 189,120,813 downwards.
CATTTCTATATTAGCCCACTATGTATACTGGCCTTTCTAATTCTAATACACTTTATAGAATAGATACAGATACATTTCCTATTACTTGGTTACATCGGCTAATTTTACTCTTCAAGTGTTAACTTCACGTTATCGATTCTACGTTTATGCGATATGTGCTTGTGAATATGGTACATACATACTTTTTATTCAAATTGCGCTCTCTCAGTTCCCCCCTTTGATGACCTCTAGGAGTCATCACTAAATGCAATTTGAATAACACCTTACACAGAACTAGTTACAAGATTCCCTCTTTTTATCGTTTCGAGAGCTCTTAAACTTTTGTACTGTTGATCTTGCAAAGCAGCTAATCTCCTTTCTTGCTCTCTCATGGACCTTTGTAACCGGTTCGACCTATACCATTTGTACAATTTCACTAACCCTAACAATGTAATTATGCAAATCAATACTATTAATACAGGGTTTAATATATACCACACAACGCTTTTACCAAGGTTGGCAAACCAATTTCCAACCTTTCCTACTCCATGACCTACTTTCTCCCAAACATTTACTTTTGTTAAATCTTCGATTTCTTTATGTATCTGTGTAATGTTTTGTATGACTTTCTCAAGTGGTTTTGAATTATCTGGAATGTAAGTACAACATTCTTGGACCTTCAAAGCCTTGCAGACTCCGCCCTCTTTTGCTAGCAGGACATCTAAAGCAAGACGGTTCTGAAGAACCATTGCTCTAATCGACTGCATCTCTCCTTCTACTAGCATTAATGACCTTGCAGTACTTGCAGATAATCTATCTACAACTGTAGCTAGTCTCCTGATCTTAACATCGTTAAGTATTAAACCTAACATAGGAAACATTGCTCCAAATATGTCTCCAACTACTTCAGCATCTCCTAATTCCCTTTTCGTTCTTGTCGAAGCCTTTCCTTCTATGATCGCTAAATCCTTTGCATGATATATTTTGGGGAAGACAATTGCCAAGTAACACGAACCATACCAATTGTCAGGCAGTTTTACATAGGCATTTCTTCCACATACAAAATATACATTAGGAATCGCTTGCATCCCTTTCATAAAATCTTTCGTATAGTACTCTAATCGAAAAGCATGTTCGCAATTTACTTCACCTACAAATACACTCTCATAATACGTCTTGCTTCGAGTTAAACATAACTTTCCTTTCTGCGTTCTATCCAAAGCTATTGGACCATTGCTACCCTTCTTCTTGTGTGCTTTTTCTTCTTCGGTCCAATCTGTTTTCCATTGTCCTGACATATTTAGAATCTTCTGCCTTCTGTATCGGTCATCTACTTGTCCTATGAACTTTTTCTCTACCTCTGACACTTTGCAAGTCAGATTATTTCTGCGTGCATATGAAGTATCTAATGTATCCCAAGGAAGAAAGAACTTTGTCAATCTGTCTTCCTTTTTGTAATAGTCCCACTTATTCATTTGTTTATAATTCGGGACTTCAGGCAGTACCGAATCATAATTTGAAAAGTAGTACTCGAACCCTTCTCTACCATAAAATATACTGAGCAATAAACTACATGTTATCCCATAAGTCAGTGGGAGATGATGATATCTGATGCCTTCGTCTACGGAAGCCGGCAATTGCATGCATACATAACATTCTTTGGCCTCCATGGCATCGATATACTCATACAATAGCTTGGCATATGCATTTGACCTAAAATTTCCCTGTGACTCGTCTACGTGTAACCTACGAGCTTCATTTGCCAGTAACGTCTTTTCACGGATGACATTGCTCTCCTCCTTCTTCCCAACAAGAGCAGGTTTCAAAGTCGTTACAGGCTTTACATCTGTTGTCTCTTTTTCACTTGCATGTCCTACCATGTACGATGTGGTAACTACTGTAATAATAAGAAAAATTACTACTGCTATTAGTGTACCTATTATGCATTTAGCTTTTCGGTTTGGGTTGCCATTCTCCATGTTATCAAACAGCGTAGCTCTTTCTTTTTCGAAGAAAAGTTTTCTTTCCAAGTCTTTGTCTTGCTTTGTTTGCTTTCTCAGTCTGTAAAGTGCTCTTAATCAACAAAAGTCTCTTTTCACAACAATGTCTTTTTCTCTTCAGCAATAGACAACCCTAACCCTTCTCCGTCCTCTAAATGTAATCCCTAATTTTATTCTTCTTTCCACTCGGCGCTAGGTTATCTTCTTCTTTATAGCTTAAACACAAAAGTCTTTATGCATCTACAATTATTCTCGTACCTGCAGCTCTAATAACATGTTCCAATAATTCTAAACGAATGACTTTTTCTTCTTGTTCTGGTATTTGATGACCAAAAGTCGGAAACTCTAATCGATTTAGTACTAGATCCTTGATCCGACTCAGGTAAGGGGGTATGGGAAGTGTGAAAGTCAGTAACCCCTCAGTCTCGAGTCCAGGCGTCAACATCCATATCTCCACTGCCACAAATGGATCGAGATTGATCACTTTCACTTCTTTCACTCTCCCAGATTTTTGTCCCCAAGACATCTGCTAGATAAGTCCACTCTGGGGTGGCGTACCATCTGCAGGGCACACGTACCCTTCTTGATCTTCTTGGACTCTCAGAGCCTGAATCCGTAGTTTCTTCTTCTTGATCCGACTCTTCAGAGATCGGGACAAGGGTTCTCTCTTGAGTTGCTTTTAAGCTTGGCCTTCTCCTTCTCTCCGGCCAACTAGCTTCGTCACTCCTTGTCCTCCTGCTCCTTGTTCTTGGACTTGTTTCTTGATCACTCACAGCTTGTTCGGTATCTGATTCGAACTCCCAGGTACTCTCTTCTTCTGAGACGACTTCGGTCTCACTGGTGTCCTGACCGTCAGTAGCCTGCTCCGACACAGGCTCAGCTTCTTCGATCACCTCTACAGCTTGGCTTTCCCCCTCTGTGGCTTCTCCGCTTTCTGCTGGATTCTCATCCGAGAGAGGAGCTGTTTCTTCTAGAGGTGTTGGCACTCTTCGGGTGTGTGAGGCGTGTATCCAGTTGGGCAAGCCTCCACACTTTACTGCAGTGTTCGTAACTAGTATGACTTGGAACGGTCCTCTCCAGCGCACGTCTAGACAGTTCTTTCTGACATGCTTCTTCACCAGGACCCAGTCCCCCGGACACAAGTCATGGCACAAGTCTTGTGCTGATGGAACCTCTGCAGCCTGGACCTGGAGGGACACAGAATGAATGGCATCAGATAGTCCCTTGCAGTAGTCCAAGATCAAATCGTCTGTGATGTTCAACAACGCTGCAGTCGGAACCGATGGCAATCTCATAGCTCTTCCCATTAGCACCTCGTGTGGAGAGAGACCTGTTCTTCTATCTGGTGTGCTACGTATGCTCATAAGAACCAATGGAAGTGCATCAGGCCAACTCAGAGATGTCGATGAACAAACTTTGGCAAGTCTGGATTTGATTGTGCTGTTGATTTGCTCTACAATCCCCGAAGCTTCTGGTCGATAACTACAGTGGAGCTTCTGGTCAATACTCAAGGCTGAACATAGCATCTTCACTATTTCGCTGTTGAAATGAGTTCCTCTGTCCGATTCCAAAGAGGATGGCACCCCGAACCTCGGTATCAACTCTTTAAGCAACAATTTTGCTACTGTAAGTGTATCGCACCTACGTGTCGGGTAAGCTTCAACCCATCTAGAAAATATACAGACGATCACTAAGACATATCTGAGTCGATTGCACTTAGGCATTTCAATAAAATCCAGCTGCATTCTATTGAAAGGCCCCCCAGACCTCCCTATGTGACTCAAAGTAACTGGTGTTCTCTTTCCTACGTTTAGTTGCTGACAGATCGCACAACGCTGACATACTCCTTCTGCCGCTACTCTAAACTTCGGATTAAACCACGTTTGTCTGAATACTCTCACCATAGCATCTCTACCTATGTGTGCTGATCGATGCAATTTCCTTGCCATTGGACTAACAAGTTCGTTTGGTAAAACTGCTCTCCCATCTGCAGAAATCCAAAAATTCATTTCACTTTTAGTACATCCAGCTGTTTCCCAGCCCTTTTTCTCATCATCTGGAGCATTTTCCTGAACACACTTTAACTCGTCCCACGTATCTACAGTGTCTAACAACATAGTCAATTCAGTTCTTTCCTGTATTCTCCCCACTTCTACATTGGTGTGAGAATAACCTTGTTCTGCACAGTAACGTGCAACTTCATCGGCATATCTGTTGCCTTGCGACACAAAGTCTACATTCTTCGTGTGCGCGGCACATTTGACAACCGCTATGGCTGTCGGACCTTGTAATGCCTCTAACAATAATCTCACGAATTCTCCATTCCTAATAGGAGAACCCGAGGAGGTCATGTAACCTCTTTGAGACCATAACTGCCCATAGTCGTGAACTACCCCGAAACCATACTGGCTATCGGTGTATATGGTGACTCGAATTTTGTTACCTGCTAAACAGGCACGGGTCAAAGCAATAATTTCAGCTACCTGAGCGGAATGTACTCCTTCCAGGCAGGCGGCTTCCACAACTCTAGTAATTGTACAAACTGCATAAGCTGCTCTCAGCTGACCGATATCGTCTCTTACGCATGAACCATCAACAAAGAATATTTCATCGGGGTCAGTCAATGGCTCGTCTACGATATCTGGTCTCGGTTTGGTGCATAGTTCAGTCACATCAAGGCAGTCATGATCTGTACAGATTTCATCATCAATCTCATTTGGAAGTGGCATCAAAGTAGCAGGATTCAAGACAGAGCATCTTTTTAGGGTCACATTCTCAGCAGCCAATATGACTTGCTCGTAGCGTGTGAGCCTACTATTCGTCAGATGCTGAGTCTTAGTCCTGGTCATTAACAATTCCACAGAATGCGGTACGTACACCACTAACTGATGTCCCATAACCACATTTTCACATCTTTCAATGCTGACACCCGTTGCAGCTACGGATTTGAGACATCCGGGCAACGCTGCGGCTACTGGATCTAATGTAGCCGAAAAGTAAGCAACTGGCCTACGCGCATTGCCGTGTATCTGGGCCAAAACTGCTAAAGCGCAACCTTCTCTTTCGCAGCAGTAAAGCAAGAATGGTTTTTCGTAATCAGGCTTTCCTAAAGCCGGGGCACGACACAAGTCCTCCCTCAGCTGCAAAAATGCCATCAAACAATCTTTGTCCCATGGTACCGGATCACTTACTCCTTTGTGCGTCAGTTGTAGTAACGGTTTTGCCTTCAGTGAAAAATTGGCTATCCACTGCCGACAATAACCGACCATGCCTAGAAACATCCTGACTTCTCTTTGAGTTTTAGGCGCGTTCATTTTCATGATCGCCTCTATTCTGTCTGGAGACACCTTCCGTTTTCCCTTTTCAATCCTGTGGCCCAAGTATTGCACTTCAGTCAGACAATACTGCAATTTACTTGGAGACACCTTGTGTCCGTTCTCGGCCAAATGATTTAGTAAGGTGATGGTGTCTACCTTGCAAGCTTCCTCAGTTTCTGACGCCACTAGGAGGTCGTCTATGTACTGGACTAGAACCGAGTTCTTGGGCAGTACTAGACTTTCAAGATTTTTCTTCAGCAGCTGGTTAAAAATCGATGGGCTTTCTGTATACCCCTGGGGAATACGACACCATGTTAAAACGCGATTTTCCAGCTTAAAAGCGAAAAGATACTGGCTCTCCTCATCTAAAGGAATCGAAAAGAAAGCCTGGCACAAGTCTATCACTGTGAACCATTCAGCTTGGAACGGTATCTGAAACAATATCACTGATGGATTCGGTACCACTGGACAACATGAGACAACGATATTATTAATCTTTCGAAGATCCTGCACTATTCTGTATTTCCCACTAGGCTTCTGCAAACCCATAATCGGGGAGTTACATGGACTTCCCACGATCTCCTTCAGTATTCCCTGTTTAATCATGGATTCGATCACAGGCTTTATTCCTGCAATTGTCTCCGGTGTCAACTTATATTGTGGTGTTCTTGGATACTCAGCATTGGGTTTTACCATGATCTTTACCGGTTCTACCTCTTTAATCAGTCCTATTTCTTCTCCAGTAAAATCCCACACTTCAGCTGACACTGTCTCCTTCAAGTCCTGTGGAAGCTCCTCCACAGTTAGGGTAGGATATAGTTCCACACATTCCTGCGAGTTTACAACCTTAAAATCAGCATCATCATCGTTAGTCTGTACTTCTACTCCTTCAGGCGTGCAATATATGGTGCAATTTAGTTTACACAACAGATCTCTTCCTAACAGACACACAGGGCTAGAATCACAAATCACAAACTGATGTTCATCACTGTAATTCCCTATCTTCACTGACACTGGTTCAGTCAGAGGATTCGTCATTCTCCTGTTTGCGACTCCTACCACCTGAATCGTCTCTCCCGACATTGGCAATCCTGGGACTACCGCCGATCTCAAAGTGGATCGAGTTGCCCCCGTATCTACCAAAAAGGTCGTAGGACATCCAGCCACCTCAGCCTCTACGTATGGTCCTCTCTGGTCTACCTCCAGGGCTGCTCCTAGAGTACAGTCTTCTTCCCTATTCACTCGTTGCCCTGTAAGAGGATCAACGTAGTAGCATTCTTCTCCTCCTACGAACAGTGGCAGTTGTCTATAGGTTTTTCCTCCATTGGTAATGCGAGGCGGTTGAGGGAACGGTGCTCGAGGAGTCTGAGTCCCCCCTTTGATGAACTTTCCCTTCGGGACTGCTGCTCCCTTAACCATGCTGGTTTGAATCTCATCCTCCTCCTGTTCTAATTCCCCCGTCTCGACATTATAGGGACACTCGCGTTTCCAATGTCCCACCTCGTTACACTGATGGCACCTCGTTGTCTTTTTCAGTGTTGCGATATCTACCCTCGGTCTCGGCCTTTCTTCCTCATCTCTGTTTTGATTATTCTGTTTCTTTACTGGTGTTCCTGTTCCCTGTTGCCGCTGTCCACCCTTTCCAGCTGATTGCATCTGCACCAACATCAGCTTTTCCTTAAGTTTCTTTGCTTTTGAGTCTATTTCATCGCTACAGTACCTTGCAAACCTCAGAATCTCATCTAAAGGTTTGTTCTGCCAACAAATCAAATGCTGTTGAATCATTAGGCTTATGTCTGGCCTCAATCCTAGGACAAACTTCGACACAAACTGTCCTATGTCTTTGGGGTCCATTACATCCAACCCACTGTACTGTTTGAATGCTTTCAGCAATCTCTCATAGAACTCGTGAACGGTCTCTTTAGGTTCCTGAGTTGTTCGATCTATCTTAACCCAGTCTATGTCTTGCACCGGTACTTTCTCTTTTAACCATGCAATTACTCTCTCGTACTTTTCCATTACTCTCTCTGATGGACCGTTTGTCTGAGCATCCCTCGGGGGTTCACAAGCGGGCCATTCAATACTAAGTTTGCATGCCGTCCACAAATCTCCGGGTACTACGATATCAAACAGAGTGTTCAAATCGATCCACAGTACCTTAGAAATTTTCACGAACCTCTCTACCTGCTTATACCACTCAACGGGGTTCTCTCTGAGTTTTGGAAAGGAATTGGTAAATGCCGCTAAATCCCCCCTACTCCAGGGTACATGCACGTAGTTTCCGTTCGCGATTTCTCGCAAAGGGAAAGCTTCCATTCGCATTAGCTCTCCATCTTGGGACCTCGCAAGTGCACTCCTCCTGACGGATCCCCTCTTAGACCATCTTTCCTCCCATTTATCCAAATCCCTTCATACTCTGATACTCAGGATCAGTTCCTTTATGTGTACTTTCAGCCCAATCGTCCTACGATCATCTAGATCTTGATCCGTGCAATTTAGCCTATGGTTACCCTGTAACGCTTTAGTTCGTGACAGGTCTATCATATACCTGTTTGCCAAATTAGACAAATTTTCATGAACTGATCTCGCTTTCCGAGTAACATCCTTAGACATATACAATATTTCATCCGGTTCATACAGCTCTATCCTTTCCATTGGCAATGTGCCGTCTATTATTTCATCCAAGTCTGATTTTAAACTCATTACATCGAGCCGTTTTGCCTTTATCTCAGCTTTCAGTACCTCTGTCCTAGGTGGTTCGCTTACATCCCTCTCACCCCCACTATGAGCCCTACGTCTCGGTGCAGGTGAGTTATGAGGAGTTCTTCTTGCTTCTCTTTGTTCCCACCTCTCTAGATCCCAAGCTCTCCCATCCTCCCTTGGGGTATGGTGGAACATTGATCTATTCCCCATTACTACATTCTGTCTTTTCGGCTCGGTCTCTCTAGATGCGAGATAGGATCTTCCGTTCTGTTCCACATCACTGCAACTTCCTTGCTGTCTGGTGTCACTTAATAAATGGAAAGGTCCTTCACGGTCCTCCATGTTCCCGCGATCCCGTCCGTGATCACTGGATGTATGGCGAGACCTTTCGCGACTCTCTATATTCTCGTGACTCCAATGTCGCACGTTTTCTCCCGGGGCATGGTGAGTGCACCTGAAACTGTCTCGGTACTCCTGCGTCTTTCGTTCTCCCTCACTAAGGATGAGGCGAGGCACTCCCCCACACCCTGCACTCTTGTCTTCACACATTTGTCTAGTGCCACCGATGGTATGGCAAGTATCTCCCTTGCTTCCTTGACTCCCTCTCTCCCACTCTGGGCTGCTTTCGCCAGCTCCGCAGTGAGAGAGGATCCTGTTATCCTGATCTCTCCATTCTGCTTCTGTTTCTAACTTTTTATTCTGAGTCTCTTCGGCAGCATCCCATTCTCTCAAATACTCCCTTAATTCCTTAAAGGTTTTTGGTTTCGGTCCCCTCAGATCCATCTGGCTTCTCTCCCTCTGTTCTATCCAGGGACCCGTTGCTGAATCCAATGGGGTACTCCGACTCCTTGGTCCTAGCAACTGCCTTTGGGAATTGATCGTATTATTCCTACTCTCCATCTCTGCCCTTTCCCTGTCCCATCATGCCTGTTCCTCCTGCTGGGCTCCCTCTGGGTTGTAGATTGACACTATAGGACCTATGGTAACAGGTACTTGTAGAGCATCTGGCAATTGATACGACCTTGCATGCTGCGTTTCTGGCACCTTCTGGACCACAAATCTTCCTACTACTCTCTGTACGGGACTAGATTGAGGTACTTCCTCACCTTTCTTGGGATCCCACTCTGATACTGGGAGCGGTTTATATTCCCCCCATCTAGCTCCGTCCCCTTGCTGTAGTTCGGGACTTTCGGCTTCTCTGTTGTACGGAGGTGGTCTATCTAATAGTAGCCTATCTATCAGATCCTCATCTGGCTCGCTATCCTCATCTTCCTCTAGAGGTTTCTTTTCTCCCGTAGTCTCTAACATTGTGAACAGTTTGTCTGCTTCTATTTTTTGCACCCTCCACTTTTTAGCTTCATCGTCCCATTTAGCATCCTGCACTGCCTTTACCGATCGTCTCACTCTTTCTTGGCGCCTATTCAAGCTCTTTTCGTGTGCCGTTCTAAACCATGCACTAAGGGCTTCGAACTGTGTTGGCCTCGGTAGAGGTCTCGTTGCAAGCATTACCGCTTTCAGTTGGTTCAATACTTCTAGCTTAAACGTCCCGTATCTCGGGAACGTCAGTTCCTTATTCCCTTCTGTTAGCTTGTTCCACTCAGAGATCCATAGTATTGAGTGTAAGCCTACATTCACTGCCATATGGTAAGCTGGTGTGCCCTCTGGTGGAGCTTCTTCTCCTGCATACAAGTTTCCTCTATCTCTCTTAAAGATCGCCCTTAAACGCTTAAAACACTTCATTTTCAAATCTACGATTTTCCTTAATTCTCTTCCTTGTTTACTTCCTGATGACAAACAACCAATCCCTACGCGGCTCTCGCTGACCAGCCTATCCCAGCGTGGTTCTACGCTGACCGACCAATCTCAGCGCGGCTCTACGCTGACGTCACTCGTCCCCTCTGCAGCAGTTCCCCTCCTTTCTCAACTCGTCTCACGGTCTTGCATGCGTTTTCATTCATACGCCGAAAAATGACTACTTCCGTCCAAGCGATCACTTTTCTCTGACTGGACGTCCACAGTCTAACTGTAATTGTCACCTCAACTGACGAGACGTCTTTCCTCTCACGGTCAGACGGTCGCCTTAACTGATAGGTTACTTACACACAGTAAACGTCCGACCAGCGTCCGTTACTCATACACTCACTCTGTCACTCCCCCTATCATCGGTCCTTCGGGCGATCAATGGTACCTCATGACCCCCTTTCAATGGTAGACAATTACTCTGGGTGTTCGATACACCCGAACCACTTAAGCCCTTCACTGGATCTTAAGATTTTATCCGGTTGCGCGCGCTCACAACCTTCCCTCAATCACACTACAGGCATTCAACTCCGCTTGACATTACAACACAGGTACAACACAAAACACCGCAATCTGGCAACGCATGACCCTTATACTCACTCTCGACCGATTCTGCTGCTTTTCTCTCGCACCGTCAGCACCTTCTTCGGCAGGGATTCTTCTTCTGGTCGTCGATGGCTAGGGACCTTGGGGTAATCTAGACCTGACCTAGGTTGTCTTCCTCAAGAAGAAAACCATCTTCTCTGCTACCAACTGCGGGGAATGAGATTTTGATACCTTTTCTGATCACTTAGATACCTATCTCATTCATCTATTTGGATCGATTATTTTCTGTCATTGAGTAAAAGACAAACCCCGCATAGGTTAAATTAACCCCATAAACTGACGCAACTCTGAAGAACCACTTACGACTGATAAAGTTTTAAAAGTTTAATATAAAATCAGAATAAGTTGCATATACAATCCTCTCAGGATAAGATTCAACAAGTATACAGGAACTAAAAGGAACATAAATTCCCTAAAGAACCTCAGTCTACAAAAGAATACAATTAAAGTCAATTCCAATATCAGCAGATTAAAAGCATAGACACAAAGTGGTTCCGTTGCGTCATCTACAAAAAGAGAATAAACAAGTTAATTCTGTCCCTACTCTATACTAGGTGACATCCCTACTTCGCAAGTTCCTTACCTAAAAAAGGTGTCAGCAGTTTGACTTCCAAAGAAGTTCAAACTCTCTTAGCCTCTAATGGTAACTTATGTCGAGAAACAGTACCCTCTCTGCCTACCCATCCGCTCTCTAAGGGTCCTCGGCCTACTGCTCTCTTGCGCTCTGTTCTCTCTGCGCTCTGAGCTCTTCGCTAACTTCTCCCCAGGGTGCTGTCCCTAAATACACAATCACAGTATGGGTGGAACGCCCCTTGACGCCCACCACGTACACATTCACATGAGGTCATTTCTAGCTCTTTCCATAGTTTCATCTCTTCGCGTCGTCCGTTAAGTTGACCTTGCTTCGTAGGCACCATCTTCGTCTTCTTGCTGGTGACTTCATTGACATTCCAATTGACACTTTCAGAGCAAAGTCTATCACCTCAACAGACCTTTATTCTTTACGACTGTATTCTTAACCTCATTTGGTCCTGTGAACGGTCATTTCTAAACAAGACCCAAATTCCAAGCGTCTTTTATCTCACTTAGGCCATAAACTTCGTCCAACATTGTCACCTTAAATCTAGCAAGACCTTTGACTCTTGTCTCGCACATTCAGATCAAGGCTATTCACGATTCCTGTGAGCCCACTAAATTACATACAGCGGACTACACTCCTGCGAACTCTTGGTCAGTTAGGTTAAAATCACACATGACCAAACCTTTCTAACATTCCTACACACCCTTCTACACAGTATAACCTTTAACACACATTTATATATAATCGAATTAGCAAAGCAATGATTATACGCGAATGCATTCTACATAGAATACAACGTTTATATTCTCGTGCTTACATAGTGCTATACATACTCTGCACATTTCTTCGCTTTACATTTTCGCCGTTTTCTCCGTTTAATAATTACACACGTATATTGAGTCTTGCACGTTCTACTGTTCTTAAGCATTTCTATACATTTCTATATTAGCCCACTATGTATACTGGCCTTTCTAATTCTAATACACTTTATAGAATAGATACAGATACATTTCCTATTACTTGGTTACATCGGCTAATTTTACTCTACAAGTGTTAACTTCACGTTATCGATTCTACGTTTATGCGATATGTGCTTGTGAATATGGTACATACATGCTTTTTATTCAAATTGCGCTCTCTCAATATATTGGTTTGTGGAACAGGTGTGAAAGAACACATGTGAAACAGCAGAATTGGCTTGTGGGATAGGTGTGTGTGCACATGGAATAAATGAGGATGGTGTGAAGAACAGAAATGGGGTTGAGGGCTATCAGTGCATGTAGTAGATTTGGTGGCTGTTGCAGGATAGGGGTAGAAGTACGTGTGCAGGGTCATGTGTAAATAGATGGGGAGGAATGTGCAATACCTATGGAGTAGTGTGGAATAGATGTCACAGAGGTTTTTTTTTGCACAATTCCCAAGTGACAACATTTCCGCTTTTACTTTTTTGTGAGGTTGAGAAGCTGTAGTTGCCAACCTCAACTGTTTATTTGTGCCTAAACAATATTATAGGGTTGTTCACCCGATGAGTAGTATGCAATTTAAGACTATGAGTCTTTGTTTACATTAGCAAGCTATAGAGCAAAAAAATGAAGACAGGCACAACAATAGTAGGTCCTCGTTCCTTCAAAGTCAGTGATACCAATATGAGAATTGTTATAGTGCATATGCAATGAGGTGAACAACACAAATAACACAGGGGTCAGTGGACATTGTAAGGCTAGACGATAGGTGGGGATTGCTACTTGTCACCAATCTGTGCTGCACATACAGTTAGTGTGCTATTAAATGTCAGCCTTCTGTACCAGCTCATCCGCAGCCTTAGCTAAGCCTTAAGAGGAACAGATGTATGTGAAATTATATATATATATATATATATATTCACTGAAAAAACCATAGGTTTCACACCAGTTATAGTTAGGAATTAGCATTTAAAAAACCTATTAAATTCACTGAAAAAACCATAGGTTTGACCCCAGTTATAGTTAGCTGGAAATTTTACTGATATAAAACCATTGAAATTCACACGTTATAGTTAGTCGGACTCACTATAACTTGCGCGTGCAATGCACTGCTGATGACATCACATATTACATCACTCATGACATGGTCAGTGACATCACTCATGACACCATCCTTGTGACATAGTGACAGACCTCCTTTCACTATAATGTAACCCTTGAGACACATATTCAAAAATAGAAACTGAAATTTTTAAAAAAATGGAGATACCTATATCAGTTACAACAAGCAATTCAGTAATTCCACTATCTATATACACATCCACTCATTCACCAATAGTTTTATATAGTCACTCATACATATACTCACTCATCATATGAAGTGATACACCTATACATCCTGTTACACACCGACATTCATCCAAAAGTTACTCACACACATATTCACACGTGCAAATAAACTATTGGACATCCATTTATTTGAATATAGAGTTATACACACACTTCCACCTTACTTCTATTTAAAATTACACATATTTATTCTCTTAAACAATCACTTATAGAAACACATACTTATTTAAACAGGAACTCTTACAATCTCTTACTCTCACATATACTCACTTATATACATCAATATTCATATATACTAGATTAAAACATATGTAGTTACTGATAAAGACACTAGTGAGACAGTCATTCACTCACTAACAAACACATATAGACACTCATCCACCCATACAGTCCTGTACATATGCTGTCTTCAAAACACATAGAAACAGAGAGTCAGTCACTCATGCATCTATGTGCTAAGTAATACCCCCACCAAACCATATAGACACTCATACTGATACTAAGAGAAACATCTAATAACCCATATACATACGCATGTAGCTACTTACCAACACATGTAGCCACTTATACACAAAGTAAAACACTAATATATATATTTAAATATTTAAACATTACTCACTAATATTTACTTTTTCAGAAAGGCACATATTCACTGGATGGTGTCATCAGTGATGTCATGAGTGATGTCACTGACCATGTCATGAGTGATGTAATATGTGATGTCATCAGCAGTGCATTGCACGCGCAAGTTATAGTGAGTCCGACTAACTATAACGTGTGAATTTCAATGGTTTTATATCAGTAAAATTTCCAGCTAACTATAACTGGGGTCAAACCTATGGTTTTTTCAGTGAATTTAATAGGTTTTTTAAATGCTAATTCCTAACTATAACTGGTGTGAAACCTATGGTTTTTTCAGTGAATTTCATAGGTTTTTTAAATGCTAATTCCTTTCTATATCGAGTTTGTATCCTTTTTTTTTTTACAATTTGCTGTTTTTTTGTAAGTATTCTTTTTTTTATATATTTTTTTTTTTTGCGCTCTTGGTGCGCGCTCCGAGAAGCTTTCAGCTAAGCGCTCCCGTAAGCTTTCCGGTGAGCTTAGCAGAAAGCGCACCCGGAGCGCTATTGTCGCTCGTGAAAAAAAATATGAATGAAAAGATAATAATAATGCAAAACTTTTCGTACTATACAAATAAAATCAGTTTTTTTTAATAAGGAAAATGATTATGCATTTCTGTAAAAGTTTGATGACATCACTTCGGCGCGCAACGTAAGTGCCCTCGGAAGCGCCTACGCTCGCGCCTCGTAAACGCACGCAGAAGCGCCTACGGTCGCGTCATATGTGCGCCCCGGAAGCGCCTCAAATCGCGCCGCGTAAACGCACCCGGAAGCGCCTACGATCGCGCCACGTTTGCGCCCCGGAAGCGCCTCCGCTCGCGCCGCGTAAACGCACCGGAAGTGCTCCGAAGCGCGCAGCGTAAGCGCGTCGGGTCATGTGACCCTAAAATAACACTTTTCATTGGTTGCTAACAGTTTTTTTTACAAAGAATGAAATCCCCACCCATTTCCTTCACTATTGCTTTGTACTTGGAGAGAGCAAGAGCTGTTCTGTGTACTATCTTCATCTCCTACTTTCCTGATCTACAGCAATGGCTGCAAGAGAGTCATCCAGCAGTGATTCAGATGCATTTGTAGATGAGGACCCTCCTACGGAGAAGAAAAAAATCCATTTCATCTGGAAATTTTATAACATCCCTGAAGGTGAAAAAAAAGTCAACGCTCCAAAAGTAACCTGCAAAATATGTGGGAGTACTTTATCCAGAGGCAATCCTCTGAAAAAATATAGTTTTGGTAATGCCAATTTAATCAGGCATGTCAAAAGAAGACACCCAAACAACTTTGCGAGGGAGAGTGTCAGAGACCTGGCACGGAAATTACCCACAGATGGCGGCAGCACCTCCACTGGTGGAGCAACACCTTCGGGACCATCCCGTAGAAGAATGGTCCCTAACATACAGCCAGAGTTTGCAGGCATCAAATTTCTGTGCACGGAGTGTAACGAACTGCTCTGCTATGGGGAGCAGAGTGTTGAACTTATTGCCCTAAAGAAACAGCAACACCGCTGCCCTGACAGTCCCTAAATTTTCACATTTTTTTGCTCCTGTTGAGCCGTTTTTGAATTCCTGTTTTTTGTTTTTCCCTTGACAAAAATCCAAAAAAATTATAAAATTGTTTTAAAAAGCCAAAAAAAGTTCAAAAAGTTCAAAAAACACAAAAAAATATAAAACAACAAAAAGAAGAAAAAAAAAAGTTCTTTTCAGAACTACCTCTAATTTATAAAAAAATGCATTTTTTTGTGAAAAAAATCTGTCATTTTTTTTCTCCTTAGTACGCTCCTCAGTAAGCTCCCCGGTACGCGTACCGGGTGCGCCCCCCGCGGAAATCGAAAAAAAATAATTTTTTTTTGAGGCCCCGCGGGGCCCTTTAATGGCCCCCACATCAAAACTAGGGGGTCAGAGGGGGTGTACTCTTCCCCCTTATTGTCATTTCCCCCTTTCTTTTAGCCACCTCTTGTGTCTCGATTTTACCGAGACACAAGATGGCGGCCGCTCCAGACTGTTTAGAATGTTTACAGACAACTGAGATCCAATCAGCTTCCTGCGCGCAAGTCGCGTGTCGCGCCTCGAGCGCTCTCCGGTGCGCGCACCGGAGCGCGGCTATAGATATATATATTTTTTTGAACCTAAATTACTCAAAATCCACTGGAGCACATATCTTGAGACATAGCAAAGGCACATCGGGCTACCAGTCCCTACAATTTTGCCAAGTTTGGTGGAAATCCATTCAGCCGTTCGAGCTAAAAGTGAAATCGACCGCCCTATGGAAATTAACATGGGGAAAACGCGTTTTGGGACCCCCCTTTTATCTCGGCCCCCGCTTGACGAATCCCCCCCAAACTTTCAGGGAAAGACCGGACCGCCATGAGACCATTTTCCTGAAAATTTCAGGCAGATTCGTCAACCGGCGCCAAAGTTATTCAAAATAGAATGTTGAGATTTAACATTGAAAATTATCCTAACTATAACTACCTACTGGCGACCGCCAGTAGGTAATATATATATATATATATATATATATATATATATATATATATATATATATATATACACACACACACACACACATATATATATATATATATATATATATATATATATATATATATATATATATATATATATATATATATATATATATATATATATATATATATATATATAATATATATATATATTACCTACTGGCGATAGCCAGTAGGTATATATAGTTAGGATTTTTTCCCTATGGGATTTCTGAAAATTCTATGTCTAATAACTTTGGCGTTTGTGGACGGAATTGGCTGAAATTTTCAGGAAAATGGCACATTTTGTTTCTGAGCAGCCCCTGAAAATTTGGGGGGGGTTCTTCAAGGGGGGGCCGAGAAAAAAGGGGGGTCCCAAAACACGTTTTTCCCATTCATTTTTCCATAGGGCGGTTGGACTCACTTTTAGCCCGAACGGCTGAATGGATTTGCACGAAACTTGGCAAAATTGTAGGGACTGTTAGCCCGATGTGCCTTTGCTAGGTCTCAATATATGTGCTTCAGTGAATTTTGAGAAATTAACGTTTTAAACAAGATATATATCTGTAACAGCGCTCCGGGCAGCGCTCCGGTTCGCGTACTTTTCGCGTATCGGAACTTTGCGATGCGAAGCTGATTGGCTCTCTGGTGTCTGTCAACATTCTAAACAGTCCGGAGCGGCCGCCATCTTGTCTCTCGGTAGGATCGAGAGACAAGAGGAGGCCAAAACAAAGGGGGAAATAAAGGAAAGGGGGCAAGGTAGACCCCTTCTGACCCCCTAGGATTGATGAGGGGGATATTATAGAGCCACGCGGGGCAAACATTTTTTTTTAAAAAACCTATGGTTTTTTCAGTGAATTTTCAAGGTTTTGTAAATGCAAATTCCTAACTATATATGGTCTATAACCTATGGTTTTTTCAGTGAATATATATATATATATATATATATACATATATATATATATATATATATATATATATATATATATATATATATATATATATATATATATATATTCAAAGATTACCCCAACCACTTCCAGCAAGCACCTGGCGAGGAAGGAGACTTAGGCCTCTGCAGCAGATTTTCAGGCAAAAAAGAACTTTATTGTTCACTTTTCACGACGACGCATTTCGGGCTGTGCAGCCCTTGATCACATTCAGCTTAAACTGCGCCATTTTTTTTTTAATAATGTAGTGAAAGTGCATACCTGGGTTGCATTAAAAAACAGTCACATGGTCAAAAGACAGTGTAAAAAGACTTCAGAAGCAAGGTGTGTAGCGTACTTTTTCTATGCCCTACACCAATACATGCTTGTATGCTATTCATTTCATTTAAAATGTTGATGTATTTTGCACGCAACATTAATATAACAAATACAGCATATTTAAACAACTACAATTGTTTAACCCCTTTCATGCTCATGACAAGCTCAGCTCGTCATGCAGTACACTGCTCGTGTGCTCATGACGAGCAGAGCTCGTCATGAACAATGGGATTCATGGGAGTTCAGCATCCGGGATGAATTGCCTTAGCAATCTAGGTGTTAAATACAATTGGTAATTATAAATAAATGCAAAAAAATTCTCTCTGGGTAAAGCCATATTGTATCAGCGTTGTTTTTTTGTTTTTTCACACATGCACTGCCCATGTACATTGCAATTCTATCCGGATAAATCCAGGCAACCAAAATACCCAATAAAAGTGCTTAAGTGCTAAGGTCCTAAATTAGGAACTAATATGACAGTGCAAAAAACAGTAGTGTGCAAAATAACATAAAAAGTGCAGTGCAATAATAAATATATATATTAAGACCTTGATTAATATACTAAGATACAATAATAATTGTGTAGTTGATAGCAAGCACGTATTATAATCCATCATTAATAAAATACTCCAGCCGGGGTAAAATATTAAAAATGATAAAATTATTACGTAAAATAGCATATTGCTAAAAAACCATTGTCTTATAAAAACAGTAATCAAAGAAAGGTCTAGGAAAGATAGCAGTTGACTATTTGGAAATATTTATAAGTCTCCAATGGTACCAAAAAAGTTTGACAGACATCATAATTGTAACCATTTACATCATCAACACAACAATCCAACTAATACCCTTACAAGAAGGTATGCATATCTTCTGTGTTGTTTAATCCCTGTGGCCACTTGCTGTCAAAATCTAATATGAACTTGGTCTCAAGTTGCCTGAGCTGTATATATCCAAAGCAGAGTTGCCTGCAATGGAGGACCCACGAGCAAGGTAAGTTTTGACTTCAAATTTGTATTGGGAGCAGCTGCGAAATGGATGTAAATACAGCAACAGAATGTTCTGTCCAGCCTTACGCGTTTTGCGCGGACTTCAAATCAAAGGCACAGCAGTTGTTGGCTTTTACAAAGCAATGATGCCTCGCCTCAGTGGGCGGGACCACCCCGGTGGCCTGATGGTATCTGTAGTGCATCTCTTCCTTCAGTGAGTTGGGTGCCTTTAAGAATCTTCGATAATAAAACCACAATGGGGTTTTCTGTAAAACACCTCAAAATGTAGCTGTCATTACCTTCCAACAAAGCCACTTGCTCCCAATGTCGGTGGCGTTGTAAAGCGTCTCCGTTGGTGGGCTGACACAGCCCCTGGGCTCACTCCGCAGCTCAGGCAGGCCGCAAATAATCCAAAGCAGAGTTGCCTGCAATGGAGGACCCACGAGCAAGGTAAGTTTTGGCTTCAAATCTTTATTGGGAGCAGCTGCGAAATAGATGCAAATACAGCAACAGCATGTTCAGTCCAGCCTTACGCGTTTCGTGCATATCACTTCACCAGAGGCACAGACTTCAAATCAAAGGCACAGCAGTTTGTAGGCTTTTACAAAGCAATGATGCCTCCCCTCAGTGAGAGTGGCCACCCCGGTGGCCTGATGGTATCTGTAGGGCCATCCCTTCCTTCAGTGGTGCAGCATGTGACAGCTGTGTACCGCATTCCACTTTAAGGTCACATTTTGCAACACGAACTTGATAGAACGGCAGCTCACTTGAGGATACAGAAGCACTACAGGTATCATAAGCCACTGGGGTGGCCACGCCCATGGAGGTGGAAGTTATTAGATTTTACGTGGTGCCGAGAACATTGCCGTTCCTTCTGAGTTCAAAGCCATGAGCCCCAGAGGAAGTGAGGAGATCATGAAACGCGTCGGGCAGAATGGGTGATTTTTTGTGGACTTGGCTGTTTCCCCGTATCGCTTCCTTCAATTGTCATTAAAGTGTGGAGGATACTAACCTGGCGTTGTGGCCTCTTCCTTTGCAGACAAACTTTGTGGTTGAATGTAAGCAGCTGGCCTGAGCCGCTGAAGAGTGCCTGGCTGCTGTTCCAGCAGTCCAGAGGAGACGTAATACTGCGTAGCCATTTTGGGACATTAGGAGCCAGTATTGAAGGAGTAAGAAAGTGGTGCAGCATGTGACAGCTGTGTACCTCAATCAGGGGCGGATTAGCAAGGCAGGCATTTGGGCATCGGCCGAAGGGCCGGTGCCTCAGTGCCCTCTGTGGGCCGTTTTTTTCTCCCCTGTCCCAGTCCACAAAGAGTGGACTAGGAGAAGGGGAGAAAAAAAACGGCCCACAGAAGGCATGGAGACAGACAGAGAAAATGAAAGCAGCCTCGCTGGGCGGCTGGACAGCGATTGGCAGCTGTGGCTTCTCCTTCACCCCTGCCCTGCCAAGCAATCAAGCTGAGACTGGGCTGGGGAGGGGTGATTGTAAGAATCGGCCTCCCTGGGGGCCAGGTGTTTCTCAGGCCTTTGAGCCATTTTCACCTCGGCCCCCCCTGGGGCCCATGCAGCCCAGAAACGGTGTTAGTCTTAACACCTCGCCCACAGCCCTTCACGTTCAGGGCATAGTGGGCGAGGAAGAATGGGTCTCGCTGTGGGGGCAAGGTGATGTTTGGAATTTTTTTTATTTCATTTATTTATTTATGCGATTTTATATAGCGCGGACTTTACCTGTAGGTGAGGAGAAAAATTACAAGTGGACAAATTACAAAAGCAAACGTTAAGTTACATGAGGCAAAAGTGACAATAGTGACCAACCAAAATACATGAGGTAGCAATCGGTACATTACAGAAGAGAAAAGTGATATGTGTGCAGGTTACAAAAGCGTACAAAGTACAAGTAGAGGTATAATACTGCAATAAATGGCAGACACTCCAGCACAAGAACAAACGTTACGTAGGCAATGGTGGCACTTGTGCAAGTATCAAAAGCAAACAAAAGTGAGAGGTAGCATACAGTGTGATACCAGAGAAAAGTGACATGTGCAAGTTACACAAGCA
Organism: Lissotriton vulgaris; assembly: GCF_964263255.1. Lineage (NCBI taxonomy): Eukaryota > Metazoa > Chordata > Amphibia > Caudata > Salamandridae > Lissotriton > Lissotriton vulgaris. The sequence goes on along the minus strand of NC_141688.1, from coordinate 189,100,078 downwards.
TTGGAAATGCAATAGGTCTCGGATTTATTTGAGTTAGAGCTAATGGCATTGTAAATGGCAATGTCTTTTAGCCATGTGTTATGGAGTGTATGCATGTGGTGTGTAATGGAATTATGTGGTATGGATTGGAATTGTTCACCCTGCACACACTACTCTGCGCTCACTGCTCTGCACTCACTGCTCTGCACTCACTGCTCTGCACTCACTGCTCTGCACTCACTGCTCTGCACTCACTACTCTGCACTCACTACTCACTACTTTGCACTCACTACTGTGCACTCACTACTCTGCACTCACTACTCAGCACTCACTACTCACTACTCTGCACTCACTACTCACTACTCTGCACTCAATACTCACTACTCTGCACTCAATACTCACTACTGTGCACTCACTACTGTGCACTCACTACTCACTACTGTGCACTCACTACTCACTACTGTGCACTCACTACTCACTACTGTGCACTCACTACTGTGCACTCACTCACTACTGTGCACTCACTAATCACTGCTGTGCACTCACTCACTACTGTGCACTCACTCACTACTGTGCACTCACTCACTACTGTGCACTCACTACTCTGCACTCACTACTGTGCACTCACTACTGTGCACTCACTACTCACTACTCTGCACTCACTACTCACTACTCTGCACTCACTACTCTGCACTCACTACTGTGCACTCACTATTCACTACTCTGCACTCACTACTCACTACTCTGCACTCACTACTCACTACTCTGCACTCACTACTCTGTACTCACTACTCTGCACTCACTACTCAGCACTCACTACTCACTACTCTGCACTCACTACTCTTCACTCACTACTCTGGACTCACTACTCACTACTCTGCACTCACTACTCACTACTCTGCACTCACTACTGTGCACTCACTACTCACTACTCTGCACTCACTACTCTGCACTCACTACTCACTACTGTGCACTCACTACTCACTACTCTGCACTCACTACTCAATGCACTCACTACTCACTACTCTGCACTCACTACTCTGCACTCACTACTCACTACTCTGCACTCACTACTCTGCACTCACGATTCTGCACTCACTACTCACTACTCTGCACTCACTACTCTGCACTCACTACTCACTAGTCTCCACTCACTACTGTGCACTCACTACTCTGCACTCACTACTCAGCACTCGCTACTCACTACTCTGCACTCACTACTCTGGACTCACTACTCACTACTCTGCACTCACAACTCTGTACTCACTACTCTGCCCTCACTACTCACTACTCTGCACTCACTACTCTGCACTCACTACTCACCACTCACTACTCTGCACTCAGTACTCTGCACTCACTACTCACCACTCACTACTCACCACTCACTACTCTGCACTCACTACTCTGCACTCACTACTCACCACTCACTACTCTGCACTCACTACTCACTACTCTGCACTCACTACTCTGCACTCACTACTCACTACTCTGCACTCACTACTCTGCACTCACTACTCACTACTCTGCACTCACTACTCTGCACTCACTACTCTGCACTCACTACTCTGCACTCACTACTCACTACTCTGCACTCACTACTCTGCACTCACTACTCACCACTCACTACTCTGCACTCACTACTCTGTACTCACTACTCACCACTCACTACTCACCACTCACTACTCTGCACTCACTACTCAGCACTCACTACTCTGCACTCACTACTCTGCACTCACTACTCACTACTCTGCACTCACTACTCTGCACTCACTACTCACTACTCTTCACTCACTACTCTGCACTCACTACTCTGCACTCACTACTCACTACTCTGCACTCACTACTCTGCACTCACCACTCACTACTCACTACTCTGCCCTCACTACTCTGCACTCACTACTCTGCACTCACCACTCACTACTCTGCACTCACTACTCTGCACTCACTACTCACTACTCTGCACTCACTACTCTGCACTCACTACTCTGCACTCACTACTCATTACTGTGCACTCACTACTCACTACTCTGCACTCACTACTGTGCACTCACTTCTCACTACTCTGCACTCACTACTCACTACTCTGTACTCACTACTCTGCACTCACTACTCACTACTCTGCACTCACTACTCACTACTCTGCACTCACTACTCTGCACTCACTACTCACTACTCTGCACTCACTACTGTGCACTCACGACTCACTACTCTGCACTCACTACTGTGCACTCACAACTCACTACTCTGCACTCACTACTGTTTACTCACTACTCACTACTCTGCACTCACTACTCTGCACTCACTACTCTGCACTCACTACTCACTACTCTGCACTCACTACTCACTACTGTGCACTCACTACTGTGCACTCACTACTCACTACTGTGCACTCACTACTCACTACTCTGCACTCACTACTCTGCACTCACTACTCTGCACTCACCACTTACTACTCTGCACTCACTACTCTGCACTCACCACTCACTAATCACTACTCTGCCCTCACTACTCTGCACTCACTACTCTGCACTCACCACTCACTACTCTGCACTCACTACTCTGCACTCACTACTCACTACTCTGCACTCACTACTCTGCACTCACTACTCTGCACTCACTACTGTGCACTCACTACTCACTACTCTGCACTCACTACTGTGCACTCACTACTCACTACTCTGCACTCACTACTCACTACTCTGCACTCACTACTCTGCACTCACTACTCACTACTCTGCACTCACTACTCACTACTCTGCACTCACTACTCTGCACTCACTACTCACTACTCTGCACTCACTACTGTGCACTCACGACTCACTACTCTGCACTCACTACTGTGCACTCACGACTCACTACTCTGCACTCACTACTGTGCACTCACTACTCACTACTCTGCACTCCCTACTCTGCACTCACTACTCTGCACTCAATACTCAATACTCTGCACTCACTACTCACTACTGTGCACTCACTACTGTGCACTCACTACTCACTACTGTGCACTCACTATTCACTACTGTGCACTCACTATTCACTACTCTGCACTCACTACTCTGCACTCACTACTCTGCACTCACTACTCACTACTCTGCACTCACTACTCACTGCTCTGCACTCACTACTCTGCACTCTGGAAACTCACTACTCACTACTCAGCACTCACCTGGTGGTGTCTGTGTGTGCATGGCAGTGGTGGTGTGCGTGTTTGCATGGCAGTGGTGGTGGGGATGCAAGACATTTTACTGTCTTCCATGTAAAAGGAAGTGCGACCGCGTGCACGCTGGGTTAAACGGATGAAAATACAGAAAAGTACGACCAATTTTTCTAATGTAATTATCAGACTATGCAAGCCATAGTATATGGAAAATACATTGAATGTGAAGGTTTTGGTCTACATCTTCTTAAGTGGTTACGGTTCATCTGCACTAAGTGGGTTAGCATCCTACAACAAGTCGAAAATGTATAAACATATACACTATGGGGCTTTTTACAAGCCCCTTGCGCCACCGTTGAGTCACTTTTTCCTGCAATTAAAAGTGGCGCACCGGCAGAGCAAGGGGCTTGTAAATAAGCCCCTATGTACTTCTGGGTAAAGCAAGGGGACGAGGGTGCGCAAAGTAAAATATTTGATAAGTTACAGCTCAGGCTTTCACATAAATGGGCAAGTTTGCCCAGAGGGGCACACGTTCCAAGCCTTAAACCCCGCACGGCACCTCCGGGAAAGGGACGTTTATAGTTCCTGTGTATAGAATACTGCGTCACAACATTTTGCATAAAATTCAATGTTGTTTAGCACCATGCTACTTGCATTAGAATAAATAAAACAGTATAAATAAAACAGTTGAACTGAACAGCCTCCCCCAAGTATAGTTCTTGTTCGAGGACCCCCACATTCTTAAAATGACCCTAATTTAAAGAAGTTGACGAAACTACCACAAAAGACTCGATATGAAAACGCTGAAGTGATAATAGAACCGGTAACCACAACGATGCATTAATGTACAAAATGGAGTTGGCGTAATCACTTAGCACTTGGCATTTCCAAAATACCAAAACATTATCTTTATTTTTTTCTCTGACCCAAGTGACAAAGGGGAGTAGCGCATGTTTATAGACGAATGAAGTGGTGAAATTAAACAAACATACATTCAATACCCAAAAAGCATAACCCGTTAGTGGCAACGTTAAATCAAATATATTCGAAGGACACATTTTATGGGACACAAAAACGTACAGCCGTGAACGGCGGCTGCGCGCGAGCACTAGCACGCAATCTGAGAGGCAGGGCCGGCACGCGACTGGGGCAAGCCGGTGTGTCCTGCTGAAAGAGGGTGCCCCTCCTTAGGTGCTCGGTGACTTGTTGGGGGCCTGTTGACGACTGTGCACCTGCCCGTCCTTGTACAAGACAGTCTGTCCAGTGCTCACCCTCATTTGGCGAACGTCACCATGGAGCGCAAAGACACGCCGAGACGAGGTAGGAAGGGGGGGGGGGTGTGTCTCTGTGTGTGCGTGTGCATGCGCTGCGGCGAGGGGGGATGTTCTGTATGTGTGTGTGTGAGTGTGTGTATGTGAGTGTGTGTATGTGCGGCGAGGGGGGGGGTCTGTATGTGTGTGCGTGCGTGTGAGTCTGCTTCCAAGGAGCCATGGGAGACAGGAAGCGCGCGCGACCTGATCCCAGTTCCAAGGTTGCGCGTGCACCTCACTTGTCTGTCTCCCTTGACTCCTTGAAAGCCAGAATGATTGCAATAGAGTCTCGGAACGACAGATTGCTTCGCAATCTGTTCGCAGTTCCGAGACCTAAAAAGGGTACCATACACTGGTACAAGGGTAATACTACAGTAAATGGTAAACACTCAAACTGCCAGAACACACTGGGAAGGCACTTCCCATGCTCCAGCTTCACCTCAGCCTCTCCCTGGCTACCTGGCTTCCTTGGATGACCCAGAAAGCTGTGTTTTGTGCTCCCCTGCCAGGACATTTTCCCGAGGCCTGAAGGGCTGATTAACTTACTAATTGCATTGGCCTTACCTCTGTTCATGTGCTCCTGAGCTGAAGGTCTGGGAGAGGGCTAAATAGGTTAGTAATAGCAGGGGCTTCGCTGCTTTTCAGGTGCTCCTGTGCTGGAGGGCTGGAATAATTTTGTGACAGAAAGGGGTCTTGCTATTTTTTTTAGTTGCTCAGCATGTATGCCATTGTCACCTTGGCCCTGTGTCCTGTGCAAGAACAGTATCCTCCCACTTTCATTCCTTGTCTGTGCAAATGGTGTTTCATGAAAGGGCACGCCCCTTGAATATGGGCCATGCCCCTTAAATATGGGCCGCGCCTCTGGAACGTGGGCCACTTTTTTCATCAGTGCCCCGGCCGAATTGTGATCCCAATCCGACCCTGACCTCAATCCACTTGGATGTTACATTTTGCAAGACGAACTTGATGGAATGGCAGCTCACTTGAAGATACTGTAGCACTACAGGTACCATAAGCTACTGGGGTGGCCACGCCCATCGAGGTAGAAGTTATTAGATATTACGCGGTGCCGAGAAGATTGCAGTTCATTCTGAGTTCAAAGCCATGAGCCCCAGAGGAAGTGAGGAGATCACGAAACGCGTCAGGCAGAATGGGTGATTTTGTGTGGACTTGGCTGTTCCCCCGCATCGCTTCTTTCAATTGTCATTAAAGTGTGGCGGATACTTACCTCGTGTTGAGGCCTCTTCCTTAGCAGGCAAACTTTGAGGCTCAATATATATATATCTATATATATATATATATCTATATATGTATGTATATATATATATATATATATATATATATATATATATATATATATATATATATATATATATATATATATATATATAGATATATATATATTACTTTTTGTAGTAAACACAATTCACAGCTGCTTATGAGGGTCTTACACGTTTAAATGTTATTATTATTATAGTGTGGCTGAAATATAATGATAGATGACCTTTTTGCACTTTTATTCATCAAAAAATTATACCAATTGGAGGATCATTAAATTTAAGTCAAATAAAAGTGCATAGATACCTAATGTATTCCCATATAATATGTATGCATGATGAGACTTAATGTGTATATATGTAAATATTGGCTTAATGTACATAGTTAGATGAGTTATATTTTTCTATATATATGTATATAAATTTGTATATATATATATATATATATATTTTTGATACTTTTTGATATATTTGTGATATGATTAACATGAATATTTTTGGATAATGAGTGTATTTATTGATGAATTAATTATGAACGAATTGTTGATGATCAGCAATTTAAATAATTTACAGAAATAATTAATTGTATACATAAAGTGGGAATCATCTGCATGAATTGAACATGGCAAATGGAACTGAACATGTTGGGCACTTGCCCTCAACTCTGTTTTCTGTTTCTGTTTTTATCTTTACTTGCCTTAAACGGAAACTGATGCACATGTCACTTTAAATGAACATTAGATGCCGCACCTACAATGTTTAGTATTTAAGACCCTTGTTTGTTTCAACTAACGTCATGTGATCAAGCCTCGTTTGGGAGGTGAAACGCGTTATGGCGGATGGCTGGTGTGATTGGAAAATAAATCACCGATGAACTTTGCACGTATTCTGGGCTCACTCTCATTATTCTTGAAGAACTGGTGATGAATGACGTTTTCGTAATATATAAATATATATATATATATATATATATATATATATATATATATATATATATATATATATATATATATATATATATATATATTTACAGAAAAAACCATAGGTTATAGACCATATATAGTTAGGAATTTGCATTTACAAAACCTTGAAAATTCACTGAAAAAACCATAGGTTATAGACCATATATAGTTAGGGATTAGCATTTAAAAAACCTTATTTTATTTGCACAAAACCATTGAAATTCCATATATAGTTAGTTGCACTAACTATATATCGCGGACCCGCAATCCACTGCTAATGATGTCACATATTACATCATTCATGACATGGTCAGTGACATCACTGATGACATCACTGATGACATCTCAAATGACATCACTGATGACATCACTGATGACATCACTGATGACAACACCCAGTGACTGTATGTTTCTGTAAAGTTAAAATATGTCTTACATATTGAAGAATGAGCGGATGTATAAGTGTCTGGATGAAGGATTTAGTAGGTGCATGACTGACTGTATGAGAGAATGATTAAATGTGTCTCACTGAGTGTATGGGTTAGTGATTAAAGTGTCTTAATTTGGCAATCATTATTTATGTTGTTCTGTAAACTGCTGCATGTTTAAATCAGTAGCTATATCAGTAACTATATGGGTTATTGAATGGTTGCCCAAGTATTTGTATGGGAGACTGACTATGTGTGTGGGTGGCTGGGAGGTGTATAACTCTGTGCATAGATGTGTGAGCAGTTGATTCCCTAGGTGTATGGGTTCAAAAGTGCATGTAGAAACAGCTGTATGGACAGTTGACTGTGTGCATGAGTATATTGGTGAGTGAATGGATATCTCAGTGCTACATGTCAAAGTAAGTACATATGTAAAACACACTCCATGTGAGAGTTGACATATATAAATAACTGAACATAAGAGCCAGTGAATGTGTGAGTGGCTGTATGAATCATTGTGAACTTGTATCAAGGATTGTATAAGAGAGTAAATATGTGTTACTATATGTTTGAATAAGTAAGGTGTGTATAACTGTATAGTTGAGGAAATGGAGATGTGATTGATTCTTTGCATGACTGACTAGGTGTGTGAGTAACTCCATGGATGTGTGACAGTCTGTGAGTGCCTGTTTACACTGAGTGTATCTAAGGTTATATTAGAGTCTGAAGATGTATTATCACATAAATGATATCATCAGTGATATAATCAGTAATGTCAAATGAGATGTCAGTGATGTCATCAGTGATGTCATTTGAGATGTCATCAGTGATGTCATCAGTGATGTCATTTGAGATGTCATCAGTGATGTCATCAGTGATGTCACTGACCATGTCATGAATGATGTAATATGTGACATCATTAGCAGTGGATTGCGGGTCCGCGATATATAGTTAGTGCAACTAACTATATATGGAATTTCAATGGTTTTGTGCAAATAAAATAAGGTTTTTTAAATGCTAATCCCTAACTATATATGGTCTATAACCTATGGTTTTTTCAGTGAATTTTCAAGGTTTTGTAAATGCAAATTCCTAACTATATATGGTCTATAACCTATGGTTTTTTCTGTGAATTTCATTGGTTTTTTAAAAGCTAATATCTATAGCTGTAAAATATATTCTTTATTAAGTGACGTATCACGTAGCCCGTGAGAAGCCTCATGATGCATCGCATAACCGTGACGTATCGTCTCTGCAGCGCAAACCAAACCCAAAACGTAAGCGCGCCAGAACACGCTTAAAGATATATATATTTTTTTTAACCTTAATTAGACAAAATCCACACGTGCACATATCACAAACGTTCAAAAAACACAATATGTCAGACTCCCGTTACGCTGACGGTTAGCTGCCCGGTTAACGTACCAGGAAGCACCTTTACCGCGAAAAATCGCAATTTTTTTTTTCTTTTGCCCCGCAGGGAACTTTAATAGCCCCCTCATCAATCCTAGGGGTTCAGGAGGGGTCTCTCGATCCTACCGAGAGACAAGATGGCGGCCGCTCCGGACTGTTTACAATGTTGACAGCCAATCAGCTACTCCTCAGACTCCCGTTACACTGCCGGTTAGCTTCCCGGTTAGCTGTCCGGTTAGCTGCCCGGTTCGCGTACCAAGACGCGTCCCTACGGCGAAAAAATCGGATTTTTTTTTTTTTTTTTTTGGCCCCGCGTGGCTTTATAATATCCCCCTCATCAATCCTATGGGGTCAGAAGGGGTCTACCTTGCCCTCTTTCCTTCATTTCCCCCTTTGTTTTGGTCTCCTCTTGTCTCTCGATCCTACCGAGAGACAAGATGGCGGCCGCTCCGGACTGTTTACAATGTTGACAGCCAATCAGCTACTCCTCAGACTCCCGTTACACTGCCGGTTAGCTTCCCGGTTAGCTGCCCGGTTAGCTGCCCGGTTCGCTTACCAAGACGCGTCTCTACGGCGAAAAAATCGAATTTTTGTTTTTTTTTTGGGGCCCCGCGTGGCTCTATAATATCTCCCTCATCAATCCTAGGGGGTCAGAAGGGGTCTACCTTGCCCCCTTTCCTTCATTTCCCCCTTTGTTTTGGCCTCCTCTTGTCTCTCGATCCTACCGAGAGACAAGATGGCGGCCGCTCCGGACTGTTTAGAATGTTGACAGACACCGGAGGGCCAATCAGCTTCGCATCGCAAAGTTCCGATACGCGAAAAGTTCGCGAACCGGATCGCTGCCCGGAGCGCTGTTACAGATATATATCTTGATTTAAACGTTAATTTCTCAAAATCCACTGAAGCACATATATTGAGACCTAGCAAAGGCACATCGGGCTAACAGTCCCTACAATTTTGCCAAGTTTCGTGGAAATCCATTCAGCCGTTCGGGCTAAAAGTGAGTCCAACCGCCCTATGGAAATTAACATGGGAAAAACGCGTTTTGGGACCCCCCTTTTTTCTCGGCCCCCCCTTGACGAACCCCCCCCAAATTTCCAGGAGCTGCTCAGAAACAAAATGTGCCATTTTCCTGAAAATTTCAGCCGATTCCGTCCACAAACGCCAAAGTTATTAGGCATAGAATTTTCAAAAGTTCCATAGAGAAAAAATCCTAACTATATATACCTACTGGCTATCGCCAGTAGGTAATATATATATATATATATATATATATATATATATATATATATATCCTCCTACACTTTCAATACTCCAAAGAATGCAGTCAACGCCGTGTCTGTGCAAAATTAATTTCATGCCAGCTGAATAATGCTAAACGCGTTTCGCCTGACTTACAGGCTTGGTCACTAGCAATTCAATAAAGGTTTTCACAGAGTTTTAAACTCTTAATGCTCGTGGGTCGCATAACTGACTACACAATTGAACTAGACAACAGACTCGTAGTTCAATGTGTACACACTGCAATTCATGAATAATAACAGTCACTGCCTCTTATTGTTAACATTTAAAATGCCTTGAGAAGCATTACAGAATGTTGCACAAAATTCGCCTAGCTGGTATATAAATTGTCATCAAAAGGCGTGTATCGCAATGGCAGAAGAATTTCGCACTCATTCACGATGCCCCATTACGCAAAATCGCGTGATTGAGCCATACAATATTTACAAGCATAACGATATTGCTGTCATGTGGGATAAACATGCCTAGTCACATTGTTGTTGATTTGCAATGTTTAATCACAATGAGCCCTAGTGGACAAAACTAAACCCTGCTATACAGAATTATCGTAATATGCTGGATTGCGGTAAGTACCCGAGTTCAGCCCAAGTGGGCGAAAAACTCCACCTAGGCATAGTATGAATAAGTGCTGACTTGAAATCAAAATGATAGTCCGTTATGAAAACAAAATAGTGCTCATACATGAAAGTGAAATTAAAACCAATTAGAAAATGGGATGGCGCCTATAAGTAAGTATGTATATCTTCTTCCATGTGAAGACCTGCCAATTTGGCTGTGGATGATATGAACTTGATGTTAGAACTTTACCAACTTGAGGATCCCAATACAAATGATGAAAGATCTGATGATTCTGCCAGCAGCAGTGAACAGATGTTGACTATAGCTGAACAAGAAGGAATTACTACGAATATTGAGACACTGACCAGTTTCAAACCAACCTCCAAATTTGTCCTGATAACAGCTAAGGACTCTGTTGATGTATTCAATGAGTTAATAATCAATGAGATCAAGGATCTATGTAATTCATTAAATGCAAAGAAAAGACCATTTAGTCAACAGTCTAAAGATGATTATAATTTGGTGGACTAATTGGCATGTGACCATAATTGTATTGTTCGTAATGCTGACAAAGAGGGTAATGCCGTTCTGTGGGGTAAACCACAGTATTTAAGTGAGGCATACAGACAACTCAATAACAGATCTAATTATGTCAAGGTGAAGGAAGATGTAATGCAAACATGTTATTCTACATATAATGCTTTATTGGCAGATTGGAAAGGTCAAGGGTTGATAAGTAAAGATGAGATGTCCTTTTTAAAGATCAACAATCCTACCACTCCAGTGTTGTACCTTATACCAAAGATTCACAAGTATACACTGAATCCCCCTGGTCGCCCAATAATTTCAGCCATAGGCAGTGCATTGGAAAATACTTTCAAATATGTTGAATTCTTTTTATGCACTCTTGTGAAAAAACTCATCTTAGACACTGGTGACTTCCTCCGTAAAGTATATTATATTCATTGGGAAGCTGACTTTCTGCTAGTAACCATAGATGCCACGACCCTGTATACCAGCATTCACCACCAAGATGGCATCAATGCCGTCAGAAATTTTTTAAGTAGTCGTCCTATGAAATTCTGGCACCACACATAAATTTTGATCAAGATGATCACAATCTGTTTGGAAAATAATTTTTTTCTTTTCAATGGGAAACTGTACCATCAGGTGTGTGGGACGGCGATGGGCACCTGCTTTGCCCCCAGCTATGCAAATTTTCATATGGGCTGGTGGTAGGAGCAGGTTTTCCAGACGCTGTAGCACACTGAGTGGCAAGACCATGTGGTCCACTGGAGTCGATATATCGACAATCATTTCGTCATTTGGAGAGGCTCGGAAAACAGTGCTAAGGAGTTTGTTAAACAACTCCAGAATAACATATTAATTTGAAACTGACGAGTGTCATCAGTGCATTACAGGTCAACTTCCTACACCTTATGGTTTATGTGCATGAAGGAAAGTTAGAAACCAAGCAATACCGCAAGTCAACTGATGGAAACACGTTACTAGATGCTCCGAGTTTCCATCCTGAGAAATTGATATAGAGTATACCTTATGGCGAATGTCTCAGGGCTATGCGGAATTGTAGTACTAAGAAGGACTTAGAAACAGAATTGTCTCGTCTGAAACTACGATTTCTGGCAAGATGGTATGAAGAATCATGTATTAACAATGCGATTTCTAAAGTTAAAAAGAAAACTAGAGAACAGATTCTCTTTGAAAAAGTGACTAAGTCAGATTCAAAAGTGCCAAAGGGCAACAGTCTGTAGATTTATCACCACTTATAACAATCAGCAAGGTGTATTAAGGAAAATTATCTACAGCCATTGGCATGTTGTACGTAATGATCCAGTACTTGGCAAAATGATCCAAAGAAGACCACAGTTCACTTTTAGAAGAGCTTGTTCACTCCATTAGGCATTGGTTAGCAATATGCTGCCAAGTAGTACTGGAAAAAAAAACATCCTCTTAGCTAAGTAGGAAAGTTAGTTTTATCAAATGCCTTAAATGTAAGGCGTGCACTTTCGGCAAGAATACTAACAGTTTCCCATTGAAGTTTGCACACAGGTGTGAGCAATCAATAAAAGGACAATTCTCGTGGAGGACCGAATATGCTGTCTCCGTGCTTCAGTGACCTTGTAGCCTGAGGTACGTGGGCAGCACTATTCTTCCTGTACATAAAAGGGTGCTTCAGCATTTACGTGCCATTAAAAATGGAGATAGAGCATACCCTGTGATACGACATTTTCAACAATACCATACACAAAATGCTGAAGGTTTGTTGTACTTTGTGATTGATGCTATACCAAAAAATGTAAGGGGGGCAATTGTGAAAAAAGACTATAAAAGCTTGAATATAGCTACATCCTCAAGCTTAACACGAAAACCCCAGAAGGTCTTAACATGGAAGAAGATCTACATACTTACTTATAGGCGCCATCCCATTTTCTAATTGTTTTTAATTTCACTTTCACATATGAGCACTATTTTGTTATTCATGGCGGACTATCATTTTGATTTCAAGTCAGCACTTATTCATACTATGCCTAGGTGGTGTTTTTCGCCCACTTGGGCTGAACTCGGGTTCTTACTGCAATCCAGCAATCCAGCATATTACGATAATTCTGCATAGGAGGGTTAATTTTGCCCACTAGGGATCAATGTGATTAATCATTGCAAATCACCAATAATGTGACTATGCATGTTTAGCCCACATGGCAGCAATATCGTTATGTTGACCGCTTGCATGAGTGATAGCTTGTAAATATTTTATGGCTCAATCACCCGATTTCGCGTAATGCGGCATTGTGAATGGGTGTGAAATTCTTCTGCCATTGCGATACACTCCTTTTGATGATAATTTATACACCAGCTAGGCGAATTTTGTACAACATTCTGTACCGCCTATCAAGGCATTTTAAATGTTAACAATAAGAGGCAGTGACTGTTATTATTCATGAATTGCAGTGTGTACACATTGAACTACAAGTCTGTTGTCTATTTTAATTGTGTAGTCCGTTATGTGACCCACGAGCACTAAGAGTTTAAAACAACGTGAAAAATGTTATTGAATTGATAGTGACCAAGCCTGCAGGTCAGGCGAAACGCGTCTAGCATTATTCAGCCTGCATTAAATTATTTTGCACAGACACGGCGTTGACTGCTTTCTTTGGAGTATTGAAAGTGTTGGAGAATTATTTGGATCCTGACTGGGAGGTCCAGGTGTCGATGCGCCCTTTGGTCTGGCTGTAGGTGGGGTTCCCTATCATTTGGCGGATATATATATATATATATATATATATATATATATATATATATATATATATATATATATATATATATATATATATATATATATATATATATATATATATATATATATATATATATATATATATATATATATATATATGCCAATCCAACCCGTCACCAAAGTGCTTCGTGCACTGAAGGGTACGCAGACTACAAAATCAGCACACAAAGGCGAAATCGATGCTTTAACTGCTGGTATTTATTTTACAACATGTGGATAAAAAACTGCCATCAGATGCGTTTCGGGCACGTCCGTGCCCTTGCTCACTGACAAGATATATATATATATATATATATATATATATATATATATATATATATATATATATATATATTTATATATATGTAGAAAACATTCCTTCACAGCAAACCCTTCCAGGAGATGAAGGAGGCGGACCACGAGAAACTAGGCAAGAAGGTAATTTTATTCTCCCCTCGCTCTGCTACGACGCGTTTCGAGCACAGCCGTGCTGCTGATCACACAAAGTCAAAGCAGCAAAATGGTACATTTTAAATGTTATTCCAAATACCCGCCCCCTGTGCACATAATCACGTGATACTTTCAAGCATAGACATTGAAGATATACTAGTGCAAATTCGTCTCCAGTTATCACAAAGGGCAGCAAATAACATACAAATGTAATTGTAAACATAAACTCTCGTGTTCGGCTTATATTCCTTAAAAAACAACACATTGATCCCCTCTTATCTACAGAATTATTGTGCAAACAACCGCGATAAATATATTTATATTGGTACAATTTGTTTCAGTTTTTCCCATGTTTTAAAAATATGGATAGATTAGCCTAACATTAAAAATCCATAATATTTTTATAAATATAGTTGATCTAATAAAACCATAAATATATATATATTTCTATAAAATTATGTTTGCTAATAGGTTCAATTTTATAAACACATCCTTATCTATTGAAAACATGTAACAAAAGTGCAATGCTGCCACAAAGCCTTAATTATATAGAATAATCAATCTATTGTATATCCCGAGAGTTAATATTACTGCATAAATGCAAAATGCTGATCACTGTTAAACCATATTGAGAGACTGCTTAAAGTGCTGGTGAATTAATAAGTACCAAAGTGCAGAGCAAATATTAGTCATAAAAAACATACCTCAAAAGAATATAATTTTTATAGTAATTTTTTCATGTTATATTAAAATTTCTGAACAGGGTAGGGGGCTCATTATTTATTTCATGCATTTATACGATATTCACATTTTCTATTATCGGGAAAGTTTTACATTTTTATCTCTTAGACTGGCTTGTATTGTCCTAGGATCTATAAATAATGATGCAGATCTTCTGTATTATTTAACTCATTAGGATGTTTGCTGTCTAACTCAACTATCATTTGAGTTTCCAGCCTCCTTAGTAGTTTTTCCCTATCCCCACCTCTACGTAAGGGTGCTACTGGGTTGATAACAAAATAGGATACACAATTCAGATCATTATTATGTGTTGTTCTAAAATGTCTTGCCACTGGGCAAGCTGCATCGTTATTGACGATAGCCCTGAGATGCTGCAATATTCTGACATGCACCTGCAGCTTCATGCTACCCACGTAGCGAAGCCCACAGGTTCACATCAGAACATATACAGCATACTCAGTGCGACATCCATAATTGCCCTTAATGGCTATACTCTTATTTGAAAATGGGGTGGTGTAATGAGTTGTATTCATACCAAATCTGCATGCTCTGCAAGTTGAACACTTATATATGTATATATATATATATATATAGACTATATATATATGATTTATAAGATATAGATATAAAAATGATTTCTTAGTTGTTAACTGCAATGTGAGTGGGCTAAGTCACAAACTGTGATATATCACAAGATTACATGTGCTCCAAAAGAAGTTGACCATGAGGGTCAGTAGAAGCATCCACATGTATATTAAGGTCCCCTAGAACCATAAATTCCAAGTATTTTAACATATACTTCTAAAGGAACTCATACAGGGAAAACAGAAACCCCCACCTGCGTGCATGGGGGAAGAGGGGTCAATAGATCAGCATGCCAGACAGGATTTTATTAGTGGACAATGAAATACAAAAAGCCAATAGACTCATAGACATTGCTGAATACCCATCAATCTCACCTGCTGTTTCATTGCTCATCATCACGGTTGACTCCTCTGTATAAACACATTCTTTAAAGTGGCAAACTATTACCTCTGGGTCCTGAAAAGATGAAGCTATTCTTGTCTCTTTTCTACTATTAATACTGTCATGACTGGAATTCAGCCACACGTCCTTGTGGATGTCTCACAAGCCAGCTTCTAGCCACAGAAAACTGTCCAACATGCCAAACTAGATGTATGTCTTTATCGCCAAAATTCGATCACATTACTGTATTTCCCACTGAGTTATATTGGCCTCCTAGTAAGGCAAGGATAATATTTAAATTTGATGCAACACCAGTTCTCCATTATACTTCTCCCACCAGGGCACAAGTCCTAAAAAAAAAAGCAGGGCAATAACCAAGTTTTGCAGGCTGTAAGTGACATCACAGCGCATGACAACGTACATGAAATCACAACCCATGACCTCACAGGAATTGATAATACAAAAAATAAATGACATCAGATTCTAAGACCTCACATAGGTTAAGCAGGTCTAGCATGAGTACATTTGAGTGCATTACAATATATAATAAATTAGATTTCATGTAAGAGGTGAATAAACCTCGGCACATGATTCAGCCCTCCATTTATATATCATTTATCAAAACTCTTCCTGAAAGAATTGGCAAGAAAGAGAAACGCGGCAGTATATCTGTTCTGCTTAATTGGTTGATAAGTCTAAGATATCTTATGGGGTTAAGGCAGCTGCTGCAAAGCTGCTGGAGAGACAGTTGTTTAGTTTAGTCTAAGGGTGGAAGTAGTTCCCGTAGCCGCACTCCGCGAAGCTACGCGAAGCCGTTCTCGCACTACGCGAGCTTCGCGAGCTTGCGTAGTAGCTTGCTGGTCCGGTTCGCGAGCTGTTTTTCTTGCTCAGGAGCGCGTAGTGCGTGTTCGGGGCGCTGTCTGTGTGTTCAGGGGATTGTAGCATGCGACCATACCCATGTGGTGGGCTATGGGCACGGCCATCTTGTTTTTTCAATTGTCCCGCCCGCCCGCGTCCCCTACTTTCTCTTCTGGGTCGCGAATAACGCGTTCGCTCGGTGCACGTCTTGTTCGGGAACACAACTACTTGTTCACTTGTTCGCGCGTCCGAATGACGTTATCGCGTTCTCACAGTCGGGTTGGATTGTGCGGCCGGATTCCAAACATCGTAGCGAACGCGCCCGGGAGAGAAAAGCGAGAAAGCGAATGCAGAACCACGGTAAGTCATTACCGCGCATGCGAGAATGCTATTGAGCGCGCGAGGAAGAAAAACTACTACGCTACGCTGTAGATTGCGAAGTAGGCAACAGCTTCGCGCTCTCTGCGAAGTTGCCAAAACTTTGCAAACTCCGCGAACGGAGTGTAGTTCTCTGCCCAGGCTTACTTTAGTCCCAGTTTTGAATCAGAGTAGCATAGAGGGTTAATAGGTCTCCTGCACATCACATCATGTGACACACAGATGACAGATTTCTTATTTTATTTAATGTAGGTATGTAAGTGGGTTTTTGCATTTGACACAGAGATCCTTTAGTTATTTTTAGTTCATAAATTGTAATCCTTCTAATATAGCACAGTGAGCTATGAAGGACATGTGAACCCCACACCTTGTAACACTCACTCTCTTATGTAGCAACCCTGTAAATTGATTTACACACATATGATTTATTGTCAACGTATAATCTGTATACATAATGTAAAGCGCTCCAACACCCTGGATTGGGTTGAGTAGCGCTATAAAGGAAATAAAACAAAATAGTGGCATTTAAATTGTTATTTGTGTAAATACTAGTACAGATCAACAAATCTGGCACAAATGGTAACACAAGATGTGTGCTTAATTGATTTAAGTTGCATAGGCTATTTCCGATAATTATTGTTCTTATGGCCCTGGCAATGTTCAAAATAAATCTTTAAAACAATTTGTTAGCCTTTGAGTGGCTGAATTGCGCAGTGTGTAATAGTCAAGTAAGGTAGGGTCAGGCTGAGGAGCGGCAAGATGCAGACAGCAATCATCACACTACCTCTCACCCTTTATCCTAGCAGTGCGGACTGCAGGGAGCCATGGTGGTGATGGCGAGTTGAGAAAGAAATCCTGGAGGTTTACAGCACAACAAATGGGAAGGTCACAGTCAAGTGCAGGGCCATTGTAGGCAGTGCCATGCCAATGGCTCTGCGACTACGAAGAGAGTGGGGAAATTCTTTTGTCCCCTTGTTCCCATGTCCCCCCAAACTACAAAATCTGATGGGATATATCCCCTGCATACTCCACACGTCTAATGCCTATGCTCTAGAGTCTGAGGTGCAAAATATCTTTAAATGTCACAAAAAAGAAGCTGCTGGACATCAATTTATGATTCACTGAACAAGCATTTCACATGGAATTCCACTGGCAGTATGTGACCATAGAAGATCTCCCAGAGAGAGAGCAGGGGCAAACCCACTCGGAAAAAGATGGAGGCCCAAAGTGGTAATCCCCCATGCAAATCGCTATCATGCGAGAACTTTGATACAAACCACCATGAGGTAGTGTCGGGGATACAAGGAGCAATTTGAGCAGAGGGGACACACACGTATTATTCCGATAATCTCAAGCCTTGAAGCATTCAGGTATGGCAGAGCAAACTAAATTATCACTGGGTGCTGTGCAGTTTTCTGTAGGGCTAAACAAAGGATGCTCTGTTCCTGAAATTGTATGCTTGGGAAGCTGCCTGGGAATACCAAAGTGACAATTCTACATAAGTTGTTGATGGGTACACATACAAGAAACATGCATAAGCAGAGTATAGCAAAATTTAAGGTCCGAGCATGGTGCATTAGGAATTTAAAAGAGTAGCCAACTAATCTCCCTCCGGACCTCCAATCCACAAAGTCTCTGCACAGATGGGGCAGGGTAACCGGGTAGTGAGTGTTGTAGTCTCTTTACTTTAGCACTTTCCCTCCCACGATTGTCCTTCTCCTGGTTCTCACTGGCAGCTGAGTTTACCGGTGCTCGTCAGCCACTGGAAGGTGTTTGTAGAGGTCATGCTGGCACAGTGCTGAAGCTATTCTCTATGCTGCCCGCTTACCAATTTGGTGTTCCTTTCACTTCACACTATGGCAGAGAGCAACAAGGCAAGTCCGAGCGACAACTGGCTAGTGTTGCTCCACTTTGGTCAATAGAAGTGTCAGTCTCCAGTCCAACCAACCGCAGTCTTCTAAGTATCGTAAAAAAATAGTGAGCTAGAATCCTTTGAGAACAATCGTAGGCAGTCCAGCGTGCGCACCACCAGGAGCCCGCACAGGAATGATCCATTTGCTTGTTAGTGTGTCAATATATTAACATAGCGTGGCTACCCCAATGTTCTATTAAAACTTGTAAAGAAATACAAATGCTACTGGACGTGTTTACAGTATTTAGTACATTCTGGTAAATTTGCTCACAGTGGGTTTCCAGGAAAAGTGAGTGAGAGGTGGAAAAGAGGGTAGGGGAAGCAGGAGGGGAGTATAGGTCGGAGCTGAGTAGTGTACCTACTGAAGGAGAGCCAAGCCTCCCTCCATTTTAATTTGTTCTTTGATAGCTGTCTTTCTGCAGTTAATTCAAGTTGCAGATTTGTCATTCTTAATCAGATTCGGCGCCTGCTGCAACGCTGGCCTCTGACACTGAAAATAAGCAGCGACGGGAGGAAGGTGGGGGACGACATTAAGGGTACTGTAAGCCGTCACGGGCGGCAAGGCCCTGAATTGCTTTGCAAACAAAGACAAGGTAATGGCGAACATACAGCGTGTGCGTCGCTGCTCATTCCAGCGGCAATACTCCATGGGAGTTTACTTGTAGAAAAAGGGGCTATATGCGCCAACTATTAGCCATTTGCAGTCTACTATAAGACAAAGACAAAAGCCAATCCAATGCGGTGGGAGTAGTCAGACACCACAAAGTACATACAACAGATCTGCCGACAGCGCAAGAGCTGTCTAAGCTCGACCTAAAAAGGACTGGGTTACAAGATAAAACCACAAAAATAAAATCGGGAGACTAATAAAGGAAACAAAATCGTCAATAATACAAACAAATACAGGCTCAAAAGATTTGGTATGGGAGCAGGTAAGTAATGAATCCAAAACCTATGTGAATCACTGATCAAGATTCATTTGATTGTTGTGATTCACCTGTATTCCATTTTTGTGTACATGTTGACAGTAAGTAGGCAGAGGATTTTACTGACTTTTCTTTCATTAATAGTGGATCTGCTTTTATGTTAATTTTTCCTGACTGGCTAGGTAGGCTGGTAGGATTATGGAACAGTGCTATAGTATATCTAGCGATGAAGGGATTTTAGTTTTTGTACTAGCTTAGTCCAGTTATGCCAATCTTGGAGAACCGCAATGTCTTTTATTCTGCTGGTTTAGTCTGCTAAACTGCAGAATCTTAGGAAGACACTTATCCACTCTCAAGCCACGGGCAACAATGAAATGTCCTTGGCACGAGATAGATTAAGATTGGTTGCATTTTCTCCCCAAGACAGGGGGCTTCTGTTTTCTTACCTAAAATAGCCTTGGTGATGGTGGTATTGCATCTTATGCAGTTTTTACATCTTGTGCAGTGTCATGCATTTGTCTATTTAATTATCATTAAGGGAGGAACTCAAGACCAATAAAAGGTACCAGGGCACAAGTTAGTCATTTTCTCATGGAAATGGTAGAGTCTCTGTATTTAGAAAGAAATATATTATTTTACAGAAGCACTGGTATCAGGTTTTGTTCTTATATAGTGAGTGCTCTCTACAATCTTACATTTGAGGCATTTAGCATATTTTCTTTTTATGGGTGGCAGAATTAGGCAGGTATGTAACTTTCTCATTGTAAACACATTGAACACAAACTCCCAAAGGGTGTGGTAGGCAGTGGCAGCTGGTGAAAAATAAATATTGTGGTGCTTGTTTCTGGTTCGGAAATGCATGAGGCATGCAAGGCTACATCTTCCCAGGAAGTTGAGTAGTTTCTCCTCAGAGGGAACAAAACAAAAAATAGATGTTAGACTTCTATCTTCTTGAGCAGACGGGGGAAGGTAGTGCCCACTATTCGGGTAGTGCTAATTTTATAATAAGCTGCCATGTTGTGTACACAGACAAAGTACAAATATTGATTTCTCCTACCAAGAAACACTAATGAACAGTGGAAAAACAAATGGAGCAAATGTTCATGCTCCTAGCATATAGTGCTAAATAGCATTTCAGTGCAAATAATACCACTAAAAAGTTTAAGTAATTTAACCCTGATCCCCTTTGAGCATGGTTCAGCTGTGCATCCGTCCTGAGGCCATGCTAACAAGGCGGAAGGGCACTCCTTCTCTCAATAGATGTTAGACCTGAATCACTGTCAAAATATCACCTACAAAATATCGACCTACAGGAATATCAATGCAGAAATATTAAAGGCAAGAATATCGACATCCTAACTACAACATGGTAAGTACAAAAATATAAAAAAAAGATATATAGATGTTAATAATATCGATGTTAAAAATATCGTTTTTTTCTGTGAAAATACGAATGTAAAATAAAGTAAATAACACTAATAAATAAAATAAACATAATAAAACATATCTAATAATCTTTAAAATTAATAAATAATACATATATATTAATAATACATTAATTAAATATATACATAACATATATAATATATACATACTTAATATGTTGTAATACTTAATTTAATAATGTATAAATTAATAAAAAATATTATAAATGACGAATACATTTACATACATAAAACAAAAACATAAATAAAAAGTAAAGAATTACGTTTAATACATTAAAAAAAATTTAATTTACCTTTAATATTTTTAAAATTAATTATATACTACATTTTTTAAATTTATACAAAAAAATTAAATAACTAAATAAATAAAAATACTATTTAAGTTCCCTAAGTAAAAAAAATACAGTAATAAAAATGTTGGATTGCATAGAACTTAAATTTACCATTCCCACTCCAGAGAGCGCAACAGTAGAGAAACCATTGTATAGCGTAGAGGTAAAATTACTATTCCAACTCCAGAGAGTGCAACAGTAGGGAACACATTGGATAGCGTAGGGGTAAAAATTACTATTCCAACTCCAGAGAGTGCAACAGTAGGGAAAACATCGGATAGCATAGGGGTAAAAATTACTATTCCAACTCCAAAAAGTGCAACAGTAAGGAAAGCGTTGGATAGCGTAGGGATAAAAATTACTATTCCAACTCTAAATAGTGCAACAGTAGGGAAAGCGTGGGATAGCGTAGGGGTAAAAATGACTATTCCAACTCCAGACAGTGCAACAGTAGGGAAAGCATTGGATAGCTAGGAGTAAAAATTACTATTCCCACTGCAGAGAGTGTAACAGTAGGGAAAACATTGGATAGCGTAGGGGTAAAAATTACTATTCCAACTCCAGAGAGTGCAACAGTAGGGAAAGCGTTGGCTAGCGTAGGGGTAAAAATTACTATTCCCATTCCAGAGAGTGCAACAGTATGGAAAGCGTTGGATAGGGTAGGGGTAAAAATTACTATTCTAACTCCGGAGAGTGCAACAGTAGGGAAAGCGTTGGATAGCGTAGGGGTAAAAATTACTATCCCACTCCAGAGAGTGCAACAGTAGGGAAAGCGCTGGCTAGCGTAGAGGTAAAATGTACTATTCCCACTCCAGAGAGTGTAATAGTAGGAAAACTTTGGATAGCGTAGGGGTAAAAATTACTATTCCAACTCCAGAGAGTGCAACAGTAGGGAAAACATTGGATAGCACAGGGGTAAAAATTAGTATTCCAACTCCAAAGAGTGCACCAGTTGGATAGCGTATGGGTAAAAATTACTATTCCAACCGTAGAGAGTGTAACAGTAGGGAAAGCATTTGATAGCGTAGGGGCAAAAATTACAATTCCAACTCCAGATAGTTCATGCGTTGGATAGCGTAGGGGTAAAAATTACTATTTCTACTCCCGAGAGTGCAACTGTAGGGAAAGCGTTGGATAGCATAGAGGTAAAATTTACTATTCCAACTCCAGAGAGTGGAACAGTAGGGAAAGCATTGGATAGCGTAGGGGTAAAAATTACTATTCCCACTTCAGAGAGTACAACAGTAGGGAAAACGTTAGATAGCGTAGGGGTAAAAATTACTATTCCAACTCCAGTGAGTGCAACAGTGGGGAAAGCGTTGGATAGCGTAGGGGTAAAAATTACTATACCAACTCCAGAGAGTGCAACAGTAGGGAAAGCGTTGGATAGCGTTGGGGTAAAAATTACTATTCCCACTCCAGAGAGTGCAAAAGTAGGGAAAGCATTGGATAGCGTAGGGGTAAAATTTACTATTCCCACTCCAGAGAGTGCAACAGTAGGGAAAGCGTTGGATAGCGTAGGGGTACAAATTACTATTCACACTCCAGAGAGTGCAACAGTATGGAAAGCATTGGATAGCGTAGAAGGTAAATATAACATACTTATAAATAATTGTTTTTAATACAATATTTAAAAAAGTAATTTTTTAATAATTCTACATCACTTGCAAATACCCATTAATAATTACTAAAAACATATTTAAAATTGAATAATTAATTAACACTAAATTAACAATAAATATGAATTCATAAATATAAATTGCCAAATAATAAATATTGAACACTAAAATATTTTTCAAAACAAAAAACATATTGATAGTTAAAAATTGATTAACAATTAAAAAATGGTAAACAATAAATTTATATTTAAATAAAAAACATTTTTTATGAAAAATTAATTACGGATCACAGGCACAAATATCGTGACAATCAAATAGAGATGCTGCAACATGCACCACCACACAACAAATGGCAAATACATTTCCAATTAATAAAAAGTAATTAACAATTAAAAATATCAATTACCAATTGTAAAAAATGAATTACCAATTAAAGAAAATAATTGCCAATTAAAAAATGTAATTTCCAATTAAAAACCTTAATCACCATCTAAAAAACATTAATTGCCAAATAAAAAATGTACTTTCCAATTAAAAACCTTAATTACCAATTTAAAAAATGTATTGCCAATTACAAAATGTACTTATCAAATACAAACCTTAATTACCAATTAAAAAATTAATTAGCAATTAAATTTTTTTTTACCAATTAATAATTAATTAGAAATAAAAAAATTATCAATACCAATAAAAAATAAATAATTACTTAATTACAATTAAATTACTTACCACCCAATTCCCCTATAATCCTACAACCCGCTACAGAACTGAAACGCAAAAATTAATTAAAATTAAATTACAATTACTAAAAATGAATAATTAATTTACTATAATTAAATTACTTCCCACCCTATTCCCCTATAAACCCACAACCCGCTCCAATACTAAAAAAGTTCAACATTTATAATATACAAAAAATAGTACACTTATAACTTAAAACAAATAAAATACTTAAAAAAACATATGACACATACATATAAAATACATATCAAAATGCATAACAACAAACAAATATCGATATTAGTAACATCGATATAATTGATATCGATATTACTAACTTTGATATTACTTACATCGATAAAAAAAAATCGATATTACTTACCTTAGGGTCGATATTCTGTCCAACGATATTCTTGACCTCGATATTCTTCACCTACGATATTTTAAACTCGATATTAATGTAAGTCGATAGTTAGGAAATGATATTTTGACTGTGCACCGTTAGACCTGGTATCCTTGGTGTGGTTTACCTAGACATTTTTTTCTACTGAACTCCTGGCTTGCTGACTTAATTTTTGCTAGATTTAGGGTTATGGGCACTTTATCACTGCTAACCAGTGCTAAAGTGCATATGCTCTGTACTCAAAACATGTTAACATTGGCTTATCATCAATAGGCATATTTAATTTACTTATAAGTCCCTAGTAAAGGGCACTACATGTGACGTGGGCCAGTAAATAAAATGGTACTAGGGGGCCTGCAGCTCTCATTGTGCCACCAACTTCAGTAGCCTTTCAAACATGGCTCAGGCCTGCCACTGCAGAGCCTGTGTGTGCAGTTTAAACTGCCATTTCGAATTGGCAAGTTAACCCCCAAATCAGAATTTTGATGGAACCAAGGACATTTTACCTGGCAGAAGAGCTGCTGTGCTGCAGGTGGGACTGCCCCTTTTGCTATGTTGGCTTGCTGACTTCCGAATGCTGTGCTGTTAAAGGAACTTTCACTTTGCTACCTGCTCTGCTGTGTTGACATCCTGCAAGCTACTTGTTGTCTGGGACTGAGTAGAATGGGACCTGCTCTCTACACCCTTGAACCCAAGTTTCACCAAGGGCTGCTGGACTTGCCTCCTGTTCTCTGAAGTCTCAGGGTCACAAAAAACTTCTATCAACTCTGCCTGTGCTGCTTCACTGCCATTTGTGTTAACTACCCTAGCCTGAGGTGCCCCCAACCCACCCTGGGGCTCAGAAGTCGGTTCTGCAACTGTTGTTTGCAAAAATTGATGCAGTGACTCTGTTGTACCGATCACAACCGATGTAGTGCCCTTGGGCACAGTACTGTTTCAATGACGACTCAGGCCTCGACTACACTGACCTGGAGACGCTGCTGCGAAGCCTGACTTCGACGCAGCGCTCATCCTTCAACTGTGTAAATTGGTACATCTATGTTGCTAAAAAAAAATTAAAATGCTATCACTTATTATTTTTTCCTACAGGAGTTTTTGCAACTGAGCATAGGCAAAAAGGACAAGAGTCTATTAACTTTGTAGTCAAGTAACGTACCTTCATACATCCCCTTTTCTATGAAGATTCTTTGGTGTTGACATAAAAGGAATGTACCCATGGTTTACTTTAATTAAGTTTCACATTGACACCTCTTACCACTTAAAAAAAATATGCTTGACGAAATATAGATTGCTCATGTAAACACGCTGATGTGTGCATGCTATTAAAATGCTATGACTATGATCATTTTTAACACAAGCAGCAATAAAAATACGTGAAGAAGGTTATTCATGCTTAGTTGCTTTCAGAAAAAAGCTCCTCTGTTACTTCACAATTAATAATGTTTTTGAGATGACAACTGCTGTTTGTTAAGTATGATTACTTGCTTTTAATAATCGACCCAATAAAATCGGTTTTTCCTAGTGAGTAGTACCTTTATTGTTATTTTAAATTTAAATTTACATTCTTCGAATTATGGTTGTGAGCACAGGAGACTGTACAACTGTGACATTTGGAGCACTCGACTGACTAAAAATGGCTGCTTGCCTCGACTTTTATTCACATCATGATTGATGGTATAAGCACTTGCGCAATAAATGAGGCTGTCTTAAGCAGCTGACAAGAATGCCATTTGCCTCTGATAGACAATCTATTTGCCATAAAATGTATTCTCTTGAAAACTTGAATTTGCACGTGCTTTTATTCTATTGCTTTATTTTTATCATATTCTTGAAATAAAGTGAGACACAGACCCACCCGTATATCTGCATCCCTGAGGATTTTCAAATTGAAATGTATGCAAATTCAACATATATTTAAAGCCAGTGATCGGTCAGATGACAACAAAGACAGAGTTAGTGTTAAGTATTGCACACCAACAGTAGCCCTGTGGCCCAATCAGGGTGAAAGGCAAGTGCATCTGTGTTGGACCAGTTGAGTAAACAAAGGGTACAAAGAGCCTGTATAGAGGGGTCCCAGGACCCTATTGTAGTGTAGTTCCTATATTCCCAATAGGCTCTGCGCATTGGAATAATATATCCTATATGTTAGATGTAGGACTGAGGTCTACTCGGTCTCTATCAAATATATTAGACTTAATTTTGAGTGCCAGCTAGCTCATAGGTCACTAGAAAATTTCTCGAATGAACAAGAAGGGATTAGTTTCTGACAACCGCATAAACTTGACAACTTTGTTTCCCCAAGATAAAACTGACAATCAGAGTCGTGGAACCAATGGATAGATATTTTACTCAGTCAATCGTGCATGCTTCGTTTCACCAGAGGTGCAGAGAAATAGAGAGACGGGCGTTTTCAATAAAAGTATTTATTGAACAATCTTCTTTCTCAAGCATAAGAAATGTACTGCTACAATCGTAAAACTGGTTGCAAGATATAATGCATATAGTATAAAGAGTAGAATAAAATAATACTGTAAGAGCATTGTATGGTGCCTAAACTATAGATAAAGACATACATAAATAACATAGGCTAAAAGTACTCAACTGATGCTTCTAAAATACGCCTACCCGATGTACCTAACTTAAGCTTAGTATGAGGGAAGAAGTAAGTGAGGTGTAGCATGAATGTAGTATTCTTTTGACAAGATTCTGTCAAAGATTTCTCGTAGGATCTAATCAGCTCCGTACCTTAATTTGGAATTAAGAAGGATAGGCTCAGGACTCGATTTTCCAACAACCCACAAGGGTAGCTTGGAAACACTGGCGCTGGATTTCTTGGTAGGAGAAAAGACAGCGTCTCTCTCTCTCAGTGCGTCTGCTGGAGGGTCGGCTTCCTTCTGCACTTGCTGTAGCAGGATGCGTTGGGCAAGTAGATAGTCAAACTGCTTCAAACCACTGTGTGTTTGCTAAGGCAAGTGTGGGCATATTCATACCTTGAAGTTGGCGAGTTTGACGTAAAGGTAGACATAATAACGTCATTAAAGACTCTCAGTTCTTTGAAAACTTCATGAGTTCTTGGACAAGTCAGTACTCGAGCAAGGGAAAGTCCCTAGCTGTTGAGGCAGAGTTTTCCAAAAAATCGTTGTAGATTTTCGTAACTTGTGGAAGTAGCCCTGCCGTATTTGGACTGCATGAGCTATGACTAAATATGGTTATGAATATTATGCCTATATAAGGACATAGTGATTTATACCTATATAAAGGCATGAATCAGGAAATTTACAAAGTGTCCTAAAATGGTGCAAACACTATCATAGACTCCCTCCCCCGAAGAGCCAAAAATGAAGACTGCACTTATTCTATCTCTAAAATTATGCTTTTTAGGCCTGTCTTAGCCTCATGTGAACAACAGTTATGTTATGTTATGTTATGTTACCTGCATTTGTACTGCGCGTAGCTGCCCCAGCTAAGGGGCATCCTGGCGCATGGCAAGGTAACACGCAACAGCCACAAGAAACACAACAGCTAAAAAGAAGAAACCAGGTTAAAATAAGAACGTTTTAATAGCCTTACGAAAGGAGAAAAGATCCTCCAACAGCCGAATCTCCACCGGGAGGGAGTTCCACAGTTCCACTGCTTTGACCCGGAAGGAACGACCACCAACACGGCACAGCTTATATCGAGGGGTGATAGTAAGCGCTTGACCCAGAGATCTCAGAGGCCGGGTGGGGACGTACCAAGACAGGAGGTCCCAAAGAATTTGGGGAGCCGAACCCTTTAGAATTTTGAAGGCTAGGCACAGTACCTTGAATTGGATTCTAGCCCTGACTGGTAGCCAGTGCAATGCTTTCAAAGTACTGGAAACAGGGCAGGATCTAGGAAGACCAACGATTGCTCTGGCGGCAGCGTTCTGCACGTGTTGGAGGCGGGTAACTTCGGCCAGGTTGGAGAGAGCTGGCATAATCCAGGCGCGATATAACAGTCGCCTGTATTACCAACTGCCGGGTGCGGGGGTCGAAGAACTTCAGGACTGGTCGCAGAGCCCGGAGGATTCCAAAACAGCAGGCAGCCATTTTCTTCGTGTGCCCCACAAAACTGAGAGTGGGATCCATCCACACTCCCTAGTTTTTTAATTCCGTCACCGGAAGCGGAGCCGACCCAAGCTCCGAAGGCCACCACCTGTCCCCCCAGAGATCCGCCCTTCTACCGACGATCATGATCTCGGTCTTCTTTGCGTTGAGCTGGAGACAGTTGGCCTTCATCCAGCTTGCCACCGCCCTAAGTCCACTCTGAAACCTGGGGGCATCCTGGTCCGCATCCCCGCTGATCGTAACCGCTAGCTGGGTGTCATCGGCATATGACACCATGGTCATACCCCACTGCCTGACAACCTCAGCCAGCGGTCTCACGTATAGATTGAACAACGTGGGGCTCAGCGAGGATCCCTGCGGCACTCCCTGTTTCAGAGGATGGAACTTGGACTGGAACGGTGGCACCGCAACGCTGAAGAAGCGACCATCGAGGAAGGACCGGAACCACTGGCGGGCGGATCCCCCCACTCCATTCTCCTCCAGACGATGCAACAGGATGGGATGAGAGACAGTATCAAAGGCGGCGCTTAGATCTAATAGTACAAGCGCCGCCGTCTGTCCTGCATCCATCACTGTGCGAAGATGTTCAGCCATGGTGAGAAGGGCGGTCTCCGTGCTGTGTCCAGCACGGAACCCGTTCTGGGTGGGGTCTAAGATGTTAGCTCGAGTGAGGTGGTCGGAAAGAACCTTGTTCACGTGGGCCTCCACGACTTTGGTCGGCCAAGGGAGCAGGGAAATAGGCCGATAATTTTCCGGCTTTTCCAGGACCAGGGAGGGTTTCTTTAAAATAGAAGAAACCACAGCCCGCTTCCAACTTGCTGGAACCGTACCCGAGGCCAGCGAGATGTTAATCAGGGAGAGTACCGAGGTACGACCCACAAACAACTGGTCTCTAAAGAGGGCTGGCTTAAGCGGATCAGCGGGCGACCCGGATTTCACCTGCTGAGCCAAGATGTCAAATCCCTCAGATGTCAGCGGGGGCAACACATGAAGCAGAGAATCTCCATAGATGTTGCATAGAGTACCTGCCAGTGGCCTAGTATCAGGGAATGTTAAGTAGATGTTCTGAACTTTTTCTAAAAAGAACAGGGCAAGAGCCTCACAATGCGCCGTGGAGCTCGTTGTTGTAGCCGAGGCCCGCTTTGCCACAAGGTCCTTTACCACTTTGAAGATGGTTTTTGATGGATTGGGGCTATTGCCGAACTCCGCAGCGTAAAAAGCTGCCCGGGCCCGGCATATAGCGTGATGGTAAATTTTAATGGCAGCGAGATAAGCGACCTTCTTCCCGCTGTCGTACACCTTCCGCCATTCCCTCTCTGCTCGCCGGCAACTGCCCTTGAGTGCGCGTAATGCACTGTCATACCAAGGGCTTGACTCCCTGGAGCTGATTTTCGTAGTCGAGATGGGAATCAGGGAATCAAGTGCCTTAGTGACCCACGAGCAGAACCGATCGTACCCTGCCTCTACATCCTCCAGAGGTCCCAACGGCACTGCTGCGAGGGCTCGATGAAGGTCCTCAAGTCTCAATTTACTCCAATGCCGTGTGGAGACCATCCTTACGGGAGAAGAAAAAGAAATTCCCGGCAAGGGGACATAGATGGCCACTGAAGAATGGTCCGACCAGCCGAGCGGAGTAACGGCCGTAACTGTGGCCTCTGTCAAGTTTGTAAAGAATGGATCCAACGTATGGCCACCTACATGTGTGGGATGCCGCACTATTTGATGGAGTTGAAGAGCCTCCAGATCGGCCAGTTAATGACCATTAAGAAGCATCAATGAGACCGGGTCTTTGCTTCCACCTATATGTTGTTTACTTGCACCGTTTGACTGCAGGGCTGGACTAGAGAAGCAAAAACAGCTCTAGCAAAAATTCTTAAACCAACCCCACTCCATTCTCCTCCTCGCTCTGTCTCTCTCCCCATCAATACTCACTCTCTCTTCTCTCCCTCTCTGAAAGGTCACTCTCTCCATCCCACTCCCCTTTCTCTCTTACTTGAAGCCATAGTCCCTCTGCAATTAAGCTGGGGGTAGGGACTGTGGAAAGTGAAAGCTGCAGCCCAGGCTTTCAAAGCCAGGCTCCAACAGCTCCAGTCCACAGGGAAAATACTGGATGAAATAAAGCCCAGTCTGTTTGATTGGGCAGTAGTTGTGTGCTGCCACTGTAGAAGAATGCTTTTTCGCAATTGTTTTGTGGAAAGAAAAAATGTGATCAATACAGCAGGACTGGGTTGGTAATAATGAGAGGCCAATCATGGGGGTTATAAGTTCTGATGTGTTATGACTAATACAGCAAACTGGATATATTTATAAAGCATATATTAAAGATAATTGTCAGTTAATGATTGTTATTTCAATGTATTAAAGGCCACTCTAACAAATCCTATCAGTAGAAGATTTGTACTTTGACAATCCCTGTAAACCTCTTATAAGGGAGGTTGTATATTGTTTTGACAACTATAATTCTGTACCTATTTCAAATGTTATACCTGCATTCTGGATGGCACCTTGTAGGAAAGCTTAATCACATTACAGTAGGCCTGAGTTCATTAAGGAAACCGCCAATTATAAAGGTTAGGGTCCTCATCCATTCATTGAAAAATGTTTTGTCAGATTCCATAGGACCCACCCATTCATTTTGAAATGTTATAACATAGCCAGCAAAGCCAGTAGGCCTGACATATTTTTTGTGAAAAGTATATGTGAAAGCCAAAGGCATTTTCGATGGATTGTAATTACACTGCGTTAAAGCTCATAGACAGGTGTGTTGTTACACAACATCTCGCAGATCACAATAATGGGTACAAGATTTGATACTGGGTACCTTCTTTAACAAACCCTGGGCTAGAAGGTATGCACTGTGGTAATTCTTGTAAAGTCTTCCTAAAAGGAACTGCATATTGTTTTATCAATTATAATTTGAACATATTTTTAATTTAATGACTGACTGGCTGTCAGTTTAGGATCCTACTGAGGCCTGAATCTATTGAGATGCAAGTGAATGAGGATGGATATAGGATTGACTGGTTTAATGGAAAAGGGTATGTTAAATTGCACAGGTTTGTGTATTTTTTTATGTAAATCATTGACAAACGCCGCAGGCGTGACTTTTTTTGTGTGAAAATGTATGATAAAGCCAAAAGACATTTAAGGATGCATTTTAATTACACCGTTTTAAAGCCTATCGCAGATGTTGTGTTACATGGTGTAGATGTTTTTGTGTGATACCCCTCTGCAAAACCCCGGAGGCAGAATATGTGGACTCTGACATTCCTTGTTAACTTTGTTGTGAGATTCTATATTGTTTATTCAACTCTAATTGTGTATGAATGCACAACTTTATCACTGTAAACCTGAGATTTCCCTTGGAGGAAAATAAAAGCTCAGTTCAGTAGGCCTGAGATGGTTATGGTGGCAAACCAATGGTAACATCATTTGGAATTTTATGATGGCCTGCCTGATAAATACTTTGTGCAAAAGTGTAAACGCAATACAGTGGGGTCGAATTGGTTATGATGACAATCCAATGATTAAGCCTATTGACCTAACTGGTTGATTGGGAAAAGTTATGTTAGTCGACATAGGCCTGATTTATTTATAATGAATGTGATGACACTAGGGCAGATCTTGGTAAGATCAAGTAGGCTAACTCAAGGTGTAGCTCTTGGTGAGTGCAGCATCCTGGGTCACTATACCTATTCCTGGAGCACTACCTAGTCTTATTGCTGACAGTGGATATTGCCAGGAGGAAGGAACACTGAACTGCAGGAGTTCGGTGAGTGACAGAAGGGCACTATCAACTTTCACAGTGGAACACTCTAGGCCAACAGAGCATGCATTCAAGCCCCAGACCTCGCACAAGTATGTCTTCAGTTAATAACAACCCTACATGTGACTGCGCCATAATATCACAGCAGCCACGGATGTGGTCCTCCTCTAAGCACAGATCACCATGTGCACTGCATGGCTGCACCAATAGAACAATTCTCACAGTCAGGTAGGATGGGTAATCCATGCTTGGAGAGTGCTGGGCATCAGCAGACCTCAACGCTAGGACAAGAGTATTCACCAACCTCAAGCTCTGGTGGAGACCTGCTTACAGAGGACAACAAGGAAAAGAGACGGGGACAAAATGTGCCATGCCCCGGGTACAACTGGTAATTAAAAGTGTTCCTCTCCGCTGCAACAAATACTCCTTTAAAGTGGTTCACTTAATGTGCCATTTGCTATTGTAGACTTTAAGGGTCCCACACATACCTCAAGTCTAAGCCACAATAATTCTCCTATACCAGCTGCACGCTCTGAGGATACCAAGTAGTAAGAGGACAACGACAAAGCAGAGTGCGACTATAGTTCCGCTCAAAGAGGGTTGGGGTAGTGTACTTTGCCCTTAGACCATTCTTTCCTGGCCATGCCGCTATCGAGAGGAACTTCCTAGACCTCGATTTAGAAGAGTCCTTACAGAGAGAACAGTGCAATCGTCCACCCACTCTTCACTATGTGTAGAGTGTGAAAGAATATCCAATCTCAAAGTGCTAGGGATTGGGGACAGAGAAGAGCCTGGGCAAAACTAAAGAAACTGGAAGGAAGATACATTTTCAGTATCTCACATTCTTATCAGAAGGAAGAGACAGTATACACAAACTCTACACATCTACTGGATGCAATTGCGGGCATTGTAAGATGAACTCATTTCAATAAAATCGCTGAAACCAAAATTAAATCTCTCTGCCCCATGGTTTACTGAAACCCTGAAAGAAAGGAAAATCGAGTGCAGAGAGCTGCAGAGGCAATGGCGGAGAGAGTATACAGATAAATAGAAGCTGCAATTGAAAATAGCTTTCAAAAACTATAAAAAGCAAATTAGGAATGCTAAAGAAAACTATTACACAAGAACTATCACTAAAGCGGTTAATACATCGAAAAAAGTCTTTGATATGGTGAAAGAGATAGCACACACGGATTGTATAAAACATACAGTAGAACCTTTCCAGGAACTGTGTAATAATCTGTTTGACTTTTTTCATAATAAAATAGATCTAATCCGAAATGACAAATGACATACATAAGGAAAATAAGATCGAGCAAGAAAGGAAACGTAAAAATAAGGATAGATCCATGAACTTCACCCAAATTACTAATGTTAATATGCAGCAGGAAGATACTCATGGTTAAACTGATTAGAATGGAACTGTTAATAGAGGGTGTAGAATGCTAACCATGTCAATCTCTTCTGGCTCACTATTAGCTCTAATCCCCCACAAGACCTGGAAAGAAAGAGTGAATGAAAATCTGAATCCAATCCCTAGCTTTGGGAATGGTCCCATGTGCCTCGAAGAAGGCACTATTTACACCTTTACAGAGAAAACCTCTAGCTGATGTCCAGTTTCAAAGTAGCTACTTCTCAATCTCTCAACGTCCATACTGGTTTAGGATTGTAGTACAACTTGCCAGTAAAATATTAACCAATTTTCTAGAACACAATGATCTACTAGGACCAGGACAAATGGGCTTCAGGCCACCCCATGGTATGGATACTGCCCTAATCCTTGCAATCGATAAACTGGGAATGAGAGTTGATGGTGGACAGGCTGTAGTCCTGATTTGCTAGACCTATTGGCAGCTTTTGACACCGTTAACCAACAGACTAAAGGAGATAGGGGTGGAAGACATTTTTTAAAGTGGGAGGATCCTACTTATCTGGGAGATGTCAAGCAATATCTCTTCCTCCCTTTAGGTCAAAATTGCACATGGGATGCCACATGATCAGCGTTAAGCTTCATTCTTTTGAATGTATACTTACGTCCACTACTGACCTTGATTAAATCATTTGGTATGTCTTTCATTAACTATACACATGACACACAATTAACAGAAATTACATTATACTCCACTCAGCTAGAAAAACGTCACGCCCGCTATACTGAGAAGGTAAAGTGGCACAGCGAGAGTACATTCAAATTGAATGGAAGTAAGACAGAGTTTCTGTGTTGTTCCCCTGGAAATGTTCTGTATCAACTTCTGAGCATTTTCTGACCTTGGACAAGCAACGCAGATCTAATAACTGCAAGGTCAGTTTGAAATCTAGGAGTTCAGATTTATGAGAAACTTTCCATGAAAACTCTAATGTGAATACAAATGTTGCTACCTGCTATGGACTCATGAGGAACCTGAGAAAAATAGCTCCTCTGATTCCACAGCCAGCATGGAAACTGGTAGTGCAGAGTACAATAAATATTAAGCAGCAGGAGTACTGTAACACCCTTCTATTGGGAACTCCAGATTATCTGCTTTAAAGATTGCACAGGAAACAATTGATGGATGCTAAACTAGCACTCACTAAATCAAGATTAGACTACTCACCAGGGACCCTAAAAAAACTACACTGAGTACCAATTAAAGAAAGAAGTATTTTCAAAGCTGTGTGTATAGTCCATAAGGCGATAAATTGTTCAGGATCTAGACCTCTACAAAAGAAATTCAACAATTCCAAACCTGGGGGTATGCTGAGATCTACATCTGCATACCTGGTCTATGTACCTGGGCTTAAGAAAACTAGGGTAGGCGGGAGAGCCTTGCTAGTCAAGGCAGCAAATTTTTGAAACAAGCTTCCAATCTCCCTCAGATCAAACGGAAATCTTCTGAGCGTTAGGAATAAACTAAAAACATGGCTCTTTCCAAAATAAATGAGATAGCCTATAGAGCCTTTAGTCTATAAAAGAATAAAAGTGGTAAATCCCGTAGTCAACTGGTGGTCTCGGTTAGCGCCAAGATGTCTGTTAGGTGAATGTTGCACTTTACAAATTAGATAATAATAATCATGAGGGACGTCGCATGGCCAAGTGAGGGGGTCCACTGCTACATCCTCTCCACACTACCCTCTCCAATGTGTCCAAAGGGGAAGCATCATCCCAACTTCTCTTCAACTTTGGAAACCCTGATGGATGAACTAACCTAATTTGGACCATGATGGACTCAATGAGGTAAGACACCTAGACAACACACTCAGAAATAAAATTAGGACAGGTGGATTTCAGGACATTTCAATCCTACCTTAACATAACAGCCCTCGAGGAACAGGTGGATGCTATCAACAGCGCCCTACCTCTACCAAGAACTCTGGGTGATGCAAAAGAAAATAGTGGAGATGGAAGACAGAATCCAAAGGAATAACATTCAATTGCTGAGCCCCCCTACAAACACACAGAGGGCACATTTACCTTCCTAAAAACCCTCCTTTCTGCAGATCACAGGTCTACATTTGTCCACCTTTTGGATTCCAGAGAGAACATAGAATATGTTCTTGAGTTTGCAGTAATCAAGCAGCGCCGAGACACATTATTGTTTGCTTATTACAATGCCAACAGGTCAGGTAGGTGATCATAGTAGCAAAACAACACAATGCACCATTCAAAGAGGCAAAAATATTAATTACGGCATACTTCGTGCAGGACAGAATGATAAAAAGTGAAAACAATTGGCTAAGCAAACCCCCACCACTCCTCTTCCCCATCCTGGAAATGAAACATTCGATATGGTTTGCTAAATGGTATACAACTGTTACAATGCATTTTTTACAACGCAATACCATTACAACGGATCTTTTACAACGCAAATACTGTTACAACGCATACTTTTATAACTCATACTGTTACAACGCTAGTACTTTTACAAAGCAGGTACTTTTACAACGCATTTTTGATATATTTTTAGATATAATTTTTATGTTTAAAAAAGGGTATTATAGTATTAATTTTATGTAATGTAATGTATATTTTATTAATTAGAGTATTAATTTGGGTACTATAGAATTTATAAATATTTATTATTTTTTTCATTTTTTTTATTAAATAAAACTATTTTTTAAACTAACAATGTAATAATTTAAATTTGTAGTATTAATTTCTTTATTTATTAGAGTATTAATTTGACTACTATAGATTTTAAAAATATTTTTAACATTTTTTTCAATTTTTTTAAATAAATAATACTATTTTTAAATATAACTATTTTTGAATATAACAATAAAATATTTTAATTTTGTAGTATTATTTTCTTTATTTCTTTATTTTTTGGGTATTATTGATTTAAATAATAAAATAAAATTTAGAAAAACTGTATAATAGGCATAGTATTAATTTTTTAGTACTAAAAATGACTATATTTTATAATTACAATTGCCTATTTTATTTTAGAAGTATTAATTTATTTATTTATTCATTTGAGTAATATTTTTGAAACTAATTCAAATGAATTTAAAAAGATTATTAATTTCTTTAATTTTTAAGGGACTTTAATATTTAAAATAATTTTTACATAAAATAACATTATTTTAATATTAGTTTTTTAAAAGAGTATTTAAGTAAATAAACAAAGGCTACTATTGTAATTATATATATTGTATTTATTTTCAAATTTAATATCTGTTTATATATATTAAATTATTTTTATTAGTATTTTTGGGTATTATAAAATTCTATTGTATATATTTATTAAATGAAAATAAAAATAAAAATATATATTTGTAATAAAAGAATTAGGATATTTTGATATAAATTTGATGTAATATATTGATTTGTTTTGTTTACATTTTTTTTTTTAAAAATTGTACTTTACAACTATTTCTTATTTCTAAAAATTAAGTCTATATTTTTTGAACTTTAAGGATAAAAAAATATTATAAAAATATTTAATTTATATTTATAAAATTATTTTATTGAGAGTATATTTGTTTTACATTTTTCAAAAATATGGTTCCCACGGTTTAATATTGTTTTCAATGAATACATTTGTCCTTCATTTATGTTCATGATTTCAGGATATGTGTACAGCGGTCCGGAATAATAGAAAAGGAAAGCACAGGAAAGAATCGGCAAATAAGTGAAAATATAGAAGACAACAGGTAAGCAATGTAAGTAGTTAATTTAAATCAAATTAGTTTTAAAATTAATCAAAGTAATAAGTAAAAAAAACTAGAAATCAGTTTGTAAATCAGTTTATTTTTTATTTCTGCATTGACAAATAATTTTGAAAAAAACATCAAATTTTTATTAATTTAATGCAAATTTTTGTATATTTATATACATAATAGAAAAATAAATATAAAAAATAACTTTATTAATAAATATGTATTTTATCTAAATGTACATTAGTCCTTTCTTTATCGTTGCAGCACATTTTGACGTCATGACGTTTACGTGAGAGTCATCGGCCATTTTGTGGAGTATCGGAGCAGGAAGCAGCTGTTGAGGTTGCTCGAATTGTAAAAAATGTAAATAATAACACATGTCGATACCCGTATTTCTAGAATATGCCTATGTTGGGTCGGAGGGTGGGGGAAGATCGGAAACTGTTATTTATGAATAATTAGTTGTATTTAATGCATACTAAGTGATTTACACTGTATGTATAACAAAATGGAAATCTTTTGGTATGCAATGTATTTAAATGCATTTTCTTTCTTCGAAAAAGTTTTGTAAAACGATGTT
The DNA here is from genome assembly GCF_964263255.1 of Lissotriton vulgaris. Taxonomy (NCBI): domain Eukaryota; kingdom Metazoa; phylum Chordata; class Amphibia; order Caudata; family Salamandridae; genus Lissotriton; species Lissotriton vulgaris. The sequence goes on along the minus strand of NC_141688.1, from coordinate 189,062,074 downwards.
TGAAAAAGTTAGTTTCACGTAATTGTTGATAAAACATTATTCAATAGTAAACAGTGATATATCCCATGGTGTTTTCGTGATTTATGAAAAAGGATAATTTAGGTCTGTTTGATAGTGTTGTATAATTTGGAAAAAATGTTTTGATGAAAGGCCGAATTGTTTATCACTCTTATTAGCAAAAAAAACGGAAGTATAAATTTATTGATTATATTTGAGTTACTATATTTTGGGGAAAAAAACACTTTTTTTTAGTTTTTTGTTCTGTTGATTTTTATGCATTGATAATTTTTAATTAAATAAGATTGTACATATGAAAGGTTGAATTGTTTTTCATTCAATGCAGAAAAAATAGGTGGAGCATATATTTAATTTGGCTTACCAAAAAGGATTGAATGGTAGAAAAAAAATGATGTCTTGTTTAAAAACATTGAAGTTTGTTGTAAATTAATTTTTGAAAAAAATGGTTAAATAATTTGTCTAGATCGGTATTATCATAGGAATATCACGTTACTGCTTTAAGAAATAGTTTTATCAACATTTGTACGGTGTAGACTGGAAACATGAAGAGTGTAAGCTATGAAAAATGCATTTACAACATTTGCAAAGTAATGTTGAAAAGATTAGCTATAATGTAAAACATTTTCTTTGCTAATTATTGTTTTCAAAATAATCAAATATTTTTATTTTGAAAAGGAAAAAAAATATTATTGGTTATAAGGGGATGATTATGATATTGTTTAAAAAAAAATCACGTTTTGAAAAATTAAAATTAATAAAAAGGTTGGTGACCCAACATATAATTTAGCAAAAAATTAAAAAAAAAATATTTATAGCCAATTAAAATTAGAAAGGGAGTAAATTTAGAGCAAAGCAGGTAAGTAATGTCAATATGTGTTTAAAAAGAAAGGATGTTAGCAAGATTCTCAAGGTAATCTAGAGCCACACACAACGAAAACTGTTGTATAAGTCCCAATAGTCGTTCAGACATTTCCTTTGTTCTTTGAGTAATCCGTGAGTTTAGACTACCTGTGAGAGTTTGTGATAATCTCATTTCTTGAAAACTTTGCTCCTTCTTCAAAGTTTCAAGAAATGAATAGAAATTCGGGTGGGGTCTTCCAATTATATGCTTGAAGGAGTTATGCCATCCCTCAATGGCATTATTTGTTTTAGCCTCTCCCTTTAGGCAACTCGAATAACAGTTCCACCACTCCACATGGAAACGTGTCTTCCTCCTGCGACCCGATCTGCCTAGGTGTCCAATCCATGTGTCTTCCATATAATTTAGAATTGGTGCCAATTTATCTTCGTTTGTTAAATAATATTCAGATTCTGTAATGGCAGTGTAGTACTCATCTACACTTTCGGGAGGGACAAAACAAAGAGCTGTTAGTTTTTTAATTCGACTTGAAGTTTGCTGTCTGTTGAGTATTCTGTAACTAAGGGTGTTTTCTGTAATTTACGCCAGAATGCCTGGGAAAAATGGAAAAAACACCCCTGAATTTGGGTATCCGTGTACATTTTGTTGATCACATTGATCATGCTCAATTCAAAATCCATTATTATTTTCCTGGGGCTTTGGTTAGTTTTAGATTTAATCACAGTTAAAAATTCTGTGTAAGTTGCAGAAGTCTTATCAGGCAGCAAACTATACACTAGGGGTATTACACTATTGTTTATTTTTGCGTGTACAGTATAAATTTGGGTGAATGGATGGGGCGTGCTTTTAAACGTTCCATCCATCATCCAAATTTCACTACTTTCAAGCTTTAAAAGGTTGCGGGGAGTACTAAAAATTAGGATACGCTTTAGAGGGTTTTCATTGTCATGCAGAAGGAAAGGTTCATTAGCAAAAGAAATAGTAAGTTCGTGTGGAATATTGATATCAGAAAAGCTATGTGGAGTACTAATTTGAGTATTACTTGCCTGCTTTTGACGTTGTATAATTCTACGCAAATTATGAATGGTAGGCATATTACTAGCAACATGGGTAGGGACATGCTGAGCAACCTCTCTCAAAATGGATCCTGTGGAATCATTGGAGGTGCTTGCAATAACTTTCATCTCATTTACTGTTTCTCTTACATCACCTTCCATTGCAGAGGCAGAGTGGTTATGGTCGGTTGTTCTTACAATAATGTCATCGACCGTAACCGCTCTGCCGCTGCAACGGGTTGTAAAGTATTGCACGCATGTCCAATGATTCCGTGGAAAACTTATCCTTTCCTTACAATAAATGTAACCTGCATGGTTAAGGAGTCGATTTCCTTTCCTGGACTTGATATAGTTAGCGGTAGGATGTGTAGACATTGTCTGAAAAGAAAAAAAAATGTTATTAAATTTTTGTAAATGTATTCAAAATTGTAATTTTTGTTGCATTTTCAAATTTGTTATGTATAATATATTCCATTTGTGTTACATTACTGCTTAATATATTCATACAATTGCTGGTATCTTTAGTACTGAACTATCCAGCACTTTCCTTAATGTAGTACTAACTTGGAGTTGGAATACTATTTTATACCTCTATATGATCCTGCATTTCCCTACTGCAGCACTTACTTGGAGTTGGAATTGTAATTTATACCTCTATACTATCCTGCACTTTCCCTACTGCAGCACTTACCCGGAGTTGGAATAGTAATTTATACTTCTACACTATCCAGCACTTTCCTTACTGCAGCACTTACCCGGAGTTGGAATAGTAATTTACACCTCTAGACTATCCAGCACTTTCCCTACTGCAGCACTTACCCGGAGAAGGAATAGTAATTTATACTTCTACACTATCTAGCACTTTCCCTACTGCAGCACTTACCCGGAGTTTGAATAGTAATTTATACCTCTACACTATTCAGCACTTTCCCTACTGCAGCACTTACCCGGAGTTGGAATAGTAATTTATACCTCTACACTATCCAACACTTTCCCTACTGCAGCACTTACCCAGAGTTGGAATAGTAATTTACACCTCTAGACTATCCAACACTTTCACTACTGCAGCACTTACCCGGAGTTGGAATAGTAATTTATACCTCTATACTATCCAGCACTTTCTCTACTGCAGCACTTACCCGGAGTTGGAATAGTAATTTACACCTCTAGACTATCCAGCACTTTCCCTACTGCAGCACTTACCCGGAGTTTGAATAGTAATTTATACCTCTACACTATCCAACACTTTCCCTACTGCAGCACTTACCCAGAGTTGGAATAGTAATTTACACCTCTAGACTATCCAGCACTTTCCCTACTGCAGCACTTACCCGGAGTTGGAATAGTAATTTACACCTTTACACTATCCAGCACTTTCCCTACTGCTGCACTTACCCGGAGTTGGAATAGTAATTTACACCTCTAGACTATCCAGCACTTTCCCTACTGCAGCACTTACCCGGAGTTTGAATAGTAATTTATACTTCTACACTATCCAGCACTTTCCCTACTGCAGCACTTACCCGGAGTTGGAATAGTAATTTACACCCCTAGACTATCCAGCACTTTCCCTACTGCAGCACTTACCTGGAGTTGGGATAGTAATTTATACCTCTACACTATCCAGCACTTTCCCTACTGCAGCACTTACCCGGAGTTGGAATAGTAATTTACACCTCTAGACTATCCAGCACTTTCCCTACTGCAGCACTTACCTGTATTTGGAATAGTAATTTATACCTTAAGATTATCCAGCACTTTCCCTACTGCAGCACTTACACGGAGTTGGAATAGTTATTTATACCTCTACACTATCCAGCACTTTCCCTACTGCAGCACTTACCCGGAGTTGGAATAGAAATTTATACCTTTACACTATCCAGCACTTTCCCTACTGCAGCACTTACCCGGAGTTGGAATAGTAATTTACACTTCTAGACTATCCAGCACTTTCCCTACTGCAGCACTTACCCGGAGTTTAAATAGTAATTTATACTTCTACACTATCCAGCACTTTCCCTACTGCAGCACTTACCCGAAGTTGGAATTGTAATTTACAAGTCTAGACTATCCGCCACTTTCTCTACTGTTGCACTTACTTAGATTTGGAACAGAATTTAAAAGCTCTTTACTATCCAGCTCTTTTTTGATTGGAGCAGTTATGCAGAACTAATATATAAATTTATATGTTTACATTGTCTAGCTTTATACATTTTGTTGCTTTCAATTGTGTTTTTTGTGGTTACCTACTTTCTTTTACTTAGTAATTATTAATATTTTCACTCATGCTCTATTCTTATGTGTATAATGTATTTGGAATTTCACTTACTTTTCAAATTAGAGCTTTTCTCAGTTGAAATGTGTTTTTGATCTTGTTTTTTGCTTCAGTTGTTGGTTTTGAAGATATTGCTTTTGGTGGGTTGTGCTCTGCAAAAAAGTGTATGGTAAAAAAATTGTGATTTATGATTTGTGAAGAAAGCGACTTTTTACAAGTTCAATGTTTACATGTTTTTTTATTCAATATACATTTAATTAATGCTCAATTTTAGAGATAAATAATTTATAAAAGACGTTTGATTTGCAAATTATACCTGTAATCTATTTACCATTTTGTGAACTGCACCACTTATCTTGAGTTGGAATAGTAATTTATTCCTCAAGACTATCCGGCAATTACTCTAGTCTATCCAGCACTTACCCTACTGCAGCACTTACCCGGAGTAGGAATAGTAATTTACACCTCTAAACTATCCATCACTTTCCCTACTGCAGCACTTACCCGGAGTTGGAATAGAAATTTATACCTTTAAACTATCCAGCACTTTCCCTACTGCAGCACTTACCCAGAGTAGGAATAGTAATTTACACCTCTAGACTATCCAGCACTTTCCCTACTGCAGCACTTAACCTGGAGTTGGAATAGTAATTTATACCTCTACACTATCCAGCACTTTCCCTACTGCAGCACTTACCTGGAGTTGGAATAGTAATTTACATCTCTAGACTATCCAGCACTTTCCCTACTGCAGCACTTACCCGGAGTAGGAATAGTAATTTAAACCTCTAGACTATCCAGCACTTTCCCTACTGCAGCACTTACCCGGAGTTGGAATAGTAATTTATACCTCTACACTATCCAGCACTTTCCCTACTGCAGCACTTACCCGGAGTAGGAATAGTAATTTACACCTCTAGACTATCCAGCACTTTCCCTACTGCAGCACTTACCTGGAGTTGGAATAGTAATTTATACCTCTACACTATCCAGCACTTTCCCTACTGCAGCACTTACCTGGAGTTGGAATAGTAATTTATACCTCTAGACTATCCAGCACTTTCCTTACTGCAGCACTTACCCGGAGTTGGAATAGTAATTTACAAGTCTAGACTATCCGGCACTTTCTCTACTGTTGCACTTACTTAGATATGGAACAGAATTTAAAAGCTCTTTACTATCCAGCTCTTTTTTGATTGGAGCAGTTATGCAGAACTAATAAATACATTTATATGTTTACATTGTCTAGCTCTATACATTTTGTTGCTTTTAATTGTGTTTTTTTGTGGTTACCTACTTTCTTTTACTTAGTAATTATTAATATTTTCACTCATGCTCTATTCTTATGTGTATAATGTATTTGGGATTTCACTTACTTTTCGAATTAGAGCTTTTCTCAGTTGAAATGTGTTTTTGATCTTGTTTTTTGCTTCAGTTGTTGGTTTTGAAGATATTGCTTTTGGTGGGTTGTGCTCTGTAAAAAAATGTATGGTAAAAAAATTGTGACTTATGATTTGTGAAGAAAGCGACTTTTTACAAGTTCAATGTTTACATTTTTTTATTCAATATACATTTAATTAATGCTCAATTTTAGAGTTACATAATTTATAAAAGACATTTGATTTCCAAATTATATCTGAAATCTATTTACCATTTTGTGAACTGCACCATTTATCTTGAGTTGGAATAGTAATTTATTCCTCAAGACTATCCAGCAATTACTCTAGTCTATCCAGCACTTACCCTACTGCAGCACTCACCCGGAGTAGGAATAGTAATTTATACTCCTACACTATCCAGCACTTTACCAACTGCACCACTTACCTTGAGTTGGAATAGTAATTTATACCTCTAGACTATCGTGCACTTACCCTACTGCAGTACTTACCCGGAGTAGGAATAGTAATTTATACCTCTTCACTATCCACCACTTTCCCTACTGCAGCACTTACCTGGAGTTGGAATAGTATTTTACACCTCTAGACTATCCAGCACTTTCCCTACTGCAGCACTTACCCGGAGTTTGAATAGTAATTTATACCTCTACACTATCCAACACTTTCCCTACTGCAGCACTTACCCAGAGTAGGAATAGTAATTTACACCTCTAGACTATCCAGCACTTTCACTACTGCAGTACTTATCTGGAGTTGGAATAGTAATTTATACCTCTATACTATCCAGCACTTTCCCTACTGCAGCACTTACCCGGAGTTGGAATAGTAATTTATAACTTTACACTATCCACCACTTTCCCTACTGCAGCACTTACCCGGAGTTTGAATAGTAATTTATACCTCTACACTATCCAGCACTTTCCCTACTGCAGCACTTACCCGGAGTAGGAATAGTAATTTACACCTCTAGACTATCCAGCACTTTCCCTACTGCAGCACTTACCCGGAGTTGGAATAGTATTTTACACCTCTAGACTATCCAGCACTTTCCCTACTGCAGCACTTACCCGGAGTTTGAATAGTAATTTATACCTCTACACTATCCAACACTTCCCCTACTGCAGCACTTACCCAGAGTTGGAATAGTAATTTACACCTCTAGACTATCCAGCACTTTCCCTACTGCAGCACTTACCTGGAGTAGGAATAGTAATTTACACCTCTAGACTATCCAGCACTTTCCCTACTGCAGCACTTACCCGGAGTTGGAATAGTAATTTACACCTTTACACTATCCAGCACTTTCCCTACTGCAGCACTTACCCGGAGTTGGAATAGTAATTTACACCTCTAGACTATCCTCTACTTTCTCCAACTGTTGCACTTACTTGGAGTTTTAATAGCACTTTATACCGCGATAACATCCAGCACTTTCCCTAATGCAGCACTTATTTTGAAATGAAAAATTATGTTTTACTTAAATATTTTGCGGTCAATACTTCAGCAATATATCTTCTGTTGATTGCAATTTCAATGTATTTCATATTGTAAAATGTATTATTTATGATGTATTGCACTCACTTTTAAACTTGGAGTTTTTTTGACTTCAAACGTTTTTTTAATCTTCTTCTTTCCTTCAGCTGTTGCTTTTCTGGATTTTCCTTTTGGTGGCTAGTACACTGGAAATAATAAATGTAAAAAAATATGTTACTTATGCATTCTGATTATTTAGGACTCTTACAAGTACATTGTTTGAATGTTTTCTACTTATTATTAGTTTTATTGAGGTTCAGTGATTTTCAAAACATGTTTTAAAGATGATAGAATCGAAAAATATACCTCTGTTCTATTCTGCACTTTCCGTACTGCGGTACTTATCTGGAGTTGGAATAGTAATTTATACCTCTATACTATCTTGCACTTTCCTTACTATAGCACTTACCCGGATTATTTAAATTAATTAATACCTCGATTTTATCATGCACTTTTTATACTGTAGCACTTATTTGGATGTAGAATATAATGTTTTAGTTTTAGGCTAAGCAGCACTTTCTCTACTCTAGCACTTACCCGGAGTAGGAATACTAATTTATATATTTCAATAGTAATTCTTCTTTTTTTTCTGCACTTTCCTCGTGTATGAACACTAATATATAATACAAGACTATTGACAATTTTACCCTCTGCAGCATTTACCATAAGATTCAGTTGTATTTTATACTTGTGGACTTTCCAAACACAATACATGATTGACCAAATGTTGACAAATGTTACAGACTCTCCTCATTTTATATATATAACATATATTTATTTTTTAAATTTCGGATTTACCTTTGAAACGAAGGTTAGATATTTGATTTTTCACAGATTGATGTTTTTTCTTATCTCTTATCAAGGCTCGGTTTTTCTATCTTAAACATAAAAAAATAATATAAATTAATCAGTTTCTAGTCTACATGTTTTTAATAAAAAATGCTCTATTTACTCTGCCATAGAATTTTTTTTATTACCTTTTTTAAAAGATGTCGACTCACTTTATTCTGGTAGTTATGAACTGGAATTTATTTTTGAAGTGATTTTTCTGTCAAAAAAATTCACAACATTTATTTATAATGCGACTTATTTCGACTACTGTATGATAAAGTTGTTCAAAAAATAATTAATATGTACCTTCTTCTAAGTTTTAAAAACGGTTCGTAGTCTCGAATTCAATTTTTTTCCTGGTCACACGTTTTCTGCGGCTATGAAGTGATTTCTACGAGTAATATATTAAACACATTTTAACTTTATGTTAACGCATTTAAATGTTATTGCGTTTTATTTTTCTACTCATCAAAAATAGTTGTATGTGAAAATATATTTTTTGCGTAATTTCTTAAAATGTGTTTCTTTCACGTTTTTGTTTAATAATTCTCAGTAATATTTTCGAAATAACAGTTAAATGTTTAAATAATAATGATATTTATTATTATTTTATTAGACATTCACTTTAAATAAAATATTTTCATTTTGTTATCGTTTTCTGTTAAGGTTACTTACTTGCAAATCGTTTTATTCTTTGGCTCTGTCAGTACAACGGGTCTCAAAAGGTGAAAAGGTCAGAGGTTCAGATTTCACGTCTGCTCTCTCGGGTAGTTGAGGATCAACTAGTTTCAAAATGGTGTCTGTCTACTATTTATACGTTTCGATTACTGACTCAATTTTATTAGTAAAAATATGCGCTAGAAATGGTTTTTAATTTTACATTTATTTCTCTGTAAACGTATATTTTAAAAATTAATTACAAGTAATTTAGTTTGCGTTAATTCTGCCGTTTTGGCATCCATTTTGGATAATGTGTTGTGGTATTAATTCATTGAAATAATAGTAGGACTAATCATTTTAATACCTTCTCAAAATGGCGTCTATGAATCATACTATATCTGTTCCAATATCTGCAAGGATAAATATCGTGCATATAATTGTTTCATTTTTTTTTTTAATTTTGAAATGTAATGTGGTAAAATGACATAATTTTTAGCAGTCAGAGTATTAATTTAAGTACTCGAGTATTAATTTTAATACTCGAGTATTTATTTATAAAAAAAATACTTAGTTTTCGTTATAATATGGTAGTTTTTTTCTCCAAAATTTAATACACTTCCCCACCCAAAACCCCTATTTTCCCTGCATCCCGTGCCAGGTTTTATTTTACATAAAAAAAAAATATATATATATTTCTGCGTTGTAATGGTATACGTTGTTATATGTTGCGTTGTAATGGTATTTTTGCTAATAAAGTACTATTTTGCGTTGTTCATGGTGTTCAATTCCTAATGAGTTGAGCCAATCAAGAAATGGACTCATCGGGACCTCCCGAGGATTTCATACCATAAACACCATAGACCAGCCCTGGGAGTGGGGGCAGGGGGTACGGGGGGGGGATAAACCTTTATATATGACCCAGTGTTGGAGCGTTGGAAACTGCAAGCTACGAGATGGCAAGAAAGGGATGCACTAGCGCCTCCAAAGATGGCACAGAAAGACAGAGACAAATTGAGCTCCCCTCTGAAGATTTAGATATTTGATGTGCTGAGGCTGATAAGTGGCAAGGGGTATATCATTCACCAACATTTCCAAGTTAAATATCTGCCTGGTTTGTCATCCGTTGTTATTCTCCCACTGACAATGCCTTATTATTAATATTATTATTATTAGGGATTTTTTGTAGAGCGCACAGCTACTCAATAGAGCATCCCGGCGCGAGCCCAAACATCAAAGGGAAACCAAAGCAGAATGAACAGAAACAGGCAAATTAAAGAAGAAGGTTTTGCGCTAGTCTGTTCAAGGGGTAGAGCAATACCCTAATAGTTACTTGAAACTTGGTAAGGGCCGATACCAGACTGAAAAACACTATTATATACATCTGCTATGATTACAATGTAAAAGATTGTAGGCATAATGAATGTCTCAGGGGGGGAAAAGAATAATTAATTAATGTAAGGATGTTGGAGAAGCTGAAACCTGGGGGATAGCTCACAAGTTCAAAGTAGTTTGTTAGTTGTCAAATGGTTGGGGATCATAACCTCAAATTTGTTGGTACTAAATATATCCGGTACTCATACCCACTCTTGTACTCTCTATTTTTCTTTCACCTATCCTTTTTTTCCTTTCCTTTCTCCTTTTACCCTCTTTTTCACCAGTAATTGAACCCAATTGGCTTTGTATACTATTGTTAGTGACACTATAGGTATCAGTCTGAGACTAGTCAGACATAACCATAGGTGTACAGACACGACCCAAGCTATTCGACTCCTTTCATTGAAAGGGATGGTCCACTATATCAAGAGACCCTTGCTTATCTAGCCACAAAATTCCATGATATTATTATTTTGCGAGAAACTCACTTGTATGAATGAGAATCAGAAATGTTGAACCAGGATTGGGTGGGCAGAGCGGTAGGTAGGAGCTTCACTGGCAGAAAAAACAGATCCCCCACACCCACAGCACAATCAACATATTCAAAGAAATGTGTAGTAGATAATTTATTTCACACATTTATTACAATACATGATACTGAAAACAGGGATTAACCCAGCAGCTAGATATGCTTCTGCCAAGATCAAAATAATGACTATAGCACTAGTGATGGGTCTTATTTATCCCCTATTCAAGTGGAGACACATTTTTCATATCCCGCTCCAGGGTGGTTACAGAATTAGATAACGCCATAAAGCAATACTAGGAAATGTCATGGAGAATACTGAATTGATGGACCCATGGTGGTAGCTACACTGGAAAGACATGGACTACACAGTTATTTCATATTTTCATTGATTATTATCTAGGATAGATTATATGTTGCTTACTCACTCATTAGTACCAGTGCTGCAAGATATTACAGGGGTAATTACGAACCATGCCCTGACACCATTAGAGCTCAAACTTGGACATATTACACCCACCACAAAAGTCAGAGGAACATAGATGTAAAGGGGGGTCAGGAATGGACTGGACACGTTGCCTTGGTAAAGAGGGTTTTATTTTAACATAAAGTTTCTTTTTCCTAAAGGTTAGTCTCTCTTTGGCAAACCCTGCAGGATCCGTGATGTCGACTGGCTTGGGGTGTTCTTTTCGTCGTTCGGATTGTCAGGCAGGCGATTCTTCCCAAAGGACCTCTCGCAGGGGATATGCCGGAAACAAAATAAAAGAAAAGGACCAATTACTGCCACGTCCTATTACTCTTTTGTTCCCAGGAACCAAGGGGTGAGGGATCACCTAAGTGCTGCAATCTCTTACGGAGAACTCCAGTGATGGACGTGAGGGTCGGTATATTTACAGGAAAGGGTAGTGCAGGGATACTAGGGAGGGGGCAGTTCTTTTAAGGCGGGTGAAGTTCCCCGTCGTCCCACCCAGTTCGAGATACGGTCCCGTACCTGTCGGAGCCACACTCCTCCCTCGGGAGCGTGGCACGGCGCTGCGCGGTCTCGTTGGCCTCCTGGCACGTCTTCTTCGGACAGGGCTTCACCTTGTTCCAGATCGTCTGCTTCTCGTCCTCGCGTTGTGGGTTCCACGTCCCGGCGGCGTCCTTCCTCCACGCTCTCCTCTTCCCGGTCCTCGCCTCCGGTGGTGATGTCACACGCCGACCTCCAAGGTTCCGGTCCTTTATCCAATGAAAGGAAGGCTACGTCACATGGGGCAGTCCTGGCGTCCCGTTCTGTATGCCAGTTAAAGGAGCCGTGTTGTATTTCTGGTGACGATGTTCCCCACGTGAAAGGCTCGACCTGTGGAGAAGGAGCAACCATTTCTTCAGTGTTAACAGACCACCAGTTACTTTCATTACTGCAGTCCTGACTATCAGTCCTTGTCCCGGTCACCTGGTTACACACCTCCCCCCCTGGATTCTCCCGATCGGGGAGAAGGGGCGATCTAGACAAGAAGTCCGCATTAGCGTTGTCCCTTCCCTTGCGGTGTTTTATGACAAAGGAAAAGGGCTGTAGGAACAAGGACCACCTGAGAACCCTGGGATTAAGGGACATGTTCCTTTGCATCCATTGCAATGGCGCATGGTCTGTGTAGAGTACAAATGGACGTCCCTCCAGGTAATACCTTAGTTTATCCACAGCCCACCGGATAGCTAAGCATTCCCGTTCAATCGTAGGGTATTTCCTTTCCCTGGGGTGCAACTTACGACTTAGGAACAGTACAGGGTGTTCGATACCATCCCCCCCTTCCTGCGACAACACAGCCCCAATTCCTACCTCAGAGGCATCAGTGGCTAACGAAAACGTTTTGTTGTAGTCCGGAGGAATCAACACTGGGTTCGTAGTGATAGCTCTTTTCAGTGCCTCAAATGCTTCCCTAGCCTCCCGGGAGGGTTGACTCAACTGAGAGGGTTTGGCTGCCTGGCTGAGGAGATCTGTCAAGGGACTGGCGGTGGCCGCAAAATTCTCTATAAAGCGTCTGTAGTATCCAATTAGGCCTAGGAATCCCCTCAAGTCTCTTTTGGTGGAAGGGAAAGGGGTCTGCATGATAGCCTTAACCTTCTCTTCTTGGGGGGGCGATGACTCCCTCTCCTAGCAGAAATCCTAAATACTTGACCCTGGGAAACGCGGCTCTTGACTTTTTAGCGTTAACATGTAAACCTGCTTTGTTCAGGGCCTGTAGTACTTTCTGTACATGTCTCAAATGTTCTTCCCAGGTCTTACTGAATATCACTATGTCGTCTAGGTAGACGGAGCAAAACTGTTTCAGGTCTGATAGGACTCGGTTCATTAGCCTTTGAAAGGTGGCTGGTGCCCCATGTAAGCCAAAGGGCAATACATTGAACTCGTAGAGTCCCTCCTCTGTGGCAAATGCTGTTTTTTTTCTGTCCTCCTCTCTCAGGGGCACCTGCCAATAGCCTTTTGTAAGGTCTAGCGTTGTTATATATCTTGCCTCTCCAATCCGTTCAACTAACTCGTCCACTCGTGGTATGGGATAGGCGTCGAAGGCCGATATGGCATTCAAAGCCCTAAAATCCATACAAAAACGAGTGGAGCCATCTGGTTTTGGGATCATCACTATGGGAGATGACCAGTTACTGTGAGAGGGCCTGATGACTCCCAACTTGAGCATTTCTTCCACCTCCCTTTTGACATCCCCTCTCCTAGCAGCCGGAATCCTATATGGCCGTTGTTTGATTATCTTCCCTTCCTCTGTCTGTATTTGGTGTTCTGTCAGATGGGTCAGCCCAGGGGTGTCTGAGAATATGGAAGAAAAGGGACTGAGAGTCCTTAACAAGCTTTCCTTTTCTTGTTCTGTTAACTCAGGGTTGACTGGTAACTGGTCTAAGGTACTTAGGGACTTACAGACCGGTAAACCAAAATGGGCAGCTTTTGGAGGGGGTCCTATCCATTTTTTTAGAAGGTTTATGTGGAAGGTTTGGCTACTGGAGGGCGATAACTGGACTCTATATGTAGTTTGGCCTATGGTGTCTATCACGGGGTAGGGACCTAGCCACTCGCTTTTAAACTTCTGGGTAGAAGAAGGAAGCAACACCAACACCAAATCGCCTTTTTCTAGAGTACGCCATTTTTTTCCCTTATCGTAATAGAATTTCTGTTTACGTTGTTGTGTTTCTGCATGGGAATATGCTAAATCCCTGAGCTTTCCCAACTTGGATTGGAGTTGTTGCGTATATTCCAAGAGGGATCTTTGTTCCTCTATGCCTTCCTGTTCCCATGCTTCCTTGGTTATTTCTAGGAGGGACCTGGGCTGCCTTCCGTACAACAACTCAAAAGAGGAACATCCCAAACTGCTCTGTACTTGAGCCCTTAACACATATAGTGCTAGGGGAAGAAGTCTGTCCCATTCCTTGCTCTACAGTTAGCATCTTCTTCAAGGTTGTTTTCAATGATCGGTTATACCTCTCAACGAGGCCATCCGTCTGAGGATGATATGCCGATGTTTTAATTTGATGCACATCTAACAGTTTGCACACTTCCTTCACCAACTTTGATACAAAAGGGGTACCTTGATCCGTAAGGATCTCTTTAGGGAATCCTACTCTCGCGAATAGTTCAACCATTCTATCTGCTATGTTCCTGGTAGTGGGAGTCTTCAATGCAAAAGCCTCAGGGAACCTAGTGTGATAATCCACTATAACCAATGCATAAGTGTTTCCGCTGGAAGACCGGGGTAAGGGACCTATAAGGTCCATCCCCACCCTTTCAAACGGTTTACCTATGAGAGGCATCGGTTGCATAGGGACAGCTTGGGGTCGCGTCAGGTTTTTCTTTTGACAGATGGCACATTTCTTGCAGTATAATTCTGCCTCTTTATAAAGGCCGGGCCAAAAGAAATGGCGTACAATGTTCTGGGTGGTTTTCTCGGCCCCGGAATGACCGGCTGTGAGATGTGCATGGGCATAATACAGGATCTGTTCCCTGAAAGCACATGGTACCACTAACTGAAGGTCCTCCCCTGCCTTTCCTTCTCGATACAGTAAGTCATTCTGTATCACGAATCTGGGGAATGTTGCAGGGGTGAGAGTTTGTGCCACATGAGCAGCCTCCCACGCATTCATAAGTGTCGCGTCGTTGGCTTGTGCAAACCTGAAATTCCTATCCAATACCCATGGCTCCTTTACTAGATAAGCACTGGCTGTTTTGCTCTGAGAGGACAGTTTATCCTTGAAAAGTGACATAAAGTCGGGGTTATCAATGCCCAAAATGATATCTTCCGGCAAAGTTGATATGACCCCAACTTTGATTTGTACCGGGGCTCTATCCTGAGGTTCAATGACCAATTGTGCTACCGTATACGGTCGCACATCGCCATGGACGCACCTTATGTGTACTTGTTCGTTAGGAATGATCTGCGTAGGTCTAACCAGTTTCTCCTGTACTACAGACTGTCGACACCCTGAGTCTAACAACCCCCGTATAGTCTTATCATTAATCCGGATACGTACATAGAACGATGGACCCATTTCTGCAGAGTACATTACGGCTCGGGGAATATAGCCAACCTCCATTGGTTCTTCGGCTGGTTTTCTTTTTGGACACATCCGGGCGATGTGTCCCCACTCCCCGCAGTCAAAGCACTGGGGCCCCTTCAAAGGTACGTTATCCACCCTCCATGGTTTTTGCCTGACAGGAGGGGGTAGCTCTGGTTTCTTTTTGTCGTTTCTCATCGTTACCGGAGGTTTGCTGGGTTTTTCAGAGTCCCAAGGAAAAGTTCTGGGTTGTGCTCGTGAATAGTTGGTGGCCATTTCAATGGCCTGGGCTACGGTTAAACCAGAGTGTTGGCGTAGCCACCTTTGCGTTCCGTACGGCAAGGCCTCCATGAATTGTTCTAGTACTATACTGTCCATGACATCTTCTTTGCTTCTTTGTCCAGGTTTAAGCCATTTCTCCGCCGCCATCTTCAATCTTAAATACAGAGTTTTGGGGTTTTCCCCAGCTACTCCTCTTTCCTTTCTAAACCGTACGCGGTAAGCCTCGGGGTCTAGTCCTAGATGATCCAGGATGACTTCCTTAATGGAGGCATATGGGGTATTACCGGCATGATTAGCCACTTGGTAAGCGGCTTGAGCCTCCCCAGATAACAACGGGGCTAAGAAAAAGGGCCACTTCTCTGGAGGCCAACCACACGCTAGGGCTGCTCTCTCAAAATTCGAGAGAAAGGCGTCCGGATCTTCCCCAGGCACGTATTTCTGTAATGCTACACCGGAAGGATGGGGACTTCCGGCTCTACGGTCTGCACCGAGGACAGGGGTTTGGGCCACTTTCTGCAGTCCCTCTATCTGGGCACTTAGAGCATTCTTAAACAGTTCACGATCAGCATCCGCTACCGTTATCTGATTTTTTATAGCCCATTCCAGCTTGTCTTGTCCGTCGATAAGGTGTTGGATTACTTGATCCATCAGTGATTGCTGGTGGGGGTCAGGCAATCCCACTTCTGACACCACTTGTAAAGGGGGGTCAGGAATGGACTGGACACGTTGCCTTGGTAAAGAGGGTTTTATTTTAACATAAAGTTTCTTTTTCCTAAAGGTTAGTCTCTCTTTGGCAAACCCTGCAGGATCCGTGATGTCGACTGGCTTGGGGTGTTCTTTTCGTCGTTCGGATTGTCAGGCAGGCGATTCTTCCCAAAGGACCTCTCGCAGGGGATATGCCGGAAACAAAATAAAAGAAAAGGACCAATTACTGCCACGTCCTATTACTCTTTTGTTCCCAGGAACCAAGGGGTGAGGGATCACCTAAGTGCTGCAATCTCTTACGGAGAACTCCAGTGATGGACGTGAGGGTCGGTATATTTACAGGAAAGGGTAGTGCAGGGATACTAGGGAGGGGGCAGTTCTTTTAAGGCGGGTGAAGTTCCCCGTCGTCCCACCCAGTTCGAGATACGGTCCCGTACCTGTCGGAGCCACACTCCTCCCTCGGGAGCGTGGCACGGCGCTGCGCGGTCTCGTTGGCCTCCTGGCACGTCTTCTTCGGACAGGGCTTCACCTTGTTCCAGCTCGTCTGCTTCTCGTCCTCGCGTTGTGGGTTCCACGTCCCGGCGGCGTCCTTCCTCCACGCTCTCCTCTTCCCGGTCCTCGCCTCCGGTGGTGATGTCACACGCCGACCTCCAAGGTTCCGGTCCTTTATCCAATGAAAGGAAGGCTACGTCACATGGGGCAGTCCTGGCGTCCCGTTCTGTATGCCAGTTAAAGGAGCCGTGTTGTATTTCTGGTGACGATGTTCCCCACGTGAAAGGCTCGACCTGTGGAGAAGGAGCAACCATTTCTTCAGTGTTAACAGACCACCAGTTACTTTCATTACTGCAGTCCTGACTATCAGTCCTTGTCCCGGTCACCTGGTTACAATAGACCAATAGAAACTGCTTGCTGAGAAACAAGATTTTGAATGAAACACTTATGGAATGATTTAGATGAGAATAAAGTCTCAGTCATGTCATCTCAAACTTTATGGGCAGCTGGTAAGGCTAAACATGGGGTCTTTTGATAAGAGATTGTGCTAGGTGAAAGAAGAAATCACAAAATGATTAAAAACAATTGAAGACTGTAATCCACACTCTGACTAGGCATTATGACTGTGGCTCTCCACACTCTTCCAACAATTGGAATTGGATAAATTGAGTTAAATACTTCTTTTACTTAACATGCCAACAATGCTCCATTTAACCAACAAGGAGAAAAGTCAAGCAGATTGTTGGCCGTGCAGCTATGACATAGAGAGCCTGCCAAGCCTTACTTGCTATTAGTACCCAGCGCGATCTCCTCGTGACACATCCAGTTGAAATAGCGGATTTATTTCCTAGATTCTAAAGGATCTATATATCCAGGAAGGCCATGAGTGTATACGTGGTGAGGAATAGCTCTTAGAGAATGTCTGCTTACTTACCCTCACTAATGAGTGTAGGTAGCTCCTAGAGGGAGAAATTACAGAAGAAGTGATCACTGAGGTCATTTGCAGATTTGCTATACACAAATGCCATCTGGGAGGACAGTTACGTAACAAACTTTATTAGCAAAATAAAGTCCAATTGGTCTCTTTATTATATAAAATCTTTAAAGAAACGGAAAACATAGGTAAGATGAGTGCTGTATATAACAAGCTAATCATCAGCCTGTTCTTAAAGAGTATCAAAGACAGCACTTGTTCCACCATTTATCATCCTATTACGATTATTAGCACTGATATGAAAATCCAAGCTAAAGTGCTGATGAATTGGCTGAAGATAGTACTGCCAATGTTAATACATGATTCCCAGGTGGGCTTCATCCCTAGCCGATCATCCAAGAAACCCTATATATGTGTTTTGTCTGATATACTTTGACAGATAAGGAATGTTACGGATGAAAGACAACTACTATCATTAGACTCTGAAAAAGTGTTTGATAGAGTAGAATGGGGGTAATTTTACAGTACACTTGAAAACTTGAAAGGACTGGTATATGTCCAGAATTTATAGGTAAAATATGCTAGCTCTAAAAAGACACGACTGCACGGACAGACTGTGGAGGATATATGCACCAAGGTTCCAGATACACTGAGGAACAAGACAAGTATGTCCTCTCTCCCCACTATTTTCGCTTCTGTACGTTGGAAAAAGCATTCGACTAGAAAAATGCACCGGACATCTTAACCCTTATTTCTCTATCAAGGAAGCTGTCAAAGATGACACAAGGCCGCTTAATGTCTCCCCACCCCTATTCCTAAGGGACCTCACAGCAGTAAACCTCCCCCTCTCTTCTCTTCCTCTTGTCTAGGCATGTTTGCTTGCTTGATATTTGGAACACCCTCTTGATCCGCACACACATGGATGTGGGGATATGCCAGTTACATTCAACCAATCTGACCTTTAAGATCTGCTGGGTGTCTGGACAGATGATGGACTAGTACTGACTTAGTTTAGCATGCTTCCTATAACATTCCTCTCCCACTCCTCTTTCTGTACCTCCTAAAGTAACTAGCAATATTCCAAAAACACATTAAACATATTGACTGCATTAAATATTTAGAAACAAAAACAGGCTTTAAGAAATGAATACAAATATTAGAATGTAAGTATAAATGGTTTAATATGAAGGTACAATGAAGTATATGATGGTAGAGGCATGTTGGGAAAATGCCACCCTGGAATTGCATTTGAGATGCAATAGAGGCAGAAACAGGTGATCCTTTTTGTTGAAGGTGGATACAAAGTTTTCAGGTTGATATTGCTGACTCTATTTTTATTAAGTAGATTTTTATATTACATTTCTCCCAAGTATTTTCAGATAACAAAAGTTGTCTGATGAAGTCTAGCCTTTGTCAGACTGACTTGTCTGCTGAGACTCGCAATGAAGAATACTTGGGCTAAAGGTGGACTTAGACAGGTACAGAATTTTACAACTTCTGATCAATGTAACATTGGCTACCAGATTAATTTGTGTCATAGTTGCCATAACGTAAAAAGTGTTTGTTTGTTTGAAGCACTGCAAAGGGTTTTCCAAAGAGACCCGACTTATGTGGTGTCAGGTCAGAAAACACCTCTCAAGCAAGAGTATCACACCAATGATAGATAGTGATTCTGAAGGTTAGCCCATGACTTCCTGTTATCATAAATGTAAGGGCTCGACTATTGGTGCACAGGTGGCAACATTGGTTATTGGAAACAAATCAGAGTATAAGCCTTTCTTATTCGAGAAAAACTAATTTCACTCAGGATGTCACAATGGTACTCACCTCTTCATTAGTAAACAACATAAGACCTGTAAAAGTATTGATTCTTTGGGATTCCAAGTTTACCATGCAGCTGCAATTATATAATTTTCTTTAGTTTAACTATTTAATAAGGATATAGCCTTTCTCCATTGACAAATTAGACATTTACGAGAACATTTGCAATATAGTAGGAACATCCTACCCTCCCAAACAGAGACAGCAGACATCCCACCCTCCCAAGACCTCTGCAAGTACTCCTGCCCTTCTTCCACCCCAAGATTAAGGAGATTTACAACAGCTTCAACTGCATCACCTTCTCACCTTACCTACAACCACCGCATACAATGACACTGGACCCCAGCAGACCCTGCTCAGCTGGACTCCCCTCACAGCTGACAACACCCTTAAAAACATGAAGAACATCCACTCCAGAGCACCTTGGGACCCCTGTCCGCACCACATCTTCAAATGAGCTGGCACCCCCATCGCCCCTTACTCTGCCACACCATCAACTGTTCCATCTACTCTGCCACCTTTCCAGAGGACTGGTAACATGCAGAGATCTACACCTTGCTGGAGACACCCTCTACCGATCCAACAGAGCTCAAGAACTTCAGACCCATCTCTTTGCTCCCCTTCCCAGCCAAGGTAATCGAGAAGGCCATCACTGCCCAACTATCTGAGGTAATCAAAGAGAACCACATCTTAGACCTCACCAATCCAGCCTCTAAAGTAACCACAGCACCAAGAACGCCCTCCTCGTTGCCACAGTCAACCACCGCACCCTCCTCGACCAAGGTGAAACTGCAACCCTCATGCTCCTGGACCTTTGCGCTGTCTTCAACACTGTCACCCACCATACCGTATGCACAAGACTACACCTAGCCGGCATCTGCGACAAAGCCCTAGAAATGGATCTGCTCCTTACTCACTGGCTGAACACAGAGTTAGACTTCATCCATTCCACTCTGAACCTACAGAGATTAGCTGCGGAGTGCCTCAGGGCTCCTCCCAGAGCCCCACTCTCTTCAACATCTACATGGCCCCGCACTCGCCATTATCAGGAACCATAGACTCAACATCCTCTCCTGCTACGACAATACCCAGCTGATCCTCTCCCTAACCAACGAACCCAGAGTCACCAAGACCAACTTCCACAATATGATTAAGGCTGCCACCACCTGGATGAAGTACAGCTAACGCAAGATCAACTTAGAGAGGACCGTAAGTCCTCATCCTGGGCTCCACCCCCTCCGCCTGGAATGATCTTAGTGGCCTGCAGATCTTGGATCCTCCTCACACCCACAGACCACGCATGAAACCTTGGCATCATCTCGGAGTCCTCACTCTACATCAACAGCCAGATCAATGCTGTCTCATCATCCTGCTTCCACACATTACTCCTGCTGTGAAAGAACTTGAAGGGGAGCCCAAAGTACAGAATTACTGCAATCATCAGCAGCAGACTCGACAATGGCAATGCACTCTACACCAGCATCACACAGAAACTTATCAAGAAAATGCAGTACATTCAGAACTTATGTGCCAGACTCATCCTCAATGTACCCCACTAGAGCCACATCATCGGCCACCAGAGAGAACTCTACAGGCTCCCAGTCAACAAAAGAATCACCTACAAACTCCTCACACACACCTACAAAGCCCTACATAATGTGAGACCTGCGTACCTCAACCACCACCTCACATAACATGCTTCCACCAGAGACCTCAGCTCTGCCCAACTGGCCAACTGGCCAACTGGCCCTGGCTAGACGCCATCTAGACTTTTGGGTGGCGGCATAGTTGTTGGGAGACTCACGCTTTCTTCCACCTCTTCAAATGGCCGTCATGAATCAACAGCGCAGCGGGCGGGCGCAGCGGGCGGGCGCAGCGGGCGGGCGCAGCGGGAGGGCGGGCGCAGCGGGCGCGCCGATTGCACGCCGTAGGCGCGCCAAAGGCAAGCCCGTCTGTGCCCGTCCTCGCCAGGACATCGCCTCTCGCCAGAACCACTGGCCAAGCCCTGCCGGATTCTCTTCGCTATGACAGAGAGACTCTGCTAGCGTTACAGCATGATGTAGGGATCTGTGGTGAGCTACCTTCTCGGTTGGGTGATACACGTTTGAAATGTGCTAATTGTGACTTCACCACACCTGCGCCTCGTCGGGTACGAGGATCAGGGGGAATAGCCCAACTAACTCAGCTCAAGATCTTTCAGCTGAACCTAAGGTCACTGGTGAAGCACTACATGGATTTTCAGACCTTTATTGCTGATGAATCCCCAGATGTTCTTTTTGTTTGTGAAACTTGGTTGAGGGACGACATGTTCGATGTACTTAACCTTACTCTCCCTGTAGGATACATGATTAGTACCGTAAACAGGGACACTAGGGGAGGGGGTATAGCGATAATCTACCAATCACAATACCCCTGCTCCTTCACTAAGGAAGATATTTGGGGATGTGAATGTGCTCGCTTCAGGATAGAGATAAGTGCACATTTTACCTTCTCTGGTCTGTATGTTTATCGTCCTCCTGGGCCAGCGGCGAAGTTTATTGAGGCATTACTAGAAACAGTTAGTATATTGGTGGTAGGATCTGCAGATTTTACTATATTGGGAGATCTTAACCTTCATATGGATCAGACCCAGGACACTGACATCCGTAACTTATTGGCAGATCTGGCTGCCTTACAGTTAGAGCAATTAATACTGGATGCCACGTATATAGCGGGACACATACTGGATCCGGTATTTTCCAATATTCCTGCTATGAGCATAGAAACGCCCAAGCCCATGGGCTGGACAGACCATTTTCTGATAGAAATTAGGTTATGTATCACGGAGCCATATAGGGTGGATATGGAGAATCCGGTTCGTAGACGCCCTTGGCATAAACTTAAATTAGAAGACTTCCACTCCTTCCTGGGGGCCTATCCCTTAGAAGACCTGACTAGCCCCGAGGTGGCCTATACTACATTTTGCAATGGATTTTAAAAGGACTGGACACTTTTATTCTTGTAAAATGTACAAAAGGGTGCACGTCTAATGCGAGTCCATGGTATAGCGAGTCCTTGAGATCCCTGAGGAAGCAATATAAGAAAGCGGTACGTGCGTGGAGACGGGAGTACAAATGCGGGGATAAATTAATCTACCTGTCTAAAATAAAACTCTACCACAAAGCTATCTCCACTGCACGTGCTGCATTCTATGCTAAGGAAACCTCGTCAGTGCCGGTCGCTCTACCCGCCGCGTGGCCCCTCCAGGAAGTCACCCGGTCCCCTGCTGTCGCCGTCGTGATTGTGTCCCCGCTGTGGTTGGTAGTATCGCCATAGTACTGCCCCAATTGTACTGTTTTGTTCTGTTGCCCTTTTGTGCTCGCCATAGTACTGCCCCAATTGTACTGTTTTGTTCTGTTGCCTGTTGCCCTTTTGTGCTCGCCGTAGTACTGCCCCACTGTACTGTTTTGTTCTGTTGCCCTTTTGTGCTCGTCGTAGTATTGCCCCAATTGTACTGTTTTGCTCTGTTGCCCTTTTGTGCTCTGCCCTCTGTTGCCACCGTCTGCCCTAGCGCTTCTGGCCCCGCTGCCCACCCCGCTCCCTGCCGCTGCTCTCCCGTGGCCCCGCCC
Organism: Lissotriton vulgaris; assembly: GCF_964263255.1. Classification (NCBI taxonomy): domain Eukaryota; kingdom Metazoa; phylum Chordata; class Amphibia; order Caudata; family Salamandridae; genus Lissotriton; species Lissotriton vulgaris. The sequence continues at coordinate 189,039,171 of NC_141688.1, read as the reverse complement.
CTACTCCTGCTGGTTTCCCCGACCCTCTCCCATTCGCCACCCCGCTCCCACCTCCCAGCTGCTCCTCCCTCGCTCCGCCCCCTCCACTCTCCATTTATGGCAGAGTCCACGCGTGCGCAGCGTTCACTCGCAGCGGGCGCGCCCCGAGCACACCGAAGGTGCGCCAAAGGCAAGCCCGTCTGCACCCATCCGCGCCTGGACCGCACCCAGTGCCAGACCCCCTGGCCCCCGCAGTTGCCATCCCACCCGCCGGACGTACGACGCCGCCAACCTCAGCGCACTCAACACCGGCCGGATCCCCGGCTGCCACCGAGCCACCCCAGGACGCACGCACGGACCCTTTACCTGCCAATCTTGCAAGTTCTCCTGCATCCGAACGTGCGCCGCTCCCGCACCCGCCAAGCCGAGCACCAACAGCAACCACCTGAGGTGCATCCTGCTCAACACCCGCTCCGTCCACAGACATGCCGTGGAATCATGGAACCTACTCGACACCACATCGCCGGACGTCACCTTCCTCACGGAAACATGGATGAACGCCTCCTCAGCGCCCGACATCGCCATAGCCATCCTGGACAGCTACAAGATCACCCAAAGGGACCGCGTCAACCAGACAGGAGGAGGCATCGTCATCGTCCACAAGAACACCAACCACAATCTAGACCAACTCCGACGACACCCTCTCAGCCGCTGAACATCTTCACTTCCAGATAAACACCGACCCCAAGACCACACTCAGAGGCACCCTCATCTACAGACCCCCAGGACCCCGCACACATTTCAGCGAAGACATTGCAGACTTCATCAGCCCACATGCCCTCCCCTCCGCCAACTACATCCTCCTAGGGGACCTCAACTTCCACCTGGAGAACAACACCACCACCCTGCTGGACCACCTCGCCAACCTCGGACTCAAGCAACTGGTGACCTCCCCCACCTACAACGCCGGACACACGCTTGACCCAATCTTCTCATCCAGCAAGTACGTCTCCTTCAGCCACTCCACCGGACTCCACTGGACAGACCACAGCTGCGTCCACTTCAGCTTCAGAAAGACCACAACTCACCACCTCCCGCAACAGGTTCCCCGCAGGAGCTGGAACAAGATCACCACCGACCAGCTCACCACATCACTGAACCAGAACCCTCCCACCAGATAAACAAACCCCAACCAAGCAGCCATCAACCTCACACAGTGGATCACCAACTGCGCTGACGACCTCGCACCCCAGAAAAACCATCGCAACAGGCCCGGAATCAAGACAGCCTCCTGGTTCATCGACGACCTCAAGAACTCCAAGAAGAACTGCCGTACCCTCGAGAAAGCCTGGCGAAAAAACCCGACCACAGACAACATGACCGCCCTCAAGCACGCCACCCGCAAACACCACCAGCTGATCCACACCACCAAGAAGTTAGCATTCAAGGATCGACTAGACAACAACGCACACAACAGCAAGGAACTCTTCAGCATCGTCAAAGAGCTATCCAACCCCAGCGCCGGAAACAACGACATCACCCCCTCACAGAACCTCTGCGACTCACTCGCCTCGTTCTTCCACAGCAAGATCGCAGACATACACAACAGCTTCGGCGAACAGACCACGCACCTAACCACAGAACCAACGCCCCCCACCACCACCCTCCGCGCCTGGACCCCGGTCAGCACCGAAGACACCATCCACACGATGAACACCATCCACTCCGGACCACGACATCCGAACCCTGCTCGACATCGGGGAAACAGCGGCCCTCATCCTCCTGGACCTATCCGCAGCGTTTGATACTGTCTGCTACCGCACCCTAGTACAACGCCTCAGCAACGTCGGAATCAAAGAGAAGGCATTGGAGTAGATCATCTCGTTCCTCGCCGGAAGAACTCAGAGAGTCCGCATCCCCCCTTTCAGATCCGAGGCCACCGAAGTCATCTGCGGCGTACCACAAGGATCATCACTCAGCCCCACCCTCTTCAATGTCTACATGAGCCCCCTCGCAGCCATCGCACGCCAACACAACCTCAACATCATCTTCTACTCCGACAACACCCAGCTGATCCTCTCCCTCACCAACGACCCCGCTACCGCCAGAACCAACCTACGCGAAGGGATGAAAGAAGCAGCCGAGTGGATGAAGAACAGCCGCCTGAAACTGAACTCAGACAAGATGGAAGTGCTCATCCTTGGATCAGCACCCTCTGCCTGGGACGACTCCTGGTGGCCCCCGGCCCTAGGCAGCGCACCAAAACCAGACCACGCACGCAACCCGGGCTTCATCCTGGATTCCTCCCTCTCTATGACCAGACAAGTCAACACCGTCTCATCACCGTGTTTCAACATCCTACGCATGCTCTGTAAGATCTTCCAATGGATCCCCACCGAAACCAGGAAGACGGTCACCCAGGCACTCGTCACCAGCCGACTGGACTACGGAAACTCCCTCTACACCGGAACCACAGCCAAACTGCAGAAAAGAGTCCAACGCATCCAGAACGCCTCCGCACGACTCATCCTGGACGTCCCCCGACACAACCACATCTCCGGACACCTAAGAGACCTGCACTGGCTCCCCGTCAGCAGGAGAATCACGTTCCGTCTCCTCACCCACGCACACAAGGTCCTCCACGACCTGGGCCCCAGGTACCTCAACGACCGCCTGAACTTCTACACTCCCACCCGACAGCTGCGATCAACCAGCCACGCCCTCGCCGCCGTTCCACGCATCCGAAGAACCACCATGGGAGGAAGATCCTTCTCCTACCTGCCGGTCAAGACTTGGAACTCCCTCCCCATCCACCTCCGTCTGACCCAAGAACCCTCTCCTTCAGGAAGCAACTCAAGACCTGGCTGTTCAAGCAGTAGCGGACCCCTCTCCCCCAAGCGTCTTGAGACCCGCCGGGTGAGTAGCGCGCTATACATATTTCTTGATTGATTGATTGATTGAAATCAAATCTAGCTCAAATCCCACGAAATGTATATTTAAAATTGTTAAAGAGCTCAAGAGGAATAAAACCGCTCCACCTAGCATAACATCTGCACAGCAGTGTGAGGAACTTGCGATCTTCTTTGTGGAAAAAGTACAAAAGATTTATCAATCTTTTCCTCAGGTGTCCCCGGGCTCCACCGCCCTAGTGATCAGAGATGAGACCGGCTCTATTCAGCTATTCCGGCGATCTCCAAAGAGGAGTTATCCAGACTATGTGGCAGAATTAAATCTGGGTCTCCCTCTGACCCTATGAGGCCAGCCCAATTTATTGAGTCATTAACGCTCTTTCAACAGCCGTTATGTCAAATTCTCAATTTGTCCTTTTCCATGGCCAGTGTCCCTGTGGCCTGGAAACAGGCATGGGTGTCTCCTATTATCAAGAAACCTATGCTGGACCCCTCAAAACTGGAGAATTTTAGACCTATCTCCCTTCTCCCCTGGGTGGCCAAGATCACAGAAGCCCATGTAAACAACACTCTATACAAATTTTTGAGCCTTCATAACATTCTGGATCCGTCACAAAACGGTTTTCGGCCGGGCCATAGCACAGAATCAGCCCTGCTAGCCACGACTGAACATCTTCGGACGATTTTGGATGCCGGTCAAAGTGCAGCACTGATCCTGTTGGATCTCAGCGCTGCCTTTGATACGGTGTCACATGACATTCTTCTTCTTCGGGTAGTGGCAGTGGGGATCACTGGAGCCGCCTTAGAGTAGTGCAGATCATTTCTGACGGAAAGATCTTTCCGTGTGTCGGCCCCGACGTTCCTCTCTCAATTCCATACCATCGGTCAGGGGGTCCCCCAAGGCTCAGCATTAAGCCCGTCCCTGTTCAATCTCTATGTACAGCCATTGGTGGCGGTGGCAAAAGAATGGACCCTAATGTAAACTTTTGGAAAGATGCTGGAGAATTTCATACTCCCCTGATAGTAAAATAGAATATAAAACAGCCCTCAAAATGTATAGGAAAAAGATCATAGATCACAAAGAATCTACTTAGAAGAAAAAATTAACAGAGCCCAAGGCTTCGCGAGGGAAATTTTCAACACTGTGAGATCATTTACCGACCCTATGGCCCTCAAACGACAGTCCCCTGTATCACAATCCCTCTGCAATCGTTTATCAGATTACTTTGAGGAAATAATTGCCATTATCTACGACTCCTTCCCTAGTAAAAATTGCTCTGACCTTACCCACAATCTCACAGCTCATACAAAACCCGGTCCAGATTCTTCCCAGGTCTTATCTAACTTTGAAGAAATTTCCCTTGATCTCTTTCTAGCAGAACTATCTAAATGCAGATCTGGCTCGCCAACCGACCCATGGCCGGCTAAACAATATAAAGCCTTGGCCCCACTACTTAAACCAGTTCTGAACAGTATCTGGAATGACTCTCTCCGGACTGGTACCTTTCCAGACTCGTGGAAGCACGCACAACTAGTCCCTATTCTTAAAAAGACCAATGTTGACCCTAATGAGCCGGCCAATTACAGACCCCTCTCCCTGTTACCGGCTCCAGCTAAGGTATTGGAAAAACTTGTGCAAAAACATCTGGTGAGCTTCATTGAAACCCACGGGTCATTCCACGACTCACAACACGGATTTAGACAAGGCTACAGCACGGAATTGGCCCTGATAGAGATGGCCGACGCTGTATGTTGGAAATTAGACGGAGGATCGAGGGCGGTGTTGGTGCTACTGGACTTGTCGGCAGCATTCGACACCGTCTCTCACTCTGTCCTCCTTGATCGTCTTCACTCCAAGGGCATTCAAGGTCAAGCCTTGAAGTGGCTGTCCTCTCTTTTATCTAACAGGACTCAGGCGGTTTTTACCCCCCCTTATACTTCAGAATGCCGTCCATTAAAGTGGGGAGTCCCTCGGGGCTCCTCCTTAAGCCCCCTCCTTTTTAACGTTTATTTCTCCCCGCTGGCTGAGATGATTGCCCAGTCTGGAATTAAAGCCACCTCTTAGGCGGATGATATCCAACTCCTATTCTCCTATGACAGCCCCTCTCAGTCCTCCTTTGACCCTTTAAAAAACTGTCTGCGTAAAATTGCAAGCTGGATGGATAACAACTGCCTCCGACTTAACGCTGGGAAAACGGAGGGCCTCTTCTTCCACCAGCCGTCCCCCCTGGACTCCAACCTTTGGTGGCCACTTGATCTGAGCACCCCCCTTTCTCCTAAGGAATCTGTCAAAAACTTTCCAGTCAGATGGGACTCCAACCTTTCCTTTCACAACCAAATACAGACAGTTTCAGCAGCCTCCTTTTCCAAAATTAAGATGGCAAAAAAATGTATCAATTTTCTCCCTAATAATACCAGGATAACCATAGTCCAGGCGCTGATTACATCCCACCTGGACTATGCCAATGGTCTGTTTATTGGTCTGGCCGCCGGCCTCTGCTATCAACTACAAACAGTTCAGAACGCAGCAGTCCGACTAGTTTGCGGCGTCTCCCTCAGAGATCACATCTCTCCACACCGGCGAGCGCTCTATTGGCTGCCAATACAGAAGAGGGCTGAATTCAAAGCCCTCACACTGACTCACAGAGCAATTAAGGGGAAGGGCTCTGCTTACCTTTCGTCCTGTCTGCACCCTTACAATACCAGATCTCTTTGTTCCAGTACCAAAAATCTTCTCACCATCCCTAGATTTAAAAAGATAAGTTCTGGGGGGAACCTTCCAAGCTTGTGCTGCATCCCTCTGGAACAAACTCCCTCTTGCCATCCGTATGATCCAGGATGAGCTCCCTTTTCGTAAGGCATTAAAAACATTCCTCTTTTGCTAATTCCCTCAGGAGTAAGATTCATTTACACTCTCAGGAGCACTGGGACACCCCGTTGGGGTAGCCGTGCGCTATATAAAACACACTAAATAAATAAATAAATAAATAAAATAAACAATGGTGTCCTATGCCGATGATACCCAGCTTCTTATCACCGTAGCTGAAGGGCCATTAGTATCGGCTACTAGATCTAGAGATGGGATGGCAGCAGTGGCTCAATGGATGGCAAACAACTGCTTACAGCTGAATGGGAATAAAACTGAAGTTTTATTGGTAGGAAAGAACACCGCCCTTTGGAATGAACATTGGTGGCTGGCGTCCCTGGGGACTATGCCAACGCCTAAGACTTTAGTGAAGAATCTAGGCATTTGGATGGACTCCTCACTTAGTTTTCAGACCCACACAAAGAGAGTCGCAGCCACTTGTGTTGGCTTGCTAAGGGGTCTCAACCCTCTCTTGCAGTACGACAGCTCATTGTACAATATACCATACTTTCATGATTAGACTATGCCAGTTCGTTACTCTTAGGGGCTAATAAAGCTGACATACAACGACTACAAGGAGTTCAAAACTCAGCAGCGAAAACGCTGGTGTGACTTCCCCGTCGGTGTCCGGTCAGGGCTACTATCAAGAAGCTGCACTGGCTTCCGATCGAAACCCAGATACAGTGTAAAGCTCTCTGCTTATCGTTTAAGATCCTTAAATACCAGAGTCCAGAGCTGTTGAGCTATCTTCTTACCCCGTATGTGCCCCATCGACAATTGCGTACGCATGGACAACACTTGGTGTTTGTCCCACGGATCAAACTTTGCCGAGTTGGTGGTCGTTCTTTTCGGTATATGGCAGCCAAGTTGTGGAACTCGCTGCCGGTACACATCCGAGGGATTGAAGACTTGCTTGCTTTCCGAAAAGCCATCAAAACCTTCCTCTTGCCTTTAACATAGTTGGGATTGACTTTAGCTGTGTAGACTTCAGTGGATACTGTGTTATTCAGATTTGGCAGCGCCGGGACGCCCCTTGGCTGGGGCAGCTTTGCGCTTTAGAAAAACATTTAACATAACGTAACATAACAAGACCATGGCTGAAGGTCCTACCTTGCAGCACAGACCTGGAACACCCTGCCTCTCCACCTCAGTCAATCATCAGCACTGCCTTAATTCAGGAAGGACCTCAAGACCTTGCACTTCAATTGAACCACAATGTCTTTGATGGATCAGCAGCCCACCCCAGCATCTTGAGACCCTTTATGGTGAGAAGTCCTGCTCTACAAGCCACTTGATTGAATATTCGATCTTCTGGAGTGCTGTTAGACCTGTCAACTTTAGGGTGGTCTTTCCCCAGACTATTTGCCTCTTATTTTTGCTCGTTCTTTTTGTTGGCCTTCGGTCTCTGACCACTTTGCCATTGCTCACCAATGCTAACGTGCATGTGGTTCTCCCCTAAACATGGTGACATTGCTGTATACATGATTGGCAACTTTGTCGTACTGATAAGTACCTGGTAAAATGGTATGACAGACACCCAGGGCCTGCACTACAAATGCTAGTAATGGGCTGCCTTTTAAACGTGACTCAGGCCTGCCACTGCAGTGCCTGTGTGTGAAGTTTACTGCCACTTCGACTTGGCATTTAAAACTACTGACCAGGTCTTAAACTCCCCTTTTACTACATATACACCACCTATAAGGCACCAAGTAACCCTAAGGGCAGAATGCCATGTACGTAATAGCTAGTACATGTACTTTTGCATGTGGCATGTCCTGGTATTTACAAACAGCCTATTTTGATTTTTACTATTGTGACACCTACCCCTCTCATAGGCCAGCCTTGGGAATTCCTTATTACACTTTTAGGCTGCTATTCCTGATCAGAGAGGAGTATCTCTTCTATGTTTCATATCTTTGGGTTGGTAATGATTAAACCCTCTTTACCGGTGAAGTTCGACTTAGCATTACTATTTTGGAAATGCCACTTTTAGAAAGTGGATATTTCTTTGCCCTTACTGCTCTATGTACCTGACAGCCTTTCTCCATTGCACTCCTGGGGTGGGTAACAGCTACACTTTGTGCATTCCATCTAGACAGCCACAAACATAGGAAGTAGAGGCTCATGTGCATTCTGAGCACTCAACCGCATTCTGAAAGGTCTTGCTGGGCAGGGAATCATGGGAGGGGCTGACACTTACACTTCATTAGGTAGTGTCCTGTTTACACACAAAGCACTGATTTAATCTCCAAAGATAGTCTGCCTGACAGGACTGAGTTAAGAGGGATCCTTGTGCACTCCAAACAGCTGCTCTGAAGTAATCCCCTACATCAAAGGCACTTTTGAATATAGGTTCTGGGTCCCTGATCCCCTGAAATCAAACACGTCTAGAGTTTTTGGTGTTGTATTAATTGTGTTACCGTGTGTGTATGTGTGTGTTGCACCAAAACTTTACACATTGCCTCTATAGATAAGGCAGACTGCTCTGTGCCCAGCTACCAGAGGGTGAGCACAGGTTATATTTTAGTGTGTACTTAGCTTCCCCTGACTAGAGTGATGGTTCCTGCCTGGCCTGCATGCATACCTCCGTCAACCAGGAATTCCATTTCTAACAGCTGCCTTTTAAATAACAGTATACTGTGTAGGCCCCATTTGAAGATGAATTAGCAAATTTAGGATGTGATGAAGAAAGGGGATAACATGTAGGTGGAGCAGTATTAGAACACACAGTGTAAAATTGGTTTTACATTAGACTTATTTGCATTGAGCATATTTACAGTTTCAAGTTCAGGTAGATGAAATGATTTGCCTAGGATAATTAGTAATATGGTGTTAAACCTGGCATCCCCAGCGTAGTTCTCCCCATACTTTTTTCCTCCAACATTCTTGTTTTGCTGACTTTGCTTCTGCTTGCTTTAGGACTATGCACACTTTATTCCTGCTAACCAGAGCTAAAGTGTTTGTGCTCTCTCCTTAAAACCTCATAGACACGGCTTACACCCAAATTGCGTATTTCATTTAATTATAATTCTCTAGTTAAATGTACTATATCTAATGAGGGCCTGTGAATGAAATGCTACTAGTGGACCTGTACCACTAATTGTGCCACCCACTTAAATAGCCCTTAAAACATGTATGAGGCCTGCCATTGCAGCCTGTGTGTGCAGTTGTAAACTGCCATTTCAACTTAGCAGAATAAACCTTTTGCCAGGCCTTAACCTACCTTGTCAATACATTCAAGTCACCCCTAGTGTAGGCCCTGGACAGCACAGAGCGCCGGGTAATTAAAAATTAAGACATGTTATTTTACATTTCACATGTCCTGAATTGGATATCATAAGCTGTAATTTCCAGATAGGAGTCGTGACCAGTTCATGTTTGGTGTCTTTGGAATTGTAATGAAAAATCCTAACTTATGATGAAGTTGGATTTTTAGTTCTAATTTTGAAAATTCCACATTTAGAAAGTTGGCATTTTCCTGCCTTAGTCTTTTAGAGCATGGAGCCTGTACCTGGGTCACATGACTGGGTGTAGCTGACAGTTGAGCTCTGTGTGTTCCTCCTGGACAGACACACACAACAGGGAGTTTAGGTGAGCCTAAAAGATCCATCACTGGCAGGGTAGGAGAAAGGAGCTGGGCACTGCCCCACTTACACTTGTATCAGCTATGTTTTGCCTCCACACAAAGGGCTGCATACCCCCTGTAGTTAGTCTGGTTTCAGGACAGGGGAGGCAGAATGCCTGGGGGCCTCAAAGGAACACCTCTGGAAGCTTCTATCCCACTTTAAAGCCACATCTGGGCATACATACTGGACCTCACCAACTCTTCAGTACACTTTTGGACCTGCGGATACTCAGCCTAGGAAAAGTACAACAGCTGTGCTGCTGTAGGACTGCCACTATGCTGGACTCCTGCCCTGCTGGACTACTGCCTTGCTGGACAGTTATCTTGAAGTGCTGACCTGCTGCCTACAGCCCTCTTGCCTGGGTGAGAAGGACTGGACCAACGTCTCTTGAACCCAGAACCTAAGAGTGACTCCAAGGGGTAGTTGGCAGGCTTCCTTACTTGAGCATCAGGGATAGAAGGCTACAGCCATCTTGCTCCTGCACCTGGACGCTGCCATCTGTGAGTACAACCTACCAAGTAGTGCCACTCTAGTCCTGGACCCTCTGTAGTTGGCCTTAGGTGCTCTGCCAGCCCATGTGGGAGCCAGCTGAATTGATGCATCTCCTCTGCTGTGGGGCGCAACCCTGAGCCGAACTGACGCATCACTGCTGATGCATGGATCAGAACCGCTACAAACACCCACATCACAAAGCTGTACTTCACCACAACAGTACCACCGCTGCAGGGCGCATTGATTTTAGGATTGTATCTGTCTTGCTTAGGTCATGAGATGAGAGGCAGAGCAGCCAGGGGAAGAGGTCCAGGTCACTCTATCTGTGATTTGAGTTGAAAAGTAGTTGTGCTCTTTAAAACTGATGGTGCTGTCAGAACTCTAAATACTACTGGATCGAGAGCAGAATATATTGAAAACGAGAGAGGGATGGACAATACAATCCATACTGTTTGTAGTAAAGTGCGAGCTAAGTGCGAGCTCAGATCTCTTTCTTTGCCCAGCCAAGTCCTGCCAGCTTAAGGAATGCAGAACACTGCCTAGCAGAATATGCATGATCTTGTAAGGCAATCAGGTACCCTTGTACATCATGTTCTCAGGAGCCCATGTGCCTGCCTGCAGTGCTGCCTTGCGTTGGCAGCCTTTTTTATTCACTGTCTCACCTAAAAATACTTAATCCCACAGCTTATGCTTCTATGGACATATCCATCATGGTGTGCCTGGCTTTGGAGAGGCAGCACAGTGCTAAATCTAGTGCCAACAGGGGCTGTGCAATGTCACTAAGACCTTGAGTTGTTTATCAAGACTCATTTATACCTGTCATTAGCTGCCTCAGTCCTTGTAGCTTCCCCTTGAACAGGTGCTGCAGACAGTGTATCTGAATAGTTATTGTCTTCAGCCCAAGCTCTGTGAATATCAGCATTATTCCTGTGGGCGCCTCTGTAGAGAAATGTAAAAAACATAACACCGGTAAAACATGAGCATAGCAAGCTTCTATCACTACTTCCATAATGATCAGCAAAGTTGAAAACAAATCGAACATCTTAAATGGGTACATTAGCTAAAAGAATCAGGAAGAGTGGCCCATACGTCAAAGGGGCCGTATCAGAAAAATGTGCGCAAGTTCAAAGTTGCAAACGGGTCAATTTAATCTATAAGCAACAATTTTTTGCACATTTCCTTGTGAAGAAGAGTTGTGACCTCCTGTCATTCAGTAAGGGGCTCGGTCACAAGGCAGGGAAATCTTCTGAAAAAAAGACGCAAAGTTTTGGGATGAAAGACGCCAAACTAAGGGCCTCATTTATGAAAAGTGACTCATCGCTGCGTGAAAACTGCAATGCGCCACTATTCCCTGCGCCCTCCATGCGACACCAATGATGCGTCATATTTACAGTATGACGCATCATGGCGCAAGGAGTTACAGATACGTCAGTATTTCTGACGTATCTGTATGGCGCAAAAGTGACGCATTACTGGAGTGTGTCACAAAAGTGACGCAACTCCAGCAATGTGTCCTTTCACATGTGAAAGGGCCTGCGTTAGTCTTACAACTGCTGTGAGGCAGGCGTACGAAATTGACGCATTATGTCCTAGAAGTGGCGCAGTGAAATCTTATAGATTTCACTGCGTCACTTCTAGGACCCTTTCTTGCTTCAGAACGCCCCCCATGCATACATTATACCTGGCGTAGGTATAATGTAGCGCAGGGGTTTACAAAGTGACACATCTACCTAGATGCATCACTTTGTAAATATGGTGCAACACGGCACATTTTTTACCCTGCTGATGCGTCACAAAAAGTGACCCACCGGCGGCGTAAAAATGACGCCCCGTCTCATAAATGAGGCCCTAAATCTGACGTAAGACACAACCAGCCTCTGACAACATGGGCCATAATGCTGAATGCACCCCAGCTTTTTATGTGTATTTGGGTCTAATGCCCAGGTCTGCGCTGGGCTCACCTAGTTGAGGGTGTTCTGTCGTGTGGACATTAAACCTGATATATATCAAGCCCTGATCTTTCTTCGAATTTGCATAGGACACGTGACTTGTCAATACTAAGAATATACAGTCCAAGAGTTGGAGTAAATAATTTGACAAGGTGAGGATGGTCACATTTCCGGCAGATAAAATAGCCTTGAGCTAAAGGTACACTGAATGCAAGGTAAGTTCTGAATCTGTGATATGTATGTTTACTCTCATTTCAGTAAAAACAGAGGAAGACTCAAATAGAAAAGAACAAACAGGTAGTAGCATGAGTTTACAATAAATGAGTTACATTGTTGCAAAGTTAGAGCTTGTCATTTTGTCAGCTTCTTTGTGACAGGAAAATAAAAGGAAACAGGCATTTGCAAACATCTACCAGCATGCAGTTTTAATGTTCACCTTCACCTGCCTTAACTGGTCTCTTGTGCCCTATCAACTAGGACACACACACAATGGTGAGTGGCTGACATTTCTTTTACCATTTGTACAGCTGTTTAACCCTTTCGATGCTGATGACAAGCTCAGCTCGTCATCACCCACGGGTGTCGTGTGCTGATGACGAGCTGAGCTCGTCATGGTGCCACTAAAATGGCATTTTCCAGCACAGGGGGGGGGGAAAACGCCCAGCAGCCATGTGGTTAAGAAATTGAGGGGCAGATTAACAGGCCCCTCGCACCACTTTTGCATCACTTTTAACATGGGGAAAGTGACGCAAAAGTGGACAAGGGGATTGTAAATCTGCCCCCAGTTTCTGGTTGGCAGAGGTATCCACCCTGTCCAAGCAGGAAGTGCACTCCTAGTCAGGGTAAGTGTAGTACACACTGAAGGTTTACCTGTGCTCACCCTCTGGTAACTTGGCACAGAACAGTCAGGCTAAACTAAACGGACGATGTGACAAGTATATGGGAACACACACAAAGTAACACAGCGAAATGACCACAAAAGTATGCCACACCAGTGTAGAACATATAGCCAATATGTATCTTAGTAAGGAAAGAGAAAACCCAAAAAAAAACAAAATACAAAAGTCAAGATATACATTTTACAAGATTAAATCAAAATGCAGTGCTAAGAAGTCAATAGCTGCAACTGGGGTAATCTGGTCATGCTTGAAATGGGCAGATCCAAAAGTTTAAAACTGACTGCGATGGAGCGCGAGCTGGATACAGGAGTCACACAGACCCATTGACAGTACCTTGGATGTGTCACTGCTTGAGGTATGATGCGTTGAAATACGGAGGCGAGGAGTCACTGTTGTAGGCGACGCATCGGTTCTGAAGTTGGGTAAAATCGTTGATGCGTCAATGTCAAGAGCCCTGTGCATCAGTCCCGAGGCGTCGATGTCAAACCTCTAAGCTAAAGGCAATGCGTTGGATAGTAGCCACACCTGGTAGGGAATGTGTTAGAGTCGGGACTGGGCATCGCAGATGTCGGCGATGCTATGTCTGAGACTCACGCAGCAATGGTGATTCAGAGTTGCTGCGTTGCCAAAGTCGGGGCTGCGTTGTAAGTCGAGGTGGTGTCCACGGCTTAGGTGTAGGCAGCAGCAATGCATTGGTTTCACAAGGCATGCCCTGGTTCAGAATGACGCTTTGGAGTTCACATTTTGCGTTGCAAGACGCGCTACGAAATTAGTTTTATTTATTAAATTGTTTACTTACCTTCAATTATCCATACTCCAGTTTTTAGCACCCCCCACCCTGCCCCTCCCACACCCCGCCTCTCCGCCCCACCAAAACTCCCTCCACAGGCCGTGGCTGTCATTTAATTGACTATATTGATATAAATAGAATATAGATATGAACAATACTGTTGATAGGATAGTCCATTGTTCTTTGTCTCCCATGTTATTCTAAAAAGAATGTGCACACTGTGGTATTGGAGAGCCAGAACCTTTCCCATTGTTTCTCATGGAAAGCTAACTGATGTGAGGAAAATTCAGCCCAGATTACAACCGACACCCAGGCTGCTGGCACAAGACGCCTCTTAGTTCCCATCTTGAACGGTTACCAAATAAAGAGACGGGCGCTGGAAGCAGGAACACAAGAACAGAGGTTTATTTCTCATGAGGAGAGCCTGTCATTTCGGACACGAAACACAGTGTCTTCAGGAGGTGCTCTAACGAGTTCTTTGAGACTTTCGTCTTTTATACACAGGTTTATGATGCACAAACATTCCTTATTGCAATAAAAACACTTTGAAGTACGGAAAGGCATGTTTGGAATCCCAGCTTCAGGCCTATTCCCATACCAGTCGCTCGGATGTCATCCCCCCTCCCGTATGTAACGAGAGATTGTGATCTCTCAGCTGGACATTCCTACAGGACACGAGGGCAGGAAGGGTTGATCAGATCAAAGGTTGGGCAGGCGATAAGATCGGTTCGGGGGGGTGTGTGAATCCACGAGGCTATGTCTTATGACTTGGGACCGGGTCGAGAGACTAGGTGCAGCTGGGGGGGGGGGGTTCGTCAGCAGAGGGGAAGGGTGTCCTTGGGAGGAAATGGGGGGGGGTGGGTCAAGCAGGAGTGTTGCTTCTAGAGCAGGGTCATGCGGAGGGAGAGGGTTTTATGGTCTATGCATGAGAGAGAGAGAGAGAGAGTGGGGGTGTTCAATGCGCGCAGGAGGGGTGCCGGGAGTTTAACAAACGGGCAGAGAGGCCATGGTGCCTAAAATGGCTGTTTGTGTGCGTGCGTGCATGGGTCTATGCTGGCGAGATGATGTGGTCAGCGCTTCGCAGTATTCGTTCTGCTTACAGCGAGGGGTATAGTGAACACAAATGAACGCCGCTTATGTACATTAACATTGTCATTTTCCACAGTCGCCGCTTTTTAGCATAAGTTAGTTCATTTCCACGTTTATCCTAACTGATGGGGCGTACATATAGCCATGTGTGGTCAATGAGATAGCGTTTGTCAATATTAGCAGATTGCGTATGACCATGTGCAGTCGATGCGATTGGCGAAATGCAGTACATATGATTTTACATTTGTTGGGTTATTTATACAAGCCTAGGGATCAGCATACTACATAGTATAGATGTTCTGACTTTCTCTTCGGTGGTATCAATGTACAGTTAAAAGTGACCGATAAACATTTTGAAAGCAATACAAAGTGGTTGAGGGAGGAATCCAGTTCACTACAAGCAATTAGTCAAATAGGGGGGTATCTTCGTCACAGTGTCTTTTTAGCAATGAGCCATCACTGGTAGGCTCTAGTAGTCCGTCTTCTTCCGTTGGCGCTGTTGAGCACCGGCGGTGGAGCTATAAGTCCAGCTCGGATCCAACCTTACGCGTTGCAGGGTGCGATCTGTCCTCTGCTGTTAGACCACAGTCCTGTTCCCTAACTAATCCTTTATGGGGTGCCTCATGCTGGGCACCTGCATTTCCTGTTCCTTCCGTGGCAAACCCTATTCTACCTGAATGCTGTTCTTCTTTTCTGAGTCAAAAAGTCATGTGGAAAAAAGGGGGTGTTGTTGGATAGTCAAGGGAAGAGAGGGCGGAGTGGGATCAGATCTTTGAACACACCAAGGGACCAAGGGAGCAAAGGATAACGAGCAGGCAGGCCCATCAATCGGGCTCAAAAAGGGGGACGGGGACATCAGGCACACGTGGGTCAGCAAACAGAGGGCTTCAAGGCAGCCCTTCATCCTTTAATTTTCCGTGTTTGAGAGTGATGCCTCGTCCCGCGTCTCGTTGCTCTGCGGCTCCACCTTTGGTCGAGGTCACATGTGTCTCACGATCTGCGGCCAGGCTGTGCGTCACGTCCGACCCTTCTCCTCCGGTGATCGTATATCTTTGAATGGGTACAAAACAAGCTTTAGAGAACTGGCAGGAGAAGACATTTATACATTTCAATTCCGCCCTCAATCCTACGTAGTTGGGGATACGTTCATCGGTCACAGTCAGAAGTTATTACCATGGAGTATGTATGCAGGCATTTCTACTGAGTGTGTACTAAGTCTATTTGGCGTTCATTCATGACATATATGGAGAGAAGTCAGACTCCTATCAACTGCGTATTTCATCAAACTCAAAATTGGAACCTTCAGTAGAGACTCGTCTTTCTAACCCGAGCCCTGACAGTCTTACATTTCCCTTCAGAGCCGGCTAACCCTTTCAAACAGAGGGGAGTGCTATCATCGAAAGAGGGGGGGGGGGGTAAACAGGCTTTTCTCGGAGAGCGACGGTTAATCAGGGTCATCAGTTATACTTCGGGGACAGCTGATATGGAGCTGGGGTCAATCAGGAGAAGCGAGGACGCTTTGGATATTTGCACTTGAGTGCAGAGGGGTGGGGCAATCTGGGCATTGGGGATCAATCTGGGCATTGGGGATTGCATTTCTAATGAACTGAAAAACAGAAGGCCATTGACATATAGTCCTCCTATAAAAGGCCAGATTAGGGGACATCAGTCGTCTTACCTGTCCTTTCCTTCATTACCAACTCGGGTTCCATCGTTTTGCAGAAAGGAGAGGTAGTAATATGGCAAGTTACAATCGTTTTAGTTCTTGTCAATTTGCCGAACACCTTTGTGTTCGAAGAGACCCAATTAGGTTTGTGCCGGTGGGGCACACGTTACCACACAAGGGAAGAGGGAACATGGGGACCCTCGGAGAGAGAGTCATCCGCACTCTAAACGGACCATTCGGTGCACGTACGACATGGAGAGAGAGAGAGAGAGAGAGAGAGGGAGAGAGAGAGAGAGAGAGAGAGAGAGACGTGTACAATAATAGGCCATTTAGTGCGCACACAACACAGAACAGCAGGGGTCAAGCAATACAGAAACACAGGCAGAGGGACGACGTCGATCCATACATTACGTACACACAAACTCAGGCTGGGGAGACAGTACATGTATTATATACAAAAATCCAAGACAAAACATAAAACAGTTGTTGGCCAAAAAGATCTCTTCCTGCATGCTGCGCATCCTTAGTATCCTACTTAATTCATCTGGGGGCTGAGCTCTTTACCCTTTTTTTTTTCTTTCTTATCGTCGGCTGCCTTTGTGAGTGGCCTCGGTTGCTAATACTTACACCTCTGCCAATTGATCGGACTTAGCTATATGTCTATGAGGGTGCAAGAAGGAGGTGGTAAATTTCTAAACATTGACAACATTCCTAGTCTTCCAGGCGGATGGTACTTAGGTAAACCTCACCTCGGAATATTCCTTAACCTTTCCCTATTTGGTCAAACGTATGAATTTATTCATTGGTGCGTATCATTCTTGGTTGCTTTATTTGGGTTGCCAAGCGAAGTCATATTTTGTCATCCCGTAATAACCCGTAAAGTTTCTGCTTCAGGCTGCCCTCCCAAGCGCTGGGTTCAGAGAGGGAAATAGTCATTGTTTGCTCGTCGTGTATAGGCACCATATTCAAAACCCTTTTCCCCTTTCTATCGGGTGTTCAAGCATCACTTAAGACATACATAAAACATTTCTCTTATCGATCCAAACGTGTGCAACACATATTCAGTCGAGCTATACACACCAGGGCATGCACGCGTGCATTCACATTACACAAATTCGTCACGCTCTCAGGGGCAGTCCCCATAGGTAACATACGAGCTCCACAATGCTAGTCTGACTTCCGCGCGGAACCATAGCGCGTCGCTTAGGTTTTCTCCATCTTTTAGTCGACGTTCCGGTGAGACCTGCAGAAAGAAGGGAAAAAGAAGGGGGCGGGGGCAGCGTTTTTAAAACACATCAGCGCGCATAAACCCGAAAATGCTTTTACTTACTACATACTCGGCCTATCTCCACAGGATGCAGTCCCTACCATCTCGACGTTTAAGCCCAGGGGGGACCGGTAATGCGGGAGAGATAATTATTGATGGTCTGTGTATTTGCATAGATCACTCAAGCGTGGCATTTCAGATCGTGTGCAGGGAAGGGTCAAAACAAAGGGCAGTCGGTGTAAAGTGGGGGTGAGCTCGTGCTCTCCTTTGAGGAAGAGGGATAACCTGCAGTGGTGCGGGGTCGTTTTTGTTCGTACTAGGGGGGTCAGATGGCATTCCTTCGGGGTGGCTTAGGGGCATCTAAAACATCTTTCCTGTTGCCTGTGGCATATAAGGTAGAGGCTAAGTACGGGGATCTTCATCGATCGCTTTATGTCGCACAAAGATGAAAAAAAACACATGTAACAAAACCTGGATCATTCATATTTACAATTTTTCTGCGCCCTATGCTTTTTAACCTTCAACCTTAATCGAGCTGCTTCATTTCACCTATACTTTACTCATATCGGGGACGGTAGCCATACATTCGAAACTTAGCAATCCAAGCACTACAATTATGTTTGCTTTTTCAAAAACCTTTAATTAAGGACGTCGGGGCACAAATACGGGCCTACAACCCCGTGGGCCGGCCACGGAGCAGACTGGAACTGTGCATGAGGGGAACGGAGTCGGTGGTCATTGATTTCATAATAGAAAGTGCGACAAGTGCAGTAAAATCATATCGAAACTTCATTTGTGAGCAAGTATCATAAGTGTTGAAATTCAAAACTTAACATCAATTCATTGTCCGAATGTTCAATCAGTACCCATCTCATATCAATTCATTGTCCAAACACATAATCAGTACCCATCTTATGTCAATTCATTGTCCAAACACATAATCAGTACCCATCTTATATCAATTCATTGTCCAAACACATAATCAGTACCCATCTTATATCAATTCATGTGCTAAAAACTACATACATATCTCATAACATCAAGGCCGAGCAATTGGGGTACAACAAGGAGTTGAAAGTTTCATTTGTACCGGCGCCATTTTGGGTGAGGTCAGGCAGGTCCCAGTATAGTCAAAATGTCTCCAATAACTCGTGGTTGGACCGGAACCTCTTTCGGCAGTCCAAAAGTTTTCGTTGAAGGGTAACAGAGGGGACTGGCGACATGAACCATCAGTCAAAGTGGGGTGGGAGGCAACAATCTCCCCTACCGGGTCATATTGGTGTTCCACCGGAACTGATCAAATCTGTATTCTTGCAGGATTTTGGTCATTTCAAAACTGAGGCTGGCGCCGGCATGAGTGCGCCGACGTCTCGTGGTTCCCATCGGGGGACGGGGGCGCCCGCGGGGAGGGGTCGGGCCCCCCGACTCTTATAGAATCTTCAAGGTCGAGGAGAAGAGCACAGGACGTGCGCCGGTCCAGGGCAAAGCGCCGCTTTACGATAGGAACCCTTTGAGTGGAGCGTTGGGGGTGTCGCTGGAAGCCTCCACCTGGGGAGGTGGGGGAGGCTCATTCGCGCCGCCTCCCCCTCCCAGCGCACCCCACGCCGTTTCTCGGCTCCGGTATTCATGATGGCCGGACCAGGCGATAGAGAGGGGGGGGGGGTCGGAGGCAGAGGCAAGACATCCCCCCCCGTGGCCTGCAGGGCGCCGTTTCAGGAGACTTTTCATAACGGCCGGACCAGGCTATACGAGGGGAGGGGGGGGTCGGTGGCATGTGCAAGACATCCCCCCCCCTCCATTGTCGCAGCCATTATTGAAAAAAGAAGAGTTGTCGCAGCCATTATTGAAGAAAGAAGAGCCGTCGGGGCCCCCCGTCGGCCTCGGCTCCTCTCCTGGCCCACCTTACGCGACGACCTCTCCAGCCGACGGTTGCCAGCAGGACCCGCCCTACACGTGCTGAAGGCCTCGTCTTCCGGATGGGCGTAACCGTGGGCCTGTTGCACTTCGGGAGCTTCCGGAATGGGGGTAGGTATCTATTGGTTCTGGTCTATTCTTATGTTGTCGTTATTGGGCGTGGCGGGCGGTGGGACAGACATGTTTGGAGCAGTGAGGGGCGGCGGAGCCTAGCTACCTCGTGGCTGCCGTGATGCCACGTCTGGCTCCTCTCACCACTTTCATGTTTCTTATTGCGGGCTATTTCTAACGTTTCTTATTTTTAGCGAAGTTGAAAACTCATCAGTGGCCTACTGACTTTGCTCGATTTCTTTTTCCTTCCTTTTCTAGTGTGTTTCATGCTAAAGTTTCTGTTAACAGGATACGGTGATCACTTCATATTTTACATATGTCCTTTTTATTAGGGGTGCCCTTCGGTTGAGCCAGATGATCTACCTCTAATAAATGGTCCGGGTGGAACTAGTTTACCAATCAGTAGGGAGTAGATAGGCATGACAGATTACAACGGGGGACAAAGGTCCGGATTACCTACCCTTCACTACTTGCAAAGACTAGACAGAATATTCCTATTCTTCTCTATTTGTAGACAGGGAATATCTCAGAAGAGCAACAATCGATAAAGTTCGATAACAAACAATCAGTGGGGAGAAAGATAGGCATGACGGATTACAATGGGGACAAAAGAAGTCTGCATTACCTACCCTTCTCTATTTGCAAAGAGAGGGAAACGTTCCTATTCGTCGCTGTTTGCAAACAGAGAATGTCTCAAAGAGAACCAATACTTCAAGTAGCAATCAAGGCTAAATGAACCAATCAATAAACGATATCAGTATTTAAATACCGATTCCAATACAAACAATCAATCAATCAATCAGATGGATAAAGCCATCCTACCAATCAGACGCAAAAGACGTCCTACTTAACCTTACCCGGACCGGACCGTGCGGACAGTTCTTCGCCTTCCCTTTCCAGCGCCCGATCGTTCTCTTACTCCATGTTTTTATCGCAGCATTCCTGTGGGATTCCAGTCAGGACAGTAGGTCACTTGAGAGAGGTCCGTTCGGAATCGGTGAAGTTCATTCAATCGGCAGCCGGACGAGGGCCATCTCAAGGCAGGTATACTCCAATCGTTTAGATGTTCACCCCATCGTCTGGACCTCTCTTACTGGACCTTATGTCGCTGATGGACCCCGCGTTGGGACGCCAATTGAGGAAAATTCAGCCCAGATTACAACCAACACCCAGGCTGCTGGCACAAGACGCCTCTTAGTTCCCATCTTAAACGGTTACCAAATAAAGAGACGGGCGCTGGAAGCAGGAACACAAGAGCAGAGGTTTATTTCTCATGAGGAGAGCCTGTCATTTCGGACACGAAACACAGTGTCTTCAGGAGGTGCTCTAACAAGTTCTTTGAGACTTTCGTCTTTTATACACAGGTTTATGATGCACAAACATTCCTTATTGCAATAAAAACACTTTGAATTACGGAAAGGCATGTTTGGAATCCCAGCTTCAGGCCTATTCCCATACCAGTCGCTCGGATGTCATCCCCCCTCCCGTATTTAACGAGAGATTGTGATGTCTCAGCTGGACATTCCTACAGGACACGAGGGCAGGAAGGGTTGATCAGATCAAAGGTTGGGCAGGCGATAAGATCGGTTCGGGGTAGGGGGGGGGGGTGAATCCACGAGGCTATGTCTTATGACTTGGGACCGGGTCGAGAGACTAGGTGCAGCTGGGGGGGGGGTTCGTCAGCAGAGGGGAAGGGTGTCCATGGGAGGAAATGGGGGGGGGGTGGGTCAAGCAGGAGTGTTGCTTCTAGAGCAGGGTCACGCGGAGGGAGAGGGTTTTATGGTCTATGCATGAGAGAGAGAGAGAGAGAGTGGGGGTGTTCAATGCGCGCAGGAGGGGTGCCGGGAGTTTAACAAACGGGCAGAGAGGCCATGGTGCCTAAAATGGCTGTTTGTGTGCGTGCGTGCATGGGTCTATGCTGGCGATATGATGTGGTCAGCGCTTCGCAGTATTCGTTCTGCATACAGCGAGGGGTATAGTGAACACAAATGAACGCCGCTTATGTACATTAACATTGTCATTTTCCACATATGCCTATTTTAGGGAGAGTTGCGCTATTTAAAAATGTGAAAGAAAGAAAGAAAGAAACAAACAAACAAAAAAAGAAGGAAAGAAAGAATGAAAGAAAGAAAAAAAAAAGAAAGAAAGAATGAAATGTATCACTGTTGCCTTGTAATGCCCAACAGGTGACAGCATTTCTTGTTTGCCAGTACCATAAAACTATGAGTAATGTCATGTCTTTGTGAGACATTGCAAATGTGTAATACAGGATACAGTTTTAATAATCTGATGTTGGAAAAGAGAGACGCCACTTCAGTGTTAAAAATCCAAGCATGAAGACTGCACCTTCAACTACAATGGGGTGCTACTTCTCAGCTCTGTACCCCCGGAACTGAGACTTATAGTCTTCAAGTGGAGAAATGTCTACTGATTAAGCACTGAGGCACCCTTTATATGTTAATCCATTATGTTGTTTGTACCTTCCCCATCTTTACACCTGCATAGGCCTTGACCCTCTAGACTGGATCTTTCTATTGTCTTACACTCCTTCCATCCTGTCCATCGACAATTTGCAACATTTTCACATTTACATTAGTGCTTGAAAAATATAATAGATAATTTTCTTTTGCATATTCTACGGCTGTCTCAAGAAGTTCTCACGGCTAACTATGTTGTCATGTCGCTTTCATGAATATAGATTGTTCTTTTTACATTTCTTAGTGATGATTTCTTTTTTAATTAATTTGGCGCTGGCAATAATTATTAGAGAAGCTTTCAAAGTGATGGCCAGAGCCAGTGAATGAACACACTAATGAATTGCTGAAAGTAAAGGTGTTTTAGGTATTATTTATAGAGACATAAGTTATAATTTGTGTTGCTTTTATTATACGATAACTGCAATGTAGAACATATTTTGTGAAATGATTGAATGTTGTGTATGCTTTATAGTTGGAGATGGTGTGAGTTCGTCTTTCCTGTTCATCAGACCATAATACATTATTTTTAATGACTGAATACATAATTTCATTACACTTAAGTTACATCCATGAGTTTTCAGCATCACCAATTAATATATCCCAGTTGCACCAGCTGTTTTAATCAACAGTAAACATTTTGTGATATCTTTGTTTCAAATATGCATACTAATAGTCTATGTACCTCGTAATTTAGGACATAACTTTTGTGCTGAGGGACCCAGATGCGGTGACAACTCAGAGTGCAAAAACTGGAACACCAAGGCGACCTGTGAGTGCAAGAACGGATATGCTCCACTGCAAGGAGACTCAACAAACTGTGAAGGTAAAGACAATTATTACCATTTAGTTATCTGTTTATCATTGCCTCAATTAAATGTCTCTAACACGCCCTTGCCTCTCTCAGTCTCAATGTTACAAAGCTGCACACTGAATCCTTTGAAAGCTACATTAATTTACAACATCTTTGACACAGACTGTGTGTGTTTCGTTTGTATTTCTTTATACACCAGCGTATTCTTTACTGGATTTTTTTCATTACTACATGAAAACTGTCATTCAAGTAGATTGACTAAGCATTTGAAAATATTATGAATTGTTGGCATGATATTTGGAATTGCACTGCAAATTTCTCAATTTGCAGACGTACCACTATAGCATTTTTGAAGGAGCGTTACTGAAATGACAAAGGATTGTGAATATCTGTTTTATACATCCCTTTTGGCAGAATCTTATTTAGATATTTCAGGAAGGATCTAATATATTTGTTTGTGAAAGAATGTGGTAGCTATAAGAGAAAAATGTGATTTTAATTTGATTCGTTTCTTTTGGTGGTATCTGAGGATTGCTTGAGGACATTTGTGTTTCTTTTTTTCAAAACTATTGCTGCTTATTTGGCTGAAAATAATGTCGTGATTTTTTGTAACGCCATGGTTAATATTATGGTCATTAGGGTGGAACTATAGCAAATTTACTTGAGATAAATGTCCATCTATGAGATAATGTAATGCTTAGCGTTTTGAAAGTTGGTGTTTATTTTAAGCTACTGCAATGCTGCAATGCGGAACTGTGTACAATTTTGTGGTTATTGGGAAGATGATCTGATACCTTTTGGTTAAATCTCATTTCTACGTTTCAATGTATATATTCCGGATAAAGTTATGTCGACTTTTATACACACTCTTCTTTTGAAAGTTGAGAAAAACCTCTTGTATATGGGCCAGATTTAAAGAAACTGCAGTGCTACATAATTTCATTAAGATCAAAGGCAGTTATGTGATGATAAGGGAGATTTAACATAATTATTTTGTGATAATAGTCACATTGCTATTTTGGAGAAACTAAAATAGTTGAATATTTATATAGTTTATTTAGAACTAAATGTTTATTTAGTTTTTTTGAAGTGTTAGTGTGAATGTTCTTTATTCTATGTTACACAATTGTCAGTTTCTAATAAATATGTCAAGCTTAGACCTGGGGCAATATGATGTCTGCCTTGGTTTAAAACAGGACATTTAATTGTAAGTAGCTAACACAAAGTGCACCAATACTAGAAATGCCAGACCCTGTATGTAACACTGTTTCATCCTTCCTGGACCTTCTTACTTTTAACAACCTCCAGAAAATTGAGATTTTTGTAAATAGGCTGCTTGCGACACTTAAAAGTATGTCTAGCCTTATTGAGTCCACAATTTGTTTCGTAGAGGACTAAGTCTAGCTAGCACCCCTTTTCTCTTAGCTCAAAATGTGGCATTCAAAACACAGTAGCTTCTCTCGCTCTGTTATAGAAGACTGTCTGAGGCAAGATGGAGCTTTTTCAATCCCCTGGCTTGCCCCTCTAAAAAGGTATTTCATTGATAAAGACCTTTCTAATCTTTTTGTTTTCCCCAATGAAATTTACAATTTACCTAAGTCCATGGTGAAAACTCTTTATTGCCAATTAAAAAACTATGTTAGATTGGATAAAAATCAACAACTGAGGACTACACAGTGCTATCTAGATCTAAAGCAGGAAACAGGAATGGAATTTAGACTCAGCACCTTGCACTTAATGGTAGCCTACCCCCATCACGGGCACATAGTTTCACTCTTAGCTCTCCTGTCACTGTGATAATATCTCTAAACAATTAATTACACATTTTATATTCTTTGTAAATATTACGACCACCCTAGACAACAATACATTGTTCCATTTATAAACACCCTTGGCTTCGGTTTTTACTATCTTTAACTTCTATCCAAACGAGCATTGTTGTCTTGTTGTAACAAGCTTTGAATCTCAAGCTTTTAGACTTAAAAGAGGATTGAAAAACAGATGTATTTTTTTTAACAAATTATATTTTATTGTTGTTATGCTTTATATTTATATCAGTAATATTATTTTATGTATTTTATATTGTATAGTTTTACTTCATTCTTGTTCAGTATTATCTAGAAATTGTATTTGTGATGTAATATGTTTTATGGCTTTCAGCCAAATAAAGAATTTTTGACTGACTGATTGACTGAACTGTCCCAACGCATGTCGAGGCTAGGCAAAACTATATTTTCTACTATGATATGGCTTTAGGCATTGTGGAACCAACAACAATTCCAAAGGTCATCATCTAGTGCTGAGATTGTAAAAGGGAAGAAAACATATTAGAGCAAATGTTCTTTTTTTTGCTATATGTAAAAAAAGTACATTTGACATTACGAATCCTAGGTTTTGTGGTCTATTGTTTTATGGGTGCTTGCTGGTTTTGTCTGGAACTTAAATCTTTGTAACACGTTCCCATTTCCAAACAGAAAAGTGAAGTGTTTTGCATTCTAGATCTAAACCTAATTTTTGTTCAGTAATATTACTTCCATACTTGTCTACAACTAGGACTCTATTTCTTCCCCTGTTACGTTAACAGTGGTTCTAAAGTGATACCAAGCATTATGATCCTATTATGTTTTGGTGCATTAACAATCTTGTGTGACAAAATTCTATTAAAAGCTCTTGCATGTTTAACACTGGTCATGGCAGCCAAATCGGTATGTTTGGGCTTTAAGATATATATATATGTGTTGGAGATTTATAGAGATTTGTGAAATGCTAAACGTTCTCAGATCATTACTCACTAATATTGATATTGGTATTTGGAGAGAGTTTGAAGAAATAGTTTGGTATTTCAGAAGTGTGTTAGATCTCCAGATTCATATAATGAAAGAGGTGAGAACAATAAAGAACTAGACACATTTGAAAAGCAGGGTTTGCTGTTCTTTTTTAATGGAACATAATATACTTCTAAGCCACTGTATAGATACACACTTTCCTGCAGTTGAGTGGTGGATATTTGATTTATACTGTTACCATGTGGGTTCACCTTCAGAAACTTAAAATGTGTCATAGTTTGCTGTATTGTAAACCTACCATTGGTGTGCTGGTTAGTGCTTCCATTATTAATAGCATTAGTTGATGGGTTAAAGACAGATTTTGTTTAAAGTTTACGTTATGATTTGGTTCTACAGTATGGCTGCTTCTGTGCAACTGATGTATACTGACGGTATTGACATGTATGTGATATAAGAAAAACTGAACGAAAATCTTCTTTAAATACAAGTTAATATCTTTCACATGTGTCTGTCTAATTCAACAATTCTGGTGATCTGTGTTTTTGCCTAATGACATTTCATCCTGTACCAATTTCAGAAGGCTGCGAGATCGAAAAACTTTCTCTTTGGATGAAAATGTTCATTAAATTGTTGTAATGTGAATATTTTTGATGAAGCATCTGCCACTACTGAGTTATCGTTGCATACAGCAAATTATTTACAGTAAAGTCCTCATTGGGCTGACAGAAGTATCTGCAGTGTTGGTACTCAGCAAAATAACTGAGAAGTGGGTCTGTGGGAACCATGCAGCAAATGTAGGGGCATATTTACAAGCCCCTATCGTCACCACAATGCCACTTTCAGTGACGTTGTGATGGCAATAGGGACTACGCCTTATTTGCAAGGCAGGGTTAAGCCACTTAATGTGGCTTAACCCTTTCATGCTGTACTTGAAGGCGAGGGAAATGGGTGTTGCGGTGGGCCTTTCACTGCAATACCAATTGATTTTGATGCTGCGTTGGCACTAGGCTGCTAAGTGTAGTTCCAGAGCAGGGGGTAATGCAGGGCTGCACATTATTGTTTTAAATATGCTGCAGACCTGCGTATCTAAAGTGGCGGAGTGCAGCTTTAAGCTAGGAAGGCACACGCTGCACTTTGTCACTTCATTGTAAATATGCCCCGTAGTTTTTAAAGGTGCGTATGGAATAGTGACAATTTTACTGAAACAGATGGAGCTGGGTGTTGTTTTGCTCTGTGCTTATTTGCTGTGTTATTTTACACAATTTTCCATTCTTAGAAGGACTTACCATTGTGCAGTCTATTTTTGGTTGGAGGCCATGCAATAGGCAACTCACCTTATATTTCTTATTCACAGCAGACTAAGGGCCAGAGGTATGAACACATTCACTGGGCTCCAACCATGTGATGTACTAAACTAACTTGGGAAACCATACCAAATCTTTTTTTGTATCAGGATTTTTAGGGCATCCCTTCTAAATAACAATTCCTATTGGCATGCCTTAATGTTTTATGACTGAGCTCTGCAAAATATTATGATTTTAATGACTACTGAAAGGTAAGATACACCTATTCACAAACAAACTCTTCCCCTTTGCCCATTGTGTACAGTCCAAAAATAACATTTTAGGAATAGGTAGAGTCAATAGGACTTCCTAGTAAGGATTTCAAAACTTTTTATTTTTATTTTTTAAACTCGTTTTATTTTTCTTTACAGAAATTGTGATTGATTAAAAAAAAGACTGTTTTATTTATAATCAATCGCAGACATGGTGAGCTGCAGACTCCAGCAGGCCACCATCCTTGAATCGTAGTTGGTCGCAATTTGTGACCCACTTCATTGATGTTCATGATGCAGGTCAAATTGTGACCCACTACAATTTGGTATTTTGCCTAATAACTTATTAGTGGATAGTTTGGTTCTCAAAATAGCACTGATTCCTTAAAGTTGGTGTGCAAACTCTAACTACTTTTAGTGAATTCAATGTATGTACATCAGGCTCTAAGTGTTGTTGTCCGAAATTGGAATATTAGTTTTGCAGGATGTAGCAAAGAATTGAAGTCCATGCCTACTCAGAGGAGGTGGTGTGGTCAAGAAAGCCCTATTCGCTTGCACACAATAATAACACTCAATACATTAATTATTATCAGCGTCTTTTCTTTGAAAAAGGAAAAATGCAACTATTACACATGCTCACTACTAAATACCACACATTAATTTACAAATATATTGCCTTAGTGATATTCTGAAATCGCATTTGACCCCTAATGGATCATTCACCCAAAGCCGCAGTTCCCGCCAACCAATAGCCAATAGAACATTACAATATAGGACGGGTAATACTTTAAATAAAACAGGTCTGTAGGCTTAAAGAGTAAAAAAAACAATATTATGAGTCAAGCCTATTGTCTTTGTCGTAGGTCAACACATCAATGTTTAAGGCAAGCCTTCTGGCTTTATAGGAGTCACTACATTAGGAGACTAATAATCTACATGTCAATAACTGCCATTATATCACTGAAATAAACAACCATTTCTAAATGTAAACATTAGTGTCAATAAAGCATTGCCCTGTTCGTCAAGAATCACTGTCAGCAATTTATTATTAATAAAGCATTTAATATCAACTTAATATGTGCCCGAGTCGTGTTTGTACCACTTTAGACCACATAATATGCAGCCATAGATTCAATCACTGGAGATATCTGCCCTCAAGTCTGTAGAACAAACGTTCCACAAACGCTCCAGCTCCTTTTACCATCTTTGGGCAACCATAGAAAGATGAACGTAGGCAAATTAATCCCCACAGGGCATTGTGGGGTGTTCCAACAGGGACAAAAATGAGTATTATCATAGGGGTTTTGGTTGCTGTGCCACTCATCTTTTTCTTTTTTTTCTTCTGTTCTTGCGGGTGCTTTAGTCCCGGGACACTGATGTGTGCCACCCAGTGTCCTCATGCAGTAGCAGGCATTTTTTGTGCTCCTGGCTGTGTCTCCTCTAGTAGCAAGGAGCAGAGCATTTTCTGCCTCCTGCCACAGAGTGGGAAGCACAGTCCAGTGTGCACTCACAGACCCTCCATGCTCAGACACAGGGTAGCAGGCCTCATCCAGACAACCCTTGTATTTCTGGGTCCTTGAGATGTGGTCACCAGACGCAATCATTGTCTTCGAGGTCCTAGGATTGAGTCTAGGGCCTCCTTTCAAGTAAACCCCCTTCCTGGGGGATGTGGTCCCCAGGACGTGTAGGAGTTTGGGGAGAGGTCCCACGCAAGCCCCCTCCCTGGAAATAATTAACCTAGTTAGCACCGACCACCCTGGGCACTGGCCCACCATGGGGGATTTATATAAAAAATGTGGCAGAGCCCGTAGCACCCTATTTACCCGGCAAGGATCAGAGGTCACAGTAGTTGAACATGAAAATCTCAGGCCCCATTAGAACTGTTGGATTCTGCAGAGAGCTGGTTTCACTGGCACACTCTTTTGCTGGCAAAAAATGCAATTTGTCATAGCATTTTTTAGATGGTGAAAATCTGCCGCCACACTAAGGGCCTAAATATGATGGTGGTTGGACGAGCGTCCGACCGCCTTTATTGCTGGATGCATACCAACCCTCATGAAGCTGGTGGTACCATATGTCCAACTGCCTTCAGGTGATCAGAAACATGACATTTTCTATTGCGGTTTGCGTTGAGACATCCAAGCACCGTGTGCATAGGCTCCATGAATGTTGCTCCCCCCCCCCAAGCCCCATAAGAGAGGCCAACGGGGAACAGTGGTTCTGTTAAGGGCCCCCAAAACCCCTTCTGTCGGCTTGTACATGATGGTCGGACCACCATGTACAGGCCGGGGGGAAACAGACATCGTAATCCAGTCTGAGTAGGCACTGCCCCTATTGTAGGGATTACGGTCCCACCGCGGACACAACAGGCTTCTTGAGTCCCTCAGAAAAGCAGCGGCCGGTCCTTACGACTGATGTCTCCAACCATCGGATCATAATCCAGCGTGTAGACTGCTTCTACCGATGTCGGTTGTCCTGCCACTGGTAGCCTGCCAGTGGGGGGCCCACCGACATCGAAATGAGGCCCTAAATGTGAGCTCTGAGGGTTGTAGGTGTGAAGGGGAAAGCACTATGATAATCACTAGTGTCCTTTCACATCTAACAGTAAAATCCAGTTTGTAGCAGCCACTGTACCCACAACAAAGCCAGAACCATGTGTTTCGTATTTAAAAAACAGGGACCTTCAGTAACCAGACAGTGGATACTTCTCCTGGAATCCTGTTCGCCCCCTATCAAGTTTGCCAACGTGAAACATGTGGCTCAACAGAACTATCAGGCAGGAATCAAAAAAATACCCACTGCTCAGACCCTGCAAATTCTATTGTGCTCAGAGGAGTCATCTGTGACCATTCTGTGCCCATTCAGGTTAGCCTAATATGTGCTCTTTGGGAGGAGTTTCACACCTCTTCCATATTGCTCCCTGGGCTGAGCACTGGCTGGGAGTAGCTGTAGATATAATGCAAATTAGCCTCCAGAAACTTCATGCATGGGATAGGGGGCACATGCATCAACATAAGGAAATGTGATTCCTAAATAGCAATTTTTAAGGAATCTCTATTTAGGATTTGCATTTCCATATGAGTGTAGGAATCGCAAGATAAATTGAAAATCCTACACGTTACCTCATAGCGATTCACAAATTGTGAATCGCTATTAGGTAATGTCACTCCATTCATTCCTATGGGCACATAGGAACGAGAGGGAATGCATTAACTAATAGCCAATACCAAATTGATAATTTCAAATTGCGAATGCAATTGCAATGGTCCTAGGCGGCCTAAGCCCCCCCTGATGCACCCCCCAAAAGGTAAGTGTGCACATGTAACGCATCAATCAATCAATCATTTGTAAAACGCACTACTCACCCGTGAGGGTCTCAAGACGCTGGGGGGGGTGCTGCTACTGCTCGAATAGCCAGGTCTTGAGATATCTCCTGAAGGTCAGCAGGTCCTGGGTCTGCCGCAGGTGGACGGGGAGGGTATTCCATGTCTTGGCGGCGAGTTGGGTGTCATCGGCGTATGAGATGATGTTGAGGTTGTGCGATCGGGTGATGTTGGTGATGTTGGCGAGCGTTGCCATGTAGCCGTTGAAAAGGGTCGGGTTGAGGGATGATCCTTGGGGTACGCCACAGATGATCTTGGTGGCTTCAGATCGGAATGGAGGTAGGTGGACACTCTGGGTTTTGCCAGTGAGGAAGGAGGTGGTCCAGTCCAGGGCTTTGTCGCTGATCCCTGCGTTGTGGAGGTGTGTGTGTAGGGTGTGGTGGCAAATGGTGTCGAAGGCAGATAAAAGGTCCAAGAGGGTGAGGGCCGCAATTTCGCCGTTGTCCAGCAGGGTCCTGATGTCATCAGAGGCATCGATGAGGGCAGTTTCAGTGTTGTGGTTGCTGCAGAATCCAGATTGGGACAGGTCCAGAGTGTTGTTCTCCTCGAGGAAGTGGGTCAGTTGCCTGTTGACAATCTTCTCGATGACTATCGCCAGGAACTGGAGCAGGGAGATGGGCCGGATATTCTTGAGGTCCTTAGGGTCCGCCTTTGGTTTCTTGAGTAAGACGTTGGTCTCGGTGTGCTTCCAACTCTCCGGAAAGTTGGCGGTCTCGAAGGAGTTGTTGACGATTTCCTGGAGATGGGGTGCGGTGGTGGAGCTTGCTTTGTTGAAAATGTGGTGCAGGCAGGGGTCGGATGGTGAGCCGGAGTGTATAGTGTTCATGATTATGATGGTGTTGTCGTCATTGACGTGGTTCCAGGAGCGCAGGAGGTCGGTGTGGCAGGGGGGCGGTGGGTCTGAGGTGTCAGCGGTTGTTGGGGGGACCTGGTTGTTGAAGCTGTCATGGATGTCTGCTATCTGGTGGTGTAAGAAGATGGCTGGGGAGTCTCAAGGTCTTGCGACGGCAGGATGTCGTTGAAGTTGGAGCTGGGGTCGGAGATTTCCTTCACGATGTTGAAAGGCTCTTTGCTGTTGTGTGCATTGTTGTTGATGTGTTCCTTGTAGGAGGTCCTCTTGGTGGTACAGATGAGTTGGTGGTGCCTGCGGATGGTGTTCTTGTGGGCTGCGTTGTCGTCCAGTGTCTGTACGTGGTGCCACTTCTACTTTAGCCTTCTGCAAGTCTGCTTGGAGGCCGGGAGGTCGGCGGTGAACCAGATGCCCTAAAGGCATATCGGTTCACCCAATGTCATTTCTAAAATTGCACTTTAGTGCATTTGACAAAGCATTTGCAAATTAACATCAACTTGCAGTTGATGGTAAACAGCATTTCCTTAATGCAACGTCGCTTTTAGGAAAGGCTTGATGCAGCTCAAATAGGGAATTGCAATTTGTGATTCCCTAAATGCATTCACAATTTAGGTAATCGCAATAAATTGTGATTACCCATATTGCGAATGCAAAAGGGTACATGCATCGGAAAAGAGCTTTTTCCAGTCGCAAATGGGGCGATTATGCGAATCGGCCTCTTTGCGACCCGAAAAAAACTTGATGCATGTGGCCCTTCGTTCCTTAATATTTACTAATCATCCAACTACAACATTGTATTGGAATTCTATGTACTATTAAAAATAGTGGTGTATTATCTTTGTTGCTGGTTCCTTTACCAAGTAATCAGTATTAGAAATTGAATCTAGGCCTGCTAGGCCTGCTTCAGAGAATGTAGCTTTTTAATAGGATGGTTTTGTCTTGTTAAAAAGGGTTACTGTGACAGGTCATACTGCAGGGTTTACACTGCAGCAGTCAAGCTACACAGAGTCGGCCTAAAGCCATGTTTGCACGGACACTACAATGGATGACACAATAGGTGCTGCATTTGACTTCCAGGGCTTGGGTGCACATGAGGTACAGGGCAGTTATTTGTGCCAATGAGGAACAAGCCAATGTATCCATGTTTAGAATGTGAGCACAAACCTTTACTGCTTGTTAGCATTTCTAAAGTTAGCAGAAATAGGATCCATGCAAATGCTAAAAATATGGGCCTATGTAGAAAAGTCAGATTTCTTTTAAGACCATTTGTTCCTAGTAAAAGGGGATTGTCTGTATAATAACTCATATTAATAATGGGCTTCAGGAGACCGTCATGCAAGATAGTCCCAGTATGCAGTGCCCACTCAAGAACTGATTAGGTCAGTACAAATATTTTTTCAAATGCACTGCAAAGACGGATGTTGTATTGTTATGTGTCCTATCTAGGACATAGAAAATACAGTACATGTTTTCTGCTCTTCTACATACTGAAACCATTAATAACTGTGTGCAGTAAATATGCAATGATGTCTTCCTATGCTGGGCCATGTTTCTAGAGAAATAACTAGGGTGAAAAAAGACCTATGGCCATAGACTACCTTATGCATTAGGCATAATTGGCAATGCTTTACAATGCTTTACATTGTGCACAGAAGGTAAATCTGCTATAAATACTTAAAATCCTACAAATCAGCAGGACTGAAAAAACAAATCAATCGTGAATTAGCAGACCTTTGCAATATAAATGCATACAGTATTCCTTTCCCTTTTTCTTATCCAACATAAAAGCACACATTTCCGACCATCTTTTGAAAGTACTTCATTGTTGACAATCCTGGCAGGTGACATTGATTTTTTTGATTTCCTACAGAGTACCAGTGCGATGTTATTTTGAAGAGGCAACTGACTGAGACTTTGCAGCATAATGCTGGCAGAAAGTGTGGTATTAAGAACAAAATCCAAAAACATTTTCATAGAGGCTCATAGAACGAGAGATATTTGAAAAGTACAAATATAAATATTAGGATAAAATATGATCTCCCACATTGGACTAATCCACATTGTATGGCAGAGGCGAAGGGACTTCCAGCGGTCAAGCTCATTTTTCCTGCACCTAAACTATATGTCAGAGTCACAGCAGGACTGCAACTAGGAGTAGATCAACATGATGTAAACGTGCGAAAGGACCACTACAGTGCAAGAAAGTTGTCATTACACATTTCACCGACGCCCCCTTCTTAAAGTGCAATCCTTTTTTTTATGTTGCAAAAAAAAGCTGCTGCAACTAGTAAGTTATGCTGACAATAAAATAGAGAGAGTCTGTGTTCAAGTGTGGGTGGGCTAATGATGGGTGGTTATGTGATCTGCGTGGTCATTCAATTTAGATGAATTGAAATATAGTGTGAACATAACTAATGGCAAAGAATGCTGAGCTTGACCTACAGTCTCACCAGAGACATGTCCTCCGTAATGGTGGA
This sequence comes from Lissotriton vulgaris, assembly GCF_964263255.1. Taxonomy (NCBI): domain Eukaryota; kingdom Metazoa; phylum Chordata; class Amphibia; order Caudata; family Salamandridae; genus Lissotriton; species Lissotriton vulgaris. Next base: position 189,005,275 of record NC_141688.1, on the reverse strand, counting down.
CAAGCATCGCCCCACTGGTCAGCCACAGAAAAATAAAATGAGTTTGCCCAACCGTCTTCGGCTGGCCACCCACGCACACGTCTATTTCTGCAACCCAGATGTGTTTGAAGTCGGGTTGAAGAAAAGCCGCAGGCTCCCAGGCAGTGGCTAAGCGGCAGACGTGGCCAATCAGACCAATCCTGGCTCTACTGTCATAGCATGAGAGCAGCGTCTGGACTGGGTGGGGAGCAGTGCCTTCCCAGGGACTGACGGCCGTCAAGGCAGCGAGAGGTACGTTTTAAAAAAAGATTATTTTTACCCTCAATTCTGCGTGCCCCACCGCCCACCCTTACCCCAGCACTTTCGTTGTTCGGTGGCCGCCACGGAGTCTCACAGTGAGACTGGTAATTGAGACTCCCTGAATTACTGTTGTTTCATAATACCAAGACCCCTAATAGCAAAACCACATTTTAGGGGCGGCTCTAGGCTCATGGCGGCCCTGAGCAGGGAGCGTAGGTATGGGGCCCCGGAAGAGCGGTTCCGGGCGGGGCAGAGCGCGGAGGCCAGTGAAGAGGGGGGGTCAGGGTGTCTGGAAGTGGAACAGAGCCGTAGGCCGCCAAATTCCTGCCAGGGGCCGCCACGCAAATATGTGTCCATCCTCAGAGGATTATTATATTAAGGATATATATTGGTGTGGTGGCCCCTGGGGTGTGGTGGCCCTGTGCAGGTGCACAGCTTGTACATGCCTAAGGCCGCCCCTGCACATTTAGACCTGTTGGAAATATTTGGGGATTGGGGCATTAGATAGCTTTAGTTCAAACCTAAGTGGAAAGACGGTGGCAAAGCACTAAGACGGATTTTGAGATGCTCCCCCAAGTTTCCTTTACCACCTTCCGTCTGGGAATTTGCGAACCGTCTGGTGAAGAATTAATAAAAATGAAGATCTAAAGCTAGAAATGATCAACCCGTTTCTATTCTATCTACTCTACCTTTGCCAGCCAAAAGATAGTAATAAATATATTTTTAGAAACAATCAAATAGTGACTAAAAGTAAAATGTCCTAGTATTTCAGGATGGTGAAAATATTAGGAACATGAGTGTGACCATATGTATCAAGCCGTTTTTGAATCGCAAAGGCCGAAATTCGCCGAATTTCGGCCTTTGCGATTCGGAAACGGCCTTTTTGCATTTTTTCCAATGTATCAAATAATCGCAATTTAAGGAATCGCAATAATTTGCGATTCCTTATTTTTCCATAGCATTTAAGGAATCGCAAATTTTGCGATTCCTTAAAAGATATGTATGATACATTTTTGAAGTGCAAATTTGTGTTAAGGAATCACAAATGGTAATTTGCGATTTCTTATAATAATGCCCTATTTGGCATTTGTGAGGGTGGTATGTGACACACATACCTGCCCATAGGGCAGGTATGTGTGCCACATGCACATACATGTAGATTTCAGGGGTGCAGCAGGGTGTCTTTGAGACACCCCTGCACCCTTGTTATAATTCTCAAATTGCGATTAGAATTATTGCACCATCATTCCTATGGGCCTCCTGGCCCAAATGAATGCATTGGAAATCATTCTTTATTTGCGATTTCGCAAATTGCGAATTCGCAAATAAAGAATGATAAGGAACCGCTAAAAAATAGCGATTTTGTACATACATACCGTTTTGCGATTTCTAAATAGAGATTCGTAAAAAATCGCTATTTAGAAATCGCAAAACGATATCTTGATACATCCGGCCCCAAGGGAGCCAATTTAGTCCTGAATTTGACTGCATTGGAGATAGTAGATTTTAATTGGGGTAAAAAACTGTGACGGAAGGAAGGAGTTTATTGTAAAAAACGGATGGGATAATGCGACCTATGGCACTGGAAGAACCAAGCCCTGGCAAAGCCAATAGGCCACAAAAGTAACAAGCATTTGCAATGCAATAGGTCTCACATTTACTTCATTTTAAGCTATTGGCATTGTAAATGACAATGCCTAATAATTTTTGTTTATTAAAACATAAATAAAAGGCATTGTCATTTACAATGCCAGTGGCTTAAACTCGCTTAAATACAAGACCTATTGCATTGCAAATGCTTGTACTTTAAGCAAGTGGCTTATTCATATAGGGTATGGCAGCCTGTATCTGACATTCCATTCAAAGGAATCTGCTCTGTTGCAGTTTTCTGATTTGTTTTCTTGCCTTGTTTGCCATTTTATTTGACTGGCGCTTTGTGCAGGCTCGATATTTTTGGGTCACCCACTACACTTGCACACAATTTTGGGGGGAAGTTACTCAAGAGTTGGTCACTTGCAGTGTTTTTGGAATGTGTGGTTTGCTCTAAAAGTTTAATTGCTCCCATGCTAATGTCTCAAACAATACCATACCTGTCCACCCACCCGCATTTGGCTTGTATCACTTGCTTTTGTTATTCATTCACATGACAAAATGACTAGCTAGATTTAATGGAATTACCTGCTTTTGCAACTTACATCACCCTCCAAAAAAAGTGTTTATTCCCTATTGACCTCAATGGGAACGCCCTCTGAATGGCCTGACTCCATCTAATTTTTTAGACAAAAAGCTGAAAGGCAGTAACCCTGTTTCTCCTGGGGAAAATACGGTAAACCTACATTTATAATACTAGAGCTGGAGAAGAACTGTACAAGTTGGAGAGGGTAGGCTTAGTGGGCTTAAAGAGTGGTCATGTCTGGTATATTATTTCTAGTGTGCCTCTAATGGCTTTACCAATACACTTCCTGGCAACTGTCAGATGAAGCTGTGCAACACTTTTCACCCCGCCTGGGTCTGTCTTGTATACTTTTGAGTTAGACCGATCTGGTGACCGGGTTCACGTGCCTCATAGTCCTGTTGATTTAGGACAAAGTTAAATATTTTATCATGTCAGATGTAACAACTGCTTTGGTACGGGTAGGGTAATCAAATCTACATGACCAATACATTATCACAACCCAAATTAATAAATCCCAGCATATATCATGCCTCCTTACAGTTTCCCCAGCACACAGGTGGTAAACCTAATTCTTAATAGTCAAATGGAAGTTGCAGAACAGAATGAGAATCGTGTTAACATGAATTAGGTGACACCCAACGTGCGACTAGCGGGATACCATGAATGGATGGTGTAGATGGGGAGGTTCTTATCTGCAAGTACTGGGAGGTAGACTAATGCATTTATATTAGTGTATTAATAAGGCCAACAGCACTGAATGCCGGGGCTAGCATACAGTCTACTATTTGCTCAACCCCTGTGGCTGAGCTTGTTTACATCAATGTTCATAATGACCAATTTTGAGACTTTACTCTGCCATTAGAGTGACTGCCGGAAACAGACTTGGCTAGTGCGCAAGTTTCGTGTGGTTAAGTCAGAAAGGTACTGACGTTGGCCTCGCATGGGGTTTGCGAAAGTGGTATGTTCAGGCCCCCGAAAAGTCCTCGTATAAAGATCCGTAAACAAAGCGCAGATTGGCACATTCCCTAGAGCGGCGGCTCGCACTTTCTGCCACGGGCAGGCTCTCCTGTTGTTTACCTATCAGCGGCTGGGCGCGGACTCGGTGTAATAGTAGTTTCTTCTGCTGATCCGTTCCCAGTGTAGTACAGCATGTCTTACCGCCATCAGACCATTTTGGCTGCAACAATACCTTGGCTAATCGCTGCACTTTTCTAATTATCTAAGCAATTGGTGACCTCTTGTTGAGGAGTAAACTAGCAACCCATTAGAAGATTGCGACTATACATGCGTGTTGGAAGTGTGTCTACATGTGCGCGACTTTGATAGTAACGACTATTGCGTACAAACAAGCATGTACAATGCAATAGGACTTGCATTTACGCAAGAATTATTGCATTGCAAACGGAAGTGCGGGCGGAAAGGGAGCGGGGGGCGAGAAGGCACAAACAGTTGGAGTGTGGGCAGGGGGGCGAGAAGGCACGGATTGCGGTAGGGAGGAGAAGGCATGGGCAGTGAGAGAACCTCATTAAAGAAAATAGTGCTCACAATCTATGTAACACATTCCATGCAACACTCGTAGTAAAGGGGCCAGTAGCCATGGAAGGATACAAATGACAACATGGCCATCTGAAGGGGGGACTAACATGCCTATAAACCAATCGGAGGGCAGGAATTAGAAAGGACAAAGATACACACCAATGAAAAATAGAGGGTGGGGCAGTGGGTGGGCCTTCCCTCACGTAGTAAACTTCCACAGATCAACCCCAGAGCATCGCTTGCGCAATGGCTCAGGGCTCAACCTAAAAACTATTGTCTATGCTAATTTTTGTTTGTTTGTAAGATAGCCTCCGTAGATATATGCACATCCATGGTGGACATCTTTGAATAGGTTTGTAAAGCCATTACAAGTGCATTCAAAGATGGATGTAAAGGATGCACACATCCACAGCTGCAATCATTCAAAGCATTTGTATTATGTTATCAACCCCATTCAAAGACGACTACAATGGACAAGTGTTGATATGTGGTGGCAACTGTGAACTGATTTTTTTTGTCCACCATGCATGCTCATTTGCACCTGCTGGTGATCATCTAGAAATAGGCAAAAACTATTTCTCAATGATCCTCCCACGCTAGTGAGATCGAGTGAGAATAATTGGAAAAATAAAAACAAAAAAATAAGTGGTAGAGAATTAAGTGATGCGGGGACATGTGGGTAGGCATGTGGCAGCAACAGAGGGGATGGGGTATATTTAAGTTGGGAGAGAGTGTGGGGAATCAACGAGAAGATCAAGGGGCCAGGAGAGAAAGCAAGACAACACGTAATCCTATATAGTTGAAAAAGAAAAAAGAAAAATAAGGTCTGGGCATGCAAGTAACAACAGCAGTGCAAGGATACAAGCAGGGGCGGATTGGCACTGCGGGCACTCAAGCATGGGCCGAAGGGCTAGTGTCTCAGTGCACTCTATGGGCCGGTTTTTCCCCCTTTACCAGTACACAGAGAGCACTAACAGGGAGAGGAAAGCAGCTTCGCTGTGCGGCCGGCCCTTCAGCGATGATCTGCTGTGGCCTCTCCTTAAACCCCTGCCATGCCAAGCAATCATACTGATGGTGGGCTGGGGAGGGCGATTATGTGCCAGAATGAATTTTGTTGCATGCACTGCATCACCAAACGCGATACAGTGTCCGCAACGAAATTAGTTTTATTTATTTATATGTTTACTTACCTGTAAAACTCCGTAATCCATACATTACCAACCCCCACCCTGCCCCTCCCCCTCCCCACGTCACCGCCCTGCAGGTCATCCCACTACCGACCGCGTCTGTAGAAAGGCGCATCGCTGTTCAGGTGCTCCTGTGCTGGGGAATAATTTTTTAATAGAAAGAGACCTCGCTCTTTTAATATAAAGGGGCCTCGCTGTTTTCAGATGCTCCTGCGCTGGACGGCTAGGGAATAATTTTTTAATAGAAAGGGGCCTCGCTGTTTTCAGGTGCTCCTGTGCTGGAGGGTGGGGAATATTTTTTTAAGAGAAATGGGCCTTGCTATTTTTTAGGTGCTCATGTGCTGGAGGGTCGAGGAATAATTTTATAATAGAACGGGGCCTCAATGTTTTTCAGGTGTTCAGCCTGAAGGACACAATCACCTTGGCCCTGTGTCCTTCCCAAGAACAATATCCTCCCACTTACATTCCCTTTTTGTTTCATGAAAGGGCACATCCGCAAATGTGGGCTACGCCCGCAAATGTGGGCCACGCCACGCAAATTTGGGCCACTTTTTTCGTCAGTGCCCGGGCCAAATTGTGATCCCACTCCGACTCTGGATACAAGTCAGACAAAGAGACCATTGTGACAGCGAAATGCTCCTGGGCGGGATAAACATAAAAATAGGGAGGAAAGCCATTGCATCAAGAGGAGACAATTGAGCTAGAGAGCAAGGCCATCCAGTCATGAGCAAGGACTACAACTGTCTGTAGCCAAGTGCCAAAATCAGCTTTCTATGCCAAATCTAGGGACTGAGGGGCATATTATCAAGATAGGGCGTTACATTATCGCCGCTTTTATCGGCAGGAAACTGCCGATAAAGCGGCAATAATGGGCTTGATAATATGCTCTATGGAATTCCAATCGAAGCCCATGTTACATGTCTTCACATCTAACACGGGCTTCGATTGGAAATCATAGAGCATATTATCAAGCCCATTATCGCCGTTTTATCGGCAGTTTCCTGCCGATAAAAGCGGCGATAATGTAAGGCCCTTTCTTGATAATATGCCCCTGAATTTATAGAAAAAAGAGTTGCTTATCAATGTTCTGAGTTGTCGTATACTATGGTGTCCCGAACTCCTACCATAAGTTAGCAATGCACTTCGTAATTGCTTCTGTCTGTAAAAATGTTACAGGAAATCATTGCTTTGTCTATTGTGTTTTAAATTAACTTTTGTATTGTTGAAACGTGCACTTCATCTATACTATTAAAGTGAACTGGTTCCATTTTTGAGAAATTAATAATTTATTAACTGACTTATTAAACAGTATGATATACCTGTACCACAAAAGCTCTTCCTGTAAACCAGCTACATCATGCACACATTGAATTATTAACCGCTGATAGGTGTGCAATAGTAAATGTATTTAGTTTGTGAAATTACCAACTGCCAACATGTTATCTGTCACTTTTTCAAATCATTTAAAATGGTTTTGCATCCAGTGTACTCTTATAAGTGGGGAAACATGTTGAGTCTAAAGAGGGCAATGGAGAAAGGGATTGGAACAATAAACTACATTTGGATTGTAGTTGTCCTTGGTATTTACAGCTGCTCTTAGGCAGTTGAGGTGGTAGTTGAGGATTTAAGGGTGTAGTTGAGAAATCGGCATGGTGCTTGCACATTTGGATTTGTACTTAAGGTATGCTGAATGCATCTGGGTAACTGATGGCTGCACCTCTGCTAACTATTGTTGTGCTTGTTAACTTCAGAGGCATCACTTCCAGTGATTGCGTCATAATCATTGTTCATTTGATATCACTTCCTGTCATGATGTATAAAATGTCAAGTCACATCACTTCTTGTAATGATGTTAGCAGTCAGAGCACCTTTGCTGTCTCTTCCCCTGGCATTTTTGTGAATTAATATCCATACATACCCAATATTCAGTAAATTCCTTCTTTGGAGATACTAATATATTATAAATTGTGGGACCAAACTATATCCCCACCTCTTGGAAATTCTTGGAGGATTCCCTACCAGATATAGCATGAATTTCAGATCACCAAGAAAAAGAAACGCTACTTTTGGATTGAAAGGAATGGAAAATACATTTGCATTTAAAAAACGTATTTTATAAATATTGCAAATGGAATTATGAGTCCTATTATGAATTCCTCTTTTTACGCAATTTTGACAATATGCACCGTCTATCTTAGATTAAAAACAGCTTTATTTGGGCGATAGGATACTTACACGCTGCCAGTAGACCTTTGTGCAGCTCCAGCGCTGAAAGTAATTCGGTCCATTGTCACGTATAATAGCTTTGTATAATTTCGATATTGCACCGAACCCGAATTTTAATGGTGTGTTGAGAGAAATAAAGAAAAAAAAACTCCACACACTTTTAGAAATGTTACTTTGATATATTTAAAATTGAATTGCGAACCTTATCAGTAAACTTGCAAGGGTGAGACAACTTCTAACCTTTAATCATGTTTTTTTTAATCTAACGATGAATTATTTATTACTGCTGAGTTGCTAATACTAGATGAGTACAGTTACACTGTCTGACTTTCATAAAATGTGAATGTAACCTCACTGTCATGTGAGCTATGGTCACTATTAAATTGGGACAAAACAAAGTCAGCTGTTTTGTTGAAATTATAAATTGTACCTATATAGTGCTTACTACCCCTGACGAGGCACTCAAGCGCTTTGCGGCGAGTGCTACTATTGAACCCAAGATTAGTGGTTAGCCGTTAGTAGATTAGTCAATGTGTCTGTTCTTTTCTTTGTGAATTAGTTGTGTTAGGTTTGTGCTCTTGATTTCTTGTATGTTTGGTAAAGTGTAGAGTATGGATAGAATGATGGGGATGGAATTGAAATGGAGAGTGGTAAACTATTTTTGTAAGTATTGTTTTTTTTTGCCTGTTTGGTAGCAAGGGTTAAAAAGGAGGGGAGTGTTTGTGAATGATGTTTTGGGGTTCATAGTAGTAAAGGTTTGGGATGATTTAGCGAGAGGTGGGATGGGGACAAGGTAGAGAGGAGTGTCTTATTATACTAAAGAAAACTGAGATAAACTATGTCAAATATATCCAGGCTTCATTATAGGATTTTTCAAACAACTGCTGAATCAAAGAACATGCCCAAATTGCAGGCAATGAAGAAAATGGGACTTGAGAACCAGCCTAATATCCTGGCTGGGTGCTGGCTCAAGCTGAAGGGCTGGGCATAGTCTCACAATGAAGAGACTAAAGAAAGCCAGATAGAGGGCACACTTTGCTTTCAGGCTGACCAATTATACCCACTACCTTTGACATCAAACATATAGGAAGGACTCCATGATTTGTTTTATCTTAGTAAACAGCCCATGGTAGAAAGCGATCTTGACTATTGCCACACCTCACACATGCATGAACTAAGTCATCCCTCTTGATGTCATAAAGTACTAAAGATCTACATCAGTAATTATGCCTTGTGATGCAGTGTCAGGGTGACAATGGGACTATGTATATAACTTGGGAAAATACATGATAAATTAACATCAGTAGTTTATCCATTGAAATAGTCATCCTCTTTGACCTTATCAGCCTCATTGTTTAATGATACTAATAGTAACTGACTCTGATTGTGATCTTGGCTCTGGTAACCAGACCCAAGACCAGTACTATGTATAAAATGTATATGGTAATTAGGTGTAATTACTATGACAGCCTACCTGTAAGCACCTAGTATATGGTAGGGCATGTAGGGATAGAGACCCAGCAGATTTAATGCACTTAAGGGTGCACTGCTGTGGTGCCTGCTGTTATTGTAAAGGCAGCCCTGCTTGCAGGCTGCTACTGAAAACTAAATTATATGCAAATTGGCCTTGGAATTAAAGGTAATTCCAAAGTCTTAAACTACTTTACTTTTGCATAAAAGTCAACCCTAATGTCTCCCCTATGGGCCCGAGGGGTAGGGTGCCTTGTAAATATAAGCAGGGACATTTTAAAAGATGTTTTATAATCCCTGGTGAGGGAAAAGCTGCCAATTTAATGTTTTTCCATTTTAGCTCATTGGCTCCAGAGGCTAACATCGGAATACTTTAATAAAGGATAACTATTGACAGGAGTGAGCTAAAAAATATAATTCGATATCTTGAAAGAATAAATATGATAAATACGATTTGCCAATGTTAGATTTATTATAACTATTAAAGAAAATTAGTTATAGAACTTGCTTTTCTCATTAACCAAGATCCAGCCTTCCAGCAGCCTCTCATGATTGACCAGCCTTTGACAGCCTGAGCCAGACTGCTCTGATGAGGCGTGAAGGGGCCTGCATAGAGATGAAGGACATCTGGTGGGAGTAGATCTGCAGCTGCTGGGCAAAAGCAGGATAAGGGTGGACAAGAATATGCCACACTGTGAAGGAAGGTGTCACACTACAGGGTGGCACCCTGTACCCATTGATGAGGTGTGCTCCCCTGCTTGTCACCCAAAAACACTAGATAGATATGGGAGAGCTTCCTAGCAACTCAGATCCCTGCTGGAAACTACAAGAAGAAGAATGACTGCCCTGCTCAAACCCTGGCCTAAATAAAGAGAATTGCACTCTGGATGACAGCACCTGCTGAACACTATGGAAATACAACTCAAGATCTTTACCGGACTTTTAAAAGTGAAGGAGTGGACTCACTGGAAGAAATAGGTTAACAGAGCTCCACCTGCAACATCGCCAGCAAGAAGAAACCAGCTGACCACCTTGAGCTAGAATTCAAAGGATTTGACCAGGCGCATTGTAGGAGACGTAGTCCCATCATCCCAAGGAGCAACTCAGATCTACTGGAACCACAGATTGGTGTTGTGGACACTATGGTACCCCAATAGAACCACTGGAAGAAGAGCCAGGAGTTTGAGAAGATTTGGAGATTGTTTTTCAAAAAGCTCTGTAAGTTTATCTACCCGTTGTTGAGAGTCAAGCCAACAACGTTAAACCGCAACTTGGCATGAGATTCAGGTTTGCTCCACTGAAGCTCCGGAGCTTTTTGTCATTAACAAAACTTTCAGCAGTTGACCGAAGCACTGCACTGACCCGAGCCACTTTCATCAAACTCACAGCTGGTCTGAAGAGGAGCCTCACTCGACATAGAGAGTAAATGCTCCAAACAGTGACTAAGTCAGAAGGTAGAACTTGACCGGGCCTCACTGCTAACTGTATCTTACCTGTGCTCCATTGCGACGGCCTCAAATTTTGACTTTGTCCCGGTCAAGCACAACCAGATGTCTCAAAGTGGTGTTTTTAGATTTTTGTCACTATAAACTGTTTATTCTTTAAAAATTCTTATCTCTGGCTATCTACGGTGTATTTCTATAATTGTTATGTCATTTTAATCATACAAATATTTCCTATTTTTATAAATTGATGTTGGATTTTTAATGTGTGTTGTGTCTTACTGATTTAATGTATTTGTAATGCTTTCATATATTTGTTTCCTATGTCAAGATTACCTGCCCGCAAACAGTAACCAAGGGCTGAGAAAGGGAATCATTTATTGAGACCTTTACTGGGCTTTATATTGTGATTGTGGCCTTATTACTGGCGGCAGGTATCTACTTACCCCTACTAATGAACCACATTCCAAGGAATCCAAAACAGGAAAAAGTGGGGTGTATTTTCTTAGTTTACAATATTTTAGCTGATAAACCAGAAGTATAATTTCTCATTCTTCACTTGACCACATGTTCTTGATCCTGAAAAGAGAAATGTATTTCTTTGTGTTTCTAGTTGTGTTTACATGCCAATGTGCAAAATGAGGGGAAACAGACCAAATGCCAGCATTGGCCAATACATTTAACAAGCAATGGCAAAGCCAATATGTCTTTGGTTGGTCACAGTCCTCTTGGCTTTGTGAATGCTTTTCCATGGTTTTAAAAATAAAATCTTATTGGAGAGGCTGCTCGTCCCTTATCATTATAAACAAAAAATACCAGATTGGCTAAAAGCAAAAATAGGTTTATGGTCTAAAAAAGCACACAATGCCATGCTCATGTCTCGCACTGACGAGTACTACTTTATGTGCAGATATGCTCCTCATTGAGGTTAGCCAATGGTTGACTGACCTGACTCATTACTCCATATAATATGCTCTAATGGATGGCAAAAAAATTGACTGACACAATAAAAGACCAATGGGTGAAGAGGGCTGGCTGAATGCTTTCATAAGTATGCTTGTTATACATACATTTTTAGCAAAATCATATGATTTTGGCTAAAGCCAGACTAAAATGTAATATTCTGTTCAGGTTAGATATTGTTTATTGTGAAAATCTAATCAATCACTTGATCAGACACACAACTAGTCAGAGAAAGCACTCACGATCCTGTTTGGCTGGTTATTCACCCCACACTGAGTAGAGCACTACTAATTATTTATTACCTTATTTACACCTCACTTATCATTATTGTTTTCTGTTTTCAGTTATTCAATTGCAGTAAACAGTGTCAAAGATGTCTTGGCCAAAATTGATAATATACCCATGATCTACCACTCACATTCCTTGTTGGTCAAACTATTACATAGTGTGACATGCACAGTAACTAAAGAGGAGTTTAATGAAAGATCTTCAAGGCAGCGACAGTAAAACAGCAAACAATAGACTTAGAGCACAGCTCATGTAGACCCCACCTAAAACAGTAACTGTTCCTTTCATAGGAGAAAATCTACCAACATATCGTAACTCAATATATTACATTTTGTAGGCCACTTGAGGTGACATCCTTCCTCACCAGCTCCTCACCATAGTAGTAGTGGGTAAGTCATTTTTATTGTTTTTGATTAATTAAAACCATTACAAAAATACACGTTAATAAAATCGATATGTATTAAAACAGGTGAAATGCGTTTCTAAAAACTAAAAATCCTCTAATGTAAAAAGCGCCCTTGCTCAGCTGCTTCTGAAGAGGTTCCAATGGCTATGATCAAGGATTCTAATTGCTTAAGCTAACATTTCCTTACGTATTTTTTGCGTTTTCACGGGGTGCAGCATTTCCTTGCTTAGATTCTACTAATCACAGGATTTTACCAGCTTCCCATTTAGCTGCGGGTCTTTGGGGTCGTAGCATGCAATCACAGCCTGTCTCCAAGTTCGAATCCCTCATTCATTAAAATGAGGAGGGTGCGGTATAGCTGGCAAGATTCCTAGCTTGTATTCTAAAAATTGTTCTTTGGTCTTCTTTGAGTACCCCAATTTGAAGTATGCCTGTGGCCCAAGTATTTTATAGCCGCTCAGTGTCATCCAGGCAGGTTTCCTACTGGGAAAGGCAGCTTTGTCTTCAGCACGGGAGATCTTCTTGATTACCTTATTTACTACTTGCTTATAGAGCGAATGGGTAGTTTGGGTTTCCCACAGGACGACTAATCTGGTAGTGGCGAGTGAACCCTCCAAATACTTTTTGGCCGGCGAGATGGATGTGCTACAAAATTCTTGCCAGAGCTGCTTATTCAATTTATTCCGGGTAGAGGTCTTGATTCTGTGCCAACACCTAATATAGGAACCTAGCCTTGCAAAATGTTGTTTGGTTAGGCCAAACTCCAATCGAATCTGTGCAGGTGAGACGTAAGATGGGAAATTCACCATAGTTGGCTGCTTGCGTTTGTGGTGCATTCCAAAGGACCTCTTAGAAGGTTAAAGTTTTTATTGGTACCTCTGTTAAATTGTCTTTGGTTTTCAATCTTCTTGCTAGCGTGAGCAACCAACAAGTGCCCCCCCTGTTTGATCAATAGTAGTAAAGTTGAACACACAAATTTATTTAGAACTGCATCGTGATAGATTCAACTGTGACAAATATAAATATGATGGTGCTTTAAAATGCTGCATACCAGTCGACATGTTTTTCTTCGTTACTAGCCCTAACGGGTCTATAGGCATTCCTATAAACTGTGGCCCAAGTCATTCTGTACTCCCTACCATGTTCTGTGTGTATCTGTACGCAGAGTAGCTAAGTAGAAAAATGTACTTGTCCAAATAAGCCAATGTTAAAGAGTAACTTAACTCCAGAAGCAAGACTGTGGCCTGGAAGATTTAAACAAGGCAATTCAATGTTGGTTATCAGACTGCTTCATCACAAGGTCTGTGTTATGATAGTTTACTTAAGAGCACAGTAATCGTGAACTTTTCTCGTCACTTATAAAGTTGAAAAAAGGGTGGTATTCGGTATTGTGAAAGTACACTCAGTACAGCATAGTAATCTGTACAGCGCTGAACTCAACCTGAAACAACATATACCACAACAGAATATGCAGTGCAGCATCAATTAATTATTGGGCTTTCACTTCTATTTCACTCTGTATGTCAGTTTTCTGCCATGTTTGTCTTGTTAATTTCATGATGTGGCAAACTTACAATGCATAGGTTTGCATGTGTGCCTCAACACACTATCCTGTATATTGGGTACTCACATGATGGCCCCAAATATTTTTGCACTCGTAGATCCTTATGTGGTTGGTTTTAAACTGGGTTGGAATAAACAGTTAAATGCACATTTTAAGGCTTTAATGATTGAGAACCTAAACATACACTCTCGTGCCCTATTCATATTCCAGAACCTCTAGCGGTACTTTTTAAATGCAGCCTCTTCACCCAAAATAAATATGGCTCAGGGTGCCCAACACATATGCGTGGGAAGATGTGAATGTATAGTAATGTCACCATGTGGTTTTGTGTGTGTGTTCAAGTCAACCTAACAGTATCTTCACTGCATAGGTGCATGAAGACAGTACCTGGATCTAACTATGTTTCTTCCTCTTGTATATTATCATCACTCTCTATTGGCAGGACACCTATTGTTTCAAACATTAAGACAGTTTGCAGCTCTTGCCATTGCTCTATCTATGGTCCCAACATTGTGCATACAGATGGAAACACTAACTTAGGTGTTGCCCTCTTCACTCCCATTTTTGACAGATGCTGGTGGTTACTGACTCTGTAAGTGCCTTGGGCTCTGCTAACCAGGCCCAGATCCAGTGCTCTGACCTCTAGAGATATATGGTAATTGGTATAACTTTAATTGGCAAAGGCAACCTACATGTAAGTCCCTGGTATATGGTAGGGCATGTAGGTTTAGAGACCCCAGTGGACCTAATGCACTCAAGCGTGCACTGCTGTGGTGTCTGGTGTCATTTTAAAGTCAGGCCTGCCTTGCAGACTAGTATTAAAATAAAACAATGTCCAAATTCAACTTTGGAATTAAAAGTACTTCCAAAGTTCAAAACTAACTTTTTATAACTTATAAGTAGCCCCTTAGGTCTGCCCTAGGTGCCCCATGTCTTGGTGCATATTTATTAAAAGCAGGGACAATATAAAGTTGTTTTATATGCCCTGGAAGGGAAAAACATCAAGAGTCGATTTCCCCTATTGTAGTGCTGCTTGCCCTATATACTAACATGGGAGGCTTTATTAGATTAAATAATGCATATCTTTGCTTGAGAGCTAGCTAGCAATATCATTCAAAGTATCCAAATAATGGTTGCAATAAATCACACAAATTGCCAAGATAAGATTTACTATAACTATTAGAGGAAAGTAGTTTTACAGATTACTATCCTGAGGTTACATAAAGCTGTCCTTTAGCATCCTCTTCTGATTGGTCAACCTTTGACAGCCTGAGCCAAGCTGCTCCCCGAATAGATGTGAAGAGGTCTGGCCCTGAAACAATACAGCCATTTGGTGGGAGGAGCTTTGCTTCCTGGCGAAGAAAGGGAGAACAAGGAGGCTGGGGAATCAAGCTGTACTTCAAAGGCAGGAGAACAGTTGTCACAGGACCCAGGCCAGCCCCCACTACATTGATCCCAGCCAGAAGGGTGCCCCCCCGAATTAGATTAGGAGGCTGTGAGTGGAGTGTAGTGAGTTTCTAGCCACACCTTTGAGTGGGGTTACACAGACAACACACCAATGAGCGATTTTATCAATTTAGATTGTTGTAGAACAGTGCATTCTGGGTCAAAAATATGCCAGTATAGGGACGTAACCTATTGGTTGGGGTGTCACCTTCTTGAGTCCCAAAATAAAGGATAAATATGAGAGAGCTGCAGAAGCTCCTCGGAACACTGCCTGGAACATTAAAAATAGGACTTCCTTGCTTGACCCTTAGACTGCACTGCAGACAGCTTGCACCCAGAAAATTTGCACCTGCTGCACTCACATAACCCCATAAAAAAAGGACTGAACCTGGCTCAATGGAAAAGGGGTGGACTCCCTGAACAGCGACACATACAACAGATCCGGAAGAAGTCACCGGCAAAGCAAAAGAGAGGATCATTCCCAGCTGACCAGTTGCAATATGATTTTTCCTGGGCTGTGCAGGGGCATTGTGGAAAATTAAATCCTAGCCAGCAATTGGCAATGGAGAGTCTCTGAGATCTTGGCTGGAGCTACTGAACCCTTATGTTCCCCAAAGGAGCCAGAAACAAACAACCAGATTTAAAAGTTTGGAAACTTTCTTCAAAGTTTTGCAGATAAGCTCCAGGAGGAGACCATCTTGACATCGAGAGTGAAGCCGCCTTTGTCGACTCCCAAATAAGCCTGACTACACTGGCTTGTTCTACAGAAAGCTCTGGAGCTCCTTGCTGTTGACATCAATGACAAAGACTACCAGAGGCTCACTGAGACATAGCGCTGCCGCATGCTGCCGTAATCTAATCGAACTACGGATCCGAGAAGCCCCAGGGCCTGCTAACAAGCCTGTTGATGAGAGAAAAGCCCAAGAAAAAGGCTAAATCTAAGGGTAAACTTTTGACCGGGAATCATCCCACAACTAATCTGACCCATGCTCATTCATGGTTAGGCTTAAATTTAGACTTTTCCACAGTCCAGTACAACCAGATAGCTGCGAATGGCCTTTAAGCTGTTTGGCTCCAGAATACACAATTTTTTATTTTATTCTTTAAAAATGCATATCTCCGGATCCCTACATTGGATAGTTGTCATTTTTTTTTTTTAAAAGATACCAATATTGTGTATTTTTATAAATTGGTTGGATTTTTATGTTGATGTGTCTTTTACTTATATGCTGTTTTGGTGATCTTAAATGTTTTACACATACCTTTCTTTTTGGGGCTCTGAACTACATTGACCATCATTCGATGGGCCACATGAGGGCAGCTCCTGTGATTTTCCTCACATGCTGCCTGTTGGCGCAGTATATAGCACTTCTCACTCGCCCAGTGTGTGGAAAGAGCTTTGGCTCTTTGGGGGCTTTGAACTACACTGACCATCATTGACGGGCCCCAGGAGGTAGCACCTGTGATTTCCCACATCTGCTGCTGTGCTATATAAGGCTTCTCACGCATCCGCTGTGTGGGACATGCTGAGGCTCTTTAGGGGCTTTGAACTACATTGAGCATCATTCACAGGCCCACAGGGGGCGGTTCCTGTGATTTTCCACATCTGCTGTCTGTTGCAGCACTATATAATGCTTCTCTCTCACCTGCTGCACGGGACAACAATTCGGTCCGTGCCCGGGTGAAGCATGGGCCAGGTACAGACCTGCCCTGCGGTCACCAGCAGCCGAAGGAGGCCGGGCTGGCCCACCCCCAGTGGTTTTGATTCCAGTGGCTGAAAGTATATTGGTAAGTGAGAAATCTATGTGGATAAGGGCAAAGAAAAGGGCAGTACTAATGAATCCCCCAGTAGGAATACACTGGATTACTATTTGGCTCGAGTGATGGGAGCAATCACTAAAGAAATACACCTTGTTGAGCTATGATTAAGTCCGGATGAGGGGGAGGTCCCCACCCTTCTGAGCTGAGTCTCTCTAGCCAAGTTTTGCACTGGGTAATGACTGCCTGAACGTTATCACATTACCCAATCCGCAGTCACTCCCAGACGAGAATCCATCAGAAAAGAGCAGGATAGATTCTCTTAATAGTAGCGATTATGTACCAGCAGTAAAAAGAAAGTGTACAAAATTGCAATCAGCCAGTGGGAGGCCGAATACACGTACTGAAATGAAGAAGGGTTTAACATGGGGCCACTCATGACACTAGATACATGGCCTCAATCAACTAGGATAGCATTCCCAGTTCAAACCAGTAAAAGCACAATGTGTTACCTCTTTGGTAGAAAAACTGCATATCTGGAGATAATTGTTACCGCTCTAATAAGGAAATTGGATACTATAACTGGTTCTCCTGTTGGTAGTGAGGCTCAGAGGTCCAAGTAGCAGTTTTGAGTACCACTATGGTTGAGGGGAAGAATTCCCCTACTGATACACCCCATCTACCTCCCAGTCTCACCTCGCAAGATTTTAATGTCGAGGTGGGACTCCCTTTGACCCTTACTTTGAAGAAGTGATGAATCAATAATGACAACGGGGGAAGGGAGGGAGTTAGAGTGCAACAGTGGTGATAGGGGAGGGATCAAGAGCATTGCCCTAGAAGGTAATAGTTTGCCTATCCTGAATTTCCCAACAGCATAATGACTAGGTTTTCGGAAATATCCGTCAACACTTAGGAGACCATCTCCCAGTTGCAGAAGTAAAGTTTGCCACTGGTTGGATAAAAATACCAATTGTAACATAAGGGAGTACAATGATATATTATTACTTAGGTGGGTGGGCTGGGTGGGCCCCTCTAGAAAACATCTAAGGGGAGCCCTCTAGAAAACATATGAGGGGGAGTGCATAGTTATCAATTGTAGATACCCTGCATTGGCAAATCTTTTACTCCAAAGTTTTAATATACAATACCCACTTGAAGAAGGTATGAAAATTGTGCTGTTAGAGTTCTTCTATAGGCACTTTCAGTTTATCCTCAGGGAAAAACTAACCCTACCTTTAAGAAGCCTAGAAAAACCTCCTATACCTACCTTAAATAGGTTTCTTCCACTAACAAGTTGGGATAATAATGACTGACTCCCTTACATTTCTGACTCTTCTGCTAATTGTGTAAATGAGAAACTGCATTTGCCAGTGAATCGTATTGTAATTAAAGAGAGTTTAATAGAGGGCCTGCTCTAACAATAGTTAGCTGGAATAAAGCAGGTATTAGATCCTAAATGTCCGATTCAGAATGAGGCTGGGGGGTATCCAGGATCTATGGGTCGTGGCATTCTGCCATTTTAGCGTTTGTCTAGTTCATTTTTGTAACTCTGTGTATAATCTTGGCTGCCAAATGAGGCCTTTGTTTAAGGTGCTGTCTGTACTAGAGGTCAGAGACCTCTATAAACCAAAATGCTTTAACATGGTTTTGGGAGGGGACTTAATGCTAAGATAGACCGGATGCCTAGTGATGCTGATCCATTTATGAATGATGATACCTCCCTCTGTCTTCTAGAAACTGATGAAAGGGGTCAGAGGTTGAGTAACGCCTTAGTCCAGACTGATGCGTCCGTTCCTTACCGGAGATGAGGTGATGCGTCGGTTTCTTACTGTGTGGGTAGGTGATAAGTTGGTTTCTTACTGAGTCCCCCAATGATGTGACAGAATTGGCATCTCGATGCAATGCGACGATCCAGGACGATGCGTGGGTTTTATTGCAGCTGCTCAGCAGGCCTTGCGTCAGAATTGTTGCGGTGATCCTGGTCTTCCGAGATCGGTGCACCCAAGGCAGCGTGTAGCGATTTCTTGAATGGAGAGGAGGCGCTGCGATGATTTCTTCGGTGATGCATTTGAAACAGTTGCGGAAACGTCGCGCTTCTCGAAGTTGCATTACTTTTCCAGCTCCCTGCGGCTGACAGCCTCCAGAGGTCCAAAAACACAGCAGGCACCTCTTAGCAGGTCAGGACTCCCAACAAGGAAGCACGGGGGAGCTGGTGGTGAGGTATTTGTGTCCCTGAGACTTCGGAACAAGAGGCTAGCTCAGTTACAAGCCCTTGGATATCTTCCTCAAGCAGGGAACACAGTAAACAGCAAAGTCCTTTTCCCTTTCCTTGGCAGACAGTAGCCACTGCAGGCCAACCCCAGACAGCAAACAGTACATGGGCAGTATTCCTCCTTAGCTTCTCTGGCTCTTCTACTTGGCAAAGGTTCCTCTTGATTCCCAACAGCGAGATAAAGTTCAGGGGTGTGGGCCCCACATTTTATAGCACAGGTTCCTTTGTTCTCTGGTGGCAGAGAAGCTCTTTTCCCAGTCAAAACTAGTTCTGTCCTCTCTGGTGCAGCTGCCCAGCAGGAGAGGGAGACAGGGCCTATTCAGGTGCAAGAGAAATTTCCTCCCACCACTCTAAATGCAGACTAGGCTTATTCAGGTGCTAGTGAGAACTCCTCCCCCATATTCTGAATGCAGCCCAGGTCTATTCAGCCCAGCCCTGACTCATTCAGGAAAATTCAGGAAAGGCAGGACACACATCAATCTCCCCCAGTGGCCGTCTGAGAGAATGCACATCCTCAGCCCCATCACTCCAAAGCCAGACAGTCAATCCACAAACTATTGTATGGTATGGCTATGCAGGAAAATACCCACTTTTTAAAAATGGTATTTTCAAACACACAATATAAAAATCATCTTTAATAAAAGTTGCATTTCCATATTTTGAGTTCAGGCACACTAAACTCCATCTTTCTATCTTGTCCCAAAAGGAAGGTATATTTATAAGATGTTATAAATTACATCTCATTCTAGACTATGGGACACATAGCTTTTCAATAGTGAAAGACAAAATTGGCAGTAGTTCACTATCCGGAAATGCCACACACACCTTTCAGGTACACTGCACCCTGCCCACAAAGGGACCTTAGACCTATCCAAGTGGTAGCTAACATGTAAGAAACGGGAAGGTTAGGGACTGGCAAGTGTGTGCACTTGGCAGGTCGACATGGCAGTACCCAACTGCACACAGGCTCTGCAATGTCAAGTCTGAGTTACATTTACAGGCTGCTAATGTGGGTGGCACAATTAGTGCTGCAGGCCCACTAACAGCATTAGAGTTACAGGTCCAGGGTACACACAGTGCAATGTACTAGGGACTTACCAGTAAATACAATATGCCAATCATGGAATCACCAATCTATAAACACAATTTACATGGAGAACATATGCACGTTAGAACTGAATAGCAGTGGTTAAGCGCTTGAGTACTCAAACCAATGAAAACAGGCTCAAAAACAGGAGCCCTAAAAGTTTGGGGGTAAACCCGCTGAAAAAGCTAAGTCTATCATTGATTAATTGATGTTTAGTATGGATTCAAATTAGCCCCAATATATGAATTATGGTTCAGCAGAACAGACTTTGGTCAGTTGTGTTGCCTAGTCTTCTCCACCTAATTTTCAGAGTTGCTTCTTCCATTATTACTAGGAGATTCTTTTTTGTGAAAAAATAAAATACCAACAACAACAAAAAATATTCATCTGTCCCATATGAAAGACAGATTCAATTATTATTGTGAAAAAACATTTCTGCAGTGGTGATTTAGATCTGACTAAATATAGGAAACGCCTGTCTTGCCTAACGCCGCCACAGATCATTTGTGCTGTGCTAATAACACCCTGTCTGACGTCTACCCAAGCCTGCCCGGTCCTGATAGCTCTCCTGATGGATGCCTTTGGCAATGACCGAGAAGGGAATGCTTCTCTTGTATCTCTTCTGCTAGTTTATTTTAGATATCTTAACAAATGACGATTTCATTTATGAATTATTTGCACAGTTCATTGCATGCCTGCTTTCCCGCATTCAGGTTGCTGGTTGGGGCTCAGAAACAAGCCATTTTTTCCATTATTCCTATGCTTTAGAAATGGTACCATCTGACAGGGTTGGGAGTTGGGGCTTTCTAACCTCTTCAAGGTGAACATTTCTTTCTGTACGTAGCAATGATCTATTGTTACTGGCTCTGAACACTTTAAAGGTACAGTTCTTCAGTCACCCGAGTTGACTTATGCCATCTAACACACAGTAACGTGTTTATTCATTTCTATAGTTCTTATTTATGGCACTGTAGCACTACATGGTTTCTTGACGCTGAGATAGCTGCAGCATCCGTCGTAGGATGTGAGTGACAGAATCATCCACTAATTCAAAGCCTTCCGGACAGAGAAGTTAGGCAGAACCACAAAGAGATGAGGAGACAAATGCACAGGTCATGGACAAACTCACAGGAGTCCATGACCCTCAGACTATCTCTTATAGAGACGTTCTTTCAGAAAGCACTGATTGTCTGAATGCAGCATGCTCCTTGGTTTTAATGCAACCCTGCTGTGATTGGTTCCAACACTGAAATGGGGTACTAAAGAGAGTGCCTTAAACAATATGCTCGTTGAGTTTCGTTTTTAGATGTAAGCAGAACAATCCATTTGGAAACACAGGAACCATGTTTCTTGGTGATGTACACTTTTGAATTCATTACCTTTCTTTCACCCAAGCCATATCCTTGTTTAGGTGTGGTCGCATCTTAGCTACCTACTTAAATAAAGATGATATGTTTGTCATTGAACACATTTTATTAACGTGTTTTTTCATTCCCTGGTGAGTGGATCACCTCCCAGCTATGTCTCCCAACTACTGGAGAGGCAATGCTAGGATCATCGTCTATGGCTTTCATAAATTGGAAACTCCTGGTGGGGCGTATTTTCTAGAAGGTGGTTTGCCAATGCAATCCGCTAATACTAATAATTAGTTGATCTAATTTCTATATACAAAGATGCTTTTTTCAATAGCCTCCTGTTTGTACTTTTATTCTACAGTGTCATCCTTACCAATTGGATCTCTGCGCTGTCTCTCAATATGATTATTAAATATTGCATTACAAATTCATGGATTCATTAAAGTTTTTGGATGACAGCCTAACAATAGATTTGCAACACCTCAAATGGCAAGAACGTGAAGATAATACCAGTAACAGGAATTCTTTAGTCCACTGGCAGACTGGAGCAAAGATCCAATCACCACCTCCTCTGCAGTCCAACTGCCTGCTGTCTGACTTGGCTCCAGTACCCTACAGAGGGAATGCAGCCGTATGTGCGGAAGACAGACACAGCCTATTCATGTGTACATAGGGCTGTGCCATGCGTCATCCTGCATGTGATGGCCCATCCATTCACACCTAATCTCTCTAATGTATGTGGCTGTCTTGGTGGAATACACAAAGCTCAACCCAGTATGTAACCCACAGACAGGCCGCAAGTCAGAAATGGCTAAGGCAGGAATTTACATTTTTAGATTTTTCATTACAATGTCATAGACAATAAACATGGACTGGTTACCAATGCCCATTTGGAAAATACAGCTTTTTAAATATAATAAGGGTGACTTCAATGTTATCATATGATAGAGGATGTCCTTACAGTAGAGCACAATGAACTCAAGAATGTTTCACTACCTGGAATATGTAAATACTAAAAAGTACATCTGCCTCTTTTTTAGTTCACTGCACCCTGCCCTCTGGGCTGTTCATGGCCTACCCTAAGGGTGCCTTACATGCATTAAAAAGGAAGGTTTCGACCTGACAAAAGGTTTATTTGGCCAGGTAGACATGGCAGTTTAGTACTGCACACCAAGGCTGAAATGGCAGGCCTGAGACATGTTGAACGTGTTACGTAAGTGGGTGGCACAATCAGTGCTGCAGGCCAACTAGTAGCATTTCATTCTTAGGCCCTGACACAAGTAGTGCCACTTTACAAAGGACTTTCTAGTAAATTAAATATGCTAATTGGGTATAAGCCTATTCTACCATGTTTTAAGGAAAGAGTGCACATACTTTAGTACTGGTTAGCGGTGGTAAAGTGTGCAGAGGCCTAAAGCCAGGAGAAATGAAGTCAGCAAACTGGAGGGTTGAAACCCAAGACCATCTCTCCTTCAGGAAGCAACTCGAGACCTGGCTGTTCGAGCAGTACATACCCCTCTCCCCCAGCGCCTTGAGACCCTCCCGGGTGAGTAGCGCGCTATATAAATGCTGTGATTGATTGATTGATTGATTAGGTGGTAAACGACGCCAAGGACACCAGGTCTAACACCCTCTAAAACATCATGCCTATAGCTTTACCCTGTTTTAATGCAAGGAAATGTATGGCGAACCACATTAGACATTGACAAAACCTTTACCAATAACCTGTGGAACGTAGTGAAAAAAATACTAAAAATCCATAAACAGAATAAAGGGATTTTAGTCCAAGAAAGGTAGCATGTAATGTTGTGCTTTGGTGTCACCTTGGCATCTAATATTATTTACAAATTATTCAACCTTCAGCCTCATAGTTTGTCATCATATCCCTTGATTTGTGGTTGCATTAGTAAGTCTTATAGTCATCTTTCAATGGGAAATTAAATACATAGAAAATTCTACCTTCTACCAGTACATGCACCGTTTGTACTACAATTTTATAAAAGGATAAGGCACTTTCATCAGATGGCCATTTGTGCTATTTACTTGTTTCAATGTGATAATATATATCACAATAGGCCACTCTGTCACAGCAACATCATTCTCTTCACATATTTAATGTCTCAAATAATTTGTTTATGTATGCATTTTCTCAATCAGTGATTTTGGGTGAACTTAGAGCTTTCTAGATCAAAAATCTGATTGCAAATGCTATAGGATGTGAAAAAGAAAAAACTGAATATGAAGTTTCTTCACTTCCCTTATAAAATGTTAAAACCTGTCACTTCATGGAGAAATTTAAAGTTAGGAAGGAAAGGAAAAGTGCAGGTTCCTGGTATGCCATAATGTGAAGCAATTGAATTACTGAACCAAACAAATGGCCTCTATAATGGAAACACCAAGTCAACCTTAACTATAGTTTCACTGCCTGGCTGCATTAATATGGACTAATCATAATTCAGGCTCTCAGTTAAATGAGATTGGCTGCCCACGGTGTGCGGCATTTTCATTTTAAGTTTTGGAACTCACTAAAATCTGAGCGAAACTTGTCCCCTGCATTTTGTATCAGCTGGAAATACTGAGTTTGCTCAAAGCTGATTTTCAAAAGCCTCTCATTGAAGTAGAAGAATGCAGATAACACTCTCGGTACTGTTGAAATAATGCTGAATTTATGTCACATAAACATACTCATCCTTTATTATTAAGTACTCTGTACATTGCAAAAGTGAACCTGTAAGAAATTGCCTCTTTTTGCATAATCATCGCTGCAGTTTTTGACCCTGTGCATTCAAAGACTGCTAACCTGGATCTGGCGCAGATGCTCTGACTGAAAACATGTCAAATTAGCTACAATCCCTGGATGGCATATTTAACTTACCTATAGGTCCGTAGGTATACTGTGCCATGCATTCTGTGGGCCATCAATGTAAACGCCCATGCCGTGCAGTAGCGTGCTTTGGCGCTCCCATTGAGGTGCCATTCTATGGCCCTGGACCCTCCAAATCACTGCCAGCCAGACCACCAATGAACCCGTAATCTGGCGTGTGGTGTGTGGAAGAGTTTGGCAGTGTGGCAGTGGAACTCTGCCACACCGCCAAAAATCATAATCAGGCCCTGAGTTCGTAGGTAACACTTTGTATCCAAACCGCGCTCCATCGCAGGTGGCCTCAAACCTTATCCTTGTTCTGGCAGTGCAATCAGTTGTCCATGGTTGCCACTTTGCACTTTTTGAAGCTATTTTATTTCAATTTTAAAAAAATGATAGTCCTTGTAAAATGTACTAGTTGTGTCACTGCCAACAAAACATCTTGGACTACAAGCCCCAGTGCCTGATAAGATCACGCACAAGATTTTTCATACGACTGCCGGACAGGTGAGGTCCTAGGGCCGGATTCACAGTACTAACTCTAGACAAAATACTAAACTTACCACCATTTTGGTATTCACAGAAGGCACTTACTCATCAATGAGTAAGTGCCTTCTGTGAATACCAAAAGGAGTAAGTGCCTTCTGTGAATACCAAAATGAATAAGTGCCTTCTCTGAATACGAAAATGGTAGTAAATTTAGATTTTTGTCTTAAGTTAGTTCTGTGAATCGAGCCCTGTGGGAGCTGTAGGTAGAAAGTGTAATTTAATCTTAGCGAATTGTAATTACTCTTGGCTGCATGAGATGTATGCCGCTCCAATTGGGACAGTCCCATCAGACTATTAGGTCACATCTCCCTGAACATAAACATAAACAATTCCACCCTCGGTTTGGCGTTGTGCCTAGCAAGTAAGGAGTTGTCTTTAGCCAGGATGCTTATAAACTGTGATTTGGCTTGCAGCGTTTATGACCTGTTAGAAAATATGTATGATTAAAATTCAGCATTATACAAAACAGTGTATTTTACCGGTGTGCTTCATCATGTATTTAATTAAAAACACTATGAAGTTATTTTATATTGCTACGCTCTACTTTTACAGTGCTTACAGTGCTGCTCAGGAACCATCAGCGAATATAAGTAGACACCAAGCAATGTAGGTGCCTAGCCTCAACCTTCAAGTCCTAAATTGTAAGAACAATAAGAACTATTTAAAAATTAAATAATTGAAAGTTTTCAGTTAACATCGAGCATTAAGGACATCAATATTGCATTAAAAATGGAGAAGTTATGTGCCATGCAGCCCTGGATTACAATGATGCACTGAACCACATACAGCATCTACTAAACAAAATGCTATGTTTAAACACACACTGCGTTCTTAAAAACAAATGTACAACATTGTAAAGCTTTCAATTTTCTGATTGGTTCCACTAAATCAACCTCCCTCATCAAAGCTTAAACCCCCAGTGCCGTGGGTGAAAGGTTAAGTGAGTTATTTTCTATTAAGGCACATGTTAATCTAATAGAAAAATCTTGCATTACAGCTGAGTGTTGTAGTTTCATGATTATTTAAACGAAACCAGCTTGACAATTCCTAATTCTAGCTTTTCTAAAGCGCAACAGCACTCGCTGCCTCGTTTCCTCCAAGAGGTGAGTGCAGGAGCAGAAGAATATGTAAAATGAGTATACATACTTATAATCACACACTCTGCACGTGCCACAGAGACAGCTCCAACTCTGCCACCTTCATCGAAGCTCATACAAAAATGGGGGTTTGCATAAATAGACTTTTCATAATTTGGTGCCCCATTGCTCGTGCATGGCTTGAGATGTATTTCCTCTTTTGTTGAACCTTTCGTGGTATTGCTTAACCTAACGGGCGTTTGGTTTGCGTGAACAGTACATTAAATCGTGCCTCCAGAATTTCATTCTTAGATGGGTTGGCACCAGGCATTTCAAGGCTGAAAAGTTAGCTTTATTTCTGCCACTGCTCCTCAATGTCTAACTCTTTTATTGAAGTTTCCAGACTGTTTATCCTAAGCTTAGTGTCAATGTCCAACAATGCTATCACATGATAGAGTGAAAGACCAGCTCGATCACCTTTCTTAAAGAAGGGGGGGGGGGCAAATGTGAACCCCCTCAAAGAATGAGCAGGGATAGTGAAGCTGACAAAGAATGGAACAATGGAATTAAAGATGATTTCTAAAATAGTATGCTAAATGTGTTGCAAGGGAGGACGGTAGGGCCCTGGAGTTCCTGCAGCTCCGATATTTTGAAGACTTTCTGCAACAACTTGTGATGTCATATATAGAGTGCCAAGTTCAGTAGTGATGCCATTAGTAATTCACCCTGTATGATACTTATTGAAGGCCTCAATTTAATTTGTGTACTCCCCCCTCGTAAGAATCTTCGATTGTACATACATCCTACTCTGCACCATTTGTTAGCACACAGAAGTTTTACACGTTGCACCCATACTGCCAGAACCACAAATTACAGATAGTTGAACTACGGGACAATATATAACTAAGTATTTTAAAATGTATGACTTTAACACTACCTGGCCTGGCTGTTCGGGCTGGACTCTTCCATTGGGTGCAGGGTCAAGACTGATTTGCATATGACTGGGTCCACACTGGAATGGCATGTTGAGCAAAAAAATATGGATTTAGGCCCAAATCTCTTACTGGGGTGAATGTATGACATTGTTTTGCATTCTGTCCATCAATTGTTCTTTTTGCATTTTTAACTTTAACACTAATCTCACTGACTACCAAAAATTACCATTTCCAACTAAAAAGAACCATTGTATTGGCTCTTGTCACGTCCCGATTACTACTGTAACATCCTCTATCTAGGGGTGACCAAAAGAAATCTGAATATTTTGCAAGAGTTTCAGAATGCTGCGGCCAGGCTGATATTGAATATCCCTAGATGGTCTTCGGAAGGGGCAGCCTTGAGGGAACTACACTGGCTCCCCATGCAGGCTAGAGTCACCTTTAAGGCCTTGAGTTTTTGCCATAGGATCATCAACGAGAAAGGGCTGACATATCTGCACCCACTACTCACTGCCTATAGACCTACTCAGAATTTGAGGTCATTGGGGAATGCTAAGCTGATCGCGCCTAAGTTTTGTAAGGTTTGGTCAGGAGGTAGTTTCTTCGGTTTTCTCGCGGCTAAGGACTGGAATAACCTACCTATGAAACTGAGGGCATGTCCATCGGAGGCTCTTTCAATCTCCCATGGGGGGCAGGTAGCAGGCCTCTTGCATCTTAGGGCCTAGGGGACGGGGGGAGGAGTCTGGGCCAGTTGCCGTGGTCTACGGTGTCCTAGTGTGGGGACACACTGTTGGAGTAAGCAGGCGCTGTACGCAAGCTGAATAATAATAATAATAATAATGAAGTGTAGCTATCGAATCACATTCATTGTGTATGGAGTTGCGTGAGTTATAATTATTTGAAGGTGCGGTGTCAATAGAATATTAAAAGTATAAAAAAGGTTTACCTTTCCACAAACCTATATAGGAGAAGTTTAACTCAAAAATAGATATAAGGCCTTACCTATACTATGCTGCAGTAGAAGTTCCTCAAATTTCCAAAAATCATCGGCATCAACGCCAAGATTTTTTAGAAGCCTTAATTTTAGTGAATGGATACCACAGGCCAGAAGCCCGCGGAGAAATGTGTTACAGGTTCCAGTGCAGTTCCTCATCTGACAACTTTTATGGGCAGAGCAATATCTTGGCCAATGGTCCAAAATAGAAGGGGGTAGTCAAGGTCATGACGTTTACAAATAGTTGCTGTTATTACATTAAAAAACGCCTCCATCCCATGACCATTAAAGCTAATTATGGTGTGAAAGTTTTTTATTCAAAAATTGGATCGTGGTTCTAAGTTTGTGAAATACTGATATATATGTAACCATTGGGACTCTGTTATTTCCTATTCTTCGCCCAATGTTGCCAAAATGCCTGGCTTACTACCTTGGCAAAATAGAGGTCACTGTTATGTCCTTAAGTCTTTCCGGGCCAGAAAAGGGATTCTGATGAAGATTATTCTTCTAGAGGCATTCTTGGAGAGATTATCGAGGAAAAATCTAATTACCTTCTTCCAATAGATGATGGAAGTAGACTGAGCACTACAGTATAATAATGACAGAATATCTAACACAGCTTTAATCTCAAATCTACATGGTGGATCCACTTATGATGTTGCAGGATTTCCAAACCTGGTTCTGTATCTCATGATTTTAGGGTTTCACTAGATGGACTTAAACCTTCTAAATGTGCAACCGAAGGAAGATGATCAACTACCAACCTTTTTATAACTTCTGAATCTTTGCACTTTTTAGCATGGTATGTTAGTCGTACGGAATCTTGTTTTGCATTTCTGCCGACGCGGTCGCTCCACCACGCTGCTCCCTGACCTGCCTCGACTCACCTCACAGCCTGGTATCTTAGCGCACCTCCGCTGATCTATTGAGATTGCCAAATTTGTGTTGCTTATTTGAATATTAATAGCGCACCCCCGCTGCAGTGACCGATATTGCCGATCTTGTGTTGCTTATTTGAATATTAATAGCGCACCCCCGCTGCAGTGACCAATATTGGCGATTTTGCTTTATTGCTTTGCATCTTGTTAGCGCACCCCCGCTGCTCTCACTGTATTTGGGCATTTGAATCGCTGGCTTGCATGATTATAAGCGTCGTATTGCACTGTGACATTTGATTAACTTTTGTACAACTCCGTTTGGGGCCGCCGGCCATTTTGTTGTTTGTTGGTATTGTCTCGCCCTGCCCGGGTCTCCACCCCGCTCCCGCCTTCCCTGCTGACCCTCCCTCGCCCCTCTCCTATCCACTATCCACTTATGACAGATGCATATCCGCGCAGCGGTCACGCGCAGCGGTGGCGCCCGATGCGCGCCGAAGGTGCGCCAAAGGTAAGCCCGTCTGCGCCCGTCCACGCCTGGACCGCGCCCAGTGCCATACCCCTTGGTCCCCACCGCTCCCAACCCTCCAGATTCACATATGATGCCGCTTCTCTCCTCGCCCTCAACCCCGGACGTGCACCACTATGCTGCGAAGCTACTCCAGGACGCACCCACGGCCCATTCGCCTGCCTCTCCTGCAAGTTCAACTGCTTCAGAACTCTCACCAAATCCACGACCTCCAAACGAAACTCCGACTCTAACCACCTAAAGTGCATCATTGTCAACACCCGCTCGGTCCACAAACACGCAACAGAACTCTGGGACCTAATCGACACTGCGTCACCGGACATCGCCTTCCTCACTGAAACATGGATGAATGCATCATCAGCTCCTGACATCGCCATAGCCATACCGGACACTTACAAGATTATCCGAAAAGACCGCATCAATCAAACAGGAGGAGGCATCGCCATCATCCACAGAAACACCATCAAAATCACAACCAGCTCCGACGACAATCTTGCAACCGCCGAACATCTCCACTTTCAGATCCACACCGACCCCAGAACCACACTCAGAGGCACCCTCATCTACAGGCCTCCAGGCACCCGAACTCAATTCAGCGATGACATTACGGACTTCGTCAGCACACATGCCCTCGCCTCCGAGAACTACATTCTTTTAGGTGACCTCAACTACCACCTTGAAAACAAACACGACAGCAACATCACCACCCTTCTGGACAACCTGGCCAATCTCGGACTCAAACAACTTGTTGACACCCCCACCCACACAGCCGGACACACGCTCGACCCTATCTTCACCTCCAGCAAGCACATCTCCTTCGATCGCACTACAGCTCTCCACTGGACGGATCACAGCTGTGTTCACTTCAGCTACAAAACCACCCTGACCCACAACCATCCACAACCTATTCCTCGAAGAATCTGGAACAAAATCACCACCGACCAACTCCTCACATCACTCAACAAAAACCCTCCCACCCTCTCAATGGACCCAAACCAAGCGGCCACCAACCTTAGGCAATGGATTACCCACAGTGCTGACGAATTAGCACCCCTGAAAAAGCACCAAATGAAATCAGCCAACAAAAAGGCTCCCTTGAGGCGCCTTGAGACCCTACGGGTAAGTAGTGCGCTCTATAAATGTCTTTGATTGATTGATTGATTGGTTCAATGATGAACTTAAAAAACTCCAAAAAGCTATGCCGCACCATGGAGAAGATTTAGAGAAAAAACCCTACCTCAGACAACATGGACTCCCTCAAGACAGCCACCCGCAAACACCACCAAATGATTCGATCCGCCAAGAAATCAGCACTCAAGGACCGTCTCGACAACAACACTCATAACAGCAAGGAACTCTTTAACATCGTCAAAGAATTCACCAACCCCACCGCAGCATCTAACGATATCACCCCCTCCCAAGACCTCTGCGATGCGTTATCCTCCTTCTTCTACAACAAAATTACCGACATCCACAACAGCTTCAACAATACTCCCAGCATTCAACCCTCCCCACCCCCCTCAGATCCTACATTGTGGAAAAAGGTAGGGCTAGGACCTTTCTCAAGATTTGCCCGGCGCTAACCGCCCTTGTACCATTCAAGTTTACCAAGCAATGAGGCAGGCGCCGGAGACCAGAAGGCAGGAAACAGAAGTTTTATTCCGACGGAGCAGAACACATCAGATCAGACAACAAGGTATCGTCTCGAGGTGCTCTAACAAGTGAGCTGAGACTCTGTCTTTTATACTTTACAAAACACTTGGCATTACAATCAGGACATTGTGACGCAAAAGAAAAGACATCCCTATAATCCTCGTGTCAATCCTACCCCACATATGTTCACAATAGGGACCCTTGACCTGCTGATAAGAGGGGAGGCAATGACGCAGCTGAGTGTTCCGCTGATTATTAGGAGATGTGCGCCTGATTGTAGCCCAGGGGGTGGGGAGGCTAGGATCAATAGTGGGTCCTTTGAAGAGGAGTGACTTCATACAATAAGGGGCAGTAAATGGTATCTCCTGGCTTAGGCGATGGCCTCGGACATGTGTGGTCAGTCGGACTCGGGGGAAGGGGTCATCAAAGGAGTGGTATTCATGCTGCGTGGACAATCGAGCGCGGAGGGAAGGCTTTGTCAACAGAGGGGCATTCATGAAAGGAGAGGAGGTGCTGGTCAGGCGCGGCCGTGACTCCCAAGGACAGGGTCTTGCAGAAGAAGAAGGTTTATGACTTGCCCATGTGAGGAGAAGGGAGGGGGAGCCAGGGTGGACACAGGAACAGAGTCGCATAGAGAGAGAGAGATCTTATGACCCGTACATGAGAGAGCGGGGGCAGTCAGGTGCAGCTGGGGAGGGCTATGTCAGGTAAGGCGAAGGATGCCTCTTCAAGAGGGAATGGGGGGGGGTTTGCGTGGGTCAAGCAGAAGGGCTGCCTTTCAGGGCAGGGTCGCGCAGAGGGAGAGGGTTTCATGGTTTATGCATGTGAGAGAGAGGGGGGGGTTTCAAATACACGCAGAAGGGAAGCCGGTGATTCTAATCTTAGGCGGGCAAAAGGCCAGGGTGCCTAAAATGGCTGTCATGTACACACGGATACAGGCCTTTGTTGGCAGAGGGATGCAGTCAATGCTTTACGGTATTCATGGTGCGCGCAGGGAGAGGAGTGGGGAAAGGGAAATGAACGTTGCTTATGTACATCAATATTTCTAATTTTCTACAGTCGCCCCTTTTTACATAGCAAAAGTTCATTTTCGTAATCGATGAGGGTACATATAAACAGGTGCGGTCGAAGAATTAGCATTTGTCAATACTAACATATGGCATATAATCATGGACAGTTGATGTGTTTGGCAGAATGCAGCACATAGGAAATTGCATTTCGTTGAGTTCCTAACAATTAAGCGCACTACATAGCATAAATGTTTCTGACTTAAAAATGTGACCAATGAACATTTTGACCAAGTAGTTGAGGGCGGAATTCAGTTCAATACACAAGATTTCTTCGTCACAGTGTCTTTTTATCAGTGAGCCATCACTGGTAGGCTCTAGTCCGTGTACTTTCGTTGGCGCTGTTGAGCGCCGGCGGTGGAGCTATAGGTCCAGCTCGGTTCTATCCTTACGCGTTGCAGGGTGCGGTCAGTCCTCTGCTGTTAGACCACAGTCCTGTTCCCTAAACAATCCGTTTAGCGGCGCCTTATGCTCGGCACCTATATTTCCGTGGCAACACCCTATTCCCACCTGAATGCCGTTCTTCCTTTTGGCGTGAAGTCACATGGAAAAGAGGGTGTGTGTTGTTCAAACAGTCGATAGGAGAGAGGAGGAGTTGGGTCAGAGTTCCTGGGACACACAAAAGAGACCAAGGGAGCAAAGGATAACAAGCAGGCCGGCCCATCAATCGGGCCCAAAGAAGGGGGACGGAGACTCCAGGCACACGTGGGTTAGCAGACGGAGGGCTTCAGGGCAGCCCGTCAAGTTTCATTTTCCACGTTTGAAATTGCTGTCTCGTCCCGCATCTTGTTGCTCTGCAGCTCCACCTTTGGTCGAGGTCACACGTGTCTCAAGATCTGCAGCCAGGCTGTACGTCACATCCGACCCTTCTCCTTCGGTGGTCGTGAATCTTTGAATAGGTACAAAACAAGCTTTTAGAGAACTGGCAGACGAAGACATTTATGCATGTGAGTTCCTCCCTTAATCCTACGCATTTGGGAGATACGCTCATCGGTCACAGTCAGAGGTCTATTACCAAGCAGTGCATATGTCGGCATTCCTACTGAGTTCATGCCGAGTTTACTCATCGTCCTATTTATAACTCAAGTGAGGACAAACAAGATTCCCATCAACTGTGCATTTCATCATATTCAACATTTCGGAACATTTCCCTTCAAGGCTGGCTAACCTTTTCAAACAGGGCGGGGGCGCTATCATCGAGAGTCAGGTAAAACAGGGGTTTCTCGAGGGACGACAGTTACTCATGGTCATCATGTTTATATCCGGGACAGCAGCTGGGGTCAATCAAGTGGGGCGGGGATGCTTCGGGCATTCGCGCTTGGGTGCAAAGGGGTGGGGCAATCTGGGCATTGGGGGTCAATCTAGACATTGGCGTTCGTCTCTGATGAACTAAGAAAATAAAGTGCCATTTGACATACAGTTCCCCTATAAATGGCCAGATTGGGGGACCTTAGTCGTCTTACCTGTCCTTTCCTTCTCAGCCAATTCGAGTTCATTCATTTTGCAGAAAGGAGAGGTAGTAATATGGCGAGATACAATCATTTTAGTTTCGGTCAATTTCGCTGAACTCCTTCGCGTTCAATAAGTATCCAATCAGACTGGTGCCAGCGAGGCACGGTTTTACCATAAAAAGGAAGAGGAAATAGGGAGACTCTCAGAGAGTGAGAGTCGTCCGCAATCTAAACGAGCCATTTGGTACACGTATGACATGTAGAGAGAGAGAGAGAGAGAGAGAGAGAGAGAGAGAGAGAGAGAGAGAGAAAGGGAGAGATATAGAGAGGAAAAAGGTAGGTGGGATAGAGATAGAGAAAGACAGAGAGATGTGTACAAAAATAGGTCATTTAGTGCGTTCACAACACAGAACAGCAGGGGGTCAGGTAACGGAGAGACGCAAACAAAGGGAGAACATAAACCCCTACAGCACACACACACGAACTCAGACAGAGGAAGACAGTACATGTATTACATATATATAAGACATTCACGACAAAACAGAAAACAATAGTTGGCCAACAAAATCCATATTATTTTTTTTTTGTATTATTTTTTTTTATATCCTTCCTATCTTTACTATCCTATTTATCTACGTGCTTAGTTCTTTTTACCTTTCCCTCCTTTTCCCTCTCGCTTGTTATCTCTTCGAGCGTTCTCAATTGCCAATACTTACACCTCGGTTAGTCGATCAGAAATTAACCTGGTCGTGCTTTTTACCCATGGTTCGATCTTAAACCATTTTTCAGTTTTCTTCCTTTGGTGGGAAGTTCTCCAGGCTGAGGCAACGGCAAGTATTGATCGGGAGAACAGTCGGACAGCTTGGCTAGATCTATAAGAGTGTGAGAAAGGGGGCAGTGCATTTTGAACATCAGCAACATTTCTAACTTCCCAGACGTGTGGTGCCTTGGTAACCCTTACCCACGCACTCTCCTTGGTCCTTTCCCTACCTAGTCAAACGTCTAGTTACATTATCTAACGTATTATTTCGAGTCAATTTTCGTCCTACAGTACCCGTCAAGTCTCTATGTCAGTCCATCCTCCCAGTTGCTATGTCCTAAGGAGGAACAGTCATGTTTAAATCTACGTCTTTTAAAAACTTATCGTCATAAGGACTATGCTCCTATTCCCTCCTTCCCTTTTTCGTCGGTGGTTTGATCATCGTTCTCCCATACTTCAGTCGATGTTCCAACGCGACCTGCAGAAGGGAGGAGAAAGAAGGGGTGGGGGGGGCAGCATTCAAAGCACATCAGCATGCAGTAGTCCGAAAATGTTTTTACCTACCACATACTCGACCTATCTCCACGTACTGCATTTCTTTACCATCTCGGCGTTTAAGCCCAGAGGGACCAGTAATGTCAGATAGATAATCATTGACGATCTGCGTATCTACATGAGTTACTTGGTCGCAACCCCTTTTGTTGGGTGCAAGGGTGGCGGTCAGGTGGCATTTCTGTGGTGTCGTTTTAAGGGCGTCTAAAACACTTTTCCGGCTGCCTGTGACACATAATGTAGCTGCTAAATATCTGGTCCTTTTTAACCTTCAGCTTTCATCATACTTATTCTTCGCTCACAGTAGCAAAACATCCAAAACTCATTAATGCAACCGCTACAACTATGCTTTCTTTTTCAAAATACTTTTAATAAAAAGTGTTGATGTATAAATACAGGCCTACAACCCAGTGGACCGGCCACGGAGCAGATTGGAACTGTACATAAGAAGAACGAAGTTGGTGGCAGTTCATTGCATAAAGTGCAGCAGTGCAATAAAATCGTATCAAACTTCCCTACAGAGCAAGCATGATGCATGTCAGTAATTCAGTTTTTCAATTAATTCATTAATTCATTATCCAAATGCTCATTCGCTGTCTAAATTACACCAATTCATTTTCCAAATCATAAGTAGTACCCACCCTAAATCAGTTCTTTGTCCAAACACATGATCAATATCTGTATTGCTTTCTTCTCTAAGCACATAATCACTATCCATCTTATCAACTTTCATTGTCCAAAAATGCACACGTATCTCAGGGCATCAAGATTCGAGCAATCCGGGTGAACAGGGAGTTTGAAAGTTTTGTTTCGTGTATCGGCGCCATTTTGGGCGAGGTCAGGCAGGTTCCAGCATAGTCAGAATGTCTCCAACGACTCGTGGTTGGACCAGACCCTTCCGTTGGTAGTTCAAAAAGTTTTGCGCAATGTGGTAACAGTCTAACAATATGGACCATCAATCAAAGAGTGGGGAGGGCGGCAACAATTTTCCTACCGGGTCACTCTGGTGTTCCACCGGAACTGAACAAGTCTGTACCTTGGCTGTATTTTAGCCATTTCCAGACTGAGGCTGGCGCCGGCAGGAGTGCGCCGATGTCGCGGTTCCCAGTGAGGGGGACGGGGGCGCCCATGCGGAGGGATCGGGGTGCCCCCCGGCTCTCATAGAATCTTCAAAGTTGAGGAGAGAAGGCATGGGGCGTGTGCCCGTCCTGGGCAAAAGACCGCTTTTCGATGTTGACCCTCTTTAAGCAAGAGCATTGGGGTGTCGCTGGAGCCTCCACCTGGAGGGAGGTGGGGGAGGCTCGTTCGCGCCGCCTCCCCCTTCCAGCGACCCCGCGCCGTTCTCCGGCTCCAGGGTTTCGGTAAGGCCGTGCCAGGCGATGAAGATGGGGGGGGGGGTCGGTGGCTGATGCAAGACATCTCCCCCCCCTTTTTGACATGTGGCGGGACTATCTGTAATTGTCCAGGTGCTGACATGTGGCGGGACTACCTACAATTGTCCAGGCGTCGACATGTGGCGGGACTATCTGCAACTGTCAGGCGTTGGGTGTAGTTGCAGCCATTATAGCTCAAAGAACTGCCGCCATCCTCGCTTTGGCTTCGGCCTTCGACGAAAGCCGGATCAGGTGAGAGAGAGAGAGAGAGGGGTGGTCGGTGGCCGAGGCAAGACAGCCCCCTCTCTCCCCGTGGCCTGCAGGGCGGCAGAAGAGGAGAGAAAGAGAGGTCCTTATGATTCTTTGGGCCGTCTGCCCAACAGCCTCTCCTTCTGACCGCGGCCAGGCGAGCCCCGCATGCCTCGAGGCCTCGCCTTCCGGATGGGCGTAACCGCGGACCCGCTGCACTTCGGGAGCTTCCGGAATGGGGGTAGGTACCTATTGATTTGTATCTATTTCATGTGACCGTTATTTGGGCGTGGTGGGCAATGAGGCAGACATGTTTGGAGCAGGAGTAGACAGCGTAACCTAGCTACCTCGTGGCTGTCTTGCTGTCAAGCTTGTCTTCCCTCGCCATTTTTATGTTTCTTATTGCGGGTTATTTCTAACGTTTCTTATTTTATTTTTAGCGAAGTTGATAACTCATCAGTGGCCTACTGATTTCGCTCAACTCTTTTTCTTGTATTTTTATGCCATAACCTATTATAAGCTATAGCGACTAGTCCACACTTAATGAACATGTCCTTATTAGGTGTACCCTCCAGTGGAGCTGGATGGTTCATCTCTAATAAGCGGTCCGGGCTAAACAGGCTACCAACCAGTGGGGAGAAGATAGGCATGACGGATTACAACGGGGACAAAGGTCTGCATTACCTATCTTATCACAGCGGGCAAAGACTAGGCAGAATATTTCTATTCTCCGTTGTTTGGCGGCGGTGAATACCTCAAAAGAACCAATATCGAACAATCAATGTTCGGTCAATCAAACAATCAGTGGGGAGAATAAGTGGGCACGAAAAGTTATCGTTACCTACTCTTTCTCTACCTGCAAAGAGAGACCTTGTTCTTCCCTGTTTGCAGACAAAGATTCTCCAGACAATAATCCACGAATGACAGTTCGGGAAACAGTGGGGGAGGAAGATAGGCACGACGGATTACAACGGGGACAAAAGTCTGCGTTACCTATCCTTCACTGCTTGCAAAGGGAGAGCCTGTTGTTTTCTCCGTTTGCAGACGGTGAATCTCCAGAGGTTTCAACAAAGCGTAATACTAGTATTATCCAAAACAATCATTTCACAATTTGTCGCATTTACGCGACCTTACCCGGACCGGACCGTGTGGGCAGTTCTTCGCCTTCCTCCTTCCAGCGCCCGATCGTTCTCTTACTCCATGATTTTACCGCAGCAGTCCTATGGGATTCCAGTCAGGACAGTAGGTCACTCGAGAGAGGTCCGTTCAGAATCGGTGAAGTTCATTCAATCGGCAGCCGGGCGAGGGCCCTCTCAAGGCAGGTATACTCCGATCATTTAGATGTTCACCTCATCGTCTGGATCTCTCTTACTGGACCTTATGTCACTGATGGACCCCACTTTGGGCGCCAATTGTGGAACAGGAGCCCACATTACTATCGATGCCCAGGCTGCTGGCGCAAGTCGCCTCTTAGTTCCCATTCTGAATAGTTACCAAATAAAGAGACAGGCGCTGGGAGCAGGAATCACAAGAACAGAGTTTAATTCTCATGAGGAGAGCCTGTCATTTCAGACACGAAACAAGATGTCATCGGGAGGTGCTCTAACAAGTGAGCTGAGACTCTGTCTTTTATACTTTACAAAACACTTGGCATTACAATCAGGACATTGTGACGCAAAAGAAAAGACATCCCTATAATCCTCGTGTCAATCCTACCCCACATATGTTCACAATAGGGACCCTTGACCTGCTGATAAGAGGGGAGGCAATGACGCAGCTGAGTGTTCCGCTGATTATTAGGAGATGTGCGCCTGATTGTAGCCCAGGGGGTGGGGAGGCTAGGATCAATAGTGGGTCCTTTGAAGAGGAGTGACTTCATACAATAAGGGGCAGTAAATGGTATCTCCTGGCTTAGGCGATGGCCTCGGACATGTGTGGTCAGTCGGACTCGGGGGAAGGGGTCATCAAAGGAGTGGTATTCATGCTGCGTGGACAATCGAGCGCGGAGGGAAGGCTTTGTCAACAGAGGGGCATTCATGAAAGGAGAGGAGGTGCTGGTCAGGCGCGGCCGTGACTCCCAAGGACAGGGTCTTGCAGAAGAAGAAGGTTTATGACTTGCCCATGTGAGGAGAAGGGAGGGGGAGCCAGGGTGGACACAGGAACAGAGTCGCATAGAGAGAGAGAGATCTTATGACCCGTACATGAGAGAGCGGGGGCAGTCAGGTGCAGCTGGGGAGGGCTATGTCAGGTAAGGCGAAGGATGCCTCTTCAAGAGGGAATGGGGGGGGGGTTTGCGTGGGTCAAGCAGAAGGGCTGCCTTTCCGGGCAGGGTCGCGCAGAGGGAGAGGGTTTCATGGTTTATGCATGTGAGAGAGAGGGGGGGGTTTCAAATACACGCAGAAGGGAAGCCGGTGATTCTAATCTTAGGCGGGCAAAAGGCCAGGGTGCCTAAAATGGCTGTCATGTACACACGGATACAGGCCTTTGTTGGCAGAGGGATGCAGTCAATGCTTTACGGTATTCATGGTGCGCGCAGGGAGAGGAGTGGGGAAAGGGAAATGAACGTTGCTTATGTACATCAATATTTCTAATTTTCTACAACTCCACCAACTAACAACCTCAGCGCCTGGAACCCAATCACCACTGAAGACACCATTCGCCTCATGAACTCAATCCACTCTGGCTCGCCTTCTGACCCCTGCCCCCACCACATCTTCAACAAAGCTGACTCCATCATCGCACCCCATCTTCGCGATGTCATCAACTGCTCGTTCAACTCTGCCACCTTTCCAGAAAGCTGGAAACACGCCGAACTCAGCGCCCTTCTGAAGAAACCCACAGCAGACCCCTCTGAACTTAAAAACTACCGACCCATATCCCTCCTCCCATTCCCGGCCAAAGTCATCGAGAAAGTCGTCAACAGCCAGCTTGCCGCCTTCCTTGAATCCAACAACTCCCTTGATCCATCTCAATCCAGATTTCGAGCCAAACACAGCACCGAAACCGCCCTCATAGCAGCGACTGACGACATCCGAGCACTCCTGGACAACGGAGAAACAGTGGCCCTCATCCTACTCGACCTCTCCGCCGCTTTCGACACAGTCTGCCACAACACCCTTATACAACGCCTCAGCAAGATCGGCATACAAGGAAAAGCCCTGAACTGGATAATCTCATTCCTCGATGGGAGAACGCAAAGAGTCCAACTTCCCCCATTCTACTCAGAGGCCACCGAAGTCATCTGCGGCGTACCTCAAGGATCCTCACTCAGTCCCACCCTCTTCAACGTCTACATGAGTCCTCTCGCCTCCATCGCGCGCCAACATAACCTCAACATCATCTCCTACGCCGACGACACCCAGCTGATCCTTTCCCTCACCAAAGACCCCAACACCGCCAAAACCAATCTTCACGAAGGCATGAAAGAAGTAGCCGAATGGATGAACCAGAGCCGCCTAAAACTCAACTCTGACAAAACGGAGGTGCTCATACTAGGATCCTCCCCCTCAGCTTGGGACGACTCCTGGTGGCCTTCCACTCTGGGCACAGCACCCACACCCACAGACCATGCTCGTAACCATGGCTTCATCCTAGACTCCTCTCTCTCGATGGCCAGACAAGTCAACGCCGTCTCGTCCTCTTGCTTCAACGTACTTCGATTTCTCAAAAAGATCTTCAGCTGGATCCCCCTCGAGACAAGAAAGACAGTCACCCACGCATTGGTCACGAGTCGACTGGACTATGGTAACACTCTTTACGCCGGAATCACAACAAAACTACAGAAAAAACTCCAGCGCATCCAGAACGCGTCAGCGAGACTCATATTAGACATCCCGCGCCAAGATCACATCACCGGACATCTAAAAGACCTCCGCTGGCTTCCCGTCAACAAAAGAATTACCTTTCGCCTTCTCACCCACGCACACAAGGCCCTCTACAATCTAGGACCCGAATGCCTCAATACTCGACTGTCCTTCTACAAACCCACCCGCCAACTAAGATCGTCCAATCAAGCCCTCGCCGCAGTCCCGTGCATCCGGAAATCCACCATGGGTGGCAGATCCTTCTCCTTCCTGGCTGCCAAGACCTGGAACTCACTCCCCACCAACCTCCGCCTTACTCAGAACCACACCTCCCTCAGAAAAGAACTTAAAACTTGGCTATTCGACAAATAATGAACCCCTTCCCCTAGCGCCTTGAGACCCTCTGGGTGAGCAGTGCGCTATACAAATGCCTGAACTTGAACTTGAACTTGAATGCTAGTGAGTGTTCAAGGGCGATAACCATTTATAATTTGCAGGATGTTGAGTGTCAATACTTGCTTCCACTACCACTCCATTTATTTGGAGTTATTCCCTGTATTTTGTTTATTCGCAGAATATGCAAATCAGTTGTAGAAGCTCACAGTATATTGAAAATGGTAATGTTTAAATTAAAGTT
Source organism: Lissotriton vulgaris (assembly GCF_964263255.1). NCBI lineage: Eukaryota > Metazoa > Chordata > Amphibia > Caudata > Salamandridae > Lissotriton > Lissotriton vulgaris. The sequence goes on along the minus strand of NC_141688.1, from coordinate 188,964,454 downwards.
TCTATCAGATTAAAGTTTCTGTCAGAAAGTTAGTTAATAATGTGGGAGGTTGTGGGTCTTGACAACCTAATATACACAGTTCTGATTGAATCTCTGCGCAATCCCAGGTAGCTATGACACCAGCAGACAAACCCCAGAGTAAAGAGCTCAACACTTTAATATTTACAAATCAATTTAGAATAATTGGAGAAAATTAGATAAGGAGAAAACACCAAGTTTATTAAACCAGGTTAATCAGAACCAGAGATATGAACATTCAAACTTTTGAAGCTAAACTGTACCCAGAAAAGGATAAGCGCTTTTGAAATCAATAGTTTCGGTTGACTGGTGCCTAGGAGTGATTTTAGGATGTCCACAAATAAGCACAAGCTGAATACATCAAGCAGGTTGTTCTGGTGGATGTTTTGATCTTCCAACCTAATTTGTGGAGTAGAAGTGAATATTTTCCAATGGACAAGTTCCAAGGTTGTGGATGATGAGGTACATTCCACTCTCTCCATAGCTGTAGGTATTGTCACCAAATGCACTCAGCAGGACCTAGTAGATTTCATGGCTGCTGACGGTCCTTCGTTGGTAGGCTAAAATTGCTGGCTTAACCTGGTCCAAAGGTTTACCTTCCTTGGTGCAATGCTGGAAGCTAGAAGTGATCAGTGCGCCATGAGGTTGGACACATTTATTGCAGGCCTGTTATAGCGTGGTAAAAGCTCCAAGCAGGACAAATCTGTTTTACCTGATGGCTTAGGTTGTGACTTTCCTGAGCAAGACTCAGCACCTTGTCCTGAACCTCTGCGAGTGGAAATAAATTACTAAGTCCCACTATTCTCCAACTACTGAGAACATTTTGTCTGTCCTGTCCTTCGGCCTCTAACTCATCAAGGTGGGCCTTTCTCCAGCCAAGTTTACTGCTGGGGTTTCTTCCTCTGTGGTCATCTGGGTCTCCTTGGAATCAGGATCCTTACTACTTTTTGAGTATAAGAATCAGGCAACAGGAGGCCAATCTCTAGAATTTAAGGCACAGTTTCAGTCCCTGGGTACCAGCAGCAGTTAGAAGCCTTTGAGTGAGTCCTACACTTACAGTAGGGGCCAGCAGGCCCGGACTGGCCGTTGTGGGCACTGGGCATTCTCCCGGTGTGCCGCAAGGGTGGGGGCGATTTTGGGCCCCTGGGGGCCGTTTTTGTTACAGGGCCGTTATTGCAGCGTTGCTGCAAAAACGACCCTGTAACAAAATCGGCCGAAAACCGGCCCTGGCAACGAGCGCGGTCGCACCTCCAACCCCCCTAGGGGTGGGGGGGGCCTGCCGAGCACTTTGCCAGGGCCTGTTTTGGTTCTCGGTCCGGCCCTGGGGGCCAGGAGTGTTATTTCAGAGAATTCTTGTGCAGGTGGTGGTGTTTGAGATTCCAGACTTACTCTGTGCACTAGCCAGGGATTGCAGTAATTCTGCCATGCAATCCTAGCAATTTACTTGCAGCCCTCTCCTACCTTTTGCTATACTTGGACTTTGTCTTATTGTAAAATAAATCAGGACTCCCTGCTTCAATATGGCAAAACAATTGTGCCACCGGCTGGTTTGTCTTCAGATCCTTGGCCACTCCTCGTTAGTTGATCATTTCTCTCACCTGATAGGGTTCAACTGAGTTCTGTCCTCTATTTCGACTGGACCCTGGCTGTCTAGGAGGGTTCTGGAAATTAATTGGAGACACCCTTGTTGCCAGGTCCAGTTCAAAAGAGGTAGTGCTAAGGTTGTTCTGCCAACTGCTCTTGTCCTCTCTCAGATGGCTAATCCCTCGTTAGTGATCAGCAGTTAGTAATCCCCTGTCCTTCCAGTACTCATAGGTCACAGCGTTCAGAAATAGGGTCATTAACTATTTAAGCAAAAGATGTGTATTCCAGCTCTAGAGTGGTTCAGGCAGCCTGACACTACTTTTTTACTAAATTCATAACAAATCTCATTTCACCATTTAAACCAATTTTCAAAATTAAGTAAGAAATAACTGTAAAGGACTCTACTAGCTTTAACCTGGAGTTGAGAAATTAAATATGTTCATTAAGCCTGTCCTATGGAAAATGTAGCTCAACCTACACATGAAAATAGCTTTGAGCCCTTCAGTCATTGTGATGGCACACTTGTTAATTATATAGTGTGCCTCTTTGTTGTTTATTTGTTATGCACCTTGCCTTGAGGGCTTTCGCGACTGAGTTTGAGGGGGACTTATTAGCACATAAAAAATGGGTTTCCTAAATGGCAAAGGCAGTTTTCCTCACCATGTGTTACTGTAGTGCTTTTAAATGGAAGCCCGGGAGAGCAGGATGTTGCTCCTGGCAGCCACATACTTTTGTCATATATGTGGGTGGCGTACATACACACAGGCTGGCAAACATTGACTTTGACTCCTATGTCGAGTGAGACCTGTCTGTCATTGCACTACCTATTTCAGCAGATTGGCTAAACCTTCTTTTGTTCTTCTTAATCGTTTTTCCTCCTATCGGAGAAGCCAAAGTTTCCAAACTTTGCTTTCCACCATCTTTACCTCAGTCCTTGTTTCGATCCTAGTAAATTTTTGCTGCTGATTAGTTACACTATTCTCTTCAGGGCTTTTCTGCTCAATGCTCCATCTTACTAGCCACACATTTTAGAATATCGATTATCATCTCTTGTAATTTACAAATGTTGACTATTTATGAATAGCTACAACTCCTCTGAAATGCTTGTTTTTATCAGTGAGCACTGAGATGTGTATATCAGTCGTGCATGGTCCAATGACGGTAGTGGTCCAAATTCTAATAAATAAATGCGAGCTACTCTGTAGTTTTGCTGTTATGGAATCCCAAAGAGAAAGCAGTTTCATTCTTTGCCAGGTTTACTAGATTTAGAAATTCTGGGAATGCGCAAATATCGATGGGTGGATGTATGGGGCCTGAGGCTCTGCGTCACTTTTACGCCACCGTTGTGTCACTTTTGTGACGCACCTGTGGCGTAAAAAATGCGCCTTGTTGCGCCATATTTACAGAGTGACGCATCTAGGTAGATGCGTCACTTTGTAAACTCCTGCGCCGCATTATACCTGCGGCAGGTATAATGTATGCAAGAGGGTCGTTTTGACGCAAGATAGGGTCATGGAAGTGACACAGTGAAATCTATAAGATTCCACTGCGCCATTTCTTGGCTGCTAATGCGTCAAAATCTGATGCCTGCTTCATGGCAGGCGTAAGACTGACGCAGGCGCTAACAACATGGGACTTGCCCATGTGAAAGTACACATTGCTGGAGTTGAGTCATTTTTGTGACACACTCCAGCAATGCGTCACTTTTGCGCCTACAGATACGTCAGAAATACTGACGTATCTGTAACTCCTTGCGACATGACGCGTCATATTATAAATATGACGCATCAATCATGATGCAAGGAGTGCGCACTGAGAAGTGACGCATCGCTGCTTTCACTCAGTGATGCGTCATTTCTCATAAATGAGGCCCAAGGAGTCCACTCTCCACCCAGGGAATGCCTACCAAACGCAATGCAGCACCATGCGCTCACTTGCGTTAATCTATATTTACTAAAGCACACACGCTGTGCATTCTACGCAACCCACTAGGTTGTTGCAAAGGCATTTCTGGAGAATGTCATGGGCGCAGACTCTGGATAAAAATGATGGTCGTGGTTTATCAATATAAATATATATTGGCTATTTTCAAAAGTGGAGGGCTCCTGTACTTGAAGCAGGGAGACATTCTGGAGGGGGCATTGTGCGGTTTGTCTTTCATGGCTGTCATAATGAGACTCTCGTAACCAGTCTTGCCTTTGTTCGTCTTCAGTCTGAATAGACAGCCGTGGTTTGTAGCTTTGCTTTTCAATTCTATAAATGGGTTAGGCTTTTAAATTATCTTTCAATGCATGTACTTTTGCTGCGGCGTGTACCACTTGCATTAATTGTGACTTGATAATCCCTGTTTTAAGTAAACAGTTAAATGCATTTGCATTTAGTAAAAGATTTTAATCTGAAATGTTTGAAAATGGTATGTCACTTATGAGAAAAGGACTGAGCATTCAATAGATGCAGTTGGCCTTGATCTCTCTCTCATTGGTATTAAAGTACAGCTATTGGATGTGTAAAAAAATAGAGGGTTACGTATGTCGAGTATCTAGAGAAATGTACACATCCATACCGTGTAACTCTTAAAGTTTATTCAGGTAATTCAGAAGGGGCAACAGTACAACAGAACTGCCACCTGTGACACCTGCTCCCTCCTGCTGATCTGCACTCACCATTCCGGAACTCACAATGTCCCAAGCATCGAGAATTCAGAAATGATCACCCAGTTAGAAACACTACAACACAACACACCTCCCATTTACCGCAGTGTAAGAAATGGGGTTGTTGGTTGACTGGGGTGCGGGCCTAGGCCTGGTCAATTATTTTCAGGGTAATGCACAAGCCAACCCTATATTGACCTGTGCTTAACCCGCTGGGAGCTTGGCTCAGTGCAGTCAGGCTTACCTTAGATGCAATGTGTAAAGTATTTATGCAGCAATTCAAACAACAGTAAAGTGAAAAAAAGCACAATAAAATCTCTACACCAATTTAGAAAAATAGAGTAATTTTAATAAATAATTTAAGACCAAAATAACAAAAAATCCTATCAATCAGTCAGGAACACTTTATTTGACAACTTAATGTCATAAAAGTAAACATAACATACAATACTAAATTTCATTGATTAAAAAAAAGCCTTCCTGATATTAGCTGAGTTACTAACTCATAAAAAATCCATACAAACTGAAAATGTTTGCGCCCAACAAAGTGTAAGTGGACAAAAACACATTAAAATACGAAACGTCCGTTTCTTTTACTATAAACCATCATATAAACCTAGACTTTGGTATACAGAATCATTTTACAAAGTGCAAAGTGCAATCGAGCATAATCATATATTAGGATAGTCCCTATTTATAGCTCATATTTAGCCTCGGGGAAGGTACACATTAAAAACTTTTGTGTTAAGAATCAAAGTGCAAATTGGCAAACATATTGAAATACGAAACTTCAATTACTTCCCCTATGATCCATTGAACAGTGCAAAACTTTCATAAAGTGCGGAGTGCTAAAAGGATATACTCCGAAACAGGGTAGACCAAAGTTGAACAGGAGATATGAGGTTTTAAAGATTTAAGTGAAAATAGCACCAAAAAGCACAAAGCTGTAGTTATCTGATTGGCCTAGACTGGACCAAAGTCAGAAGTGCTGGTCAATCGAGATGGAGAATCCTGCTTCGAAGGTGTGTCACGCAGCAGAGGCGATGGGAAGTCTTGTTGTGGAGATGCCTCACGCAGCTGAGCTTCTGGGAACCTACGATAATGCAAAATAAAGTCCTGCGTCATTGTTGAGGATGCCGCCAACAAGGGGCTTGTGATGTGAAGTCCTGTGTTGAGGAAATGTAACACAGTGGGAGTTTCAATGAATTGCGAGGCTGCAATGCGAAGTACTGTGTCGGGGATGTGTTGTACAGCGGTTCTGATGTAGAGTTCTGTGAGGTGATGTTTCATGCTGCGCCGGTTCTGCTAAGAACACAACTGGACTGGCAGAGCACCTTCACGCCCACTTCCAAGGTTCCAGAACTGGGATGGCACTTCTTGAGAGGGCAGGACTCAAAGCTGGCAGTTTCCAGTTGCTGGGTTCATGGTTGCTGGAGCCTGTTCTGTACCTGAGGCACTAATCAGCAGGCCAGCCAACTAGCCCTTGGAGTCACTCTGGTGGTTCTGGGCTCAAGATGCAGGTTCATTCATTCTGACACAGGCATGAGGACAGCAGAGCAGGGCAGCAGAGGGGCAGTCCTTCTTTCAGCAAAGAGGCACAGCAGTCCTACATCTGAGTCTTCCACAGGACCAGATGTGTAATGATGAGTTGGGTCTGAGGGCCCATTATTTATACATGGTGCCTACTTAGACATAGAAGAAGGTTCTGATGGTGGTTCCGGCCCTCCTGCGGCGTCAGGCATTTCCTTCCTCCCTGCTATTGTCCACGCTTGTCTGATGATACAAAAGACTAGTGACAAACCCTTGGTGAGTGTGTTCAGACAGGGTAATATGCAAGTATGGCAGGTGACAGCTCTGCCCCCTCATTTAGTCAGAGTGGCTAAACTGCCTGCTACATCTAGTCATGTGACCCAGGGAAAGGCAGAAGGCACCAAATGGTTAGGACAAGAAAGTGCCAAAGTTCTAAAAGTGTCATTTTCAGTATAGTGACTTAAAAGCCGACTTGACCATTAAATTCTTTAGAAACCAAACTCGATCTGTCTTCTTGTTCCCAATTGAAAGTTATCACTTATAAAAATAATAAGGAAACCCAAGTGCAGTAGTGAAAACTTAATGTAACAATGTTTCATGACTAGGACGTGTAAAACTTAAAAGTACATGTCCAACTTTTTAGATACACAGCACTCTGCCCTATGTGCTGTTCAGGGCAAACGCTTGGTGGCAAGGTTTGGGCCTGGCAAAAGGTTTATTTTGTCAGGTTGAAAAAGCAGTTTGGAACTGCATACACAGCCTGAATGGCATGTATTACAGGACTATTAAAAAGGGTGGTATAATCAGTGCTGTTGGCCCACTAGCAGCATTTACTTTACAGGCCCTAGGTACATGAGGTATCACTCAACCTGGGACTTATAAGTAAATTAAATGTGCCAATTGGGTTTAAGCCAATTCTACCAAGTTTAGGAGAGAGAGCACAAGAATTTTAGAACTCATTAGCCTTATTAAATTGCACAGACCTATATAGCCAATAAAAATGGATTCAGCAAAAATAGGAGGCAACATCTTTGAGGGTGACATTGCAACAGGCTTAAGTCCATCAGCAGTCTTAAAGAGTGCAAGGTGGGGAGTGAAATAACAGAGCATGTATATATTGATGCTTAATGCATGTGAAACTACCATTAGTGCAGACTTAAAATATATTTCAACTACTAAAATATGGACTTTAAGTATACTTCTGGTAGTATTGAGTTGCCAACTGTACGCATAGATACTTTTGGACAAGGCTGCATATAATACATATTTGAAGCGGGCAGCCCTTAGAAATATTGACTCCATTGCATAAGAAAATGACTCCATAAACATTGTCTTTGCACAATTACCCAGGCAATCAATACCCTTTGAAAATAGCACTGCTGAGGGTGCAGCTCAGAAATCTTACAGGTGATCAGTAAATAAAACACAGATATCAAGGGGGGGCACATAGTTATTGAGCCCTGTGTCCTGCTGTCCCACTTGTCCTTGTGAGCTATTGCAGAAAGAGGCGCTTCAAGTAGAATGGATTTTCTTTCTCTTTTTTTTAAACTTTGATGGAAGAGAGACTGAGGCTCTAAATTAAAAGATTAATTGGAAACCTCTTAGGTGCAGTTGGTTTCTGGTTGGCTGAACCAACGTTCTACTCCTGAAAGGTCAACGAGCTACTCAATAATTCTTCACTGCCACAAAGCAAACCGCAAATCTCTTCGCCATTATCTTTCAAGCCACAGCTCAGGTTAGCCTGTAGTTTCATACTACAAAAGCCTGGCTCCCTGGTATGGGCCAACTTGATCGAGAAAGTGATTCATCACTGGTGACACCTGGGAATAAAAGTCATTTAAATCCATTAAAATATTCATGGATGACGGCGGGGTGGCTTTCAATTTATGAAATGTCCTGGCTGGGACTATGTGAATGCCTTAGCACCAGCCAGGCTACTTTCCCAGGGCAAATCAGAGAGAGGTGTGCTGTCTGCTGGTAGAGATTCCCCTCTCTCTTTACAGGGAGGGCAGCTGTATGGAGCATGGAACTGGGCACAGAAGGGCAGTGGTACAGGATTAGCCCTGCATACTCTGCTCATCACACAGAATATTTTATTACAGTATTACAGAATTTATTACAGACTCCTTGGGGGCTCCCGAGAGGAGTGCCTGCATTCCACCGCCCCCTTGAGATCACTCTGATATCAGGAAGCTGAAAATATCAGATGCCACACTCACCTTCAAGCATTCAGAAAATATCTCAAAACCTGCCACTGCAAACCTCACCTTCAGGTTTGACTCAATCTGAGCTACATCTCTATTGCTCCCTTTTCATCACTCATGGGGACATATGAACCACCTACGATGTACCTTACACTTTTGGTTACCCGCACCCATCAAGGTTAACCTGGGTAAAACACTTTAGAAGATATACTTACATGTTACTCTTCTTCCTGCATTCAAAACTGAATCAGTTCTCTTTGCCCTAGTTTCATGTGAAGTCCCCCACTGCCTAAGTCTGCATTATGTAAATACCTCAAATAAGTTTGTAAATATACCCAGAAATGGCAAATGCGGGCGTCCAGTGTGTCACAACCAGGGTGATGTCCTAGCAGACCCGCGCGTGGCTGTCTTATGGAAATCCTGGCTTGGTGGCGAAGCATGACCTTGGGGATCACCTCTTTCTTTCTTTATTTGTGTTTTTGTAGCTTCACAGAATGCACATTAATCCACCATCTTCTTGCTGTCAGCTTCCCCTAACAGACAGGATTAGGGTTGCGCAAATACACTCATATTCAGTGATTCTCTCTTGGGCTGAGCAGCAGCGTCTGTTTTCAGTGTTCATTTATTTATGTACATGTGTGACTTCTATAGATCTAAAGACCACAAAAGTTACTTTTCCTTGGTTGAATGATGGGCAACTAGTATAGAGGAAGGGGCGAGAGATAGACAGGAAGGAAAGGGAGGGAAGAGCTACAAGAAAACAACTAACCAATAGTGGAAACAAAGCAACAGTGAGCAGACGGGCTGCTGTTGAAATGGGTAAAGCGTATTCCAGAGGCTGGTTCCTCCAATGGTAAAATAGTTAGCATCAAGTTGGAGGCACGTGATGACAATAGTTATACAAATGTAGACTTTATTTAGACCAGGGCTATATTATATGAGACCAAACCTCCGGAAAGTGTTGTGCATTAAGCATTTTAAATGTAATTCTTTAAGTATTGTATGTATGTATGCAGTGTGCATGCAATGGGTACAAAGCAGAGGTCCTGATTCATAAAGGCGTTTCTCCAAGAACAGAGAATGGGTAAACCCCTTTTATACATCGAACCTATAGTTCTTTAGTTGAGGGGTGATTTGGTGTAAGTGTTACACATAGATTTAAATAGTAACAGTTTTTATTTCCAAAATGGTGACAGTAATAAAATAAATCAGACAATAAGAGGTCTTTATTCTTCCAGACTCTTACACGCGTCGCCATCTCAGTCCACAGACACCAGTTCATTCTCAATTCCTTTTCTTGGTCTGTCTCTCTTGTCCTGTGTTGTCTTGCCCTTCTCACATCACCCCATGCAAGAACCCATTTGCAGACTCGTAGAAGACGCACCATGGGGTCTTTATTCCTTCCTGCAATGATGGATCCGCCGGACAACTGTTGCCTGCAGCCTGTTGTCAATTTTCTGGCATTCGCGGTGGGCTAATTACAGTGGTCTACCTTATTTGCAGTGATTGTGTTTTCTTCAGTAAGTGGGAGCACCACAGGGATGTTTTTTGCTTGTCACAGGAGCAATGGTGTATGATTGATTAGTTGTTCCACACAAGTTTTTTGGTAGAATTTGTTGTTAAAGATAAGAGTTAGGTCACTAGGTTCAGCTGACTGCCTTTCTGGTACATGGAGGAAGTAAGTTTCTTTTTAAATTCCTGTCACTTATTTCCTACTTACGTCAGAATTTAGTTTTAACTTAAAAAAAAATGCTGCAATTCTCATTATATTTTAAAGATAATGAGCATTGAGAAAGTAAAATGTTATACCTTTTTGTGTCTTATGTTAGCCAACACCTTTTGATTTTATTGAATTATTATGTTTAATGTAGTAGGCAGCTCTCTTCGTCGTATGGGGCAGATTTACAAGCCTCTTGCAACACTTTTGGACTTCCAGTGCGTCACTTTTGTGATTCTGCAGTGGCGTAAACAGTGCTGCTAATTTACAACGTGAGACATCTAGGGAGATGCGTCACGTTGTAAAGCCCAGTGTCACATTATACGTGTATCAGGTATCTACAAGATTTCAATGCCCCACTTCTAGGACGCCACATCATTATACCTTATGCCTGCTACAAGCAGGTGTAAGGAGTGACGTAGTACAATAAGTATTTGCCTCAACATGCATTGCTGGAGATGTGTTGTGCTTGCAACACTACTCCAGCGATGCATGACTTTTGGGCCAACTGATGCGTCAGAATTTCTGACACATCTGTCAATCCTTGCGCAATGGTGCGCCATAGTGTAAATACGGCGCATCCATGGTCATGCAAGGGTATCGCAGGCTGGTGCAGGGAAACTGACGCATCTCTACAGATGCATCAGTTTTTTGTAAATCTGCCCCTGTGTTTGTTAATATGTAATTCACATGTTTCTTGCACCCACTACAGCACACAGCAAGAGGCAATGGTTCAGCCCACTCCAGTCATTAGGTAACTTTACTGTGAGTGATGTCATTTTGCTCTTTCATGAGCAGCACTTTTGCACACAAAGTAGTTTCATGACATTCACTTATTCAAATATGTCAGACATGCAAACCGACTAGTCAAATTCTTCCATGTTGTATCTGTAGGCAAAGAGAGAAAGCATTTTTACAAACGCATGACTTTATTTTCATACGGGGCGTCACATGGTAATAGGGGCGCACAAAAGCAACTATGATGAATATATTTAACATTGTGCATAAATTCTCTAAATTGACCAATTATCTTCCATCGCAACCACCATAGTGTGCCTTATTCAGTATCATATATTGCACCCCAACAAAGCAGGCAATCCTGAGTGTTGATAATAATTAGATCCTTATGGGTGAAACAAACTTTTAATGGGGGGCAGACCTTAATGGCACACTCAAGTTAGTTAAAGACCAAAATGTTTTTGGGCCTAATTTGCAGCTGGATCTGCACGTAAATAAGACCACTTCAACGTGCATGATGCTTATCCGTATGCTGCGTAAGGTCCTACCTCTCCTCCCTGAGCAAGCCAGATCCGAAGTAGTGCGGAGCACCATCCTAAGTCGACTCGACTACTGTAACGCACTACTGTTGGATGCCCCTGCAACACTACTGGGCAAGCTTCAAAGGGTACAAAATCTGGCTGCCAAACTCGCCCTTTCCCGCCCCCACTACAGTTCATCTACAGCAGCGTTACAGGAACTCCACTGGCTGCCGGTCCACCTTCGCGTTCGCTACAAAGCAGCGTGTATTGTGTTTAGAGCTATTCATGGCTTGGGACCAATCCCGTTGCGGAGAATGTTTGCTTGGTATCTTCCATCTCGAGCCTTACGCTCCTCGTCATCCAAGCTGTTAGTAGTCCTGCGCTTCCAGAGAGTGAGGATGGGTGGCCGATCGTTCAGAGTAGCGGCGGCCAAACTCTGGAACTCCCTGCCATTATCCCTTAGGAGTCTGGAGGCTCTCTCAGCCTTTAGAAAGGCGTTGAAAACCTACCTCTTCCCGAGGACAGGCTAGCTGCTGAAGTTGCTGGATCAGGGTTCAAAGCGCCAGGATGCCCTGGGTGGTGACAGGCTGCGCTATATAAGTATACCACAATACAATACCAATACCAAAATGTAGCAGACAGAAAAAGGTTCTCCTTATGAGCTGAACTCACACCGAAATATACCTTTCACTTACTACATCAAAGATCTGACTTTTTCCTATTGGTATACTCCAAATCAGGTATCTTGGCAGGCGGTGTCTTTCCTTCATTTATAGAGGAATCGTCTCTGCCGTATCATGTGATAGAAGTTCCCTGTTTGTACAGCAGCGTGATGATGTCACTTATTTTGCCCAGAGTTCCTTTCTATAGTTTTGCTCCTTTTATTTGGAAAATTGCCCAAATGTATGACCGGACCAGGCAATATTTGCAATATCTGTTAGAAGTACAGAATATATCGCACAACGAGATACCTAATCTCTGTGTTGCAACTCTCATTGCTCTAATTAATTAATTATCTTCCTCATAAATTAAATTTGTAAAGATGGCTATGGAATGTCATCCATCAACCCCTTCTTACGTAACAACAAACGGTATGTCTATGGCTGCTCTTTTTCAAAAAGTACCTTATTTGGATTATTTGTGTCAGGCTCCAACTGTTCGATCACAACCCGTTTATGGTATGCCCATTACTGCTTTCTGCACACTTCAACTGCTAGTTCATTTGTAGAATGTGTGAACAATGCCAAATATACACATAATAGTCTCTTACATGTGACGTGCTCGCTCATAGCTGCCAACTGTCCCATTTTTGCTGGGACAGTCCTAACTAGTTGGAGACTGTCCCAGGTTATTCACTATCCCTGGACAGTCCATGCAATGGCAGTTCCAGCCCTGCAAAGTGTCTTACAGGGAATTGGGATGGAAATTTCAAACTTTTTGAAAAAATCTCCACTGCAGCTGAATGGGAGAACCGTTCCAATTTAGCAGCTTTGGCCTGAAGTTTGAAATTCACGTCTTAATTCCCTGCAATTGTCTCTTTATTGAGTTGACCCTATAATCTGCGCTATGATAAGCAGGCAGAGATCAATTTTGCTAATTATATGGGTTGGTTGGAGTGGGCGGAGTTTGGGGGCAGTAAGTGTGGTAAATTTCCAAGAAAGAAATTGATAGCTAATGTGCGAGCAAGTGTCCCTGGAATTCTTTTTCAAATGTTAAGAACTATGCTCAGTGTGTGACACTGTATGAGAATAAAGCTATGTGTATTTAATAATGCTATCTCTCTTGGCTCACAGATACAGCATGGATGAATTTAACCAGTGGGTTTGTGTGCATGGTATGCTTGAATGATGAATGGTATGTATGCAAAATAATGAGTAGTGAAGAAAATATATCTGTACTAAACAGACTGTGTGATCCAATTTTATTCCAGAAGAACACTGTTGGAGGCGAGGGCGGGACTGGCTTCACTCTCTGTGTTATGATATAGTGCAACGTTGAACAGGCGTGGAATGACGCACACAACAAACTGATAAATATGGGTCAAAATGCTTCATGACATAATTGATAGCTTTAATATAGCTGGATATAAGTCGGAGACATCAAAATATGTATTTGAGCACACCAAAAGCCAAAACACCAATGGTATAAAACCAGGGAGCCTTGAGGTTAGATGTCCCTTTCTTTCCCTCACCATATAATTCTATTCATTTTATCAATTATTCTTGCCGGCATTGAGAGCTATATTTGATGCATGAATATAAGGGGGATGTGGGATAATAGATGACATGTTTCAAAGAGGATCAATCAAAGCATTTAAACGATGCAAGTTAGTATTATAAATAGGTGAGACTTGGAGACTATATTATGCATAAATACACCACTGGTTTCTCCAGGTAGTAATAAAGATTATGGCGGTGAGGCGAAATTGTTATTTGAGAAATTGAGCCCATAACTAGTGACTCAATTTGGGTGCGAAAAGACATCCAAATGATTTTCGAACAAATACCCAAAGCTTTTTTAAGGTCGCAAATGGCTTGATTCACAAAATCGAGGCAGTTTGTGACTGAAAAAACTTTTTTTATGTACAAAGGCCCAGTTAGCAATTCGGTAACCTCTTACCGAATCGCAGATTGGGTTTGCAATTTGGTATTAGGAAGGGCCGTGCTTAAGAAGTCCCTTCTATTACGAAATCGCAATTGTATGTGTGAATCATTCGCATTTTACCACTTTAAAAAATGGGCTCTCTAGTTGGCAGAGGTTTGCACCTTGCCCAAGTCGGGAATACCAATCTAGGCAGGATAAGTTAGGTACACACCCTAAATTAACCTTTGCTCACCCTCTGGTAGGTAGGCACAGAGCAGTCAGGCTTTACATAAGAGGCAATGTGTAAAGTATTTGTGCTACACTTAAATAACAGTAACTCAATGAAAAGAATGCAAAAAGACTCCACCCAGGATTAGACAACTAAAGAATATTTATCTGATTAAAACAAGACCAAAACGACAAATATCTATTCCAGAGGCTAGTTCCTCCAATGGTAAAATAACTACCTCAATTTGGATACAGGTGAGGCATGTGAATAAGAAGCAGCCAAGATATGATTTTTTAAAGATTAAATGTGAAAACAGTTCTTAGAAGTCATTGGTGGTCAAATGGTAACTTGAGGTCGCAAGGGACCAGTGCAAACTTAAAGTTCAGTCTGACCTGAAATTATGGCAGGCTGGCTAAAGGACACAGATAATTGCTGCTTTTAATAATACCTTGGATGAAGCTTTGGTTGACATTGAGAGTCTACTTCCTCATTATTTAGCCACAAAAAGAGGATCTTGTGTCATTGTCAAGCTCTGTTGTAGTGAATGCAATGCTTCGTTGTCGAGCCGCGCCAAACGTCATCGTCGAGCACCTCCTGCTGTGGATTATTCATCATTGAGTAGCCTCTGCGTCAAAGGGTGATGCAGCAGAAATTCTCACAAGTCGTTGCAATGAATCGGTGTTTCAGAAACAGCTGCAGAACACATTTCTGAGGCCCAGGACTGGAGGAGGCACCTCGGACAAGGTTAGGAATCACAGATGGCAGGGTCCACCAGACCAGCAGGATTGCAGGACGTTGTTAGTGTCCCTGAGACTTCAGAAAACAGGAGGCAAGCCATCAAGCCCTTAAAGTCACTCTGGGTGGAAGTGAGAGGTGCCAGCCATTGTCCTCGGCAGGGCAAAGATCAGCAGGCTGCATAGCAGCTCAGTAAAACAGAGAAGCAGGTCCTCAGAACAGTAAATCGTCAAGTGTCAATCCCTTCAGCACAGCACTCTTTACTCAAGTAGAGTTCTTCCCAGTTCCAGATGTGTGCTGATATGGTAGGGGCAGAGCCCTGGTGCTTATACCCAAAAGTGTTTTGATGTAGGTGATGACTTCATAGGAGCCCCAGGAAGTGCACAAGGGTCCCTTTCAACTGAGTTCTGTTTGCCAGGACATGTAAAGGGTTATCAGCCCTCTGTGTGAGGACCAGACATGCTCTATTCAGCTGTAAATGGGGGAGAGGGCAGGCAGGGGCAGAGCCCCCTGCCTGTTCAGGAAAGCAATCAGAATGTAGATAAATGCAAATGAGTTATCTGTGAAACCCAGGCCTTCCTGTGTTTGTGGCTATCTAGAGGGAATGTACAAAGTGTAGACTTCACCCAGCCCAGAAGTGTATTGGAGACAGGCTGCAGGCACATAGAGCAAAGCTAAGAGCAGAGAAATGTCAACTTCTAAAAGTGGCATTTCTAAAATGATACTGTCAGATTCAACTTTACCATTACCCCCATTCCAATGACATGAAACATGCTGAATCTACTCCTTTATGATCAAGAATTACTGCATAATAAGTGTTTTATGGAGTCCCCAATGCCAGTAGCACAGTAGTGAAAAATTAAGTTAACTGTTTGTTTGTACCAGGACATGTAAAATGTACAAGTACATGTCCTGTCTTTTAGTTAATCAGCACCCTGCCCATAGTGCTGCAGAGTGCCTTGCTTAGGAGGGACTTATGTGTACTGAAAGGAAAAATTGTAGTTACCTGTGAACACAGGCCCTGCAATGGCAGCCCTGAGGGAGGTTTGAAAGGCTACTTGTATGGGTGGCACAACCAGTGCTGCAGGCCCACTAGTAACGTTTAGATTACCTGTCCTGGATATCTCTGGTGTACCACTGTACAACAGACTTACAGATTAACTAAACATGCCAATCAGGTGTACACCATTATCAACATGTTTGGGGGAATACACATGCACTGGTCAACAGTGGTAATGTGCTTAGAGTCCAAAGGCCAACAAAAAGATACAGCAAAAAGTGGAGCTAAGCAGGCAACACATTGGAGGAAGACTACCCTAAGGAAGACAGATCTAACAACCTCCTACTTCAAGTAGGTGGTAACCAATTCACAAAGGGGAAAGGGTCCTGAACAGGCCCCTTCCTATTTGTGAATGTTTGCAAAAACATGTTTTAATAGCAGGCAGTGGTGAAATGGACCCCTGCCTTCTCCTAGGAAATCAAAAGAAAACCTTTCTTTTTGTAGTGTATCTCATTTTCCTTTGAGGAAGGCTGTATTTCAAAAGAAAAACCTTGCTTTATTGAAAAGCAATCACAGACATGTTGATCCATGTGATTCCAAATGGGACTCAAACCAAAACCTACTTCATGAATATTAAAGAAGTAGCTCTAATTGTTATCCACCTGGATCACTAACTGTGTCAAAGACACATTACTACATTGGTACAAAGGACATCACAAACATTTGCTATTTGGTAATCGCAAATCATACACTACATGCATCTGACCCTCTGTTCTCTATAAAAAGAGACCCGGAGATATGCTATAACTGTATGTACCACTGGTACAGTACCCCAGTACAGTTGCAACATAAACAGTATGGAGTGTTGAAGGGGGTGTGGACGGGCTGGAGATACAATACTCTTAATGTGGTACTAACCCCCAATTGCAGCTTTTTGGGAAGATAAAGCGAACGGCCAAAGGTAGGTACCCATGTTCCCAATTCCTTTTGATCCAGATGTCATGTTACTAGGTCTGAGACTAGCAAGCTACATATAAATATTGAGATACGTTTGGCATTTAGTGTGGTAATGGTAATAAAACTGCGGCCAACAACCACCACAAAAACAATGTTTGTTGGCTGTGTGTAGTTATACATGTACACAGGTATAGTACAGCTCCGGGAATAGGGCAGTGCGGCTGTACGGTAGGTACATGGAAACCCTTCATTGAATATCTTTTCCAGATCTCCCAAATATGATATGCCTGCCTAGATGGAGAGCGATGAGGCTGATGAATTAAAGACAATTGATTTTGAAAAAAGGAATGAAGGCAAAAGATATTAGGAAACCCTGCGTGGTCGCGCTCCCGTCACTGGATACAAAGGGATTTGAAGCAGAAGTGTAGATTGTGAATCTGTCCTACAAAGTGATGGGTTCGAAGGGAATCCAGGGCTGGACTTTAGGGATTCTTTGAATTTGTACCAACCACATATGTTGCTGGGCATCTCTGTATTAATGTGTTTAAACTTTAAGACAAACATACATATGGAGAAATATATTTATGAATTCTTTTGAAGTTCCTATTCACGTGTGCATGCATACATAATCCCAGCAAATTAGAAAAAAAAACTTCATAGTGAACAACTGTTTTCTAGATTGTGTACAAAGTGTTTATTTTTTTAATTTAATGAGTTGGAGCCTAAGTAATTGTTGCTCTTTAGAGAAAATCTAGATTTATTCATGCAATCACAGAGCCCAACAACTGTGTCATATTCATAGAAAATATATTTTTATTTTACTGAACTAAACTTATAACCTCTTAAAATTCAAAGGTTTTCAAATTTGCAATTTTATCAGGTTTTTTCATTATTTACAACATTTTGAAGGTACGTATAAAAGGTGCTCAAGGAGAACGTGCATAAAGTAAGTGCTCGAAAAGTTGGCGCAAGTGATTCAAGAGAAAGAAAGAAGAGTAAGTGACAATTTTTACAAGTGAGTATACTTATTCAGTACTACTAGCAATTCAAAATAGCCTGTCCACTTTCAGAAGTTCACAATCCAGTGTATCAAATCATCAGTCTTTTTTACACGTTTTTACACTGGATGTATAGTGATCCAGGGAGTATTGGTAAGGGTGTCGACGTTTCGACCCGACTTAATGCCTTGGGGAAAACTGAAACCTCTGCTGGCGGGTCTTCTTCAGGACTAGGGAGCACCCTCCGTACCTGACATAAACCAGTACCTAAGGATTTAAACATAATTTGTATAAGGGCCTGTCTATGAAGATTGCATCAATGAAGGATAATTAGTATAAAATTTGACTTACCCTAAAGGTAGTGCAAGCGGTCGTCATCAATAACCGACCCAGGATCTATGTATCCTACTTTCTGATTGGAAACCGTTAGAATTAATCTGTGGGCAACAATATAAGGTTGGAGGAACGGGACAGCGCTTAGCACATTGTTCTAAACTGTAGGAATTGGCTTAGAACTTACCCAATTTAAATTGGCGGTGCGTTCTCTCAGTCTATGTCTTCAATGGTAAGATTGGTTGTACAATGCCGCCAGGGTAATTCTGTGTACAATAATGTGGGGTTAAAAACTAATTATTCCCAGTGTGATTGCCAAGTTCTGCCCTCCTAACTGAACTCACCTAATCTCCAGGATAATGAATTCCGAAATTTATGGACTCCTTCACATTATTTTTAAGGCAATCCAATATCTCTATCAGCCTCGGTTCGGGTGCTGTATAGAAGTGCCGATGTGGTCACTGCAAGGTAATGGATGGTGAGGTTTTAGTATTTGCCCATTGGTTTCCGTGACTAATGCCAAACGTTGTCTTAAACCTCAAGCGTTAGTATTTAAAAGTCTGGCTTCTTACCTCTTTCTGTTTACTTTCTCGCCAAAGTTAAACGCGGCAAGTAGGGGTAGTCCGTAATTCTACGTCGGTCATTGCACACTGATCGCAAACCAGGAAGTGATTTCCTGGCGGTCGCGTCAGAGCCCACGTGACAGTAAGCAGAGAGGAAAGACTGCATTCTCTCTGTTTTGTGCTCCCATGGTAAACCTCGTATATACAGATTAACAAATTTGGGATCGTGGTTTCTCAGATATTAAATACATAGTTACTGTGGGAATAAACATACGTTACAATTTGTATCGAGCTCATTTAGTTCAATTGAGTGTACTTTTTCCATTCATATCTCATCGCAAACATCTAACTACCATGTAATACTGTAATTCTATTACTGACGCATCAAATGTGATCATCCCATATCCCCAATTGTGGTATTATTTGTATAGAGATTATTTAATCACGCATTACAATCACACGAACTCGATTCCGCCTGAATAAAACATTAAAAACATTAAAAGCAGCGTTACACAGAATGTGGGGTGACATTCACATTAAGTCATCGTTATAATTCAGTATTTGCAAGTTATGACTTCCAGAGATCCTAACAATTTATACAAAGGTGGGGATCCAGAAATTTCAACACAGAATCAATTACGTAATATTAGCTGAGAAGCTAGAGATGTCACCAGTTAGGACGGGGATCTACTATCCGTTGTTCATTAAGACAATTTGTCTCCCAAGTTCCTCATACTCATTCAGCCCACGTCTGATTGTGTCGAATAGGTGGATATATCGACACTCCCTGATGTTTAGGACATTACTGAAATCACCTCCTCTCGGGTTCGGTTTTACTCTTTCGACCACCCACCATTTGAGACTATCAGGTTTATGCCCAAATTTGAGGAAATGTTCCACTAAGGGTGCCCCAGGTGTCTCACATTTTATTCTGCTGCAGTGCTGAAGTATTCTGCATTTCACTTTTTGTATAGTCTGCCCGATATACATAAAATTACAGGGACAGAGTATGGCATATATGACCCCTGTACTATTACAGTTGGTATGCTCTTGTAATTCGTGTGTGTAATCATTATGTGTGAATAGAATAGTTTCCTGAACTAAAGGGCATGCTTTGCATTGTCCACACTTCGTGTGGCCCTTCACTGGCATTGTTCCCCACAGGGTGGTTTGATTGACTTTAGGTTTCGTAGGCAGCAGTGATTTTACTACGTGTTCTCTCACATTTTTGGCCTTTTTAAAGGCGTGTAAAGGTGGATCAGCCATTCCCAATACGTCGGACACCAAATGCCAGTGTTCATTCACAATTTTTTTGATTGCTGTGCTTTTTGTAGAAAATGTGGTCACACAGACTAACCGATCTCCACCATCACACGCTTTTTCTTTTGGCTCTAGTAGGTCCTCTCTTTGATTGTACCAAGCTCGTTTACGTGCTTGTTTAAGTAAACGGAGAGGGTACCCCCTTTCCGTTAATCGGGCTACCAGTCCAGCTGCCTCGTTAAAGTAGTCCTCTTTTTTAGAGCAATTCCTACGCAACCTCAGGAACTGTCCGAAGGGTAGATTATCCCTGAGGTTGCGTGGGTGATGGCTTGAATAACGTAGGAGTGTGTTTCGCTCACTGTTCTTCCTGTAAAGGCTAGTATATAGTTTACCTTCTCCCATATTAATTGTTATGTCAAGGAAGTGGATACTCTGTCTATCATATTCAAGTGTGAACTGAATATCCGCGGAACAGTTATTCAACCATATATGGAACGCTTTTAGTGTATCTTCATTCCCTTTCCATATGATGACAACGTCATCGATATATCGACGCCATACCTCCAGTTGTTCACAGAAGGGATTTACTGTATTAAGGACATACGTTTTCTCAAAATTGTCCATAAATAGGATCGCCAGATTTGGCGCAAAGCTAGCGCCCATGGCCACTCCCTTTGTCTGCATATAGTACTGGTCTTGGAAAAGGAAAAAATTTTTGGACATGGCAATGGACAGTAGTTCGATGATAAAGTTAGTTGGTACATAGTGTGGTGCTGGTCTCTGATCTAGTATGGTTTCCATGCATCTAAGGGCTTCATTTTGTGGGATATTAGTGTATAATGCGACAATATCCATTGTCGCCAATACTTGTACATTGTGATCATGGGGGCGTTGGTCTACCAATTTTATCACTTGCATGGTGTCACGAATGTAGGTAAGCGTGTTAACAGCCAAAGGTTTTAAAAAGGTGTCTATGTATTTACAGATAGGCTCCAACAGGGACCCACACCCCGATATAATTGGTCTACCCGGGGGGTCCCTGAGCCTCTTATGTACTTTCGGGAGGGTATAGATAGTGGCCATTCTGGGGTTCTTATTATTCAGATATTCAAATTCCTTTTTATTGATAAAGCCAGATGTAAGACCTCTCTGAGTCACAGTCTCAATCATTTTACTTATCTCCTTAGTGGGATCTGATCTTAGTTTTTCATAATTGCCTGGTATTCCAAGTTGGAGAGAAATTTCATTTACATAGTCTTTCCGGTTCTGAATGACAATCGCCCCGCCCTTGTCCGCCGGCTTAATTACAATGGACGTGTTCTCCTTAAGGGATCCAAGGGCTAAGCGTTCATCTTTTGACACATTGTATTTCACGTATTCTCTCTTTTTTAGGGTTTTTTCAACATCACGTATCACCACTTGCTCATAGGCTAAAATTCTCGCTGGTATTTGATGTGATGGTGGGTTAAATTTTGAAGGTGGTCTTAGTCCACTTCCCGGGAAGGAAGGGTTTAGAGGGATCTTCTGGAAGAACTGTTTTAATCGTATTTTACGAAAAAACTGATGGAGCTCAAGTTTTAAATTAAATGCATTGGGCATTGATGTCGGGACAAAGGAGAGCCCTTTACTTAGGATGCTTTGTTCTGCTTGGGTCAGGGTATAGTCAGAGAGATTAATCACCGGATTTTCTTCAGTGTGCACTACCATCTGTAGTGTTGTCTCCTGGTTCGTATTTCCCCATGTCCTTCCTGTTGGAACTGCACTTGTCCCCTCGCCCGGCCCCTTCCTCTGTTCCATGATTGTGATCGTTGCCCCCTGGGTCGTCCCCAGGGTCGTCCTCTTCCCCTCTGTCCCCACCACGGGTCCTCCTCTAAAAAAGGTGTCTGATCAGTGTAAGTGTAATCAGAATTTGTGGCACCGGTATTCGTGTTGGTGCTTGTGTTCGGACGTTCTGCGTCAGTGCTCTGGTTACTCTCCCCAGAAGAACCTGAGAAGGTGGTATACCTTCTGGGCCCCCCCCTGCCTCTACTGCTGTATGTGCCGGGCTGTTCTCTTTGGTAGTACCCCTCTTGTAAGTAAGGGTAGGTCAGGGTTTTATCATATGTGGTGATATCCCTCGCCACTTTATCTAATTTCGTGGTTTGAGTATAAATATCAAACTCACGAATTGTCCTTTCCAATCTCTCAAGTGCTTCTTTGGCGTTGGTCAAGGCCTTGTCTTCAGTGATCTCCTTTCTAAGTTCACCTATCTCTTTTAACAGACGCTGGACTTCTTCTACCGCTGTTTCGATTCCAAGCACCATCCAGTGCCTGGAACAATTATTTGAAACGAAGCTGAAACCTTCTTTAAATTTCGGGTTATCAATAAATATTGCAGGTTCGTTTCTTACTCTTAAGCCCACGGGGATTACATTTGATTGCAGGTATTTAGCTAAGGTGTGTCCGTGTAATCTGGTCCTGATTAGTTTTTTCTCAAGCCTTTCTAGTTTTGCAACTTTCTCATTTAGAGTTACATCAATCCCTGGGTTAGTCACACCTAGGAAATTAGTGCCTCCCTGTGCTCCTAGTAACCGATCTATATATTCTTCGCTATATGATAGTGTCTCCTTACTACTCATATTAAAGCAGAAGAGAATTGTAGGTGGTCTCTAATTAACTTCCACAATTGACCAACTTGACACAGTATAAACAAACATATTACATATAACATTTAACATTTACCACCCTCGCAGGAATCCCTGCACAAGGTAACCATTATCAAAAATGGGGTATCCCAAACCAGTCTGGGACCTGGGTACAGAGCGTTAACAAAAACAGTGGTCCTAGGCCTAAATTAATTCAATGATCATATCAAGCAGTATTCCATAATTTTTCTGAGTTGGAGCCTAAGTAATTGTTGCTCTTTAGAGAAAATCTAGATTTATTCATGCAATCACAGAGCCCAACAACTGTGTCATATTCATAGAAAATATATTTTTATTTTACTGAACTAAACTTATAACCTCTTAAAATTCAAAGGTTTTCAAATTTGCAATTTTATCAGGTTTTTTCATTATTTACAACATTTTGAAGGTACGTATAAAAGGTGCTCAAGGAGAACGTGCATAAAGTAAGTGCTCGAAAAGTTGGCGCAAGTGATTCAAGAGAAAGAAAGAAGAGTAAGTGACAATTTTTACAAGTGAGTATACTTATTCAGTACTACTAGCAATTCAAAATAGCCTGTCCACTTTCAGAAGTTCACAATCCAGTGTATCAAATCATCAGTCTTTTTTACACGTTTTTACACTGGATGTATAGTGATCCAGGGAGTATTGGTAAGGGTGTCGACGTTTCGACCCGACTTAATGCCTTGGGGAAAACTGAAACCTCTGCTGGCGGGTCTTCTTCAGGACTAGGGAGCACCCTCCGTACCTGACATAAACCAGTACCTAAGGATTTAAACATAATTTGTATAAGGGCCTGTCTATGAAGATTGCATCAATGAAGGATAATTAGTATAAAATTTGACTTACCCTAAAGGTAGTGCAAGCGGTCGTCATCAATAACCGACCCAGGATCTATGTATCCTACTTTCTGATTGGAAACCGTTAGAATTAATCTGTGGGCAACAATATAAGGTTGGAGGAACGGGACAGCGCTTAGCACATTGTTCTAAACTGTAGGAATTGGCTTAGAACTTACCCAATTTAAATTGGCGGTGCGTTCTCTCAGTCTATGTCTTCAATGGTAAGATTGGTTGTACAATGCCGCCAGGGTAATTCTGTGTACAATAATGTGGGGTTAAAAACTAATTATTCCCAGTGTGATTGCCAAGTTCTGCCCTCCTAACTGAACTCACCTAATCTCCAGGATAATGAATTCCGAAATTTATGCAAGGTAATGGATGGTGAGGTTTTAGTATTTGCCCATTGGTTTCCGTGACTAATGCCAAACGTTGTTTTGCGATCAGTGTGCAATGACCGACGTAGGATTACGGACTACCCCTACTTGCCGCGTTTAACTTTGGCGAGAAAGTAAACAGAAAGAGGTAAGAAGCCAGACTTTTAAATACTAACGCTTGAGGTTTAAGACAACGTTTGGCATTAGTCACGGAAACCAATGGGCAAATACTAAAACCTCACCATCCATTACCTTGCAGTGACCACATCGGCACTTCTATACAGCACCCGAACCGAGGCTGATAGAGATATTGGATTGCCTTAAAAATAATGTGAAGGAGTCCATAAATTTCGGAATTCATTATCCTGGAGATTAGGTGAGTTCAGTTAGGAGGGCAGAACTTGGCAATCACACTGGGAATAATTAGTTTTTAACCCCACATTATTGTACACAGAATTACCCTGGCGGCATTGTACAACCAATCTTACCATTGAAGACATAGACTGAGAGAACGCACCGCCAATTTAAATTGGGTAAGTTCTAAGCCAATTCCTACAGTTTAGAACAATGTGCTAAGCGCTGTCCCATTCCTCCAACCTTATATTGTTGCCCACAGATTAATTCTAACGGTTTCCAATCAGAAAGTAGGATACATAGATCCTGGGTCGGTTATTGATGACGACCGCTTGCACTACCTTTAGGGTAAGTCAAATTTTATACTAATTATCCTTCATTGATGCAATCTTCATAGACAGGCCCTTATACAAATTATGTTTAAATCCTTAGGTACTGGTTTATGTCAGGTACGGAGGGTGCTCCCTAGTCCTGAAGAAGACCCGCCAGCAGAGGTTTCAGTTTTCCCCAAGGCATTAAGTCGGGTCGAAACGTCGACACCCTTACCAATACTCCCTGGATCACTATACATCCAGTGTAAAAACGTGTAAAAAAGACTGATGATTTGATACACTGGATTGTGAACTTCTGAAAGTGGACAGGCTATTTTGAATTGCTAGTAGTACTGAATAAGTATACTCACTTGTAAAAATTGTCACTTACTCTTCTTTCTTTCTCTTGAATCACTTGCGCCAACTTTTCGAGCACTTACTTTATGCACGTTCTCCTTGAGCACCTTTTATACGTACCTTCAAAATGTTGTAAATAATGAAAAAACCTGATAAAATTGCAAATTTGAAAACCTTTGAATTTTAAGAGGTTATAAGTTTAGTTCAGTAAAATAAAAATATATTTTCTATGAATATGACACAGTTGTTGGGCTCTGTGATTGCATGAATAAATCTAGATTTTCTCTAAAGAGCAACAATTACTTAGGCTCCAACTCAGAAAAATTATGGAATACTGCTTGATATGATCATTGAATTAATTTAGGCCTAGGACCACTGTTTTTGTTAACGCTCTGTACCCAGGTCCCAGACTGGTTTGGGATACCCCATTTTTGATAATGGTTATTTTTTTAATTTAGCAGATGTTTCCCTTTTGATAGAGATCTTTTAGCATATTTAATGTATTACCTTTGTTTTCCCTCTATTTGATGTTCAGCCTCTGTTCCTATTGCTGTTTACCTATCTATAGAAAGAGATAAGCTGGTGGCGCGAGCTGCTTTCTAGGCTACAGCATGTGGTAACTGAATTCATTTAGCTCTGCTTGGATGTTAAATGAAATTGGACTTAAATAATGCAATTTAAGATGTTTTATGTTTGTTTGTTTGTAAATGATGCCTTGCATTACTTTAATTCTTCTTGGGCATGAGCAGAGATGCCATTGAGTAACATAGGTTCTATGTGGATGACTGTGCTAGCTTTCTCTATATGGCATTGTTTTTATAGTATTGACACCGAATAGTAGGCATTGGGTGTTCATGCATCACCCTGACGTGGAATTTGACAAACTGTGTAAACCCGGCAAGGTGTTGGTAGTTAGTGCATAGAGCAAGTTACGCAAGCCTGGTGCGGAGTACAGGGATGTTCCATAAGAGGTGTTTTCAGTTTTGTTCTGAATTCAATGTAGCAAGGGCTTAGAAATCAGGGACGTCCATCTATCTCATCAATTTCACATTAACCCTGAAAGTTGTCCTGAGTAGAGAATGGGAGGTGAAACACGTGCGGCATGTAGACACAACCCTATGGTAGGTGAGAGAGAGGACCCTTAAATTCCCCTTGGATGAAGAGGAAGTCATTGCAGCCTTCTGAGGTGAGATCATACTGTTTGGCTTCTTCTAATGTAACTAGACCTGGGTGACATTTTATTACAACAGAGTACTTGGTGTAATTTTGGTAATTTCGCACTAAATATATCTGCAAAATTATGGAGATTACGCCATTACTCTGCATTCCGTAATTTTGGGCAGAAATTGTAACGCAAGATGTACTGTTAGGATAATTTGTGAACAGCATTTCAGGTAATTTTTTTTATTTTTGAGCGCAAAACTACAAGTCTGAATGCAAATAACAGTGTTTTCAATGTGTGCTGCAGTTTCTGAAACCCGAGGGGTTAAAAAACATTTCATGTAGATTGTTTTATATAGCCGGGCGTTTTAGGTAATTTTTAAATGTAAAACTTTAGTATAAATACAAATACGAGCAACCGGAAATCAACTTGTAATTATATTTGTGAGTTGAATTTTTAACCCAACCAGAACAGTTGAGGTAATTTTTCAGTGCGAGATGTATGTTTCTTAATTATGCATGATTTCGCATACATTTTTTTGTAATTTTGCCGAATTAACAGAACCCTGCGTTCTTCTGGTACATCAAAGTGCAGTGATGCCTTTTTATTAAATTGGGCACTTTGGAGTAATTCTGAAGAATTGTGAGTTAAAATCTCTCGTTGAAAATAGGTGGGTTTGTAAGAGAGCTTGGACCTCAGACAACTGCATACTCGTCCACATATTCTGGGAGACCAAAGAACGAGCATTTCACAGGTTAAACATATTGGAAAAACGATTTATGTGTCTCTGTGCCAACATATGTCTCCTGCATCTGCACACATTTCTTCATCTGAATGGTAGGAGCACAAACTGATTGTTGGGGTCAACATTTGTTAATCTATGAAAACAAATATTATGTAGCTTCAGTGAATTGTCAGCTGTTGTTTACCGACAAAAGAAGTGTATTACTATTTGATTGACTATTGAAAAAGACAAACTAACATATGGGGGAATATAAATGTACATCGAGTTGATCTTTAAATCACAATGTATAACTTTTAGGTGCACGTATCCACGTCATTTAATTGGAGCAGGTGAACTTTCCTGTTCTTTGGCTGTCATACTGTGATTAGAGGAGGCAGTTGGTGATCTGAATTTCTATATTTTTCATGACTTTTTTATTACTTTATATAATTGTGCGTGTCCTGTAATTTAAGGGATACCAGGTCTTCCAGAGCATGCTAGAGTATGCTAGAACGCGCACTTTCATTTCCTTGTACTCTTGGAAGATGGCTGGCTCCTGACGACACGGGAGCCTCTCAGGTGTACAGCAGCACATTTTTAATCTTTTTATGATTCTCACTCCTTCTTTCATTTGGAATTTATTTTCCCAGTAGGAACATCCACAGGGGAGCCTGGAGGTGGTGTAAAGGTTGTTGAGCCCAGTTCAAAGCACCATTTGATTTCTCCACGGGTTTGACCATAGTGTTCCAGCGCTCAGTCGGTACACACCCCACTCCTCAAATAGGGTATTTAAATATGGCCAGATCGTGTCTGCACTTCGGACGCGTGCAGTGGGCGCACCAAGTGTGCACCTAAGGCAAGCCCATCTGTGCCCGCCCTCACCCAGACCAGGCCCAGGGCCAGGACCCCTGTACCTTTTCCCCCCACCCCGATGCTCCTATTACATACTCAGGTGAGGTGTTCGCCGCTTTGCAACCGCTGCGCTACCCTCAGTGTCTCTGCCTATGCTAGACCTCGCACACAGCCTGCGCAACACTCATATGCCCAAACTGTAACAGAGAGGGCCTCATTTATGAAAAGTGACGCATCGCTGCGTGAAAACAGCGATGCGCCAGTTTTCACAGCGCTCTTCCTGCGACACTAATGATGCGTCATATTTACAGTATGACGCATCATGTCGCAAGAGGTTACAGATACGTCAGTATTTCTGATGTATCTGTAGGCACAAAAGTGACACATTGCTGGAGTGTGTCACAAAAGTGACGTAACTCCAGCAATGTCTACTTTCACATGGGCAAGTCCCATGTTGTTGGTGCCTGCGTCAGTCTTACGCCTGCCATGAGGCAGGCGTAAGATTTTGACGCATTGGCGTCAAAGAAATGGCGCAGCGAAATCTCATAGATTTCACTGCGTCACTTCTATGACTCTTTCTTGCGTCAAAACGCCCCCTTTGCATACAATATACCTGGGGCTGGTATAATGTGGCGCAGGGGTTTACAAAGGGACGCATCTACCTAGATGCGTCACTTTGTAAATATGGTGCAACAAGGCACATTTTTTACTCCGCTGGTGCGTCACAAAAAGTGACGCACCAACAGCGTAAAAGTGGCGCAACGGCTCATAAATGAGCCCAAGAGTATCTAAGTCCTGTCCTTCATCGATGTTCCAACGCATAAGACCAAATTCCCGCTAACAATAGGGAAATTAAATTGCATCCGGCAATAATTAACAACTAGATGAGCAACATACGTGTTCACCAATACATATTCAACCACACGCCTGGTTGTATCTAGCTCAATAGGCCCATAGCCATAAAATATAATGACATGTTTATTTTAATCATTAATAGAATCATGCACAAGTTACAAAACGTAGTTGTAGTGGGTGCTTAGCAGACCATGATGACTTCAGAATGCATAATGAGCCGACACTAATCTGGCTCCATAGACCGATAACAACAAGCAACAAACGGTGTCGACAGGTCATGGTGTTTTATGAATGAATAATGAGCCTGCTATAGACAGTTAGCAACAAGAAATTCCAACATGTTCTTTTAGTCATCTGTAGAGTCATAAGCAAGTAAAAAAATGGGGTTTGGAAAGGAGGTTTGACAGAGCCTGGTGTGAAGGGCCCCATTAGTCCTAAACAATCATAGTGCCACAAAAACAGCCACTAGCATGTGGCCCGTATCAGACACAAACAAACGGCACCCTTTGCTGGCATACAAAGTGCTCCTACAAGAAGCATGTATGTGGCAACGCTAGAATCCCCTTTAGGAACAAACAGCATTTTGAAGCCCCATGACCGCTATGTCATGCTTCCAAAAACACTTACTATGTTCGGCAGTACCCTACAGCAGGTCACATTCTCAGCATTCAACAATTTTTCGGTGAGTCGTGTCCTGACGATACTTAAATACCAGCAGGCAATGCCCTTTCCAAGATAACTAGAGCGTTGCCGGGTGCAATGTGCGCATGTCCGAGTTGATGGGCTCTATATAGATGATATCTCCAAAACAACTAGAGCATTGCCGAGTGCGGTGTGGGCATGTGCAAGTTGATGCGCTCAATATATATGATGTCTCCAAAACAACTATAGCGTTGCCGGGTGCGATGTGCGCATGTGCGAGTTCATGCGCTCTATATAGATGATGTCTCCATAACAACTAGAGCATTGCTGG
Organism: Lissotriton vulgaris; assembly: GCF_964263255.1. NCBI lineage: Eukaryota > Metazoa > Chordata > Amphibia > Caudata > Salamandridae > Lissotriton > Lissotriton vulgaris. Next base: position 188,935,366 of record NC_141688.1, on the reverse strand, counting down.
GTGCGGGGCGTGCTACGACCTACGAGCTACACGGGAGCACTATTTTAGTGTAGGGACCTAATAATGTGAGTAAAAAATTAAAAATTCCCTGGCTAGTGGAAAAAATAATTGTATTCACTTCCCTGGCTGGGAATGTTAAAAAGGGGGTTGTGTGGTAGGGCTGTTGGCACCGACCTGGTAGGTGCCAACAACCCTACCACACAACCCCCTTCTTAACATTCCCAGCCAGGGAAGTGAATACAATTATTTTTTCCACTAGCCAGCGATTTTTTTATTTTTTACTCACATTATTAGGTCCCTAAACTTCACCAATTACACTGACACTGCACTAACACATAGTCTTTCATCACTAAAATAGTGCCGCCCCGTAGAGGGATGGGAAGACTCCAATGATGAAGCATGACCCTAAGGGATTCTTAGTGTGTGAGGGGTATTTTAAAAGCACATAGTGCCTTCATCTCGCCAATCTGAGGGAGAGCCTTATTCTACACCTTTTCAAAAAATTTATAAAACCAAAAATGTAACACTTGCACTTTTTGATAGAATCTTTTTGTTTATTTGGGATTTCGGACCTGACTTGTGGTGCCAACTCAAGTTCTGGGCCCCTTGGAGGTAGTTCCTGATGCAAAAGAAATACAAAGAACTAAAGACACCTGAAAATCGATGCATTGCCATTCCTGCGTCTATGCCACTCCTGCCCATGGCTGACACATCCGCCGCATGGCAAGTCCAGTACATTGACCTCCAAAGTCTGAGATCGCCGCACCGACTCTGTCAGACGCTGCTGTGCGGCTTAGAAAACCGACGCATCGTGGGGACCGCGTGCAGCTCCTGTTTGCTGCTGCCACATCGACCTCCAGCACATCCTGGAATTAAACGCATCGTGCCTGTCCACCATGCACCTCCGACGCAGCACCTGAAGAGCAGAACCATTTTGGAATCGACGCTTTACTTCTTCCTACAGTGCAGATTCGACGCATCACTTCTCCTGTCCTCCCCAAAGACTCAGGAACTGAAGCATTGCTGTGCTTTCTGATGCTTCATTTCCTACCGCGGTTTGGCCTTGGAATTTTGACGCATTTTACGTACTTTGTTAGAAAATCACGCACCTATAGAGTTCTATGGACAGAATTGCTTAAAACCTTTTGAACGTCATATTTTGAGTTGTGTATGTTGGCTTTTTGTTGTTTTGGTCTTTTTTGTTTTAGAGAAACATACTTTATTTTTCTAAACTGGGGTTTTCTAACAGTAATTATGACTCTGTAGATACACTCACATGCAATCCAACACAGACCTTCCAACAAGTGTACACCGGGTTAGAGGTGGAGAGTAAACAAAAGGCACTGTGGCCACATCAAAGTCAGGCTGTGTGAGCTTGACGTAGAAAAAAATCATTATGAAAATAAGGGAAGAGCCGGCATGAAACAGACGAGGCACATGCAGATATGAGAGGGGGGCCACGTTGAGTGCTATCGACTATGTGCGCAAGGATTGTGCAGGTAAAACCTAAAAAAATAGTTCCACGTCAAAAGTGCATGAAAACATTACTTGGGCCTCAGGAAACTTAGCAAAGCACATGAGAAAAAAAAGGAATTAGTATGCTACAGCGGATAGAAACAGAGGGAAAGTTAGTGGCAAGCAAGGGAATCTATGAAGTGGTATAGAAGCAAGAGGTTGCGATGTAAGCACCTTTTAAGATATATTTAAATAAAATAGATTTCTCAAGCGCAGCACTGTGCAGGCGAAACCTAAAATTGCCTACGGCCTTACATAGTGATCATAGTAGCTTTTCATTTTCTCAACCTATTCTAATACATTCTCGCTTCTAATACATGGTTGACAACCTTTTTGAAAAAGGAAAATTGAGGGGAAAAGTGAGAAATAGAATTGATAAGATGCTAATGCAATTTGAAAATTGTTACCTGATATGCCAAATTGATTACCTAGCTGATTGGAAGTGCTTAGAAAACATGGATTTCTAGTTAATGCCTGTTGCAACTTATAAATTTACATGCACCGATTGAGCACGCACTGTGGATTAGTGTATGCCCAAGTTCTATTGTTTGCCACATATGTGGGGTACCTGAACTTGAAATGTGCTGTAGTAATATCATCCTTAAGTGAAATTGGCACTGCCTGGGTATAATTCCGAATATGAACCTAGATTTTTTTTTCTATATAAGGGTGAAAATAATTACTTCCACTGGGTCTACCTTACTCTTTCAATGTAAAGCCTTGTCTCCTTAAAACTGCTTTCACCAGAAGTTAGTGCCTGCAACCAGCGAAGACAAAGGTATCACTGCTGACAGCCAGCAGCGTCCATCTTCTGGTCGCCTCATTACTGCAGGCAACCTTCACACTGAATAGACAGTCTGTTGTAATCCGTCCGTTGTCTTGCACTTGAGCAGGGTCTTTTGGCACAAGTAACTGGTGCCAGTTATCAGTGTGCGGTAGCCAGTTGGCTGGTTCTGATGTAGCTGCTGTCAATGCTGCTTGTGAATTGCATAATTTCAGGGATATGTTGCGAATTGGAGACACACAAAACACTGCTCGAATGACCAAATAAAGGGCCAATTGCAAAGACAGTCACAATGCCTGTTGCAGAAACATCAGGAGTGTATGGAATTAGGAATTATTCCTTCTAACTGTCACAATAGCATATTTTTGCTCCTTCGCAACCGATTTGAGATCCAATCTTTTTAGCTATTGCCACTGTTTCCAGCATCAGGGAAAGTCTTTGAGTGGAAAACACATGACTACAGGATTAATTTCTCTTCTTGGTTAGTTAGATTGGGGAACAAATGGATAATTCATCAAGATATTTTGTACCACCTACTGGGCAACTATCTAACTAGCTTTAACTTGATAAAGTGTCCAATTTATATCAATGTATCTAGGCAGGTGTTGCAGGACTGCACCTGCAAGAGAACTGCCTGGACTGCCTGTTGGAAAGTGGATAATATCTGCCACTGGAAATAAGGCCACTAACACAGTATATGGCTCAGAATAGGTCTTAGAACATAATTCCTATGCTCAACCCTTGGTATCTCGGGTGCAAGCAGGCAAGCCTAACTTCAAAGATAGGCATGTAAAGTATTTAAAAACACAATTTCAGTACAAAATTAAGACACAATGCAAAATAAAAATCCAACACTAATTTATAAAAATAGGAAATATTGTTATCTTTAAAATGACACCAAAATGACAAGACTCCAATGTAGGGAACCCGAGATATATTTTTTCAAATATTTAGCAATTTCTAGCACATAGAAACCTATAGCTCATTATCGGGAATCTGGTCGTGATAGACCATTTCAAAGTCAAAGTTTCAGGCTGACCACGAAGGAGCCCTGCTCAGCTACCTCTCGGGGTAGGTCGTGGTGACAATTTTTACCTTCGTACTTAGAAACTTTTCTGGAGCTTTTTTCCCGGGGTCTCTTGAAGCTCTCATCCAGTCTGGATTCAGTGAGGGTTCTCCGGATAGCCTTGCAATGAGCTCCCGGTCACACTTATGAAAGTCCGACCACCTGAGTGTTGCAGGGGGACAAACCAAGGATACAGGCCGACGCTCGGTTGAAGGTAGGCGGCTTGGCATTAGCAGTTGGTCCCGGTCACCTTTTCTTTGCTTGACTTAGAAACTTTTATGGAGCTTTTTCTTGCAGGGTCCCTCGATGCTCTTCACCATGCCGGATTCGGTGAGGGTTCACGGACCTCGGATTTCAACTACTCCCGGTCAAACTCTGGAAGTAGGACCTACGGAGTTTTTCAGCGGGATAAACCTGGTCTCCAAGCCGACTTGTGGTTGTAGGCAGGTGGCTTGGTTGGCCAGGTTGAGTCGGTCCCCTTATGGAGCTTTTTTACAAAGTTGCTCTAAAGTTTTCCAAACTTCTGGAACTTCTTCCTGGAGTCCCCCACGGGGTCCCAAAGTGTCTCAAACTCACTCCAAAGATCTGGAATATCCAAGATGGTCCTTGAAATTTGAGGACTTCAGTTCCCACAATCCACTTGGACAAAACCCTTACAAATCCATTGGTAGTTCTCCATGTTTAGGATCCTTGTTGGGGGTGTTCCAGGATAGCTCTGTTAACCTGTAGCCTCCAGGGAGTACTCTCTTTAGTCCTTTTACAGCAGGGTAATCCAGAGGCTATAGTATCAGATGGTTCAGAGGGTGCAGTCTACAGAGTGCAGGCCTTAGGAAATGCACATCAAACTTCCAGCACGGCCCTTCTTGCTTTCTTAAGTTACAAGCAGCCGATCTGAGGGGCTATGCCCTTCTCAGATACTTATTCCAATTTCTCCGGGTCAAGCTGGAGGCTACTCCTGTCCGATTGGCTGCAGGGTACCACCCAAAGGTCTGACCACTTTCTGCAGACTGTGGCACTATTTTGTCCTAGAGTGCACCAATTCTTCCAAATTCATAATGGCTGATTTTCCATCAGGGAGAGAAGAGCTGGCTTGCATCTGCTCAATGCTTCCTTAATCCTAGCATCTGCCTGTAGTCAAAAGAGTAGAGTTGTAAATGACACTGGGGTCTTTCCCTTGCCTAGTAGTCCATTGTTTACGACTCCTCCCCCTGCTCTCGCATTCCTGTGTAACAGAACACTTCCCTCCCAGCAGAGCTAGTCAACCCCAGGGGCTCTTTATCATCTCTACAAAGCAGCCTGGCTGATTCACTAAACTCTGACCAATCAGGACAGACCACTGGAAGGCAGAATCTGGGCTTACAAACAAGAAAGTCTTATAACTTCTTATATGTACATTTTAGGAGAAATTCAACAATATCATAATGTAGGGTTTATTAATTCCATTCTGGAGAGTTTTTTCATGGCTCCTTTATCCTTTTCTTATCAAGAGTTATTAGTTAACCCCTTGCATGCTTGTGACGGAACCGATCCGTCACAAGCCACGGGTGAGCTGTGATTGTGATGGAACGGTGCCGTCATGGCCCGCTCGCCGCGCCTGCGCGGCGTGAATTCCGCGCCTGCGCTGACGATTTAATGGGCGGGCGGGTTCGTGACGGAACCGTTCCGTCACAAGCACAGCTCACCAGCGAGCCGTGAGGGAGCGGTTCCGTCACAAGCACGGAACCGCCGCGCGGCCGCCCCACCCCCTTAGCGCTGAAGGGGTTAATAACTTCCTGCCATGTTTACCTAAGTGGCAGGGGGTTCGCAATGGGAAAAATGACTTGGACCATTTTTACTGCACCAGTGCTTATCAGGACTCCCACCCCAAGAACACCTAGGGGAGATTTTAGGGGTTCTGAATATGTAAAAATATTGCAGATACTCCCTGCACAGTGCTCCTACCACCCAAGTCGATTTTGGGCAGCACTTTATCACAATGTGGGGAGTGAAATGTGCAATTTCATTTAACCCAGGGAATATAAACTCATTTATAAGGATCTCCTTATGAATACCTGATCCCCCACCCCTGGGACACCTAGAGGAGACCCTAGAGGTACATAATATGCCCAGACATTGTAGGATAACCCTTTTTGTGTCCATCGAACACCAAAGTTAAGTTTGGGCACAATTTACTTTTTTAGAAGCAGTCCTGCAACACAGATCCACTTTTAAACTGACCTCAGGCTTCAGCAGTGCACACAAGCAAGTGCAGAAAGGGCTGCTGGTCTCTAAACTGCCACGCTCTATTATATACTAGGGAATGACAGGTAGTTTAAATCCCCCTGCCCTATTTTTTGGGCCTTGTAGGGTAGGTCATGCCAATCACAAGGGTACCCAAACCATACTGTACCCTAGTGTATGTAAGTGTTTTCACTGTTTTCTAAATATGTCTCTTTCAGCATAGCACTGACCCTGGGCCTGGTTAGGCCCAGGGTCAGTGCCCTAACCCTGACCCAGGCCCATCCTATCATTGAATGTAGGTAAACCCTAAACCCTTGAGGAGTACCTGTGGGTACCCACTTCATTAAATCTCCCACCCACCCACACCCATCCCACTTCCTGTGGATGCCATCTTTCTTCCCCTGATATGTCCATGCTTAGATTCCTCGCTTGAACAATTTTCATTGCAGTCAGGCTAAGATAGAAATTGAAGGCAGCCCTTGGAGTGAAGGAGACCCTTTTCTAGAAAGACACTGGAACTGTCTTCTCCCTTTCAAAGGTCCCAATCCTTCACTCTGCAATGAGTGGTATGAAAATTGTACCTTTTTAGGTTCTATTAGACCCAATGCATGTTCCATAAAAGGAGCATTGTTTAGAGACAGAGAGATTCCATTATTTGCATGGATGGTAATCCATACTTAGGGACAAATGGGAGTTTGCACCAGATTTGAAGATACACATTCTGTGCACGTTTCACAGTGACCTCATGTTTTACTTTCCCTGGACAATTTTCGACATGTAAAACCTGGTGAAATTTCCCAAGGCGAAAACTTCAAAATTGATTTTTGCCTTTTGGAACTGGAGAATGTGCAGTAATACTATGTTGTTGACCAATCTGAACTATGGAATTTGAAATGGGCGCTGAATCCAAATGGTTGAAAAACCAAAAATTGCTGTATTGGTATTCCTCCAGGTAACACTAATGCAGTGTTTGTTATTCACCAAATCAGAGTAGGAAGAGATGAATGACATTTTGACCTTCCTCTACGTGGGGGATCACTATGGGTAATACCAGGATGAAGATCAATCCATATCTCTCTTCAACATCAATCCTAGTCCACATATAGCTCACACGTGCTGGTGCACACTCTGTGACTCTTACCGTCTTGCTCGTGTCACGTACTTTATGGAGGAAGTATCTTGCACTGTGATTGAATAAGACACAGTTGACTTGAAATTCCTTTTTATACTAGATTTGCTAAGAAATACATTTTTCTTTCATCTATCCACTGTATAAGGTTTCTGTAGCAATCCCTTGGGCAGCACCTAGTCCAAGTCAAAGAGAAAAAACAGTTATTAACATGTTTTTCCACGTGCTTCAGAGCCAGTAATAAAAATAATTCTGCCACTTTCTTTTTTGTCTATTAGCAAAATGTTGCAAAAATGTAGTATTCACACATAAAACATCATGTGCAAATGTGTGTTTTTATTTTTACTCTTGCTAATTGGGAGTATTCAAATCAAGCAAGAGAGGGTCGATGGGAAAGGTGAGAGGAAGTAGAGACGGGATGAGAGAGGAAGAAAAACTGAGAAGAAACTCGCCGGAGTTAGGGCGAGACCAGAGAATATTAGAGGAGGGCGAGAGAGAGCCAAGAGAAGAGAGCGAGGGGTAGAAAGAGTGAGGGACAGAAAAAGGATGGGAAAGGTAGCAGAATAGAGGCAGCGGTAGGGAGACACAAGAATAAGTAGAGGTCATTGACACCGAATGAAAGCAATCCTGTCTATGTAAGCTATGTGTAGTGTCCCCAGAGGATAGACTAACAACCAACAGAGCTCATTAGACACACTTCAAGAGCAAACACAGCACAGATATGCCAGGCAGCCAGCAAACATGTCAATTTTAACCCCTTATGGGCTGATCACAAGAGCCCCATTCATCCTGATGGGACCAATAATAGAAGAACCGACTCAATCAATATTAGGTGGATCATGTCCAAACCTCCAGGTGAAGTACTGATGAATAGTAAACAACAACCATTGGACGTGGGACCTAAATTACCAGTTCTGCCAGCAATTCCTACATTATTAAAAGGACGGTGAGGGTCCATTGAAATCCTTGTTCCCTCCATCCCTCCCCACCCATCCACAGTTATTTCACAACAACGCCGCAGAATAGATTTAAGGAGCCCAACATCTGGGCTCTTGTATTGGTGCACAAGTGACAAATACAATATTATTCACTAGATGATTCAATACAGGGAAGATATGATTAATAATTCTGATATCACTGCCTACTTCTCTAACCAACAATATAATCTACACAGAAACAAAATGTCAGGAGTCAGTTTAAGACTGGATATCCAGGGGTTCAGCCCAAAAAAAGTCCAGTTAGGGCATGGATTTTCAAATGCCCTAACAAGTTACATTATCAACAGACACAGGCCTGGAAGCTCTGAAGCATGCTTTGAAAGTAACTGGGAAGGCCCTTTACAACTTGTTCAGCAAAGCTTAGGGGGTCAGATGTTGGTTTCACTTCCAGGCTATGAGAGATACTGTTAGTTAAAATCACAACAAACATGAGGGTCCATGCATGGCAACAGCGGTTGTTAAGTTTAATTCACTTTTGACCCAGTACACAAATATTTGGCGTTCCCTTATATTTTTTGTGTCTTCCCTTCGCACAGTACCCTTGGTAATTCTCTCTGTTATGTTGAGCTCTACCACTTTTCCCACTTCCCCCTATTTCTCTGTCTTTCCATATCATTCACCAGTCAGTGTTCTTCCATTTTTGCTGACCAAAGCTCTATCGGACCAGTGCTCCCTTCCCTTTCAGTTCTCTGTCTCTATGCTGGTGGACGGGAGGTTAGTAATAGAGCTACCTATACTTTATCCTGATTAGCTCCATATGGAGACTGAGCTGTGGAGTAGTGCATGCTTGGTAAAGATCTGCTGCTAATGGTGTATGTGTTTTTAGCAATACAAACTCAAAGATCCAATGTGTGTTTGTAAAGAGCTGTATCGCATTACCATCTGCATCTCACCTGCCTCTCTCTCTCCACCCTGTGTCCCTTCTTTTCCCAGATTAGAATTGTCTCTAGGTGTGTTTTGCTTCCTCTGAGCATGCTCTGTTTTAGGGAGAAAGGTGAAGTCCAGCCACTCCAGAGAAACCACAACCAGTCCCAAGTTCCACCGCAAACCAGAATATGTTACACAGTACATGTTACATTCATCCAACTACCACTAAATAAATATACCATATAGCCTTGTATGCAAATATACCTTATAGTCTTAACTGTGGGCTAAATTCAGATCCAAGCGCAAACCAGAATTTGTACTGTGATTGCCTTTGCAATCTGTGCCACTTTTAACACAGCCTGTAGGATTTCATGACAGATTTCGGCAGGTAAAACTAGTAATAGCCCAGATAAAGCACAAAGCACCTAGAATTTGCTACTTAAGTTTCTGATTCTACATAATATGCCCCATTGTCCAGTGAAAAACTTGAAATAAGTGGTATTTACAGAAAACAGAGTGCAGGGTAATATTATATACCAGGTAAGGTACATTCCTCGTCCACTCAGAACTGGGGGTCATAGTCGGCTATCATGTTGCTCACCACGGTACAAGCCACCAGTGGAATTTGTCTGGCTTTAGCTGATATGACCATGCATAGTGTTACTCTCAACACTAGCCAGTGGGCTCTTCACCGATTTATGAGATCTATAAACAAATGGTGAACCCCAAAGCAATATCTCTCGGAAGGGAACACAACACCGGAAACACGACAGCATGTAATGCTTTAGATTCCAATGTATGGGAAAATCTTGAAACCTTTGAATGTATGAATGAAGAATATCACTCCAAACAGCCCACAAATACACAGGTTTTGAAAAGGGCCTATGATTCAGCAAATTCTTGCTAATTTGAGACCAATTGTATATTTCCTCTGATCTGCTTCTCTTGGATTATAACAATCCCTCATTCATGCAGTTTTTGGTATTTCAATATATCTCTCTATCTTCCTCTTGGGACACCTGCAAAAGGTTCCATCCAGTCACACATCTTGCTCCTTTTCTGGCTACCTTAAAATTACATCTTCAATCTACCTTAATCCAAATCCATTCGATTTCCACATCTTTCTTCTAAAATTAATTTTGTGTATAATGTAATTCTCAATGTACTGTACTCAAATTATCTTTATTCCTTTTTACAATGTGTCCAATTCTGCCCAAAAGCGCTAGAAAATAAGATAAAAAGGAATGAGCAATGAATACTGATATATTGGACAGGTGTTTTGTGATTCATTATCTAAGTGAATTCTTGGCAGCATGGCCCATCCCCACGTGTCTCAGTGCTCTGAGGTTTAAATTGAAAATATTTCGAAACATTTCCCTTTATTAAGCTTTATATAAATCTGATGATTAAGATATAGCCTTCGCCTTTGCTAGGAAAACCATCACTGATGACTTCCTATTAAATACCGCAATACTATTTCAGGTGGAAGTGAAGCGTGACCTTCTAACAGTTATTGGAATAACAAATCAGAACAAATGGATTGGCTAATAAGCACATCATCTGGAAAGGAGCATTTAAAGCCAGAATATGACTAATGTGATTTTGCATACAAGCAAGTAAAATATGCATTTTCGGAGGCTTGTGGGAACGTTTGTTGTTGTGGTCCTATTTGCCGTGGGTGAATTCTTTGCGTTTCTGCAATCTTTCATGGATTTCAAAATTCCCCTTTTACCGCCAAGGACTGGAACGGTTGCACACCAATTATTTGCTGCCCCCAGGAGTTTCTTTACTTGTTGTGGTCTAGTGTCGCAATGAGATTTATTGGAAAATGTATTTTAATGTCTAATAGGATCGCCATATGTTCTGAGGTGCTATGCAATAAAGTGTCATCATTAATTATTGCTTCACACCAATTCAGGCTTGCAAAAGCCAGTTTTAATTTTAGCAGCTCATATTAAAAACAGAACAGGGCAGATGCTATAAAATTTGTAATTTAACATAATTTAGGGATTAGGCTGAAGTGTGAATGGGAGCGCACACGGATTTTAAAACGCCTGGTAGCACAGAAATGCTGCTACTATTTATACGTCTTTAAAAGTAACATTTTCACATGAACTTGCCATGTGTGTATTTTAAAAAAGCGTGCATACATGTATTGTCGGACATAAATATTGGGTCGTATGCATCACTAGGGAACATATTGACACTTTGAGTGTAGGTTTTCTATGACTTACTGCAGTGTAGCGATATTTTTGGTAACAATACTTAGGACACGAACTTTATGTCTGACAATATTCTGACAGTGCTATTCTGGTTCGCAATTTGATAGGTACGATTCCTCATTACTCGTTATAACTTATGCAGTGAGAGTTACCAGAAGGCAGTTTTGAATTTCTAAAAAACGTAGGTATTTTGCTTTTTGTTTTTATAATGACCACTTGGATTTTTTTTTGTTTTACTCTGCCAATTGCAGTCTTTGTTTGACATGTTCCATGAAAAAAAATCAGTTATATAGATGCCATATTTTTTTTCAAACATTCCGTATTGCCGGAGGCCTAACGGGTACACCTGTTGTACTGTTAGCAGGGCCTAGAGGTGGGAGGGGTCATGTACGTCAATTCATCAAAATGACAGGGGTAGCGGAAGTGACATCACACTCCCTCTGACCTTCAACTTGATTCAAACTCACGCATTCTTACGCATACACACATGTTCACGCTTACATACAATCTCTTACCTAAACTCATACTGACCCGCAAGTTCGCACACAACAAACATTTCCAAGCACTTTTTTTTACTTACCTCAACTGCCAGGGAATGTTATACTCCAGATAATTGTACTCCATTTTTTACTACACCAATAGTGAATAATGTTTCATTATTCACTAATGATGTCATAAATACTGCAGATAAAAAAGCGAATCGAGCCCCTACCAACGTCTATAATGACGATCTGCTCCTGTGTTCCTGGCACTGATTTTGCCTCCTCTGAGGTCAGTGGTCGCAAAGGCAGTGCCAGGGGACACAATGGGCAAGCTGGGGGGCGCATGTGCGACCCTTGGCAACCCCTAAATGTTGTCCATGGTAAGGGTCTCACTCCACCAGCTGGAGATACCGAGCCATTCACACACTGTAGGCCTTTGCTACCTACTCCTGCAATAGCGCTATGTTGTTCTCATGAGGGTTAGGACAGAGTAGGGGGGGGGGGGGTGCACCATACATGCCTTTTGATTGGTTCCAAGCCCCTACGGATCCGGACAGTGAAGCAGCATTAGTTTAACGCTCATCCTTCCATTCTAGGCTGAGAGCGCTTGTCCCAGCGGGCAGGAACCTCAAGAGCTACCTTCCTACTCCATCTTTGTGGTGACCTCAGGGAAGGTTGGGTGCCGGCAGTGGTGCATCCACCACCAAGTGTTCAAGAGCAAGAAGGCTGATCCTATAGCCAAAGCCACAGGAACAAATATGGAGAGAGCAAAATAATTACTAATGTTCTGATGAAATGCTTAATGAAGTCATCTTGCGAAAAGAACTGAAGCAACATACATAAGATTATGTTTATGTGCTGATAGGGTCCCAAATCCAGTTTAATCACCAGTAACTCATGTTTTTGTGGTTTTTCCACCATATTTCTTAAACTATTATTCAAAAACAGCTATCAGCCTTTTTAGAAAGATAGACTAATGCTAAATTGTGACGAAATGAATTCCAAGGTGAATTCCAGTGCATCATCAGGCATGTGCATGCATGGGAAGCCATTTTGAAATGCTTGTTCTTTATCAAAAAAATCCTCCCAAGCAATCCTCTGATGCACGCAAGTGCACCTTAATGCACAGGTGCCTAGCTTGGAATTGTCTGACATAAAATGAAATAGAAAGCACCCCAGGATGGTCATCTGTGTCTACGAGCTGATGCACCAGTTGACATTTTGGGTTTCTTATACTTTAAAAAAATACAAATCAAAACAAGCACTGTCAAAGCTAATAGTTCTTGCCCATGCCAATGTCTTCTAGCCATGTTGTAAAGCAGCTTTGCTAAAATTACAGTTGGGAAAAAAGTGCTATTACACACCCAGAGCTCTCCACGTCATAGCACTTTTTTCCTATGGTGAATGGGGGGGCACAACAGATAACAGGAGGTGGGAGGGAAGCAGCCCTAAAACTTTAACAAGCATTGGTATAACCAATAGGTCTCGCCTTTGGAACCTTATATGTAGCCATGCAGCACATTATCCTAGCTGCTGTGCCTCCAGGGATTGTAGCGCTAGACAATTACTACATAGTGGGCCATGCACTGTGATTTAGAAATACATCCTTACAATAGGAAAAAAATATCGACACATTCCTAGGCTTTTTTACGCACACAGAGAAAGACAAGTGCCTTGATGCAAGTCAACAGCACTATAACTGTCTGCGCGCTGCTGCATCACAAGAGTATTGAACAGCCTATGAAAAAAGAGGCGAAGTACTATGAAATGACAGAGAGGTCACATCCCTCCTCCCCTAGGCACCCTTCCCTAAAGTTTTTCATTCAAAAGAACCTCTTGCACCATTATTTACCAGCAAGCTCTCGGCCCCGCCCTTGGTCCCAGCCACCTTGGTATAGGAGCACTGGCCATAACAACAACCACAAAATAAATATAAATAACCCCTTCGAGGCTAATGACGAGCTGGGCTCGTCATGGCGCTTACCTGCCGTGCGCGGATGACAAGGCCAGCTCGTCATGAATAATGGTAATTTTCATCCTGCAGCACAGGACGGGAAAACGCCTAGCAGCCAAGTGGTTAAACAGGGACAGCATCTGCATCACTTAATGTCTGCGCACATAAAAACAAAAAACTTAACCGGACCTTCTGTAATGTAACTCGCGCTTTTGTAAAGCGCTCCAATACCTACGGCAGGCGCGCAACACCCATTGGGCTCACCGGGCTTCAGCCCCCCCCCCCCCCCCCCCTGTCGCCTCCTCTGCCCGGGCTAAGATTACACGCACTGAAATGGTGCAAGAAGGCTGCGCATCCGAGAATGTGATTTTTTAATGCTTTCTGAGAGGCCCAGCAGCCCAAGCCAGACAGCCACTGAACAGTTTCAGCGAGTGAACGAACCCCCCTGCCCTGACCTCTTGTTTTCCTTTAGAGGGGCGCAGAGGTGAAATCCTTGCCTGAAGGCAGGGATTTCACCTAAGCACTTGATGGGTTGTGAGCATGGGGTGTGAAGATGTGCACAGCAGGGGGAAGGCATGGCCAGTTAAGGTGATGCTTTTCCCTTGTAAAGGAATTTCTGCTGGCATCTTAACCCAGGGTGTGCTGTCTGAGCACTTGTATAGATGTGTATTCCATACAAGGGCACAGACAGCAAACCCTGGGATATGGCGCCAGCAGGAATTAATTTACAAAGGAAAAGCTTCACCTGCACTGGCCATCCCTTTCCCCCTGCTGTCTGTGCATTTGACCCACATTGATCTACACAGTGAGACCTTCGAGGGGCTGGATGCCAGGACACAGTGCTGCTGATCAGCCAGACTCCGCAGTATAGTATCAGAAGAGCAGGCAGCAGTTTTTTGTGTAAGTTCCAGTAACTTTAATGCATTTTTCAGCACAGCATTACCTACTGCCTGCATATCAAGGTTACTGTGAATGTTGTTCTTGACTTGCATACATAGAAACGTCAAAGAGGACAGTCCCCTCCAAATATGCAAATGTAGTGTAAGTTTGTAGTCTTCATTTTTTTTGGGGTGCTAGTGGGTAATTTTAGAGTTCAGGGTGGGTGTGGGTTTTAGGGTACTAGTGAGTAATTTTATGGTTCAGGGTGGGTTACAGGTGGGTTACGGATTGGGGTGCCAGGGGGTAATTTTAGGGTTCTGAGCGGGTATGGGTTTTGGGGTTCCAGGGGGCAATTTTAGGGTTCAGGGTAGGTATGGGTTTTGGGGTGCCAGGGGACATTCCAGGGTTCAGCGTGGGCATGTGTTTTGGTGTACCAGGGGTAATTTTAGGGTTCAGGGCAGGTGTGGGTTTTGGGGTGTCAGGGGGCAATTTTAGGGTTCAGGGTGGGTATTGGTTATGGGGTGCCAGGGGGGAATTTATGGTTCAGGGTGAGTATGGGTTATGGGGTGCTGGGGGGAATTTATGGTTCAGCATGGGTATGGGTTTTGGGGTGCCAGGGTTAATTTTAGGGTTTAGGGCAGGTGTGGGTTTTGGGATGTCAGGGGGCTATTTTAGGGTTCAGGGTGGGTATGGGGTGCCGGGGACATTTTAGGGTTCAGCGTGGGTATGTGTTTTGGTGTGCCAGGGGTAATTTTAGTGTTCAGGGCAGGTGTGGGTTTTGGGGTGTCAGGGGGCAATTTTAGGGTTCAGGGTGGGTATGGGTTATGGGGTGCCAGCGGGGAATTTATGGTTCAGTGTGGGTATGGGGTGCCAGGGGACATTTTAGGGTTCAGTGTGGGTATGTGTTTTGGTGTGCCAGGAGTAATTTTAGGGTTCAGGGCAGGTGTGGGTTTTGGGGTGTCAGGGGGCAATTTTAGGGTTCAGGGTGGGTATGGGTTATGGGGTGCCAGTGGGGAATTTATGGTTCAGGGAGGATGTGGGTTATGGGTTGCTGGGGGGCATTTATGGTTCAGCATGGGTATTGGGTTTGGGGTGCCTGGGGTAATTTTAAGGTTCAGGGTGGGTGTGGGTTTTGAGGTGCCATGGGATTAATTTTAGGGTTCAGCGTGGGTATGTGTTTTATAGTGCCAGGGGTAATTTTAGGGTTTAGGGCAGGTGTGGGTTTGAGTTTGGGATGTCAGGGGGCTATTTTAGGGTTCATGGTGGGTATGGGTTATGGGGTGCCAGATGGGAATTTATGGTTTAGCATGGGTATGGGTTTTGGGGTGCCTGGGGTAATTTTAAGGTTCAGGGTGGGTTTGGATTTTGGGGGGCAAGGGGGAATTTATGGTTCAGCATGGGTATGGTTTCTGGGGTGCCAGGGGTAATTTAAGGTTCAGGGCGGGTATGGGTTTGGGGCTCCAGGGGGGTGATTTTAGGGTTCAGGGTGGTATTGGGTTTTGGGGTGCCAGGGGGTAATTTTAGGGTGTGGGTGGGTATGGGTTTTGGGGTGCCGGGGAGGGATAATTTTAGGGATAGGATGGGTATGGGTTTTGGGGTGCCAGGGGTAATTATAGATTTCAGGGCGGGTATGGGTTTTGGGTGTGAGGGGGTTAATTTTAGGGTTCAGCGTGGGTATGTGTTTTGGTGTGCCAGGGGCAATTTTAAGATTATGGGTGAGTATGTGTTTTGGGGGGCAATGCATCAAACTAACAAAAATGTGTGCTTTAATTGTTGTCCAGTTTCAAATGCAGAATTCACCACATTTTTTTCTGAGCTTGGCCTGAGCATTAACCGATCCTGATTATCTGCCATTTTAGCTCCGCCCCATTAATTTACATTAGCCACGCCCCTTCCTCTGCCATGTTAGCCCCCCCCGAAATTAAGACCTAGTTGCGCCCCTGACCTACGGCTTATTGGAGTTCACGCTCTATAAAAATGTCGCCCAAAATTAATCTGACCTGTAATGTAACTAGCTTTCAATGAAAGTGCTACAGCACCTTTGGGTCGCTCTTGTTCACATTTTAAAATAAAAAATGTCTCACAGTCCCTGGGGAGCTGCCATGAATGTGCGTTGAAATTAGACCTCTGAGAGGTAGAGGACGGCAGGAAGAGGTAGCAGGGCAGGCATGAAGCGACATGGAAGAAGGTGGGAGGGATGAATGCTGCATCCTTTTGTCAGGCAGAGAGGAAATAATAAATAAACAGGGATGGCGTCAGCATCACTTAATCTCTACGCACCTAAAAACAAAAAAAATAAGCTGACCTTGTGTTTAATTGGCACTTTTATAAAGTGCTTCCATATCAATGGGTGAGTCGATTTCGCATTTTACAAAAGTGCAACTAGGATGTAGGGTTCTGGCCAGCACTAAACAGGGTACCAGGACTAGAGGGGTAGCAATATTGGGAAAAGGTAGGGAGGTGATTATTGTGAGAAAGAAGGAAGATAAATGGGGCATATGGGTAATAGTGGAAATAAAATTTAGAGGTCAGACAATAACTATAGCTTCAGTGTATGGATCCACAGAAGATGACCCGGATGTGTTCCAATTTTTAGACACTGAGCTAGCTCAATGGCTCGAGCCCATAGTGTGCTGTGGGGATTTTAATATACACGACCCAGAGAGCTCATTTACACAGCATGGGGGGTATATCGGGGAAGGAAGCAGAAGGTATTTAAGGCACTAGCTGCTATGGTGTCTCACAATGCCTTGCTTGATCCATGGATAAAGATACATCCACACTTAGACGGGAGTACTTTCTACTCCGCGCCACACAAAGTAATGGTCAGATTGGATTATGTTTTAATGTCTACTACCCTACTTACTGGTTTGCATATAGAAAAACTACCACAAGTTATCTCAGACCCCAATCCACTGGTGTGTTCGCTTAAACTTGCCCAAATACAAAGAACAACTTCGCAATGGTCTTTCGAGAGAGCTTTACTAAAGAATGTTGCATATAGGAATCATATGTCTCTATGGATACAATACTTCTGGGAAATTAATAGAGGGACAGCGTCCCCAGGGGTGATCTGGGACACTTTTAAGGCTGGAGTAAGGGGAGAAACATTGAGTTTTGTTTTGGCAAGACAGAAGAGAGAAAGAGATAAGAGAAAACAAATAGAGAAAGAATTACTAAGAGAGGAAGATAGCCTGAGTAGAGCTATTGTACAGAATCTACCGCTGGAAGAACATTTATTTAAAATTATAGCATTGAAAGCTGAAGCTCGGGCATATTTACAAGAACATTCCACAAATGGAGCATTACTTTTTTGTGATGCTCCAGTGGTGCTGTGCCCTTCTACATATTTACAAGGTGGTGCTATGCCACTTTACTTACTTTTTAACACAGCCTTGTAAATATGGTACTCCTCCATGTAGTAACACTGGGTGTTGTTATGGGCATTCCTTAGCAACACCCATTGTTTTTTGACACTGCTTCAGATTTACAGGGGCAAAAACAACACTTGATGGACAGAATGCAGAACAATGTCATACTCACCCCAGTACAGAGATCTGGGCCTAAATCCATAGTTTTTGCTGCTCACCATGCTCTTCCAGTATGACCCTGGCTTGGCAGTTCGGGCTGAACTGTTCCCATGAGGCACAGGGTCAAGACTGATTTGCATATGGCCAGGTTTAAACTGGGGTGGCATGGTGAGCAAAAGAATGATGGATTTAACCCAGTTCTTTTGACTGGGGGTGAATGGTTTGATTTGTTCTGCATTCCGTCTATCAATTGTGTGTCTATTGTTTTCTCGGCCTAAGTGCGCCAGGTACGCACAGACGAGGGTCCTAGTGCTCATGTAATGCGCTCCTGAACTTTCGGGTCGCTCAAGTTTACATTATATAAACAAGCGTCAGAGAAAATGCAAAGGGAGTTGCCCAGGCCTTGCCCTTAACTATGCTGCTGCTGATCCGACGAATGAGACTCGCTAAAGCAACAAGTAGCGAAGCTTGAGTGGTTTGCGGAAAATCCTCGTACTTTGAAGTCAGAGAAAATTATAGAGGTGATTTCGAAAACAGCATATGAAGTGTCTGAAAAAAATTGTTTCCCAATGAACACATAAACACAGACGCGTAATTTTAACAGTAATTTGGAGGTGCTCAGTGGGAGGCAACCAAACACAAAAAGGACGACAAAGAGTAGGATTAACCACTAGCAAGCAAGCATTTTTGAACGACTATCAAAGGGACGAATAAAGAGGCAAAGAGCCTCAAATTAAGCCTGACTGTTTTTGTGCCAAGAAACCAGTGGATTAAGCACAGGTTTATTTAGTGACTTTTGTGGTGCACTCTGACAAGGACTGTGTTTGTTATTTGAGGGGGGCTTCCTCCCCTCTTAAGTAATATCCTAATTTTTTTAAGTTGCCAGGTCCCATTCCTGCAAGTAGTCCCACACTTTGCATGTTTAACAACTTTTATGCCAACCCTGCCTCTCTCAAGTCCACTGTCCTTTTTATCCTTCACCCACCCCACTTTTATCCTCCCACTCCTCCGTATGTGCATTCCTAGTATTTCCTGGAGAAGCATAGCCCCCCAGTGTGCCACTATCAACCTCCTCGGCCACCGCCTATGTTTGCAGCAGGCACAGGTAGGCTTCAAGAACTCTCATAGTAGGGATGCTGTGGGCGCCTGTGCAAGCAAGGAAAAAGGTCCCCTTAACTGCTGTCAGGGTAGTAAAATACAACCCTGTCATTGTTGAATGGGCGGGCCACAGGACAGTGTACTTCAGTGCCACTGCACCTCCTGCACAGGAGCGGCACATGTCAGGCAAAAGAGGTAGGCGGACGTTCAAGGAGGTGGATGGGTACGAGGGAGACAAATAAAAAAAATAACAAGCATTGGCATAGCCAATAGATTTATCCTTTGGGACCTTATAAGTGTTTAACCATGCAAAAAGTAATGTTGTTGCACCAAGGATATTGTGCTGCAGAACTAAATACGAAAAAGGTCCCTAAAGCAAGACCTATTGGCTATGCCAATGCTTGTTAAAAATAGCGATTATGATTGAAGTTGTCCATGCGTAAGGTAGGGGGGTGTGAGCTAAACTCTTTAAAAGATCTCATCAATAAATGCGCCCAACATCCGGGGTAATGTTTGAGGAGATCTATCGGTACCCCACTGGGGCTGGGGACCTTACCCTGATACTCTGATTTATTCCAACATCTTATTCTACAAAAGTCAACTGCACTAATGTAAAAATTGGATCAGGCAAGATATCGCTGTCAGTGTAGGTCAGCGCGTAGATGTTAGTAAAATAGATTTCCCAGTCCTTGCTTGTAGTTACAACTAATCTTTGACTCTACCTGGTTGGATTGTTTAATCTCTTTCACAGCTGTCCAAAAAAAGTTTGCTGTTCCTATTATTAAAACTAGGGAGTCTTGTTGCTGATCGAATACTTTCTTTTTTCTGGATATAGTAGCCTGCTTATATATCTTATGAGACACGCCCACTGCTTGGGGATTCCTCATGGTGGCCTTGGGTGCCCATCACAGTTGACTATTAGCAATGGAGCACTCCCGATTAAACCATCTGGTCTTACAAATATGTGGTTTTATAGGTTTCATAAGCTTGTTCTTAACCCCTTCCATGCTCATGACAAGGTCAGCTCGTCATGGGCGTTACCTGCGCTGTGCGTTTGACGAGTTGACCTTGTCATGAAACTATAGTATTCAAGCATTTTTAGCACAGGAGGGGAAAATCCCCTAGCAGCCAAGGTGTTAATAAAGGTACAGAGCTGGACAAAAGCTACAGCTGCAGGGTAGACAATGTTGCACTCAACAAGATAGGCCATAACCACAAGCACATTTTCTTTAATCACTTTCTGGAATAGGTGTATGTGTGCAACAGATCTCCATTTTAGTCTTAATTAATCAGACGAGTGTTCAAAGTTTCTGGCTCCATTTTCCCTAATATAATGGGGTTTAGGAGCCAAAGTAAGGACTTTATCAATTGGGTTGTGATCACCATAACTAGAAGGAAGAACTTTGCCTGATAACAATTAACGCTCAATATAAGACTATATGAAGAAGTAGTCAATTATCGATGTGTGGCCCAGGCTCCTGAAAGTGGGTAGTAATTCTGTACAGTTACCTGCGATATCCACAACATTATCAAGTTCACAAGTTGACAGAAAATATGCCAGCTCATGTCCTCTAGCATCAGATCTTTTCTGTGCACAAGTGATGTTTTAGAAGTAGCATTATTAAAGTGGTTTGGGGTGATACTTGCTAATCCCAGCCTTGTAATGAAATCACCCCCTAAACAAAAAACAGCTAACTTTCCATTATTACCAGTGGCACTTTGTAGGGAAGATATATATTCAAACCAGATTGGGAATGTAGTATTGGGCACATTAGTAAAATTATTATTATAAATATTATATTGGTGACCCTCTTTTGTACCTCACTACCTGGAAAATACTGTCAACAATCTCTAGTACCTTCATGCTACCTCCTGCTTTAATATTCACCAAGATAGCTGCCTGCCTACTGCACGACCTGATCTAGAGGAAGTTGCGAAATTGTGATAACATACAAAGCCATCCACAAATAATGTCATTTGTCACCCAGATCTCCTGGAACATTTGCCAACGTGGTGAATGCAGATCTGGGCCAATCTGTGGGCTGGCTGTTTTAATAGACGGCAATGCAGTGCCCTTCAATGTCTTTTCTAGAACGACCTACCCACCCTATCAGTGCCATCAGTAGTTCATTGCAGCTCATGGGATTAAAATGTTTATGTTTACAGAGCCAGTCAATACATTTATTCCAAAGCTTCTCCCAGGTTTCACCTTGTGAGTCCCTCAAAGGCGGCATGCAAAGCCAGCTAAGACCAATACATGATCTTGCTCCTTGGTTGTTACTAGACCAGGCTTTCTTCTGCTTGGTATTCCTGGCAGCAGCTGATCCTCCAGATCCTCCAATAATTTGCTCATCAGGCTGAGCCGCGCTTTGTTGCTCTTGCTGCATTGAGTCTGTTGTCTCCACACTACGAGTTGAAGAAAGAACTATAGTCTGCCCATTGGGTGTGGGTGGTGATGGAAAGTTGTGAGTTGTTTGACCCCCACACTTGTTGACAGCTAACGGCGGGGGGGGGGGGGGGGATGGGGGCAGGTACGAACTGCATCCAAACACTTCTCCAGGCTAGCCAGGAGTTCCAGCAATTGCCTGCGTTTTTCATCCAGAATATTACTAAATCTAGCACAAAATAATTTGAGGAATAAAGAGTCAGCAAATGAACCATCGATAGTATCATCCTGTAAGGCAGAATCATGTAAATACATACAAGACTACGCTTACAAAACTTTAGCTTTAGCTATGGCAGGACCTGAGTCCCACTCTGTCTCCCTTCTTCTGGGAACACGCAGCTACCCTCCTACTGTTCTGCCTGAAACAAAAAGATCAATTATGTGACGCCGTGCAAACCTTTAAATTCTGCTTTCAAGTGTTAGTTGACATATATCCCAAAACCCGGGACATGTATTTAAAATTTTAAAAAGTGTCGGGCGCTAGGCAGTCCTCTGACTGGGGTAAATCTGGGACGTCTGGTCACCCTATGTACAAGCCATGGATCTGCTTTCAAATTCTATATTTTGGAGGTTAATTTGTCAAGACAGACTGCTTTTGTGCGAGGTAGGTTTGTTTGTTATAACTCCTGGGGATATTACCAAGCAAAACGATAATTATCGCTATTGCTTGGTTAGAGACAAAAATTTACCGCTGAGCTGCGGCGATTTTTATCGCAGATAAACCTTGGTATTACCAAGGTTTATCGCAAATGCGATAAAAATCGGCAGCAATGCATGAATATCGCTGAAAAGTCAGCAATATTCATGCATTACCGAGCTAATGCTCTTAGCCATGTTATCCACCTCCATTGGATAACATGGCTAAAAACTGCTCAGGGCAGGTGTTAGCTTTTGGAGATATTCGCGCTTAGCGCAAATATCTCCAAAAGTTGTTAATAGGAGATAGCGATGTTAGCGACTGTTTCCAGTCACTAACATCTTGGCACGCCCAGTTTGCATGTCATTAGTGATAAATATCACTGACATGCAAAGGGAGGCCCAAGATGGTCGCTATCTCCTACTAGCTGTCGTTAACTGGTGTTAGCGACAGCTAGGTAATAGGGTGATAATTTTATCTCCGCTTTCTTGACTTTTAAAGCCAAAAAAGCGGAGATAAACCCCCTTGATAATTGCCCCTATATTTCCACATAATATGTTACTCTCAGAAGAGGCAAGACAAGCTGCCCTGAAGAGAAACCGCATGGTTTCCAACAGGTCGGGACTTCTAATATGCAGGGCTGGCCTTCATTTAGCACATGCAGGCTGGCCTCACGCTCAGGGCGCCAACCTCCAGTGGGGCGCTGGAGCTCCCTACGGCACTCTCCTTACGGCTTAGCTCCAAAGAAAAGTGTGTTTAAACACTTTTTCTGAAGGCTGCCGTTGCCCTTGTCTGTTGTTTGGTGTTCTACTTTTCATAGGGCTCCTGAATCTTGCCCCGTCACCTCTCTCCTACTCAGACTATTAAAGAGACCTAGTGGAAGGGGGCACTACATTTGGTTTTGCCCAAGGCACTCTGTGAGCAAAGGCCAGCTCTGCTAACATGCCTTTGTGGCGGGTGTAGATACAGCTGTATGACAGGAGAATAAGGAGCGGCGGCTGGCGCATCTCACAGGGCCTACATATTTTAGTGGGTACCGAGTCCCTTCTAAATCTGCACCGGGTGAGGCCGGCAGCAAATTATAGCACCTGTCTTCGGAAGACAGCATTGTCGTTCTACACAGAGATTAACCCTGGCACCTACGTGTTTAAAGTCCGCCTACCCACACACCCCCAGCGAGGGCCGCCCCCGATGTGAGCCTCCTCCCCCTGTCACTTTATGAATATAAACAAAAAATATCCCAACTGGTATGATTCCTAGGCAAATATTAAGGATATGCATGCAACATTATCCACATAGTATGTGCTCTTGGCATCATTTATAGAAACAATTTAAGGTAAATTGGTAAGGAAACAAGGTGGATAATACAGTTATAACAGCACTGTAGTACATGAATGAAAATAATTGGTTTAACCCAAGTGGCACAAGGTGCTCGTGGTTTGTGAGTGAAAACTAAGGTAGCAGCTCTAGTGACAGTGTGAGCAGCATAGACGGCACAAGATGACTAGTGTAGAGATATATACAGTGAGTAGTTATCACAGTGTGGTTCCAATTGATTTTATTACAATTCTATTTCATTGTTCGTGAACCACTTTGTGAAGAAGCGCCTATGGCAACCATAGACGCTTCTTCACAAAGTGGTTCATGAACAATGAAATAGAATTGTAATAAAATCGGACCCGCTCAATCAATCGGAAGATCCAGGGAAGACATGGCTTGGCAGTTCGGGCTGGAGAGTTCCCATGAGGCACAGGGTCAGACTGATTTGCATATGGCCATGTCTGAACTGGGGTGGCTGAGTAAGCTAAAGAATGGTGATGGATTAAACCAAGATCAGTTGACTGGGGGTGAGCTTTTGATTTTCTCAAACTCTTCGTCCATCATCCCCTTTTGTATCGCTTTGTTCACACTAAGTTGACAGGGTATGCTCACTTGGCCACTGGATTCAAGATAGCCTGGCTGATGAGGATTATGAATCCGAAGCCGGTCCCAGGATGCTTGTTTCCTCTTGTCTGAACTTTGGTGGCTGAAGTGAACTAAAGAATGGTGATGGATTAAACCCAGATCAGTTGACTGGGGGTGAGTGTTTGATTTGCTCAAACGCTCCGTCCACCATCCTCTTTTGTACCCCCAAAACAGTCCAGGCCCTCCTTGCCAGAAAGTGTTTTTGACATTTGTATGATTCAAGTTATTAAACATCCCCAGGGCCCTTCATGCGCCCCATTCAGCACCAGCAAACCCATCTCACCTACCTTAAGCGTAGCGAGTTTCCCTTGGCTTCAGCCCTTCTGTGATATACAAAAACTTGTCGCCATTGGTCTGCAGGCAGTGCCTTGTGCGTCAGCCGCATACACCTGGGGAGCCGTGCGTAGTGATAGATTTAAAGCTGGGCTTGACAAAGGAGAAACGTGCCTCACTATCTGAACTCAAGATGGCATGATCACCTCTGACCAACCAAACATCTTGCATTATTGGCTATGCACAGCTGTCTGTGGATGCTGCACAGCATTGGCAAAAATGAATTTTGGGAGATGTTGTACAGCTTTAAGCAAAAAAAGGGGCAATGATGTGGTGGCGCTTCATTTCGTAGACTTGCATGCGTGATGACGTATGTAAGCACATGCATCACCATACATAACTGTATGCAAGAAATAATGCAGGTGCCCTTTTGTTTTTAATTTACCAATCCGAAATAGAGCAATGAATAAAACAAAAAGGACAAGTCGCTAGAGCGAAAGTACATTTTGTAAGAGAGAGGGTCGACAGCAATTTTCTACTTGTTTCTCTGCACAAATTACATTTAAAACCATCAAAAGCGTGCGCCTCGCGTGGCAGGAGGGGGCCTGCGCGATTCCCTTGCGGGAACGGTCAGCAAGGCGCGATGATTGTGACCATATGGCGCCACCATAAGGTGCTGCACGACGCGGATGCGTTTCCATTGCAAGCAATACAACGCGCACACGTTTTTGCCCCCAAAGTTGTGCCGATGGCAAAGGTCTCTCTCCAATGCAGCACATGCGCGCTGCGCAGGCAAGACCTAAAAAAGAACTTACTTCTCATCCTCCAGTCATCGTGTTGCGCTGTTCTGCTCCCTCTTCACTACAGACAGGCACGGACGCCCAGACTGCCCTGCGACCGGTCCCGGAGCCTGTGCCTGCTCTCTCCAACCGGAGCAATGCAGTTGGGGTTGGAGGAGCTTCACTGCGTTTGTGGGTTTGGAAGCCCTGAGACTGTCAGCCAAATCTACATGCGCAGTGAAGGCAGTGCTCAACACTCCCCCTCAGTGCCTGTCATCACCCTGGCCCCATCCAAAAGACTCGGCACAAGAAAAAGAAAACAGGTTTTAAACTCATTTTATTATTGTTTTATTGTTTGCATTTTGAAGGGTGCTGCCTGGTGGGGCGACGCTCCTCTGCCTGGCCTTGAGAGAGAGAAAGAGATGGAGCGAAAAGGAAAGTAGAGAGAAAGAGAACAGAGAGGAGGAGAGAGAATGAATGGTTAAATGGAGAGAGAGAGATAGCTGAGGAGACAACGGGCTTAAGGTTTTTTGCAAGGGTTGCTGTCGGTTCTTCAGTGAGGCCCTGTTCGGTATTCAACTTTCAGACCCCTTGGCCCTGCTCAGAACTGGCACCTCCTGCGGAAGCAGAGCTCCTACGGTGAAACTTGCAGACCTCCTGACCCTGCCCAGCCTGTGACGTGCCTTAGCTTCGGTAACATAGGGTCCGCAGTGCTGTTTTCACCCCCTCCCTATGCTTGCACCAGGCCAATGCTCCAAAGTCAGAGCAACCAGTGAGCAACCTTCAACCCGTTGCCCATCCTCGTGAGTGCACCAGGCCGCCGCTGTAGTGGGTACTTTATAACCATCTTCCCCTGGTGCTCCTGCAGTCTCCATTAGAACCATTTAACACGTTTTTTTGCGTTGAGAGGGCAGCACCAAACTATTCTGAGCCTTTCACATCTGTTCACTTTTGCCTTTGAAACATGGTGAGCTCTTTTGATGACAATGTCAGTGTTTGCAGCTGAGGAGCCATTTAAAGTCCCACTGACCGAATATGTGTATGTCGTGTCATTTCCTTCTTTGTAAAGTCCACTGACCCGAACTCATTGCATACAGAGCTGTTTTCTTTATTTTCGACCTTGGCTTCGAGGCGCTGGACCTCTCTAATCACGGAGATAGCAGTCGAGCAAACACGTTCACTTCGCCTCATAATTGCCTTTAATCACCTTTATTCAATATTTTAGATGTAGGTTTCTTTAATACCCTCAAGATCTCTCGTCACACTTTTTGTGCGCTCCCTCAATGCACTTGTTGAATTGATTAATATGGATGAACAGAGTGTGGCCTGGTCAATGAAAGGGGCAGGACATACCTAGCATCTAGCATACCATGGGGCAGATTTACAAGGAAGTGCCGCAGCACGGCAACACAAGCACTTTGGCTGCGCCACGCTGCGGCATTTCTGAAGCACAGGGATGCAACATATTTACACGCACAAACTGCAGCCATGCGCTGGCGCAGGCACACTTGCACCATTGTGCAAGGATGCCTGCGTCCTAGGGAGATTGTTTTTGTGCCGGAAGGGGCACCTTCCTGCACAAAAACAATCACTGCAGGTATTTTCCTCTTTCATTGCGTGCTGTAGATTGCAGCATGCATAGAAAGAGGAAAAAAACTGGAGAATTTAAAACATTTCATTTGTTGCGCCTCGCTACGCCACCCGTAGGGTGACATAGCATACTGACGCATTACCAGGATTATGATTCCACATAAATCTGGAAATGTGTCTTGTTCCATGGTGTTGTGTGGAAAAACCCACAGCAATACCCCTGGAATGCCCCTTTCACGCAAAGTGCTGCGTGTAAAGGGGCCATATTTACAAGGACAGGAAAAGCCACACAGTGTGGTTTTTCCTGTCCTTGTATTTCCTGTCCTTGTAAATATGGAGCAGTAACATGCGCCACCAGTACGTCATAAAAAGTGACGGACTGGTGGCCCCGGGGGCTTGTAAATCTGCCCCCATGTGTATATCTATCATTCCAACCTACCATATCTAGCTGCCGTGCCTAAACTACCAAACCATACTTAAACTAAAACAGCTAATGAACCATAACTAGGAGATGGTGGTGGTTTTGTGAAAAGAGATATATATTTTTCGCTTACTTACTACCTGCCTAATAAGTAAAAAAAGGCGCTATCACAATTGCAACTGACTACGGAACATATCAACACCTATAAAAAACACTAGAAAAGAAAGATACTCCTGTAAAAAAAAAGCACTAAATATCACCTTTTTCTTAGAGGTGAAACTCATTTCTTGACTCTACATTTTTCACATATGGAAATAAGTTGACTTTTACATTTTAAAATCCCACCAGTCACCTATCTGAACAAGACACGCTTGTCTAGAAGACTAAACTACCCAATACTAATATCTGTTATAAGGTTCCCAATGTGGAAGCACAAAATAGTTCCCCTCCTGCAAAATGTAACGAGGAAGCTCATAAAAATGCATTTAGTCTGACTACCTTACAGACAGGAGTAGCCATGTAGCCTATTAGAGATTACTGAATATCCCCTGCTAGGCCTCTGATGCGACCAGCTATCTCCATCCCCAGAGAAATGAAAGCACAACACACATTTTAATGACTGGCTTTTGAGCACCAATGCTTAAATTCTGAACTAAAAGTAATCTTTCGAACATTAACAATAGTGCATAATAATGAAAAAGAAGATATTTTTTCAGAAGAAGAGGCTGTTAAACTATACATAAGGGAAAATGAGATTGGCAGGGAATGCTCCTCTGGGAGGATAAGATTTCAGAGAGGAAGGGAAGAGGTTCTAATAGCAGAGGAGATGATGCCACAGATTCTGAGCAATCAGAGAAAAGTATGCTAGTCCTCTAGCAGCACACAGGGAGACGAGATAAATGTGGGGAGCTGAGAACAGTAAATAAGACGGATTGTAGAGCTGCGAGAGGGATGACAGAAATAGAGGGGGGAATGAATAAATAGATACAATATAAAAGGTGCCTGACAGCTCTTTGTGCACCCAGTGTTTTGAATTTCTTCAAACAAAAACAATCTACCACAAGGTGGAAATTTTCTCAGCTATAGAAAACACAAGCCGACATATGACAAAAAGAGTAAGAAAAGATGTACAGATGGGAGATGAACATAGCTGATGCACTGTTGTGTACGTATTTCAGAAATCTATTTCTTTGTGTGTGTTAGGGAAGGAGAGACTGCCACTGACAATACTGCACCTGTGCCGCGTGTGTTACTGAAAAATGGTAATACCTTTTCACTCCACAAAAGCCAAAACCTTTGCATTTTTCAGTGCCTAAGTTAATGTGTGTGTGGGAAGGTAAATATTGATTTCCTTGTAAAGATAGACAAGTAAATGTTGGAGTTGTCTTTTTTCTGAATTCATTTTTGTTGGCCTTAGGACTCTGCACTTTACCATTGCTAACCAGTGCCAAAGTGCTTTCTCCATAAAACATGGTGGAATAAACCTATACCCAATTGGCATATTTAATTTACTTGTAAGTCCAAGGGAAAATGGCACTACATGTGCCCAGGGCACGTAAATTAAATGCAACTAGGGGGCATGAAGCACTGATTGTTCCACCCACTTAAGTGGCTCTTTAAACATTTCTACGGCCTGCCATTGCAGAGCCTGTTTATGCAGTTTTCAACTGGCGTTTCAACCTGGCAAAAAACTTTTGCCAGGCCCAAACCTTTCTTTTTAATACATATAAGTCACCCCTAAGGTCTGCCCTGAACAGCCCTGAGGGCAGGGTGCAGTGTATTTGAAAAGTAGGATCTGTATTTTTAAGCTTTACATGTCCTGGTAGCAAAAAGCTCTTTAATTCGTTTTTCACTACTTCAAGGTTTATCTCTCCCATAGTATAATATTTAGGTTACCTTATTACATTTTATGCGTGTAATTTCCAAATGGGAAGAGATAGCCAGTTCATGTTTGGTGTCTCTGGAATTGAAAACTCCTATTTAGTAGTGTAGCCAGGTTTTTAATCCCAATTTCAAAAATTCCAATTTTAGCTAGCTGGCATTTTTCTGCTCTTAGCTCTTTTGGTACCTATAGCCTGGCCTGTGTCACATGACTGGGAGTAACTGACAGAGTTTGTAAATTCCTCCCAGACAGTCCTAGTGGTTTTATGAGAGGTCGAGATGGATCAGGGAGGCCGATTTTCCTCTGTCGAGTTGGGTACAAATATCTTCTGTCATGGAAATCAGGGCTGTCTTGGTACTGTGGTTGGCTCTGAATCCTGATTGGGGTTGGTTTAGTAGGTTGCTTCTCTCCTCGTGTTCGGTGATTTGGAGGTTGATGGCCTTCTCCAGAACTTTGGCTGGAAACAGGAGCAGAAAAATGGAGCAGCAGTTCTGTAGATCGTTGAGGTCAGTGGAGGGTTCTACAAGAGGGCTCTGGCCTCTGATTGTTATCAAGTGTCGGAATAGGTGGCTCAGGTGATGAAGTCATTGAGGATGGTAGTGAGATGGTGGCTGACCTTATCGCTTCATAGGTTGAAGAGTTGATAATGACATAGGTTGGTTGGTGCTCCAGAGTGGTTGGAGTTCATTAAGGCAGTTGTATTCGGTGACCTGAGCTATTTCCATGTGGTGAGTGGGTGGTCCCTGGAGATCTTTGGTTGGGTGAGGAGGCTGAGAAGGTTGGTGGGTTGGGGATTAAAGTTTCTGTATATGGGGGATTCCTTGTGGAAGTGGCCTGCTAGAGCATCACAGAGTTTTTGTGAGGGGGGTATCGAGTTTTTGGCCTCAGAGGGGTAGGTGAATTCTCTGACAATGGCACAAAGTTTCTTGGTATAGTTGGTGCTACCCTCGATGCATTTTGCCAGGGCCTCCTTTTTTGTGGTCCAGATTTGTGGTGGTAGGTGTTGAAGGCAGAATTGAAAGTCAATTAATTATTGATGTTTCTGCTGTTGCGCCATCCTTGTTCTAGGGTTTAAGGTGTTTGCATCTCATTTGTTTTATCACACTCAGTTCTGGACTGTACCAGCTTGCTCGTTGATTGTATCTGTGCATTTTAGCTGGTTTGCTAGAGGCGACTCGGTCGATGGTAAGAGGTCCTCTACTTCCTGATTCAGGTTGATGGACACTTCAGGTTGGGTGTTGGTCAGAGCGTCGGTCCATTGATGCTGTGAGACTGTGGTCCAGCTGTGGAAGCGAGGGCTGTGTCACCTTGGGGTGGTACGTGGTGGTCTGGTGATGTTCTGTGATGGCATCGCAGAGTCCGTTTTATGACTCTGCAGGGCAGCATTTGAGGGTGCCTTTGATGTACGTTTTGTCATTAATGTGGAGCTGGAAGTTCAGGGGCTCCATGATCGGCATGGTTTAAACTACGGTGGTGGTGCAGGTGATTGACTCCTTGTGAATGATGGTGATGCCACCTCTGTGTCAGTGTTTCATCGTGTAGCCATTAGGTGTTGCAGTGGCAAAGTCAGGGGATGATGTAGGGCTGATCCAGATCACTGTCATGAAGGTCACATTGGGGGAGATGGTGTTCCAGACTTCCGTGGCATGTTTGCAGGGCAATCTGGCATTGATCAGGAGACAGCAGAGGTGCTCAGTGGAAGATCTGGCCGGCAAGGAGGGCATGGCACGGTTTCAGTGATGTAGGTTTATCTAGAGATGGTGGTACACCGGCAGTAGAGGCAGGCGAACGGTCTCACTATGGAGTGAGAGGATGTGAAGCAGCAGTTGTTGTTATGTCCGCATACAAGGCATCTAAATCTGCAACAGAGTACCTGTGGGAGTCTGAAGGGCCAGGGTTCTTTACGCTGGACACTGTCCAAGGGTAGATGGGGCACAGACGGGCCTACCTTTGGCGCACCTTTGTTGTGCCAACAGCAGGTCAACAGTGCAGCCTGTTATACCTTCCTGACAAGTAAGAAAAGTGTTTCCACGTGGGTCTCCTCCATCTCCCAGGATTTCAAAGTTTGCCTGATTCCACTATTCAACATCCAAACCAGTCAATGTTCAGAAGCTAAGAATTATGTCAACATTTTCAAAGACTCAGAATCAATACCAACAATTAATATCGTCCTTGAAGAAGTGAAAAGGTGGATAAGGCTGACACATTCCGGAGTCAAAGAGCTCTAAAATAAAGCCTATTTCGGCTAAAGCAAAACGAGAATGCTACTAACCTTGATATTGTAAGCAAATACATAACTTCAACACAAAAAGTAAAAATCTGGATGCGACAGTTGAGGCCAATAAGTCTCTTAATCACCAGGTCAGTGTAATAGTCAGTAGCTGTTTTTTCCAAATAAGTAGACTTTGGCATATCCTTCTATTTCTCTCCATCCCAATGGGGCCTGAAGTAAGATAGGAGCTGGCATAAACGAAAGCTTCATTAATACAATGCATTTTACCCCGCCTGCTTGAAGCTCAGGTCCATTGTTTGCAAAGAGCACAGATTGACCCAGTACATATGACCTTAGGACTTCTCTATTAAGGCAATATCAAGTTTTAACTAGGCTGCCTAGCATTTAAATTCATTCACAATTTGTCTTTGTCCTACCTTAACATTAGAGAACCCACAAGACCAAAGTCAGCTGATACGTATAGCAGGGGCAGACAGGACACAAATGCACACATATGCGCCACACACACTTTATCCATTTACAACACTCACGCCCATGTATTTATGCATGCACACAACTAACATCGAAAGAAAAATCACACCTACCTGTGCAGCTGCCTCAGAGGTCCCAGGAGAGTTAGAACTGCTGTATCCCCTAATTGGTTGACCTTAGGTCATCCAGTGAGGGGAGGCATCTGTCCCTACTCATCACAGAGTAGGATGGGGTAAGTGAGAGTTCCTGACCCCATCCCACTCTGCGACGAGGTGTTAGTGATTGACACTCAGCCTTGCAAACTTCAAGGCTTAAAACTGAAGTGCCCAGGTCCGAGGCAATCAGTGATACTCCCCTCGTCACAAGGGGGATTACCTCGAAATGCTTTTCCCATCCAAAAATGTCACACCCATAGGAGCTGTGACATCTTCAGCATGACTTGTCGCTCAAGAGAGTATCCAGGTGCTGAGTAGGTGAGTGTAGGTGAGTGGTGAGGCTGGGTCTGAATGCAGGCAGACTTGATGGTCCTGCAAGAAGATTACTTGAATAAAAGCAGACTGGAAATCACTATGCTGACTTCCCTTTAAATGTAATATCAAGGTAAAGCTAGGCTGCCTAGCATTTAAATGTATTAATTATTTGTCTTTATCCTGCCTGAAAAATCAGAGAGCCCAAGAGACGAGGGGTAGCCTCGACTTATATCAAGGAGGGGTGCGGACAGTACACAAATGCACATATAAACACTAACTCACACCCATGCATACACATTGGTATTGGGTCAAATCTGGCTACAGCAAGGTTCCATGGTTCAAACGCTGCAGAGCGGGAGGGCGTTCCTTCCACTATCTAGCAGCTAGGCTTTGGAACTCATTACCAGCTCACATTCCCGCCCTAGATGATTTGCTTACGTTCAGGAGGCTATTAAAACCTATCTTTTCCCCCCTGGACCGTAATATACCGCCTGGACCTTAATATACTGCCCCGTAGCTACTTTTTTTCTGGTTTTTCTTCTGTTTTGTATGTGTATTCCTTCTGCCAGTCAAAGCGCCAGGACGCCCATTTGCTGGGGCAGCTGTGCGCTATAGAAGATGAGATAACATAACATTACATAACATACACAACCCTAACTCCAATATATTCATGTATGCATGCACCCACAAAACTAAAATTACACTTTCCTGCACAACTCTGCCTCAAAGGTCCCAGGAGAGTTGATAGCCGTCCCAACTTGTCACAGAATGGAATGGGGTCAAAGTGAGTGCCAACCTGACTCTGTGATGAAGTATCAGTGATTGACACAGCCCTGGATGCTTCAGGGCTATGAACTGAAGCGCCTAGCTCTAAAGCAATGATTGACACTCCCCCTCACCAAAAGGAGGAAGGCCTCAGAGTTCTTTATCAGGCTGAAGAGGCCATGCCCACAGGAGCTGTGACATGTTCAGCCCAGCTGGCAACCTATAATGGAATCCAGGCAATGAGTAGGTGAGTGTAGGCGTGTGGTGACGGTGGGTCTGAATACAAGCAATCTCGATGGTCCTGCAAGAAGACTACTTGGATCCAGGGATTCAGCTTACTTGCTTCTTACATCAAAATATTTACAAACAATGTAACATCTATGGGTTTGTAACAGCATATTTTCAGACACGCAACATGTAGTAGTTTTAATATAGAAAATACAAATAATGTAACCTAAAATGAAGTATTTTAATAGTCACTATTCACAATTAATGATACTCAAGATCCCCATTTGTGAATTTGAATATGGTCTGTTTTGTACTAGTAATCTATATCCTTATAAAGCCCCGCCTGTTACCCCCTGGATTTTTCAGCACAATGGGTGTTGAGTGCAAACGTTGACATTGGTAAAAAATACAGTGGTAAATTACTGTAATTTTAACCCTAATTATGCTTAATTAAAATAAATATACCTCGCAATTAAACGTACAAATTTTCAGTGCAGCTGTGCGCATTGCTTTTCCATTGCTTTAAAACATCTCATTACACAGTAAGTTTCTCTATATCCACCCACAGTTCTATGTGAGTGCATGCTGTGGTCACCAGAGTACCTACAATTACCCATGATTTGTTATTCAGATGCATTAAAACAGAATGCAGGTGGGAAAAATGCAGATTTTTTATTCTTTTTCTCAGCATCATTGAGGATTTATATTTAAAGTGCTACCAACTGTTGACAAACTAGTTTGTTATCATTATTGATAAATAGAATCCCTCCGCTTTCACACTGTTGTTTTTCTTAGGGTGATGTCTAAGATGCCCTTTCTTTCATTAATTACCTTTTTAGTTTATAGCATTTTAAGCATCTACACAGGAGCATCATATGTTGAAATCTCAGCAACAGGAGCATCTCTAATAAACTTTGGAAAAAGCTAATACATCTTGCCTGTGAGAGGTATTACTTTGGCAATGTTGTGTAGCTATGTTGTACAGCAGCACAGCTGCAGTGTAGCATGGCTGAAGGTAAAAGGGAGGGTGGGCGGGGATAAGGAGGGGAAAAACAGGCAATCAAGGGATTGGTGATGGGGAGGAATTATGGACAAATGAGGAAGGGCAAGAGGGGGCAACACTGACAATGGTTGTTCAGGATGGACTGGGAAAAGCAGATAGACAGTGGTAGGTTGGAGGGAGGGGTTGGAACAAAGCTCACGGACAACGAAGGGTAACAGGGAGGTGCTGGGAAACAAATTGGACAATGAAGAGCAGGCGTGTGGTGCAAGGACAAACAGACAGACAGTGGAGGGTGGCAGGTGGGAGAACAGGAAGACAATAATTAAAAAAGTGAATAGGTCTGGTGTTAACTGCCAGCCTTGTTGCCAGGGTTATGCAGAGTTACAGAACTATGCTTGGGATCATGGAACCTTAGTAGGCAGGAACTGAGTCATCCTACCACCTGAGTACCCATGAGCCCAAGACCGACCAGCTATAGTCTCACCTGCCCTCCTACTCACTCATGGAGGAACAAGTGATTAAAAACCCCAGAAAACAACACTCACGATCCTCTCAGGAATTGTGGTTGCAGGACACACCCTTTTGCTCTCACACTCGTACAAGTCCACAATGAGATCTGACAGCGACATAAGAAAGGTTTACAATGTTTAATTTAACTATTGTGCTCTAGTATGCAGTATAAGTGCCACAAAAAGTAGAAAATGCACAAATACTGTCAGAATAGTAAGTAGTCCATAAATCGTTAAAGGGGCTGTCATTATATAAGACAGGTTAGTCTAACCCCCTCCCATTCTACAGGAGCAAAGTGATTATATATCAGTAGATCTCTGGGTGTTGGTAGCAGACCCCGTACCTTAGCATGCACAGATGCAAGTTCTACAACTCAGGTGCACTCACAATTTCTTCCCTGGAAAGATCCTCTCCAAGTGTGTTGTCATCTATTCTGTGCATAGCTATATGACAAAGTACGTGTTCCCAAAAACAGATGCATTTGTGTGTTTTGTATAGATGCTAAGGTCTGACCAGAACAAATTATCAAGGGGCATTATTGTTTGACCTTGTCTACAGTATGCATACTAAATCCCAGGAAGGATCAAGATGCGCACACAACAGCAGATTCTGTGTGAATGTGCAGTGTGGCATAAAGCAAAATACATTTGTAAAGTAACATGCGCATAGCAGAAGACAGTCTGCAACATGCTAATGCTAACATAGGGAAACAACAATGTGCCTGCACTGGACATTTGACACCTTTTGGCTTTGGGATATCTTGTTTTGTTTAGTTGTGATTTGTGCAAACCCTTCTTGTTGGAAAGACAACAGAGCCATCATCAAACTAAAAAGAAATCATTGTTTTAAACCAAAAACACTGAAATCAGTCATCGCTGAAGTTTGCTAACCCACTGCCCAGATACATGCTGCAAAGGCTGAAAAAAAATCTGAATGACACTACAACAGATTAATGGATGAAGCTGGGACAAAAATCTCTATATGTAACTTTGTTGTACATAATTGTAGTAAGAAAAACAAGCATTGTATAGCCAATAGGTCGCACCTTTGGGACCTTTTAAGTGTTTAGCCATGCAACAGTTAATGTTGTTGCAGTAAGAATATTGTGTTGCATAACTAAATACTTAAAGGTCCTACAGGCGAGACCTATTGGCTATGCCAATGCTTGTTATATAAGGCGCTCGAATGCCCTTGGGACGAGCTCGCAATATATAAAAGCGCATAAAAGGGGCTGTTAGTGAAACATGTAGTACCCCTGGTAAGGTCTGTGTAATCAGCATGTTTGGCTCGAGCTAACAGCTCACAGGAAAATCAGAAAGGAATACCTGATGTGTGACAGGCGGATGGAATATGGGTATGGCAGCATACATACAATTTGATATATCCGCTCAAAATCAAGTAATCGATGTGATCACCTGCAGGTCACCAAGCACCTTCCATGCCAGTGGATTAAGATGCAGAGCACGCTCCTGACTATCTCTGCTCTCGAAAAAAAGAGTAACCTTACATCCCTATCCCAGAACATCCAATTTAATTCCGAGCCGCATCTGCATGGAATATGGGTATGGCAGATGCACAGAGAAGCCCTCCCGAAGATCTAAACCACATGTGCCTGTTGCCAGTCAGTCAGTTAAATGGCAGCAGTTGAGCTGAAGGCATGATCTGATCCATGCACTGGTCTAGCAAGGGAGCTATTGGACCTAATACAAGCAAACAAAATGCGCCCTCTCCCAAAACAAGGGGCGAGGCTAAATAGGTTAACTGTGGAGGAACAAAAATGGCTAAATGTACACGTTTTAGCTATAGGTATAAATGCACATTTGCTTCAGCTTTATGTGTGTGAAAAATGCATGTTCTATTTAATGCCTGAGCCTACTCAAAGAATCCTGTCAAGATTTCAGTGAGTACTTGCAAGATGCTCAAACATTTACGACTTTCAATGCTTTATGACGCAGGCTGTTTATCTTTTGAATATCCTAATGCTGTGAGTGCCAGCTTAGAGGAAGAGTTGGTATTTGTTGCCAGACGATAGGGACTGGATAATGGTACTCCAGCAAAGCCTTGTGTTTCGTTAGGGATGCCATCTTTAACAAGCTCAGGAGGCAAGGCTCTAGCTCATAAACGTGCACATTATTTATGAATGCCCACCGCTCTATAAGCCTGTGTGTTTATATATTTTGATATAAAATCTTTAACAAGCATTGGCCGAGCGACCGGGCCACAAAGTACAACAAAAAAAAAAACGCGAGAAAAGAAACGCGAGTGATGTGCGCACGCATCACCGCAAATGCTGCTTTGTTGTCTATCTGATCGCTGGCAAAGTAGCATTTCTGGGAGCCCCAAAATGTCTTGGCCGAGATCAGCGCATGCGCTGGTTCAGGCAGAGACCTAAAAAAGGTATTGGCTAACACCAGACCTGAAAAAAATGCAATCGGTCTGGCGCTGGCTGCCCAATCTCTTGCCTCTGCTAATGCCTTTTTGTAAAACTTTTGTACAAGTAAATAGAGAGGCTTTCAAAACAGATAAATAGAAAGACTTGCAACTACAGATATAGAGGTATGCAAAGACAGATCGAGAGGGTTGTATAGATAGAGTTGCATAGACATATAGATAGTGTTGCGTAGATAGATAGATAGATAGATAGATAGATAGAACATTATAATACACAGAAATGTTAAATGAGTAATATAATCTTTAAATGCCTATACAAGCAGGACAAACAGGAGCATTGATAGCACACTAGACAGCCATATAAGCAGGACAAAGAGAACATATTGGTTTGGACGTATAACTGTATTATTCATTTAAAATACATACCAGAATGACATTCAGGAGTGCAGTCCGAAATGCATTTTATTGCACGCATACTTAAAAAAGGACAACTTCATGAAAAGTTTCAGATGGACATGATTTTTGTATGCTATGAAAAAATAGCAGTCAGGTAAACTCCATTCCAAAAGGAATTTACAGCACCATTAGCAGAAGATAGGAAGTGACAAAGCTGTAGTGTGCCCTGAGCTCAACATGGAAGAGAAAGTAGAAAGCAGTCTGCTATCACATCAGACTTTAAACACAAAGGGAAAGACCAAAGTGATAAGGTAAAAACAAAAACACTGGCACTGAAGAAACTACCTTGTGTGCAGATATGCTTCCTGTGAAAGACCAAAATGAAGTCACTCAAATTTCAGTGGCTGAAGTGGGCTGACCCCAGGCCCTGTGCTGCACGCTGTTGTAGGTGGAAACAAAATGTGAATGACACACCAAGAGACCCATGATGAAGACAGCTAGCTGAAAGCCCCTTCAAATCAGAATATATTATACATACATATTGTTTTAGAAATCCAAAGGTCCTGGCTGACTCAAAACCTTATAAGTAGCATCGCAAATGAGCAGTGGAAAAACACAAGTCATGTGCCAGTGCGAAAGGGGAGGAGAAAACATGCAAAGAGGAAGAAAGCCTACAGCAAGTGATGAATAAATAGAAAGCAAATTAGTGTGACAATGAAGCCAACCAATGGTAACCGATGGGAAGTCTCTAAGCCCCCTGTTAGAAAATGAATGGACTCGCAGGAGACATCGCTGTTTTAGGCGAGAACCAAAAATGTGTCTGTAAATCCAGGGTTTCCTTTGAAGCGCTCCTTCTGTCTCCAGCACTGGTGGTGCACCCTTCTTTGCAATCATCCGCGTATAAGAATGAGATTAGAAGGTCTAAAGCCGACTATTTCTCCTACGCATTTGGTAATGCCTCTAATAGCTCTAGCCCCTTTTGTACCGTCTAATAGCTCTAGAAGCATTTTTTACATCCCGAATAGTCTCACCAGCCCTGACTGCTCTTGGAATGTGATAGCCCCCTCCCAAGAACTCTGTGAGAACCTAGCTAGGTTCTTCCAGGAAAAGATCCAGCTGATTATTGATGATCTCGAGGGGGGTGGCCAGCAAGCAGTTGGAAATATAGTCCCTGTGGCTAGGAGCATTGTTGCTCCTGAGGTGGGCGATTCAGAGGGTGTGGATAATGGCCCTGTTTGTCAGGTTCCTGTACAACTATCTGAGTTTACGCCTTTTACGTTGGAGGACTTCAGAAGATTGACACAGGGTATCTCCTCTGGCTCACCCCTGACCCGGTACCACGTAAGATGTGGAAGGAGTATGAGGAAGAACTGTTCCCTACTCTTCGTCTGATCTGTAATCAGTCACTAGTCAGTGGTGCAGTCCCCCCACAGTGGAAGCAAGCTTTGGTGTCCCCTTTACTGAAGAAGCCATCTCTTGATCCTGAATGTTCAAAAAATTACAGTCCTATTTCCTTGCTGCCATTCCCAGCTAAAATTGTGGAACGTGCTGTTAGTATCACTCTTTCTATGCACCTGGAACAACACAATCTGCTGAAGGAGGTTCAGTTTGGATTTCGGCCGGCTCATGGGACCGAGACGGCTCTGGTGACCGACATGGATGAGCTTCAGAGGCGGGCAGACAGGGGACAGGCAGCAGCATTGATCCTGCTCGACCTGTCTGCCGCCTTTGATACGGTCAATCATGAAATCCTGCTGAGAAGACTGAGTGAGGCCGGGGTGAAAGGCTGTGCCTTACGATGGTTTTTATCTTTTTTGCAGGATAGATAGCAGGCTGTGTCCCTTCCCACCTTCCAATCTGCCTTCTCCAACGTATTGCATGGTGTACCCCAGGGATCGGCAATCAGTCCTATTTTATTTAATGTTTATTTAAAAACTTTGATTGCGGTCATCAAGACATACAATATCGACATCATAAATTATGCAGATGACACACAGCTGATCCTCTCCTTTGAGGGAGAGGACTCGACATCAGTGTAGATGTTTCACAACTGTCTGTGGGACACGCCCCGCTGGCTGCAGGATAATTCTTTACAATTCAATGCAGGAGAGACAGAGGTGATCTTCTGTGCCACAAACAGGATCCCACATCTCCTTCCCTGCAATTTCTGGCCTCCTGGAACTTCGTCCGCAGTTTGGCCTGTAAAAACTGCCCGTAATCTGGGCATTATATTTGAAAGAAAGCTTACTTTGAAAGCTCAGGTTACTAATACAACAGTCTCTTGTTTTGCGATCATTAGGTCCCTTTGAAAAATCTTCCCGTTATTACCTTCTCAGGCACGTGCCCAAGTAGCAAGGTGTACGATTCTCAGTAGGCTTGACTACTGTAACGCTCTTTTGCTTGACTCCCCAAACTTCCTGCTGGATAGATTACAAAGAATCCAGTCAGCAGCCGCCAAGTTAGTCTTAGGGCTGCCTAGAAGATCCCCTGCATCTGCAGCTTTGGCAGAACTTCATTGGCTCCCTTTGAGACAGAGAGTGTAGTTTAAATCTTTCTGCCTTGTTTTTTAAGCCCTTCATGGGATAGGGCCTGTGCTGATGCGAAAAAATGTGATTGGTACACCCTGCAAGAATGCTTTGCTCCTCGTTGGCGAGATTGGTGTAGGTTACCAAGATTTAGGAAGGTTAGGTCGGGGTTAGATCTTTTCGGGTGGCAGCGGCTAAATTGTGGAATAGACTCCCTTGGGGGATTAGGCAAATTAGGGAGCTCCTTCCCTTCAGAAAAAGTGTAAAAACCTGGCTGTTCCCCAAGACCTAGATGCCTGACCATGTTTCTGATTCTCCCCCCGCCTTTGAGTTGCTTAGCGCCAGGATGCCTGTAAGGTGATAGTGCGCTCTATAAGTTGAATAAATAAATAAATAACTTAGAAATATTGGGAAAGCTGACAGAGTACTTAGAATTACATCCATTTGTGGGAATACAGGAGGGCTTCAAGTATATTTGTAGGTTTCTTGCTTACTGGCACCCTTATGGAACAATTGACGAGTTTTCACAAGCCACTGAGTGTGTAGATTGACCTCTTCCTTGTCGTTTCACACTTTTGGAGAGATTATAAGGTAGTTCTCGTCACACAGGTAATCAAGATGAAGCTTGCTATCATAGTCTAAGATGTTTATCTTTCCCCGTCCAGGCCCTCTATATCTTTCTTCTGTTTCTTTGTATTATTGCCTCTGGGCAGAGGGAATAAACATCTGGCGTGAAGCTTAGTGCTCCCTGGCAGTGCGTGGTGTAGAAGATGCCTTGGACTTGAGCCCTGAGCCTACCTTGGACTTGCTGCTTTCTTCCTTCCTCTCTGGTGCTTGAATCATATCACCAAGTCACACTTGTGTTAGAATAAGAGCAGATTGCTGTTTGTTGATGGTCTTCTAAGAAGGAGTCAGTTTTTTGTTGACCTCCTGTGCATGGAACTTGTATTCTTTTGAAGATACCTACACAAACCACCCCAGACAGACTTTTGAGATCAGAGTCATGATTCTTGTACAAAGGTACCACACACAGGTTTGCCCACAGGTTGATTCATAGCACATTTCATGTGTATGGCATTACATTTAGTCTCTGATGCTCAGGCTCTTTATGCACACTGGAGAACTACTGAGCCTAGTAAGCTATAGCACAAATGTGAAAAGGAAGGCAAGCAACGTGTATTCTCCCAGTCACTTACCAGCAATCATTAGGACAGAGACTTTTCTTGTCACAGTGCCGTGTTCTGCATCCCTGCCCCATTAGCAAAAGTCGTCTCGACAAATAGACATTCATAACTTGTGATATGCAGCAGTGTCCTACAGGTCAGCACCTCTAGATGTTTTAAAAATGTTTCAGATTATCCAAATATTCTAGCAATGCAGTTTGAATTGTAAATAGCTGTTGGACTTGGCCCTTTTTTCAGGGTCATTGCAGAACTTTTTGCCTTCCTTCTTTATTGTTTCTGACCTGTTTTGTTTGATTTTATGACTCAGTGCACTTTACCACTGCTGATCAGTGCTAAAGTGCATATGCTCTCTGTGTAAATTGTTGTTATGGATTAGTGATTCCATGATTGGCATTTTGTGATTTACTAGTCGCACCCTAGTACCTTGCACAGAGTGTGCCCAGGGTCTATAAATCAAATGCTGCTAGTGGGCTGCAGCACTGATTGTTCCACCCACAGTAGCAGCCTGTAAAATGTAATTCTGGTCTGCCAGTGCAAAGCCTGTGTGCAGTCTGTTACTGCGATGTTGACTAGGCAAGTGCACACACTTGCCAGTCCCTAACCTTCCCTTTTCTTACATGTTAGTCACCCCTAAGGTGGGCCCAAGGTACTCCTGTGGGCAGGGTGCATTTTATGTGAACGGTAGGATATGCTCTGATGTGTGTGGCATGTCCTGATAGTGAAATACTACCAATTTCATTTTAAACTATTGCAAGGCTACCTGCTTCCATAGGATAGAATAGGGAGTATAAACATATGTGCCCCTGAGAACAAGGTTGAAAAATAAAGTTTGATATGCCTGAACTCAGAATGTTAAAATGCATCTTTTAGTGAGGATGATTTTTTCATTCTCTATTTGAAAATACCACTTTTAGAAAGTAGGTATTTTCATGCCTTGGCTTTCAGTGTGCTCTGCTAGGATGTGTATTGACTGTCTGGCTTTGGACTGGCAGGGGCTGGGGATGTGCTGTGGCTCCAGAGAGTCTGGATGTGTCAGTGCTAGGCTGAATAAGCCTGATCTGCATTTGGATTGGTGGGAGTAGTAGCACCTGCACCTGATTAGGCCTGTGTCTACCTTCCACATTGCTGGCTCTGCTCCTGTGTGGGGCGTCTGGAGCCAGGGCTCACACTGACAATAGAGGTTTTTTGTGCACTTGCAAAGTGTCCCCCAGAAATGGTTTGGACTGGTCTGAGCACCCTGAGCCAGGAGTGAACAACACGATTTTCTGTATAAAAAGAGGGGCCCAGACCCCTGACTTTTAGATCACTGCTGCAGTAAGGAACTAGCCAGGAAGAAGAACCGGGAAAGCTGGTCCTGTGCTGTGTTTGCTGGGGTTGACCTTCAGTGGTAGCTTCTGTCTTGGGTAGGGAAAAGGCATGGACTGTGCTTTCATCATCCTGCTTCTAGAGTTTTCTCCAAGACCTTGAAGTAGAGCTTGCCTCCTGTTGGAAGTCTTAGGGATAGAAAAGACATCAAAGATCACTTCTGGGAATCAGGAAGACCCTTTGCCACGATAAAGAGCAGAAGAAGCTGAGGAGGAATACAGCCCTTGTACTGTTTGCTGTCTGGGGTTAGCATGCAGTGGTTGCGTGCTGCCAAGGAAAGGATAAAAAGGACTTTGCTGTTTGCTTTGTCACCTGCTTGAAGAAGAAATCTCCAAAGCTTGAAACTGAGCTTGCCTCCTGTTCTGAAGTCTCAGGGACACAAAGGCTTCACCACCAGCTCCCCTAAATATCCTTGCAGGGAATTCCAACCTGCAAAGAGGTGTCTGCTGCTGTTTAGGACCTCTAGAGACTGTTTGTTGATGGGAACTGGAAGAACGACGCAACGTGGAAGAAGCGTGTCACATCCGCACTGATTCCCGACGCATCGCCGAGTCCCGAGGAAGAAGCGTGCTGCATCGGCACCTGGTTCAGGCGCAACGCTGAGCCATGGAGATGTAGCGCGCCGCATCCACACAGGGTCCCAACCTATCACCGAGAAAACTGTTGCAGCACCTACGGTGCTGCTGCAAAGGTTCACCCATCGTACCGTATTGTCGCATCTCATCGAGCTACTCTTTTGTCACATCGCACCTGATTGGTGCATCGCTTCGAGGCCCCATCTCGTCGCATCGTAAAAGGAACGGAGTAAGAAACAGACACATCCCCTCCTCTCCGGCAAGGAACAGACGCATCACCTTCCCTGCACTACAGTAAGGAACAGACGCCTTGCCTCCCCCGTAGCAAGGAGCTGACGCTTCACCTTCCCTGCGACCCTTTTGTTTGTTTTGCGTGACGCATCTAAGGTACTATACGGGAAAGGTGTCGCATTTACAACTTGCAATGAACTGAACTATTTCTACCAATTAAGAACCTTCTTTTTTATACCGTATTGTGGATTTTTGTCATTTGGTCTTGTTTTGGTTTAGATAAAGATTACTTATTTTTCTAAACCTGCGTGTTGTGAATTTGTAGTGTTTTCACTGTATTCCTGTATGTGTTCACAAATGCTATACACAATGCCACTGAGATAAGCCTGTCTGCTTGTGTCAAGCTACCAGGGGAGTGGGCAGGAGTTATTTTAGAAGTATATCCCCCTTACCCTGACTAGTAGTAAGGGTCCCTATTTGGACAAAGGTACCTACCTCTGCGAACTAGAGACCCCCATTTCTAACAGTAGTGATTTCCAGCATTCACAAAAATCTCTGATGCCCAAAGGAATCAAGTGAAGGCAGAAATAGGCATAAATGGGAAGGATTAGGAAAGGATGCAGCCCTCAGCTGAAGCCACAGAAGGCCGTTCTTAAATATAAGAATAAAAAGAATGGTAGTGGAAGATTTACCAGGAAGGACAATCTTTCATTTTTGGCTAACAGGTATCATGTCTCTAGGCTCAGGTCACACGTCACATAACAAACAGTATGACAAAGAGGACTTGGACCTAGGCTATCACTGAGTATTCTGGACATTATTGTGCATTCATACTGCACAAGCATCTGCAGCTAAGTTTCTTCACTTAAACAATGGTCAGTATGTGGAATTTTAGTTTGCGGGCTAAACATCGTCTGCGCCAGCTTGTTACCCACGTACAACATGCATAACAGCCATTTTAGGTAACATGGTCTCTCTGTCCACGATCGACCGCCAGCGCGCCCTCTGACCCAGCAAGCATCCTCCGCGCACCCTGGCTCCCCCTCCCTCCCCCTTATGAGCATAACCCTTCTGCATGACCCTGTCCTTGGGACCAGACCAGCACTCCCTCTCCTCCCATGAATGCCCCTCTGTTGATAAACCTTCCCTCCGCGCTCAATTGTCCACGCGGCATGAATACCACTCCATTGATGACCCCTTACCCCGTGTCCGACTGTCCACACAGGTCCGAGGCCATCGCCTAAACCAGGAGATACCATTTACTGCCCCTCATTGTATGGAATCGCCCCTCTTCAAAGGACACGCTGTTGATCAGGGCCTCCCCACCCCCCTGGGATATGATCAGGTGCACACATCCTAAGACTTGGCAAAACACTCAGCTGCGTGATGACCCCCTCCTCTTATCAGTGGGTTGAGGACCTCTATTGTAAAGGTATATGGGGGTGGGATTGACACGAGGATTACGAGGATGTCTTTTTCCTTATTTCACAATGTTCTGA
The DNA here is from genome assembly GCF_964263255.1 of Lissotriton vulgaris. Lineage (NCBI taxonomy): Eukaryota > Metazoa > Chordata > Amphibia > Caudata > Salamandridae > Lissotriton > Lissotriton vulgaris. The sequence goes on along the minus strand of NC_141688.1, from coordinate 188,890,783 downwards.
TTGTAATAAAGAAAGGTCACATGCCATAAACCAGTGTATAAGAGGCCAGGCCTCCGAGAGGCTGTTAGAGCACCCCGAGACGATACCTTGTTGTCTGATCTGATGTGTTCTGCTCCGTCGGAATAAAACTTCTGTTTCCTGCCTTCTGGTCTCCGGCGCCTGCCTCATTCCTTGGTAAATTTGAATGGTACAAGGGCGGTTAGCGCCGGGCAAATCTTGAGAAAGGTCTTAGCCCTACCTTTTTCTACAATTGGCGCCCAACGGCGACACGTGGATCAAGTGGGAGAGGTCCCGACGACAGAGTGAATGACTGCAACGATCGGGAAGAGCTCGTGTCCGATAGACCCTCGTCTGACAGCCGATCATCCGACCTTCACTAGTTCTGAACAGACCTCTCTCGAGTGATCTACGGTCCTGACTGGGAACCATCAGGAGTGCCACGGGCATCACGAAGGAGAGAGGACGATCGAGCGCTGGATCCAGAGGACAGGAAACCGTCCAGGCGGTCCGGGTAAGGTCGTGTAAACACGACGAATTGAGAAAAGATTGTTTTGTTTGGATAATACTAGTATTACGCTTTGTTGAAACCTCTGGAGATTCGCTGTCTGCAAACGGAGAAAACAACAGGCTCTCTCTTTGCAAACAGTGAAGGATAGGTAACGCAGACTTTTGTCCCCGTTGTAATCCGTCGTGCCTATCTTCCTCCCCCACTGTTTCCCGAGCTATCGTTCGTGGATTATTGTCTGGAGATTCTTTGTCTGCAAACAGGGAAGAACAAGGTCTCTCTTTGCAGGTAGAGAAAGAGTGGGTAACGATAACTTTTCGTGCCCACTTATTCTCCCCACTGATTGTTTGATTGACCGATTGTTCGGTATTGGTTCGTTTGAGGTATTCACCGCCGGCAAACAACGAAGAATAGAAATATTCTGTCTAGTCTTTGCCCGCCGTGATAAGATAGGTAGTGCAGACTTTTGTCCCCGTTGTAATCCGTCATGCCTATCTTCTCCCCACTGGCTGGTAGCCTGTACAGCCCGGACCGCTTATTAGAGATGAACCATCCAGCTCCACTGGAGGGCACCCCTAATAAGGACATGTTCACTAAGCATGGACTAGTCGCTATAGCTTATACTAAGTTATGGCATAAATATACAAAGAAGAACCCTGAAAGTCAGTGGCCACTGATAGGTTCCTTTGATGATCATAGAATAAAAGCATTAGAAATAGCGCTCCAGAAAAATAAAACTACGCCCACTATGCTCGACAGTATCGGCATGTGGCGCAAAGAAACGGAACAACGAAAGAAAAGAGAAGAAGCAAAAATAGGGAAAGAATTACGAAAGGCAGCCCACCTAGCCGCTAAGCAACTAGAAGAAGAAATAAAAGAAAGAAAGGAAGCTACACAAAACCAAGAATCAGGGTCGACAGGTCAATGTCCTGTTAGGACCCCCTCTGCGCTCTACCCTGAATTACCCTCCAAACAGCGGGCGAACGATGAGTTACTACTAGGTCCCCCAATCATCTACATGCCCCCTCCGTATGCCCCCTGCCAACAACGCCCGCAGGCCCTAAGTGCAAACGAGAACGACCTTGGCGCTAGTGCACCGGCCCTCACGGCCTCCGCACCAGCCACATTAACAACTTCGTCAGACGATCCCGAGGCTAGCAAACAACCACCAGCCAGACCAAATAGGTTGAGCAAAGATGAGCGGGATGGGATCGACAAAATAGCAAAGACATTAGTAGAACGAAGGGAGAGCGAAGATTACACAATGAGCGTATATAATTCACATGCCGACAGCCACAGACGGCATTTCATCTTGCGATTCAGCTACCACACCCTGAACGCATATGAAGATAGGTATCAAAGTAAGGGTCCCGCTAAACTAACAATGCTGTATAGGAAGATTGATGTTGGAGATGGGACTGAACGTGAGGCGACGGAGCTCTTCATGCAGATGCTTGAGGTCTTCCGCCACCTCACGGAACAAAAACCAGAAGCCAAGGTTACAGTCCCTGAAACGACCTCGGTAGAAGTAGCCAATACTATGATGCCAGCCAATACTATGATGCCTATCAGAGAAGCGGCCCCTTACTGGATCCCGCCACGTGGCCTGGGAACAAGCGATGATATTAATCATGCAGATGCAAAAGGGAGAGTTGTGTATAATTGGGTTTACCAACCATGGGACCGACAAGATATCCTAACCTTCAAACAAACCCTGCCCGATTTAAGAAAGAACCCGACAGCATTTTATACCGAATTAGGCACAGCCTTGGGTTCGACAATAATGACTTTAGCGGACATTGACTTGTTCTTTTGGTTATCCCTGCCAGCTGACGTGTGGAAGCAAATCCGGAAGGCTGACCACACGGATCTGTTTGGACATACCTGGGACCAACTCGGTAAATTAGATAGACAACGAGAGCCTGGAAGGAAACCAGTAAAAGACATACTGGAACTCCCAGACAAACTAGTCCAGAAATTAAAGACACTGATCCCAGAAAGAAAGGTAGATTGGTCGATAGTCACGGCCTGTCGACAGAAACCGCAGGAAGATGTGTCAGAATACTTCTCCCGATTCGAGACAGTGTTCTCCGACTACAGTGGCCAAGACATGACCACCGCAACCGGACAGCACTTGTTTGTACAAAATTACGTAAAAGGCCTAACACAAGAAGTCTCCCAAAAGCTGCAGACGAGCGAGAGTAGTTGGGGGGCCTCCAAACCCGCAGCTATCCTTCAGATGGCTCAGTATTACGAGCACCAAAAGAATGAGAATGATAGGGCGTCCGAGAAAAAGAAGAAAGATTTAAAAGAAAGGGTAATGATAGCCCAGATACAAGGTATAACGATAGGACGAGAACACCAAAGGGGGAACTACCAATCAACCACCCCCAGAGATCTACCTCCTAAAGATCACACCCCAACACCCCACACTGGACGTAGAGACATTAGCAATGACCAATGCGCCTTCTGCAAAGGGTTCGGCCATTGGAAATCCCAGTGTCCGGTTTTGCTAGAAGTGAATAGAAATAGGGACTCCAGGGATGCGACAGGTGGTCCGAGAAATAGAGCACAAGGACGAGGGCACGCCAACGACACCAACAATGACAGATCAGGGAGACTGAACACATTTGACCGTCCCCGACAGAACCAATATCAGCTGTCCGAAGGTGAAAATGCCCCCGACTTTGCATAGGACTGCCAGGGGCAAGGGAGGGATCCAGTCGAGCTCTGTGTTGACCAGCAAGGTCCTTATGTCACCGCTAAGGTCCTGGGTACAGAGTCTCCATTCTTGGTAGACACTGGGGCGACACGTAGTGTGTTATCAAGACGACTGATTCCAAGGGCACCCTTGTCTGGCTCACACATAACGTCGATAGGTTTCGATGGAACGCCCTCCACTAACCCCCTGTCCGTACCTATTACCTTTGACCTAGAAAACAACACCACTGACGCGACATTTCTGCTCTCCTCCAACTCCCCTGACGCCATTATGGGCATTGACTTACTGAAACATTTTCGAGCTACCATTAGGTGTTCCCCAGATGGAATACGAGTCATCCTGTACGACAACCCAGACATGCCCGGATCCCGTCCCCCACGACACATGTGCTCCATAACTGACGCTGATCTGTCCCTGCTTGACACCCTGCCTCCGTACCTATGGGCCAAAAATGACTCTGATGTGGGGCGAATGATGATTGATCCTATTCACATAACTGTACGACAGGACGCTATGCTCCCGAAACTCCCGCAATATCGGATATCGCCAGAGGGTGAGAAGGCACTGGTAGCGATCATTCAGTCTCTGGTAGATGCAGGAGTGGTTGAAGAGGTGGTTAGCAACGTCTGCAACAGCCCAATCCTACCTATTGTTAAGAAGCAAGGTGAAGGAGATGAGAAAGCGTACCGCTTCATCATCGATTTGCGAGAGATTAACAAAGTGGTTGTACCCCAATATCCTGTAGTCTCCGATATCACCACCATTCTGACCCTCATCCCGTCCACTGCCACCACCTTCACTGTTATCGACCTTAAGAACGCGTTTTTCTCTATCCCCATCCATCCAGATAGCCGTTATCTCTTCGGCTTCACTTTAAAATCCCGCTCGTACCGATTTTGTAGAGCTCCCCAGGGGTACACTGAAAGTTCCAGCATTTACAGCCAGGCCCACAAAAGGCAGCTGGATGCCTTCCAGCTACCAGATGGAGTGGTGTTGATCCAATATGTCGATGATATCCTTTTGGCGGCCGACACCACCCCGCTTGCAACGACAACCACCGTCCAACTCCTACACTTTCTTGCAGAAAATTGCCATAAAGTCTCCAAAAAGAAGTTACAATTCTGCCAGCCACAAGTGACTTACCTAGGCCATCTCCTGTCCAAAGAAGGGAGGAAACTTACACCCGACCGAATCCAAACCATCCTAGACACTCCCATCCCAAAAACACAAAAGCAAGTCCGCTCTTTGGTTGGCCTAACCTCTTTCTGTAGACAGTGGTTACCTAACTTCAGCCTCATTGTAAAACCTCTACTTGCCCTATTAACCAAAGATGCCTCCTTCCCGCTCCCTTGGACCCCTGAGTGTCAAGCATCCTTTAAGGAATTACGAGATGCCCTCTGTTCAGCGCCTGTCCTAGGAACCCCGGATTACTCCAAACCCTTCTCCCTCTTCACCCACGAAAGGGAGGGGTGTGCATTGTCTGTCCTAACTCAGTCAATTGGTCCTAAGCAGCGCCCTTGTGCCTACTTCTCCGCCACTCTTGATCCTGTAGCCAGAGCCTTACCTGCCTGCCTTCGAGCGGTAGCTGCCGCTGCTGTCTCTATCCGTCAGAGCGAGGGAATCGTACTTTCCAACTCCCTCACCGTGCTAGTACCCCATGCTGTCGACACCCTCCTGAACCAAACCAAGACTCAACACCTGGCTAGCGCACGACTGACGGGGTACGAACTGACGCTACTTGCACCCCACATCACACTAAAGAGATGCACGACTTTGAATCCTGCCACATTGTTGCCCCTGCCTGAAAATGACCCCGACGTTCCTCCCATCCACGACTGTGTGACCCTCACGGACGAACAGACTAGGAGTTGGGTTGACCTCCGAGACACTGCTTTTACTGACCCCGATGGAGAGCTATGGGTAGACGGCTCATGCATCAAACTCCCAGATGGCACCACTTCAGCTGCCTATGCAGTAACGACAGCCCGAACAGTAGTTGAGACAGCCCGCATCACACAACGATCTGCCCAGGCAGCAGAGCTGATAGCCCTCACTCGAGCCTGCATCATAGCCATGGGGACCACCGCGAACATATACACAGACAGCCAGTAAGCCTTCGGGGTGGTCCACCATTTTGGACTCCTGTGGAGGGAGAGGGCATTCCTGACGTCCCACGGCACCCCGATCCTCCACGGAGATCTAGTCTCCGCTCTGATTGAAGCAGTTCTCCTCCCCAAACGATTAGCGGTGATCAAATGTCAGGCACACAAAAGGGTGACAGATTTAGTCGGACAAGGGAATGCATTGGCCGACATCACTGCACGAACCACAGCTGAGAATAGGACGGTGACACGCATGTATGTGACCAGGTCACAAGCAGAAAAATGGAGTGACACAAGGGTAATGATCAGAGACATACAGTTGGCCAGCACCCCTCACGAGCTGACTAAGTGGACAAGGGTGGGTTTGAAGGATGAAGAGGGCTGCTGGCGAACGAAGGATGCAAACAAGTGGTTGCTGCCCGACTCATATCTGATCCCCATACTGACGATGGCACACTCCCCCGCACACATAGGATCTGCACCCATGATCGAACTCATTTCCAAAGTCTGGCACAACGACAAAATCCCTGACTCAGCCAGACGCCTAGTTCAGCAGTGCCTTATCTGTCTGCAACACAACCCCGGGAAAGGAACTGCGGTACCCCGGGGAGGGTTTGGGACCCCCAATCACCCCTTTGAGGTCCTTCAGATGGACTACATCCAACTAGAGAGATGCCAAAGCCTGAAGTATGTACTAGTCATCGTATGTGCCTTCAGCAAATGGGTAGAGGCCTATCCAACCCGTGACAACACTGCCATGACTACTGCCAAAGTACTACTGAAGGAATTCTTCCCTCACTATGGCCTTTGTCGAATTTTATGGAGCGACAATGGCCCCCACTTCATAGCTGAGGTTATCCAACTAATCCTAAAGGGGTTGGGGGTGAAGCAAAGGTTTCATGCGGTCTTCCACCCCCAATCCGCTGGTCTGGTGGAACACCATAATGCCACACTGAAGCTGAAATTGTCAAAAATAGTGGCCACCACTGGACTTAACTGGCCGGATGCCCTCCCACTGGCTTTGTTATCGATGCGTTCCACTCCCACCAAGCACCATTTGACCCCCTACGAGGTCATGTTTGGGCGACCGATGAATCTCTGGACTGCTCCCAAACCAACCTCCATTCATGACGTCCCAGATGTCCTACTATCTGATTATTTGTGCAAGTTAACTAAAACGTTGTCTGTCATTCATCAACAGGTGCAGCAGGCCATCCCCGGTGCTTCCAGGGGCCCCGGCCACGACATCCAACCGGGAGATTTCGTCCTAATACGAAATTTCCAGCGGACCAAGAGTCTGGAACCTCGGTGGACGGGCCCCTGGCAGGTGCTGATTACCACCCGAACGGCGCTTCGATTGGAGGGGAAGAAGCACTGGCTGCACGCGCATCATTGCCGGAAGGTCTCTGCGAACCTGGCCACGACAGAAAGTGTCAGCACCCAGGAAGAGCTCCTGAGCAAAGATCGACCAATATTGGACTGTTATCCCGATACTGAGGCACTTGAACTTGCAAAATTCTCTGATCCCACTGTGCCATCCAGAGAAGGGTATTTCCTGCGTCGAAAGGAGGGAGTTTCGGCTAAGTAGGCCACGGACCAAGTTGAATCTCAGAACGGTGACCTAAGCACAATCAAAGGTTACCGGGAGAGAAGCTAAACGAAGTCTGTGGTTCTGCCCACTACCGAGCCCCTTGAAGGTGATGGAAGCGCCAGATAAGAAGATGATGGAAGCGCCAGATAAGAAGATGATGGAAGCAACAGGAAATACCCAGTATAGAAATCCAAAGACTGACAACTTGCACAAATCAAAGACAATCGCACTCTTCATTGTCTTCCTCTTCTGCCTCCTCCTCGTGACCTCCTTCTGGATTCTGGAGGAAAACACACCGGCCCATGAGGCACTGCTACCTACTGCACGACCGACACCCCTGAAAGAGCATCACCTAATCTCTCTGTCACCCCAGCTCCGAGAAAGGCGCAGGGAATTTTGGAACAATTCCTTCGTGCAACCGTTGCACCAACACAACCTCGCTGCAAATGCTACGAACTGTTGGATCTGCGGGTTGCTCCCGCATGCCGCTGGACACTCCATCCCCTTCATCCCTTCTCCTTTCTCAGTTCACGGCTCTTGCCTCGCCTGGCTGATCCTCATGCAAGAGAGCCACAAGGACAATGCCACCTCCAGCCGGACGGTGTCGCACTTCTACTCTGGGTTCTGGCTGAACAAAACCGGAAAGACCTCTGCTGCCCTGTGTCCCACGCTCACAGGCGCCACCTTCCTTAAAGACATTCCCGCCAAGGAACGAGTCGAAGTGCAGGTGCTCCACAATCCAGCCAGAACCACCTTCTCTCATCTGCAAAAACAAACTACCGCTACTCTGACTGTGGCCCTGTCTGTTATCAATGTCACAGGCCTTGTGTGTCTCGAAGGCCATGGAACGCAGCTGGTGGGTCACAGCGCCTGCCGAATCACCAGAACATTGGACTCAGCTGACCCCCCTTCCTTTGTTGCTTCTCCGAATATGTACTTTGTGTGTGGCACCAAAGCTTACACCTGGCTCCCGAGAGGTTGGAAGGGCGCCTGTTACATTGCCTTCGTTCTTCCACCCACATATGTAGCCCCTGCCAACCATCACCGGCAGAGGCGTGCAGATGACATTGGACAAGCCGACTCCACCGGAGCACAGTTCCTAGACGCAGCCAAGGGACTTGTTCCTCTGTGGGGCCCAATGGCAAACAGCCGCGCTATCCGTCACCTGACCCAGGCAGTAGAAACAACGATCAACATCACGGCTGGCATCCTCGCCAACAACACGGCGGAGCTTCAGGCGGTCCGCCTTGTGACCCTTCAAAATTGATAGAGCGCGCAGTTCTCCCGGGTCACCCGAGTTACCAATTCTTTACACGCACTGGGCCCTTGGCGTGCAAACCTTTAATACCACACTAATATTTGGGTGAACCGGGTGAGGATTTCTCCTCCTGCACGCTGCTATGAGTAATTAAGGTTTGGTTTCACCTCTGCTTACCATGCACCTGACTTACCACAGGCACAATTCATATGACAGATCTGGAGCTAATAGGGAAATATTTACAACAAGGGGTGGTGAGGGACAGAGTCTCTGAATTAAGCAGAAAGCTCTCACCCAGTCAAGCGATCAGGGCTAGATCCAACACCGTTTTTTAGCTCACTGCACCATCCCAGTTTCAGAACCTGGCTGTATGCAAATTAGTCTGTTCCTGTCCCAGTGCATGATGGGAACAGGGCAAACCAAACTACAAAAGCCAATTCTTACACTGGGAAGGAAACAAGCTCCCGGGGACCGGTTTCTGGCATTACAGCCGTCTTCGGCCCGGTTTGCTTGAATCCTGATGGTGCAATGAGCAAGGGTCTCACATCTGAGAATACCCTTCCACGCTTAGGGTGGACAAAAATATTTACAACAAGGGGTGGTGAGGGACAGAGTCTCTGAATTAAGCAGAAAGCTCTCACCCAGTCAAGCAATCAGGGCTAGATCCAACACCGTTTTTTAGCTCACTGCACCATCCCAGTTTCAGAACCTGGCTGTATGCAAATTAGTCTGTTCCTGTCCCAGTGCATGATGGGAACAGGGCAAACCAAACTACAAAAGCCAATTCTTACACTGGGAAGGAAACAAGCTCCCGGGGACCGGTTTCTGGCATTACAGCCGTCTTCGGCCCGGTTTGCTTGAATCCTGATGGTGCAATGAGCAAGGGTCTCACATCTGAGAATACCCTTCCACGCTTAGGGTGGACAAAAATATTTACAACAAGGGGTGGTGAGGGACAGAGTCTCTGAATTAAGCAGAAAGCTCTCACCCAGTCAAGCGATCAGGGCTAGATCCAACACCGTTTTTTAGCTCACTGCACCATCCCAGTTTCAGAAACTGGCTGTATGCAAATTAGTCTGTTCCTGTCCCAGTGCATGATGGGAACAGGGCAAACCAAACTACAAAAGCCAATTCTTACACTGGGAAGGAAACAAGCTCCCGGGGACCGGTTTCTGGCATTACAGCCGTCTTCGGCCCGGTTTGCTTGAATCCTGATGGTGCAATAGGGAAATAGCAGACAGGTTTAACATCAGATATTCTTTATAATCAGTAAAATACTTTCCACAATTTCTGTAAAATGACCACAGACACCTGAGGATGTTTAAAGTTTTATATAAAGTTCAAAGAGAATATGACAAGGCAATAAGTGATAGGCAGAATAATGCATCTAACATCAAAATCAAAACCATAAAGTAGCTATAGATTAATGCTAAGACCATTTGAGTACATGGGAAAACTAAGAGATAGGAGTTTTTTAGAACAAAACTAGTCACTGCAACTTTATACTAGAACGTAGGATGTGGATGGGACCTAGAACACGTACTTAACCTAAGTGTTTAAACTATTCTTACTAAGTTCACCGCAATCAGGCTAAAGGTCAGGGGAAAATTGGAACATACTAATACAATATAACAGTTGGTAATTTCCTAAAGGTAGGGAGAGAAGTGGAACAATTCTAATAAACAATTGCATATAACTTGTTCTCAATGAGATAGAGCAATATCTCGGCAAGAGTGCTTTATTTAGAATGTAGAGAGTGAAGACGAGAAAAGAGGGAGAGAGAGAGACGCAAACCCACAGGTTAATATTTACCTAGGTCTGAGAGAGGACTAACCCTGGCCACGGGTCAGTTGGAAGGACGGGGACGGGGACAAGGACCCTCAGGAAGGAATGCCAGAATGCGAGCAGGTACAGCTCACGGACAGTAAGGACAGGATACCCCTCAGGATTTGGGATCAGGACTGGGCTCACCAAGGTACGACCAACACCCACAGCTTCAGAAGAAACGCCAGCGTTACCCCTCTCTGCAAGTAATCCGCCAGTAACCCCGATTTGGGTTTTCGAATTTCCCAGCAAAGTGCTTCGCCAGCCCTTAGGATTATTTCCACCCCTTAGGAGTTTGTGGAAAGTATGGACAGAGTGCTCCGCAGCACTTCAGATTGAGCACCTATAGAGTTCGTAGGGTCAGTGACAGGTCTGCTACTCGGACAAGTCGGACAATTTTCCTAAGCTAAACTAGGGCAGTTATACTGTTTTGGGGTCCCTCAGACCACCCACTAATGTTGCAAGTGACAGTTTCCCACATTGTGATTGGTCAGGAGAGGTGGTGCGGTCATTACCACCTCCTAGAATTCAGTTTTCTCATACTTAATATTCAATTTTGCACACCCGCCCCCCGGGTTCACGTTCCCATGCATGGAATACAGCAGTATAGGACAGTTCACAATAGGTAGCAACAGTATTGCTTTTTCCAAGGTAAGACTCCGTATTCCCAGCGATGTTCCCAGGCGCATTGTGCTTCAGGAGCCAGCTGGCTAGATTTAGCTTCTGCGCAGTTAGAACTTTCCCTGGTCACCTGACAGGGTTCAGAGGAGCCTCAGCATGGCGTCGCTCATGTATGCCCCAGCCCACAAAGACGCGGTACATGAAAAGTAAGCGAGAACAAATTAAAATCACATATAAAATGATCACACTGTATACCATGATAAAATTCTAACCAACCCTTACTTTATAATGACTATAGCATTATGTTTTAGTGCAAAAAGACAGATAGGCTAAAGCAGCAGTAGCAAGCGGAATGCATGGTGAGAGGCAAGCGGCCATATTTGCAACAGTGCGCATGAGCACAGAATCCCTCCAGAATGTGAGTGCGTCACATCACATGGGTATGACCGACGCATGCGCAGACTGAATTTCGGCAAAGCAGCCATTTTTAGTGCAAGCTTCGTTTAGTACGAGAAAAGACAAACAAGCAAGCATCCTGGGGACACCCGCGTGTTGGGAAAACACTTTATAAATGACGAATAATGATGTTAATATTATTACGCAGTTTAGACAAGGGTTTTGCATACGAGCAGGGCGCCTTACATGCGAATCCCAGCTCCATCAATCCCCTCTTTGATGATATTTACTATCATCACCACATATAAGGAAACAGATGCCAACTTTTCTCATTCATCCACATCGTTCACTTCAATTTCAATAAACTTATTGTTTAGTTTTCTTTCAGCTTCCCTATGTGAGTGGTGATTTTTCGCCTTTTTGTAAATTGCACTCTTTAGCTCTTCTAGTTCTAATTCATCAATGTTTCTTTTCACCCCCCTCTGATTTACTGTATATTTCTTTTTGCACCTTTGGCATTTGCAACAGATAAAAATGATCAATACAATTACACCTATTACAACTATTGGCATCAGTATTTTCCACAAAATATTTCTACCTAGGTTAGTAAACCAACTACCTATAGAGGAGAGACCTCCAGTCAGTCTCGTCCAGGCACTGTCAACCTCCAATGGTTTGAGTTCTCTTTCCAAATTAGTTATGTTCTTCACATATTGTTTTAATTCGATACTTTTATCAGGAATGTAAGTGCAACAATGTTGCGCTTTCAGCATTCTACAGACTCCGCCCTCTTTTGCTAATAGGGTGTCAAGGGCAAGACGGTTTTGTAAAACCATTGATCTGATCGCAACCATCTCAGTATTGACCAGCAGGAAACCAGCAGCAGTGTCCGTTGATAACCGGTCCACTACAGTAGACAATTTGCAGATTCTATGAGTGTTCAGAACTACCCCCATTCCAGGTATCAGTGCACTAAAAATATCACCTATAATTTCACCTACACTTTCACGTCTACTACGCACTAAGCCATTAGTTTCTTCATCGCTTCCAGCTGCGTTATTCACATGGTATATTTTCGGGAAAACAATGCCAAAATAGCAGCTTCCATACCAGTGATCCGGCAATTTGAAATAAGCCTTGTTCCCACATATATAATATATTCCGGGAAACACAGGTTCTGACCCATTTTTAAACCCCCAACCTCCAATTACCTTGTAATTATGTTCACACTCGCTGGAACCGATGAATACATTGTTATAGTACTCTGTCTTTTCCCTGTGGATACAAAGTTTCCCCTTTCGTTCAAAATCCAGCAACAAGGCAGGACTAGCTTCGCTTTCCGAGGTGTTATCCATGTGCTCAGCCCACCTAGGGATTCTATCCTTTTCATCATTTGCCTTTTTCTGAAACTTTTCTCTCCTTCTGTCTGCCATCTTTATAAACATCTTTTCCTGCTCTTGCAGAGAACAGGTCAGATTATCTTCTCTTGCTTTATCTAAATCTATGTTACCTATAGTCAGGAAATATTCTCCCATATAGCGGGTCACGTCACTTGTAGTATGTACACGGTTCAAGTGTCCTCTAATAGGAAGTTCAGAAAATACTACGTCATCGTTTGAATAATAGTACTGCAAGGTGCTTCTATAGAACAAGCTAGCTAATATACTACAGGAGATTCCATAGGTCAAGGGTAGATGGTGGTATGTCACACCTTCAGCCACTGAAGTTGGCAGCTTCATGCAGACGTAACAGTCCTCTATTTCCATAGCTTCTACATAATGCACTAACAAGTTAGCAAAAACATTTAGATGCGTCCTGTTTTTCATTTTGTGAAAATGTAGTCCATCCTCATCTGGTGTTTCTAAATTAGGGTGTGTGTGTGTCAGTCCTACTCTTTTGTCGCGTCTTTCTAGGCTTCGTGGTGTTTCTGCAGTCTGTACAACCCCTACGTCTACTGCTTCGGGTTCAGTAGGGGACAAGTTAGGATTTTTACTTATCATAAAAGGTAGAAAAATTGTTAGTCCTATCCACATTACTATTAACATGGCTACACTACACAAGCATATTTTACAACAGGTTTTAAGACACCCACACCGGGATCTTCCAGAGACATTCGGATCAGACATATTTAGCTTACAGGTGGCTTTTGCTACCCCTCTTCGTTGCTTTGCACCAAGGGCTCACTTCAGGGCTCTCTCAAGGAGGGTCTTCGTCCGAACTCCGATCAGCAATGGACTCGTCGTCACTGTTGCCACTGTGGTGTGGCTCGTCAATTTCCTCCAACACAAAGTACGTCCACTCAGGGCTCCGATACAGTCGGTTCTGTTTCTTTATTCTGTCGCTCTTTCTTAGCGATTTGCCTTGGGCTGCATTTCTTTCACTTTGAGCCCTTTTTCGGTCTTTCTGGTTTTCTTCGACTGTCTTTAATCTGAGCCTCAATCTCTTGACGTATCTGGGTGCACTTCTGCCTCCGTGCCTCCCAGTCGTTGAGGAAACTTGGCCTTCTTCGTGCACTCTTTTTACTTTTTAATGTGGCACCTCTGTTTCCCTGCCTGTCTGACTTGTTCCAGGTCTTTCGTCTATTTCTTCTGCCTGGTCCCTAGTCTGTCCCTGCTCAGATTCAAATCGTACTCGCTTTTTGTTTTTCGTTATCGTTGTTTCCGTTGTCTGAGCACTTTGATCTAGTTCTGTCTGTTCCTGTTCATGCTCTTCGATCTCTTCGTTTTCTTCTGCATGAACGTCAGCTCTAACTTCTAACTGTCCCTTTCCAATCTCAGGAGTTTCAGGAGAAGTTTCGATGTCTTGCTCTGTCCCTACTTGGCCTACTTCCTGATCAGGTGTGTTGTTGCTTTCGTTGACCTGACCTTCTTCTTCTATTTCTAACTCACCTGGACTATCCCACTCACTGTCTAAGTAGGAATATTTCCGGGTTCGTATTGGATCATGAACCGGGTCGTCGGCGGGATACCACTCAACGTCTCGACTTGTGCTCGGCAGTTCAATGTCAGCTAGCTCCGGACTCTCCTCCTCGGAAGCTTCTTCAGCTGCGCTGCCTTCAGCTCCAGTCGCGTTTTCTCCAGATACCCGCTTTGTGTGGCTGGCGTGGATCCACTTCGGTACACCAGCACACTTTACAGCAGTAGTAGTGACGAGGATCACTTGTCGTGGCTTTCCCCACCTTGGCTTCAGGCAACTGCTCCGGGTGTGTTTCTTTAACGCCACCCAATCTCCTGGTTGCAGTTTATGCGCTGGAGTCTTTGGCCATTCGTCTTCTGTCTCTCCAATCTGCTGAGAGAGAGAACGCACTTGGTCACCCAACTGCTTGCAGTACTCTAATACCATATCATCAGAAATGCTTAGCAGTTTGTGTCCGGGTACCCATGCCTGTCGCATCACTCTTCCCATCAACACTTCATGGGGACTCAGGCCAGTTTTTCTGTTCGGGATACTTCTCAAACTCATCAGCACAAGGGGTAAAGCCTCTATCCAGTTCATCTTTGTGGAATCAAACATTTTTCCCAATCTGGACTTCAGGGTGCCATTTATTTGTTCCACTACCCCAGAAGCCTCTGGATGGTAGGCACAGTGCAATCTTTGCTTCATTTTGAATGCTTTACAGAGTTCTTCTAAGACATCGTTGGCAAAATGCCCACCTTGGTCCGTTTCGATTGTCTCTGGAATTCCATACCTAGGTATCAACTCCCTGAGCAATAACTTGGCTGTGGTGAGAGCATCATTTTTCTTAGCTGGATATGCTTCCACCCACCTAGAGAATAGACAAACTATGACTAAGATATATCTATATCCTTTGCATTTGGGCATGGTTATGAAGTCTGCCTGCATTCTAACAAAGGGACCTATTGCCTTTCCAATAGTACTCTGCTCCACTACAGTCTTCTTTCCTGCATTGAATTGCTGACACACTAGGCACCTCTGGCAAAGCTTTTCCGCCTGGTTCCTGAACCTTGAATTACAGAACACCTTTTCAAACACCCGACACATTGCGTCTCTTCCCATATGTGTTGGCTCATGTATCATTCTGATCATGGGGTCGACCAAGCTATCAGGCAGTACAGGCACCCCAGTCGGGTCTATCACCACACCATCATCTCTCATTTTGCATCCATTTTCTGCCCACCTTCCTTTTTCTTTCCTGTCTGTGGCTTGTTGCAACTCTTTTAATTCTTCCCACGTTGACACATTCTCAAACAACATAAGTTGGCAGCTGGTTCCATCCCACAGTGCAATTTGTAGGGACATATGGTGTCGGGCACAAAACTGTGCAATTTGGTCAGCGTACCTATTACCGGCAGTCACATCATCATTTCCAGATTTGTGAGCCGCACACTTGACCACAGCCAATTCTTTGGGTAATTGGATAGCCTCCAGTAAGTCATGCACCACCTTCCCATTTCTGATAGGTGTGCCTGAGGAAGTCATGAATTCTCTTTGTAGCCACAACTGGCCGAAGTCATGAACGACCCCGAAACAATACTGGCTGTCTGTGTAAACAGTTATTCTCTTGTTCTTGCCCCTCTTACAAGCTCTGGTTAACGCGATGAGCTCCGCCACTTGTGCAGATTTCACCTCGCGCATGTAAGATGCTTCTATAGTTCCTGTCAGTGTAACCACAGCATAGGCAGCACTCAGACTCCCACTTTCATGTCTCAAACACGAGCCATCCACGAACATTGTTTTATCCCCATCAAGTAGCGCTATTTCACGGATGTCTGGACGGGGTTTTGTGCTAAATTCAGTTAGATCGATGCAATTATGTTCCCCTTCCTCTTCAGATTCTACATCCAGAGGGATAGGTAACAGTGTCGCAGGGTTTAGGACATTGCACCTGGAAATAGTTACATTTTCAGCACCAATCAAAATTCTCTCATACTTAGTCAGCCGACTAGGTGTGAGGTACTGGGTCTTAGTTCTAGTCAGTAGGATGACAACAGAGTGAGGAACATATACAGTGACGGGATGTCCCATGACAATGTTCTCACTCTGTTCCAGACTGACGCAAGTAGCAGCAACTGCTTTCAAGCATCCAGGTAATCCAGCAGCCACTGGATCTAGGGTGGCCGAAAAATAGGCCACTGGTCTTCTTACTAGTCCGTGCTCCTGGGTCAGTACTGAAAGAGCACAATTCTCTCTCGTGTCACAGAATAGCTCAAAGGGCTTAGTGTACTCAGGCATACCTAATGCAGGAGCGGTGCATAGACAGTTTCTCAAAGTTACCCAAGCATTCATGCTTTCACTGTCCCAATGGACGGGGTCTTCTACTCCTTTCTTCGTCATATTTATCAGGGGTCTGGCTAGAGCCGCAAATCCTACAATCCATTGTCTGCAGTAACCCACAACTCCCAGGAACATTCTCACTTCTTTCTGAGTTCTGGGCAGTTCCATTGCTTTAATTATTTTGATTCTTTCGGCAGTAACTTTCCTGATTCCTTTTTCTATCTGGTGCCCCAGATACTTCACGGAGTTTTTACAAAATTGCAACTTGTCAGGTGACACTTTATGTCCTCCTTTTCCTAAGTGATTCAGCAAGGCAATGGTGTCAGTGACACAGTCAGTCTGGGTTTTAGATGCCACTAACAGGTCATCTATGTACTGTACCAAAACAGACTCTCTTGGCAGCACTAGGGATTCAAGGCACTTTTTCAGTATCTGGTTGAAAATCGATGGACTTTCGGTGTACCCCTGGGGGACACGATTCCAGACATAGATATGGCTGTCAAATTCAAAACTGAAAAGGAATTTGCTTTCTGGATGTAATGGGATGGAAAAGAATGCGTGGCACAGGTCAATGACAGTGAACCATTCTGCATTCCAGGGAATCTGATATAGAATCACTGCAGGGTTAGGTACAATAGGACAGCAAGGCACAACAATTTGGTTTACCTTGCGCAAATCTTGCACCACCCGGTACTTTCCACTAGGCTTTTTGATCCCAATGATTGGTGAATTACAGGGACTGCTCAGCACTTCCTCTATTATTTCGGCTTCGAGCAGCCTGGTAATTTCAGTCGCTACTCCAGCTTTTACTTCTGCACTCATTTTGTACTGTCTTGTTTTCGGGTACATTGCATTAGTTTTTATTGCTATTTTAACTGGGTCCACATTTGCCATTAAACCTACATCCTTTCCTGTGAAATCCCACACTTCTGGAACTACTCTTAACTGGAGCTCTTCCGGTAAATCCTCAACTGATAAAGTTTTGATATCAGAATCTTGTCTGACTAACATCAGTTTGTACAAACCGTCTTCATCGGGGGTCTGAATTTCAACGCCTTTTGGTGTGCAATAGATGGTACAATTCATTTTGCACAACAAATCACGTCCTAGCAGGTTCACAGGACTAGAATCACAGACTACAAATCTGTGCATTTCTTTGAAATTTCCTATAGAAATCTCCATTGGTTCAGTTACTGGAGTACTTATTATTTGATTTGAGACGCCCACTACTTGGATCGCTTCTCCCGAGAGGGGTAGGTTAGGAACATCCACTGTTCTTACAGTGGATCTGGTAGCACCAGTGTCCAACAGAAAGGTGACGTCTTTTCCTTCAACCTTTCCTTCAATGTATGGTCCAGTCTGGTCTACCGGTAAGGAGGCGCCAAGCACGCACTCCTCATCCTCCCCTCTCAGGCCCCGTCAATCTTGATCTTCACAGAGGAAGGTATCATTTAGCAAATACTGGGGAATGATTGCGTTTCTTTCACTCTCAACCTCCCATACTTCCGCCCTCTCATTCTGCTGACCCTGACTCTTAAAATTCTGTCTAGGAGCGCGAGGTACTGGAGGTAATTTTACCTGTTGCTGGGTTTTTCTTGTCCCCTCTTTCGGTACCTGTGGATTTAAACCATTTACAGGGGCATTACCGGCCTGTAGGTGTGGACACTCGTCTCGCCAATGCCCCATCTGGCCGCACCCATGGCACGGAAACTTTTTCATGGCTTCTTCACGACTCATTTTAGGTCTGGGCTTTCCTCCCCCCCCGTAGTGGCTTTCTGAATATCATTATCAGAAGTCAATTTACTTAACTGTTTTTCTTGCTGTTCAGCTAATTTCACCTGTGCCCACATGACTTTCTCCTTGAGGGCCTTCTTCTTATTTTCGATTTCATCTTCGCAGTATTTAGCATATTTCAGGACATCATCTATGGGCTTTCCCTGCCAACTGATTTTGTTATCTCGAATCCATTGTGAGATTTCAGGCCTTAATCCTAGCACAAACCTATAACTGAAATGGGTCATGTCTTTCATGTCTACATTATCGATCCCACTGTAAGTTTTAAATACCTGCAGTAACCTTTCATAAAATGAATGCACTGTTTCATCACGTTCCTGGGTGGTTCTATCTATTCGGGTCCAATCTGTCTCTTTTGCTGGCACCTTTTTCTTAAGGTACTGAATGACCTGGTCATATTTCCTCATTACATCAGGTGAAGGGGCTCCCGTTTTCTCATCTCTGGGATATTCATCATTAGGCCAATCAATTTCTATTTTACATTCAGTCCATAGGTCTACAGGGACAACGATGTCGAAAAACCCATCCAGGTCTTTCAAGAGGCATTTCTGAACTTTTATGAAGCGTTCTACCTGCCTGTACCAGTCAACTGGCTTCTCACGTAATTTCGGGAAGTCGTTTGTAAATGACACAATGTCCTGTCTGGACCAAGGGACATGGACATATTTTCCTCCCGGGACCTCTCTCATGGGGCACAATTTTTCTGTTGGTGTCACTTCCTTTAATACGAATTCTGAAGTCACTGACCCAGCCCTGCTGCTTTCCTTTTTCTTTGCCCACCTGGTTCTCCATTTCCCCACCTCGCCCCACTTCTGCAGGAGTTTCAACAATTCCTTTACTTGGATCTGTTTTCCCATCACATTCAGGCTTTCTAAATCCTTGTCTGAAAAATCCACTCGGTAGGGTTTCTGAAGAATTTTGGAGCGACTAACATCAATTCCCATTTCTGTTGCTGTATCCATTATCTTTTCATGGAGTAACCTAGCACTCCGGGTAAGACTTTTACTGATAAACAGTAACTCTTCTTCATTATACGAGCTTAGGCGCTCAACTCCTACGTTCCCAGCCATCATTTCTTCTATTTCTATTCTTAATTTATATATCTCCAATGCTTTAGGTTGGGGAGTGGTCTCCTTCTCTAGCTCCTTTGTCCATCTGTCCAAATCTTCTGGGGAAACTAAGGTGGCACTCCTAGCCCCAGTTGCACTTTCAATCAACACCTCTTTTGGTCTAGGCTGACTTCTTGCCCCTGCGATACTAGTCCTAGATTCTCTAATGGGCAGATCCATCAGAACCACAGATTCACACTCACTTTCCTGATCCTCATCTATGAATATTTCCTTTCTCGGGGTCGGGATGCTAGGAGTAGGCAGTATTGGGGTGATAACAGGAGGATGGGGACTAGTCAGGTCATTTCTATACAGTGGAATAGCTGGACCAATAGTTACTGGAATAGTCAGGGAATCAGGATGGGGATGCATTTGGGCAATGGTTCGAACTAAATCCTCTCGCTGTTTAGTCAGGGCTTCTTTCTCTTTTTCCTGCAACCCCCTTTCTGCAGAATTTCCATGCAATACCTGAGGTACTAAGGACGGATAAATACTTGGGGCAGTCGGAGCAATCAATCGAGGTGGACTTTCTCCGAATGGCTGATAATTCGGGACTGTGGATTTAGGTCTGCAAAACCCATCCCTTTCACTGGTTTTACTGCCTGTACCTGTTCCGTCTGTATCACTGTCCCTCCTACCTCTGGGATAATTTGTAAAGGGATTTTGAGAATGCACAGGTTCTAATTCTGCAACATAGGGAGGTGGATTTTTCATTAACAAATCTTCCAGGTGCTCATCTTCTACGTCCCCCATAGGTGCTAGGTGATGGGTTTTTTCTTTACATTTTCCTCTCTTTTCTTCTGATACCCCCATCATAGGAAACAATCCTTCCGTCAACATAGATTGCCTCCACTGTTTCATTTTCTGCTCTTTTGTCGGCGTTTGAAGCCTCGGATACCATTTACTCACTCCCTTATCCATCCGGGGTTTATCTCGCTCTGCAGCCTCAATCTCCCATTCCTCCAGAGCTTCGTACTGGGTCAACCTAGGTCTAGGGTGTAACTCATTCATGCGGGTCCTTAAGTTAAACAGGATCCGACCATTAAATGTACCTTCAACAGGGAATGCTAGGACTCCGTCATCTACAGTATACTTTGCCCAATTTTCTAACCAGACACAAGTGTGATACCCTTTATCAAACAACATGAAAGAAGCAGGGGTATTTGGCGGGGGAATGAGTACGCCCTCCCTCGTTCTAATGGGCTTGTCAGTTTTAAAAAAATTCTTTACTTTATCGGAGAATGATAGTTTTCTCTTTACTCCATACATCATGTGCGGTCTACCTCGTAAAATCTGCTCCTTATGAAATCCTAGGTACTTTGGATTTGGTATGAAGTCTGGATACCACATACAACTCTCCAGACTCGCTTCTAACTCGGCTGGATTAATTTTGTTTACCTTTGTGCTTCCAATGCTAGCGCGACTTATTTTTCGCACTACCCAATCAGGTCAGAGAATACAAATACTGTTAACCAATGGGTGCGCGGCCTTTTCGCAAGACAGAGTCTCACGCTTCGGCACTCACCCCTCCTTTACAAATTCAGCTCCACTACCCGCCCGCTGTTTTGACCAATACCAGCGCGGCACGGAGTGACGTCAGAGCAGCTCTCCGACTGACTCCCTCCTTCACAAGGTAACGGAAACTTTTTACTCTCTCTAAAGTGCGAGTGCAAGTTTTAGTCAGTAACACACAACGTTTGCCACTATGTCTGAGTGTTCTAAAGAGAGAAAAGACTTTTCTTTCGCTACTAGTAAACCACTTCTGTCTACTTTTCATTCACTCTGGATAGACTTCTTTGCCTGTCCCTTCACACTAGTAACATAGAACCCGTTATTCTTCTGACTCATCCACCTTAGTCGGGGATATGTACTGAGCCAGGAACTATTTTACTTACCAGACAAGCCTCAGAGACCCTACTACTCCTTCCGTATGCGACCCTTACTAGGTGATATCGCAATGAAAGTTTTATAAAGGACTCGTAGCTATCATTCACTCCAGAAACAAAAAGGTCCTAATTAGTGCTTCCAGTTATCCTTAACCCTGCACTAATATCTCGAACTTAGTGACTTCAACAGCTAACCGGATTCTGCTCACCGTTAGCTAAATACTTCCCCGGGGATTCGGACTACACTGAACATTCACAAACACTGGTTAATATAACATTTATAGCATCAATGCAAAAATCATATACATTTACATATAAGTCTTTAAAACATTTCAACAATTTGACAAAATACAGTAGAAAATCAGCAGCACGTTTTATATTCACGGTTTGTTTATGAACTATCCTGTCTACCTAATCTAACTAGTCCAAACCATCCTCTGGTTACCAGAAAATTACTGATAGAGTGCGCAGTTCTCCCGGGTCACCCGAGTTACCAATTCTTTACACGCACTGGGCCCTTGGCGTGCAAACCTTTAATACCACACTAATATTTGGGTGAACCGGGTGAGGATTTCTCCTCCTGCACGCTGCTATGAGTAATTAAGGTTTGGTTTCACCTCTGCTTACCATGCACCTGACTTACCACAGGCACAATTCATATGACAGATCTGGAGCTAATAGGGAAATAGCAGACAGGTTTAACATCAGATATTCTTTATAATCAGTAAAATACTTTCCACAATTTCTGTAAAATGACCACAGACACCTGAGGATGTTTAAAGTTTTATATAAAGTTCAAAGAGAATATGACAAGGCAATAAGTGATAGGCGGAATAATGCATCTAACATCAAAATCAAAACCATAAAGTAGCTATAGATTAATGCTAAGACCATTTGAGTACATGGGAAAACTAAGAGATAGGAGTTTTTTAGAACAAAACTAGTCACTGCAACTTTATACTAGAACGTAGGATGTGGATGGGACCTAGAACACGTACTTAACCTAAGTGTTTAAACTATTCTTACTAAGTTCACCGCAATCAGGCTAAAGGTCAGGGGAAAATTGGAACATACTAATACAATATAACAGTTGGTAATTTCCTAAAGGTAGGGAGAGAAGTGGAACAATTCTAATAAACAATTGCATATAACTTGTTCTCAATGAGATAGAGCAATATCTCGGCAAGAGTGCTTTATTTAGAATGTAGAGAGTGAAGACGAGAAAAGAGGGAGAGAGAGAGACGCAAACCCTCAGGTTAATATTTACCTAGGTCTGAGAGAAGACTAACCCTGGCCACGGGTCAGTTGGAAGGACGGGGACAAGGACCCTCAGGAAGGAATGCCAGAATGCGAGCAGGTACAGCTCACGGACAGTAAGGACAGGATACCCCTCAGGATTTGGGATCAGGACTGGGCTCACCAAGGTACGACCAACACCCACAGCTTCAGAAGAAACGCCAGCGTTACCCCTCTCTGCAAGTAATCCGCCAGTAACCCCGATTTGGGTTTTCGAATTTCCCAGCAAAGTGCTTCGCCAGCCCTTAGGATTATTTCCACCCCTTAGGAGTTTGTGGAAAGTATGGACAGAGTGCTCCGCAGCACTTCAGATTGAGCACCTATAGAGTTCGTAGGGTCAGTGACAGGTCTGCTACTCGGACAAGTCGGACAATTTTCCTAAGCTAAACTAGGGCAGTTATACTGTTTTGGGGTCCCTCAGACCACCCACTAATGTTGCAAGTGACAGTTTCCCACATTGTGATTGGTCAGGAGAGGTGGTGCGGTCATTACCACCTCCTAGAATTCAGTTTTCTCATACTTAATATTCAATTTTGCACACCCGCCCCCCGGGTTCACGTTCCCATGCATGGAATACAGCAGTATAGGACAGTTCACAATAGGTAGCAACAGTATTGCTTTTTCCAAGGTAAGACTCCGTATTCCCAGCGATGTTCCCAGGCGCATTGTGCTTCAGGAGCCAGCTGGCTAGATTTAGCTTCTGCGCAGTTAGAACTTTCCCTGGTCACCTGACAGGGTTCAGAGGAGCCTCAGCATGGCGTCGCTCATGTATGCCCCAGCCCACAAAGACGCGGTACATGAAAAGTAAGCGAGAACAAATTAAAATCACATATAAAATGATCACACTGTATACCATGATAAAATTCTAACCAACCCTTACTTTATAATGACTATAGCATTATGTTTTAGTGCAAAAAGACAGATAGGCTAAAGCAGCAGTAGCAAGCGGAATGCATGGTGAGAGGCAAGCGGCCATATTTGCAACAGTGCGCATGAGCACAGAATCCCTCCAGAATGTGAGTGCGTCACATCACATGGGTATGACCGACGCATGCGCAGACTGAATTTCGGCAAAGCAGCCATTTTTAGTGCAAGCTTCGTTTAGTATGAGAAAAGACAAACAAGCAAGCATCCTGGGGACACCCGCGTGTTGGGAAAACACTTTATAAATGACGAATAATGATGTTAATATTATTACGCAGTTTAGACAAGGGTTTTGCATACGAGCAGGGCGCCTTACATGCGAATCCCAGCTCCATCAAAATCGCCTTGTACTAGACGTGGTTCTAGCCGACCGAGGAGGAGCATGTCGCATCATCGGATCCAGCTGCTGCACATACGTGCCAGATAACTCGCCTTCAGTCTACAAAGCCATTGAACACCTCCACAGACTTTCCTCAGAGGTTCACCAAGAGCAGGAAGGATGGTCGCTTGGGAGCTGGTTTTGGGACACTTTGAGGAACTGGGGTTGGAGGTTGTTTTCCTTCGTGCTGATACCTGTTGTGATATTATGTGGGTGTTGCTTGGGTATTCAGTGTCTACCCTCCTTGTGCAGCTTCATTTCTAACTGTATGTGCCCAAAGACTTTGGACTTCCGAGCTGAGCACATGAGTCCCCTCTACGAAGTCGAAATACGTGGCCTTATGGGGATAAATCCAAACTGACAAGTTGGCGAGACATGTTAAAAGGGAGGACTGTGGAATTTTAGTTTGCGGGCTAAACATCGTCTGCGCCAGCTTGTTACCCACGTACAACATGCATAACAGCCATTTTAGGTAAAATGGTCTCTCTGTCCACGATCGACCGCCAGCGCGCCCTCTGACCCAGCAAGCATCCTCCGCGCACCCTGGCTCCCCCTCCCTCCCCCTTATGAGCATAACCCTTCTGCATGACCCTGTCCTTGGGAGTCACACCAGCGCCTGACCAGCACTCCCTCTCCTCCCATGAATGCCCCTCTGTTGAGAGACCTTCCCTCCGCGCTCAATTGTCCACGCGGCATGAATACCACTCCATTGATGACCCCTTACCCCGTGTCCGACTGTCCACACAGGTCCGAGGCCATCGCCTAAACCAGGAGATACCATTTACTGCCCCTCATTGTATGGAATCGCCCCTCTTCAAAGGACACGCTGTTGATCAGGGCCTCCCCACCCCCCTGGGATATGATCAGGTGCACACATCCTAAGACTTGGCAAAACACTCAGCTGCGTGATGACCCCCTCCTCTTATCAGCGGGTTGAGGACCTCTATTGTAAAGGTATATGGGGGTGGGATTGACACGAGGATTACGAGGATGTCTTTTTCCTTATTTCACAATGTTCTGATTGTAATAAAGAAAGGTCACATGCCATAAACCAGTGTATAAGAGGCCAGGCCTCCGAGAGGCTGTTAGAGCACCTCGAGACGATACCTTGTTGTCTGATCTGATGTGTTCTGCTCCATCGGAATAAAACTTCTGTTTCCTGCCTTCTGGTCTCCGGCGCCTGCCTCATTGCTTGGTAAATTTGAATGGTACAAGGGCGGTTAGCGCCGGGCAAATCTTGAGAAAGGTCTTAGCCCTACCTTTTTCTGCAATTATTTACCCTGTCCATCTCTGCATGGTAACCCCCAAACTTTTTGCCTTGTCCCCTCCTATTTTTGCTGAATTTGTTTTTGTTGGCCTTAGGACTCTGGGCACTTTACCACTACTAATCTGTGCTCTAGTGATACTGATCTCTTCCTTAAACATGGTAGAATTTGCTTATATACTATTGTCACATTTAATTTGCTTGGACGTCCCTAGTAAAGTGGTACAGCATGTACCCTGTAAAATATGTTTCACGCCTTCTACTAGAGTCTGTGTGTAAAGTTTTAAACTGCCATTTCGACCTGCCAGAATAGCCTTTTTATACCATATAAGGCAACCTTAGGGTAGGGCACAAACAGCCCATAGGACAGTGTAAAATATATTTAGAAAGTAGTACAATTATTTTGAAGTTTTGCATGTCATGATAGTGAAAAACACCTAAATTCATTTTTTACTACTGCAAGGTCAACCTCTCCCATAGGGTAGCATGTGGTTTATTACATTTAATAGCAGATAGACAGGTCAAGTTTGGAGTCTATTTAATTGTAATTTAATGCACTTTATAAATAACGGTAAAGTCTGATCTTTAGTCACATTCAAATGCCACTTTTAGAAAGTTTGCATTCTCTTGTTCTAGCCATTCTGTGCCTGCGGCCTGTCCCTTGGTCACATTACCCAGTGTAGCAGGCATTTGGTGCCCTGCTATGATGCTCTGCTAGCCTCCTGCCTGAGTAAAGGACTGGACTTGCATCTTGAACTTAGGGCCACCAGTGTGACTCCAAGGGCAAGTTGGTTGGATTTGTGACCAGAACCTCAGGAACAGAAGGCGCTAACCACCTTGTACTAAGTCCCTGGACTCTGTCTACTGTGAGTGCTACTCTCCCAAATGATGTCACCCCAGTGCTGGACCCTTGCAAGTAGAAAGTGAGACTAACTATAGTACTAGCAGAACCAATGCCTTGTGATGCTGCACCTCCCAGTAACTCCACATCGGCCCCGCTGCACGACACAACACCAAATTATGCATCGTTGACTGATGCATGATGCATCTCTGGTGCAAGACTATGCATCACAGCCTGCAGCCACCTCAGAACTGTTGCTGCACAATACATCCTAGATGCAGGTCTCTGCATCGCAAGCCACTCTTTAATGGCATCCTTATCGATAGCACAGGACTCTGCATTGTAAGCCCCGCAACCAGCTGGTTAATGAAGCATCTTTAATGCAGGACTTTGCGTCACAAGCTCCTCATCGACAGCAACCCAGACTAAGATGCAAGACTTCGCATTGCAGCGTCACAGCACCTCGAAACTGATGCTGCATAACATATCGCCATACAGGACCGCGCAGCACATCTGCTGCCCCCCACAACTACAACTCATGATCTTGCATAGCTCCGCAACCAGGATTTAGGGTACTCTTGTACAGCCGGCCTAACTGGGCCCTTGTAGCCAGCCTACGCTCCATAACGGTTAGACTGAACTTGTGACTTTGTCCCGCTTCGACACGACTAGATAACCACAGTTGCCAATTTTTGCTTTATGGCGCTATTTTCACTGACATCTTCAAAACGACATACCTCCAGTTCTACTGATTGGATGTTTGCAATTTTGGTCTCAAATATATTTATTACATTTTGTTCTATTTTTTTTATTGGAGTGGGATTTCTCTTGCGTTGTGTTAAACTTGATTACTGCTTGCAGTGCTGCATACATTCTTTGCACATTGTGTCTAGTTTAAGCCTAACTGCTTTCATGTCAAGCTACAAGTGGATTAGGCACAGATACATTTGGGGTTTGCTTGTAACTACACCCTGACAAGGATTGTAGTTGCTGCTTCAGTACGGTATCATCCGACCCCGCAGCCAGTAATCCAATTTCTTACATTCAACATTTTATTTGGAATATAAAGTGGCAAAAGCACAATGCAAAGAACTGCTCTTTATTATTGTTAGTATGCATTTTAAGCAGTCTACAAATTAAAAAAAATAAACCCATTCTTTTACATCCTCTACTTTTAGTACTAGGAATTCTCCACGTCATGCCACTCTACCCATGAGAGTGAGTGCTCTTAATACGTAATCTAAAAATACAAATAAAAGCACACTTATAGTCACCTTTTATTGGCATAAAGGCACAGATGAAGTCATAGACTTTAAATGTGCAGCAGCACTTGGGGCTGAGCGCTATCCCCAAAGCTAGCGCCTTCTGAAGTCAAGAAAAGAATGTAGGATGTTGGCATCTAAACCCTTTTTTGCTTTGTCATTTGAAGTTTAAGGCGACATGTATGTTCCTATCATGTGAACAATAGACAACATAGCATCCGGTCTGCAAATATCAAATGAGCAGCCAATGGGAATGGAGCATGACAGAGAGTGGAAAGGTCAAATAGGTTGTTCATGTAATCATTGACCTAAACTTAAAAAAACGTGCAATGTGGCATTATACCTAAATGCAGTTCAACCATGTATGGGTATGTGTCTACATGGTGCCGGATGCTAATGTCTTCAGGTGGAACGGTGCCAGTGTGTGCACCTGGCAGTTGCATCAATGACAGAGCCCATTTTAAGACTGGCAAGAGGTCTGAAACTAATAACGTAGAATTACCTGAGGATGTCTGGGCAACTTTCCAGGGTCCAAGGCTTTGTATTTGTGCTCCTGCATTTGTGTATCAAAGAACTCTTCTAATGGAGCAGAAAAGGAAACAGAGACATCTTGATGTCGGTGACATGCGCACTGGCACGGTTTGATGATTATGTTGTGAATTGTGTCCTGTTGTGCAGCTCGGAGTCATCATAATCTGCAAAGATAATTGCTATAATTAAAGGATATTAACACGGCGTCCGAAATATTCATGAGTCGCTGGAGCAGGGGCGCCGTTCAATCTGAAAGCGCTACAGGGTAGCCTGTGACATTAACCTTGAATCATGAATACTTTCACATTATATTAGAATATATTACTGCACTTTTGCAGGGTTGCCTGCTGCAGCACATCCTTTGCAGTGTTCAGCAACTGGGCCATTTCATACTTGTGCTCTGTGATGGGATCTCATCTCGCAATGGGCCTGTTAGTGGTTTCATTACACACTTTATGAAATAACCAGCTCCGATGCAAGTATTTCTAGCCCCCAGACAATATAACATTTTACTATTTTGCCTCTCGCGCCCCTGGCATTGCTGTCTGGCATCTTTATGAAGTATCTATCATCTCCTTTAAGAAACACCAGTGGTGATTAATCACATCAGTACATAATCAACTGATAACCAGTGACACAATACATGACCAATGGGCAAAATATAAAAGCCATGGTCCTGAATGCAATGGAGGAGCCAGGGGGAGGGACGGTGGGTTAAGTTGCTTAAAATACCCTCTGAATATGGTGCAGACTTTTCACCTACAGGTAACTTTGTATAACAAATTTCGCACACTTAATTGAAGGCCACACACATTTCATTTGATTTCGAAAGTGTAACTTTTAAACAATCCACGGCATGGACGTCGATTCACAGAAATGCCAGGGGTATTGGAAATAACATCACATGCCCATTGATCTCATGATGATGTCACAGGAAATTACAACACAACACTATTGCCCTGTAAATTAAATCTTGCCCTGTTCTTTTCTCGTCACTGATGAAATGTTTGTGTCAAGGGTTTTTCAAGTTATCCCTTGGTCTTGGAGCTGAGATAGGCACTAACTTTGGTATGCTGAAATGGATTGATGATGGAGTACTAGTTTAAAGATGTAAAACTGATGTGTGACAAGCAGGATGTCACTAAAATAATCTTTTGGCTAGTTATGCCGAGCAAAGTGGTTCAAAAGTATCAAGCAGTTATAAATTAAATACTCTATAATTAAACATACATTCTGCTATTGAGCACATTCCTACATACAATATCGGTATGATTCAGATACATATCGGAGATAATTCAGTATTGGCTTAGAATCTTTTTAAAGAAAGTACCCCAGTACAGTACATGAAATTGTAAGACTGCTTTGAGTGGCCTCTATATGAAGTGATTATTTTCAAGGATTAACTTAGAAACATTCATGCTCCTTTGCCCACTGCTCTGACTATGATGACATTAGTGAACTGTGGGACACATGTACAAGGGGAATGCGCTACGAGAGCGTCACTTTTTTTTACATTCCGGTGGCACAATGCCCTGCACCATATTTCCAATTCCAATTCCAAAAATTCTTTATTTCGGCCACATGGGCCATAAAAGATGCAATAAAATACATACATAATATATAAAAGACAGTATTTACATATAAAAAAACATTTCTGCTGAACCCACATGGACTAAAAAGTACAAGGTAACACCAGCTCAGGGGGACATTTTCTTCCTTATTATCCATGCTGCCATTAAGAATTTTGAGACAGCAAAGACAATGTGGCCCAAAGTGTTAGTTTTCATGACCCTGTAGGCCTGCAGGTATTTCCTGAAGCCCAGGTTCCGACACAACGGTGCTATCCAACGCTTCCTGGGACTCTGGTAAGCCTGGCAAACAAACATTATGTGAAGGTCGTCTTCATCCTGGGCTTTACAACATGGGCAAAGTTTGTCACCCCCTGAAGACCATTTGCTGGTAAATACTTTGGTGGGGAGTGTACCAAACCTCCATTGGAGGAACAATTTCCTTGCCAAAAGAGGAAAAATAAAATCCATAAAGGGTTCAAAAGCATAAGAATTTTTGGATACCATAAAACGTCCCGTCAGGGTGCCGCTATTATGAGCATTGTCCATATCAACAAGGTTTTTATTTTTATACAGCTGTGCAAGAGATTTACGCGTGATCCTTTGACATCCCTGGGCTGGGTCATCCCATAAGTCTGGCAAGTTCAGGCTGAACAGTTCCGCCTTGATAAAAGCCAGCCAGGGAATTTTGCTATTGGCATTCAGCCTCATTACATGCATAAGGTCTTGTCTGTAATGGTGCAGTTCCACGGTGGTCCATACCCGATGCCAGAACTTCACGGGTTTCGACAAAAGGTCTTCAGCAATAGAGGGAAGGCCCAAGTCGAGTCTTAAGGGGAGGAGTGGCGTACCTTGCGGGAGAGCAAGTAAGCGTCTCAGGAAACAGTTTTCCACACCTGCCAGGGCCTTCCCTGCTTTGTGTCCCCACAGCTCACTACCATACATGGCTGCTGACTTCGCTTGGGACCTGTATGTTTCCAGAGCCGGGCTTACAGGCTTAAAGGTGGACTTGTTAGCCACCTTCAGGAGTGCACCCGATAACTGGGAAAGTTTCAGCCTGGATCTCGCTATCTGGCAGTCCCATGAAAGATTTTCTTCGAGTGTTACCCCCAAATATATAAAGGTTGAAACCCTCTCAAGGCTAACACCCCCCAATTTAGGATTTGGTCTGGCCTTGGCAGGGGGGTTGAAGATCATGAACTTAGTTTTTTCCGTGTTCACCTCCAGCCCATGTTGGTGACAGAAAAGGCCAAAACCATCCACAATCCTCTGAATCCCCATGGGGGATTTGGAAAGCAGGAGGGTATCATCAGCAAACATTATTGCCGGAACCCTCCTGCCTGCCAAAAGTGGAGCATCATTGTCCTTAACAGTGTCAAGATGTTGGATGACACTGTTAATGAAAAGACAGAACAGGGTCGGCGCCAAGACACAGCCCTGTCTGACTCCTCGGCGGACCGGGAATTTGCCCGAGAGCTTACCATCCCTCCCACACCTCACTTGTGCATAGTTGTTCTCATGCAACCTGATGATAATATTAAGGAGGTGGGGGGGCACTCCTAGCTTTTGCAGAACCTCCCATAGTTTCCCTCTTGGGACTAGGTCAAAGGCTGACCTCAGATCCACGAAGACCATGTACAGCCTTCCTCCCTCTAACGTAACAGTCTTCCAATATAGGAGAAGGAGGCGGAAGATCTGGTCCATGGTCGACGTGTTCTTTCTGAAGCCAGCCTGGAGGGGGCTCATGATGTCATTGTCCTCCACCCAGTCCAGGAGATGGTTAAGAATGAGGCGCGCAAAAAGCTTTTGGGGTACGTCTATTAGGCTAATAGGCCTGTAGTTGGCGGGGAGCAGAGTGGATCCTTTCTTGTGGATCGGAACAATCTCTGCCCCCAGCCAAGACCTGGGGATTGTCATACCTCCTAAAATGGCATTAAAAAGAATAAAGAGGTATGGGCCCCAGATGTCCGGGTGGTGCCTAAAAAGATCCCCGGGTAGCCTGTCCAGACCTGGCACCTTCCCCAACGATAGGTGCTCTAGGGCCACCTCCACTTCCCCCAGGGATAGTTCCATACAAGAGTCTTGGGAGCCTGAGGGCGCCAAAAGAAATGTATCAGGGCAGGTGTTAGTGTCTTGATAAAGTGCCCCAAAGTGCGCCTCCCACACCACAGGGGCGATGTTGGGTTCAATTGCTTCTTTAAGTTCCCCTGTGCCATTGTTTACAAGTGCCCAGAATTTCCGAGAGTCCCTAACTTTTAGGGCATCATGAAGGTCCTGCCAGTGGTTCCAGTCCCACTCGGACCTAGCAGTCGCCATCACTGATTTGTAACGCTTCCTAAGGTCACGTACCTTGGCGTTATTTGACCCCTCTTTTATTGCAGCAATAAGCTCAGATTTTGCTGCCCTACAAGAAGAGGTATACCAGGTGGGAACATGGGTCCTTTTCTTTCTGATTGGCATCTCCGGGTGAAATAACTCGGCCAGGTCCCTCACTAAATCCTGATGTATAATGCCCAGTTTCTCATTGTATTCTGGGGTACATGGTACATTTAGAAGTGCGTCCACCTCCATGAACCTAGGGAGTGCCAACTCATAGAGCTTGCTGATGGCCTCTTCAGAGCTTGCAAGCTTCCCCCACTTAACCCGGCGCCTGTTGGTTGAAAGGAGCAGTTCCCCCATGTCTTCTCCACCACTTTCTACTGATGTGCCCACTGGGGCCAGTGGCCACTGGATGTTTAAACAAAGGGCATTATGGTCACTATCAAACCTCTTTATTACCCTAAAGTCGAGGACTTTTGGCCAGAGCGTAATATCTAGCATAATATAGTCTAGCCTCGACTCATGGCCCCTTCTGTTAAAAGTACACACTGAGGGGGTATCGGAAGGGGTGCGACCATTACAAGCCCTCAGTGCGTAGTTCAGGGTGAGGGACATGAGTTGTATTGCTAGGGGGGACCAAGCTTTGGGGTGGGGGGAAGACGAGGGTGGGACCCCCCAGTAGTCATCCTCGGCCGTGAGGGCACCCTCCAGTAGGCCTTCCAGGGGTTCAAAGTGGCAATTGAAGTCTCCTCCAAGCACCACCTTGAAATCTCCCGGAAGTTGACTCAAGAAGGAGGATAGCTCATTTAGGGTCGGTGATTCATTTGGCGCGGCAACTGGTCTCGAGTAGACATTCACAATGGTCCACGGTGGAACGCCAGGCCATGTGAGCCTGACACACTGGATGTCCTGCGAGAACGTAAGCACCTGTTCTGCCTGGCACCCAGTGTGACTCGCAATCCAGATTGCCAAGCCGCCTGACGGCCTCCCCTTCCCACTCCATTTGGCAGGGATTTCAAATATTTCAAACCCTCTCCTGGATTGAGTGCCCCTCGCCCATGTTTCCTGCAGAAGGAGGATGTCACTGCTACCTACTAGCTGATCCCACTCCGGTGAACCTTCCTTGTTAGCAATTCCTGCCACATTCCAGGAAAGAATTCTCAGCCCCGAATCTGATGGTAGGGTACCTTGACCTACAGTAGGAGGTTGCACAGCGGCTATTGGTGGGTGAGTGTCTGGGGGAACAGTGCTGCAAACCGCGGTGGCGGATGGCCCAACCAATTCCGCCACCCCAGGTTGCAGGATATGGTCAGACCCGGTGTTTGGTGGGGGCCCCAATTGACCCAGACTATCGTCCGTGTTGACCGTTCGATCTTTAGCGGTATCCTGCGGGCCGTGTTCCGTTGTGGGGGCTGAGCTCCAACCCCCGCAACTTTGCACCCCAGCCGACATCTTCCCAGGGCTGAAGGAAGCCTCCCCGGTTTGTGGTCAGTCGACCTGATCTAAGCAGGAGAATCTATTGTGATGAATAAAATTGGCCTGGCCAGGTGGTAAGTAATGCCTTGGTCTATAACGTGAGCCATCTACAGCAAAGCCTACTCTAGTCCACTCCTTCTCCCTCCCTCCCTCCGTGCTGTTAGCATTAGGGTAGAAGTATGATAGGGGTACTAATTCAATATTGGACTTGTCAGACCTAACGAGCCAGTTACAAATGTAGTTGGCGACGTGTGGGCTTTTAAAACTTACGATAATACAATCTCCTGCCCTGTTCTTTTGGGTGAGGCCAATCCAAGGGATCCTCCTAACCATCAAAACCTCACCTTTCAGGTTTGGTGGCAGCGGCCTGTTAATACTAAGCCAACTTATAACCTTATTTCGTAGTGAGTCTTGAGACTCCCCTTTATCGCCAGTTAACTCAGGTACTCCCACCATGATTGCCGTATATGGGACTGCTTCTGGGGGCAAATTGACCACCCTGCGCCTATCAAGGGGGGGAGTTGGTAGAAATCACTGCCACCCCTGATTGTGGCGCAGGAAGTTGCTTAGATCTCCTAGGGGCCGGGACAGGGGGCCTAGGCGCTGGAGGTGGCACAGGGTGCGTCTGAGAAGCCGACGCACCAGTTGTGCTCTGCGGTGCCATATGAGAGACCTGGGACAGTGCAGAGGACGGCGGTCTATTCCCAAAGCAGACCTGGGCAGCCACGGGGGCATCTGTAGCTGGCCCAGGGCTCTTCCTTGTATGAAGGTTTTCCAAGGCCTTGAGTCTGTTCTCTATGGCGTCCAATTTGGCTGAGATGGGGGTTAACAATTCCTTGATGGTTACTGTAAGTGAATTGATTAATGTCTCAGTACTGTTAGAAGTTACCCCACCAAAGATAAACGGGCCCGAGGTCAATAAGGGGGCCACAGCTGCTGGAGAGCCTGAGTGATCTGACCTAGACCCTGACAGAATAAGCTCAGGGGAAGCCGAAATGTCTGTGCTGACATCATGGTTTGGCTCAATTGTATCAACTTTGGCCCTTTTTGCCTTCTAGTTTCCTGGACCTTTTCCTTTTTGGGGGTTGTACCATTCCACTGCCTGAAGGCTCTGTGCGCAGGGCAGCCTGCCCCGCTTCCTGCAAGTCTGTTCCCATAATCTCCGGAGTGGCAGAGAGATCAGAAGTCCCAGATGGACGGGAGGAGTTCCTATCCCTCTGCGTTAAGGGAGTTCTCAACTGCTGAAGGACCGACTCTATAGTCTGATCAATGCTGTCCATTAGTGACATATGGGTGGCGTCCAGTGGAATGGGTGTGGTAGCATCTGTTGTAGAGATATCCCCTTGCTCCAGGAACACACTTTCGGGCCCCATCTCAAGGTGCGTTTCTGTAACTGATTCAGATTTACTAACTTGGCTACTCGCCTTAGGGAAGAATTTTTCCAAAGTCCTTAATCCTTGTTGAGCAGACTTACTCCTTGAGGTTCTGGTCGCCATTGTGGGGAAGTATAAGGGGGCTGAGGGGCAAAGAGCGTCAGAGGGATGGCCCGGTCCGGTCTCTGCCGGCCTCTAACGGCCTAGAACGGCCCGCTCTTTGCCCGGTCTTCGCCCCGGTGACCGCCCCGCGCGCGTCCCGCGATGTGCGTACCTAGGAGCGCCTAAGTACGTCAGGGGGATGTGGCACTGGGAGGGGGCGCGGCGCGGCGGGAAGAGGAACCAGCTGGCGATGTTACTAGGGATGCTGGACCTCGCAGTCCCGCTCGCCGCGCCTCTCACCTCCTCTGCAGCCGATTCCACCAGGGAAAAGAAGTTAAAGAATGCCCCAAGCAGCGCGTTGGCTCCCAGCTACTCCTGTAGCGAGCGTGAGTCCCAGGTTACACTGACAATCTCGAGCGGCTCCCGCGAAGCGGGGGCCGCGTGAGGTGATGAGCTTTCCGGGCGGGGGGCGTGGCACTGGGAAGGGGCGCGGCGCGGCGGGAAGAGGAACCAGCTGGCGATGTTACTAGGGATGCTGGACCTCGCAGTCCCGCTCGCCGCGCCTCTCACCTCCTCTGCAGCCGATTCCACCAGGGAAAAGAAGTTAAAGAATGCCCCAAGCAGCGCGTTGGCTCCCAGCTACTCCTGTAGCGAGCGTGAGTCCCAGGTTACACTGACAATCTCGAGCGGCTCCCGCGAAGCGGGGGCCGCGAGAGGTGATGAGCTTTCCGGGCGGGGGGGCGTGGCACTGGGAGGGGGCGCGGCGCGGCGGGAAGAGGAACCAGCTGGCGATGTTACTAGGGATGCTGGACCTCGCAGTCCCGCTCGCCGCGCCTCTCACCTCCTCTGCAGCCGATTCCACCAGGGAAAAGAAGTTAAAGAATGCCCCAAGCAGCGCGTTGGCTCCCAGCTACTCCTGTAGCGAGCGTGAGTCCCAGGTTACACTGACAATCTCGAGCGGCTCCCGCGAAGCGGGGGCCGCGAGAGGTGATGAGCTTTCCGGGCGGGGGGGCGTGGCACTGGGAGGGGGCGCGGCGCCATATTTACAAAGCATGGCTTAACACTGTTTGTAAATATGGTACCCTTTTATGCGTGAAAGGGGCGTGCAATGGGTGTTGCAATGGGTGTTCCACCACAACACACAATGCTTTTTGATGCTGCCCCAGAAATACAAGGATCTGGAAATTTGAGGCACCCCCAAAAACTAACGCCATGCAATAGTAGGTGTTAGATTGGTGCAATGTGGAGAAATGCTGTTATTTTTCCTTGTTTTTGCTTTTCCTATGTGTATTGCATCCAGCAGCACATTTACAGAGAGCACAACGACATTAATGATTATCATTAAAAACAATCATTAAATAAGGGCAATTTGCTACTTGTATGTGTGCTGCAGAACACAGTGCACATAGAAGTAGCTAATGCCCATTATTGATTGTTTATGTAAAGGAAGGGACACCTTCCTGCACATAAACAATCATCCGTGCACTGCAAGCACCCTTGCACTTTGGCACAAGGGTGTCTGTATTGGCGCTATGCCGCTCTTTTTAGCGCCAGCGCAAGGAAAAACACAGGGGTGCACCATATTCCTGTTACTAGGGTGCATCACTGCATTTTTTATATGTAGCGGCATGGTAAATATAGCTGCAGTGCATCACTTCTTCATTTGCTTGTACATATGCCCCTAAGAATCAAGTCAGTTGTATTGTTATGTTATGTAAAGATAGTTTGTAAAGCGCACAGCTTCCCCAGCAACAGGGCTTCCCGGCGCTGAGCAACAATAACACAAATACTGCAAGAGAATCCCACACTAATTAGAGAAACAAGGGAGCAGGGACGAAAAAAGAGTACAAAAGGAAAGCTTACTGTGAGAACAAATGATTTTTTTTCGCTTTCCGGTAGGTCAAATAATTATCCTTGCTTCGGATATGAGACGGAAGGTCATTCCAGAGCTTAGCAGCCAGTGCGCGGAACGAGCGACTACCAGCATGGGCCCTCTGCACGCGTGGTATAGAAACCAGGTGTTTACCAGCAGAGCGCAGATGAGGTCGAGGATTGTTGAACGAAAGCAGGCCAGCTTTTATGCCAGAGGTGGGAGATTTCAAGATCTTAAACGCAAAGCAAAGAGATTTGAACTCCACCCGTCTCTCCACTGGTAGCCAATGTAGTCGCCGAATAGTACTAGAGGTGGAGCAACGACTGGCAATGGCAAGAAGCGTTCTTACAGTGACATTCTGGACCCTCTGAAGTCTTGAGATCTCGGTCTTATTGACCCCAAGGTAGAGCACATTGGCATAATCCAGTCTAGAAAGGACAGATGCTTGCATGATGGTCTGCCAAACAGAGGGATATAAACAAAAACAGCATGGGTCTAAGGCAAAGTAGAATGCAATAACAGGTCGCCGCCACCTTCTTAGTTGGGTTTGAAAGCTCAT
The DNA here is from genome assembly GCF_964263255.1 of Lissotriton vulgaris. Lineage (NCBI taxonomy): Eukaryota > Metazoa > Chordata > Amphibia > Caudata > Salamandridae > Lissotriton > Lissotriton vulgaris. The sequence goes on along the minus strand of NC_141688.1, from coordinate 188,853,973 downwards.
TGCTGAGTAAACCCAAACACCCAAGTTGTTCACCACCTTTTTTGGGCTAGGAGGGGGTCCCAGGGAGGAGGGCCACCAGTGCCCGCTCCATAGCTCTTGATCCTTTCCAGCCAGGCATTGAGCTGTAGGCAGTTGGCAGTCAGCCACAGCCGCTAAGCCACTTTGGAACTTAACCGCATCGTGCTGACAGTCATTGGAGAGGGCGACTACAAGCTGGGTGTCATCAGCATATGACGGGATCGCCAGCCCTCTCCTTTTGGCTAGCAAGGCCAGTGGCAAAACATACAAATTAAAAAGTGTGGGGCTTAGGGCAGAGCACTGGGGGACCCACTGTTTGATGGGATACATCCTAGAAGAAAAAGGGGGAGCCAAAACTTTGAAAAACCTGTCTGAGAGAAAAGAAGAAAGCCAGGTCAGAGCAGTGCCTGCAAGGCCAGCCTCCTACAGCCTTTGAATCAGGATCTGATGCGAGTCCGTATCGAAAGCGACACTGAGATCCAATAGGACCAGTGCAGAGGACCGCCTCTCATTGAGAGCAGATCTCAGATGTTCAGATACGGCTAAGAGGGCTGATTCAGTTCTGAGGTTGTGACGGAAGCCACAATGAGAGCAATCCAAGAAGTGATTTTCCTCCCGATAGTAAGAGAGAATCGTATTAACATGTGCCACTGTGATTTTAGACATCCAAAGTAACAGAGAGATGGGAAGAAAATTCTCCAACTTGGTCGGGTCAAGCGTGGGCTTCTTTAGGAGCGGTCTAACAATGGCCTGCTTCCAAGCCCTGAGGGCAATGGCCTTGGCCAGAGACCTGGCCCAGCGGTATCAGAAGAACAGGCAGTATTCTCCTCAGATGATCCGGCTTCATGGGATCGGTGGGAGAGACAGATATAATCTACCTGCACAGTATGGCAAGTCCTGCTTCAGTAATAGGAGGGGAAGTGACTAATGCCTGAGCAGAAGGAGATAGATCCTCACATTCGTTAGCTAAAACCATCGAATGGAAGGTTTTATAGATGGTCTCCACTTTACAAAAAAAGTGGCTAGGTCCTCGCAGTGCTCACCAGACTTAACTATAGGTGTCTTGGGTGCCCCTGCATTTTTCAGAGTGGTAATGATGGAAAATACCTTCTTGGTGGGGTCTAACTTTATTGTGTATGCTATATGTGGCTAAGTTGTTATAAACGGATCGATATTCAAATCTATTAAAATATATACATAAGAGGCTTTTGTACATTACATATATTGGACCTTTCCTTTGTATTTCAAGGTGCTCTCAAATATGATGATAAAAGAAGAAAAAACTGTGAAAAAAGGCAATTGGTTAAGATCACTTAATTAGTTCCTGTCAGGAACCTGGAATTGATCCCTTGTTCACTAGTCTCGTATTATGTAACTAAGTGAATTAAGTAAAATCTGCTATGTGTGTGCAGGGCGGACTGACAGTTACTGGCAGCATAAGACTGCACACCGGTTTGCATCTTCTTTCCCCACCCAACGTGACCCTGCCCTGTATACTGCATAGAAGTGGCTGCTAGACCACATGTACTACATGGTGCAACTTTCGAACTTCCCGGTACCACATTTTTAAGCTATTGTTTCTTCTTTTTAAGCCATGGAAATCAAACCTGAATCTATGCATCCCCCCCCCCCACCCCCTCCCCTTCTTGACTAATACGATTATCTAGGAGTCAGAGGTACACACACAAAGTTGTGGAAGCTGATATGGAATGCCATGGGAATGCGGTTGTGACCATTGGTGGCCTCCAATTTATGTCCATGGTCACAGTCATGAAACACAAGAGCTGGAGTAGTTAGTGGCAGAATTGTTGTAGGGTGTGAATATGGTGAGAAGGAGTATTTTGGAGTAAAGATGTAGTAGGGAGGTGCTGGGTCAGATAGAGAGTGAGGAGAGGTAGCAGGGTGCAGGTGTTGCATATAGTAGAGTTGGGGTAGAGGTTATTAGAAGGGTTGTTGGTATTAAAGTTGTAATAGAGAGGTGTAGGCGGGGAGAGAATGAGTGAGACGAGTCTTGGAGGATAGCATGGTTAGCAGTGATGGGGTGACTGTAGGGTGGGGATATGTTTCCTGGGGTGCACCGTAGTGGAGGAGTATCTTGTGAAGGAAGATGTACGTTTACTGCAATAGGGATTGAGGATACATCTAGAATGACAGATGTAGTATGTTAGCCCACCATGCAAGGGAAAGGGGTGCTATCTCCAAGAGGGACTAGTCTTGACCTGTTGTAAACGAGGGGACTTACCTGTTGTGTAAGAGGTAGCAGGTGGTGCAGTGTGCCTCTCACACCCATGTCCCAGTGCCACTGCACTTGCTGTTCTTTTGATATGTACCCCCTAGGAACTGAGGGGCATATTATCAAGAACAGGCAATACATTATCGCTGCTTTTATCGGCAGGAAACTGACGATAAAGCGGCGATAATGTCCTTGATAATATTCTCTATGAATTCCAATCGAAGCCCATGTTAGATGTGAACACATCTAACATGGGCTTCGATTGGAATTCATAGAGCATATTATCAAGGCCATTATCGCCGCTTTATCTGCAGTTTCCTGCCGATAAATGCGGCGATAATGTATCGCCTATCCTTGATAATATGACCCCTAGACATCAGACAGCTTTCAAAACAACTTATTCTATTTGAGTACCGAGCCAATTCGAATATTTAGCATATGAAAGATTCCACGATTCCCCCTCTGTCCTAACCTCCAATTCTTCTCTTTAGCCTCATGGTACTGCCTCTTTCCAGATCGAGGCCCCCCAAAGAGGGATATAACCGGGCTAGTGCCCCTCCTCTTAAAGCTCGGCTGTGCAGACAACTCGTGCCTGCCTGTCCAGATCTGGGCTGTGGAATGTGGACAGGCCTTTATTAGAGCCTGCAGGAGCTACAAGTGGACCCCTCTTTGAGACATGCCAGGGCCCATGTAATTATGTGTTTACTAAACAAAAATGGATGAACATACTGCAAAAAAGGCAAGGTGGTGGTGTGATAAATCCCCCGCTTATAGGCACACTCTGAAGGGGGTGGAAGAGTGTAAATAACTTAGGGGCATATTATCAAGGGCTTGATCTCCGCTTTAGCTGTACTTTTCACCGCTAAAGCGGCGATAATGCCATCGCCCTATTAACAAGGCAGCGCAAACATGCATTAGCACATGTTTGCTGCCTTTTAAGTAATGACTCGCTTTGCATCGCTAATGAGATGCAAAGTAGGCGTATCTTCAGGAAAGAACAGTGAAATTGATCGCTAATCGCACATCGCGGTATCAACAAGCCAGCTCAGACTACGCGCAGCGGTGAAAAAAGCTGCGCTATCTGCTGACATCACAGAAAACTAATGTCTGGAAATGTTCCGACTTAGCCATGTGCATAATGAGAGGTGGATGGTAAGCTTGCATCCACTTCTCACTATTATCAACATTTTACTCTGCGCAATGCTGACTTTGCTGGTTTTCAGGCGATATTGCTTTAATTCGCCGTATATCATAGGTTTAAGATAACCTGTTAGCAAATCGTTGTAAATACGCTGCTAACATGGCGATGATGCAAATCACTCTAAACGCGAGTTGCGATGATTACCGCGGCCCCTTGTTGATATCCCTCTAATGGAGTATATTAAAAGTGTGATCCTTGTAAGTAATGGTTCTTTGCATCACACCTCCTCTTTGTTGCAAGGATTGGAAAGAGAAAGGGAAAGAAAGGGTACTTAAGAGCTAGCATGTGCTGGACAGACCCTGGGGAGCCGCGGCATCCCTGAACTAGGGGTACGGAGGCCCCTGCTGTGGGGAGGGGCATCTTCGGAAGCACCCTAACCCTCCAGGGGCCCCGTTCACTCGAGTCCATTGGATGTCTGTAAAATGGGGGAGAATCAAGTGCCCCATGCATATTTTTTGTGAGTAGGGCCTCATTTTGAGTTATGTCACTGGATGGCATGAAGGTGCCAGGCCCTTGTTGTCCAGAGATTGTAATCAGACAGTATCAGATGCGCAAGGTGCAATGTAGACTGCGCAGGGCCTTACAGGGCCAGGGACATCTTAAGGATTTTAGGGGCCCTGTGCCAGACGTATTTTTGGGGCCCCTGTTCGGAACCGTTTCAAATTTAGGATTCTATTTCAGCTCTTTAGTGCCCTCTTTGGCCAGGTCCCTAACAGTGCGCAGGCACACTTCTCCTAATTCTAAATGTGTTTGCATTCAAGGATAGTGGCATGTGCTTCTCAATAACACAGCAGATGCTCACTAACATTACTGAAACTAATCTCTGTGACACCCTCCCGTTTCTCATATGTTTGCTCCTATTTTGATCGATGGTAAACTATTTTTTATGGACTTTGCATCAAAAATGAACTCAACATTTCTCTGTAAAATGTCTTTAATAGACACTCACACATCACTGCCCTTAAAAAATAAATTAACTGAAAATGGTATTTAAAATAACCGGTTTAAGAATTATTGAATTTCATGAGGGCAAGATTCTGCAGAACATGGCTGACTGTATCATTGGGCCCCTGAAAGGCTGGGGCCCTGGGCCAGAGCCCACTTTGCCCATGCTGCAAAGCGTCTCTGTTATAGCATGAGGTTACTCAGAATCTCGCCCAGGTAACACTGTGTAAACTGCCTGGTCTGCTTGCTCTTGGCAGTAGCGAGGTATAACCTGTGTGTAAGTATGGTATGGAGGATTCTTCACCCTCTCCACTTCCGTGGGTGGAGTATGGGGTTGAACACCACGCAAACACAAAATATACAGTGGAACTTCTTTTTAGTGCAATAGAGATCAGTTTATCCTCCTCTATGTTCATTTCAGGGCATGTTCCCCTAATGCCCCTTGTAGCCAGGATTCCCCCCAGTGCAGGAATCCCCTTAGTGCAGTTAAGGGTTTACTTTCTAAACACATTGCGGCATCACACTTTATATCACAGGTGCTGAGAAAATCCTGCCCTGGGATTTCAATGCCACCCACTCCCCACCTCGCCCTTTCTCTGCTTAATTCTTGCTGAATCTGACCCCTTACAGTGCCTAGACGACAGCAGGCACATTCTTCAGGTGCATTATCAGTGGAGACCAATCGGAAAGTGCCTCGTGACGCTCCAGGTCTTTGCCACCTGCTGTTGGTACTTTCAGTTCCAAAGAAGAAGGAAAGGCAGGGACGTGGAAAGGAAGTGAGTTTTGGAAGGCGTGCAGCAGCGAGTTGTCAGAATCGACTGTGCCATGAGCTGGTGCTATCACTATGACCACCCAAAGAGGGCACTGGGGGGCATATTATCAACAAATAGCAATATTTATCGCTAAGTAGGGTTAGCAGCAATTTTTTTATTGCCGCTCATCACAGGATTTTATCGCTGAGATAACGTGCTATTAGCAACTTTTATCTCAAAAGCGATAAAATTCCCGGCGATAGCGTCAACAACCGTGAATATCGCTGAGAATAAAGCAATATTCATGCATTATCGCTAAAAGGGTCTTAGTCATTATATCTACCTCCCATTGGATATAATGGCTAAGAACTCGTCTGAGCAGGTGTTAGTTTTTGGAGATATTCACGCTTAGCGCGACTATTTCCATCGCTACGTCAACCTTATTAATAGGCGATAGCGATGTTAGAGACTGCTTTCAGTCGCTAACAGGTTGCGTACGCCCACTTTGCATGTCATTAGCAATAAATATCGCTGACATGCAAAGCGGGCCCCAAACCGCTCGCTATCGCCTACAAGCTGTCGCTAACTGCTGTTAGCGACAGCTTGCTAATAGGGTGATAGTATTATCGCCGCGTAGCGGCCGAAAACGGCTGCTAAAGCGGCAAAAATTGCCTATCGCTCTCCTTGATATTATGCCCCTGGGTGCGTAGTACAACACTCTAAGGTGGGTGATAAAAACTTCAGCAGTATTCCACTTCAGCATGTTCTTAGAGACATTTCAGAGTGTTCTGTAATACATCACGGTGATATGATGCAGGGTTCACTGTCAAAAGCTTCAAGGATTGCTCTAATGCACTGCCAGCTCTTTGAGGATATTTAGTTCTGGCTGTGCTGTAATGCATTGCAGTAATATAAATTCTGTGTAATGTATGATTTACACGGGCTGGAGCCACTGGCGGCCCATTTGACTCTATCAGTGGCTGGATTTCAGGGTGGGCGAGACAGCCTATTAACAGGGAGAGATGTGCCCACTCTGAGTGCCGAGAAAGGGTCGGGCTCGGATTTCAGAGCTCCTGCACGAGCCAAACCCTGCAAATGTTTGTTAAGTAGCACATACAATAAACATCAGGTAAATTATGATAAAGCTCTTCAAAATTCCAAAAAGTGTGTCTAACATGTGGAAGTTTTGACTTCACATTATAGTGCTGCACTGAGAAATACTAATTAAAAGTGAAACATTGGTTAAGAAGGAGCAGATGATTATAGAGCAATAATATAGGCAATTAAATCAAACAGAATAGTTTATTTTACAGTTGGTATACTCAATTCAAATATTTGAAAGGGCTTTCATACGCGATAATGAGGAAAAAGGAATTTTGGGGAAATATAATCTTTGCCCAGGATCACACAATTTAAGTGGGAAAGTCATGATTTATTGTTTTTTTCTGGATTCACTTTGTAAAAATCAGCAAATAAATGGATATTTTTTTCTTTCCTTAGATTAAGGTAATGTTGCTTCTACTTTGTGCATTTTTCTGTGCCTTTTTTATATAGTGCAAACTCGACATCGGAGAGCTTTACAAGAGAACCACTACATTACGCAAGGTCACATTCATTCGGTCGAGCATAGGCTACTCTTGCGGTCTGTAAAAAAATACTGTATTCAGTCTGCGGGCTGTTAGTATACCCATCTTATGCCATTCGTTCTTTATTGTGCTTGTCTTAAATGTTTCCTTTTTATTGGTGCATTTTTGTAAATGTCTCTCCTTTGAGTGTCTCGTTCCCTCCCAGGCAATTTCACTCAGTGAACACTTTTGTTGACCATCACATCATCGTTATTGCTTCCTTCTGTAACAGCGTGTGATAGTCCCTCCTCCCTTCTCCCTCCTCCTGTCTGGGACTGCCCGCGGCTGGTGACAGAAAGCTCTTTCAGTTGTCTCTAAACACTTCACTGTAAACACAGCCACCAAGAGGCCCCATGTTATGTGATTCACCTTGCAGCAGACTCAGGCCCAGATGCATCAAGCTAAAATCCGCTCGCAAAGGGGAAGATTCTCAGATTCTGCCGGTATTTTTGCATTTGGGATGCATCATCCCAAATGCAAAAATCGTAATTTAAGAAATCGCAAAATTGCGATTATTTTGAATTGCTATTGCATTTAAGGAATCTTGAGATTGCTTAAATGCAATGCATTAAAGTTCAAAAATTCGCGATTTCGCTAATAAGGGGCGCAAATTACCATGGAGTTGAACTTCATGGTAATTTGCAAAAACTTGGAAAAATGCACTAAAGTGTATTTTTCAAAGTTCCATTTTACACACAAACATGCCCTTAGGGCATTGTGTGTGCAAAATGTACCCATATGCAGATTTCAGGGTGCAACAGGGTGTCCTTTTGACACCCTGGCACCCTTGAAATTACAATCTCAATTTGCGATTCTCTAATTGCGAATCACAAATTGAGATTGTCTTCCTATTCATTCCTATGGGACACTAGGCCCATAGGAATGAATAGAGAGGTATTCCTTAATTGCGACTCGCAATTTGCGAGTCGCAATTAAGGAATTTTAAGAAATCGCTATTTTTTAAGCGAGTTCTTCATGCATGGCATTTTGCTATTCCTTATTAGCGAATCCTTATTTTTCCCTAATAAGGAATCGCAAAATGGATGCTTGATGCATCTGGGGTCAGTCTTGAACTCTTCGCAAAGCGTATGTTCCATTGTGTGACGGGTAGCCTCAAAAGTTCAATTTTAGAGATGGCTGCGATGGCACTGCCATGGTATGAGACCACTTGGAGGCAATCTGTCCAGTTATTTACATGCATTTATAATAGGGAAGACCAATGTATCTTGCCCAAAGTATATTCTTATATTGTTAACAGCATTTACCTGTTTTCATGTTTCCCTGGGCAAACATTTACTTTATCTAATGGATGTTGAAATAACTCAGAGCCCACTAATATGAGTTCATAGCATGAACAGGACATGCACTAAGTACTTCCACTTGTGTCCTGTCATGTAGCCTTATTAATGTGCACAAGTGGCAGCCGCCGCCGATCAAAAGAGGTAGGGCAGCCAAGGGTGGGTTTCGGGAGGGGGGAAGAAAGGAAAATAAAATATACTTATTTGCCGCTCTGCTACCGCTGGCACCGCTGGCTACAACGCTGCAAGGGGATGGGCACTCAAGGCACAGGCTCCACACCCAATGTAGACGCTGCTCTCGTAGCATGAGAGCAGTACCAAGATTGGTCTGGGCGGCCTTGTTTGCCACCCAGACAGTGCATCGGAGTCCGTGGCCTTTCTTCAACTCGGCTGTGAACACAGCTTCGTTGGAGAAACATAGGTGCGCATGCCAAATTGCCCGGCCGGCAAAACTGACATGCGCACTTTTAAGTGCCCATCACTCCTCCTCCAATCTATGGCCCGGACTAGACCCGCCCCACCCAATACTCATTCCGATGTCGGACAGCTATAAAAAAAACTATAATGTTGTGCTATCAATATTTTATTTATCATCTGCTGGCTTTGAGCAGTCGGGCCACACACCCTACGACATTACGGAGGAGCCGCCCCTGATGCGCACCTGCCCCACCCACAGAATTCAACGCATAGCACGTGCACACAATACACATTGTTTTCAGTCTTATAAAAATGTGTTTATTTTTTTTCGGATTCGAGCGTGAGCAGGACATGAGCTCAGTAATTCTCTCCAAACACTACTGTGAACACAACCGTCAAGAGGTCCCATGTTATTTGCATCACCTTCGCTTTTTGAAAATACAAATGCATATCAAAGCATGGTTACTGTGCAAAACTTCAAAGCCAATTGTTTTACTTGCTTCTGGCACATGTGAATCTTAGAAACACATGCTCCCACCTCTCCAGTGACTGCTCTGGACAACTCGGAGGCAGGGGGTACAACAGGAGCTGCGGTCTCAGGTCCAGGATAGAATTGCGAACTATAAGCGCCAGGAAAGGGGGTCATTTGCAGAAACCCAGACAACAGGAGGCTCATTCAACCGGCAAGTTTTCATTCAGAGGATGTTCCGTAGTTTTAGCACTGATGCTCTTTACAAGTTCCGACAAAATACTTTAATATTTGGCAGCATGGATTACACTGTGCCTGAAAAGTACGGTTGTATTCACAACGCAAGAGTTGCCTCTCAAATAGCTATTGAATTAAAATTGTTTTTCCAGACGCTGCATTTAAACTGAATGCTTATGTAGGTATTCAGTTGTTATGCAAAATAAAAAACACATGCCTCTGTTTGAGGTAGAGCCTAACTATACCCTTCCGCTGTTGATTTACCATAAAGTTTGATGTCTTTAATGGCTAATGTAATGTAACAGGTAATATACTCCACTTATAAGGTCCCAAAGCCAAGATCTATTGACTTTGCCAGTGCTTATATAGGCCTAGGGAGAATAAATATGTTGCCCACAATCACAGAATGTTAATCTTAGACTTGAACTTGGTTCCCTTGTTCCAAAGTCAGGACCTCTGGCCATAACGCTACATTCTGGGTACAGGGAGAGACAGAAGCCACATGAAAGCTCGGCTCGTTTTGAGCTCGAGGTTCTGACAAGATCTCGAGCCAGTGCCAAGCTTCAGTCTCACTGGTGTAATGAAACTTGAGGGGGGTCCCCTGCAAGGTACCTGAAGGGGCCCCCTCCGGACTAAGTCGGGAGCTCTCCGGCCAAAGTTCTGTGCTGAGGGGGCCCCCTGGAGCTTGGGGCCCCCACACCGCAGGGACCTCTGTTATGCCACTGTTCAGGCTCGAGCCTGACTCAAGCTTTAAGTGGCTCGCCCACCTCTATTGTGACAGACAAGAGATGCAGAGATCTCAGTCATCCATGTATTGACCTACTGCCCTATCTCACTGTGATAGGAACCTGGGCCAAAATGTCACACACAGATCTGTATCATAGGTGCAGTGGCGTCTCGCTGAGGGAGTGCTGAGGGCCGGTGAGGCGGGGTGGGGGAGGGGCAGGGTGGGGGTGGGGTAGTAGACTCTGACATACAGCCAAATGGAGAAAAGTAAGTGTTAGACCTGGCACCATTGGCGTGGGTCTCCCTTCCATTTTTTCTATTGCCTCAGGTATTTTTGCTGGTGTTAGATGCTTTGGGCACGGTGACACTGATATCTAATGCCACAGTGCAAGTGCTCCCTATTGTAAATTGATGTATTAATCAGTGGTTCCATGTTTGGCTATTTGGTTTACTTGTCAGACCCTAGTCTAGTACACTGAGTATGCCCCAGTCGTGTAAATCCAAATGCTGCTGGTGGGCCTGCAGCACTGTTTGTGCAACCCACAGAAGCAGCCTGGTAAAATGTGTCTACTAAGGTCTGCCATTGCAGAGTCTACGTGCAGTCTGGTACTGCCATGCTAACTGGGCAAGTGCACCCACTTGCGAGTCCCTAAACCTTCCCTTTTCTTCATATCAGTCCCCCCTATAGTAGGCCCAAGGGCAGGATGTATTTTGGGTATAAGGTAGGGCAAGCCCTGGTGTGTGTGGCATGTCCTAATAGTGAGTGAATTACAGCCATTTTCGTTTTTCACTATTGCAAGGCTACCTGTTCTCCATAGGCCAGAATGGGCTGTTAGAGTTATTACATTTTATAATCCTGTCTCAGAGAACAAGGTAGAAATTCGAGTTTAGTGTGTAGGCACTCAGAATAATAAAATACATCTTTTAGCGAAGTTGGTTTTAATATTCTGTGTTTGCAATACCACTTTTAGAAAGTAGGTATTTCCTTGTCTAACCAATCAAACCTGCCTCTGCTAGGTTGTGTATTCCTATGTCTGGTTTTGTGAGTGACAGGGCTGGGGAATTCCAGGAGACAGGCTTAAGTCACCCGGTGGTGAATAGAGAGATCTGCATCTAGATGGGAGGGAGGAGTTGCACCTGAACATGAATAGGGCTGTGCCTGCCTTCCACAATGCAGGCTCCACCACCTGTGGGACGTCTGATGTGCTTGCCCTGTGCTGTGAAAGGAAAGGAGAAGTCTGGTAAACAGAGTGCTTCAGAACTGGTTTGGACTGGGCAAAGGCCCCTCTACCCCCAGAGAACAAACGATTTTGGGGTATAAATATTGGGACCCGATCCCATGAAATTAGATCACTTTGGACTACAAGAAGAAACCTTTACTGAGGAGAGGAACCTGAATAAACTGAGGAGAGACTATTCCCAAGCTGAAGTGCCGCTTGGGGGATTGGCCTACAGTGGCTGTCAAAGGAAGGAGAAAGGAACTTTGTGTGCTTTGCTTTCAACTTGTGAAGGATCTCCAAGGGTTTGGAAAAGAGCTTGCCTCCTGCTGTAGTCTCAGGGACAACAGACTTCACCCCCCAGCTCCCCAGAATTCTTGTGGAAGTACCTGCTGCTGTTTTAGGCCTTCTGAGGGATGGCGTGTCACAAGGAGCTGGAAGCCCGACTCAACGAGAAGAAGCGCGTTGCCGTCGCTGTGCCTGCCGTCACAACTCCGTAGGAGGGTGTCGGCGCTGGAACTGTCGCACTGCACCGCATCGGAGAGAAGCGCGCCGCAACAAAGAGGAAGCCTGTCGCCGTCGCTGCTGCTGCCGTCGCAACTCCGAAGGAGGGTGTGGACGCTGTAGTTGTCGCACTGCACCGCATCACGAGTAGAATCTCGCAACGAGGTCAGAGCGCGTTGCCGTCGCTGTGCCTGCTGTTGCAACTCTGAAGGAGGGTATCTCCGCTGGAACCGTCGCATTGCACCTCATCGACCAAGAGCACCTCGCATCTCCGAGAAGCGCGCCGCCATCGGAGCTGCTGCCGTCGTATCTTGGATCTCACCGCTGTATGTGTCCCATCGAGTGGAAGCTTCATGCATCGTGGGAGAAGAGCATCGCCGCTGGAGCTGTTGTCGTCGCATTGTAAGGGTGTCGCTGCTGCAGCTCACGCATCGAACTGAGAACTTCTCGCATCCCCGAGTAGCGTGCCGCATCTGGAAGATCTTCACGTCTTCATTTCTTTGTATCTGAACATTGCTGCATTTCCCATCGCTGAGACATTGGTTGTCGTGGAAGCTCAATGCAACCTAAGGTACATTGACGCAGAGTGTCACATCTAATAACTGAACTGAACTTAGCTTAAATCTACCATCTTAAAGTAATCATAGTGTAATCATGTGTATTTTTGTCATTTATTGTCTTGTGGTAAATCTATATAAAGTCTACTTATTTTTGATATAAAACCTGTGTGGTGTCCATTTGTAGTATTGTCACTGGGTTACTGTATGTGGTCACAACTGCTGAACTTACAACGCCTCTGAGTAAAGCCCTTCTGCTCGTGCCAAGCTACCAAGGGGGTTAGCGGGGGTTATTTTAGGAGTGTATCCCCTTACCCTTACTAGAGGAGAGGGTCCCTATTTGTCACAAGTACCTACCTGTGCCAACTAGAGAACCCGAAATCTAACAGTAAGTAAAGAAATAAAACAATTTACCTTGCGTGCGCTGCATCGCCGAGTTGGCGATGCAGCGCGCACATGGTAAATAGTTGTATTTATTTATTTACTATGTTTATTCCATTCCGCCATATGTCAGAGTTCACTACCCCCCCTCCACACTGCCCCTCCCCCGTTCCACCGGCCACCAGCACTCCCGCAGCGAGCTGCCACTGCATAGGTGCAGTTTCCACTGAACATACTCATCGGATCAGGAGGATGTCTCGTTTGCAGGATATACACAGATCTCTGCCACTGATGCACTGAGTGACTGACAATAGACACTGTGGTCTTCAAGCTACCTATATTAAAAGATGCTTCTCTCTCAAACCTAGCACAATTTAGCAATCTCTCACGTAATCTTTGATGCTCTCCTCCGCCAACTGTCTGTCCCTCTCCTCCCTGTCTCATGCTCTTTCCTGCTCTCTCCTCTATTACTCCCTCTATCAACCCTTTCTCTCCCTTCAACCCTTCACTCTCATTCGTGCTTTCTCTGAACAATTCAGACCAGCAGGGTTACTCTCGGTCACAACGAGTTCTCGGTTCGCTCAGGGCCTGTATCACACTGAGTAGCATCTTCACACCTGTGCCCTGCATGGGGTGCAGTTTCTCGCTCGACGTCTTATTCCGGGGTTTTGTCGCAGCATTTCCTGCCAGGGAAGGGACTCTAGCCCCTTTGTACCAGGCGTCTACCACATTTCTATATCTGTCCTCTCCCTTGAATGGTCTTCCAACACGAATTAAAAGTCTTTTTTTCCAAAAGGCACTATGTTTTTAAAAATAGTAGAACAAAGGCAGGAGTAAGGCTGTCTGGTGTAAGCACCAGCAGTTTCCAGTGAGTAAACCCAGGTTGTATGTGTATTTTTGAAGGTCATCACGCTCTGACGGTAATGGATGCAATTACATTTAATTGCAGCCATATATTGTCTCCCAGGCTCTAACCCTGCAAACCAACACAATCAACATATTCACATCGTACCAAAAAGCAGGCTCCCAGTGACCTGGGGGGGAATGGGTGCCTCTGTTGCAACTGGCCGCTGTCTGTCTGCGGTCCATCTGCTCCTGTCTGCCAACAACTCAGGACAGCACTCCCAGCCGCGGTCGGTAGTGGCAGTACCTGCCGGGCGGTGATGTGGGGAGGGAAGGGGCAGGTTGGGGGGTAGTAAACTATGGATTATGGTGGTTTACAGGTAAGTAAACATATAAATAAATAAAACAAATTTTGTTGTACGCACTGCAACGCATTTGGGGATGCAGTGCACTCAACGAAATTGGTTTTATACTCCCACTACCGACCGCGGCTGAGCACTCCCCCTCCTCCTCAGCTTTAAGTGGGATGAAAAAACTGGGGGGGTCACATAAAGGGGCGTGGCCAATGTAATTAAGGGTGTGGCTTAAAAACACCTGAGCTAAAAAAATCTGTCTTTAGCATAGTGTGCCACCAAGCTTGCATTTTGCTGTTTCTATAATTGCATCCAGATATCATAACAAGTAACATAATACCTACAACAAGTCAGGACTATTGGCTTTGTCAATGGTTGTTAGTTGCATAAGATAAATAAGCAGCAACTATGGCTGTATATAATATTAAAACGGCTTCCACTTAAAGCCCTGATGACACCACCACAATGTTGCTGGTCCTTTGTTTCAAAAAGAGAAGAGAAATCCAGAGAGAAAATTACTCCCTTTAAAGGATTTCCTTTCCTCTACAATGCTCACCTGCCATGCCGTCAAGTCGTAACCTCTCCACTAGTGAAATGTGAGCAGTGTACATCGATGTGCCTGCTGTCACCGCAGTCTCGAAAAAAACAGACCGCCTTTGCCAGGGCACAAAACAGAGCACGATAGAGACCCTTTTTGAGTACCCCTTTAAAAAACTGCTGGAGCTCAGACCCGGTGAGACCCGGCCCACTTAAAGCCCTGGCCAAAGGTAAGATTAGTGAAACAATGCGTTTTTTGAATAAAAAATATAGAAATGTAGTAGTAGAAATAAAATATCTTTCTTTAACATGAAATGAATGTTTGGGGGTGTTTTTCCCATTGGTTCCTGCCCACATTAACCTCTGCACATAACAACAGCACAGCATAACAACTTAAAATCAGTCCACTACTATGAACATGGACATTTTGATATCTAGTGCTTCGACTAGTTGGAAAATTCATGAATTCAGTGGTATCTAAATTGCAAACTATGCACCTCACCAGAAAACAATCTCTGTAGCTGTTCACAGACAGCAAACAATGTTGAGCTTACTTCCCCTTACGTACCAAGCCCAAACACTACACAGATGACTGTCCGAAAAGAGTCGGAGGGATTCATCACGGCAAGAGGAGAAATCAGAGCAATGCTATTACTGGTAGGTAAATGTGGGAAACATCTATAAGAACACAGTCATTACAATGCACAACCTTTACAACGCAGCTGTTACAACGTGACTGCCTTTACATCGCATGCCATTACAACACAGCCATTACAATGCATGTCACTACAAAGCATGCCATTACAACGCATACCATTACTACGCATGCCATTACAACGCATTATAAGGTAAGTAGTGGAGATTTTTAAAGTTTTAGGGTGGGTATGGGTTTTGTGGTACATGGGAATCAACATTTTTACCCCTACGCTATCCAACCCTTTCCCTACTATTCCAATCACTGGAGTAGGAATAGTAATTTTTACCCCTACACTACCCATCATGTAGCCTACTGTTGCCCTAAAAGTAGTATGCGTTGTAATGGAATACATTGTAAATGTAGTTTCTAAAAATGCGTTATAATGGCATGCGTTGTAAAAACATTAATTGTAAAGGTAGTTGTAAACGCATGTGTTGTAAATGCTTGAGTTGTAATGTCATACATTTGGTAAATGCAGCATTACCCATTTGTCCCCTCTGTGATGAATCACATATTGAGATGTAGCCAAGCCAAGAAACCTCTCGCCTTGATAGTTGATGAAGATGCAACAGAAGCCACCTTGATTACATCTTGCAATACATCAGTAACGAACATCGCCTGATGTTTCATATGTATGAAGACAATGGTCACATTTGAACCCTCCTGCATGGCTTCTGCCAGATCCTCAATATCCTTCACCAAGGACTGACCTGTCAGTGCCTTACACGATACTGCCCTGAGCACCAAATTAGAGGCAGTGAAAGACTTCTAAAGTCCACCATCCACGTTGTGGTTCACACGACCCAAGGGAAAACAGTCATCTGGATTTAAAGATGGCAGGGGTCAGGATGGATTCAACCATGATGGAATCTGGCAACAGCTTATCCACTTCCACCAAGGTTTAGGATTTTCGAAGAAAATGGGTATGTCCAGGCTCTTCCCAGGACCTTAAATTCAACACCTTAATTTTGGAGTGCAATGGCAAAGAACGCTTAGAGATTGCAGAAAAAAGTTCCTCAGTATTCCCCTCCACCAGAGGTGGCACCATGCCCAGATTGTCTCTGGTATGCAACGGATTGTCCACCAGTTCCCTCTGGATATGAACTTTCCACCGGGTACCACATGTCTCTTTGGCTTAGAGACATCAGATGATTCAGTATCCTCATCTTTATCCAACAGTACGCTTAGCCTTATGTTTGGCAGACATGGCTTTTGCAACTGCAGCATCAATCATTGCCTGTACCTCCAAGGCTGGCATAGACACTGAAGCCCCATCCAGGGCACTATCAGAAACCCTTTCTGGCAGATCATGATGATAATCACTCTACCTTTCTGAATCAGGGGACAGTGAGCTTCTCCTCTTCGCAGCTTGCTTCTCCATCGCAACCAATACAGTTACCTACAGCCCAATAGAAATAGGACCTAAAAGGCCACCTCTGAAGGAAAATTCCTCCGCCCGCCGCCCCCATTGGCAAAGGTGGCGGAAAAGTATAACATCACTATCCTGTCATATGCGGAAGACACACAATTGGTGCTTTCACTGTTGCAATCCCCCTCGACATCGGCCACAAATTTTGCCTCCGGTCTTCCAGATGTATCCTTATGGATGACCAATAACTGCTTAAAGTTAAATGGCAGTAAGACTGAAATTCTAGTAGTAGGGAAATCCCCCTCCATCTGGTAATCGGTGTGGTGGCCACAATCGCTAGCCCCCCCACCCTACCCCCTCCCCAAGTATTCAGGTTAAGAACTTGGAGGTGTGGTTAGATTCTAATCTTTCCTTTGAGGCTCAGACCAAAAAGGCAGCAGGGAAATGCTTTGGAGTCCTACCCATATTATGGAAGACTCTAGACGTGCTCCCCATATCTGCAAAAAGAACCCTAGTCCATGCATTGGTAAACTTCAACCTGGGCTATGAAAATATTTTATATTTGGGAGCCACTGAAAAGTGCCTGCTAAGGCTAGGCTAAAGCGGCACGTATATATGAGTTTGGAGGTAAGGCTGGGAAGTTACTAGCTTGGCTGGAATAGCGGGAGGAGGGGCAGAGGTGGATCAGGGGTCTTGAGTGTGAAGATGGGTCCCTGGCGGAGACCCCAGAGGAAGTTGCTGGAGTGATGGCTGTCCATAAGATTGAGGTGTACATTTCACAGGCCCCAAGGGATATGGACAGTCTGTCGGCATTTGTCCAAGACCTCACAGAGCTGACACTAGTGGAGGATGATCAGGCATCCCTAGATGAGGATATTTCAGACTCTGAGATAGCTGAGGCCCTTATGAAGAAAGGCTTAGCCTTAGGCCCCAATGGCTCCCCACTGAGTTTTTCAAGTTAAGGTTAATGTTAATGTTTATGTTAATAAAAATTTAGAGAGCGCATGTATGCCGGGTGGCTTCATGGCGCTAAAAGGCTTCAAATATAGTCAAATATGGACATAAGATCTAGGTTTGTGCAAATAGTCAGGTGTTCAGGGATTTCCTAAATTGCAGGAGATCTGTGCAGGACCGAATTTCCTACGGGAAGGAGTTCCACAGTTTGGGGGCAGGAGTGGCAAATGTTCGGCCTCCTTACGGATCAGGTGATACCCTAGTTGGGGGATCAATAAAAGGACACCAAGAAGAAGGGATCATTCCCGGAAGACCTACGGCACCCACTGATAGTTCCCATCTATAAGGATAAGAAACCAAGGGAGGACTGGGCGTCCTACCGTCCAATATCCTAGATCGATGTGGAGGTGAAGGTTTTAGCGTAGGTGCTTGTGGATTGGCTTCAGCAGGTGGTGGACACCCCGGTATAGGTAGATCAATCAGGCTTTATACCCCACAGGGTGACGCAGCATAATCTCTGGTGGGGGTTTGGGTGTCTGGTGCGCAGTTTTCAGATCAGGGAGTTGGCGGTAATATTGTCACTAAATGCCAAAAAGGCATTTGATTCCTTGGAATGGCTATACCAGTAGGTGGTCGTAGAGAAGATGGGACTCAGAGTTTCATCTTGGGGTGGGTCTAACTGTTATAACAAGATCTCATGGCCCAAGTGAAAATAAATGGAGAGCTGTCAGGAGACATACATTTTAGGAGAGGCACTAGACAGGAGTGTTTTCTGTCGTCACTACTGTTCATGGTGGCTTTCAAATCACTGAAGAATTGGATCTGGAGAGATACCCAGATTAGAATCCTGCGTTGTGACTCAGGATGGGAGAACGGGATATCTCTCTACACAGATGACATTTTACTGTACCTTGTGGGGTACACCCATTCCCTAATACGGGTGCTGGAAATCCTATGGGTGTATGGGGAATATACTGGTTTGCGTATTAATTGGGGGAAATCCGTAGTATTCCCCCTGACGGAGAGTTGCCCTTCAACGCAGAGTCCCCCACTCCGATGGGAACTGGATAGATATAGGTACTTAGGGATCTTCATCACGTCAAACTGTGAGCATTTTATTACAGACCATTCTGGGTGGGGTACTAGAGAAGTATAAACAGGATGTTGGCCACTGGCAACCCCTCCCGCTATTCAACCGTGGTTGGACAGTGTTGTTCTAAAATGATTTAACTCCTGTAGTTCTTATATGCTCTTCAAAACATTCCCTATGCTGTACTGGATAGAGTATTTACCCAGGTGGATGGGGTTACAAGAATTCTGCTCTGGGATGGGGAAGCCCCTAGGATAGCTCTAAAGACATTAACCATAAAATCCTGGCATGGGTGCATTGCTTTTCTACATTTACAACTATACTATTTATTTAACAGTTTTATTTAACGCTAGATAGACTCAAAAACATCAGAGCACTTTGCAACTGTAAATGTTCATATCAGAGATAACAAGTATACAGAGATCTGCTGAGTCACATCAAATCACACCAGTGGGTCAAGCACGAGGGAGGAAAAATGACAAGGACATATCAAGGTATCGCGAGGACTTTGGGTTGAGAGCCTGTCAAGTCGGATGATAGATGACGTGCTAGTTGAGTTGCCGGCTTTAGATGAGGTCCTGTAGTTGCCTCTTGAAGCTTAAGAAAGAAAGGTTCATTCTGAACTAGGATGGACTTACAAATTTTTGGGGAGCACTGGCTCGAGAAAGAGTGTGCCTGAGCTTTCTGTTTGTGGGCTTTAGATGGAATGAGGAGCAGGGTATTTGAGCTTATTGTATTGGACTGATGTTAAATTGTTATGCTGTGCTGTTGTTATGTGCAGAGGTAAAAGTGGGCAGGAACCAATGGGAAAAACATCCCAAACATTTATTTCATGTTAAAGAAACATATTTTATTTCTACTAATACATTTCTATATTTTTTATTTAAAAAACTAATTGTTTCGCTAATCTTACCTTTGGCCAGAGCTTTAAGTGGGCCGGTTCTCACCGGGTCTGAGCTCCAGCAGTTTTTTAAAGGGGTACTCGAAAAGGGTCTCTATTGTGCTCTGTTATGTGCCATGGCACAGGCGGTCTGTTTTTTTCGAGACAGCGGTGACAGCAGGTACATCGATGTACACTGCTCACATATCACTAGTGGAGAGGTTACGGCTTGACGTCATGCCAGATGAGTATTGTAGAGGAAGGGAAATCCTTTAAAGGGAGTCATTTTCTCTCTGGATTTCTCTTCTCTTTTTGAAACAAAGGAGCAGCAACATTGTGGTGGTGTCACCAGGGCTGTAAGTGGAAGCTGTTTCAATATTATATGCAAGGCATAGTTGCTGCTTATTTATCTTATGCAACTAACAACCATTGACAAAGCCAATAGTCCTAACGTATTGTAGGTATTATGTTACTTGTCGTATCATATCTGGATGCAATTATAGAAACAGCAAAATGCAAGCAGGGCGGCACACTATGCTAAACACAGATTTTTTTAGCTCAGGTGTTTTTAAGCCACACCCTTAATTACATTGGCCACGCCCCTTTATGAGACCCCCCCAGTTTTTTCATCCCACTTAAAGCTGAGGAGGAGGGGGAGTGCTCAGCCGCGGTCGGTAGTGGGAGTATAAAACAAATTATGTTACGTGCACTGCCTCCCCAAATGCGATGCAATACGCACAACAACATTTGTTTTATTTATTTATATGTTTACATACCTGTAAACCTCCGTAATCCATAGTATACTACCCCCCCACCCCGCCCCTTCCCTCCCCACATCACCGCCCGGCAGATACTGCCACTACCGACCGCGGCTGGGAGTGCTGCCTGAGTTGTTGGCAGACAGGAGCAGATGGACCGCAGACAGACAGCGGCCAGTTGCAACAGAGGCACCCATTCCCCCCCAGGTCACTGGGAGCCTGCTTTTTGGTACGATGTGAATATGTTGATTGTGTTGGTTTGCAGGGTTAGAGCCTGCTTGGGAGACAATATATGGCTGCAATTAAGTGTAATTGCATCTATTACCGTCAGTGCGTGATGACCTTCAAAAATACACATACAACATGGGTTTACTCACTGGAAACTGCCGCTGCTTACAACACACAGCCTTACTCCTGCCTTTGTTTGACTATTTTTAAAAACATAGTCCCTTTTGGAAAAAAGACTTTTAATTCGTGTTGGAAGACCATTCAAGGGGGAGGACAGATATAGAAATGTGGTAGACGCCTGGTAGAAAGGGGCTAGCGTACCTTCCCTGGCAGGAAATGCTGCGAGAAAGCCCCGTAATAAGTAGCGAGCGAGAGACTGCACCCCATGCAGGGCACAGGTGTGAAGATGCTACTCAGTGTGAAACAGGCCCTGAGCGAACCGAGAACTCGTTGTGACCGAGAGTAACTCTGCTGGTCTGAATTTTTCAGAGAAAGCACGAATGAGAGTGAAGGGTTGAAGGGAGAGAAAGGGTTAATAGAGGGAGTAATAGAGGAGAGAGCAGGAAAGAGCATGAGACAGGGAGGAGAGGGACAGACAGTTGGCGGAGGAGAGCAACAAAGATAACGTGAGAGATTGCTAAATTGTGCTAGGTTTGAGAGAGAAGGATCCTTTAATATAGGCAGCTTGAACACCACAGTGTCTATTGTCAGTCACTCAATGCATCAGTTGCAGAGATATGTGTATATCTTGCAAAGGATACATCCTATTGATCCGATGAGTATGCTCAGTGGAAACTGCACCTATGAAGTCGCAGCTCGCTGTGGGAGTGCTGGTAGCCGGTGGAACGGGGGAGGGGCAGGGTGGAGTGGGGGTAGTGAACTCCGACATACGGCGGAATGGAATAAACATAGTAAATATATAAATAAAACTATTTACCATGTGTGCGCTGCATCGCCAACTCGGCGATGCAGCGCACGCAAGGTAAATTGTTTTATTTATTTACTTACCGTTAGATTTGGGGTTATCTAGTTGGCACAGGTAGGTACTTGTGACTAATAGAGACCCTCTCCTCTAGTCAGGGTAAGGGGGTACACTCCTAAAATAGCCCCCGTTAACCCCCTTGGTAGCTTGGTACGAGCAGACAGGCTTTACTACAGAGGCGTTGTAAGTTGTTGTGACCACATACAGTAACCCAGTGACAACACTACAAATGGACACCACACATATTTTTTGTAAATAAGTAGACTTCATATAGATTTACCACAAGACAATAAACAACGAAAATACACACTATGATTACTTTAAGATGGTTGATTTAAGCTTAGTTCAGTTCAGTTATTAGATGCAACACTCTGCGTCAATGTACCTTAAGTTGCGTTGAGCTTCCACGACAAGCAATGTCGCAGCGATGGGAAATGCAGCAAAGTTCAGATACAAGCCAAGAAACCTTTCGCCTTGATAGTTGATGAGGATGCCACAGACGCCACCTTGATTACATCTTCCAATACATCAGTTACATACATCGCCTGATGTTTCATATGTATGAGGACAATGGTCACATTTGAACCCTCCTGCATGCCTTCTGCCAGATCCTCAATATCCTTCACCAGGGACTGACCTGTCAGTGCCTTACACAATACTGCCCTGAGCACCAAATTAGAGGCAGTGAAAGACTTCTAAAGTCCACCATCCACTTTGTGGTTCACACGATACAAGGGATAACAGTCATCTGGATTTAAAGACAGCAGCGGTCAGGATGGATTCAACCATGACGGAATGTGGCAACAGCGTGTCCACTTCCACCAAGGTTTAGGATTTTTGTAGAAAACGGGTATGTCCAGGCTCTTCCTAGGACCTTAAATTCAACGCCTTAATTTTGGAGTGCAATGGCAAAGAACGCTTAGAGATTGCAGTGAACGTTCCTCAGTATCCCCCTCCACCAGAGGTGGCACCATGCCCAGATTGTCTCTGGTATGCAACGGAATGTCCACCAGTTCCCTCTGGATATGAACTTTCCACCGGGTACCACATGTCTCTTTGGCTTAGAGACATCAGATTATTCAGTATCCTCATCTTTATCCAGCAGTACGCTTAGCCTTATGTTTGGAAGACATGGCTTTTGCAACTGCAGCATCAATCATTGCCTGTACTTCCAAGGCAGACACAGACACTGAAACCCCATCCGGGGCACTATCAGAAACCCTTACTGGCAGATCATGATGATAATCACTCTCTTTTTCTGAATCAGGGGACTGTGAGCTTCTCCTCTTCGCAGATTGCTTCTCCATCGCAACCAATACAGTTACCTACAGCCCAATAGAAATAGAACCTAAAAGGCCACCTCTGGAGGAAAATTCCTCAGCCCCGCCGGCTCCATTGGCAAAGGTGGCGGAAAAGTATAACATCACTATCCTGTCAAATGCGGATGACACACAATTGGTGCTTTCACTGTTGCAATCCCCCTCGACTTCGGCCACAAATTTCGCCTCTGGTCTTCCAGATGTATCCTAATGGATGACCAATAACTGCTTAAAGTTAAATGGCAGTAAGACTGAAATTCTAGTGGTAGGGAAATCCTCCTCCATCTGGTCATCGGTGTGGTGGCCACAATCGCTAGCCCCCCACCTCCTCCCCAAGTATTCAGGTTAAGAACTTGGAGGTGTGGTAAGATTCTAATCTTTCCTTGAGGCTCAGACCAAAAAGGCAGCAGGGAAATGCTACGGAGTCCTACCCATATTACGGAAGACTCTAGACGTGCTCCCCATATCTGCTAAAAAAAATCCCTAGTCCATGCATTGCTAACCTCCAACCTGGGCTATGAAAATGTTTTATATTTGGGAGCCACTGAAAAGTGTCTACTAAGGCTAGGCTAAAGAGGCACGTATATATGAGTTTGGAGGTAAGGCTGGGAAGTTATTAGCCTGGCTGGAATAGCGGGAGGAGGGGCAGAGGTGGATCAGGGGTCTGGAGTGTGAAGATAGGTCCCTGGCGGAGACCCCAGAGGAAGTCGCTGGAGTGATGGCTGTCCATAAGATTGAGGTGTACATTTCACAGGCCCCAGGGCATATGGACAATCTTTCGGCATTTGCCCAAGACCTCACAGAGCTGACACTAAAGGAGGAGGATCAGGCATCCCTAGATGAGGATATCTCAGACTCTGAGATAGCTGAGGCCCTTATGAAGAAAGGCTCGGCCTTAGGCCCCAATGGCTCCCCACTGAGTTTTTCAAGTTAAGGTTAATGTTTATGTTAATAAAAATTTAGAGAGCGCACGTACGCCGGGTGGCTTCATGGCGCTAAAAGGCTTCAAAAATAGGGACATAAGATCTAGGTTTGTCAGGTGTTCAGGGATTTCCTAAATTGCAGGAGATCTGTGCAGGACCGAATTTCCTACGGGAAGGAGTCCCATAGTTTGGGGGCAGGAGTGGCAAATCTTCGGCCTCCTTACGGATCAGGTGATACCCTAGTTGGGGGATCAATAACAGGACACCAAGAAGAAGGGATCATTCCCGGAAGACCTACGGCACCCACTGATAGTTCCCATCTATAAGGATAGGAAACCAAGGGAGGACTGCGCGTCCTACCGTCCAATATCCTAGATCGATGTGGAGGTGAAGGTATTAGCGTAGGTACTTGTGGATTGGCTTCAGTAGGTAGTGGACACCCCGGTATAGGTAGATCAATCAGGCTTTTTCCCCCACAGGGTGACGCAGCATAATCTCTGGTGGGGGTTTGGGTGTCTGGTGCACAGTTTTCAGATCAGGGAGTCGGTGGTAATATTGACACTCAATGCCAAAAGGCATTCGATTCCTTGAAATGGCTATACCAGTAGGTGGTCGTAGAGAAGTTGAGACTCAGAGTTTCTACTTGGGGTGGGTCTAACTGTTATAACAAGATCCCATGGCCCAAGTGAAAATAAATGGAAAGCTGTCAGGAGATATATTAGGAGAGGCACTAGACAGGAGTGTTTTCTGTCAACACTACTGTTCATGGTGGCTTTCAAATCACTGAAGAATTGGATCTGGAGAGATACCCAGATTAGAATCCTGCGTTGTGACTCAGGATGGGAGAACGGGATATCTCTCTACACAGATGACATTTTACTGTACCTTTTGGGGTACACTCATTCGTTACGATGGGTGCTGGAAATCCTACAGGTGTATGGGGAATATACTGGTTTGCGTATTAATTGGGGGATATCCGTAGTATTCCCCCTGACGGAGAGATGGGAACTGAATAGATTTAGGTACTTAGGGATCTTTATCACCTCAAACTGTAAGCATTTTATTACAGACCGTTCTGGGTAGTGTGCTAGAGAAGTTTAAACAGGATGTTGGCCACTGGCAACACCTCCCGCTATTCATCCGTGGTTGGTCAGTGTTGTTTTAAAATGATTTAACTCCTGAAGTTCTTATATGCTCTTCAAAACATTCCCTATGCTGTACTGGGTAGAGTATTTACCAAGGTGGATGGGGTTACAAGAATTCTGCTCTGGGATAGGGAAGCCCCTAGGATAGCTCTGAAGACATTAACCATAAAATCCTGGCATAGTTGCATTGCATTTCTACATTTACAACTATACTATGTATTTAACAGTTTTATTTAATGCTAGCTAGACTCGAAAGCATGAGAGCACTTTGCAACTGTAAATGTTCATATCAGAGATAACAAGTATACAGAGATCTGCTGAGTCACATCAAATCACACCAGTGGGTCAAGCACGAGGGAGGAAAAATTACAAGCACATATCAAGGTATAGCGAGGACTGGGGGTTGAGAGCCTGTCAAGTCGGATGATAGATGACGTGCTAGTTGAGTTGCCGGCTTTAGATGAGATCCTGTAGTTGCCTCTTGAAGCTTAAGAAGGAAAGGTTCATTCTGAACTAGGATGGAGTTACAGATTTTTGGGCAGCACTGGCTCGAGTAAGAGTGTGCCTGTGTTTTTTGTTTGTGGGCTATCGATGGAATGAGAAGCAGGGTATTTGAGCTTCTTAGGTTTCTCCCCTGACCTGCCCTTTTTAGTTTTGAAGCTAGGTAAGCTGGTGTCACAGTGTGAAAGGCTTGGTGAGTAAGTAAGCAGTTCTGAAGCAACAGCGAGCTTCAATCGGGAGCCACTTCACTTCTTTCAGGGCGGTGTTATGTGGTCATATTTTTATGTTTCTGTGACTTCTCTGGCTGCTGCATTGAGAGTGGTTCTAAGGGGTGCAAGATGGTATTTAGCCCTGCCTCTGAGGGTGGCATTCCAGAGGTACCAATCCAGGCACAACCATAGCAGTGGATGTTTTCAGAACAGGTAAAGCCTTCCCTAACGGCAGACAGTAGTGCAATGGGTCCACTGGGACACATGCGCTACGTTTATGGGGGCAAGGGGATGTGGGGGCTACCAACACCAAAGACACAGGTACTCAGGAGTTGATGAGGAATGGAGAGTCTCCCTGGCTGGAGGGGATGGATCATGCTGCCGACCCCTTTGTTAGAGGCGAATGCACTGAAGAAACTTAGGAATATAGAGGGTTATAGAAAATAGGACAACATGGGAATCTCGAAGGTGGGCGTTGTGTGGCGAGAGGGCAGGCTGATCACGTTCGAGGAACTACAAACAGAATATGAGATATCAAACAGCCAATACCTCAAGTACCTCCAGATGCAACACATATTTAAGAGATGTGGCCCCCTATTGAACGACCAGTTGGAAGAATCCCAGCTGGAATGTAGGGTGCTTTTGGCCCCCTTGCATGGACATGCTATTTCCTTGAGATATACTATTTTATTGGAGCACAATCTCCCAGACCTGACCTCTCTCAGGGACCGTTGGGAACGAGATCTGGGAATCTTGGAGAATGGCACCTAGGGCAAGGCCATTTGATATTATATGAGGTGGTGAGAAAGGCTAGGTTTTGTTTGGTTCAAATAAGAGCTCCTCCATAGGATTTACCTTACAAGGGAATGCCTATACAAACTGGGGCGATGTGACTCATACCTCTGTCTTACAGGGTGCGGGTGACCAGAGACGCTATTCCACACACTGTGGAAATAAACCACTTGTTCAAAAATACTGGCGCCGGGTGGGTCAAGGATATCAGAGGTGATGGAAACCATTGTTAGCTTATACCA
This sequence comes from Lissotriton vulgaris, assembly GCF_964263255.1. NCBI lineage: Eukaryota > Metazoa > Chordata > Amphibia > Caudata > Salamandridae > Lissotriton > Lissotriton vulgaris. Next base: position 188,827,571 of record NC_141688.1, on the reverse strand, counting down.
ACAACTGATGACATTGAGTATATGGGGGGGAGTAGACCGTAGAGAAATGTGCCATACTTTTCTGCAATGTGGCCTTCGAGGTGGCACGGAGAGATCTAGCCAGGTGATGGGGAAGTCTGGTCCTGCCAACGCTGTGGGAGTGGGAATTAAATCTCAATTGGTGCATGAAAGCACAGGAACTAGTGCATATCTCTAGAGGACGCCCCGAGAAGTATGACATTTTTTTAAATCCATGCCGGGAAATAGAAAACAGTGGTTTAGGGGCAAGGGCCTCTAGTTACAGAGTTTCCGGGCCCAAAAGAGATCCAAAAGGGCAGGAAGGTGGGACTGGATGGTCACCCTGAGTAGTATGGGCTGAGCCATACGCCAGTAGATGGGTGAGGGAACCTCAGTTTGGGTAGTGATTCTGATAAGAAATGTATCTAGTGGACTGCTAATGTGTGTTACATAATGAAAAAGATGGCTGTCAGGCCCAAAGTAAGGCCTAGATAACAAGAGTCAAGAAAACATAGTTCCAGGTGTCATAGGAAGTTTGTTTCAAAGATTACAGCATAATATAGGTGTATACATGTATAATCAAGAGTAAAACTACATTCTGCAAACTGTATATGATGCACAAAAATATAAATGCACAAAAGCACTGGGAGGCAGGGCAGAGAGCTGGAGAAGGTTAGTCCATGTGGTGCATGGCCTGCTATGACTCCTCTATGCCCACGTGGCTGTTGAAAGCAGGGGCCGATGATTTGGGTGTGCTATATATAGCATAACATGGTAGACTGATGACAGTGAATAATGGGGATGTTGAACATCTTGGATTTTCAGCAAATCATACACAACTCAAGCTTAATTCCCATTTATTTGATGTTACTGAAAAAAATATATCTGTTATTGACAAGCAAATATATAAAAGGTCACAATACATTTTATGTAAGGAACTGTTCAGTGTTTTTCCCATAGGACCAGGATGTTTGTCAAGTTCAAGTTCAAGAAAGACTTTATTCGGTTCAATTACAAAAACCATAAAAGTACAGAACATATAAAAATTGGTCCGCAGGTCACCAGGCAGCATAACAACATAAAAATCCAATATATGAAAAAGAAGGGAGTACCCGTTAAAATATGCAACACATGATGCCAAAGTTTAAAAACGGCGATATGTACAACATTCTATAAATAAAAGAGCAATATAAAAGATTTAGATTAAAACTTGATTCAAGTTACAATAGTCAATATTTACATTAAATCATCTAGGACGAGTTGATCTTTTTACTAAGTCTCACCGCTATGGTTAAGAATTTAGCTATATTGTAGATTTCCCATATATCTGCTAATAGTTGAAGATGCAGTAAAGCTGGCTTAACTTGCCTAAACCCTTTCCCCTTTAACAAGGGTATGATAAACTTTTTCCTAATGTCCTTAAAGTGATCACAAAAAACAAAAAGTGAATAGTAGCCATAATTAAACAACCGTCACATTTGCACAAATCTAGATCCAGTTGCTTGGTCCATCCAGGGCGGCCTAAAATTAATAGATGGATTTTATTCAGTCGGAACTTGGTTAGAAGATACCTGTGGTTTGAGTTGTTGACAACCTTTAGGTAGAGTTCCAAATCGTGACCAGGGGAACAATCAGTTGTTGAGTCCTAACAGAAGGCTTTAACAGCTCCATGCCTTCTCTATCCATCCCTCTGTTCAGCCAAAAAGTGTTTCTAACCCACTTCAAATCACCTTTCACCAGTTTAGATGGTTTGTTAAACAATTCAGGCCGACCCATCTTTACACATGTTTGTTGTACGTATTTTAACCAGGGGATCTTGTCCCAGTGATCTAGCATTAGGCAATCCTTCAAAATTTCGTGATTCACTTCAAGCTCCAGGTTAAGCCAGACTGATATCCATTTTAAGAGGGGGGCCATAGCGATTCGATCCTCCAAATAATCCACGCCGCATTCCTAGTGGACTATGAAGCTGCCCGTGGATCTTGGGAGAGAAAGAATCATTTTAAGGAAGTTGTCTTCTGTTACCTGTAGCAATTTAACTGGCCTAAAGCCCCACAAATCTGCACCATACATGGCGATGGCAATACATTTAGCAGCGTATACCTTAAGAACCGCCTCAAGGGGTTTCACCCCTAGTTTACGTGAGAAGCCCAGCAGCGCCGAAATAGAGCGAGCCAGGACCTTTTTTTTCTCCAACATTTGGGGGTGCCAAGTGGAACAATCGTCAAAGACGACCCCCAGGTAGGGGAATCTAGAGACTTTTGTCAGCTTGTGTCCATTACAATGCAGAGTCATTACATTTTTTTTGGCCTTCCCTTTCTGGCCCACCACCATAACATGGGATTTACCATAATTAACACTTAAATCAAGATTTATCATAAAAAGAATTCAACAGACTTTGGAGACCCCCTGCAGTTCTAGCTAAGAGAGCAGCATCGTCCTCATATAATAATGCGGGCAATGAGTACTTCCCTGCCCTGTCCTTACACGCTGCACCCAAAGCTCCACCCAAGTCGTTTATATATAGTGTGAAAAGCAGGGGAGCAAGAATGCATCCCTGCCTTACATCATTGGTGATGCTGATTTTACCCGTACAGTTCCTTTTTCTATCATATCGTACCGTGGCTGTAAGGTCCCTATGAAGGTCTGCTAAGAAATACACAATGTTTGGATCTATTCCAATGCTAAGGAGCTGGCCTCACAACTTGGATCTGTTTACTCGATCAAATGCCGAGGACAGATCCATAAAGGCAATATACAGAGATCCTTGCTTCGCTATTGTGTACTTCCCAATAAGCAGTTGTAAATTCAGGCTTTGATCAATGGTACTACGGCCCTTTCTAAAACCGTACTGTAGAGGGGAAAGGGTAATGGTCTCCTCTAACTATTCGGTGAGTCTGCATAGGACCACTCTCCCTAGGATCTTAACTGCGGAATCGATGAGAGATATAGGGCGGTAATTTCCAGGATCACCCCTGTCCCCTTTTTTGTAAATAGGGACAATCACCGACTGAGTCCATGTCTCTGGAATTCTTACTTTTGAAATTCTATTAAAAACATTGCTAAGATTTTGGACCAAAATACAATATCAACTTTAAAAAGGTCGGAGGGAACGCCATCCGGCCCGGGAGACTTGTTACTAGTCATTTTACCAATGGCCACAGCCACCTCATCCTCATCCACAATTAGGGTATAAGGCAATTGGGAAAAGGTGGTCGGGCCCTCTGCCCCCAAACTCTCCTGTTCATAGACAGACTTAAAGTGCGAGTACCATTTATCTTCTTGGATTCCACAATCCAGTTCATTATTACCAAGATCAGCAAAATAAGGTTGGTTGACCACGGCCCAAAACTTTGCGCTACATTTCAACACATCAATTGATGTCAAATCAGCCCAAGCGTCCTCTCTAATCGCACGTCGCCTACTTTCAACGACTGTCTTATATTCTTTCCTCAGAGTAGCCACGAGCAGTCTATCTACTGGTTTGGATTTAAGTGCTACTTTAAGTTTATGATTGGCAGCAGAGCAATTCTTATCGAACCAGCCCTCCTTCCCTTGTGCTTTGCTTTTACCATGGCGTGTCAGGTTGGAGAGAATGTCGAAGCAGATCTTTCTATACGCCTCCACAACTTCACTGTCCCCCGCCAGATCGTCCATGCAGAGCTTTAGTTCCTCCCGGCTACTATTACAGAGATTACAAAGGAACTCCTCTGGAATTATTTTACACCACTTGATTCTACGTGCTTGGTCGGTCGGCTGCATATCGCATTTGTCAACCAAATTCGATCCACTTTCCCTGGTAGAAATTACATTCTTAACTTTTAATATAACTAGGTTATGGTCGCTAAAATGGGATTGCACGACTGAATAACTAGTAACATGGCTACCACAGCTACTGCTTAAAAAAATATAATCAATTACGGACCCGCTGCCATGTCCAGTAAATGTGGGAATATCCTCGTCGCACCCAGGGGGTAGCATTAACCCATTTTCGGCCAGCAAGGATTCCAGGAGAATGCCCTGATCTGAGTGTTCAAAATGAATATTTCCCTCATCCGGAGGACCAAATAGATCGTTAGAAGGACATTTGTCCTGACAGCCATGGACATTAAAGTCCCCCATTAATATGATAGTACAATCATGGTCTATAGATTCTTTAAAGTTGGACAAAAAAGAATTTAACATCATCAGGTTACTAACTGGATGGTCCCTGTCAAAGGAATTATAGAAGTTCACTATCAGCATATTATGGAAACCCCTGTAGTTAATTTGAACCGCGAGACAATAGGGACAATCAGTAACTATTTCAGTGTATGTGCCAGGGATTTTAGCGGATATCAGAGTAACCAATCCCCCTCTAGCCCGCCCCGTGTTGAGCTGATAGCTGGTAGGAAGAAAGTGGTAAAACCATCGACTGTGAGTATGTTTTGAGTATCCCATGTCTCCTGTATGGCTATTATATCCATGGTGTCTATGAAATCCCTCCAGAAGGGGTCATCCACTTTGCTCTTAAGACCAGCAATATTCCATGTCGCCAAGATTATCTCCCCCCTTCCCGATACTTTATCCGTTTTATCGCACAGTGAGGCCCCGCCTTCATTACCCTGATCAGTAATTAAAGTTAGGTCGGTGTTTAACTCCTGCACAACCTGGATACTATTTTCATTTAGTAATTGAATAGGGGGGATATTTTGCATCTGACTGGATAGTGAGCCCTGTTTTTGTCAATCAACCCAGTCCATGTTTGGCAGACACTCATAGCGATTAGCCATTGGGATGTTAAAGTAATTTTCATACCCATTGGCGGTCTGATGGTGATAGAGTGGGTAGCCATTCTGTAGCCCTGTGGCGAACCCTCCTTGAAAAGGTCTACCTCTTCTTCTCCTGACCTGATTCCAGCCATCATCGCTGCCCTCGTCACACCCATGAGTTTGCACCTCCCATGGAAAATTGAACCTCTATCTAGCTTTTTGTTCATGTGGGCCCCTTAACCAGCCCCATTGTTTGTCCACTTGGTTTACAGGTAGGTAGAAATAAGAGAGAGGCCTGGCAGTGACAGTACTTGCTTGATAGCGAGAGGTACCTATACAGATATGTTCTACCACCTTTGGGTTCTCAAAAGTTACCACGATACAATCCCCTTGCAAGTTTTTTCTATTCCCGCCTACCCATGGGGTTGTCTCCACCATTAAGATGTTACTTGGGATATTCGGTGGTAGGGGATGATTTTTTGATAGCCAGTGGCACACTTTATTTTTCAAGGCCTGGAAGGATTCTACTTCAGATGGCAAAATTTCCGTGACCCCAGTCAAAATTACTACATAAGGACAGGCATCAGGAGGGAGATGGATGTTTCTTCGGGCCTCTGCCTTATCTTTTGGGGCCGAGTCCAGGTTAGGAGTCAAAGGTGTAGGGTCTTTAAATGTTACTTTAGAAGTAAACTGAAGATTTTTGATTCTTTAACTAAATTGTAACTCTTTTTTGTCATTTATGTTACATGAGTTGTCTTGGGCTTGGCTGGATTCTGTGTTTGTTTAGGGTCGGGGGTCTTCGCTTTTACGCCTCCTGGGGTTGAGATGATGCTAGGGTTCTTTGGCACAATATTTTTAGCCACGGTGGCACCTTTATCAGCCAAAGGTAGCTTGTTTGCTTTGGTCGCCACATGGGATGCCTTGTTGTTCAGACAAAAACTAGGGGCGCTTATGTCCTTATGGATATTTTTCAATACTGTCTCTAGACAGCGTAACCTAACCTCTATTGGTTCGAGGAGGGACTTTAACATTTCAAAAACATTATTGTTTGTCATACTTAACCCACTTCCATCCTGATTAGTTTTGGCTAAATCATTTTCTTCACCACTTAGTTCCAAAATTTCCTCCAAACTACTGTCTACAATAGTATCTTCTGGGAGGCTTAGTGGTAGGCCAACATTCAACGGATGTGGCCCCCCGGTATCATTATCACAAGGTGCCAAGTCACCACTCACAATCGCCGGGTCAGGGCTGGTTATAACCCGGTTATGGGTAGTTTGTGTTTTCTTCCCTTTGTGAGTGGTAGATTTATTGGCCTTTTGTTTAGGGATAGCCCCCTCTTTCAACCCCCTTTGATTTATAATGCTGGCCATGGGTAGGTTCTCTGTCACATCACTAACCATACCTCCCTCTGCCAACAAATTGAGGTTAGGGGAGGCCTCCAGACCCTGTTGGGAACTTGGTACATCATGATCCCCAGTACTATCTACTCTGGCGAGGGTGTTTGAGCAGGTCACGGTGTTAGGCGTACGTGCCTGAGCAATAAGGCCTAAGGAGGATCTCTTAGCCATAGCTAAATCTTGGGACACCCTTCTGTCCATTAAAACAATCCCTTCATCAATTAGGGCATTAGTACGAACAATGAAGTCATCAAGGGTGCCAGTCAACTTTTTTGCCCCCCCAGCGGCCATACTCCTAGTCTCTCGACAATTCATAACAGGCCTTACTACTAATCACCAATATAGCGGTTAGAAATGTCAACAGTATATTAACAGGCCCTCGTGAATAGAAGTTAAGCGACAATAACAGAAACAATCAATATACACCCCTATTGATTTTGGGTGTAGATATAAGTTGAGGGCGATGGCTTACAGTTCTGAAGTCCACACAGGCGTCCAGTCATCAACGAGTTGGTAAAAACAAGCAGGGTGTGTGGCCCAGGCCAGGCTCCTCAGGCCTCTGAGGGCCACAGAGGGCCCGCCCTTTGCCCGGGCTTAGCCTGGCGATCGCCCGCGCGTGTCCCGCGCTGCGGGGCACTGGCTGGTCTTTTGTCAAGCCCTGGTGCCGCCTGATGACGCTGTTAGCGGGCGCCTGGGCTGGGGCTTCTAGGAGATGTGGTCCGGTCCCAGAAAGAAGATCCCGTTGGCCGTTCCCCTCACGGCGTTAGCAGGGTGCCAAGTGCCGTTTCCCTCACGGCGCAACTGCTGGCAGGTAACTGGCCCCACTATCAAGTGCAGAAATAGCGATATAGGAAAGCGCGTCCCGCGCTGCGGGGCACTGGCTGGTCTTATGTCAAGCCCTGGCGCCGCCTGATGACGCTGTTAGCGGGCGCCTGGGCTGGGGCTTCTGGGAGATGTGGTCCGGTCCCAGAAAGAAGATCCCGTTGGCCATTCCCCTCCCGGCGTTAGCAGGGTGCCCAGTGCCGTTTTCCTCACGGCGCAACTGCTGGCAGGTAACTGGCCCCACTATCAAGTGCAGAAATAGCGATATAGGAAATGTTTGTCATAACCATTCAACATTATTGATACCATTTGCCATATAGGTATACTGGGCCCTATTCACAACGGGCCTCCGCAATGAGAAACCGCAGATCAGCGGTCCCGCCACAAGCACGAGCCCCCGCCATGACCGCGGGGCATTCCGCACAAGCGCGGGGGGAGGTCTTTTGTGAATCAGACCCATTGTCTGTCATTTTTCCCATGTGGATTTGATGACAGTCAGGCATTACATTACCCAAAGTTTGACACTAGAAACTTGGGGCCTCATTTATGAGCCCTTGTATAGCTTTTATGCCGCCGGTGCGTCACTTTTTGGGACGCACCAGTGGCGTAAAAAATGCGCCTTGTTGCGCCATATTTACAAATTGATGCATCTAGGTAGATGCGTCACTTTGTAAACCCCTGCGCCACATTATACCTGCCCCAGGTGTAATGTATGCAAGGGGGCGTATTGACGCAAGAAAGGGTCGTAGAAGTGACGCAGTGAAATCTATGAGATTTCACTGCGTCACTTCTAGGATGCCACACAAGGTTATGGGTTTGCCTATTACGATCCGCACATCTGATAGCTGTCCTTATTTCAAAAAAGAATACTAATTATTATTATACACAACTCAGGCCAAGGTGCTTTACAAGGTGTGTGAAACCTACCCACCAAGGTGTCAATCTGTCCACGGATTCAAATGAACCCAGGTCACACAATTATGTACATAACACCTGAGCACACAACATCATTTTTTCTATAATCCGATGTATTTATGTTGCTCTTCAAACAATATCGCAGTGTCTCTACACCCTGTAGTCCAAAATCCGTATTTCTCCAAAAGAAAATGCAATGGTCCAATCACAATCTTCAGTTAGATGTATGCCTTTAATTTTCAGATCAATAATAAATAGCACCACAGCAGCCGATGCGTGTTTCGCCCAGAGGGCTTTTTCAAGGCTTTATTTGGTATCTTGAAAACCCGAATCTTGTGACTCGAGGAAAAAAAAACGGCTGTCTTTCAATTAGTGTTGGCCCAGATGTCTGCGAATGTGATCTCGGTTCAGTTGAGATTAGTAGTGCCTATTTGGCATTCCTCAATAGGTAGTTATGTCCCAGAGCTGTAAGGTTCTTTGTCGTTTTCATCCAGGCACTACTACCGGTCCGATTTGTTTAAACCAGGGTGTTTTACGATCGGATCATGATAAATCCAGACGCCTTGAGTCCATCACTCAAATTCAGGTACAGCGACCCCCCAGTTCGTAGATTCTATGTTATATTTCTGGTAGACTACCATAAATATAACATAGAATCTACGATTCTCTATTGATCTGAAAATTAAAGGCATACATCTGACTGAAGATTGTGATTGGACCATTGCATTTTCTTTCGGAGAAATACGGATTTTGGACTACAGGGTGTAGAGACACTGCGATATTGTTTGAAGAGCAACATAAATACATCGGATTATAAAAATAATGATGTTGTGTGCTCAGGTGTTATGTATATACTTCTAGGATGCCATTGCGTCAAAATCTTGCGCCTGCCTCACAGCAGGCGTAAGACTGACGCATGCCCCATGTGAAAGGATGCATTTCTGGAGTTGCGTCACTTTTGTGACACACTCCAGCAATGCGTCACTTTTGCGCTTACAGATACGTCAGAAATACTGACGTATCTGTAACTCCTTGCGACATGATGCGTCATAATGTAAATATGACGCATCATTGGTGTCGCAAGGAGGGCGCAATGAAAAGTGACGCATCGCTGTTTTCACGCAGCGGTGCCCTTGGGATGTTGAGTATTGAAGGAAATGACGTAGACGGCCTTGTGCACCCCTCCTGCCTCAGCATTCTAGTGTTAGTCGTTCTATTTCTTCCTGTTTAATTCAGAACAATCTTCCTTCTCGGAATGTGGTAATTTTTGATAATTACTCCCTCCCCTGTTAGTGACCCTTGCCTAAACCTCGGCCTCGATCTTTGGGATAGGGCATTAACAACCGGTATGGCCCTCTGGCATGGGTTATAATGCCGTAGTGAAGAGGCAGCGGCTAGCGAGAGATTTAAAAGCAAATGCTTTAGTAAAGACACAAACATCTAACATGCTCTTCGAGACACTAAAATTGCTGTTAATTGGGGCCCGAAGTGTTCTATCTTAAAATGTTAAATATGCAAGAAAAAACAAGAACTTTTGCTTTATTTGTTTATTTTTTTATAAAGAGGATGATCAACACCTTCAATTACTTTGCTGGTATTTTCTCAGATAGGGACTATTTATACTCCTACCTATCCTCCCTGAAGACTATAACACGTCACAATATAAAAATAACATAAAATAGTTAGGGACCATTCTCAAAAGATATTATAGAACAGTGACATTATAATACTACACGTTTTCTTAACACGAAATAAACTAAACAATTTTCATGCAAACAACGAATTTGTGTTCTTACTATGCTGCAAGTCTCCTCTGTAAATGCTTCCTGCCCCATCTTTCAATTTGGCCCTGTAGCTCTAAGCAGTGTCACACTGTTAAAGGGACAGTTCAGGGGTATTGATTGCCCTATCTTTATGTTCAATGGAAAGATAGAGTGGTGCATGGGCAGCCATAAGTACTGCGTTTTTCTTACCTTGTTTTCAACTGCACAAACAGCCATAGTTTGTAAACATGATCCAGATGCCAGCTATTGGGGGTGCTCGCCAGAGTTTCATGTATTATTTACAGCACCCACTGAGATGGCTGCGGGTATGGGATTGTTATTGTTAATTGGTATTTCTAGAGCCCGTAATTACCTACCGGTCTCTAAGCGCTGTGAGAGAAAGCCCGACCTTGGAAACTTTTTATATAGAGCTGTGGTGTCCAATGCACGTCTAGGAAGGTTGAATCCATGATATATTTTCAGCATTAAAACAGACAATGTTATATATTTCTACTTTAGATTGCATGTTCACTGATGCTTCATCTCAGGATGTGATGAAAATCTGGCATGGTTGCAGGTCCCCTGAGCATGTGTTGGAAAGTGCTGCTAAAGAACCATTTCTACTGGCAGTGACGTGGCTTTTTATGCACAGAAGTACCAAGGTCAGAGTGGCTGGAGATTAGCTAAGGGGGCTGGTTGCCGCATCTAAAAAAATGGTATTTGATAAGCACTAGCTTACTCTAAGTTTTCCAAACTGAAAAGTTGAATAAAGTTCTTATACCAAGACAAATAATGCTAAGTCTAATCTTACCCGTCTTCGAGGCTTAATTATAGTGGGCATATTTACTAATTATTAGAAATGGGGGGCTCTAGTTAGCAGAGGTATGCACCATGTCTAAGTAGCGACCCTTCCTTTTCTTCAGGATAAGGGAGTAACACACTTTAGATAACACCTGCTAACCCCCTTGTTCGAGTCTGCAAGGAGGCCAGGAGTTGAGTCCGGGCTGGCAGGGGAGGTGAGGTGATGTCTGCAGTGAGGCGTTGGTGATATGTCGGTTCTGTTCAGCAGTGTCATGTCGGGAAGTCAACCACGTTGTGTTGTCAGCTCCCCGATGACAAGATGTCTGCCCTGGTGGCGACGGACATCATTGTGAGTGCTGACGTCGGGGACGTTATTTACTTGCAGGCATCGGTGGGCGTCGGCTGGTGTCAGAGCTGTGGTGCAGGCTGGGCATTGTACACTTCACAACTGGTAGCCTCAGTGCAGGTTGCAGCATCACTAGCGGCGCCGCTGACAACGTTGGTGTTGTTTTTCTTGGGTTGCAGCACTACCAACATTTACCACATGATTCCAAAGGTCCAGGAACTAGAATTGGCACCATTTGGAAATCAGGAGTCCAGCAGAGGATTCCAGGTGCTGTTTATCAAGTTGTTGGTGAAGTATTTGTGTCCCTGAGACTTCAGAACAGGAGGCCCACTCTAATTTAAGCCCTTGGAGAATCTTAAGCAGGATTCCACAGCAAGACAAAAGTACCAGTCCTTTTATTGGCTCACAGACAGAAGCAGAAACTGCAAGCCAACCAAACAGAGCAACACAAAGCAAAGGGGCAGTACTTCTCCTGGCAGCTCTTCAGCTCTTCTTCTTGGCACGGTCTTCTTAGTTCCAGAAGTGATCTAACACTCTGGGGTTTCAGGTACAATACTCATGCAAATTTCTCTTTGTAGTTCTGTGCTCTGTAAAAAAAAACTGTTCGGTCCTCCCTGGTCCAGCTTCACTACAGGAGTTGGAGGTAGCATTGTGCAGAGCAGACACCACCTATTCAGGAACAAGTGAAAACTCCTCCCCCAACTCTAAATGCAGCAAGGTCTATTCAGCCTGTCTATGAGTCACCCTGGAAAGGCAGGACAAACCTCAAACCCCCTTGTGATTGTCTAGAGTGAAGGCACATCCCCAGCTCCTGTCCCTCCAAAACCAGACAGTGAATACACAAACAGGCAGTAGAACACAGGATGGTTAAATTAGAAAATGCACATTTTCTAAATGGTGCCATATTCAAACGCACAATTTAAAAAACCATCTCATCTAAAATGTGTGTTGTTAAATTCTGAGTTTAGAGAGCCTATACTCCAAAATCTCTAGATGTTCCCAATTGAAAGTTAACTGTGTAAAATGTTACAAGTTTTCTCCAATGTTAGCCTATGGAAGAGCTAGTCCTTGTAATAGTGAAAAACAAAATACACAGTATTTCACTATCAGTACATGTAAAACACACTAGTACATGTCCTACCTTTAGCAGACACTGTGCCTTGCCCATGGCGGTACATTGGGCCTACCTGAAGGGTGGCTTACAGGTAAGAAGAGGGCAGGTTAGGGCATGGCAAGTGGGTGGACTTACAAGGTCGATATGGCAGTTAAAAACTGTGGGCCTCATTTGTGAGTAATGATGCATCGCTGCGTGAAAGCAGCGATGCGTCACTTCTCAGTGCGCACTCCTTGCGACATACCTGATGAATCATGTCGTAAGGAGTTACAGATATGTCAGTATTTCTGACGTATCTGTAGGCGCAAAAGTGATGCATTGCTGGAGTGTGTCCCAAAAGTGACGCAACTGCAGCAATGCGTCCTTTCAGATAAGGCAAGCCCATGTGAAAGGGCCTGCGTCAGTCTTACGCCTGCTGTGAGGCAGGCGCAAGATTTTGATGCAACGGCGTCCTAGAAGTGACGTAGTGAAATCTCGTAGATTTCACTGCGTCACATATACTAGGCTGTTTGCGGGGTATCGCCCCCCCCCTGCATACATTATACCTGACACAGGTGAAACTGACGCAAGGCCTCATAAATGAGGCCCTGTGTGCACAAAGACTGCAATGGACGGTCTGGGACACATTCGAAAGGCTGCTTGTATGGGTGGCACAATCACTGCTACAGGCCCACTAGTAGCATTTGATTAACAGGCACACCTAGTGCACTTTACTAGTGACTTGCCAGTAAATCAAATAGGCCATTCATGGGTAACCAATCATAATCACAATTTACACAGGGAGCACTTGCACCTTGACACTAATCTGCAGTGGCAAAGTGCCCAAAGCATCTAAGCCAGCAAAAAGAAATTCAGCACCAAGTCAAACATGCCTTTAGGTTGAGGCAAAAAGTCAGGGGAAACCATGCCAAGGATGACAAGTTTTGATCAATTAGTAGTTTCAACTAAATATTTCTTGCTTGGTCATGGCAGCCCACAATGAAGGGTATGCGGTACATTGAGGAATTTCTATGCCTCCAGCCATTACGTGCAAAGGCTACACACATTCAGCCATGTTCCTCTAATAAATGAAGGATTACTTGCTTGTAACTGGGGACCGTGGTGTTGGACAAGGTTCTCAATTTGCAGGGCTGCGGTTGACATATTTGCTTAGCAGGGGAAAGTGTGTTGCCTGCTGCTGAGCATTATGGACTAGTTAGTTACCTCACTGCAGTGTGGGTTGTAATTTTAATAAACTCCAGTTTAAATATAGCTATCAGCAGCCACCAGAAGGCATGTACAAATTCAAGGCTGACCCAATTTAATGGTTTTTGCTGCAGTGGGAGGTAAAGGAAAAATAATAATGAACAGGCTCCTGAACCGCTTGACGTTTAGTGCTACTGACAAATATAAATTACTGGATTTTTTGCCCAAGTGGTTTTTAATACCCTGTGACCTTAGGTAACCTCTAAAGTGTTGTTATTCCCATTAAGAAGTAATTTCCACTGAGTGGCCTAAGGTAAAATGCTGGAGACCCCCAGCAGACTGTGAAGAGGGGCAAGTGAGCCTTGCAGATCTAGGGTATGTTTATGGTTCTTTGGCAGAATGGGCCCCCTCTGAAGGGTTTGGGGCCCCCTGAAGGGACGGGGCTCCTCCTGCACCACAGGGGCTGCTGGGGCCCGTGGGACACCCCTGCTTCCATGCTAAAATGTCAAAGTGGAAGGGTGTGCTTCAACGCATATGTATAGTTTTGCACTTCACAGATTCTGTGACGCACACTCTTTGCAAAGTGTTAGTAAATCTGTGCCTAAGATTACTATCCAAGTCTGCGCTGCTTTCGGCGCACTTTGGAAATGCGGAGCTTCCTACGTTGTTGGGTTGATTGAAAGGGGAACATGCCTCTTTCTGAGCCCATCTGCGCGCCTTGTAAATCTGCCCAGAGCAATGGAGTTTCCTCCTTGCGCCATCAGTGTGACATAACAGCGCAATTATAATCACACGTTTAAACATCACAATGCTGATAATGCTGCTGTTGAGCTAGATCGAGTGCGCCCCAGAGCTCTGTGTTGATCTGGCTGGTATTTCTATTACTATACATCCGAAAGTGCCTCAAAGCACCTTCTGTTATATGTTACACTCTGGCACAGATGTACTAATATTTGACGTAAGCCACAACAGCAACTTGTTTAAAAGAGAGAGAGAGAGAGAGAGAAATACTCCATATATATTAAGATAAAACACATTTATCTCTCCTCCAATGCTGACGCATTTGAGGCAGCCATGCGCCGATGCACACAGCCGTGCACCGTAGGGCAAACGTGTGTGCATTCTCTAAAGTAATGGTTTTTTACAGGTATACAAACTACTACATTGGTTGGGTGCTGTACAGTGCAGCACACATGTAAAGTTGGAAAAATAAGTAGAACTGAATACATTTTCCTTCGTTACGCCTGCCTCGAGGCGGAATAAGGTTTTGGTACAAATCTCAGCCAACGAATGTTTGTAAATAGGGATTTGAATCAAAATACATGACTGGTTGCATGGCAATTCCTATGCACCACCCATGGAGTCAATCAATCAATCAATCAATCAATCAGGGGATTTGCAAAGCGCGCTACTTACCAATGAGGGTCTCAAGGCGCTGAGGGGGGGGGGCGACGCTACTGTTCGAAGAGCCAGGTCTTGAGGAGTTTTCTGAAGGCTAGTAGGTCTTCGGTCTGGCGTAGGTGGGTAGGAAGGGTGTTCCAGGTCTTGGCAGCGAGGTAGTAGAAGGATCTGCAGCCGGAGGTAGGTCTTTAGATGCGGGGGATGATGGCGAGGGCGAGGTTGGCGGAGCAGAGCTGGCGGGTGGGGGTGTGGAAATTGACTCTGCTATTCAGGTAGGCTGGTCCAGCGTTGTGGAGTGCTTTGTGTGCGTGGGTGAGGAGTTTGAAGGTGTTCCTCTTGTCGACAGGGAGCCAGTGTAGGTTCCTCAGGTGGGGGGTGATGTGGCAGCGGCGGGGTGCATTGACGATCAGTCGGGCGGAGGCATTTTGGATGCGCTGGAGTCGTCGTAGGTGTTTGGCTGGGATTCCGGCGTAGAGTGCATTGCCGTAGTCCAGTCTGCTGCTGACGAGGGACTGTGTCACCGTTCTTTTTGTTTTGGCCGGGATCCATTTGTAGATCCTGCGAAGAGTGCGGAGGGTGTTGGAGCAGGAGGAGGAGACAGCGTTGAGCTGTTTGGACATGGAGAGGGTTGAGTCGAGGATGAATGCCAGGTTGCGTGCGTGGTCAATGGGTGTCGGTGCTATCCCCAGAGGGATGTACCATGTTACAATGCATACCATTACAACTACCTACTGTTACAACGCGACCATTACAACGCATACCATTACAACGCATAGCGCTTTGAGGTGCTGGATAGTGATAAGTATAATTTACTATTCTAACTCCAGTCCCCATGGACCCTAGGGAAGGTGTTGGATAGTAAATTATACTTATTCCCTATCCTAGAGCGCCCCCCAGCGCAATGCGTTGTAATGGTATGCGTTGTAAAAGTCGCGTTGTAACAGTACTGCGTTGTAACAAATGCGTTGTAACAGGTGTATACCTCCCCAGAGTGGTAGGCCACCAGGAGTCATCTCAGGCTGAGTGGTTGGGCCTGAATATGAGGACCTCCGTCTTGTCCGAGTTCAGTTTCAGATGGCTGCTCCTCATCCAGACGGCGATGGCCTTCATTCTGTCATGGATGTTGGTTTTGGTGGTGCGTGGGTCCTTGGTGAGAGAGAGGATGAGCTGAGTATCGTCGGCCTAGGAGATGATGTTGAGGTTGTGGTGGCGGGCCACTTGTGCGAGGGGGGCCATGTAGCTGTTGAACAGCGTCGGGCTGAGGGAGGAGCCCTGGGGGACGCCGCAGATGATGTTGGTGGCTTCGGATCGTAAAGGCGGGAGGCGGACGCTCTGGGATCTGCCGGAGAGGAAGGACGTGGTCCAGTCGCGGGCCTTCTCTTAGATGCCGGCTTCATGGAGGCGAGTCTTTAGTGTGCGATGGCAGACCGTGTCAAAGGCGGCCAATACGTCCAGGAGGATGAGGGCTGATGTTTTGCCGTTGTCTTATTGGCGCCTGATTTCGTCTGTGGTGGCGATGAGGGCTGTTTCGGTGCTGTGGTTTCGTCTGAATCTGGATTGGGATGGGTCCAGGATGTTTTTGTCTTCTAGGTGGCGGGTCAGTTGCATGTTAACGATTTTCTCGATGACCTTCGCCGGTAACGGGAGCAGGGAGATGGGCCGGAAGTTTTTGAGGTCTTTCGGGTCCGCCTTGGGCTTCTTGAGGAGGGCGGTGATTTTGGCGTGCTTCCAGCTCTCCGGGAATGTTGTGGTTTCGAAGGAGATATTGATGACCTTCCGTAGTTGGGGTACGATGGCTGCGCCTGCCTTGTTCAATATGTCGTGTGGGCACGGGCCCGTCGGAGATCCTGAGTGGATGGAGTTCATGACCTTGCGTGTCTCGTTATCGCAGACGTTGGACCAGGAGGTCAGGAGGTTGGTGCTGATGGTGTTCGCAGGAGGGGTGGGGTCTGGTGCGGTCGGTCGGTCGGTCGTGGCGTTGAAGCTGTCGTGGATGTCAGCGATCTTGCGGTGGTAGAAGTTGGCGAGGGAGTCACACAGTTCCTGTGAGGGCGGGATGTCATTGGCGTTGGTGCTGGGGTTGGAGAGTTCTTTTACGATGCGGAAGAGCTCTTTGCTGTTGTGTGCATTGTTTTCCAGTCGGTCTTTGAAGTAGTACCGCTTGGCTGATCTGATGAGGTGGTGGTGTCTGCGGGTGGAGTCCTTGTGGGCTGCGTGGTTGTCCAGTGTGCGGGAGTGGAGCCATCTCTTCTCCAGTTTCCGGCATGCGCGCTTGGAGGCCAGAAGCTAATCAGTGATTCAGGAGGCTCTCTTGCTGCCGTGGTTGTTGGGGGGTTTCTTCAGTGGGGCGATAGTGTTGGCACAGTCTTCAATCCACTGTCTAAGGTTGTGGGCTGAGGCGTCCGGGTTGGTGGGCTCGGTGGGTTGGTTCAGGAAGAGGGTGGTGGTCATCTGGTCTTCGGTGATTTTGCTCCAGAAGCGGCGAGGTAGCTGTTTTGTGCGGTGGTGCGTGGCAGGTTTTTTGAAGGTGAAGTGAATGCAGCGGTGGTCTGTCCAGTGGGGGTTCGGTGGTGTGGTTGAAGGAGACGTGGGTGTTCGGCAGTATTGAGGGTGTCGTCTGCGTGGGTGGTGACCTTGAGGGTGGATTTGTGGACGATGACAATTCCTCCTCCGATGCCGTTGGCGCGGTCCCTGCAGGTGATCTTGTAGCCGTCTGGGATGGCAATGGCGATGTTTGGAGCCGAGGAGTCATTCCACCACGTCTCAGTCAGGAAGGCTACGTCCGGGGTGGTGTTGTCAAGTAGGTCCCAGAGTTCTACGGCATGTTTGTCTGCATAGCGGGTGTTGAGGAGTATGCAGCCGAGGTGGTTGGGTCTGGTCCTTGATGGTTTGGTGGTTCTGTTGCAGGTGAAGCCGCATTTGCAGCAGGAGAAGGGTCCGTGGGTGCGTTTCGGGGCGGCCTGGATGTATTATTGGTCTTGGCCGGTGTTGAGAGCGTGGAGGGAGTCGGCGTCGTAGCTGTGTTTGGGTCCGGTGCGGTGGGGTGCGCGGGGCCAGGGGTGCTGGCACTGGGCTTGGTCCAGGAGCGGACGGGCGCAGACGGGCTTACCTCTGGCGAGCCTCCGGCGCGCCAGCACCGCAGCCGCACAGCAGCCTGCATTAAGAAAGGTGGAGGGAGGGAGGAGCAGCTGGGAGGCAGTTGGCGGGAGGCGAATGGTAGAGGATGGGGGCGGGGCCGCAGGGGACGCAGCGGCAGGAAAGGAATGCGGGGCGGGAGGGGGGAGAAAAAGGCAGGGAGAGATGGGCACTAGAAAACAAACAGGCAGTGAGAAAAACAAAGCAAAGAGAAACACAGAGCAAAGACTAAAGGCCGAATACAGATACAGTACAGGCAGAAAAGCAGGTGGCAAGATACAAAAGGAAATCAAGGAGAAAGAAAACAGACGGAGGAAAAAGGTCAGACTAAATACTTACGCCCACCACTGGGCCACCATGGATGAGGCGCAGGAGGGAGCCTGCGGGTGGAGGAGGGCCTCGAACTTCCATTAGCGGCGGGGGGCAGCAGGCAGAGGGTACAGCACTAGCAGGGAGCGCTAGAGCGGTGGGGGAGCGACCTGGCCTGGAACATTCCTTTGATGGAAACTAGCTCATAGATCAACTTTGATTTACTATGGGATACTTTCCAACTCAAATCCTAGATTGCATTGGATACTAAATTCAACCCCAGCACTCAGCGCAGGGTGTGAATCACAAAAGTGACGCAACCCTGGTGCAATGTGTCAGTAAGTTTGTGTCGCAGTGAGGCTGCAAACTGGCAACCAGCGTCGACTGGCAACATTACAATATAGTGGCACATGATACCTTACACACTCACCATATATGCTTTACTTGCTGGCTGCTAATGGAGATCTATAGTGCTCATGAAGAAATACACTAGATTATCTTGATTCCTAATATCATGTACCTGGGTGCTTACAATGATGTTAAGAGAAGACAACACCCCACTTCTCACTAAGCATGAGCGAATTTTGCGGATCTCGCGTTCGCGAATTTTGCGGATTTGCGGATTCGCAATCCGCAAAATCCGCGAATTCCCGGATTTTTTTTTTTTTGTGTTCGCCCGTGTTTCTGCCAGTTCGCGAGGGTTTTGTACACTTTCGCAAATTGCGAACTTACCTGTCGGGTCGCAAGTTTCGCGAACTTGTTGTTTCTACGTGTCCAGCCTGTTTGGGACACTCTTCTTCATCACTGCCACTCTCTGTCACCACTGCCACTCTCTGACTACTCATGCCACCCTCTGGCCCACCCATGCCACCCTCTGTTTCATCACCACACCCTCTGGTTGTCCAGTGTACATTATTTTCGGCAAAGCAAAGCACACCTTCCCTGCCTCAAGTGACCTGAATTAATTTGGGGCTGATTAATGTGTCACAGAATATTTTTTTAGCTGGCACCTGCTTCCTTAGTGCGCCCTGATTAGTGATCTTTTGCACTTGCTAAGTGCTTTCATTGTTGCAAAATTAGTTACAACACCTGCCCTGCCCCAACTGACAATAATGAATTAGGGGCTGATTAATGGATTTTAACTTCCAGCCTGGCTCCTGCTTGTCTCCCTTAGCTGTAATTCAGGACCTTTGTGGCATATGTGTAACTATTCTGAGGTTCAGAGCAGGGTCACATAATAGTTTCAACTGGCAACTGAACTCTGGAGGGGCCCCTCAGGAAGCACTCCAGGAAATGGCTACTAATGATGAGCCTGAACTTTTGAACCTGGTAAGTAGTTACTTTCAGTTTTGCTAAGATCGTATTTCTGCAATTTTGCACTTATTCGCGGGGCGCGAACTCACGCGAACAGTGCGAGCAGTGCGAGCAAAATCCGCTGCTCGCGGATTTGCGGATTTTGCGGGAAATTCGCAAATCTCGCGGATTGCGGATTTCCCGAAAATCCGCAAAATCCGCGAGCGGAACGGATTTTCCGCCCATGCCTACTTCTCACTGCGTAATCAAAAGATTAGGCACAATTGACAATCACACAAGTTTTGTAGCACACCGCTTATCACAACATTAACAGTCTTTTCTTTATCCCCTTCGATACTTGTGACAGAACCATTCCGTCATCAGTCCCGGTTGAGCTGTGCTGATGACGGAATGGTTCCGTCATGACCACACCCAGTTATGGAATGTCCAGCACCGGAGAGAAATCGGGGCAGCACGCAAGGTGTTAAACTCCAAAACACAAAATAATCCAAAAGGCTCTTGAAAGTTTCTTCTTATTTGATTTGTTTCCAACTCCAATCCCATGCCAAGGCGTTTCGCAGAGGTTATTGATAACCCATCGGCTTCCTCAGGGCTCAAACTTGTTTCGCTTTAGGACCTCCTATTCCGGAAGGGAAATCATCTCCAGTATCCTTGCTTTTGTTATGAGGTCACAAATTTCAATCAATTGCATCCGTATTTCTGTGTATATCAGGCGGGGCGTGCAATACGATGCTAAAACATCAGTTCTCAATATCCAACTTTCGTATCTGAGTAAACGCGATCCATCTTCATCTCGCCGATTCCAAAGGTCTTGTGTTTTGCCGCTGCCTGTGCACCAAACAATTCTCCCTTTTGCGTTGTGTGTTTCTCCCGAGTACAGGCGAAATGCGTTGGCATGGGATTGGAGTTGGAAACAAATTAAATAAGAAGAAACTTTCAAGAGCCTTTTGGATAATTTATTATTAGCTCATGCTTTGTCTCTGTATAGCCTTATTCTCCTATGTGTATTTCTCTGTGTTTATTCTGGTGAAATATGGGTGGTAAAGGGAACTCTGCGGTGTGCTAGATTCACACAGCTTGTATTCCTGGTTCATGTAGGCGGTAGTGGGATTACAGCAGGGCTCAGAGTGAGCCTGTTAGAGTATGGGAGAATCTAGAAAAGGGGAGGTATGGGGGAGGTAGGAGGGTTAAAGGGTGGGAGAATGAATTGTAGCTATTCGTTCAAATGGTGTGATGTTGGAGGGAAGGAGGGGCACATTGGCTGTGTAGTAAAAAGAAACACAGCAATAATCCGAATCTAGGCTACCTCCTCCACACCTTAACTTTTCCCAGAGAGTGGGCCCTGGCAGTCATGCAGTGCTCGGGGTCTAAGAAAGTCACCTACCCCCCCCACCCCCCAAACAGACCATGGTTTAAAAATGAAACCCTGGTACTGATGCCCACGGGTTCCAGTGCATCACTAAGTGGCCGTCCAGTGACTAGGAAATTGTGCTATTTACCCATTCCTGAATCACTAACAATCCCCAGGCTTGGGCATTCTAGGGTGTTGCTTTGTTTGATGACGTCTGTCTGGGGTGTGATATACATAGTGACATCACGCTGCTCCTGGAAAGGCCCGGCTTGGCCCAGATGCTTTTTACAAAGTAGTATTTTGTGATTTGCATTCTCCAGACCTGGCAGCCTAGGAGTAAAAGTTCATTTGTGTGCTCTGAGCTGAGAGAGGCATCAGTCCCGGACTGGGCATCGTTTCATGTCGGCTCCAGCGATGGAAGAGACGGAGCATGAACCTCTGATAACAGCGCAGGTCCCTGCTGGCGCCAGACGCATCCGCGCGCGGGCAGCGCGGCTCTAAAAACCCTCTCCCATTGTATCACGGCGCTGACCTACAAGCCCTGCGTCTCTTTACGCCATGAAGCTCTCCACAGCGGCGGCTGTCAGCTGTGCGGGATCGTCGAGTGCTCTCTGATGCGAACAAGCGTGCGGCAGGAAGGAGCTAACGGAGCGCGCGTCACCTCTGATCCACGTGAAATGTCCACTCCGGCCCCCAGAGGTGGCGCGCGTGCGGGCGCATCGCAAGGGGAGATTACTGCCGCAGCCTTCACTTATGCTAAAACACGATCTGGAGTGATGGGGCCAGGAAGCGGCGGCGTCCTGGCCAGTCAACGACTGCACCACCCTGGCTCCACCTTAGACCTCTCTTTATACCTCTCGGCAGGCATTGCCGCAAACATTCCGTGCTATTTTAGAGGGAAATCTTTGGAGAGGTCTCACTATTTATGCGAATGAATTGCTCGACTGTCGGATGACACGAAATGCCAACCCTTTGATTTTTTTTTTACGTCTGATGTTGATGGATCGCAGTCTGTCTTCACATGTTTGTAGGTGCTGCTAAATTAGGGCCATTGTAGGCAGCAGCCTTACGGCATTGCTACAACTGACCACAAGAGGGTGACAGATAAGTACAGACTGCCATGGTATAGGGGGCAGGGAATACACAAATGGCAAAACATAATTTGACTTGTTTTTCAAAAAAGTCTTGTAACAGAGTTGGGTGAACTGGACATAGTACATCGCACACAAGGTTTACCATCACCAAACTACATTTTCTTGACGGAGGCAACCAGACCCACCCTCACCCCCGCTCTCTGCCTGGCTTTACACTTCAGCAGTTGCTGGTTTCTAGTGAATCACAGCTAAGATTTCTATCTTGCCAATTTCCTGGGCCTTTGGGGGTGTTTGCTAATCCATAAGGCACTACCTGTGAACCCCATGACCACCAGAAGTGACATATTATGTACACCACTCATTGAGGCACTGGCCCGATTGAAAAGTTATGGCTATTGTGTCTATAGCAGGACACCAAAGTTAGGACAAGTGCAAGGCTCAGTTATTCCCAGTCTAAATTGAGGCAATGTTTATTTTCTCAGCTAAGAGTTCTACTTTTTCAGGATTTTACGCCAGGACACAGCCCGGAAATAGATTTTGAGAGCCCCTGGCCCTAAGGACTTTGTCAAAGTGCCAATCCAAGACAGAAAGCCAACTGGACTGCGACCACCCCTCAAATGGCAGAGTAATATTTGAGCCAGATGCATTTCAGACAACCATCGTTTCTATAAGATACCACAGGGATAATCGTGGTACTCAAACACTTGTTCAATATGGAAAAGCACGCACAAAAACACTCAGAAACCAGGGAGACATTTTCAAGGTTATTTTTTTTATCCTATCACGATGCATAGAATATGGATAGGAACTATTATGAAAATAAACAATATAGAAGTAGTGAAATTCACAAAAAATATGAATAGCAAATGATATTGTAAAATATTAGTAAAATTATAAAGCTTTCTTTGTATCAATAATTACAATATTACCCATGCCTTTTTATCTTTTTAAGCAAATCTTAGCACCAGAGAAAGGAACGAGTTCGAGTTTTAAAGATGGCTCACAATCACATTTCTCATCCGAACAATAAAGCCAGCGTTCAGTAAAACTGGCACCAGAGTGATAAGCACACAGAGTGAGGGCTGTATGTGCCTCCTGGTTGCCTTCAGCAAAGTAAGGTGATTCTGTATTGTAATTGAATTTGTATAGCGCTTACAACCCCTAGCGAGGCGTCGTAGCGATTTTTCGGTGAGTAGCACGCTTCTCCGGGACCCATAGAGGATTAGTGTTGAATTAGTAAAGTGAAACATGCAAGTACATTTTTTAAGTGGTGGATATGTTAGTCAGTTATTTGGATTCGGGATGATAGCAGAAGGATAGAAGAGGAAAGAAGGTTTGTATTTATATAGGGCTTCTCACCCCTGATGGGGTGTTGAAGCTCTTTTTTTTGGGCGAGTAGCACGCTACTCCGGAAACCCATAAAGGATTAGTGGTGAATTAGTATGGTGAAATATGAAAGTAATTTGAGTGGTGGATGTTAGTCAGTTATTTGGAGTGAGTAGGATAGCGGAGGGATAGAAGGGAAAGAAAGATACGATCCAGTAAGGACACTATCTCGAATCACTGGCACAATATTCCTCTATTTCTCATCACACTCTGTTCTTAGCTTATTTAACACCTCTGATCAATGTTGAACCTTTTAGAATAAACAAATAGTAGAAAAGGAAGGCCTTGGCATCATTTCACTGACTTGCATTCTGCAGAACTGTGCCCTTTGTTTAAACACAATAATTAAGAAGTGAAGTTATCAGCTTCCATGAAACTCTGTTCATTATTTAAAACAATCACAAGAACAGAGAATTCACTTCTTGGTAAACACATGAATATATTCAAGTAGACTTGATTATCATGTTGCAATGAATAATAAATTTGCATTGTATAACTCAACACTTATATTGAAATAAACAACATACATAATTCAAGAAATGGATACCTAAAAGGAAAAAAAATACACAATAATTATAAGAAGCCCTTAACCCATAAAAAAGTGATGAGTATAGCAGGAAAAACACACAATGTAACACTGTTAACACTTGAGGAAGGCAGGACCAAAACATATTGTTGGAAGGTAATACATATTTATGACCTTGATCCTAAATTGTTTGTCTTTTAGCAGGATTATTTCAATGTTTGCTAAGCTTTTAATGAATCTGCAGTTTTCTAACTCTTGGAAGAAAAGCAACTTAGAATTATCTGCATTAGTTCTTAGAGGTAACCCCAAACAATTGTTCAGATTGTGTAGCATGGCGAACTGCCTGGATGGTGGTTGAATAGCATAAAAATTCATAGCGCGTTCCAAACCTGAGGTCTGGCTTTAAGTGGGAAAGAATGGGACAAGCCATAAAAAGACCAGCGGTGAATATCATAGGAGGTGGCATGTAAAAATGTGAAAGGCTTTGTAAAAGTCTAAAAATACATCCTTCTTATACAGATTTATGTGCATTACATTAAATATACTAAATCAATTATCACTTGAATTAAAAATTATTATAATTCATTATTGCTAAACATACACTTTGAAGCAATTATCAAGAGATGCCCTGATGATATCATCATAATTTAGGGCCTCATTATGACTACGGTGTTCCTATGGACCGCTGTAGCCACTGTGGCAGTCTGGGCACTGCCAGTTCGACCATTCTATTACGAGTTTGGCAGTTTGACCACCAAAGGACCGCTGCAACCGCAGGGGATCCATGATCTCTCGTCGGAATTGCAGCGGTGTGACTACCAAGCATATCATGAGTTTCCTCACATCCACCGTTTTCATGGGGGTGGTCCTACTATGAGAAGGGTGGTGTTGAGGAAACAAAGGGGACCGCACAGGGCTCCTTGTTACCTCTAGTGAAGGGGATGCATGCAGGGGGGTGCACATGTTATACCCCAGTTCCTGCTTTGGTGCACCCATTGTGGTGCCTTTCTGAAGCTCAGCTATGAGCCATAGAAAGGCAGTGCAGTGGGACCGCCAAAGCACCGCTCGCCAGACCAGGATTACACTTCTAATCTGGCGGGCTGTGTGCAGAAGGCTTATGTGGTCTCACAGCGATGCGCTGGCGTGGCAGCTCGCTGAGAGACTGACAAAGCCATAATCAGGCCCTTAGTGAAGATACAATTACTTTTCTGGTGTAAGTTGTATGTCAATATTATTATTTTTTAATCTAATAAACAATATGTATTTTTTGTTGTTTAATGCACACTCTATACCAAGTTCCATCTTGGAGAATCCAGAATTTCACACAAGTTAAAATGAGAAACAAAGACGTAAAATTAGTTGGTCAAATGGGGAAACTTGGAATTGAATCCAGGTTTACAGACTGCAGTTCAGCTGCATGACGGATCTCATCTTGCAAAGAACAAACCTGGGGACTGCGCTGGGACCAAAAACCACCATGCATTGAAGGAGAAATTCCCAGATGCTGATGGTATTACATACTGGTAAGCTAACAAGACATTTGACAGTCCGCCATTCTGGGCCTATGTTAAATGCCTTTCACTCCAATTCAGTAATACAAATATAATTAACATTATATTACTAACACGGTCTAAACGCACAGAGGCACTTTGTTGTTTTTCCTGAACTGCAGCGGCATTTCCTGGACTTCGAGCCCACTGCTCGCCGCACCCGCTCCGCGGGTGCCGCTTCGCCTCGCTAGGCACTGGGGCATTTGCTGGTTGGCTGACGGACTCAGAGCAGGGCTACGGGTGAGTGGGGACAGCGGGGCTGCGAGCGTGCAGGGGACTCCAGTAACCAGGAGTCCCTGCAAGACCATCTTCGACCTGCCGGTCCGCTCTCCCTGCTGCCCCGCCCCCCGCCCCTCTGTGGTCTTTAAAGGCTCCCTTCATTTCCTCACCTGTGGGACACGGTCTAAACGCACAGAGGCACTTTGTTGTTTTTCCTGAACTGCAGCGGCATTTCCTGGACTTCGAGCCCACTGCTCGCCGCACCCGCTCCGCAGGTGCCGCTTCGCCTCGCTAGGCACTGGGGCATTTGCTGGTTGGCTGACGGACTCAGAGCAGGGCTACGGGTGAGTGGGGACAGCGGGGCTGCGAGCGTGCAGGGGACTCCAGTACCCAGGAGTCCCTGCAAGACCATCTTCGACCTGCCGGTCCGCTCTCCCTGCTGCCCCGCCCCCCGCCCCTCTGTGGTCTTTAAAGGCTCCCTTCATTTCCTCACCTGTGGGACACGGTCTAAACGCACAGAGGCACTTTGTTGTTTTTCCTGAACTGCAGCGGCATTTCCTGGACTTCGAGCCCACTGCTCGCCGCACCCGCTCCGCGGGTGCCGCTTTGCCTCGCTAGGCACTGGGGCATTTGCTGGTTGGCTGACGGACTCAGAGCAGGGCTACGGGTGAGTGGGGACAGCGGGGCTGCGAGCGTGCAGGGGACTCCAGTACCCAGGAGTCCCTGCAAGACCATCTTCGACCTGCCGGTCCGCTCTCCCTGCTGCCCCGCCCCCCGCCCCTCTGTGGTCTTTAAAGGCTCCCTTCATTTCCTCACCTGTGGGACACGGTCTAAACGCACAGAGGCACTTTGTTGTTTTTCCTGAACTGCAGCGGCATTTCCTGGACTTCGAGCCCACTGCTCGCCGCACCCGCTCCGCGGGTGCCGCTTCGCCTCGCTAGGCACCCGCTCCGCGGGTGCAACTTCGCCTCGCTAGGCACTGGGGCATTTGCTGGTTGGCTGACGGACTCAGAGCAGGGCTACGGGTGAGTGGGGACAGCGGGGCTGCGAGCGTGCAGGGGACTCCAGTACCCCGGAGTCCCTGCAAGACCATCTTCGACCTGCCGGTCCGCTCTCCCTGCTGCCCCGCCCCCGCCCCTCTGTGGTCTTTAAAGGCTCCCTTCATTTCCTCACCTGTGGGACACGGTCTAAACGCACAGAGGCACTTTGTTGTTTTTCCTGAACTGCAGCGGCATTTCCTGGACTTCGAGCCCACTGCTCGCCGCACCCGCTCCGCGGGTGCCGCTTCGCCTCGCTAGGCACTGGGGCATTTGCTGGTTGGCTGACGGACTCAGAGCAGGGCTACGGGTGAGTGGGGACAGCGGGGCTGCGAGCGTGCAGGGGACTCCAGTACCCAGGAGTCCCTGCAAGACCATCTTCGACCTGCCGGTCCGCTCTCCCTGCTGCCCCGCCCCCCGCCCCTCTGTGGTCTTTAAAGGCTCCCTTCATTTCCTCACCTGTGGGACACGGTCTAAACGCACAGAGGCACTTTGTTGTTTTTCCTGAACTGCAGCGGCATTTCCTGGACTTCGAGCCCACTGCTCGCCGCACCCGCTCCGCGGGTGCCGCTTCGCCTCGCTAGGCACTGGGGCATTTGCTGGTTGGCTGACGGACTCAGAGCAGGGCTAAGGGTGAGTGGGGACAGCGGGGCTGCGAGCGTGCAGGGGACTCCAGTACCCAGGAGTCCCTGCAAGACCATCTTCGACCTGCCGGTCCGCTCTCCCTGCTGCCCCGCCCCCGCCCCTCTGTGGTCTTTAAAGGCTCCCTTCATTTCCTCACCTGTGGGACACGGTCTAAACGCACAGAGGCACTTTGTTGTTTTTCCTGAACTGCAGCGGCATTTCCTGGACTTCGAGCCCACTGCTCGCCGCACCCGCTCCGCGGGTGCCGCTTCGCCTCGGTAGGCACTGGGGCATTTGCTGGTTGGCTGACGGACTCAGAGCAGGGCTACGGGTGAGTGGGGACAGCGGGGCTGCGAGCGTGCAGGGGACTCCAGTACCCAGGAGTCCCTGCAAGACCATCTTCGACCTGCCGGTCCGCTCTCCCTGCTGCCCCGCCCCCGCCCCTCTGTGGTCTTTAAAGGCTCCCTTCATTTCCTCACCTGTGGGACACGGTCTAAACGCACAGAGGCACTTTGTTGTTTTTCCTGAACTGCAGCGGCATTTCCTGGACTTCGAGCCCACTGCTCGCCGCACCCGCTCCGCGGGTGCCGCTTCGCCTCGCTAGGCACTGGGGCATTTGCTGGTTGGCTGACGGACTCAGAGCAGGGCTACGGGTGAGTGGGGACAGCGGGGCTGCGAGCGTGCAAGGGACTCCAGTACCCCGGAGTCCCTGCAAGACCATCTTCGACCTGCCGGTCCGCTCTCCCTGCTGCCCCGCCCCCCGCCCCTCTGTGGTCTTTAAAGGCTCCCTTCATTTCCTCACCTGTGGGACACGGTCTAAACGCACAGAGGCACTTTGTTGTTTTTCCTGAACTGCAGCAGCATTTCCTGGACTTCGAGCCCACTGCTCACCGCACCCGCTCCGCGGGTGCCGCTTCGCCTCGCTAGGCACTGGGGCATTTGCTGGTTGGCTGACGGACTCAGAGCAGGGCTACGGGTGAGTGGGGACAGCGGGGCTGCGAGCGTGCAGGGGACTCCAGTACCCAGGAGTCCCTGCAAGACCATCTTCGACCTGCCGGTCCGCTCTCCCTGCTGCCCCGCCCCCCGCCCCTCTGTGGTCTTTAAAGGCTCCCTTCATTTCCTCACCTGTGGGACACGGTCTAAACGCACAGAGGCACTTTGTTGTTTTTCCTGAACTGCAGCGGCATTTCCTGGACTTCGAGCCCACTGCTCGCCGCACCCGCTCCGCGGGTGCCGCTTCGCCTCGCTAGGCACTGGGGCATTTGCTGGTTGGCTCACGGACTCAGAGCAGGGCTACGGGTGAGTGGGGACAGCGGGGCTGCGAGCGTGCAGGGGACTCCAGTACCCAGGAGTCCCTGCAAGACCATCTTCGACCTGCCGGTCCGCTCTCCCTGCTGCCCCGCCCCCGCCCCTCTGTGGTCTTTAAAGGCTCCCTTCATTTCCTCACCTGTGGGACACCGTCTAAACGCACAGAGGCACTTTGTTGTTTTTCCTGAACTGCAGCGGCATTTCCTGGACTTCGAGCCCACTGCTCGCCGCACCCGCTCTGCGGGTGCCGCTTCGCCTCGCTAGGCACTGGGGCATTTGCTGGTTGGCTGACGGACTCAGAGCAGGGCTACGGGTGAGTGGGGACAGCGGGGCTGCGAGCGTGCTGGGGACTCCAGTACCCAGGAGTCCCTGCAAGACCATCTTCGACCTGCCGGTCCGCTCTCCCTGCTGCCCCGCCCCCCGCCCCTCTGTGGTCTTTAAAGGCTCCCTTCATTTCCTCACCTGTGGGACACGGTCTAAACGCACAGAGGCACTTTGTTGTTTTTCCTGAACTGCAGCGGCATTTCCTGGACTTCGAGCCCACTGCTCGACGCACCCGCTCCGCGGGTGCCGCTTCGTCTCGCTAGGCACTGGGGCATTTGCTGGTTGGCTGACGGACTCAGAGCAGGGCTACGGGTGAGTGGGGACAGCGGGGCTGCGAGCGTGCAGGGGACTCCAGTACCCAGGAGTCCCTGCAAGACCATCTTCGACCTGCCGGTCCGCTCTCCCTGCTGCCCCGCCCCCTGCCCCTCACGCCCTGCCCTCCTATATATTGTTACGCCACTCCCGCAGCGCGGGACGCTGCCCGGAGCAAAGACCGGGCTAAGAGCGGGCCGTTTGAGGCCGTTCGAGGACAGAGAGGACTGGACTGGCCCATCCCTTTTCGCCCATTATTTTCGGGATCCAATACAATTACTGAGGGGAAAAAGACCTACCTTCACCACTGTGCTCTTAGCGCTATGATTTCAAGGGTAACTCGCAGCAAAACTTCTAAAGGTGGGTCACAGATCAGTGGCCCCATGGATGACTTTATTACCCGCACCAACATAGCCATTGACGAAGAGATATCCAAACTCCAAAACCGAGTCTCGCTAGAATTAGAAGCTGCTAGAAGAGTGTCCCAAGTATTTGCACTTTCTAAGAAATCTTCCTTAGGCCACATAGCCTCTTCTGTTACCCCTGAGCGCCCAGCCCGCCCACATTGTATAATCACTCAGGTCGATGTTCATCATTCCCCGACCCCGGCTATTCCCCAACCTGCCTTAGGTAGTAAAGATGAGGTAATTCCACCGATACCATTTAGTGTGCCCAACCCAGTCCCTATTGCACCTTTTCCGATAAATTTAGCCAATACTACTTCTAGTGGCAAGCAACCAAAGAGGAAACGCAATTCTCGCTCTGCTTATTTCCGTAAAAAAGCGAAAATTGCTGTTCCCAAAGATCTGCCTCTGACTAACATCACAGCACCTAATGCTGGTGCAGAGCATACTCTTAATGCACTGCCATCCAGAGAGGGACAGGAAAAGGTTCCATCCATTCCCTTCCTTAATACCCCAGCAGGTGAGGACCCTGAAGTAGATGGGTTAACCAAAAATAACAAAGAATTTATAGAGGTGGTTTGGGAGACTCTTAAAAAACTTTTGTCACCCCTAGATTTAAGACTATCAAGGATAGAAAATAACTTGTTAGAAATGGAGAAGAGCATTATTGCTCTGGCCACTCTTGGGTTGAAAAGTCTTGAAAACCAGGGCATTATTGTTGCTGACCCAATGCCACAACCCACTGCACCCCATACCATCCAAACAACCTCTTCGGAACCACCCACAGTAAAGCCCGTCCCTAAACCAAGGACCGTTACGGTGGAGCAAGCTCATGATAAACCAAAGGCCCCTCCACGGGGCTCTTTGCGTCACCAGCAAAATACCAAACACGATATACCCAACAGGTCGATTCCTAGCGAAACCCAAGTCCCCAGCTAAAGACAACTTTAGAGGTGGCTATATTGATCTTCCCCCAGAGGCAAACGACTATGTGGTTGTCCTGACGGGTGTTCCCATGCTAGGTAATGGCCAATTCGAAAACCACTGGTCGCTGAAAAATAAAATAATGCACTGGTTAAATGTAAACAGACCAATCCCCAATGGCCGAAGAAGTCGCGTACTGATGGTTCGCAGAACTCCCTGGGTAGGTCCAACGCTGAAATCCAGTCCGGGGGACTGCGTAGTAGTGACCTTCGAAGATCCCCACACGGCGCATCACATTTGCTCTTGGCCCAGTAACGATGACTCCCTAGTTATACCTAAACCACTATCCTTTTTTTATCCTCCTCGACCAAGCCGAAATCAGGGGGATAATTGGACATTGGTTCAACAACATCCATGGCTGAATAAGTCCCGGGGCCAGAAGGAGACGCTCCTACATTGGAACGGTCTCTCTACTTATAACAGATTCGGGAGCCTAGAGGAGGTGGATTGACTCCCTGCGCAACCAGCCAAGCAACCCCGAAGGGAAATCTTACCATCGCAGGGGCACCATCCCAATGACCGTACTGGTCCTGAGCTCGTAACAAATGAAGTGGGATGACCAAACAGCCCATGGTATGAAGGGGAGCCATCCATATTTGACACAACAAAAAATCCCGGCAGGGAAGATTGGCCGCCCCTACCCTACATGTACCACTCTGCAGCTACCTCTATCGAACCATCAGGCCCCACCTGTTCTGGCTGCTATGTGACCCCTAACCAGCAAACTGAGCCACCTGAGAGGTCTCCTAAACTTGAGGCTACGACTATTTCTCCTATGCCCATTGTTTCTACAAAGGCTTCTCCACCCGCTGACTTTGTTCTAAAAATCTGAAGTTGGAATGTGGCTGGTCTCGGTCGCAACTTTGATATTCCCGAATGGCATGATTTTCTGGAACCCTATCACATCTGTCTTTTCCAGGAAACCTGGTGCCTGGAGCCAAGATACCGAGTGGGATTCTCTACCTTTTTTATCCCCGCTGCTCAGGAACAAGGATCTAAAGGTCGCCCTTCAGGCGGCCTTATTATATGGATTAATATTGCACTGGGCTTTAGAGTAATAGAAAGAAATACCCAGTCACCTGATCTCCAGTGGCTAACGATAACCCACAAAAGGGGAAGAAGCTTGGAAGTTTTCAATATTTACCTGAGGGGTGCTAAAGGCGGTGCATCCCATCTACCTGCTACAGGCCTAAACCACAATCTGGCCGCCTGCAGTGCGGACTCATATGTAATGCTTGCAGGCGACTTTAATTGCTGTTTTGAACCTCTGGCCAGAGAAGATATCTTGGACACTTTCGAGGAGGACACCAGGAGAGGCATTCCTATTCTGAGCCTTGACCCGATCCCTAAATGGTCGCAAAACGCAATAGAGATCAATGCTCTTTGTATGGAGCATAATTTGCGAGCGACAAATGGGCGATCCAAATCTGACCAAACTGGTGCTCACACCTATAACAGACTAGGCCATACATCAAGGATTGATTTCGTCATGTTTAACTATAACCTCTGGCAATACCATCAAGACATGGAGGTCATAGTGTCGGGTGATAGCGATCATAACCCTTTATCGCTAACTATTTCATCTCCTTGGCAGGCCGGAAACCAAGGCCCTCCCGGCCATAAGTGGAAATCTTCCCATGAACTAGCCCCCACAAACTGTAGCAGGCGCCTGAAGTGGGCAAAAGTCTCAGCCGATGAAACAAGGATGGCCCAAGCCGGGACTATTTTGGAAGGAGTGGAGTTACGGATGGACACCTCAAGGCCAACTGATATTAAGATTCTACCCCTATTCACTGAGACTGTATTGGCACTGAGTGATTTATTCATTGTTCCCCAATCTACTCGTAGGCGTCCCTCAAAACAAACAGATAAGTGGTATACAGCTAAATGCCGTGCAGTTAAGAGGGAACTTGTTGTGACATTAAAGTCCAAAGTCGCAGCTGATATTAGGGCTGAGAGGAAAATTTATAAAAAAACCCTATTTGAAGCCAAGCAGGATTACGATTCTAATTTTTGGGGAGATCTTGTAGAGGCAAGCATTAGGAAGGATGCCAAGAGGTTCTGGGACTTATTAAGATCTAGGGAAAAGCCCATTGACCAGCAGCTAACTTCTAACATCCCAGGGGGCGTATGGTTTAACCACTTTTTGAAATTATACTCTGCTCCCCCAGGCCCATCCCAGTTAGCTTGCCCACCCATGAGTTTACTGTCTAACCCTATTACTGATCCCCGGTGCCATGACGGTTTATTTACCAGCTTGGAAGTCGAGAGCAATCCAAGGTATTGTCCCGAATAAAGCGGGAGGTCCTGACGGGATCCCAGGAGACCTAATTAAGAATTACCCATCTTCCTGGAGTAGACTAATTGCCTCCCTTCTGAATGAAGTATTATTGGGTGGAGTCTTTCCTGACTCCTGGAGGGGCGCTGAAGTCGTACCTATTTTTAAAAAAGGTTCTAGGGACGACCCAGCGAACTACCGGCCAATTAGTTTATTGGACTCTTCCCAAAAGGTAGCAGGAAAGGTGGTATTGGGCAGGATCATCCAGTGGGCCGATGAAAATCATATCCTGTCAGATCTTCAAGCGGGTTTCAGAACAGGAACACGTACAATCGAGCAGACGTTCCGCCTTTTAATGATCTATTGGAAAGTGGTGGTGCTGGGAGGGGGCAGTCTGTATTTAGTCTTCATTGACTTGCGGACTGCGTTCGACCTAGTACCACGCGCACTTTTATGGAGCGTCCTCGATGGGTTAGGCCTCCCTCCCTACCTGCTCTCGCTCCTTGTAAAATTTCACGACAGGAATTTTGCCCAAATTAGATGGGGTGCACAGGGAGAGAAAACACCTCGTATCCCCGTGGACAGGGGCGTCCGCCAAGGGTGTGTGCTTGCCCCCACTCTGTTTTCTCTTTACATTAATGGAGTGGTGGAGCATCTACTCCAGCAACCATCAGACGCACCCACCCTGGCTGGAAGGAAAATTCCAACGCTCCTGTTCGCGGACGATACCCTCCTTATCTCGAAAACACCAATGGGCATCCAATCGCTGCTCTCCAGCTTCAAGGCCTTCTGCGATGAAAGGGGTTTGGCCATAAACATAGGGAAAACTAAGTTTTTGGTTCTTAACCCGCCCAAAAAGTCTGTCTTTCCCCCGGCCCTAGATTCTGTCCCACTTGATCGCGTCAAAGAATTTGACTACCTGGGTATACGCATCAGTGACACCATGAGCTGGAAGGCACACCACCAAAAAGTGTTCCTGACTCACAAAAGGGTGGCAGGTGCCTTGCTCAAGGAACAGCGAGCCTCATTACTAAAACCCATTGGGGCCCCCCTGGATATTTATAGGGCAAGGGTTGTGAGCGCGGCACTTTACGGTGCCGAGCTGTGGGGCACTCACAGAATTGATACTCTGGCTCATCTTGAGAGTAACTTCCACAAAGATCTAATGGGTTTGCCCCGCAGCACGCCAACAATCCCACTGCTGTTAGATGCAGGTACCCGGGCTATTTGCGATCAAGCGAAACTACGCCCACTCCTGTTATGGTCCAGAATCTGGAATGTGCAGGAACTTAGAAGTTATGCAGAAGCTTTGAATGACATTATGTCACTACCGGGCTCACATAAAATCATCTGGCTCAGGGAAGTCAAAAAGTTGCTGCTCAAACTAGGACTAGGAGAGGCTTGGGCTAACAAATCTGCACCCCCGAAACAACAGCTAAAAAAGGCTTATTGGGCATGGGTAGACAGTGAGAGGGTTCGTAGTACAAACCATTGCAAATCTGTAATCCTGTTTTTGCCGGTCAAAGAGTTACCATTAAGGGAATCTTATCTGGATACTATCCAGAGCTCATGGGACAGATCACTGTACATCAAGTTTAGGGTGGGGGTGCTTCCATTATGTGAGTTTACGTCCACTTGGAGACCGCCGGCCCAAACTGTACCTTACTGCCCTTTTTGTGACCTAAGGGTAGAGTCTGTGCCCCACATGTTGTTTGAGTGTAGTGTCTATGCAGCCCCGAGACGTAGGTGGTTGAAGCCCCTTTGCAGGTGTTTGGGAACTCGTTCTCATTTAGAAGCGCTGCGTATCTTACGTACAGATGCTAGACCCTTCTTTTCCACCTGCATGGCAACATTTTTGGGCTGGGCCTGGCGTCTTAGAGCTGCAAGAAAACTGTTAATCCAATGACCGAGCTTCCACACCCAATATGCTGCTATGTCGATTAAATGTTCTTATGTTGATGATTGCTGTTTTAAAAAATGTTTTTTAAGATGTATGAAATGCTTTTATGATATGATTTTTATCGAATAAAGCTATTACTACTACTACTAACTATCCACAACATGGATTTTACATTGTGAAACCAGCAATACAAGAATGCAGTATAGTGGTTGCACAGTAGGAAGGGATTCAATGTGTTATTGAATGATCCAGTTTAAATGAATACATGGGTCTCATTTATTTTGTTCAGTAATTATCAAGGATTAATGCATCTCATTAAGAGTGGTCGAGATTTCAATGTAACGTTCAGCATCCTTGTTAAACTCTGCTTCAATAGTTTTGAGTTTTAGTATCCAGTAAGTTTCTCTTTTGTGTAAACACAGTTTTCTGTTACCACCTTTGCTCTATGGCAGGATTATTCTACGCCTGTGAAGCAGATTGTTCAGTGATTGATATGATGATTGGTGTTACTCCCCTTAAGAGAATGATTTGCATCCAAATTCTTAATGGATTTTCTGTGTATTTAAACTCTCTTTTTACCTGCTGCATGCTTTGCCACAACATGTTTTGGAGCACATGATTTTTTAAATTTTTTTCATTCCATGTTCTATTTCCTGTTCTATTTTCTGGATAAAATACACTAATTACTACTAGCTTTTTGCACACATTTCTTAAAATTAGTAGCTATCCCTCAAATTGTAAACCGCCATCAACCCACTACGTATGACGGAGCAAAAGAGAAGGACAGTATGTCCTTTAGTGCATTTTTTTTACATTGCACGTTACATCAAACCATAATCAATAATTTCCATTGACTGTGTTGGTGTAGTACCGTGGTACTCATAGTATGGCCCACGGGCCGCCAGAAGCCTGGCAGGCCTTTCTTGGCGGTCTGCAGACCTTACTGGTAGTATAGCCATTGCCCCCCAGAGAGAGAGAGAGAGTGGTGAGAGAGAGATTGGAGAGAGTGGGCAGAGAGAGAGAGGGTGGAGAGAGAGAGAGAGAGAGGAGAGAGAGAGTGGAGAGACAGGAGAGAGAGAAGAGAGAGAGAGAGAGAGAGAGAGAGAGAGAGAGGAGAGAGGGAGAAAGTGGAGAGAGAGAGTGTAGAGAGACAGCGGAGAGACAGAGAGAGTGGAGAGAGAAAGAGAGTGAAGAGAGAGTGGGGAGAGAGAGTGGAGAGAGAGAGAGTGGAGAGAGAGAGAAAGTGGAGAGAGAGAGAGAAAGTGGAGAGAGAGAGAGTAGAGAGAGACAGTGGAGAGAGAGAGTGTAGAGAGAGAGACAGACAGCGGTGAGAGGGTGGAAAGAGAGTAGAGTGCGAGACTGACTGAGAGACAGAGATACTGAATGACTCAGTAAGAGAGACTGACAGAGAGAGAGAGAGCGAGAGAGACTGGCAGACTGAGGGGGCCACACTGTAACTTTGGCCCCTGACAGAAAGTTTGTGAGTACTCATGGTGTAGTAGAAGGGCTCGCTGTACTTACTGTCTGTCACTGGCGCCATTTCATGGTTCAAATTTCAGACAACTGGAGCAGAAATGAGTGAGAAAACAGTGAACAAAAATGTATACAAACTAAGATAGATGGAAAGAGATTTCGAGTGGTATAGCAGATAGATATGGAGTCTAAATAGTGAATAACAAAAAAGAGTATGTCTATCCGCTTCAAACAGAACATAAAAGGAAATTTGTTTTCAGAATACCTCCCAGCCCTGCTTCATGCTTTCTCAAAGGCCTTGTGTGAATACTTCTGCCGATTTCCATAGCACCTAATGTGTCGCTCAAGGGACCATCAGGTATAGTGCAGATATTGGTATGCATAGGAATTATATAGGTTTGCTGCTATGAGAAATTAGATTTATTATGTACCTTGATGGAGAGAGACTGACTGACGGAGAGTGAAACTGACTGACTGACAGAGAGACAAACTGACTGACAGTGAGAGAGACTGACTTACAGAGAGAGACTGACTGACAGGGAGAGACTGACTGACAGAGAGAGACTGACTGACACAGAGAGTCTGACTGAGAGAGACTGACTGACTTAGAAAGACTGACTGTGACTGACTAAGCGAGAGAGACTAATTGACAGAGATAGAGAGACTGACAGAGAGAAAGACTGACTGACAGTGAGACTGACTGACTGACAGAGAGGCTGACTGAGAGAGAAAAAGAGATGGACTGACAGAGAGAGAGAGACTGACTGCCAGAGAAACTGACTGAGAGAGAAATTGACAGAGAGACTGACTGACTGAGAGAGAGAGAGAGAGAGAGAGAGAGAGAGAGAGAGAGAGACTGACTGACGGAGAGAGAGAGAGAGAGACTGACTGACTGAGAGAGACTGATTGACTGAAAGAGACTGACTGACAGAAAGAGAGACACTGACTGACAGAGAGAGAGCCTGATGTACAGTGAGAGACAGACTGAGAGAGAGAGAGACTGACTGACTGACTGAGAGAGACCGACCGACTTATTGAGAGAGAGAGACTAACTGACTGAGAGGGACTGACTGACTGAGAGAGAGACTGACTAACAGAGAGAGAGCCTGACTGAGAGAGAGACTGACTGACTGACAGAGAGAGACTGAATGAGAGAGAGAGACAGACTAACAGAGAGAGAGAGAGACGGACTAACAGAGATAGAGAGACTGACAGAGAGAGAGAGAGAGAGAGAGACTGACTGACAGAGACTGACTGACTGACTGACTGACAGAGAGAGAGACTGATAGATAGAGAGAGAGACGGACTGACAGAGAGAGAGACTGAAAGAGAGAGAGATACTGACTGCCAGAACATCTGACTGAGAGAGAAACTGTCAGAGCGACTGACTGACTGAGAGAGACTGACTGACAGAGAGAGAGAGACTGAATGACTAAGAGAGAGACTGATTGACTGAGAGAGACTGACTGACAGAAAGAAAGAGACTGACTGACAGAGAGAGACAGACTGAGAGAGACGGGCTGACTGAGACTGACTGAGAGAGACTGACTGACTAAGAGAGAGACTGACTGACTGAGAGAGAGAGCAAGAGAGATAGAGACTGACTGAATGACTGACTGACAGAGAGAGAGACTGACTGAATGACTGACTGACAGAGAGAGAGAGAGACTGACTGAGCGAGAGAGACTGACTGACTGACAGACAGAGACTGAATGAGAGAGAGAGACAGACTGACAGAGAGAGAGAGACGGACTAACAGAGATAGAGAGACTGACAGAGAGAGAGAGAGAGACTGACTGACAGAGACTGACTGACTGACTGACAGAGAGAGAGACTTATAGATAGAGAGAGAGACGGACTGACATAGAGAGAGACTGAAAGAGAGAGAGATACTGACTGCCAGAACATCTGACTGAGAGAGAAACTGTCAGAGCGACTGACTGACTGAGAGAGACTGACTGACAGAGAGAGATAGACTGAATGACTAAGAGAGAGACTGATTGACTGAGAGAGACTGACTGACAGAAAGAAAGAGACTGACTGACAGAGAGAGACAGACTGAGAGAGACGGGCTGACTGAGACTGACTGAGAGAGACTGACTGACTAAGAGAGAGACTGACTGACTGAGAGAGAGAGCAAGAGAGAGAGAGACTGACTGAATGACAGACTGACAGAGAGAGAGAGAGACTGACTGAGCGAGAGAGACTGACTGACTGACAGACAGAGGAAAGACTGTGATGGAATTGTGGTCCAAGTGTGTATGAAGCTATGCAATGCCTCTTAGGATTGCTATTGTCTGTCTAATGTTTTGAAACAGGTTAGATTATTTTTACTCCAGCCCCCCCCCCCCACCTCCCCTCAGTGGGGGGCCGAGAGTCGCACCGGTAGGGGGACCCTTGGCCCTACCGGTGCGACCCTCGGCCACAAACCACACTGTAACTTTGGCCCCGGACAGAAAGTTTGTGAGTACTCATGGTGTAGTAGAAGGGCTCGCTGCACTTACTGTCTGTCACTGGCGCCATTTCATGTTTCAAAGTTCAGACAACTGGAGCAGAAATGAGTGAGAAAACAGTGAACAAAAATGTATACAAACTAAGAAAGATGGAAAGAGATTTCACGTTGTATAGCAGATAGATACGGAGTCCTAAATAGTGAATAACAAAAAAGAGTATGTCTATCCGCTTCAAGCAGAACATAAAAATAAATTTGTTTTCAGAATACCTCCCAGCCCTGCGCCATGCTTTCTCAAAGGACTTGTGTGAATACTTCTGCCGATGTGCATAGCACCTAATGTGTCGCTCAAGGGACCATCAGGTATAGTGCAGATATTGGTATGCATAGAAATAATATAGGTTTGCTGCTATGAGAAATTAGATTTATTATGTACCTTGATGGAGAGAGACTGACTGACGGAGAGTGAAACTGACTGACTGACAGAGAGACTAACTGACTGACAGTGAGAGAGACTGACTTACAGAGAGAGACTGACTGACAGAGAGAGACTGACTGACAGAGAGAGACTGACTCAGAGAAACTGACTGACTTAGAAAGACTGACTGACTGTGACTGACTAACCGAGAGAGACTAATTGACAGAGATAGAGAGACTGACAGAGAGAAAGACTGACTGACAGTGAGACTGACTGACTGACAGAGAGGCTGACTGAGAGAGAGAAAGAGATGGACTGACAGAGAAAGAGACTGACGGAGAGAGAGAGACTGACTTCCAGAGAAACTGACTGCCAGAGAAACTGACTGAGAGAGAAACTGACAGAGAGACTGACTGACTGAGAGGGAGAGAGAGAGAGAGAGACTGACTGACAGAGAGAGAGACTGACTGACTGAGAGAGACTGATTGACTGAGAGAAACAGACTGACAGAAACAGAGACACTGACTGACAGAGAGAGAGCCTGATGTACAGTGAGAGACAGGCTGAGAGAGAGAGAGACTGACTGACTGACTGAGAGAGAGACTGACTGACTGGATGAGAGAGAGACTAACTGACTGACAAGGACTGACTGACCGAGAGAGAGACTGACTAACAGAGAGAGAGCCTGACTGAGAGAGAGACTGACTAACTGACAGAGAGAGACTGAATGAGAGAGAGAGACGGACTGACAGAGAGAGAGACTGACTGACAGAGATAGAGAGACTGACACAGAGAGAGAGAGAGAGACTGACTGACAGAGAGACTGACTGACTGACAGAGAGAGAGACTGACAGATAGAGAGAGACGGACTGAAAGAGAGAGACTGAAAGAGAGAGAGATACTGACTGCCAGAACAACCGACTAAGGGAGAAACTGTCAGAGCGACTGACTGACTTAGCGAGACTGACTGACAGAGAGAGAGAGACTGAATGACTGGATGAGAGAGAGACTAACTGACTGAGAGGGACTGACTGACCGAGAGAGAGACTGACTAACAGAGAGAGAGCCTGACTGAGAGAGAGACTGACTAACTGACAGAGAGAGACTGAATGAGAGAGAGACGGACTGACAGAGAGAGAGACTGACTGACAGAGATAGAGAGACTGACACAGAGGGAGAGAGAGACTGACTGACAGAGAGACTGACTGACTGACAGAGAGAGAGACTTACAGATAGAGAGAGACGGACTGAAAGAGAGAGACTGAAAGAGAGAGAGATACTGACTGCCAGAACAACCGACTAAGGGAGAAACTGTCAGAGCAACTGACTGACTTAGAGAGACTGGCTGACAGAGAGAG
Source organism: Lissotriton vulgaris (assembly GCF_964263255.1). Lineage (NCBI taxonomy): Eukaryota > Metazoa > Chordata > Amphibia > Caudata > Salamandridae > Lissotriton > Lissotriton vulgaris. The sequence goes on along the minus strand of NC_141688.1, from coordinate 188,787,320 downwards.
AGAGACTGAATGACTAAGAAAGAGACTGATTGACTGAGAGAGACTGACTGACTGACAGAAAGAAAGAGACTGACTGACAGAGAGTGACAGACTGAGAGAGAGAGACGGGCTGACTGAGACTGACTAAGAGACACTGACTGACTGAGAGAGAGAGCGAGAGAGAGAGAGACTGACTGAATGACTGACTGACAGAGAGAGAGAGACTGACTGACTGACAGACAGAGGAAAGACTGTGATGAAATTGATGAAATTGTGGTCGAAGTGTGTATGAAGCTATGCAATGCCTCTTAAGATTGCTATTGTCTAATAATAAAAATTTATTCTCAAAATGTGCTCTTTGTAGTTACATCTACTTTTGAAATACAGCACTGTCGCATTGTCTAATGTTTTGAAACAGGTTGGATTATTTTTACACCTGCCCCGTCCCCCCCCCCCCCCTCAGTGGGGGGCCGAGGGTCGCACCGGTAAAGCCGAGGGTCCCCCTACCGGAGCGACCCTCGGCCACAAACCACACTGTAACTTTGGCCCCCGACTGAAAGTTTGTGAGTACTCATGGTGTAGTAGAAGGGCACGGTGCACTTACTGTCTATCACTGGTGCCATTTCATGTTTCAAAGTTCAGACAACTGGAGCAGGAATGAGTGAGAAAACAGCGAACAAAAATGTATACAAACTAAGATAGATGGAAAGAGATTTCACGTTGTATAGCAGATAGTTACGGAGTCATAAATAGTGAATAACAAAAAAGAGTATGTCTATCCGCTTCAAGCAGAACATAAAAGGAAATTTGTTTTCAGAATACCTCCCAGCCCTGCGCCATGCTTTCTCAAAGGCCTTGTGTGAATACTTCTGCCGATTTCCATAGCACCTAATGTGTCACTCAAGGGACCATCAGGTATAGTGCAGATATTGGTATGCATAGGAATAATATAGGTTTGCTGCTATGAGAAATTAGATTTATTATGTACCCTGATGCCACTTAAGGATATGCAGGCAAGTTCATTTTGCATCATTTTTGCTGCTCATAAAATATTTATTGGATCAAATCAATTTTACTTAGGTGTGTAATTTTAAAACGGTTTTGCATTATATCCATAACCAAACATGTGGATTTTGGACCCATGGCTAATCATATACATCACATGTATTTCTATAATTCATTTCACATATGTAATACCTATTTCAACAGCAACATCCTAGTTCAGAAATTACATATTAAAATTTTTTTAAAAACCACCGAGGAACCTAATCTTGCATTTGGAATTTCATATTTAAAAATGTAAGAAACTGGGGGGCATATTAGCAAGAACCTCGTTAAAATGATCCCTGTTTTAGCGGCTGGAAACTGCCGCTAAAACGGCGATAATGGGCTTGCTAATATGCATTATAGAATTCCAATAGAAGCCCAGATTAGATGTGCAGGACATTTAACCTGGACCTCTATTGAAATTCTATAACGCATATTAGCAAGCCCATTATCGCCGTTTTAGCAGCAGTTTCCTGCCGCTAAAACAGCGATCATTTTAATGAGGTTCTCGCTAATATGCCCCCGAGTGTTCTGTACACGTACTTTCCAATTTGAAAGATTATTTGCAGTTTTTTAAACAGAACGATTGTGAAATCTATTTTTTATGCGTTTTGTCTTAGTGCTACTTCTTACTTTGGACGACACTGAGCTAGTTTGCTGCCTTCTTGTTTAATTGGCAGCAGAGGGTGAGAATACGGAACATGTTCTCTAACTATTCCATTTCCTGTTGGAATACCTCAGGGCTCCCCCTTCCTCCTCTTTTATCTTAGACAGTAATCATGCAACAATAGTTGGAGAAGTGATAATAGATTAGATTATGTAAATGCGTGTTCCAGTTGCCAACAGCTGTACTAAATTCAAACTGTGGAGCATATTTACAAGAACCGGCGCATCCCTGCATATCAGCAGGGAGGTGCCAGTTATTGTGCGCTATGCCTTTGCCATCATGGATGCGCCACATTTACAATGCGGGCACCATGGGGCAAAATCTGTGCCGCCGTAAAAGTGGCGCATTGCGGGAGTTGCGTTGCAAGCGCAACACAGCTTCAACATTGCTCTGGGGGCCCTATCTAGTTAATGCTGCATCAATCCTTACGCCTGCTTCAGGCAAGCGCAGTGTTTTGACGCAGCATGGGCCTAAAAGTGTAGAAAAGTGAGATTTCACTCAGCCACTTTTAGGAGGCGTTCCAGCGCCGAAACGCCCCCCCCCCCGTTGCCCAGGAACGCCTACATGTGGCGCAGGGCTTTACAACGTGACGCATCTCCCAGATGCGTCACGTTGTAAGTACCCAGCACCATGGCACAGGATTTGCGCCGCCGCTGCGTCACAACAGTGACGCAACAGCAGCGTAAATAAGGCGCAAGGGGCTTGTATATCTGCCCCTATGTATAAAAGGAGTAAAACATGTGACCTCTGAAAATAATACTAAATTACAATGTGTCACCGTTTTTGAGATGCAATCACTGGTTACCAGCTAAATATATAAAATATTATAAATGTATTGCAAGATGTATTCTTATTTTATTGGCTTAATCTCAGTTATTTTAAAGAGACAGTTTTGACATGTTAGTTAGCTAGCAATCCATCATTATTGGTATACAAAATATTATATATCCCAAGCTTAATTGTTGAGAGCAAACTTCTAATTTTAGGCAGATTATTGATTATAGATATACAATAAAAATATTAAATATTCAGTTTTGTGGGGTTGCTAAAAATGTTTAATTATAGGCTGTTTGTACCTAATAGATTGTGAAAATTACAGCAAGGATATTAGATGTTCTACACAATTGATGATGATGTTACGCAATTTATGTTCAGTTCAGTTTATGTAAACTTGATATAGTAATCTCAAATAGAGATCAATTAACTTGCATGTTAAACACAAACACAATTAATCAACATATGCAGACTATACATTTAAAAAGATTCCCAAAAAGTTAAATATTTTATAACCATAAGACAAGCTAAATGCACTCTAATTTGAATTCTCTTTTTCATCCTGATTTGTGTGTTTATGTCTAACCTGGAGGCGGCTTGTACTGTCTTCCAAACTACACGTAATTATACATAACAAATAAAAATGAATGAATATTTACTTAAGTAAAGGAGCTTTCAATCAGCCCCCTTTATCCATCGATCAGTTGAGCAGCATGTGGTTTCTTTCCACTACAGCATACGTCAAGGGAAATGGGTCAGTCCACTTCAGCGATTGGCTATCTTTCGCAGTGAGTGTTGGCATTTTGCATGACCACAAGTACCTACCCAACTAAAAAGAAAACACTACAGTGGACAAATACTTTGCCGGGTGAGCCTATAACTTGAAACGCCAATATTTCTTCTACTTTCTACTCTAAGCATCTCGGGAATCTGCCTTGCACCCCCATTGGAAGAGATGTCTCCTTTCCTGTTTCCTGCTGGTACTAGCACTAAGGAGTGCCTCAAAACTCCCTCCCACCGCCCAAGTTCACTAGCCAGACTGGACTTCATTTCCCAGTTGCCCCGGAGGCTGGGACAACTGGAAGTCACATTTTCGTGCCTCCCAGGGCAGGATAACGTTTACCTGCGGCTCCCACATTGCGGGACGCATGTGGGTATAGCCCAAATGAAGTACTGGCCAAGTGTGGGCCCGTCCGCACCTGTAATGGCCTGGAAGGGGCTGGGCCACCCCTCTTGATCTGACCCCTTTATAAAGGTACTGTACCTCTCTGTCCCTGTGCTGCAAGCTGTCCCTGCACTGCCTGCTACCCCAAACCCTACACTGCCTGCTGTTGTGCGCCTCATGCTAACCCTGTGCTGCCTGTTGTCCCTACCCCTGTGCCACCTGCTGCATCACGCTTTCTGCTGTCCCTGTGCTGCCTACTGTCCCTACCGCTGTGCTGCCAGCTGTCCCTGTGCTACCTGCTGTCCCTTTCCCTGTGCTGCCTGCGGTCCTAAACTTCCTGCGATCCTTGGGCTCCTTGCTGTTCCTGCCCCTGCGATGTCTGTTGCCCCTGCCCTGCCTGTACTACTATGCTTCCTGTTGTCCCTGCGCTACATGTTATCCCTATCAATGCGCTGCCCAGTCCAGGTCCCTTCCCGGCGCCCAAGACCAGTAGGACCTCGACCGGATAAAGCCCAGTACCAGGACCAGGACCCTGGCTCTCCCACCACCTGACTATAGACCGCCAAGGTACTCCTGGACCTGGACCCTGGAAGCTGAAACGTCTGCATCTCCTCCTCCTTGCGATCTACCAAAGAACCCTTCACCTGCTGACACGGTCACTACTGAGAAAGATCCTGCACCACGCCTGCCTACAAAACAAAGAACAATCCGCCACCCCTCCATTATATCCTGCTCCACGTCCGCTCCCTCTGCAAACACGCCACAGAAATCTGGGACACCACCGAGTCTACGGACATTGCCTTCATCATTGAAATATGGCTCAACCCATCCTCAATCCTCAACATCACCACCGCCATTCCTTTAGGCTACTAGATTAAACACCATGAAGCACCAACAAACGGAGGCATCGCCAACATCTTCAGATGAACCATCACTAACAACGACCCCACACCTCTCATGAAACACCTCAACTTCCTACTACAAAACAGATACAAAGATCAAGAAAAGAGGCACCTGTGCCAACAGACCCCTGAGACCTCGAGCAACATTCTGCAATTACATCCCCAACCTTATTGCCCCCTAGCAATCAACTCTCACCACTATGTCTTACTCAGCGACCTCAGCTTCCACATTGACAACGAAAACTCTATAACCCTCCTGGAGAACCTGAACAACTGGTCACCGAACCCACGCATAATGCTGGACACATACTCGACCCCTTTTTCACCTCCAGAGATAGAATTAAATTCAGCCTCACCACAGAACTAACCTGGACTGACCATACCACACATACACTTTACCATCACTGATGCCCAGTACACCATAACCAGGTGTTAAATCTCCTTCCAACACAACTTGAGCAAGTTTAACTGAAACACAGTGATCACAGACCCTCACCACCTCCCAACCCGAGGCCTCAACAGATCTCATCGAAGCTGTCCAGTACTTCACCGTCTCGATCACCGACAGCACCGGCAGAGTCGCCCCATTGAAACCTACAAAACCCAACAAGAGCTCCAAACATGCCAGCTGGTACACCCCAGAACTCAAGACCACAAAGTCCTACTGCCACCAACTGTAGAAAAAAAATGGCATGCCCCAAGAACCCCACCAACAGAGCAGCTCTCAAATAGCCCTCAGCAACTATCACCGAAACATAAAAGAAGCCAAGAAAGCATCCATCACCACCTGCATCATCTCCGCATCTCCGCAGCCAGCCACAGAAAGGAACTGTTATAAATGGGGGTCTCTAGTTGGCCGAGGTAGGTACCTTTGTCCAAATAGGGACCCTTGGTACTAGTCAGGGTAAGGGGGATACACACTTTAGATAACCCCTGCTCACCCCCTTGGAAGCTTGGCACAAGCAGACAGGCTTATCCCAAATGCAATGTGTAAAGTATTTGTACCAACACTCACAGTAACACAGTTATAACATCACAAACGTACACCGCACCAGTTTACAAAAATAAAGTATCTTTTTCTTAGCTTTACAAGACTGAAACGACAAAAATACAACATACAAGTATTACAAAAATTACTTTCAAAAGGTTTTAGCAACTGAGTCCATAGAAAACTATAGATGCTTGATTTCTTCCAAAGTACCTGTTGTTGCAATCAAATATCACCAAGCCAAACAGCCGCAGTGATGAGAAGCGTCGAAAAACAGACTTGCGTCGTTCCTGTGACCTTCGTGGATGCGTTGCGTCAGTTCCGCTGTACACAGAGGAGAGATGCAGCGGGTCCAGTCTGTAGGGGGAAGCGATGCGTCGATTCTGAAACAACTCCGCTCCGTGGGTGATGCGTCGGGGAAAACTTTCCGCACAGAGACGATGGGTGGAAATCCATGATGTGTAGGCGAACGATGCGAGCAGTGCTGCGTCGACCTTCTCAACCACAATCCCTCGATGTGTTGAATCTTGCCGAAGCGACAAGCGCTGCGTTGGTTTCGGCAGTGGTGCAGCGATGCGGGGAGATTCTTCTTGCTACTCGGCATTTCATTGGAAAAACTGTCGCAAGAAGAGTGAGGCGTCTATTTCCTTGTTGTTGCATTGCTTTTCCAGCTCCCAACAGCAGAAACAACCTCCAGAGGCCCAGGACAGTCACAGGCACCTCTTGGCAGGTCAGAACTCCCAGCACGGAAGCTCAGGTGAGCTGGGGGTGAAGTCTTTGTAAAACTTCGAAACAGGAGGCATGTTCTACTCGAGCCCTTGCAGACGTTCCTCAAGCAGGGGACACATCACACAGCAAAGTACTTTTCCTTTCCTGAGACTGACTACTTTCTAAAAGTGGCATTTTCAAACACACAATTTAAAAACTATCTTCAGTAAAAGAGGTGTTATTAAATTCTGAGTTCAGAGAGCCTAAATTTTACTTTTCTATGTTATCCCTACAGGAATATATGCCGGTAAAATGTTACAAAGCATTCCCCATTCTGTCTTATAGTCAATAGTGAAAAATGAAATTGGCAGTATTTCACTATCAGGACATGTTACACACATCAGTACCTTTCAAATACACTGCACCCTGCCCAGGGGGGTACCTTGTGCCTACCATAGGGATGTCCTATATATAAGAAAAGGGAAGGTTAGGGCCTGGCAAGTGGGTGAACTTGCCAAGTCGACATGACAGTTAACAACTGCGCACAGACACTGCAGTGACAGGTATGAGTTTCCTTTACAGAACTACTCATGCGGGAGGCATAATCAATGCTGCAGGCCCACTAGTAGTATTTGATTTATCAGCCCCGCACAGTCAGTGCACTTTACTTGGGACTGGCCAGTAAATCAAATATGCTACTCAGGGAGAACCAATCATAATAACAATTTACACAGGGAGCACTATAGCACTGATTAGCAGTGATAAAGTGTCCAGATTCCTAAAACCAACAAACACAGGTCAGGAAAAATAGGAGAAAGAAGAAAAAAGTTTGGAGATAATGCTGCTAAAAGGGCCAAGTCCAACAGGAATTTTTCAAGATAGTCAAAGAATTCTCCAACCACATAGCCATAGAGAACAGCATCCACCCCTCCCAAAAACTGTGCCACACCCTCTCAGACTACGTCCACTGCAAGATCGACAACATCTACAACAATTTTGACATCCAACCAGCCAACCTCAACCAACCAGCAAACCCCTGCCATACCAACATGCAGACGTCAGATTCCTCCTGAAGAGAACCTCTGCTCACCCCAATAATCTAAAAAATGATTGTCCAATCTCGCTACTCCCCTACCTCGCAAAAGTTCTTTAAAAAGTCATCAACTGAATTCCTGGTAAAAAACCACCTGCTGGCACCTCTCAATCAAAATTCGGTGCCAACTACAGCACTGAGCACGTGCTGATTGCCGCCACTGATGACGTCAGAAGACTCCTCGACCGTGGAGAAATGGTGGTCCTGATCCTCCTCTACCTCTTCCCAGCGTTAGACGCAGTCTCCCACAACACCCTAATCCCCTACTCTACAACATAGTTATACAGCAGACGCCCTCAAGTTGATTGCCTCCTTTCTTACAGGACGCACATAGAGCATCTGACTGCCTTATTCACATCCGCACCCTAGGAGATCATATGCGGCGTACCCGAAGGATCATCCCTCAGCACACCCTGTTCAACATCTACATGCATGACCTTCGCGCAGACGTCATCAGATCCCTGCATAGGACATAATCTCCTATGCAGATAACACTCAACTGATCCTCTTCCTCACCGAGAATGCCTTCAACTCCAAAACCAACTTCTGCAACGCCATGTCCAAAATAACCAAATTCATGAGAGACGACTGCCTCCAACTCATCTCTGCCAAATCTGAAGTATTGACCTTCAGAAAGAACACCTTCACATGGGACCAAAGCTGGTGGCCTGCAGAAGTCTGACCCCCACCTACAATGACCAACAATGCACGCAACCTCTGCATCATCCTTGAGAGTCAACAAGCCATGAAACGAGAAGTCAATGTAGTTGCCTACTCCTGCTTCGACACACTTCGCATGATACATAGAAATTTCAGATGGACCCCAACCAACACCAGAAAAACTGCCACTCAGGCCCTGGGCAGGGTATGCCCAGACGGGGTCCCTTACTCACTTTGCCACTGGATTCAAGTTAGCCTCGCTGATGAAGGGCGTTACCCCTAAACTGGTCCCAGGATGCTTGTTTCCAGTTCAGGGAAGACCTGGCTTGGCAGTTCGGACTGGATTGTTCCCCTGAGGCACAGAGTCAAGACTAATTTGCATATAGCTGGGTCTGAACTGAGGATGGTGAAGTGAGCTAAAGACTGATGATAGATTCAACCCAGATCTGTGACTAGAGGTGAGTGTCTGAAAAGTTTCAATGCTCTGTCCATCATCTCCTTGTGCTTGCTTTGTTCGCCCTAAGTTGGCAGGGTATGCCCAGACATGGGTCTCTTACTCACTTTGCCACTGGTTTCAAGCTAGCCTGGCTGATGAATGGTGTTACCCAGAAATCGGCACCAGGATGCTTGTTTTCGGTTCAGGGAAGACCTGGCTTGGCAGTTCGGGCTAGACTGTTCCCATGAGGCACAGGAATTGGTGAAGTGAGCTAAAGAATGATGATGGATTTTACCCAAATCTGAGACTGGGAGGGAGTGTCTGAAAAGTTTTAGCGCTCTGTCCATCATCTCCCTGTGTTTGCTTCACTCAGGCCCTCGCTACCAGATGCCTCGACTATGGCAATGCCCTCTATGCCGACATCTCCACCCAGCTCCTCACAAGACTCCAGACCATACAGAACACAGCATCCAGACTCACCGTGGACCTCCCAAAACAAACTAGTATCGTTCTCCACCTGAAAGACCTCCACTGGCTCCCCATCGAGAAAGATGCCAGTTTAAGATCCTCAATCACGCCTGCAAATCTCTACATGACATAGGACATGGCTACCTCAACCAGCGACTTAACTTCCACCAACCCTCTTGACACCTGAGCTCTACTTAATTTGGCCTTGCACACACAGCTGCATCTGTGGCAGCCACAGTGGTGTCAGCTCTTTTTCCCACATCGCTGCCAAGAACTGAAACCCCACCCCCCATCCAACTCCGTACAGCCCCCTCGCGGGCAGATTTCAGAAAGAGACCCAAGACCTGGCTCTTCGACTGAGACATAATGCCTAGACATCCCTAAGGGTGACAGTATTGCACTTTACAAATACTGTTTGATTGATTAATTCAACCTTTTAGGTTTTTTTTGTCATTGTTGTATATTCAAAATGTGTTTTTATATTACAGTAATTGAAAGCGAATATTACCTTTTCCTTGCACCAATAAGTTTCTTATTTTCCTGTGTAAAACTTAAAATTGTTTCTGTATCTGTTTTAAGCGTCCTTTCCTGCTAGGAATCGCATTTACTCATCTATTAAAAATTAATGTCGGGCCAAGCCCACATAGGTGTTGCTAGAACATCACATTTTGCATACGTCTGTGCACCTGCCCGTATTTGATACTTCAAGGCCTTCAGTTAGCCCACCCCCCCTCTTCAACCCAATCATTTACACTTCCCAGTATGTGTGGTATATTGATCATCGGCTGGTGCAACTTCTAAACTGTATTCACTTTAAGGCCCCATTGTGGCATAATGCAGTCATCAAGGTCGATGGGGAGGAAGTTCTTTGATGCATCTGCATAAATCATGGTATTTACTACATCGATGACTTTATCTCTAATAGTTCCATCGAGTTCCCTGACTTGAGACTGGAATTTGCGATACCACGCTCCCAGATATGGAGGTACACTCCATTATCTCATGCCTTATCAGATGTGTTGGGGACTGCACATATTGACCTCCCCTGTTCGCCCAAAACTCAATACATCTACACTTGGAAAAAAATCAGGGGGACTATTGCGAGATTGTATGCTGCACTGCTGTGTGCTTGTTTCTCCACTCCCACATCCACAGTGCTGAGTGCATGGTGGGAAGCTCGTCTTCATGCACAATTCATGGATAATGGCTGGGATACCCTTCTGGCAGAATATGATATGGGACTACGGGAGGCATGCTTTTAAGATCCTTCACCACATAAAGAATACACAGTGGCCGCCTTAGCGTGGATTTTCGTTGATAGAGTGCAATATAGACCACATTTTTTTATGGGACTGTGACTGATATCCTGGCTAGTGCTCCTGCACGACACTTCCGACCTCCCCTCATTGACCCAACATGTTAATAGGTGGCTTCCTACTACCGTAGGGGTGGTCAAACTGGTTATCTATGACACTGGAAATCAACACTGATTCCCACATTACAGACCTGTTTGGACAACATGTTCGACATGGCGTGCTTAGAACACCTTCTACATAAGCTAAAAGATAAATTGCAGATATTTGAAGAAGGTTGGGCTATTTTCTTATGGATAGAAGAGTATACACCCACATACACAGGGAGCCAATTGTGTAATTTGTCTTGCTCCATGTTCCACACCGGCCCCTCCCCCCTCTGCAGGTTCCACAGTCTTTGGTCCTGACTGTTGTTTACCTTCGTGGATGAGGGCTCTTTGACTGCGGAGACTGGTCACTGTGACTAGACCGGGCTGGCGCTAGGGCATGCTGGCCATCATATTTTCCTCCACTGGGGTGCTTCACTCAGCCTGGTTGGAAGGTGGGATTACCCTTCTCCCTTCTACCCACCATGAGGGTTTATTTCCATTCTCCTCCCTGTTGGTTGCCTTTCTCTTGTTCAGTTATTTAATAAGTAGGTCCCACCTATTTTCCCATCTGTTGTGTCTGTTCTCCGAGGCCTATACTCTGCTGTCCTTGGCACTGGTGTGCGCTGCCCAAGGGAGGTCTGTTATACAAATTGATTATGGGTTTGCATTCTACCTTGTCAGTTTCTCGTCCTGTGTGGTGACCAGACTGTGTATTTTCGATGTTCCATTCTTGTTACTATCATGACAAATTTCAATAAAGAATTGACATGCAAAACAATTAGTAGTGATTATTTGTAAATGTAAATATTTTATTGCAGCCACAAGTCTACTATGGTTATGTACCATAATGTAGTTTTCATTTAATTTTAGTGGCATATGCTTGACATAAAATAGAGGAAAAACACTTTCCCTGTTTGCATCACAGCGCACCTTAAAACAGGTGCACTGGGCGCAAATAGTGAAAGTGTGCCCTATTACATTGAATGTGCTGCGCCCAGGGTAACCGCGAAGTCATGCTGCCCTGGGGGCAGCGCATTCAAGTGAAACACTGAGTAGATTTGAAACAGCCTCTCTGTGTTTCACTGAGCCGGTGGCAATCCGCCTGCACTTTTAAGAAGTGAGAGAGATCTAGTTGCAGGCGGGTGCAGTCAATGACTGCACTTGTTTCAAGGGGACGTCTGGGAGGTCGATAGGATGCCTTTTCCCCCCTCCAGAGGGCTGCTTTAGAGGGTGCACTGACAATGAGCCATCTTTCAGGTGGCGCACTGTTGGTGCGTCTCCTGACAGCTTCTTTGTCTCTGTATCTGCATATATAATACGACGCATGTGCAAAGGCAAAGGGATTGCCACATTTGTATGAGGCCACACACCTATGCAAATGAGGGAACACCCTCTGGTGTTAGCATTGGCACTAAATGTGCGCCAGCGATATCTGTAGTACAGAAAGGGCAGCAAATGCCTCTGCAGGCCTTTCTGTCATACCAAAGTGCCCCGGCGGCACGCAAAGCAGGCACACAAGCTCGGTACGACCCCGGGGCACTTTCCATAAAAAAGTCAGAGGCTGCATCGGACAGATCTATTGGCTTTGCCAATGCAAATTTTCTGATTTGAATTAAACTAATTAGCTACAAAATTGTGTTTTATGTTATGTGCGTTTAGTTAATGTAATGCCATGGCTTTATTTATGAGTATTTGGTTGCTTTCTCCATAGTGATCTCCTGTAAGAGTAGTAACAATTGTATTTAGTTTGCGTGTGCTTTGCGTTAATCCTGGTGCTTAACTGGACACATGTTTATATGGAGGAACTTAAGTGCTCCTATGTATTCTGAGTCAATGTGTTTACCAAACACATGAATTTATTGTTTGAGGTAATTGTTGCCGAGGTTTTATAAGACTTCGGTTAATTTAACCATGTCATTGTGTATTACATTTATTTCTGCCTTGGAGTGTAAAGGCACTTAACAAATAATAAGTGTATGTGACCTCATCTTAAGGCCTATGCATGAGTACCGTATCCACCCAATAAAGCTGAGGTTCGTATTTAATACCCCCACATGCAACCGTCCAATGCCTGCAGGTACGTAACGCAAGCTCCTGCAGCCCCCCTTTAGGATGCCCCAAACATTTACGGGGTCCTATTCAGCACCAAGACTATTGGATATCTGTGAGACATCGGAGAGTCAGGGGCCCCTCATTACATTCTGAAAGTGTGCCCCATCATTTTGTGTTCACCAACAAATACCTGGATGACTCTGTGCTTGTTAAAAAACTTTAATATGGTACAATTGAAACAAACAAATACAGGCCAGTTTTGACAAGATCAGGTAATGATTTGCTAAAAACTAAATAGCAGAAAGGAATAAGCTATAATCCCAAAATGTGTCAATAGCTAGTTATAAGTACAATACCAGATATAATTAACAATGATCTCCATCTCAGACTTGATGAGAAATAGTAATTATATCAATCAAAGGCAATAATCCTAAGGATATGATGCACGGTGTGTAATGATGATAAGCAGGCAAGAAAACAACAATGACACTAGCAAACAATAAATAGCAAATATGACTCCAAAAATGACTCGTCTTCCATCCTCAACCCCACTGACATTGCATATCACAGTCAATTAACCATAAATTGACAGACATGCAAAATAACTGGAAAAAACTCAATCTAGAAGGCACAGACTTGCATGGCAACACCCACTTGTACACTTGTAAACACCGTCTAACAGGCATGCATAACTTGGCAGAGATAAACACACTGATGGAAATATACATCTGCTAACAGATACACATGCACACACTGGTGTACATGGACATGTACCGATAGACACACAGATTCACACATTGAAGTACATAACCACACATATGAAAAGCAAGGGTCTGGCTTAGTGAGATTCGAGGGCTGTGAGTCTCAAATTTCCAACTAAAATAAGCAATTGACTGCAGGGTATACAGGTGAGATAATCAAGGTTCAAGATGGACTGTTTCTAAAAGGAATAGGATCAGTATTCCCTCTACGGTTTGTGAAGCTCGTACCTTTTCGATATCGCTCACTCAATCCCAATCCTTCAAGGGAACCATCCTTTACCGCCCACCAGTCTCTCGTACTGAATTCCTCTCGGCAATGGGCAGTCTATTAGAACCCTTAGCGGGAGAACCTAATTTCACCATCCTGGGAGACTTTAATTTTCACCTAGAGGCTCAAGAAGACAAGGACACCTCATCTCTTGACATCAGAACTACAGGCGGTATGCTTTCACAATTAGTGACAAGCCCCACACACTCAGCCGGCCCCACGCTGGAAAGTCTGTTCTTGAACAAACAGCAAACTTCTCTAAGGAGCATCCTTCCTTTCACCTGAACAGATCACTCCGCAGTTCTGTTTGACATTCATATAGGTAGAATTAATCCTCTGCACACTAGCCCCCCCCCAAGCAGTTCAAGACGTGGAACAGCATTGATCATTATCGCCTCAAATCACACCTGCTATCCATTCACCACGATACCACACAAGATCCAGAATTAGCCTCCACTAATTACTCAGAATGGCTTCATAACGCATTTGGTGCATTAGTACCAATTAAAACTGCCTCCAAAATCAGGAATGCCCCTTCTGCCCATTGGTTCTCTGAGGCACCTAGACTCGAGAAACAACAATGTAGGCATCAAGAAAGATGCTGGCGTTGAGACTACAACAATGCAGAAATAATCCACTACAAGGAATTATTGACCAGATACAAACTTCTCATTATCTCTGAGAAAAGTAACTATTACCTTAGACAAATTGAATCTGCCCAAGATTCTGCTAAGCAGTTGTTCCAGGTAGTGGCCAAGCTATCAGGTCCACCGACGAACTCCTCCAAAGACGCCTCCCACGATCTCTGTATTTCACTGGCCGGTTACTTTCAAGAAAAAGCTAGCCATGCCAACTTTGCAGCCCTAACAAACGTTGGAAACCAGACCGACAACCCCAGAGATAATAAATCCTAATTACTCGGAATTCACCCATGTCTCACCAGAACAAATCACAGACCTTATTTCCACTGTCAAATATGGATCTCTTAACAACTCATGTCCATCATCTGTTCTGAAATTGATCCCCGACCTGATAGGCCCTAATTTAGAAAACATCTGTAACTCGATGTTACGCACAGGCACTTCTCCTTCCATTTGGAAAAAGGCCCATCATCAAACCTCTGCTAAAGAAGAGTAATCTGGAACCTTCAGAAACTAAACACAAGGCACAATGCTTGCTTCCTCTTCCAGCAAAAATCTTCGAAAAAACCATAAATCACACAGCTGGCCAGTTTATTGATGCAAACAACCTACTGGATGACACACAATTTGGCTTCAGAAAGGGTCATGGCACAGAGACAGCCCTTATCAAAGCCTCTGATGAAATCAGGATGGCACTAGATTACAGTGGTGCAACGGTCCTTGTACTGTTGGATTTATCTGCAACCTTTGACACAGTCAATCATGCCACCTTGATCGACCATGTCTCAGCCATTAGTATCAGACACAAGGCCAAAGACCTCCTGTCCTCCTCCCTATCTAATCGGACTCAGCTAGTAAGTCCCCACCATTTACGCTCCCCTGTGGTATGCCACAAGGATCGTCACTGAGTCTTACCGTATTTAACATATATGTGTTGGACCTTGCGAGGGTGATCAAATCCTATTGGATAGGTCTAACATCGTACGCCGATGAAACGCAATTGGTGCTAGCAATACACAATGATGGAGGGACAGTTGTGGCGAGCTTCCAAGAAGGAATGATAGCCATCAGTGCATGGATTGCTAACAATTGCCTCAAAGTAAATTCAGACAAAATGGAGATGATGATCTTTGATAACCTCTCCCCTGCCTGGTCCCCAATATGGTGGCCAGCAAAGCTGGGCTTACCTCTGTCCTCCGTCACAAAGGTAAAAAACCTGGGTGTTATGTTTGACGACAAGCTGTCTTACATACACCACGCTAATACAGTTGTCTCCTCATCCTTCTACGTCCTCAGGATGATAAAAAAACTCTTACCGTTTCTTGCCATCAACGCCGGTAGAGCTCTCATCAGTACACTGGTAATGTCTAAAGTTGACTACTGTAACTGTCTCTTAGTCAGTGCTCAGGAAAAATTTCATAGTAAGCTACAACTAGTGCAGAATGCAGCCACCAGGATTCTCTCACGTACCCCCAAGTTTAAGCCGATATCCAAGGTGGTGCGACAGCTCTACTGGCTGGCCATAAGAAGCAGAACCAAGTTTAAGGCGTTATGCATTACATACAAGGCAATCCACAACGGCGGGATTTATCGAACCTAGCTGGCATGTAGTGAACACATATTACACACATTTTTGGAAAAATAAGGCTACTACTGTAGGCAATTCTGTTTGTGGATTACTAAAGAGACGGAGGAGTGGGACTTAGCGGTTTTTTTTGGACGTACAATGAATTACATCTCACAGGAGTGTACTTTAAGACAACTGCCACAGTAACATTAGGATGGAAGAAGACTAACTTTGGATTTGTGGAGAAACAGAAGAATTTAAATGGGACAATAGGAGAAATCCTTCAATTATACTATTAAGAAAAAAGAAAATTTGTAATAAGTGGTAGATATCCTGATATAGAAATAAGACTGTTAGCCTTAATACGAGCCCTGATGATGTCCCGGATGGGACGAAACGTGTAGGCTGTGGAATATTTGTTGGCTGTGCAATAGATGATTGTACAATAATTTGAACATTTTTCATGGTGGATATCTTCATCAAGGAAGACTGTTTATTCAGAAAGGAATACTACAATAAATGAACTGACTACAAACATGATGGAAACTTGCATGGAACTTTTTTGTTTCCTTTTTGGACTGCATGAATTTATTATGCTTGATAACATTGTATACTTAGACGTTCCTTCTAATTGTATTTGAAACCACAACATAGGACCTGAGTTTCTGCAGAAAATTCTCAGCTCATATACGCCCAGCAGACCCATACGCTCATCAGCAGCCTACCTGCTGACTGTCCCTCGTACTAGAAAAGCTTCATGGGCGATAGAAGATTCACATTCTCCTTAGCCAGACTATGGAACTCGCTCCCCCTTCATATTAAGACCAGTCCTACCCTGAATCATGAAATTCCTATCACACCAACGTTGATCATTCAATAACAATGTCATCAATAACATTCACAAATACAATATCAGGTTGGGTGGATGTATCGTTCTAACAATCCATAAGGCTTTTTCAAAGTCCAGCCTGGGTATTTGAGCGCTTTATAAGTTGCAAAATAAATAAAATAAATAGTATTTATTTACATCAAGTGGGTGTTGGACCTATCATCCTTAGGGTGACCTTCCCCCTTACGTTTTGCCTAATGCCTTCTGTTTCTGCTGAGTCTTTTTGTTGGTCTTAAGACTCAGCACTTTACTACTGCTGACCAGGGCTAAAGTGTATATACTTATTCCCTAAATATGGTAACATTTTAGAAAGAGGACCATTCTCTGCTCTTACTGCTCTGTGTGCCTATCATCTGTCTATAATACATGCCTGGGTTTGGGTTACAGCTACACTTTGTGCCTTTCCTCTAGACAGCCAAAAGGTTAGGTGTGAATGCATACCCATCTACATTCTGATGGCTGTTCCTATGCAGGAAGTGAGTGGGGATCTGGGAAGAAAAAACCTGTGTGCCCTTCAAAGGCCCTTCTTTGAAGTCACACACACATCAGAGGGACATTTGGGTATAAGTACCGGGTCTCTAACCCCACTTCTGAATCCCTACAACTGTTCTCTGTCAAGAGAAATGCTGTGCTGCATCGGGGACTGGCACTCTGCTGGACAGCTAATATGGGAGGCCTATTTTCGCTTGTGCTGCACTGCTTCGTGGTAGTCTCAGACTTTGCTGAGAAGAGCTATACTCTGCCTTTATACTGAAGTTATTTCCAAGGGTTTGTTGGCTTGCCTCCTGTTGCTTGAGGCTCAGTAATATCAAAGTTTCTACCCTTACTCCTGTGACTGGATCACTTTGAAGTGGACCCAGATACATTCATCATGGAAATTGATGCATATCCAGTCTGCATGTCGTAGAACTAGCACATGGTTGCCAGGGTAGAATCAGTATATCGCTTTCAGAACCAGCACAGCCCCCTGAGAGCTCCGACGTATCGGAGCCGAGCATTGCAGTGGCAGCAGTATGCAGAGATCGACGCATCCTTCGACGGTGTGGAGAAACCCGGCACATCTCACTTCCCGCCTGTGGAACTGGCATCGCTCAACACATTACTCAACTGCAACCCGCTTCTCGTTGTTGCAACCAAGATGAGATCATTTGTTCACCAGGGCCTGCCTGGGTCCTGTAGCCAATAACAACAATTGATGGACGGAATGTTGCACAATGGCAAAACATTCACCCCCAGTCACAGATCTGGGTTTAATCCATCGTTATTTTGCTCACCACACCACTCCAGTTCAGACATGGCCATATGCAAATCAGTCTTGACCCTGTGCCTCATGGGACCAATCTAGCCCGAACTGCCAAGCCATGTCTTCCCTGGACCGGAATCAAGCATCCAAGGACCGGTTTCTGGCTATCAGCTTTCATCAGCCAGGACAGCTTGATTCCAGTGGTGTGGAGAGCACAGGACTCACATCTGAGCATACCTGTCCCACTCAGGGTGACAAATGCAAAAACAACAATTGATGGATGGAATGTTGCACAATGGCTAAACATTCACCCCCAGTCACAGATCTGGGTTTAATCCATCGTTATTTTGCTCACCACACCACCCCAGTTCAGACATGGCCATATGCAAATCAGTCTTGACCCCGTGCCTCATGGGAACAGTCCAGCCCGAACTGCCAAGCCATGTCTTCCCTGAACCGGAATCAAGCATCCTGATAAGTGACTGATAAATGTAAATCCAGTATTTGTAAGGCGCAAACAATTGCCCAAGGGCGTCAAGGCGCTGGGGGCCATCAGGAATATTAAGCGAGCTATTGCCCAGAGTCACATGTTGCTGCGCTTACCTGCCACTGGTGTTGGGGATCGATCCGTGAGCCCCCGCATTCCGGAGTCAGACGCCCTGGCGCTGCACCACACCTCTTCCACAATGGCCCCATGTACTAAGCCTGAGTCGCAAATGGAGGAGGGCACACAGGCACATTAATTGTACAAGCCGAGAAAACATTTGGCATGTATATCGTGCTACAAGCACGATGTCAAAATATGATACAATCTCTTCACATTTGGAAAAAGTGTATTTCTTTATTATGTGGAAGTGTTTTAGACCTCACGTGGTGATTACAGTGTGCGGAGGACCCCTTAATCTGGCACCAGAACCTGACATACAAATAAATGTGTGCAACTGCAGATATCTATATCAAAATCTACACAACTGATTATTTTACTACTGGATGCCAGGGGCCTCATTTATGAGCCCTTGCGTCACTTTTACGCCGCCGAAGCGTCACTTTTTGTGACCCACCAGTGGCGAAAAAAATGCGCCTTGTTGCGCCATATTTACAAAGTGACGCATCTAGGTAGATGCGTCACTTTGTAAACCCCTGCACCACATTATACCTGCGCCAGGTATAATGTATGCAAGGGGGGCGTATAGACGCAAACAAGGGTCGTAGAAGTGACGCCGTGAAATCTATGAGATTTCACTGCGTCACTTTTAGGACGCCGTTGCGTCAAAATCTTGCGCCTGCCTCACAGCAGGCGTAAGACTGACGCAGGCCCTTTCACATGGAGCTTGCTCCATGTGAAAGGACGCATTGCTGGAGTTGTGTCACTTTTGTGACACACTCCAGCAATGCGTCACTTTTGCGCTTACAGATACGTCAGAAATACTGACGTATCTGTAACTCCTTGCGACATGATGCGTCATACATTAAATATGACGCATCAGGAATGTCGCAAGCAGTGCGCACTTTAAAAAGACGCATCGCTGCTTTCACGCAGCGATGCGTCATTTCTCATAAATGAGGCCACAGGTCTGTCCACATACAGGGACATAAAGTTATAAAATATAAACTTAAAGAAATACACCTTGTTCCAGAATATTCATAATTAAGTTCATCCTTATCTCTGACTAATAGGCAAGAAGAGCCTGAATAGCCATCGGCAAATCAAAGAAGATCGTATTAATCATCAATTCAATAGAAAAAAAAAACCAATCATGGCCTACTATGGCCCCTTTTCCTGACGAAGGCACAGCTCAGTGCCGAAACGCGCGTCAAACGCAAGAGATTGATACTTGTGACCCACATTGCTTTTATTTCATTAATAAATTGAAATTGGTATCATTGTACCGATCTGAAATGTAAAATGGTTGCCAATTTTAATGTAAACTAGCTGGTTGCTGTATGAATGAAAATGAATGATTGAGTCTGTATGGGAACATTTTCTTTTTTAACGAAACAATTTTTCTAATATTATTATCTAATAAAAATGATGTCAATTTTGTAAACCTATACAGATACAACTGGTTCTCCTTTGTATTCATTTTGCTTTATTATCAATGACTAATAGTAGTAAAAGTTTTTGTTGTCTTAAGTCTGTACACTAGATTGATTAGTCCCTGCCTTAAGGAACAGCACCCTAGCAGCAGGGGCAGGGCCAGACAGGGAACCAAAACTGGCCCTGGCAAAGTGCTCGGCCGCCCCCCTCACCCTCCCCCCCCTTGGAGTTGGGGGTGCCGCCAAGCTCTTTGCCAGGGCCGGTTTTCGGCAATTTGGTTACAGGGCCGATTTTGCAGCTATGCTGCAAAAAAGGCCCTGTAACAAAATTACCCCCCAGAGGCCCAACACTGGCTCCCACCTGTGCGGCGCACCGGGGAATTGCCCGCTGCCCACTACGGTCAGTCCGGCCCTGAGCAGGGGGTCTCTCTCTTTACAATATAAAAGTGTTTCACCTTGGCAGTTCGGGCTGGACTGTTCCCATGAGGCACAGGGTCAGACTGATTTGCATATAGCCATGTCTGAAGTGGAGTGGCAGAGTGGGCTAAAGAACAGTGATGGATTAAACCCAGATCTTTTGACTGGGTGTGAGTGTTTGATTGATTCAGATGCTCCGTCCATCACCACCCCCTTTTGTACCGCTTTTGGCCGCCATAAGTGCGGCAGGGTATGCTCAGACGTGAGTCCCTTGCTCACTTTGCCACTGGATTCAAGCAAGCCGGGCTGAAGACGGCTGGAATGCCAGAAACCGGTCCACGGAAGCTTGTTTCCGGTCCAGGGAAGACATGGCTCGGCAGTTCGGGCTGGACTGTTCCCATGAGGCACAGGGTCAGTCTGAACTGGAGTGGCAGAGTGGGCTAAAGAACGGTGATGGATTAAACCCAGATCTTTTGACTGGGTGTGAGTGTTTGATTGATTCAGATGCTCCGTCCATCACCACCCCCTTTTGTATCACCTAAGTACATCGCCCAGACATTTAATAAAAGTGATCGTTTTTAGAAACATTCATGGATCACCCACCCAACGACTATGAAATTAGTAAACTGCAAGGCAAGTCAGCACTCATATAAACCCTAAAAATGGTCAAGATTCTTATTTATTGCTGGCAGAAGATTACAGTCTTTTAAATCAAACTCAGGAATTTAAAAGTGCCCACAAATGTAATAACAAAGAAAAAGAAATATATGTGCCAAGTATCACTCAATTGAACATGCAGGAAAGTAAAGTTGTCTGGTTACCAATTTTGAAATTCATCCAGGAGATGTCTCTCTCTCTCTTATCCAAGGATGCATTAATTTGGGGGATGCCATACCCCAAAGCTATGCACACCCACTTATCTGTAGATCCTTACCGTACACAAAATGCTGAACAGTACAACATACTTGTCAGGTACAAACCTGACAGGATAAAGTTTGCCAGATTGTCTACCATTGACAGGTCCACAGACATTGAAAGAGACTACCGTGAAACACATACTCGCATACGATACATGGGCTAGCATGAGCAGACAGCCCCGTGGTTAGGAGTGCTTTAGAAACTGTCAAGCAGGCAGGCACTGACAGACAAGTACACACAGTGAAGCAGACGCAGACTGTCTAACAGGCACACACGCTTGTGCCCTATACATTAGAAGGCATGCCCAGTATGCTGATTGATAATGGCAGACATACGTGAACAAGCAATTAGATACACACACACACACACACTTCAGCACACACAAGCAAGGAACATAGACATCCTGAAAGGCACGCATGCTCTATTACTTACCGGTAATCCTCATTACTCCGGGTCCTGTTGTGCTCGTCCTATTCATAACAAAGTGGAGATAACCATCTCCCGACAGAAAAAAAGACAATATGAATGCTGGGACCCTAATACTGCCCCTCCCACCGGGAGTACATAAGCAGTAATTACCCAGCATCCCGCCTGTACAACCAAGCCCAAACAGGGAGGCCGGCCACCCGGGTGGGAGGGAGGGTCGTATGAATGGGACAAGGACAACAGAACCCGGAGTAATGAGGATTACCGGTAAGTAATAGAGCATTACCCCCAGGTCCCTTATGTCCTCATTCCATTCACATTAACGAAGTGGAGCATACCAAAGCAGAAAACCGGGCTTACGAACCCACAAACGCACCCAGGAAACCACAACAAACGCAGCAACCCAAGGGAGCACCAAGAAGGAGGGAAGGGGGGACCGCAGAAAGCAACCGGACCGCGAATCCAGAACAGAACAGCAGGGACCAAACACAGACCGGAGACAACCAAGAAAAAAACTGAAGGCCAGAGCCACCACAAGGAGGCCCAAAACCTGACAACCCGGATACAGGGCAACCAGGGCAAAGACCCGAAGGACACGGCCAAGGGTCCCACCAGACAAGGCAGCCCAGCTCAGAACCCCCAGGAAGGCACACAGGACCCGGCAGCTACAGAGACACAGAGCAGACACGACCACCCCGTAGAAGGCCAAAGAAAGAAGCCAATACCAGCCAACAGGGCGCAGGCACAAACACCCAGACCAACAAGGAAGGAGGGAAGCACAGGCCAGAAACAGGCCCAACCCACCAAACCAAATGACCCGGCCCCCAGAGAGGACAGAGGAAGAAGCCAACCCAACCCCGCAGAGGAGGCCTAGGAACCAGGAAAGAAACGCAGGTACCACCAGGGCCACCAAGCGACAACCACCACGCACTCAACCCAGAGGGAGGAGCTGCAGCAAGTAGCCAGACCGAAAAGGATAGGGAAGGAGACAGAGACCATATAACCCCAGGAGGCGAAAAACCCCACAGGGAAAGGGGCCGCCAGTCAGACATGGACAGCCACCAAACCCAGACCAGCAGGGGCAGAGGATGCCAACCCAAAATATCACAGGCCAGAGTAGCCCCCAGAAAGTACCAGCCGCGGACCAAACAACAGAGAGGTCAACAAAAACCGAAAACCAACTAGCGGGAACGAACAGGCCCAGCAAGGGAGGGGACAGGGCCACCGGCCACAAACCACAAAAACCCACAACTCCAGAGGGAGGGAAAACAAGGCAAGGCGCAAGACCAGGGCAACGTGAACACCCGGCAGCCCCCAAATAAGGAAACAACCAGGCAAGAACCACAGAGGGCAGAAAAAAAATGCGCCAGCACAGTGGAGGAACCCACAGGCACCCAACACCCTGGCCAAGCCCGCAGCAAGGGCAGGAGCAGGGGAAAAAAGGCCCCTTGGTGCACAGCCCACAGGGCAGTAACCCACCAGGCCTGACTCCAGCCAAATCCAAAGAGGAGCCAAGAACACAGCCAAGAAACAGGGCAACAAACGCAAAGGAACCAGGTAGCCAGGTAACCAGGTAGCCAAGTAACCCGCCCATGCAGGCCCAACCAGCCCCCAGAAGGAGCCCAGGCAGCACAGAGGCCGAGGCAAGGGCAGGAAGGCCAACAGAGACCACCAGCACACCACCGCCGTACCACACAGAAGGTTGGAAGAAACAAACGTAGAAAACCGCTGTGCGAAACCCATAGGAAGCAGAGTAGCCAGAGGGCCAACTAGCAGCAGACCCCGGACAACCCGCAACCACGAGGGAGGACCCCACAGAGTCCAAGATGAACACCACAGAACCCCATCCCAACAACAGAGGGGGGGGCAAACACCCATACCTGGAACAGAGCTGGCAGAGGTAAAGGGAGACAGGAGTGACACCGGAACCAGGAAACAGCTGGGAACGCCTGGCAAACACACCCCACAGCCGGCAAAGAAGAGACAGCCAAAGCCAGCATACCAAAGAGTCACCGCCAGAGGCCACATACACCAGCAGGAAGCCGGCAGGCCAGGAGCAACAGGAGGCAACCCCGGAAATGGCAACCCAGAAGCACCGAACACCAGGACCCCACACAGGCCGGACTAGGCAACAGAAAGAGTGCCAACGAAGAAGGAGCACCGGGGAAACCTCAACAGTCCAGTACGGAGACACCAGCACCAGGTAGAGACACAGACACCCAACCACAGGAGAAGCAAGCTCGGGAAGAGAACCGTCAGCAGGAGCAGGCCCAGAAGGACACACCAGGACAGGGCCTGACATCAGGGGAACAAACAGCCAGGACATCCAGAAAGAGCAAAGGCTAGGAGGCAGGGCCGAAGAAGCGACCAACAGGCACCAGAAAACCCACAGAAGCCAGAAAAGCCCAAGCGTACCCCAGCAAGACACCCAGGAAGGGGACCAGACAAGACCAGGACCCCCCCCCCCCCCCCCCCCCCCCCAGGGAGCAACCGCCCGCGGAGCCCAGACGGAACCCCAACCACAATACGGAAGACGGGAAAACATGGCCAGAGCCCAGGACAGGGCAACAGCGAAAGATAGCCAGGCCCAAAGAGCAGAGGCATGAACCTCATGGACCAAACAGGCGAACTGCCACCGTGAACACACCCGGGGGAGGGGTTTGCAAAGGAAAGGAAGAGCAGGAGCTCAAACCAGACCAAGCAGCACCGACGGCCGTACCAGGAGGAGTCAAGTCAGGTCAAGTCAAAGGCATTTGTAATGCGCACATATCACATCCAAAGAGTCTCATGGTGCTTGCAGACGGCTCTGATGAGAGGTGGACAGCCTAGTTTGCAAAAAGCCAAGTCTACAGCTTCTTACGAAAACAGATGTGTTCTGAAGTAGTGCGCAGGTTCAGGGGCATTTTATTCCAGAAGGAAGGGGCAAGAAAGGAAAAAGCGCGACCCCCGTTTTTGGAGGTTTGTATTCTCAGAGGGTGAGTAACGAATCAGTGCTGGATCTAAGTTGCCTTCTGGGTATGTACCATGTAAGCTTATGGGACCAATATTATGGGCCATTTCCGTACATATGTTTATGAACCAGACAAAATGTTTTAAACATAATTCGCTTCTTAACAAGGAGCCAATGAAGGCTTCTGAGGCATGGGGCATGGGGCGGAAGGCGATCTTCGGGGAAGGTCTAAAACCAACCGCGCTGCAGTGTTCTGAAGAACCTGTAATCTTTTCAGGATTTGCTCATTTATCGCTAATAAGAGCGAATTACTGTAGTCTAACCTGTTTATAATTAGACCCTGCACTAAGGGTTTCTGTGCCTCTACTGGAATTTACTTGAAAAATTTGCGCAAACTGCGCATGAGTTCAAAACAGGTTCCTACGATATGGTTAGTTTGGGTCTTCATGGATAGTTTATTGTCCATTTGAAAACCCAGGTTCTGCACTGATTCCTTGGGGGTTGGACAGTCGCCAAGCTGTGCTGGCCACCAGTCCTGAGCCCAATGTTCCACGGCTTTGCCAAACAGCATGATCTCAGTTTTATTGCCGTTAAGCTGCAGATGGTTGATACCCATCCAGTTCTTGACCTCGATCATGCAATTTTTAAAGCAAAGTTTTGTCTCAATGAGGTCAGGGCCTAGAGTGACCAGAATTTGGGTATCGTCGGCTTAGGATAGGACCTCAAAGCCGAACGCTCTAATCACTTTGGCCAAAGGTGTCATATAGACATTAAAGAGCGTAGGGCTCAAAATGGAGCCTTGCGGAACACCCACCTTGAAAAACCGTGTATTTACTATGTTCTTGACGACTTGGACAGTAGTTGTACGGTCAGATAGATAGCTGGTAAACCATTTTAGGACTTTTCCTCTGACACCAATCTCCCACAGCCGTTGAATAAGAATGCGGTGGGAGATGGTATCAAAGGCCGCAGACAAATCAAGGAGGACAAGGATTGTTGATTGATGTTTATCCAGGGCCAACCTTATATTGTCTGCGACCTCAACCAGTGCTGTCCCCGTGCTATGAGCAGTACGGAAACCCGACTGGGAAGGATCTAAAAGCCCCTTATTCTCTAGATGGTTCACCAGCTGTCCATTGACAGAGAATTCCAATATATTTCCAAAGTATGGCAACAGAAAGATCGGTCGGTAGTTTAGGAGAACGTTAGGGTCGGCAGCTGGTTTCTTCAATATTGGCCTGATTCTAGTTGCCTTCCATACTATGGGAAAGTCTGCCTCCAGGAGAGATTTATTGAGGAGACTGGTTAGGCATTCTACCAGGGCCTGGGCCAGTACAGTAAACAGTTTAGGGGGGACCTGATCAGTGGGGGAACCCGACTTGATTTTTAATCCAACTGACATGGTCTTGTCGTTATCAAACATTTCAAATTAATTCCAGATGTGCGGTAAGTCATCTGGGGTGAATGTTGGCCCTACAGGCTGCATTGGGATTTGGCAAGGAGAAAAGTATTCATGTATAGCAGTTATTTTATCCTCAAAGAATCCCAAGAGAGCTTCGGTCCATTCTCTAGAGTTGGGAGTAGACGATGGATTATTAGGGGAGGTAAATTCTCTTAAAATTTGGTGCAATTCTTTAGAGGAATTTTCTGCTTTATTTATGCGCTTCGTTAAATACACTCGCTTCGCCGATCTTATATCCCGCATATAGTTAGTATGCATAGTTTTATATGCATTACGGTCTACTGGATCTTTATTATTCCGCCATTTTTTTTCTCTGCAACTCTTGTTAGAGATTTAGTGATTTTTAACTGTTCAGTGAAACAGGGGGCAGTCCTAGTCTTACACTTCACCTTGCGCAGAGGGGAAATTTTGTCCAGGACTCTTTCGATAGTTACCTAAAAATATTGTGCAGCTGCACTGACGCTCCAGATGGGAGTTAAAGATTCGGACTGGAAATGCTTAGAGAAATAAGATAGTGTAATTTTTTTTAGGGGTCTGCGAGATGTAAATTCCTTTGTAGACGCTAATTCTGTAGTGAGAGTGGGAATGGTATTCACTAAATAATAATTGGTCCAAAGAAATGGAATGGGAGAGCTAGCCCTAATATCAGGGGAGTTGGAAAAAAGAAGATCAAGGGTGTGGCCGGCCTGATGGGTCGGTCCAGCGATCTTCTGACTGAGGTTAAGGGTGCAAATGTTAGAGATTAGTTTTTCAGCATCAGCATCTAATTACTTATCCGTATGATATTTAAAATTGCCAATCAAAAAGAATTTGTCCGAGGTCAGGACGTGAGGGGCGATAATCTCTAGCAGAGTGTTAGCAAACTCTGCCTTCGTACTGGGGGGGTCGGTATAGCACGGCCCCTTCCCAACCTCATTTAAAGGACCGCTTATTTTAAACACAACAATTTCAGTGCAGTCAAACACAAGGCTTTCTACACAGCTAATGTTTAATTTATGAGTGGCTGCGATTAGTAGTCCACCCCCTCTAGAGTCCTTCCTATCATGTCGTATTATAGGAGGGGCGGCCAGGACCCACCGCAGTAAGCCAAAGACACAGGAAACAGAGCAGGGGTGCAGCAAAAGCAGGGAACACGAGGACAAAGCCAAGGAAACCCCAGTAGCCAGCAACATCGCGCCAAAAGGGAGACAGAAACACAGCACCACCCAGGACGACAGCCAAACACCCCGGAACACCCTCCAGGGCTGGCAAAACAAGAAACAACAGCCAGAGAGGCAGGAGTGGCAGGGTTGGCACCAGGACGCACCACACAGCAAAGGGTAGACACGCAGCCAGGAACAAGGGCCGGACAAAACACACCACCAGGGACCCAGCACCAAAAAAGAGAACCAGGCTGGGAAACAAGCGAGACAGACTCGGGGGACCACGAGGAACCCAACCGACGCCCCATCACGGCATCACCCATACCAGCCCTGAACCAGTAAAGGCACAACCACCCAAGGATGGAGTGCCACCGGGCAGGAAACTGCCAGCCACAAGACAGTGCAGCACGGCAACAGGCAAGAGATGCCAGACAGTGGTAGACTACCAAGCGCGGCATCCGCATTGCCGCCCGGACATCATCGCAGCCGGAACCAAAAACACGCGGTGACAACATCCAGCATGCACACACCGCAACCGCCCAATACTGTCCCCTGAACCCTCGAACAGCCGAATAGGCACAGGCAGTGGGAGCACATAACAGCAGAGACATAGCACCCCGCAATACCAGGCACATAACCATTTTCCAAACTTGTGCATGAGCACGTGTGAACACCAGCAGTGACAGTCCCGTTCTCATGCAATTTGACCGAGAGACAGGTTCCTGCCCCACAGTGTGCTGTCTTTCACATCTCTGTGGCTGCCAGGTTCAACCCCAGAGTTGCAGTTAGTTCCCGTATGCTGCCACTGCCACCCGCTGTAGGAAATGCTGAAGTCAATGTTACAGGCCATCTGGGGGTAACGGTATCTCTGTGAAGAGAGCAGAAGAAGAAAAAAACTGCCATGCGGGACTCACCCTGGGCGGGGGCCAACACCAGCGCTAAGGCCCCCCCCATCAACTGCCAGCAGGAATCCTGGAGAAACGAGGAACCTTCGCAAGCGAGGCACGTCCCACCCAGCCAGACTCGGGAAGACACCCCCACGAACCGGTAGGCAACAGCAACACACCTCCCAGCCACAAAGGGACATGCGGCCAAGCAGGATTCCGGCAGGAACAGAGACTGACTCCCAGCAAGCCCGGCAGGCTGAGAGACAGTCCAGGAAACCCTGCGCCCGCACAGCCAGGCAGCCCAGCGGGGGATGAAGAGTAGCACCACCACTCCAGCCCAGCAGGAGCAGCACGAGCACATCCAAGTCCATTCTGTCGACAGACAGAAAAAAAGAACAGGCGGGATGCTGGGTAAGTACTGCTTCTGTACTCCAAGTGGGAGGGGCAGTATTAGAGTCCCAGCATTCCTCTTGTCTTTTTTTCTGTCAGGAGATGGTTATCTCCACTTTGTTAATAAATGGGACGAGGGCATAAGGGACTTGGGGGTAATACTGGTGTGCTCACACACAAGCACCGGCAGACACGCCCACTACCAGCAGTCAAGCACGCCTTGCTCTCTCTGGTAGGGCAGGCTCCCATCATGAAGCAAACCCTATACTCATTGGTTGGTATGTGTAAACCACGGCGAGCAACGCCCATACAGCTCAAAGGGATTCAGCTCCCCCACCCCCACGTCATGAGCGTCAGCCCAGGTTGAGACAGCTTCCCGGACAGACACACACACAGTCAGTTCTTGAGCTGCTGTGGGCTGGCTGTTCTGGCATCGTATTGCATCCGCTCCCGAGTATTTCACAGGTCTTTAAAAGACTATTTATTTGATAACAAGGCTTTGTTGTTTTTTCACCTGTTCCTAGAGCACTTGCATCTCCACTCTGCCTATTCTTTAAAGTTGCAAATTACTAGTCCTAGAAAAAGAAATGGGGGGACGCTGTCACCGGAACTGATGTCACGACAGGAAGTGACATCACGAAAGGTGGCTTGCACCATCGGGCTCATTGCCTCCCTCGCTCACCCCTTAAATGCGATTGCATCTGAGAAGTAAGCGTGTGAGCTCCGATATCCTCGCCCCAGTGAGGCCAAAGAGTAAAGTTCAGCTGTTTGGCAGGGGGGACGGCGTCCACCCGATAAAATAAGTGGGGACGCCGTCCACCCGCGTGGTACCTCGACTCGAGCCCTGCTGCTACCGTGTGAGGATGCATTGACTGAGAAGTAACCTAGGATATGCTTTCTTGTAATTTTATACACCTTGAACTCCCCCCGCCAAGGTATTGAGGCACTTTTGCATGAGCACCAGTTACATTATACAAGGACACGTTGCTGGAAGTTACCCCCACCCCACTCTCTCCCAAATTGTCTCCATATTGCTGGAACTAATGTCTCTCCCGGTCTCTTATCTCTAGCTGCGCCCCTGTGTACACGCCTAAACACACCGAGGTTTGCACACACATTGTAGGGTCATATACACTGTATGCATGCACACACACATACACACACGCTCTCTCTCACACCAGGTGCACACAGGTTGACAAAGACATATGTATTTTTTTTAAGTAATAAAGAACACGAGGGCGTTTCCCGCTGAGGCCTAATGCTGCAAAAATGATGGCTCTTTGTCAAATTTATAAGTGGTCAGGCACAGAAAACGCACCAGCACCCAGACCCCGGGCTCAGCCACGTTTCCAGTCATCTGGATGGACGTGGGGTGTCCGGGAGGAGGTGTGGGTGAGAGATGGTGTTTATTTCTGGAGTAGTTAGACAGATGATACACCACCATCTCTTGAAACTGCAGTACTTTAGTCTGCAGTCTCCCAAATACCAGCTTCGGGCTCAGTGTAAATTGCATGTGTATTTTACACCCATGCATCGGCACACATTTCCAGTGTTTTCTAATTACTCGGCAGCTGTATCGTTTTGGGTCGAATCTTTGTGCAAAGGAACAGAGAAGCCAGGAGCTGTTTTGGTTGTTTAGTTAAAATTAACAAAACGATACATAAACGGTGAACGGTATAGTGGGAAGGATGAAAGCCTAAAACACAGTCACACAGTGACGCAATAACGTTTCATAAACTTTTATTCGATTGCCATTTGTTTTTGCAACCATAAAAAGTACAAGAACAGTTAAAATGTATACATTGATAAAAACGTTTTCCGAGTAATAACTCATTTGCTAAATTATAGACATTTCTGGCCTACGTCTGCATGAATTATCCATGATGTAGATAAAAGTGCGTGGAATTTTGGGCATTACCGGCCTGCATGTTTACTCCTGGAAAAACGCTGATGTGTATAACTCATTCCCCCACAACCCCTGCGTGTGGTAGTAAGCAGTATTAGGCGGCGCCTAATTTATCTCTACAAAGCCTGCCTATTCTTGATGAAAAGCGGAAATATCCGCTAACAAGATTCCTTCAGAGCCTTACGGCCAGTCAGTCACACTGTACGGCTCGCGAGGGGGGAAATCAATGTGAAGGCACAAAGCAGAAGTGTCTGCCTCTGTCTTTCTAACACAACAGTTTGAAAAATCCATTTTCATTGCTGTAGTAAGGAACTCCGGGGCAGTGATTCATTGCGGCCAGCATCACTTTGCGGGTGGTGGAAGCGCGTGACCGCGGGACTTCTGCCACACAACACACCCGAGCTGTTGCAATATGTTGAGCTGCCTGTCACGTACACCTCTGGTGCTTCATTAGAAACGCCATTTGTTGCATCCGCGGTAACCCGAAACAAACGCGGACAGAATCCCCAAAAAGTAGTAAGGCTCGTTTTTTTGGCTTTTTTAATTACAAAAGATAAATACGAACATCTGCAAGGGACAAAAAGAGCGCAAAGCTGCGAGTACCTCGGGCTTAGACCTGGCACCGAGGCTTGGAAACAGCAGCGGGCGCCGCACCTCGATGCGCGGGGCGCGACGGAGCCCTTTTAAATGGTGACCTTTTCACAGTGGCACTGATGCAGCAACTAGGACAGGGTGCCAGCGAGGGAATATAAAGGCCTCGGGGAGGAGGCTGGGGCGTCACTGTAGTCTGTAGACAAGGTTAGAATACACTGACCTTCAAACGGGGAATAAGGAATTTATTCAGTAGCTGGGGTCAGATGGATTCGTGTGATTGTTGGCAACATTTTCTGTGTAATTACTCCACTGTTTTAGAAGCCGCAATGTGGCTAAGTGATTTTTTCTAGTCTGCAAGAAGCAGAAGAGAACTGCCTTGCAAACCTGCCGGTCCCGGGCATCGCTTACCCATCTGTAACAAAATCACAGCTATGTCCGCCGGAAGGCCTCGATGGCTGCTAGATACATGGCTCTCCTCACCCGTCATGGAGAGGCGCAGGCAGTAACAGGTTAATCTAAATTGCAGTCACGTCAAATTTATCGCAGTGCACTTTGGGTGTACCAATCGGATTAACATATCTCAAAACAATGATTTTCAGAGGACCGCTCGGGACGGAGCAGTGGCCCTGGATGCCATGCTACTCCTTGTCGCCAATTATGATGCCACATAAATGTCAAGTTGCCCTAGGAGAGTAGGCTACCTTAAGCCATTCTTCAGCTACTGACCTAGCAAGGGTGTCATAAGCCCCGGAGCAAGGGGCCGCATCCTAGTTTGGTAGGGGCACAGCAGCCATTATTTGGCTGCATTGCCTCTCAGGCACCTAGACTGGTGCAACTGCACCCGATGCACTAATAATAACAATTTCTGCATTCCACAGTCTTTGTGTATGGCTAGCTGCACGTCGAAATTTTTATGATCTTAAAAGTAAAACTAAAAATTGTGCCAACAACCCGATGCGCAACGAAAGGTTTCACTCAGGGCACAGTGCCTCCTGGAAGCTAGGTGGAACTCTACTCTGCCAGTAGATGTGTCAGGGTTTGCTTTCATTATTTCTAGGGTCACTTGGATGGTATTCTACCATCCTAAAACAGTAATACTGTGCCCGGAGCAGTAAAAGGCTTTTTTTCGTTGTGTTTGCGCTTGGCTTAGATGTCACTTGCTAATCCTATCATTTAAGATGTCAACAGTGATTTTACTGACCATGTCAAGGGTAATGTAATATGTGAGGTCATAAGCAGTGCACTGCGGGAGCGTACGTTACAGTAACCTCATGTAACTATTACTGCTGCTATACCTGCTGAATTTCAATGGTTTTGTACAAGTGAAATCTGAGCCTGACTCCCTGTAACCTTTGGTTATTTCAGTGAATTTCTAAGGTCTTTTTAAAAATTCTATTACCTAACTACAACATCCCTGTAACCTTTGGTTTATTCTGTGAATTTCTAAGATTTTTTTTTAATGTTGTTTCCTAACTATAAAGTCCCTGTAACCTTTGTTTTATTAAGTGAATTACTCAGGTTTTTTACATTTTATTTACTAACTATAACCTTTTAAAGTGAGTGTAGGAGTGAGTGCTTGAGTGTTTCAATGGGTGTGTCAGTGTCTGTATGGGTCTGGGAATGGATGCATAGGTTTCTTTTTGGGTGTATGAATGGGTACATGACTTAATGGAGGAGGAGGGCTGTGCTGCAGCCTTCCCCAGGCACATTTTGGCCCTGGGGACCTCATTCCCCCAGGGACCAGCCTTAATTGAATGATAGAGGGGGCCCCCATTCACGGGCCTATTTTGGCCCCAGAGATAGCATCCGCTGAGGCCCGACCATGTGTCCCGGGTGCCCTGGTCCCACCCAGCAAATAAACACACAGATGATGAATGGAATGCAGAACAAATCAAACATTCATCCCCCAGTCAATAGATATGGGTTAAATCCATTGCTACTTTGCTCAGTATGCCCCCCAGTTTAGACAAAGCCGTATAAAATTCAGTCTTAACCCTGTGCCTCATGGGAACAGTCCAGCCCGAATTGCCAAGCCAGGTCCTCACTGTACCGGAAACATTCATCCTGGGACAGGTTTCAGGGCATCACCCCTCATCAGCCAGGCTAGCTTAAATCCAGTAACACAGTGAGCCCGGGACCCATGTCTGGGCATACCCGGCGCACTTAGGGCGAGAAAGCAAAAGACAAACATGATGGACGGAATGCAGAGCAAATCAAACATTCACTCCTAATCAATAGATCTGAGTTAAAAAAAAATGTGAGTTATTCGAAAGCAGGAAGCAGTTATTCTGTTGATGTTCAAATCTTTATATTGGTTTAAATATCTAAAAAGATAAATGTGGAAAGGAAAGAGAGACTTTAGAGTGGATATCAACAGGTAAAAGAGATTTAAGAAAATATAATAAACTTGAAATTTAAAAAGACATACATATATATAGAGTTGTCGCTCACATTTACTGAATATATATGTTTAAGACCGTAATAAAAATAGTGTTTGTATTTCATGTGGAGTTTTTTTGGAAAGATTTATAACATTGTATCTAGATTTAATCTCGATTTAACCCGGGTCTGAAGGCTGAGATTAAATTACTTTGTTAGACATTAGTGAACAGTTCATAGATCGATATTAAATCTAGAAACAATTTTATAAATCTTCGCCGTTTGCCCCATCTATTTAGAAATAGATTATATACCGGAAAAGAACGTTAAATCTCATGGACAGATATTACAATTCCTACAGTGTAAGGCTGGACCACCATTCCTCGGTTGCATTCAAGCCACCAGGGTGTTTAGTATCCAAATTGAGAATGTACTGCATCTCTCGCTTACGTAGAGCCTTAATGCGATCACCCCCTCTCTTCAAAACGGGCACTGAATCAATTAAATAATAACGTAGATGTTGTGAGTCCCCCTTATGTGTTTCATTGAAGTGGCACGCTACTGGATATGAGGGAACATTATTCTTGATTGCTCTTAGGTGCTGTAACACTCTTTTGTGGCCTTGTAATACTGTACTTCCCAAGTATTTCAAATTACAAGGACACTCAAGAATATAAATCACATGGTATGTTTTACAATTTAAAATATTGTCGATAACTATTTCCTTTTCACTAAATGGTGTTCTATATTTTGTGATCGATACTCTGTGCCGGCATGCCTTGAAGGTTTTACATTTGTTAAAGCCAGTACATTGTGATAGCCATGTGTTTTTGATTGGTGGACCACAAGGGTCATTTTTAACTAGAGTGTCCCTCATTGATTTACCACGGCAGTATGTTATAGCCGGGTGTTGGGGAACTGTTTTGCCTATGATGGGATCTTGTTTGACCAAGTGCCAATTCTTCTCAATTATCTTCAGAACAGCACCTTCCTGTTTGTTAAATCTCAAAATAAATCTAAACCTCTCTTCTTTTATATTTTTACTTGTTCTCTCAGATTTAGACGTTACCAATTTTTCTCTGCTCACCAGGTTGCTCTTGGAGAGCACCTTTTCTAAACATTTTTTCGTATAGCCTCTCTGTGAGAATCTTATTAGGCACTGATCCTGGGCTGATTGCAGGGTATGCTCATTGCTGCATATGCGGTTTAAGCGTAATAGTTCCCCATGGGGGATACTTTGGATCAAGTTCCCAGGATGGGCACTACTCGCATGCAGCATCGCGTTTCCAGCAGTGGGTTTGCGGTATACCTGAGTTTCAAGTTTGCCATCCTCAATGAATACTTCCTTGTCAAGAAAGTTGACCATTCTGTCACTAATGCAGGCACTGAAATTTAAATTGCGGTCATTTGTGTTGATTTCCTCAATAAAAAGCTCAGCCTCCTCTGTTAGAGTGGGATGGGAGATGCCTACAGTATTGCTCAGAGAGGCATGCAGGACAGTGCAGTTCCTCTCGTGAATGTTTTGAAAGAGTAACTATGACTGTGCCCATGTGGGTTAGCTCATTATGCACCACCAGTCCCAGAATGCATTGGGTGCGATTGAACATGCAGATTGCCAAAATAAAAGAGGGATATTGCCAAGTGGTGTTACCATTGCCGTCATTTGTACTACTTTCCCAAGAAGAAGGGTGTACTTCACCAAAAAATGCGTTGGCTGATTTGAGGAGGAAATGTCCACAAACCTACCTGTGAGAGGGAGCAATCCTTGGTTGTGCCCTCCATCTTAAGGGGTAACTCGACTTTAACACATTAGTGACCAGCCCTTGGTCAAGGAGTTGCACCACCGGCTGAGCCTTGTGGTTCAGTGTGCCTTTTGGATGGACTAGGCATACAGAGCATGTGATCCCATTGTGGCTGTGGTTGCAAAGGGATCCCACCGCTGGAGCAATGCGGGTCCGCTCGCTGTTTGGATTTTACAGCTAGAGTGGGATGGGAGATGCCTACAGTATTGCTCAGTGAGGCGTGCAGGACATTACATTTCCCCTCGTGATTGTTTTAAAAGAGGAACTATGACTATGGGTTAACTTGACTTTAACATACATATATATATATATATATATATATATATATATATATATATATATATATATATATATATATATATATATATATATATATATATATATATATATATATATATATATATATATATATATATATATATACATATAAAACAAACAGCAACTCCTGTTCGAGAGACCAAAAGGACACAGTGGGGATTCAAAAGAAAGATCGTTTACTGATAGTGATTGCGGCATCATGCATTTCGACATTCCGTCTTCTTCAGATGCCTTTCAGAGTCGGTATGAGGTATCGCCTTTACTAAAACCTCCTTGACTCCTCCCATTTCATTGGACTACAGCTGGCCCCTATTAAGTACACATAGTCTCTCTTTTGTAGTCCGTTTTGTGGGGGACTACAACTCCCAGAAGTCCTCAGGTTGGTAACTGTCTTCTGTGGGGCCCTTTCTTCATGTTGATACTGTTCATGCCTTTTTAGAGGTGGGTGATATTTCCTCAATTAAATCCATTGCAATGGTAGATCGGTCTTCCTCAGGTCCCCAAACGCTCTGCTTTCAATACTGCCCCCAACAGGGTCACAGAACAACAGGACAGTGTCCTTGTTCCCCCATCAATTCCGGATTGCTCCTGGCTAAAAACGCTTGCTGGGTTGGTTTGTAAGGCGGTCCGAGGTTAACACACCAACTCCTTGGGAACAATCACAATTTTGCCAGAAATCCCTCGGACTCATTAGAGTAGGACTTTTCGCACGTGTTATATATATATATATATATATATATATATATATATATATATATATATCACAACAACTTGGCTCGTTTCTGGTTGACCCCTGGCGCGTCTTTTATCGGTGCGAGTTCCTCGGCAGAGCCCCGCCGAATTCAATCCTCCACTCCTGCCTTTTACAGGAAACGAACACGCACTCGTCAGGATCTCGCTTTCCAATTTCTTTATTAATCCATAGTTCTCAATCTCAATTCCATTACCAACGCGTTTCGCCGCCAACTGACGGCTTGATCACGGTCAATGTGACCGTGATCAAGCCGTCAGTTGGCGGCGAAACGCGTTGGTAATGGAATTGAGATTGAGAACTATGGATTAATAAAGAAATTGGAAAGCGAGATCCTGACGAGTGCGTGTTCATTTCCTGTAAAAGGGAGGAGTGGACGATATATATATATATATATATATATATACAGATATCTGTCAACCTATAAATATATATCATATATATATGCAGTTATTTTCAAGGTTATTGCATCAACATTATTGAGTGGTTCAATGGCAAATTCAAAGTACGGGTCCAAAACCAAATCTTGTGCTTCAAGTTCTTTATTGTTCAAATAAGTTAAAAGTTTCCCAGCTCTACACTGCCGACACGTGTTTCGCCCTATCCAGGGCTTTTTCAAGGCTACCATTGACAGTGCTTTGCAGTGGAGACCCGGCGCCGCAAAACTACGAAAATCAGACTTATCAAGGTCTTCAATATTCTTTCACTCAGCAAGACAGAATTTATCTCCACGCAGCGAGCCGCACTCCCAGAACAAGACAAATCTGCATCTAAATCATTTTTGTTCTTCAATGCTCCACGAGGGACTAAACAAGATTAAAGTTACCTAGAGGGAACCCACTTTCCGAAATAAGCTCGCTGTGACCAAGACATCCAATAGGTTTCGCACATACGCCTCATACCAGCATCTTTTCGAACTCTAGACCTCTTCGATGCCAGAGCAACATAAGACCAGTACAAGATAGCCTTGAAAAAGCCCTGGATAGGGCGAAACACGTGTCGGCAGTGTAGAGCTGGGAAACTTTTAACTTATTTGAACAATAAAGAACTTGAAGCACAAGATTTGGTTTTGGACCCGTACTTTGAATTTGCCATTGAACCACTCAATAATGTTGATGCAATAACCTTGAAAATAACTGCATTTATGTTCATATATTAATGGACTTTTAAGAGGGTGCTTGTGGAATTTGGTTTTCTTTCTTGATTCGTGGTATTTGCATTCAGTTGCATTGCTTAAACACTCCTGGTGGTGGGTGTCTTATCAAGTTCCCAGTGCACCTCTATTTGATACCTCACGCATTACGTACCCGGGGAGAATAACTATAACAGTAGGTGCGGACGTTTTCTCTGATGAGAAACACTACCGCCATTTTCTGTGTATAAATATATCATATATATA
Organism: Lissotriton vulgaris; assembly: GCF_964263255.1. Lineage (NCBI taxonomy): Eukaryota > Metazoa > Chordata > Amphibia > Caudata > Salamandridae > Lissotriton > Lissotriton vulgaris. The sequence goes on along the minus strand of NC_141688.1, from coordinate 188,749,832 downwards.
TATACATACATGCATATACAAACCACTTGGCAGCTTGGGTACTCCGGTAGCTCTCCTAGACCTGCCTTTAGCAGTATAAATGTCACAGAACTGGCACAGTCGTCATGATGTTTCATAATTAGGTCATACAGTATCTTATTCTGTCCTTAAAACTCATGCTGAAGAAGAAAGCACCGGCCTGATCTGACACCCAACCCATTTGTAGAAACAGTATTATTTGTGCAGTGAAAGGATCAAGTGCTACCCATTTGCGGATTAAGTTAAAACAAGGCTGAATGCGAACTGAGCACAAATGCACGTTTCTGTGTTAAATGTCAATGTTGCCTCTCTTTCAAATTATACACCCTGCTGTGATTGGCATGGATGGGTAGCACCAGGTTACCATGGAAACATTCATATTTATTTGATTATGAACCATCAAATAAAAATGAAGGTTACCATGGCAATTTATGGCTGCCAAGCCTATCACAGGAACAATGTTCATAATTAAAGCAGCACTAACCTCCAAGGCAGACAGTGTATGGGGGAATGAACAGCTTTTGTTTTTGTGTCCTCTTGCCGCCAGTCCTGTCTGCTTGGAAATGCCCTCCCTGTCATTCATTACTGCTGTAACAATATGCACAGTGTAGCGTGAAATGACTTAGAAAGGAGACAACATAGGGAGTCATTATCTATTCTGAATTGACCATGAGTGATGAGAGTGAGCGGAACAAGACTTGAGGCCTACATGCAGGAGTGAGTGGGGGGCAGAGCACCAGTAAGGAGAAGATAGATTGATTGAATGTAAAGCATAGAGACACAGTGAATCTACTGGTAGCTCAAGAGCACTTGACAAAGTGATAGCTTGATGTGTGGATTTCTCTCTTTCTTCTATCAACACAGCCCTTTCTTTAGTCATTTGGTGCAATTTTGCACCCTCTTGAGGCCATCTGCATTGGTTATGTAAGGCAGCTGCCTACAATGGCCCCGTGGCGTAGCAAGGGGGCGGTCTTGCTCGGGGGGGGGGGTATGAGTTTTGTGGGAAGCGGCATCCCCCCTCGCTATTACCTACGGCCAGCGTGGGGCAGCAAAAGCAGTAATTACTAGCACCTCCTCACCCGCTCTTACATGTGGTCACCCCAAAGATCTAACTATGCTACTGCAATGGCCATACCGTACCATTATGATTGACTTTTGCTTTGAGGAGACAAAAATGCACATTCCTCATTTTTGTTCTGACACTGTATATTTCTCTTTCAGCTTCTGATATTCGGGAGACTCCCTTCGCACGTTCATTTTCCCTTCTTCTTCTGTGTCTTCTTTTTGCAAGCTGTCTGATGGTGAAAATACATATTGCCAGCTTACAGTGCGCTTAGAGCCCGCCCATTGCTTGCCATTGGTTTGCTTTATTGTCACTCTCTATTGCTTGAGTTTTATTCATCAGCTTGTGTGCATTATTCTGTGCCTTTTTATTTACTGCTGACTTTACTTGTAGGTGTGAGAGTTCTTTTCAATATACAAAGATTATTACGTAAGGTTTGAAAATTACAAAGTAGTCATTACATAATCGACCGACTTATACTTGTTAGCTCTATACTTGTTCCTTTCACAATAAACAACAATGATTCTACAGAGTCCAAAATTAAAAGGGCAGATCATTCCAAAAGGCAAAGACCTACTACTATTCATAGAAGTAGGTATGTCAAGTTAAAGGCAGGGTCTAATGGGAAGGATGTAGTGTAGTAAATCCCGTGGAAAAAAACTGAGCCATGTAGGTGAAAAAGCATGTTCCCTAAGTTGGGAAACAAGGGGCCTCATTGATGAGGCTGTGCGTCACTTTCACGCCGCCGGGCATATTGACGCAAGAAGGGTCGTAGAAGTGACGCAGTGAAATCTGTGAGATTTCACTGGATCACTTTTAGGACGCCGTCGCGTCAAAATCTTGTACCTGCCTCGCAGCAGGCGTAAGACTGACGCAGGCCCTTTCACATGGGGATTGCCCTATCTGAGAGGACACATTGCTAGAGTTGCGTCACTTTTGTGACACACTCCAGCAATGCGTCACTTTTTTGCGCTTACAGATACGTCAGAAATACTGACGTACCAGTAACTCCTTGCGACATGATGCGTCATACATTAAATATAACGCATCAGGAATGTTGCAAGGAGTGCGCACTGAGTAGTGACGCATCGCTGCTTTCACGCAGCGATGCGTCATTTCTCATAAATGAGGCCACAGGTCTGTCCACATACAGGGACATAAAGTTATAAAATATAAACTTAAAGAAATACACCTTGTTCCAGAATATTCATAATTATGTCAATTGACAAAAATGTCTTCATAGGAGAAGGGCTTTCAGCCACCAGAGAGTTTTAGTTTGTCCGCCCAGTTATGGGGAGTGGATGAGTGTAACGCCTTGTGAGTGATACAAGCTATATTGTATATGGACCTGACTTCAATTGCCAACCAGTGGAGATTGATCAGTATTGGTGTGATGTGGTCATTCCTTTTGGCGTCACAGTTAAAACGTGCAGCAGAATTAAGAACTGATTTCAGAGGGATGAGATTTGTCTTGATGAGACCAGTCAAGAGAAATTTACAATCAATTCTGGAGCGCCTCAGTGATTGAGCAGGAGAGTTCAGGTCTTGCTCTGGAAAGCATTGGTGGAATTCCCAGAGAAGAAGCAGCTGATATGAGGCATTTCTGTCAATTGTGCTGATGTGTGAAGGTGAATTGAGTCTTTCATCTAGGATGATGCCTAAGGATGTGGCAGTGTCAACAATGGTGGGTGTGCTGTAAGGATGTTATTTGCATCCAACCAGATTATGCAGGAAGTATTGAATTTACAGATGAAATGAGTAGAAATTCAGTTTTGGCAGTGTTCAGTTTTAAAATTATGGGATGTCACTCAGTCCTGAACGGAGTTATGAAATATACAGGTTTTTTTTTCATCAGCTCACTGCCTTTCTTAGTAGGGCTTCCAGGGGATCGACTTAGAGATTGAATACGTTTAGAACTAGGATAGAACTCAGTGGGATGCGTTGATATACTGCCATCGAAGCTGATGGACAGTAATCAATTTGTATCCTATGTGACTTACTCATGGGTCTTACTACCTCTTCTTGTGTTTGTCCCTCCCCCTGGAGCATGGACTCATTAATTGAGTCCCTCATTTGCTCACTATTGAAGCACAACTTTCTTTTTTTGTTTAGGCACTCTACAAGAGTACATGTGTTTTCCAGTGGTCTTCCTCGTGTATTGCTCTTCCTAACTCTGCTGAGGTCTGTGTGGCTTTCTGTTACCTGTGTTCTTCTACCTCACCACCTCTGTGTTATGATTGCTCGCTTGTACTTCTACCCCACTAAGCTTTCTCGCTCACGTACTTCTCCAAATAGAGCCACATTCCTCTATCTAGCTCATGTAAATCTCTTTCCACCCATGCTTCATGTGTCTCTCTTTTGCTTGCATTCCTTTGTTTTCCCTCCATCTTGCATCCACCACCCACACCCTCTTTGTTGTCTCTGGCCCCTTCCCTGATAACCCCTCATATTGCTTTACCCTCTGTTTTTATAGGCCTGGGCGGGTTTTTTAACTCCACCTGTGAAATTGGAGGAATTTAGTAATGCCGCGTTTCTCTTCTATCGCGGAATTACTGGTAAATTCCGGTGCTCTGCTGGTGCGATTAATCTGCAGTGGTTGGATCTAAACAGGGCTACAATAGGGAGCAGTCCCTCTATGTATGAAAACCACTGCAGATCAAAGTTTAATCTGCCATAGTTTTTAAACATAGAGGGACTGTTCTCTCTTCCCACCCTGTTTAGAAACTACTGACTGCACTACTGACTGTATTCCCCTCTGCGCCCTCACATACTCTGCAGTATTTCAGGGTGTCTAGTGGTTGGACTGCAATGCATTCTGCTCTGTGCCTTTACATACTCCGCGGAGTATGAAACGGTCTTGAGGTGTATGCATTGCACTACATACCCCTTGGTGCCCTTATACATGTTGCCGTTACTCTGTAGTGATTACTGCAGAATATGTAAGGGGACAGTAGGGTATGCACTACCGTGATCTCTCATGAAGCCGGAAACTCCTTTATGTTTAAAAGCCACAGCAGAATAAACTTTAATTTGCAGTAGATTTTAAACATAGAGAGACTTCTCCCTCTTCCAGGGCTGTTTAGAAGCCACTGCCAAGCAGTGCGTGCCTCTTGGTCCTCTTACATACTCTTACGTAATCTAATCACTGCAGAGCGTGTAAGTGTGCCTAGGGGCATGCACTAAGGTGCATTTGGTATGTGGCTGCGCTATTTTATGGGCAAAATGCATCCCCCTATTCATTGTTGGATGCAAGGTTGCAATTTGGGCTAAGAAAATAGTGTCAAATGCCCACTTGGACCCATTGTGAAATTCCGTGGAATCTCGTGGATTTGAACGTAATTCCAGGGAATTCTGCAGAATTAAATTCCGCTAATTTTACCTTCCCCTAGATTTTTATTTACTGATCAACTCGAATCTGTAAATATAAAGGCAAAATAAAGTGCCTTTGCCTATTTTGTACGTGCCTAGAAAATTAGGTGGTCCTACGCATCATAGTGGTTTTTTTGTTTACTTTTTAGCCATGCTGCCTAGCATTGAGGATGCTCGCTGTACAGCATTGATTAAAACAACTGACAAAGTCAATAGATCCCAAAGGCCAGACCTACTGGCTTTGCCAATGTTTGTTATGTTAGCCGTCAGGGACTGGTTTGTCGTTTGCCTGCTTCCCTCACCAAAGAGCCCTAGTCAGCCATTTGTCTGCTTGGTTGGAGTTTCCTATTTGCAATTACTGCCTGCCACTGCAGACTGCTTATCTTTTCCCTTCTTCTATTGACCTGCTTGTGTGTCTCTTATGTGTCTCCTTTACTGCCTTGTCTGTGGTGTCTGCATGGGGCATGCCGCCCTCGAACCAGCAAGGCAGCTTCACTTTACACCACCACAGTGGCCTCGATGCTGCAGCTTTAAGTTGGACTTTAATTAATATTGATTTCTGATATTTAGCTTATGGATTTTACTTGATCAATAACATTAGTTTGACCTGACATGTAAAATCTGTAAATGCTTGAATTTCAAAGTGCACTTTGCTGTGACCCTGTCAGTGCCTTGAGGCTGCCTGAGTGATTTAATGCTCCTCCAACTGTTGTATCTCAGTTCAAGTGGCGACAAATCTTTCAGGCCTGACAAATGTCCCTTCAGATCGACCTGGGTCATTGGAAAAGTGTGTAGCTGTTTTCGACCACGTCGAACGCTCTCATGCATATGCTGATTTGTATGTCACTTTCCCTACTAATGTTTTTAAACTGTAGTTGTTGTTTATCGTTTTGAGGGAGAAGTGGCCTTAAAGGTGTGGGGAGGAGAGGCTGCACCGCGAGGCTGACGCTGATTTTTTATGCCACAATCCTGTGCTATGATTAAATCGTTTAAGGGGAACTGATTGCATGTTGCACTGATTCTGAAGCGACCAATTGCGGGTGAATTAGATTTTGAATGCTTTAAACTGTTTAATGTGAATTCGGACTACCGCACCTGCACTTTGCCCCTACCATAGAGTTGCCTAAAACAGGTTGGCGCTCTAGTGGTTGGGGCTAGCCTCGCTACAAAAATGGCAGAGTAGGCATTGTGCCCTGGCACGCTAAAGGCGTCCGTCTGCGCCCGTCTGCACCCAATTGGGACCAGGGGCTAGGAACCCTGCATCTTCATGTGCCCATAAACCGGCTTACTCCAGGGAATCTTTTCTCAACCTAAGAGTGGCACTCACTGACAATTGCAGCCACTCAACCGTTATTCGAAGAGGGATAATACCTGTGAGTACTGCCGTTATGGCTTCTTATTAGACCCTCTTCCCTGTGACTCCTCATCACGTAAACTGATAGGGAACATGGAAGACATAAAACCAGTAGAACTGTACCTTACGGAGACTTGGATCCATGAAGTAGTGTGGCTCACTGGTTAGAGGCGGCAGACCTGTAAGCAGAGAACAGCCTGGGACCAGGGTTCGATTCCCGGCGCGGCAGGTTTCTGGACCAGGGTCAGCGGACTCGATAATTCTCTCGCCTCGGTGCCCACTCTGATCAGCGATCACACTAGGCAACTCTGGGCATTAGCTTGCCTCATCTTCACTAACGGCCCCACCAGACCGCCGGGGATGCCTGGTCTCACCCTGGAGATACCCATTAAGGGACCATCTCTCAGGGAAGCCAGGAAGGGTTTCGCAGCGGTCGAGGCGCCTTGGGACCCTCCGGGTAAGTAGTGCGCTATATAAATGCCTATACATACATACATACATACATGAGGAATTAGGCCCTGACATAATTCAGATACTTCACTCAGATTATTAAATAAAACGTAGGGAGAGAGCAGGCAAAAAAGTGGGAGTGCTGGCTATTGTTTTGTTGTCCAACTGCCAAACACGACCTCCTCACACTCCCACAATGTGAATGTTTGGTGTTTAACACGCATACAACCACTTTCTTCGGATCCTTAATACACCACCCTCCAGAACCTTATTTACTCATACTTTCCCAGAAGCCATATGAACGTGGCTTCAAAACATAGCAATTTCAAAGTATTGGGGGATCTGAATGTACACTTTGATGAAGCCATAGATACACAAGCAACATGTCTAGTATTGGATCTGGCCACCACCCAACTGGAGCAAAGGGTTCAAGAACCTAGTCATATGAAGGGCAATTTGCTAGACCTGATATTTACAAACAGCCTAGGGTTGTAGATATGCAATCTGATACCTCTCTCATGAACTGACCACATGACTTTTAGTTTAGCTGATTTGACATTCTAAAGAGAAGACGGTAGAAGTACAACACTGATCTAAGGTAAAGCATGATAGGTGGAGACACTTCCTGAGCCTAACACTACCTGAGTTAGTTCCTAACCCTTAAGTTGCTAACAAAATGATCTCAGATGGGCTCAGCCATTCTCTAGACCAAAACGTACCTAAGAAAACCGTAACTCAAAAACCGGAAAATAAGTGTCTCCCTAGGTACACCTATCAGTTTAGAATGTTAATAAAAAATGCTGCAAGATTACAGAAAGAGCATGGAGAAAAACTATGAAGAAAAAAGACTATTTAAGAGAGAGTGAGAATCTATCATACCCGTCATGGTTAATTCGGTTATGGGCAAGCAGCCCCAGTATAAGGATGATATGCTTTGTTGGCTTGCTGAGAAATTTGACCAGCTGGAAGCAGTATTTCCTAATTCGACTCCTGATGAGAAACACAGGATTCTAACTAGTAGTTTGCAGTAAGACTTAATACCGGAGGTAAAAGATTGTGAGACCGGGGTAAAATATTTGAGGCAGTCTACGCTAAGTACTTCGGCACTCCGTCTATGGCTGCGCTGCCCTCCGTGATCAAGCGTGTTCAGGATCAACAGGGTCCGGAGGTGGCTGTTGAGTTCAGAATAATACTCATAGGAGTGTTTGACGTAGTTTCCGAACTGGTCCTTGCTAATGTCAAGGGAGATGGGGTAAGCTTTCAAGTGTCTACTGCTTTACGCAATGTCCCTGATATCGATAAGCCCCAGCAGTTGCCGAAAATCCTTGCAGAGGTTTATAAGACCATTGGCCGCAATAGTTTGGGTGTTAAGCCTTTTGTTAAAATATTAGCTCAACCGCAAACTCAGACGGCGAAGTCTACTAAAGACAACCGTCCAGCCTTTTCTAAAAAGAATTGGAACAATAAAAAACTGGAGAAGCAGCAATAGAAATAGGAGTCACGTCCTGCAACGCCGATACCTATGTCTACTGAGCGCATATATGATTTGCGCAACCGTGCTAATATTAAGTCACTTGAGCATTTTCAGGTTCCTGATCAATGTTCTCCTCGCTCTTTTCAGGGAAAATCGGTCTCACACACTGGTGGAGGAGACCGTGTCCGAGACCGGGGTGCCCAACAAGCCCGTGAGCAGCCCCGCCAGACAGAAGGTAAAGGCAAGCAGGACGACTTTCTGCGTCAACAACCACAGTTTCAGAAAAAGAAGGTTGCCGCTTTAACAGCAAGGTATGCTACGGACAGTGAGAACACAGCTTCGGAACCTGACATGGGTGCTAACATTGCTAGACAGCGCAGCGGAAATTACAGTAGTGCGGGTAGCACTGTGTCCATTTCTGAAGGCAACAGCAACTGACACGTTCATTACTGTTGACACTGCTAACACTAGAGTGGCTCCCCCTGACAGGCTTTTTGAAATAGCCCTTTTTATTGAAGGTGACATACAACGTAAAATAAAAGGGATTTTGGGGGAAAATCTGACCTCTACTTATGACATTTTGTTAGCGGAGGCAAACTGGCCCCCACCTTCCATTTTGGCGGCTCCAAGAGGGGAGGAGGGAATCCTCCCTAATTTTGAGCACACTGTGCCGAAGGAGCAGGCCCTGCATTTTGCAGAAGAATGGGCTACGGTGCTTGCACCGGCATTGTACCGTACTCAATGTGATTGGGACAAACTTTCACCCAGATATGAGATTCCTTTGCGGTCAATGCCACAGCCACAACCCCAATATCCCAAGCAGCGTGAGGCGATAGCTCCTGTTGCGGAAATCCTTGAACAATTGGTATATCAAGGTGTAATTGAAACATGTGTGTCACCAATGAATAATCCTCTTTTTAATGTGACCAAACCTCCCATGGCTTTTTTAGCCATTACCTGTCCTCTGTTAGTAGCCAATGGACCCCTTTTACCACTGGCGGCAAACGTGTTCAGTTCAAAAGATTGGCCATGGGTTACAAAAACAGCTCAGGTGTCTTTGCAGCTCGCAAAGTCTCTCTTTTGGAGGGACGCCACCCGGATGCGTGTTCGTATGTGGATGATATTTAACTCACAGATGACAAATTACGGACACATCTGTGTCGCGTTGACCATATCATTTGCATGTTTGCGGACTTCGGTTATAAATTTTAAGGTACAGTGAGCTAGGGACGGGGGTCTGTGCATACCCATCCTACTTAGGGTGAAAAGTGCTACGCAAACAACTGATGGACTTTGCAAAATCACACATTGCAGAGTACACAGTGTTGTTCTTGGGCTATGAGCTCAACATTGAAGGCTGAGGTTTAGCAGCTCACTTCTTGGAGAAATGCGCACAGTTGCGCGCTCCTACAACTCTGAAAAAACTGCAACCTTTGCTGGGTTTTTTGAACTTCGGGCATACACACATTCCCAATTATGGCCAGCGTATCAAGCCACACATATGCCTTGTTACAACCTACTTTCACCAAATGTTGCTGGCTGCCTGAACACCGCCATTATAGGGCAGAACACATAACCCTAGCACCAGGGTTTCAAGGCGATAGCCACCGTATCATAGGAGGGCAAAATACATAACCGTAGACCCAAGGTTTCAAGAAGATCGCCGCCACACCATAACAGGACGAAACACATATCCTAGACCCAGGGTTTCTAGGCGATCGCTGCCGCATAATAATAGGGCGAAACACAAAACCCTAGACCCTGGTTTACAAGGCGATCGCTGCAGCATCATAATAGGGTGGAACACCTGACTCTAGACCCTGGGTTTCAAGGCGATCGCCCCCGCCTCAGAATACGGCAGAGCACAAAAACCTAGACCCCGGGTTTCAAAGCGATCGCCGCCGCATCATAATAGGGCAGAACACATAACCCTAGACCCTGGGTTTCAAGGCGATCGCCGCCGAATCATAAGAGGGCGGAACACATATCCCTAGACCCTAGATTTCAAGGCGATAGCCGCCACATCATAATAGGGCGGAACACATAACCCTAGACCCTGGGTTTCAAGGTGATCACCGCCGCATCGTAATAGGGTGGAACACATAAACCTAGACCCTGGGTTTCAAGGTAATTGCCGCTGCATCATAAGAGGGCAGTACACATATCCCTATACCCTGGGTTTCAAGGCGATCGCTGCCATATCATAATAGGGTGGAACACATATCCCAAGACCCAGGGTCTCAAGGCGATCGATGCCGCATAATAATAGGGTGGAACAAATATCCCTAGACCCAGGATTTGAAGGCAATCGCCGCCGCATCATAATAGGGCGGAAAATATATCCCTAGACCCAGGGTTTCAAAGTGATCACCGCCGCATCATAATAGGGATGAACTCATAACCCTAGAACCAGGGTTAAAATGGAGCGCTGTCGCATCATAATAGGGCGGAACACATAACCCAAGACCATGGGTTTCAATGCCGCATCAAAATAGCGTGGAACATATATCCCTAGACCCACGGTTTCAAGGCGATCGACACAGCATCATAAAAGGGCGGAACACATATCACTAGACCGAGGGTTTCAAGGCGATTGCCGCCACATCATAATATGGTGCAACACATAACCCTATACCCAGGGTTTCAATGCAATCACCGCTGCATCATAATAGGTCGGAACACATAACCCTCGACCCAGGGTTTCAAGACGATCCCTGCCGTATCATAATAGGGCGGAATACATATCACCCAGGGTTTCAAGGTGATTGCAGCCGTATCATAATAGGTCAGTAAACATATCCCTAGACCCAAGATTTCAAAGCAATCGCAGTCGCATCATAATAATGTGGAGAAGTGTGGCTCAGGGGTTAGAGGCGGCAGACCCGGAAGCTGAGATCGGCCCTGGACCAGGGTTCAATTCCCAGCCTCGGCGGGTCTTGGGCTAAAAATTCCACGGACTCGATAATTCTCGCTCCGGTGCTTTCTCGACTCACGGGTTCACACTCTGCGACTCTGGGCAATAGCTTGCTTAATCTCCACAACGGCCCCTCGCGGCGGGATGCCTGGCTTTCACCTTGTGGATACCCTGCCGGGGTTATCTCACAGGGGAATACCAGGACGGGTTCCCTAAGCAAGCGCCGGGAAACCCACTGCGGGTAGCTGTGTGCTATATAAGCTCAAATACATTTACACAATAGGGCGGAACACATATCCCTAGAACCAGGGTTTCAAGGGATAGCCGCGCATCCTAATAGGGCGGATTACATATCCTTAGCCCCAGGGTTTCAAGGCGATCTCCGCCTCATCATATAGGGCAGAACACATATCCCTAGACCCAAGGTTTCAAGGCGATTGCCGCCGTCCCATAATAGGGCGGAACACATAACCCTAGACCCAGTGGTTTTTTTTTGTAAATATATTTTTATTGCAGGAATTAGTTATAGTTACACATTGGTCAGCGATAAGGCAATCGGTGATGGTAACACCAACGGTGAAGTAACATTGATACACGGCCATTTAGCCCACAACCCGGAGGTCGGACGGCAATTTATGCTGAAACGATGCATGCGGGTCCAGCGGCCTTCTAACTATGACCAGTTATAAAATAAAGTTTCACTTCTGCTTTTCTAAAAGAAAGAAAAACTCCCTCCCCCCTTCCAACTAAACAAAACACTCCCAGAGGTCTAATGTCCAATCAGCTAGTGCAATAATCAAACAGTGCATTAGGAAGCTTATGATGCTCCCTCCTCCCTCTGTCCCCCCCCTCCCACCCTGCCATCGGTGTCCTTGTAGATGTGCAAAGAGCATGTGGTAGGAGACATTACGCATCCTGACGGGAATAACGTGCCTTTATTGCACTACGGAGACGTAGGCTGCCCATCGGCATCACTATCGGTGTCACTGGGTGTGTTGTGATCGCGCAGGGCCTGCACCAATGTCTCCCACGCCTGTGCTGATTCTAGAGCCTTCTCATTCTGCTGCCGCCTCGCTAGCTGATACCGCAGGGTGCTCTCTCCCTCAGCCCATTTAAGAAATTCATTGCGCCATTTAGTGCCCGTCGGGCCAACTCGTGCCTTCCAGTGTCGAGTTATTTATCGTTTCGCCAGAAGTAGCCCCATGTCAATAAATTTACTGGTAACTTTGTTTTTGGGGGTATGAGGAAACCAGTGCAAGATCCCCACCGCAATGTCAAATTGTAGGGGCCTCTCTGTAACCCTGTTAAGGGTGTCCCCTATCAACGTCCAATATGAGGACAAAGCGGAGCAGGACCATAGCATGTGCATAAGGTCAGCCCCTATCGTCCGGCATCTTGGGAAGGCCGCCGTGTCAGAGGCAAAGTATTTTTGTATCTTCTCCGGGGTCAGGTAGGCGCGGTGTAATGTGTAAAAGTGGACCAATTGGAACCGAGCGTTACGCGTGCTCTTCCAGGCTCGGCGCATCAGCTGGGTCCACGTGGTCTCCGGGATGTCCCTCCCTATGTCTGCCTCCCACCGGGTCCTGAGTGTGTCCAATGGAGGTAACCGCTTGTTGACCATCCTGGAATACAAGCATGTTACAGCTTTGATCGTTCCCGCCGCCATCATGACATATTGACACGCCGCTGACGTCTGTGGTTCCTCAAAACCATTCTGCCAGTGTGCTTGGAGTGCCCTCGTGACCGCCGCATGGAGCAAGAAGTCGCCCCGGGGGATGTCAAAGCGGTCCAGGAGCGCCTGGAAAGGCAGCAGCACTTCATCCTCATAGAGGTCACCTATGATCTGTTTGCCCGCGTCCTCCCAAACCCGTAGTTGTGACCAATCGCGACCATGTGGTAATACAGTGAGCATCCCAAGTGGGATTTCTAGGGCGTAGGGGTGTTTCATTCCCGACTTGCGTTGCACCCAGTTCCAGTACAATCTAATAGTGCGTTCCTCCTGTGTGAGGTCCCTCAGAGCCAGCCTCTGTTGCAGTGCAATATAGGATAGAACGTGTCTGGGTATGCCCAGCCTCCGCTCCTCCTCTGGGCCTCAAAACTCCTGTGCTATCTCCTGGGTGTAGGTCTGCAGTTGGGCAGCCAAGTAATATGTTTCAAAGTCGGGTACAGCTAACTCCCCCTCCGCTTTAGGTCTCACTAGGGTCTTAAGCACAACTCTGCGGCAGCCCGATCCCCAAAGGAATGCCACGAGCAGTGAGCTCAAGTTCCAGAAGACGGCCGGTGGGATCCAGACCGGAAGCGTCCTGAAGTAATATAGTAGCCGAGGAAGCGCCACCATCTTCAGCAGTGCTATACGTTCTGCCACCGATAGCGGCAGGGTGGCCCAGAAGGACATGCTACCCTTTAGTGCCCGGACGCATCGGGAAATGTTGCCCTCTAGGATGTCAGCAGGGCTGTGATAGACGTAAACCCCCAGATATTTGAGGCAGCTAGGCGCCCATTTGATCGCCCTATGAGTGTCGGGTTGGGGCTCTCCCCCACGAACCGGGAACAAGCAAGTTTTCGCCCAGTTCCCCCTGAGGCCCGATATCTCACCGAAAGCAGTAAGTACTGTGTCGGCACCGGCCAAGGCCTCTCCAGCATCCTCTAGGAAAAGCAACAGGTCGTCAGCATAGAGGGAAATGTACTGTCGCCCTGACAAGGTCCGCAATGATCTATAATATGCCCCGGTGCGAATCGACAGCTCCAGGGGTTCCACCGCGAGCGCAAAGAGCAGCGGTGATAGTGAGCAGCCCTGCCTCGTACCTCGCTCCACTGGGTACTGTTGGGAAATCAGCGGGCCTGATCTTACCCTAGCCATCGCCGAGGCATATAGCACCGTAGTCCAGCGCAGGAACCCCTCCCCCAGCCCAAAGCAACCAAGCACTCTACGGAGGTATTCCCACTCTAAGCTGTCAAAAGCCTTCTCCAGATCAATTGAGAGGATAATGGGTTGGGGGGCCTCGTCGTGGTACTCCTCCAGCAGGCGGAGCAAATGACGGATGTTCATCGTAGTATTACGCTTGGGGATGAAACCCGCCTGGTCTTTATGCACTAGGGAGCCCATGTGACCCAACAATCTCGAGGCCAGGATGCTGCTTAAAATCTGATAATCAACCGTAAGCATCGAGAGTGGTCAGTAAGACGCCGGGTCATTGCTCTGCAGGGGGACCACCAGGGCCTCTCGCATTGAACCCGGAAGGCGCCCCAGAAGCTTCGCCTCCCTGTAGACTATCAAAAGCCGCAGGGCCAGGAGGTCAATGTAGGTGGAGTAGAACTCCACTGGAAGTCCGTCCAGACCTGGGGTTTTGTTCTGTGCCATCTTTTTTATGGCGTTGCGGATCTCCCCCAGCTCCACGTCTCTCCCCAGTTCCTTCGCCTATTCAGGCTCCAGCGCGGGGATAGGTAAATCCTGTAAGAAGTCATCAATGGGGGAAGTGTCCGGTGACATCCTACTTCGGTACAATTCTTCATAGTAGCTCAGAAAACAACTAAGGATTTCAGGTTGGATAGAAACCTCTATGCCCTCCGCATCCCGCATAGCTACTGTGGGAGAGGTGCGCCTCGTAGGGTTAGCCAGCCAAGCCAGGAGCGCTCCCGATTTATCACCCTCAGCGAGCGACCTGGTCAGATAAGCCTTGTAGTGGAAACTACGTAGCCTTTCAACTTCAATAGCTACAGCTTCCTTTGATGCCGCAGTCTGTTGTTGAAGCTCCGGGCGGCAGGGACGGAGGAGCTCCATCTCGCGGAGTTTCCGATCTGCTATACTAAGGTCTTCCAGAAGGACCCGTCGCATCCCCATTTTCTTCGTTATGCAATAGCCCCTAATTACCACCTTAAATGCATCCCATTCCGTGGCCCTTGCACCAGTCGTACCCTCGTTCTCCGTGCAGTACGCGGCGATTCTGTCTTCCAGTTCACTCTGGAACACCAGATCTTCTAGTATCTCGGGGCGTAGCCTCCAAGTCGGAACACAGGGGGTACCCGGGAGCCACCTAAAGTCGGCCAGTAGAGGGTTGTGGTCGGAGATAGTCCTCGCTAAATACTCAGACCTCACAGCCGTGGAAACTAGTTCCGCCGATCCCAAGAACCCATCCAACCGCACATGCAGTTCGTGCATGCCGGAGAAGTGGGATTAGTCGCGGGCATGCGGGTGCTGGGCTCGCCAGATGTCCGTCAGTCCCCATTTAGTCTGCCATTCCAGTCTACCCTTGGCTACCCGGTGGGTAGGTGAGTCCGGAAGGGGAGGGTGAGATCTGTCTAGATCAATGTCCATCACCGAGTTGAAATCCCCCCCGATCAAAAGAGGCCCCGATAGATAGTGGGCCAGAGAGCCCGACAGCGCCGCAAAAAAGGCCAGTTGGTCCACGTTAGGCGCATAAATGCTGCATATGTACAGATCCTTTCCCCCCAGTTTGCCAGCTATGGCCACAAACCACCCCTCCGGATCCACAGTGTGTTTAGTTACCTGCAGGGGAACCCCAGCCCGCACCCAGATCAACGCGCCCCTAGCATAAGCTAAGTATGTGGTGTTGTATAACTGCCCTCTCCACCTAAGCTGCAATGCTAATCCCTCTGTCTTCGTAAGGTGTGTCTCTTGTAGAAGCGCAATCTGTACTCCCCTACAACCAGGTAAGCGTGGACCTTATGTCGCCTGGACATGGAATGCAGCCCGCACACATTCCAGGTTATGCACTTCAAAGTGGATGGATCAGCCATTGTCCCATGGTACCTCTCCAAGTCTCCCCCAGCAATGCTCAAGTACAGGTAAACACAGTGAATGCCCCGCACCGATGGCGTGCCTCCCCCCAACAATAACAAAACAACCCCCGAGCACAACCCCCCCCACCCTCCCCAGAACAGGTCCCAAATAGTGCCATCTAGTTCCCATCCAAACTGCACCCACAAAAGAACCCAAAACTATCCTGACGGTAGCCACTGCAGGTGTTCCTTAAGGGCAAAGTGGGGGTCGAGCGTCGATAGGGGGTCTCCGCACCTCAAAGCTACCGAAGTGCGATCGAGCCCTGAGTTATGAGGGCTGAAAGGGGGCATGCCCCCAACCTACCCCCACATCCAGTAACCCAACAGTTCCCACAAAGACTCATCCCCCCACCTCCTCCCCCTCCGTTGAAACCGGCTCACCCGAGATCACCCTTGGCCATCGAGCAGGCCCTCTGCTGTCTCTGGGGTTATCTCAGGGAGGTTCACACTATCAGTCTCAGAGTCCTCCGTGTCCGTGTGGCCCCCACCTCCGCCCGGCTCCGAGTCTTCAATTATAGATCCGCCTTGGGAGCCTGACATACTGGATACCATCTCCAGCACCCCCCGCCGTTCCGCTGTAGTCTCCACTGTCGAGGGTCGGCCAAGTCTGCCTCGGCAATTCCGGATCCTCTTAGACCTCAGCTGTAGGCCTACCTCCGAGGTAGTCGAGAAGGAGGACCCAGGGCCATCCTTGCCAGCTCTGTACAGTTCAAGCCAACTGCACGCGTCATCCGGGGTATCGAAGAATTTGGTCGTGCCATCCAGGATGATGCGAAGCCTCGCCGGAAATAGCAAAGAATACTGGATGCTCTCACTTCTCAGTTCTCGTTTGATCGCTAAGAAGTATGCTCGCCTCCGCTGGGTCTCATAAGTGTAGTCTGATAAAATGTTCACCCTACTATTTGCACCTGGTATGGTCCATTTTGTCTGGCGGCATTAAGGAGCAAATCTCTGTCGCGGAAATGTAGTAGCCGCGCCGTCACCGGACGTGGGGGTCGGCCCAGTTGCGGCAGCCTAGATGGCACCCTGTGCGCCTGTTCTAGGGTGTAAAAGGAGGAAAGCCCCTCAGGTGCCACCACAGACCTGAGCCAGTCCTCCAAGTAGGCCACCATGTCACCACCTTCGATTTTTTCCGGCAGGCCCACCACACGGATGTTGTTCCTTCTATTGCGCCCTTCCGCGTCCTCTGCTCTTCTCTCCAGAGCATCTATGCAGGTCAAAGCGTCCTTCATGGCGGCAGCTTACGTTTTTTGCGCAGGTTCCAAGATTCCCACCGAGCTCTCCACTTCCTTGACTCTGTCCGAGAGCTTACCGTGGTCCGCCCTGAGCAGGCCCAGGCTCGTTGAGACCTGGGTAATGTCCTGTTGGAGGGCCAACCGCATATCAGGGATCGCCGCCAGGATCCTGTTGAGTTGTTGCTGGAGGTGTGGACTCCCCGACATCTCCGGATCCAATCGATCTTCTTTATCAGGCGCCTCCACATCCGAGGCGGCCTGAATGCCACCCTTAGTACTCTTCGGCTTCACCATGGCGGCCGCGGTCTCCAGCGGTGGACCCGGAGGTCGCCCAGTCAAGGACCCGTGCCGATGCAGACCGCCAATCGGTCTCCGGTGCGGTGGCTGGAGATATCACGACTACTCGAAAGCCAGGCACACAGACCTCCCCAATAATCCCGATCAGAGATATGTGGACAGGCTGGTCCGTAATACCGCAGCCATGCTTATCGAATGACAGCTCACAGGTTTCTTACCGCAAAGACAAATGCGAGCCCAGGGGAAACACTGATCAATCTCCCAGATAGATAAATAATAATAACAATAAGTCAACTTGTAAAGCGCCATGGTTACACTAATGCCAGTGTGTCCCCGCACTGTGGTAAGAATAGCCGTGGTCAACCCAGAACCCTCTGACTTATCCTTGAGGAAAAATATGTGTTTTTAGTTTTTTCCTAAAACATTTTTCTTGGGTCTCCATCCGGAGCTCCATCAGGAGTGTGTTCCATTGTTTAGCGAAAAGATCTGCCACCCATCCTCGCATTTTTTATGGCCGGCACACATACCAGACCAACCCCACCCGACCTCAGCAGTCGTGAGGGGATGTGCGGGGACACAAGGTCAGTTAGATAAGCAGGAGCATTTCCCTGCAAAATCTTATGTCAGACATAGTGTGCTTTAAAGGCAACTCTTTCTTTAATTGGGAGCCAGTGAAGTGCTGCCCGTGCTGCCCTGTGAGAAGATCTTCTCGGGCGTCTCAGAATGAGGCAGGCTGCTGCATTCTGCACTCCCTGCAGGCGCAGTAAGCATCTAGCTGGAGCGCCTAGATACAAGATGTTCCCGTAGTCTAGTCGAGAAGTCACTAGTGCATGGACTAGTGTCTTCCTAGCTGCCATATGTAGTAGGTCCAAGGTTTTACGCAGGACCTTCAGAATTCCAAAGCACGTCCCTGCCACCCGTTTGGTTTGGTAGTCAAAAGAGAGTTTAGGATCTAGCCAAACTCCCAGGATTTTTGCCTGTGCACATGGCGTAGGTACCGCCCCCAGGTCCCGAGGCCACCATGCCGACGACCACACAGTTGGGGCCCGCCCCACCACCAGCACCTCCGTCTTATCACCATTCAGCCTCAGGCAGTTATCTGCCATCCATGCCGCCAATTCTTGCATGCATGCCCTGAAGCTGAAGGCGGCCGACTCTGGCGGCTGGGTTAGGGAGACCACCAGCTGTGTGTCGTCCGCATAGGATATGACCCTGATCCCAAACCTCTCCGCAATCCCCGCCGGGGAGCAACATAGATATTAAACAAGGTCGGGCTCAAGGTCGATCCCTGCAGCACACCTTGTCTCTGCTTGATGACCCGGGAGTAGTACTTGTCATGTCTCACCTGGGAGCACTGCCCCGACAGAAAATATTTTAACCTGCCCATTGCTTTGCCCGACACCCCACCTTTCTGCAAGCATTGTACCAGGGTGTGGTGGACTACAGTGTCAAAGGCGGCATTTAGGTCTAACAAAATTAAGGCCGCCGTTTGACCTGCATCCACAAATTGTCGGATGGACTCAGTGGCAAATAGTAGAGCAGATTCCGTCGAATATCTGGCTCGAAAGCCAGACTGGGTAGGGTGCAGAAGCTCATATTCCTCCATGTGAGTCGTTAATTGTACATTCGCTACTTTTTCAGCCACTTTAGTGAAATATGGCAAAAGGGAGAGAAATGAAAAGACAAGAGGAGTTTAGCAAAACAGGAAGTACAGTACAGTATGTTATCTTATGTTATGTATGTGTTGAGCGCGACAGCTGCCCCAGCGACGGGGCGTCCCGGCGCTAAGAACCATATCATAACCAACTGAGAAAGGGGGAGAAGGGTGCTTACAGGGGGGGGAAGAGGTGAGTTTTAATAGCTTTACGAAAAGCGGACAAGTTGTCAAGGCAACGGATGTGGAGGGGAAGGGAGTTCCAGTACAGGATAGCACAACAAACAAGTCAGAGAAAATTGACTTCAATAAACACATTTGGCAAAGGCTTGTGATCCCCAAAAATACCACAATGCTAGATACCACATGTATATAGGACCACTCATCCAATCAGTACATAACATGCACACCACATGCAGGGATCATTTTCTCCTCATACCAGACATTTGATCATATACACACAGGCCCAAACTAGCTCTCCCCGCGGCCGAGAGCCATCTGTGTCCTTATCAGATGCCCAAACATGTTAATTTATGACTAAAATGCTTTTAAAGGAATGCAGAAATTACTTAATTTTACTTCACAAGATGTCTATCATGAACCGAAACTTTGTACACTGAGAGACTATCCTCAGACGCATTCTGTCGAGACTCTCTCGGCCGATACGCTTGATTAAACCAACTTCTTCCTATTTTGCTAAACTCCTCTTGTCTTTTCATTTCTCGAAGTTAAATTCATATCCGAGCAACATAGGGAAATGAAGAGAATAAAAGAGTGAAAGAGAGAGAGACAGAAAGAAAGAGGGCAGGAAGAAAGAGAGAGGGGATGGACATACGAAAAGTAGGAATACATTATTATTACAGCAAATGGACAAAAGGATGGTTGCTAGGGGAAAAGGATTGACAGATGGGGAGGTAATAGAAACTTAGCAATGGTGGGCAAAAATTAGAATGGAAGGATTGATGAGAGTTGGGATGAATAGTTAGTGGATGTAAACCTGAATTGAAGGGTGAAAGGATATATGAGTAAATTGATAAAAGGAGTATGAAAGAAAGGTAGTATGTATGATAAAAGCAAAAGACACACAATGGCTGGGTTTAAACTGGATTTAGGCGCAGATATCTGTATTGGGGTGAATGTATGGCATTGTTCTGCATTCTGTCCATCAATTGTTCTTTTCCGCAACTTTTGAAACAAGCATGTATGGATGTGCAAAATTATGGATGAATGGTTGGAAATATGAGTGAAAATATGTTTTAATATAGTAATGATGAAAATGTAGATAGATAGAATGGTAAAGAAGTAATGGATGGAAGTGTGAAATGATGGATAGATGGATGAATGGATGGATTGATGAAAGGCCTATAAGGCTGGTGAACAATGGTGGGATTACACCTCTCCTAGGTGGGTAGGGCGTATTCGCTTACCTCCCCAATGACATTAAAATTATAGATTGAAGTGAGGATTCTTTAATTTTCTGCTTAGTCCCTTGTACTGTAGTCCATGCCACAGCTTGCACAGCCCAATATTTCATATTTTATCTCTGTTCTACTACATTTAATAGCAATCTGACTTTCAGTCAGTTTATCACAAAATCAGCTCTGCAGATCATTGTCCCCAGATTGCCTTTTACCTTTTAAATTCGTTATAGGAAAATAAGCCACATGATTGGTCATGAAAAGCATACACACATATTATACATACTAATTTTAGCCTGATACTAGACACCTTCATCTTGCTGTGGCATAGTTCATTAGACCACCCACCAGCATACGCTGTCAGTGGGAATGAAATCCTGCAGGGAGATCTAATGAACTGTTCACACTGTGCCCCTCTAGTGTGGCAATCTGAAAGTTGACTGTAAATAAACTAGCTCTCAGGACTGTGAGGAGGTATAAAAACACTTATTTTTTGAATAGTTCACAATCTGTCATTTACATCTACTGTTTTATAGAAAGGATCACATGAGCGAAGAAATATACTTCTAAGTATATCGCTGCCGGTAATCAAAGAGAAATGCATTATAAACAAAGCAATTAGCAGGAAATTTGCTGCATGGATTGTTATTGACAGTCCTTTCCGAACTAGAGAAAAAACAGTTTGCGAGCAAATAATTAATTTATATGACACTTAAATAGCACTCTCAATTTAAAACACTGACAGTAGTAAATGTGGTAAGGTTCATTTAGTTGACTTTACTAATCTTCTATATCGAGTACATATACTACTAAAATATTTATAACAAACAATGTAAAAATATAAAGTGCTACCATGCAAAAATATAAAGTGCAAGTGTTTCAACATTCTTCTTTAACCCCTTGACCTCGGCGTAATGCTGGAGAACTAATGAGTGGGCATGTTTCGGCCGGCCCCCGGTCGTCCTCAGCACACGCCCACTGTGTCGGATGGCCGGGGGCCGTCCGACGGACGAATCGGGTTAAAATAAAATGAAACATAAACATTAGACATACTTATGAATTTACAAAATGCGTTTTGAAAACAATTTATAAAACCATTCTTAACATCGTATTGTGCATTTTAAAGTGAAATCAAATGTTGCAGTATAAAATAGAAGATGCGTCCTATTTCACTCCTATTGTAATGCAGCCTGCATGAAGAAGGCGGAAAGTGAGCATGACTGGTTTGGGCAGCCAGAGAGGGCCGACCCAACAGTCATTGCACATGTAGGAGGGTTGTACCCTCCTCGCCTTCTCTACAGTTTGGCCACGCCCTACCCCCTTACGCAAACTACTGCAGCAGGAGGATAAAATACAATGATAATAACATTAGTCATTATAATTTTATTTTTTATTTTCTTTTGCTGCTCTGTGGCAGTGGAGCGAGGCTCCTCCGCTTTAGATGAGGAGCCACCTCGGCACACAACTTGCTGCCTATCACCAATGTAGGCACCCTTGCACCATGATGAAATGGTTCCTCTTTTTCTGGCAGGTTTGTGGTACCTTCCTGCACAAAACCAATCCTGTGAGTAATTTTCCTCTTTCTGTGCGTGCTTCCGTGGCGCACATGGAAAGAGAAAAAAACGAGGAAAAATAAAAATGCTCTGAGGAGGCGTAATATCTTGGTTCTGCCCCAGGTTTGTGTGATTAAGTAAATCTAGGGCAGTGTCAAAATCAGTGGATGTTGCATGGAAAAATCCAATGCCTCGGTGCAGGCAGCAACTTGCGCTGCTCTGTCTTATTCCATATCTATTAAGCCTAGCAAAGCCATGCCGAGTGGCACCACCGTAGTGTCTTAAAAGGTGACGCTCCAGTGGCGTAAGCCTGTCAGAAATAAGCACCTGTGTTTGTAGGAGTGTTTTTTAAATTTATTCTTTGCTGATTTTCTTAATTTATTTTTTTCTTGTTGTTTTTTCCATGTGCAGTGTTGCAATACAGTTGTCACCCTCTATGGTTTTAGGTTTGTCTTAGTGCAGTGCATGGAGAAAGTTGCATCCTAATGTCTGTCTCCTTTCTGGTCTCTGTGTGTTAAAGCATGCACTGCTGCTGAGTGTGATCATTCTGACTAATGTGTATGTGAGACGTTTGAAACAGGTGCTGTCTTACATGTGTGTGTGTATGTGTGTAAAATGTTTTATTTATTTATTCTGTTTGTATATAGCCTGCACTAGAACCCATTGTGTGCCAGAGCTCTTTATAAAGTTAACAGAATAAAAAGGTAAAAATAAAAGTGACATATATTATATGCAATAGATAGAGGAAGATAGCTGAGCAAAGGACTATATACAATAACACAAATGTAAAGTGGAGGATCCAAACATAGTCCAGTAGGTGTCCGACTGTGAGGTAGATTTTCAGGTCATAGAGACAGTCTTCGTAATGATAAACAGGTGTGTTCACTGATGCAACTTTACATTCAGGAAGGAAGTCAATAGTCAAAAGGGATCTACTTAGTTCCAGCATGCAAGGGGATAGAATCCTTTAGATGAATTTAACAAATGACTGGGGTTTTATTGTAAAAACATTGACCCAAATAAGTCAAGCTAAGTAATTACATTTCAGCATATAGACTACAAAATTAATGAAGCTAAACACACAAGAAAAAGAACAACCAGAAAAACAAAATATTATAGGATGAATCATAAATTGCTCATTTTATCCTGCTGTGTCAACCCATCAATTACTAACCAAGGAAGTTTGGATATGAAATACCAGAAATTTGTCAAAATTAACAAGTTTTTATCAAAGCAAATAGTCATGGAGCAAAACATATAATACTGATACAAAGTATACAGAATGAATGCATACCACGAATGCAGCAGCAATACCACACAAATAGATGCTTAGAATGAAACAATGTAAAGAGAACAATTACAGCATAAATGTATGGCAATCCAATGTAACTACATTTTAGTATATTTATAAATCTGTAAAAATAAGGTGCATAGGATTGCAGGTATGTCTATTTTTTAGTTTGGAGTTTGGGCTAAACTCATCTGTAACCCTTGGGCTTGGCACATGTCTTTCTGGGATAATTTATGGCCTGGAATTTTAGTCTATCTCTCTTTACTCTCTTCTTTTTTTTCAGTCGTACACACTGGGTAATTGTTATTTTTCTGTATTCTTTTACGACCTCTCATTCAGCGTTATTCACCATGTACCTAATTTTTATAGATTTATATATACACAAATTTGACCCACATCTTTTTCCCTTTGTTTAGGAGATTCACTGTACAGATTCTTTGTCTCTGTTCTCTTGATTGCAAAACTTTTTTGTCCTGATGATGGCCCTTGTTAATTCTACCATTAACAATCACCTCAAGTGCATCCTGCTCAACACCCGCTCCATCCACAGGCTCCGTCCACAGGCACGCCGTCGAACTCTGGAACTTCCTCGACACAATATCACCAGACGTCGCCATCGCCTTCTAGGCCCCCGACATTGCCTTAGCCATCCCGGACAGCTACAAGATCACCCGAAGGGACCGCATGAACCAAACCGGAGGGGGCATTGCCATCGTCCACAGAAACACCATCTGCATCACGACCAACTCCGTAACAACCCTCACCGCAGCCGAGCACCTTCACTTCCAGATGCACACCGACCCCAAGACCACCCTCAGACGTACTCTCATCTACAGACCCCCAGGTCCACGCACACAGTTCAGCAAGGCCATCGCAGACTTTATCAGCCCGCACGCCCTCACCTCCTCAGACTACATCCTCCTGGGAGACCTCAACTTCCACCTGGAAAACAACAACAGCAACAACACCACTACCCTGCTGGACAACCTCGCCAACCTCGGACTCAAGCAACTGGTGAACACCCCAACCCACTACGCCGGCCACACGCTTGACCTAGTCTTCTCCTCCAGCAACCACATCACCTTCAGCCACTCCACCGGACTACACTGGACGGACCACAGCTGCGTCCACTTCAACTTCAGGAAAACTACGACCCACCACCATCCGCAGCAGGCTCCCCGAAGAAGCTGGAGCAAGATCGCCGCCAACCAGCTCACCACCGCCCTGGCCAAAACCCCTCCACCAACACTACGAACCCCAACGAAGCTGCTCGTAACCTCACACAGTGGCTCTCTGACTGCGCCGATGCCCTTGTACTGCTGAAGAATCCTCCCAGCAGACCCGGTAGCAAGAAAACTCTGTGGTTCACCAACGACCTCAATGTCTCCAAAATATCCTACCGTACCCTCGAGAAAGCCTGACGCCACGACCAGTCAACAGAAAACATGTCAGCCCTCAAGAGCGCCATCCGCAAACACCACCAGCTGACCTGCACCACCAAAAGGACAGCATTCAGAGAACGACTGGACAACTACACCCACAACAGCAAGGAACTCTTCAACATCGTTAAAAAGCTCTCCAACCCCAAAGCCAGCAACAACGACATCACGCCCTAGCAAGACCTCTGCGACGCACTCCCCTCGTTCTT
Organism: Lissotriton vulgaris; assembly: GCF_964263255.1. Taxonomy (NCBI): domain Eukaryota; kingdom Metazoa; phylum Chordata; class Amphibia; order Caudata; family Salamandridae; genus Lissotriton; species Lissotriton vulgaris. Next base: position 188,725,294 of record NC_141688.1, on the reverse strand, counting down.
CCACCTCAAGATCGCCAACATACACAACAGCTTCAGCCCCCAGACAACACACCCAACCACCGTACCAACGCCCCCCACCACAATCCTCTACGCCTGGACCCTGTCAGCACTGAAGACACCACCCTCGTGATGAACACCATCCACTTCGGCTCCCCTGCCGACCCCTGTCCACACCACATCTTTAACAAAGCCGACTCCAACATCGCACCCCAACTCCGGATCATCATTAACAACTCCTTCGCATCTGCCACCTTTCCGGAGAGCTGGAAACATGCGTAAATCAGCGCCCTCCTGAAGAAATCCACTGCGAACCCCACGGACCTCAGGAACTTCCGCCCCATCTTGCTCCTCCCGTTCCCCGTTAAAGTCATTGAGAAGACTGTCAACAAACAGCTAACCTCCTTCCTCGAGACTAACGGATCCCTCGACTCTTCACAGTACGGATTCCGAGCAAATCAAAGCACCAAGACCGCCCTCATCGCAGCCACCAACGACATCAGGTCGCTGCTCGACAACGGGGAAACTCCTGCCCTCATCCTCCTGGACCTATCAGCCGCATTTGACACAGTCTGCCACCGCACCCTAACAAGCTGCCTCCACCACGCCGGGATCCAAGGAAGGGCCCTGGAATGGATCACCTCCTCCCTCTCCGACAGAACTCAGCAAGTCCGCCTTCCTCCCTTCCACTCAGCGGCCACCAAGATCATCTGTGGCATACCTCAAGGCTCCTCGCTCAGCCCCACCCTCTTCAACATCTACATGACCCCCCTCGCAGCCATCGCACGCCAACACAACCAAAACATCATCTCCTACGCTGACGACACCCAGCTGATCCTCTCCCTCACCAACGACCCCGCCACCACCAGATCCAACCTCCAGGAAGGAATGAAAGACATCGCAGAATAGATGAAGCTCAGCCGGCTGAAACTGAACTCAGACAAGACGGAAGTCCTCATCCTGGGACCATCCCTCTCTGCCTGGGACGATGTAGTATTTTAGGAGAAGAAATTAATCCAATAATAATAGGTTTCCAGAAGATCTATTCATAGGTCAAGAAGCACGTCTGGTAAGATCCTCAGCCAACAGGAAACTGACCAACAGTCATGATCAGAATAAGAACATTCAATGACAACATGACTAGAATGTGGAACATGGCAGCATTCAAAGGATAGACAAGACTTAAAGGGAAAGAGACACTTACAACTAAATAATAATTAATAAACTAACATACTATATATCTTCCCCTCTTTGTTTTTTTTTAACAACAAAAAAAAATAAAAAATAAATTAGTTATACACAAAAAATTCCCTGTACTTCTCAGGTCTTTTGACAGATCTACCAAAAGAAGACTTCTGAACAGGGACAGAATCTTGATCATGGTTAACAGGAATACAATTGTCATTAACATTTGCAGACGAAGGTTCATCATGAATGCAATTACTATCCATATTAGAATCATCAACAGGATTTGGAACAGAATCAGCGATATCAGAATAAGTATCATCAAAACACCAAAAATGCCCATAAGATTTGGTTGTGGTTTCTAAAGAAACTTGATCATGCTGATGCTGTGCCGGAGCTAAACGACTTAAGTGCCATTTTTCACCATTCTCTAAAGTAACAGAATTCTCATGAATTTTCACAACTTTCTTAGGCGAACTAAATTTGCTTTGACCTTTAGGCACTTTTCTGGCACTCTTAATGCAAACAGAATCTCCAACTTGTAGTTTGACAGGTTTTGAACCGTGTTTACTGTCATGATATATTCTGTTTTTGGCTTGAGAAGCAGACAACTTAGATTTAATTGCATCACTTTTGTAAAATATCATATAATTCCTTTTTATCCAGCCCGGATTAGTTTTTGAAAATGGAATACGACATCTCATTAAAGAGAATGGACTTTTCCCAGAAGAGGGATGTGGAGTTACCCTATATGCCCACAACATTTTCTTACACTCACACTCCCACACAAGTTTTGACTTGACACACAGTTGTATGGTATTTTTGATGACCCTGTTAAGTCTTTCTACAACACCATTACAAGAAGGATGATATAATGGTGTCAACTTATGATTAATTCCTTTGGAAGTAAAAAATAATTGCATTTCTTTGGACTTAAATTGAGAACCATTGTCGGTTAAAACAGATGAAGGGCAACCTTTCTGGATAAACACACATTCCAAGAATTCAATAATAATAACAGAGTTAGCTTTTTCAACAACTTTCATTTCGAACCATTTAGAAAATAAATCAACAATGACGATGATAAATTTCACATTATCATCAAACCAGTTGACAGGACCCATAATGTCTATGGCTAATTCCTCCCAAGGAAAATTAGGAGAAGAAACATTTCCCAAAGGTGGATTGAAGGTTTTTTTTGATTTGTCTGAAACTTCACAATTTATGCAAGATCTAACAAGCTTTTCAATATCGTTATCCATCCCTGGCCACTAATACTGATCTCTTACTCTTGACTTAGTTCGAGAGATGCCAGGATGACCTTCATGGGATAACTGCATAATGTGAGCTCTAACTGACACAGGTGGAATTATTTTATCACTTCTTAGTAAAAATAACTCAGAAATAGAAAGTTCGTCACGAACTTCCCAAAAACCTCTCAAAGAATCATTAAGATCTTTTTTATGAAAATCTTTCCAACCCATTACAACCCTAGACTTGATCTCAGTCAGGACTTTATCATCGGAATCAGCTTTGAGCCATTGGTCTTTAGAAAAACTATCAAAAATGTTGCAGACAGCAGCAACACCAGCCACTGAAAAATCATTCCAGGAATTACGATCAGCCACAAAGATTGGTAACGAAAATCTGCTCAAAAAATCTGCAATAATATTTTTTGCACCAGGAACATAGTTTATCACGAATAAAAAATCTTGCAAGCGCATGGAAAGTCTTGCAATTCTAGCAGTGGCTTTGAACAAGCCTTGTGTGGTCAATAACTTTGTAAGCGGTTTATGATCAGTTCTTACACAAAATGATTTTCCCCAAATGAACTTCCTGAAGTGTTCTAACCCCCACACAACAGCAAGGGTTTCCCTCTCGATTACCGAGTATTTCTCCTCAGTAGGCGTAAGGGATCTTGAGGCAAAAGCGATTAACACTTCTTGATTAAACTCAGATAGTTGAGTTAAGACTGCCCCTAACCCTTTAGAACTAGCATCAGTAGTAACGAATGTAGTAGCAGTGGGATCGAAACCTTGCAAGTTGGGAGCACAACAAACAGCTTTTTTTATAATTTCAAATGCTTGTTGACACTCCTGGGACCAAACAAAAGGGATTTTATTTTTCAAAAGGCTGCGCATAGGAAAAGTTTTCTCACTAAAGTTAGAAACAAATTTAGAGTAAAACTCTGCTAAACCCAGGAATGACCTTAGGTCATCCTTGGATTTAGGAGCAGGAGCATCTAAAATAGCTCTTAAAAGTTTAGTCTTAGGTCTTATACCTTGAGCACTAATCTCATGGCCTAGATACACAACGTTGTCTTCTGAAAAGGTACACTTAGAAATTTCAGCAGTAAGACATCTTTCATCAAGAACTTTCATAACTTTTCTCAGCCTAGAATCATGCTGTGGTGCATCCTTACCTAGAACAAGGATATCGTCTTGGAAGAAAATGACACCAGTCATATCACCAAATAATTGTGACATTAGGCGCTGAAAAACTGCAGCCGCAGAAGCCAAACCAAATGGCATGCGGCGAAAACGGAAACAGCCAAAAGGAGTACAGAATGCAGTAAGATCACGGCTGGAATGATGTAAGGTGATCTGGTGATACGCTGAAGATAAATCAAGCGTAGAGAAAAATTTAGCACCACGAGTTAAAGACAACATTTCATCGATCCTGGGTAAAGGATACTGATCCACAATTATATTATTATTTAAATTTCTCAGATCAACACATAAACGGATTTTTCCATTGGCCCGTCTAGCGACAACCAATGGGGAAATCCACTCAGACGATTCGATGGGTTCTATGATACCACTCTCTTGTAATTTTAACAAATCATTTTTTACCTCATCCCTAACAATAAGTGGTATGTTCCGTACCTTATGAACAATTGGTACAGCGTTACTTTTTAATCTTATTCGGTGGGAAAAACCTTTGAACTTTCCGATCTTACCTGAAAATACATTCGGAAATTCTTTAAGAACCCAATTCTTGGTATCTTCACTCACACCAGTAACCAGCACCTGTTCAATGCTGTTGGGATCAAGAACAATGTGTAAAGACCTTTGATCTCTCCAGCCTAAAACAGAAGGACCATCTATGGTGATGTATAATTTACAAAATGCTGTACGATGTTTGAATTCAAAAATCAAAGAACGAAAACCCAACATTTCTATAGTGTTACCAGTAAAGCTTTCAGTAAGAATATCACTGGGCTCTAAATGAGGACCCAACTCACTGACCAATTCTTTCTCCCAAACATTTTTGTTGACAATAGTGTAGGGAGACCCAGAGTTGGCAGCAACCTGTACAGGACTACCCCCAAATTTCACAATACATAAAGGTTTGCTTCTTTCATCCTCCCCAACAACTAAAACAATATTACATTGTGCATTTGTAGAAGAATTGGGAGATGACAAACTTATGTCACAGTCATAATCAGAAGAAGTATCAGTGATACAAGCTACTTTGGTATGTTGGGAGGACTTTCTGTTGCATACTTTAGCATAATGACCAACTATACTACAATTGGAGCACTTTGCTGATCTAGCAGGACAATTATCGGAGCTTGCATTATGATTTTTATCACCACAACGGTAACATGCAAAAGAAAACGAACTACCCTGATTGGGTTTGTTCTTGTTAAAAGTTTTCTTGCTAGATGAAGGAAAATTCTTGTTAGTTTGAAATTTCTTGCTGGCACTTTTTTTTGCATAAACATTTTTCTTCTTGTTGTCAGAGATATTGTTCACAGTAGGTGTGGAACAAGATTCTGATTGATTAGATAGTGCTTTAGAACTCCTATCTGATAATTCAGCTTTTTTAGCAAGGTAATGGCATCCTTGAGACTAGATTCTCCCTCGATCCAAAGTCTGTCTTGAATAGTCTTGTTCTTAGTACAAACAACAACTTGATCTCTGATCAATTCATCGTGCAAAACACCAAATTTGCACTGTGCAGCTAAAATTTTCAGTTGCGAAACATACTCTTCAACAGTTTCATTCTGGAGTTGTTTGCGTTTGAAAAACGCGCGTCTTGTTACACCAATGCAAACAGTAGGTGAATAGTGTTCAGTTAAGTCTGATATTGCTGCTTTAAATTTGTCAAAATCCCCTGACTAACATACTACAGACGACTCCTGGTGGCCCTCTGCACTGGGCACCGCCCCCAAGTCCACGGACCATGCACGCAATCTAGGCTTCATCCTGGACTCCTCTCTCATGATGACCAAACAAGTCAACGCCATCTCATCTTCATGCTTCAACACCCTGCGCATGCTCCGAAAGATCTTCCGGTGGATCCCCACCAACACCAGGAAGGCCCAAGCCCTCGTCACCAGCCGTCTGGACTACGGGAACGCCCTCTACGCCAGAACCACAGCCAAACTACAGAAAAGACTCCAACGCATACAGAACGCTTCCACACGACTCATCCTGGACATACCCCGACACAGCCACATCTCTACCCACCTGAGAGACCTGCACTGGCTCCCCGTCAGCAAAAGGATCACGTGCAGGCTCCTCACCCACGCTCACAAAGCTCTCCACGACACCGGCCCCGAATACCTCAACAACCGCCTCACGTTCTACAAACCCACCAGACAACTCCGCTCCTTCAGCCTCGCCCTCGCCCCGCGAATTCGCAGCACCACCACCGGAGGAAGATCCTTCTCCAACCTGGCGGTCAAGACGTGGAACTCCATCCCACCCCCCATCCCCCCGCCAGCGCCTTGAGACCCTTGCGGGTGAATAGCGCGCTCTATAACTGTCCTGATTGATTGATTGAGCTGAAATGTCAACCTATTCACTAATATAATTTGCCATAATTTAGTGTTGTAATTGTTCTCTTTAGACTGTTACGTTCTCAGTATCACAGTCCTTAGTTAAATATATTTACACTGGTACTTAGGCATACTTCAGATGGAGACTTTGCCCTTTCTGCAGGGCATCCCCAGACTTTTTGCCTTCATTCTCCTGTTTACTGCACCTGCTTTGCTGGCTTTTTACCTGTGCACTTTACCACTGCTAATCAGTGCGAAAGTGCTAGTGCTCTCTCTTTAAAACATGGTAGATTTGGCTGACATCCAGATGGCCTATATTTAAATTACTTGTATGTCCCGAGTAAAGTGGTACCACATATGCCCCAGGCCTGTAAATTAGACGTTACTAATAAATATTGGACCTGTAGACACTACAATTTAGTACCGATCTGGACCTGCGGACTTTGCCAAGAAGAAGGACTGTTGTGTGGTGTGCTGAAAGGACTGCTACTCTGCTGGACTACTGCCCAGAAGGACAGCTGCCCCACTGTGCTGGCCTGCTGCTCTGCTGCCTTCATGTCTGGGTGAGCAGGACTAGACCTGCATCAACTAAACCCAGGACCCAGAATGACTGTAAGAGTTAGGTTGGGTAGCTTCATAATCAGAAGCCTCAGAGACAGAACAGGTCCTAGTCCTTGACACTTGGAAGTGGGCATGAAAGTGCTCTGCCAGCTCATCTGTGGATTCAGCAAAAATGATGCATCTACTCTGCTGCGTGGTGCAGTTCCTGCATACTGACCCCTCTCCCATGATTGCCAACGCCTCGCCCTCGGATCCGATGCATTGCTTCAGCTGCGCGGACTTCCCCAACACAAGGATTTCACATCGCCTAGAGCAGCCCATCAGAGATTTGTGCATTTCAATGCAAGTATAATGCATCACACTTCACAGCTCCTTAAACCACTGTTGTGTGACACATCTCCTTCCCCAGACTTCTCATCACTTTTGCTGCGTGATGCAACCTCGATGCGGGACTCTGCCTCTCTTCGCAATCTGGATTTAAGATACTGTTTTCAGCAGACCTAAGTGTGCTCCGGTACCATCCCATACTCCATGGTGGTTGATTTGAACTTGAATTTTGTTCTGCTCTTGCTCAGTCAGATACCTTCAGTTTGCTCTTTGTGCTTTTTGGAATCATTTTCACTGAAATCTTTAAGCTTGCATATCTCTGATCCTACTGATTGGCTTTTTGTCATTTTGGTTTGGATTCATTTATTGCAATTTACTTTATATTTTTCTAAATTGGTGTGGAATTTACCTTCTGTTGTGTCTTTACTGTATTACTGTTTGAAGTCCTGAATAAATATATTACACATACCCTGTAAGTTATGCCAGACCTGTGACTACGAGAGTTCGGAGAACAGGTCACTTTTATGTTTGCTTGTGACTTTACCCTGACAAGTATTGTAGTCATTGCTTGAGTAGGGTTACACCTCTCCTCAACCATTAACTCAATTTCTCCCTAAGGCTGACCTCTTTCACACAAACTCACATTATTGTGAGAGATGGACTACAGGGGAAAGGTAGCATGGTCTGTTTGTAGGACTTGTGAAAAAAACATTCTTCTCCCTTTGTACTAAAATCTTCGAGTGAAGGGGTTCTTATGGTCTGGCTTGAAAGCTAAGCTATCAGCGTATTTTAATTTTATTTTTTATTTTATGCGATTTTATATAGCGCGAACTTTACCCGAAGGTGTCAGAGCGCTTTACATAAGAACTAGTTTCAATACATAGGGATTTAGGATTACGTGCATTACATAAAAGATACAAGCAGAAAAAATTGCAAATGTACAAGTTGTAAAGTCACACAAGGAAGAGAGTCACTCGTGGTAGCGATGCAAATGGATAAACTCTAAGCGTCACATAGGAATGGTAGAGAGTACATTGATCAACAGCATATACTAGTGATTAGCGTTATCTCTATATACATATATATGCAAATGGGAAACAACACTTACAACGCAACTTTGACAACTCACTACCTTTACAACGAAACTTTTACACCGCAACATCCATTACAACGCATGCCATTACAATGCAACCATTACAACGCATGTCACTACAACGCATACCACTACAACGCATGTCATTACAACGCATACCATTACAACGCATACCTACACTATCCAACACTTACCGTACTGTTGCACCCCCTGGAGTTAGAATAGTAATTTTTACCCCTACACTATCCAATACTTACCCTAGTGCTGCACCCCCTGGAGTTAGAATAGTAAGTTTTACCCCTTCACTATCCAATTCTTACCCTACTGTTGCACCCCCCTGGAGTAAGAATAGTAATTTTTACCCCTACACTATCCAATACTTACCATACATGCAGTGTAATGGTATGCGTTGTAATGGTATGTGTTGTAAATGTAGTATGCGTTGTAGTGGAATGCGTTGTAAAGGTAGTTTCAAATAATTTGTTTTAATGGCATGCGTTGTAATGGAATGCGTTGTAATGGATGTTGCCGTGTAAAGAATGCATTGTAAAGGTATGCGTTGTAAAAGTATGCGCTGTAACGACATACATCCTATGCAAATAGTAGATTTGGGTGGGAGGAGGGAGGTTGGGAGAGATACAGGGATAAAGGGGGAAATGAGGGAGAAGGATAAAGGCTGAGGGAACGGACAAGATGGCGGGCCAGGGTCAGGAGAAAATAGCGGCCGAGAGCAGCTGCAAAATGGTGGCCAGGACAAAAGAAAAAGTAAAGAAGCACATGAGAGTAACCCAGTGAGTATGAACCAAAGTGCCTGGAGAAGTCTTGGAAGATACATAGTTAAAGCAAATCAAAGTCAGAAGAGGATGCGTGTGGGCTCGGGTACACTGGATCAACGCCGAAGACCATCAGCTGGTCGTGGCTCCCGCGCTTGTATGTGCCTAGGCGGCGGCGGTGGATTTAGGTATTTCTCAAGACACAAAACACTGTTGCCCTCTTTACAGCAATGCTGCTCCTCGCAGCATTATACGGTCAATCCTGGGAGCTGTGGGTGCTGTTAAAAAGGTAGTTTGTAGTCCGTTGTCCTCATGAATCTCCCACTAAGCAGTTCCTAGAGCAAAGGCCTCGAAAGGGCAGCTTCCATGTGAGGTACGTTGAAATCTTGATGAATACCCCACTGGGCAAGGGAACAGTCAGTATTACTTGATGGAGACACTCTGGAGATATTTTAGAAGTCTTCTTTGAGCAGGGCAAGAACAGCAGGCAGGAGGGCAGCGCATCAAGCTGGGGCAGCAGTCCCTTGAAGCAGTTAGTCCCTGCAAATGTGGCAATCCTCTTGGCGCAGCAGTCTTCACTCCAGCACAGGAGAGTGACAATGGCTCTGAGCGCATCTTGGTAGCAAAGAGTACTAGTTTTGATTGGGCAGAAGTTGTGTGCTTCCCCAGAAAAGTACTGACCCTCCAGGCAGCTGTTCTCATTGTGTTTATTTATTCAGCTGCCTAATTTTTAATATTTAGGGACACATACACGTTATAGGAATGCTATTAAAGTGTCTTAGCTAACTAAATAATGTATGTTGTTTTCTCTGACAACACCAGAGATGGGAAGAAGGCAGTCATTAACCTAATTGACATTTTAGGTCCGGCATGACAGAGCTACTGTCACCTGACCTATTCGCCTATACCAGTATTATTCTACAGTTCTATGCTTTCATACAAATGTACAACTATACCCTGCATATCTGCTCCCATGCTATTTACTTGTAATGCTTCATATTACCATACAACATTGCTGTAAAGCCAGGCCTTTTGGCGCTGTCAATGGTAGTTTTAATTGGTGCCAGGTGAATGGAATTTCACCTGGCAGCTGAGAAAGCTATTTGAGAGCTGGTTCTTTTCCTTTGGTAGGAGGAAGTTTATTAAAATGATGTTTGTGAAACAAAGCAGATATGACATATTTTTTAGAGATATACATCGGGGACTTTGTTTGTAGAGATTTGTGGACAATGCATACCAATTTCAGTGCAATTCTTGCTTCAATTAGGAGCTAGTTGAATTAAATCAAGATAGGAGCAACACATACTGCCTTGAACCCAACTCTAATCTGGAACAAGGGTACACAGCTGTCTTCAGCAGAGCCAGGAGTAGAACGCTACTGTAGTCTAATCAAGAAATTGAACCACATGTTTCAAATCTGCAGGCAGGAGAAGATGTTTAATTCAATGCAGGAGTTTGATTTGAAGTGGAACTCATTTGGCTGAGTTAATCATAAGTTATTGTAGGCTCAAGTTTTTGTCAAGATGGATGCTGAGGGATTTCACACAATCAATGATGGTAGGCTGGCCCCTGAGAATGCTAGTGGTATTTCACCAGGAGTAAATCATAAGGGAAGTAAGAATGCTGTCTTTATGGCTGAATGTGAGGGACATCCAGGTTCAGATATTTTTTTTAAATCTATCTCTGTGAATATGGTGGCTTTCAATCGCAGCGGAGTGTTGCATAGAGGTGTTAGGAAAGGTTGACCTTGTTAATGACAGAACCGAAAATGTTTAAGTGTAATTTACAGAGTGGATGACAAGAGGGATCCTTCGGGGACAGCTTGTTGAAGGGCAATTCGTTTGGAGGTGGCATTTAGTATTTTATGGTTGTCTAGGTGTGAGGCAAAGCAGTTGGACACTGATCATCTTAACACCATGTGTCTTCTAGAGTAGGATGGTTGACAGTGTCAAATGCCACAGAGAGACAGATGAGGGAGGGGTAACAGGAGTTACTGTTGTTTAACATAAGAAGAGCATCATTTACAATATACAGTATTGCACAACTGCCAATCATTGCCAGAATTTCCCTGTCCAAAATGGCCATATTACTATGTTACACATGCAATACTTTCTTCTCAACCTCCCAGTGATGGTGCCTTTGTTTTGGTTTCTCCAACTTGACAATCTGTTGCAGGATTTAAGATGGGACAAGAGCAGACAGAGGGTGTCATTAGAGACCCTACAGTGCCCTGTGGTGGAGGGTGGTCTGGAAGCACCGAACTTTCAGCTATATTTCTTAACCAGTCAGATCCAGTGGACTACATAATGACTTGATAGGCTGAGGCAGGAGGAGCTTGGATTGGTGGGGTCCTCTGCCCACATGGGAGCAATACTGGCTAAATTGCTAAACCCGACAGTTGAGATTACATGCGAAACTTTATTGCTGAATATGGCATTGGAAGAGTTGCATGGTCAGGAGAGCAGGGAACCGCACTGTTTGTGCCGGAATTGCCTTTTATGGGCCTTCCAACTGGGGATCCATTGACGTTCTTTTCGACTGAACAACTAACAGTATGGACCAACGCGAGATTGGTGATGGTCGGCTACTGTCACCAACAAGAAACTCATTCCTTTTAACACCTTGCGCGCTAGCGGTTTTCCCGCTGTGCGCTGGGTTTTTTAAAGACCCGCGTTACATGATGGGCTCAGCTCGTCATGAGTGTACGAGAGGCGTAACTCATGACGAGCTGAGCTCGTCATGAGCATAGAAGGGGTTAAGGAACTCATGTCCAGAATTGGTCTACTATTTGGTCAATTCCTCATATGCAAGGCCTTGGGTCATGCTTTTAGTGGACTCTGGGTAGGGGGCCACAAATAACCCAAGACAAATTAAGTACTACAACTCCTGCTTTCCCTAGGTACGTCGAGACACTTTTTTAAAATTACTTTATGGATTATTCTCAGAGATGTCTCTTAAGCCTCAGTTGAAACTGCGCCAAAGATAGGGGCCGATACTAGACCAGGAACTCCCGTACTTGGACTGCAATAAGATCCTAGCCTACACCAAGAAGGTCTTGTGGAACACCAGATTAAAGTACACGCAGTCTGATTACCTACATATGACATATATGATCCCTCACAGACTACAAGTGATTTATTTTGGTGACACTCATTGTTGATTGTGATGCAATTACATAGATGCAGACTTCATACATATGATTTGGAAATGCCAGGCATTGCAAAACCTTCTGGGGTACGGTCATAACTGCCCTTGAGACAACATTGGGATGCGCCTTAGACACTACCATTGATGTTTGTCTACTTGAGCTCTTTCTAAGACCAAACAAATGGAAAACAGATTTATTGACTTGGCTTTGGATTATCTAAAAGAAGGATAGCAATGGCCTGGAAGATCAGCACTGGACTTAGAATGAGGTCTGTTTTGAAAGACGTAACCCAGTGGCCTGGAGCAGAGGGTAGGTTTTTGTTTAGGGAGTCCTGGGGGCTAAGGCGGCGTTTCATAGAAGAATTATGGATGGAAGTCCTCCACACTTGGGAACACCCAGAGAGGTAATTAGCCGAAAGTACTGAAGATCAAGGTGTTGTACAGATAGAAGAGGAAATATTAGCCCAACTTAGTGACCAACCATAGTCCAGGATTTGCCAATTTTGAGCCTGAAGATCAGACGATTTTTGTGATTCTACAGATGTAACTGTCAAACCGTTGCAACCGATAAATGCCAATTAAAATATGTTTTAAAAAACTACAATGTAAAGTATTGCTGTTCTGATTCTACAGCGCACACAGAACATTTCTGTATATAGTTGAATAGAATGTTATAAATATTTGTTCCTTTTGTGATTTTAAGTTCTAGTAAAGGTTTATTGAAAAATTAAAGTGGTGATGAAAACAATACTTCGTACAGACAATCATTTTCATTTACCAATGCATAAAGGCAGAAGTGGATACTTAAAAATTCTATTGATATGCAGAAATTTTCAAGGTAATAAAGGTATGACTTAGGAAATTATATAAATACTTTCAAAGGTTCACAGATATTGCGAATAGTAACACGTCAAAAAAAAAAAATACAGTTGAAAGGGTATAATAAGGAATGACAAGTTGAATGGAATTATATAAAAACAAACAGTAGGAAGTCAGAGAGGCTTAGTTACTTTTTGCATTGAAGGAGCGAGGGAAGAAGTGTTCTTTGCTGTTGTATTTAGGAAGTGTGTGAGGTGGGACCAGTAGTGTAATCTTTTCGTGGTTAGAGAGATAGGGTGAACGAGGGCCGTATCTAGAACGGTGATTGATTAAACCCAGATCGTTTGACTGGGTGTGAGTGTTTGATTGATTCAGATGCTCCGTCCATCACCACCCCCTTTTGTACCGCTTTTGGCCGCCATAAGTGTGGCAGGGTATGCTCAGACGTGAGTCCCTTGCTCACTTTGCCACTGGATTCAAGCAAGCCGGGCTGAAGACGGCTGGAAAGCCATAAACCGGTCCTCGGAAGCTTGTTTCCGGTCCAGGGAAGACATGGCTTGGCAGTTCGGGCTGGACTGTTCCCATGAGGCACAGGGTCGGACTGATTTGCATATAGCCATGTCTGAACTTGGGTGCAGAGTGGGCTAAAGAACGGTGATGGATTAAACCCAGATCTTTTGACTGGATGTGAGTGTTTGATTGATTCAGATGCTCCGTCCATCACCACCCCCTTTTGTACCGCTTTTGGCCGCCATAAGTGTGGCAGGGTATGCTCAGACGTGAGTCCCTTGCTCACTTTGCCACTGGATTTAAGCAGGCTGGGCTGAAGATGGCTGGAATGCCAGATACCGGTCCTAGGAAGCTTGTTTCCGGTCCAGGGAAGACATGGCTTGGCAGTTCGGGCTGGACTGTTCCCATGAGGCACAGGGTCAGACTGATTTGCATATAGCCATGTCTGAACTGGGGTGGCAGAGTGGGCTAAAGAACGGTGATGGATTAAACCCAGATCTTTTGACTGGGTGTGAGTGTTTGATTGATTCAGATGCTCCGTCCATCACCATCCCCTTTTGTACCGCTTTTGGCCGCCATAATTGTGGCAGGGTATGCTCAGACGTGAGTCCCTTGCTCACTTTGCCACTGGATTCAAGCAAGCGGGACTGAAGACGGCTGGAATGTCAGAAACCGGTCATCGGAAGCTTGTTTCTGGTCCAGGGAAGACATGGCTTGGCAGTTCGGGCTGGACTGTTCCCATGAGGCACAGGGTCAGACTGATTTGCATATCCATAGACCACAGCATAAGCGCCGCCATTGCCGAGAGTCAGTAGCACTTACCTTACTCGCCCACAGAGGAAGGAAGGCAGAGGACACTGCCCACACCGCCGCCACCGCCGCCAAGAGTCAAGAAACACCAGACTCCGCGCCGCCGCTCCGGGAGACTGCGAATCCCGGCAGGCACCGCGGCGGCGCGTCAGAGTGACGTGGCAGCGCCCTGTGAGCGCTAGGGAAGAGGAATAAAAGCAGGAGCACCCCGGCAGAGCGGGGGAGACCACAGCATAAGCGCCGCCATTGCCGAGAGTCAGTAGCACTTACCTTACTCGCCCACAGAGGAAGGAAGGCAGAGGACACTGCCCACACCGCCTCCACCGCCGCCAAGAGTCAAGAAACACCGGACTCCGCGCCGCCGCTCCGGGAGACTGCGAATCCCGGCAGGCACCGCGGCGGCGCGTCAGAGTGACGTGGCAGCGCCCTGTGAGCGCTAGGGAAGAGGAATAAAAGCAGTAGCACCCCGGCAAAGCGGGGGAGACCACAGCATAAGCGCCGCCATTGCCGAGAGTCAGTAGCACTTACCTTACTCGCCCACAGAGGAAGGAAGGCAGAGGACACTGCCCACACCGCCGCCACCGCCGCCAAGAGTCAAGAAACACCGGACTCCGCGCCGCCGCTCCGGGAGACTGCGAATCCCGGCAGGCACCGCGGCGGCGCGTCAGAGTGACGTGGCAGCGCCCTGTGTGCGCTAGGGAAGAGGAATAAAAGCAGGAGCATCCCGGCAGAGCGGGGGAGACCACAGCATAAGCGCCGCCATTGCCGAGAGTCAGTAGCACTTACCTTACTCGCCCACAGAGGAAGGAAGGCAGAGGACACTGCCCACACCGCCGCCACCGCCGCCAAGAGTCAAGAAACACCGGACTCCGCGCCGCCGCTCCGGGAGACTGCGAATCCCGGCAGGCACGGCGGCGGCGCGTCAGAGTGACGTGGCAGCGCCCTGTGAGCGCTAGGGAAGAGGAATAAAAGCAGGAGCACCCCCGCGACGCGGGACGCGAGCGGGACGCCCGGGGCGAAGCCCGGGCAAAGGGCGGGCCCTCTACGGCCCTCATCGGCAGGAGGAGGCAGGGGCAGGGCCTGACCCCCTGTTCCTCCAGAGACGCTCCTACAAGTAAGACTCTGTTGTCGTCCCTGTGTTGTTTATTACCTGTGTTATATACAGACGATGTCTAAAAAGAAACCTGCTGCTCTGCCCGCAAACACCATGGATAACTATGTTGTGCAAACAGTAAAGAAAATAAATGAACAAAGGAGGGAATCACTTGGGCTAAGCCAGTCACCAGATTTGCGCAGGTTAAGCCCTACTTTACCTCTGTCAACTAATGATAGCCCTTTCGTGTTGGTGGAAACCATGGTCTCACCAAATGCATCACCTATTATTGAGTCTGGCAGCCAGCCATTGACCACGTTACCGTCCCCTGTTATTCTGGATGTAGACTCTGAAAATGTTATAGATTCAGACCCAGAAATTGTAACTGGTCCTGTGGAGGACGATTTACCACCGATTGAGCACACACCTCGGCCTGTGTGCACCTGTGTGAAGAATCAGCGGAAACAGGGCGGTCCAAGGCCAAGAGTGAAAAGGAAAAGAACATTATCCCCAGGTTCCTCGAGAGCTCCCCAAAAGGCTGTAGGGGAAGGGACTTTAAGAAACAGAGGAGATGACGAAATGTTAAGTAAACTGCTTGAGGTTGTAGAGGGTAAACTTATTGAAATTGTAAAACCTCTGATCTCTAAAATCGATAAATTGCAGGCTGAAGTAAAAAGACTTGGAGGTGTGCAAACAAAGTTGACGGAGGAAATAGGTAGTCTTAATACTTTATTAATTACAAGAAATAGTACTGAAGGGGTTAACCAAGCTGGAGAAGGGACATCTGGTGTGCTGACTAATCCAGTCCATATGCCGGCCCCAAAAGTTAATCAACATGTAACAACAGCAGAAGGGCGTCCGCTGATAGTAAATTTGCCACAAGCACAAGTTTACGGTACAGACCCACTGCAGTTTATCGAGGAAGCCTCACCTGTTGTACTGGTGTTAGCTAATGTACCCCTTTTGGATGACGGCATTACCGAGTCATCTAGCTCTCTGAGTAGTAAGGCCCTTCATTGGCTCTCAGGTAATATGAGGTTAGCGCCTGGAGGGTTACAGCAACTGGCCCACGATATTAAAGCAGTTAAACGTGTCCCCTGGATAGGGAATCGCCCCAAAAGATTCAAAGGGGACTGTGTGGCGGTAACATTTGCACACCCCGATGTACTTCCAAATGTCTTAACACATATTCTTCCGCCTCAGCGTAGAAGAGGTACGGTGGTTCCCCTAACATTAAAATTCTTCTATGGGGAACAGCAAAATGTAACCCTACCAAAAACGCCAGCACTAGGATGGGATAACAATTTGAATATGCATAACCGCTGGGCTTCTCCCCTAGTACCAAGCCTGCTATTACACAACAGATTTGATGCCCTGTCTGGTCTTAATAACTGCGATTGACAAGAGGTCAGACACGAGATTGCCGAAGTGTTCGCAGGAGTAGACTTAAATCAGCCCCTAAATACTATAGGTAGTACACTGCCTAAATCTGTGGGTACATCTTGCAATACCTTAGAGGGGGCATCAACATCTTGCCATATTGCTAGTTGGAATATAGCAGGATTAGTTTCTAAATTTGAAGTATTAGGGTGGTTAGAACTAATTAGAACATTTGATATCCTATGTTTACAAGAGACCTGGTGTCTAAACTTCAAGGGCCTTGATGGTTTTGTAGCATATGAGCTACCAGCAGTGGCAACTACCTCAGGGAGGGCCAAAGGTGGTCTGCTAATTCTGATTTCTGTGAAAATGCGAATTAGGGTGAAGGAGCATATCACCGTGGGCAATAATTCACAACTGCTGTGGTTAGCTGATGAGGCAGACAAAAACATTCTGTTGATTAATATGTATAATAATGTTTTTGATGCTAGCAGACACATGGTTATTTTAGAATTAGACGTCGCAATCAAACAATTGATGAAAGCTTCTAATACAGTTTTTGAGTTCATATATGTTGGAGATTTTAACATTTCTGTTTGCCCTCTCTCTAATCAAAAGTTGTGTGGCACTTTGAACCGTGTTGGAGAACCATCTACACATTTCCAACACAATACATATGGAGAAACTCTGAACTCCTTCCTACTCGCCTATGATATGGAGATCCTAGAAATTGAGCAGGATGGGAAGGGTGATAGCTTGCCAACTTTTGTGGGGAGAGGGGCGAACACTGTAATTGATTTTATTTGCATGTCTTCCGAACTAGCTCATTTTAGTTCTGATGTCAAGGTTGTAGACCACATGGTTAGTGATCATAACTGTCTTGTTATTGAAACTAGGTTTTGGGAAGCTTGCATAATTCCAGATAGTAGCCCTATCACAAACATTGAGGTATATAGGCCGAACGGATTCAGAATAAGGTGGGCAGGGGATAAAGCTGAAGTAACTTCTAATTGCATTATCTCATGCTGCTTAAATGACATTACATCAATTATTGATGAAAAGTCAAATATGGAGGCCTGTATTTTTCACTTTACAAAAATCAATGTTTTTATTAGTGGTAAGTTTACTAGGGCTGCTGGAAATTTTAACAATAAAGCAAGGGGATGGTTTAATAATGCATGCACTGTGGCACTGAAGACACTAAAAACGGCATTATCCATCAAACCTAGAGACAAAACGGTTGTAGCTAAGCTTAGATTTGACTATAACTTAGCTCTTAAGCAAAGGAAAGCTGAACTACGTGAGGAAGCTTGGGAGCGATTTGATCTAGAGGCTGTATCGAATAATTGTACTCTTTTTTGGGCAGTAGTAAACAGCCCTTTTTTAAAAGATGATAAACTCCCCGTGTTAACCTCAAACGTAGGTAAGGAATCATGGGTACAGCATTTTTCTGGCATTTTTAATCCTAACACGGTAATGTTGCCGATAAGTTGCTCTTGGCCAGTACTTAGCATAGATATCACCTTACAGGAGGTCCTAAGTAGTATCAGGGCTAGTAAGGGCGGAAAGGCCCAGGGACCCGACGGTGTCCCAGTTGATGTGTATAAATTCGCACCTGAGACTTGGGGGCCAGTACTAGTCAAAGTTTTTAATGCTGCTGTTCGCTATACTATCCCGTGCACCTGGTCTGAATCAATAATAGTTCCGATTCACAAAAAAGGGGACCGAGGAAACGTTAAAAATTACAGGCCAATCTCATTGTTGGATTCGTCCGTCAAGATTATGAGCCGTGTACTCCTCGTCCGATTAGAAGAGTGGGCAGAGTCTAATCAGATACTGACAGACTGCCAATACGGGTTCAGGAAAGGAAGAGGTTGCATTGAACAATGTTTAAACCTGGAACTCCTGATAGGGAAATACACCCGAGCAAAAAATGGTTCACTCTACCTCTGTTTCGCTGATCTGAGCAGCGCTTTCGACCTGGTGGATCACGCCACACTATGGACTACCTTGCTAGATATGGGAGCACCTAGGGAAATTATATATTTTCTGGCCCGTCTGTACGAGAGGCTTAGCTCGAGTGTTCGGTACGGGCCTTCGGGCGAATGTACAGACAAATTCAGGGTCAGGAGAGGTATTAGACAAGGGTGTGTTTTGGCACCCCTGCTTTTCACTCTGTTTATTAATGAAGTAGACTCGATCCTTAAGAAGGCACCAGCGGACGCCCCTAGAGTAAACACAAGTACCATCCCCGTGTTACTTTATGCGGACGACGCTGTGCTGCTCTCTAGGACTCCTCGGGGTCTACAGCTTTTGATCGACAAATTTGTGGCCTTTATCGAAAAAAGAAAGTTGGTCATTAACAAGAGCAAGACATATGTGATGGAGTGTGGAGCTAGTAATGTCAAAACTAAAAAGCCCTATAGGTATCTTATTGATGGCCAGGTGGTGCAGTGTGTGGAAAATTTCTGCTACCTGGGGGTTACCTTTTCCAAAAATGGTCGCTGGGATGTCGAGCACAAGGTGGTGCGCGACAAAATGATCAGGAGTGCCAATGGAATATTTGCTTTTGCAAGTAAATTAGGTAGTAGAAGGCCTAAAGTAATGCTTAAAATCTTTGAAGCTAGGTGTCTCTCGGCTGCTCTCTACGGAGCAGGGGTATGGGGGGTATCCAGGGTAGAACCTCTACAGGTAGAAGAGAATACATTTCTGAAAAAATTATTGTGTCTCCCGACATCCACTGCTAATAGTTTGGTCCACAAAGAATTAGGACTGCATCATCTAAATGATCTATTACTGCTGAGACCTCTGATGTTATGGCGCTCGGTCTGGATGAAAGACGAAACCTCATTTAATAGGGCCATCATTGAGGATTGTTTACGTCTAGACTATTTTCTCAAAATCCCATGGATTAAATACACAATTGAATCCTTTTCTAGTGTGTTTGGGTTAAACGTTACATTAGATCACTGTTCTGCTTCGGATCTCTCTAAAGAGAGTCTGAAATCAATCTTTTTAAACCATTGTGCAGAAAGACGAGCTATGGATGATCTCAAACTTTCCACCTGTATACGTTATAACCAACTGAATGAATTTGTGGGCCTACACCCTTACCTCCCCCAGGTAACTAAAGGGCAACATCGGTTTGTTCTTACCAGGATGAGGATGGGTACGGTCCACCTATTGGTTGCATTCCCTGAGATTAAGATGCGCCCTACAGGTCCATGTCGGTGCGACAACATTTCAGAACAAAGCACAGAGCACTTTCTACTTATATGTAACCTGTATAGTGAATATCGTAAATTCTTTTTAAAACCTTTATTTATTAAATTTGGAGCAAGAACCATCAAAGCGGCAATGAAATTACTTTTTAATTTGCACCACTATGATATCTGTTTTTATACGGCTAGTTATTTACTCAGGGCCATCAGCTCTAGGAAAAGCATGAATTTTTAAACAAAGAATTTTTAAAATAATTTATCCATTGGAAACTTTTTAAAGTGTGTTATTTGATTCGTTATATGTATCATACTGTATTTTTTTGCGGATTGCGATTGTTAAGTGTATTTTTTCCTTTTAACATGTATTGTATGTATGTACTTTTATGGACATGATTTACATGTTTCCGAATAAAGTTTTTGACTTGACTTGATTTGCATATAGCCATGTCTGAACTGGGGTGGCAGAGTGGGCTACAGAATGGTGATGGATTAAACCCAGATCTTTTGACTAGGTGTGAGTGTTTGATTGATTCAGTTGCTCCGTCCATCACCACCCCCTTTTGTACCGCTTTTGGCCGCCATAAGTGTGGCAGGGTATGCTCAGACAAGTCCCTTGCTCACTTTGCCACTGAATACAAGCAAGCCGGGCTGAAGACGGCTGGAATGCCAGAAACCGGTTCTCGGAAGCTTGTTTCCGGTCCAGGGAATACATGGCTTGGCAGTTCGGGCTGGACTGTTCCCATGAGGCACAGGGTCAGACTGATTTGCATATAGAGATGTCTGAACTGGGGTGGAAGAGTGGGCTAAAGAACGGTGATGGATTAAACCCAGATCTTTTGACTGGGTGTGAGTGTTTGATTGATTCAGATGCTCCGTCCATCACCACCCCCTTTTGTACCGCTGTAGACGTTCATTATGGCATACAGCATACCACCATGCTAAATAGGACAATTTAGAAGAGTCTTTCCAATTCTTTGAAATCTGTTGGAACGCCACAGCCAATAACAGATCAACGAGTTTTAGTTGGGATTTATTTTCCCCCCATTCCGGTGTGTTCCTTTTGAGTTTAATACATCTTTTGTTGGATAATTCAGAAGTGGGCAATTAATTTTCACGTTCCCAGGGTTTGATCCTATTTTTTCAGGAGGGGGTTATTTGGCCCGTTTTTAGGATGTCAGAAAGGCTCAAAGGCTGTACTCAAACCCTTTGTGATGGAAGTAGGCGAGAGATGTGAAAAGTATGAGGATTTTCTTTAGTAAAAATATATTTTACAGAGATCTGCTTGAAATGGTTCTTTGAAAACTGACCATGTGGCTGTAAGTTTCTGGGTTAGATCATAAAGGGAGTTAGTAGTTTCATTCTGTTTGAGAGAAAGTTCGAAGTTCTCATTTTTGTCTGTAACAATGAAGGGTAAATTCTTGCTGATCATTTAAGGATTATAATCAGAGAACATTTTCAATGTTTTACTTATAGACTGTTTTACTATTTTAAATATAATTTTATGTTGATTTTTTTGATGAGGTCAATATCTGATCAAATCAAATGATCTTTATTTCGACAAACTGCTATAAAAGGACAGCTAAAAACGGAAATAGTAAGCTAACAACATTTTAAAAATGCATGCAAAAATACTTTCAATAGGTACAATACGGTTTTTTGCATTACAAAGAAACAAGTGACAAGGGAAAGAGAGGACAAAGAAAAAGTTCAGTGTGCAACGCAAGTAATCCCTCGGCCAGGCGAGGGCGAGGAACAATCTGAACTAATCAATTGAGAAGCTGTGCAAAATCATGTACAGTGCAAATTTTCTCTCTTTCTTAGTAAAATTGAAATACTAGCTAAAAGGTGAGGTCAGTTGCAACACGTTCCCTTGATGATAATAGTAGATACAATACTGATCCCCCCATCTACATAAAATGCATAAAAAATTTAAAAATAAAGAATTACCAATTAGGTTGCTTAACCTCAATATAACTTGAGTGGGTTGAGGGTGAACTACGTTTTGCCTGTTTCCCCACATTGCGTATAAGTACCTTGATAAGGCAAATAGTAAGTGTTGACTTGCTTTATTCTGAGTTCGGAACAGATCACTCGTGATCTTTTCTATCCCTGGCGTTTTATACTTAACAATCTTAATGACTGCTGAGCTAACTTACTAAATAGTAATGGTTGGAAAATTCACACTTTAAGGCAAAACACTTGAAAATGTCATGAGAGAAACCATCTCGGCTGTTAAAGAAGTACTATCTCTTATAAGCCGCCCTCTTATCCTGCAACATCTTTGTATCCTTATACTTAATAGAAGCGATTAGAGCAAGCTTGGTGTTTCTGCAAGTACGATTCAACCAGGAAACGGAACTTTTCTTGCCTGCCGCAGGTTTGGTTTCCACAGTAACGAAGCTCTTGAGGCCCGCAAACATTTGCTGTGCATTCCCCCAAATAATCGATAGGGATTCAATTTGGGCCAAAACCAGATTCAAAGAAAGCAGGCTCCCCAGACTTTCCTACACTAGATTATAAATTGACCCAACCAACTCCTTAGAGAATAACTTGGTACTCCAAGCGTTGTGTTCGCTATTGTGTCTGAGTGTAACTACCATGTCAATGAGGTGTGTTCAGAGGCTCACATCTACCAGTATATAATCTATTAGACTGGCGCTATGAATACGGTTAAAGGTGTGCTTCCCATCCCTATCCAAGGGCGCTCTACTGTTGCATCCTCGAATAATCTGATTTAAGACTAGAGCATTTAATTAATGAGCCAGAGATACCATTTTCTAATGAGGGGAATTGCTAAATCAGGAAGGGACCAGACTCTAGGTACCTCATGCATGAGATCAATAATATTGGCTTTGAAGGGCTCGAAGTCACAAAGTCTCCACCTACAACTTTAAAAACTACTTCCAGCACATTTGCCAGGTGAGTGGATAGTAACGGATCACTGACATAATTTCGATGTCATAAATATCGATGTAGCAAAATATCGAGTAAAAAATATAGAATACCAAAATATCGACTTCCTATCTCCAAACAGGTAAGTACAAAAATATCAAATCAAAAATATTGATGTAAAAAATATAGTTAGTCAAAATATCTAATTTTTTAAATATCTTAAAAGTAATGTAAAAGTAATGAAATAATACATATAATTAACTTAAACATACTTAAAATACCTAAATACCCTTAAAATTAATAAATAATTAATTTAAGTTAAAAAGAAATAATCATACAATTAATTTTGTTAACACATATATATATATATATAAACAAAATATTATTAAAAAATATACTATATTTTTACCATAGGATAGCAGGAGAGTAACATTTACTATTACCACTCCAGTAAATACAACAGTAGAGATAGCGTTGGATAGCGGGAGGGTAAAAATTGCTATTCCCACTCCAGAGAGTGGAAAAGTAGGGAAAGCGTTGGATAGCGGGAGAGTTAAAATTACTATTCCCACTCCAAAGAGTGAAACAGTAGGGAAAGCGTTGGATAGCGTAGGGGTAAACATTACTATTCCCACTCCAGAAAGTGCAACAGTAGTGAAAGCGTTGGATAGCGTAGGGGTCAAAATTAATATTCCCACTCCAAAGAGTGAAACAGTAGGGAAAGTGTTGGATAGCGTAGGGGTAAAAATTACTATTGGATGGAGGAGGCAAGGCCATGCTGGTAATGCTCGACCTGTCGGCAGCCTTTGACACCGTCCCCCACGAGGGTCTCCTCACCAGACTCAGTGAGGTTGGTCTGAGGGGGACGGTGTTCAGCTGGTTTAGATCTTTTCTAGCGGGCCGCTGTCAAACGGTCTGGGCCCCCCTTTTTCCGCTGTAGTGCCGCCATTGGAAGTCGGAGTCCCTCAGGGCTCTTTTTTGAGCCCTACTCTGTTTAACTTCTTTATGACTCCTCTGGCGACGCTGGCGGAGTCGTATGGGGCCCAGATCGTATCTTATGCCAACGATACCCAGCTCCTTTTCACTTGTGGGAAGGGGTCGGAGTTCGGCAGAGAGAGCATCCGGGGGTGCCTTGGGGCTGTTTTTAAATGGTTCCAGCAGAACAGCCTTAAGTGCAACTCATATAAGTCTGAGGTGCTCTTTTTTGGCTGTCGGTCTGCTCCGAGCTGGCAGGACTGGTGGCCTGTAGACATGTTCCCTCCATTGGCCGCAACCACGATAGCCAAGAATCTCGGTGTGAAAGTTGATAACAGCTTGACACTGAAGCCGCAGATTCTAGGCTTAGCAGGAACATGCATCGGCCTTCTGAGGATGCTCCGGAAGTTTCTTCCTCTGCTTCCATTGGTGCATAGAAAAATCACGGTGCAGGCCCTCATCGGGTCGCGGCTTAACTGTGCCAAAGTCCTATACTTGGGCCTGCCGGAGTACCTTCTGCAGCGGCTGCAAGTGGTCCAAAACTCGGCTGCACTGGGCATTTTTGGCCTACATAGCCGAACCAAAGCATCTGACCTCTTGCAGTCTTTACGTTGGTTGCCTATCCGCAAACGGATAGATTTAAGGTACTTACCCTGGCCCACAAGGCTTTTTATGCCTCTGGGGCCAAATATATTCAAAAACGGCTGGCTCTCTATCTTCCAGCTAGATCTCTGAGGTCAGCGTCGCAGTCTCTTGCTGTGGTCCCAGTTATAAGAAGAGCTTGGACTGGGGCCGATCTCTTTTAGAAAGGACTTGAAATCCTGGCTATTTATTCAGTAGGCCCTGTTTTCCTTTTGCCTGCCCCTTTGCTTCTGTTGTAGGTCATAAAGCGTCAGGACACTCCTCGGAGTAGCCGAGCGCTTTTTAAAACACCACCTAACATTAACATTAACATTAACATTCCTACTAAAAGAGTGCAACAGTAGGGAAAGCATTGGATAGCGTAGGGGTAAAAATAACTATTCCCACTCCAGAAAGTGCAACAGTAGGGAAAGCGTTGGATAGCGGGAGGTTTAAAATTACTATTCCCACTCCAGAGCGTGCAACAGTAGGGAAAGCGTTAGATAGCGTAGGCATAACATTTACTATTCCCACTCAAGTGAGTGCAACAGTAGGGAAAGCATTGGATAGCGGGATGGGTAAAAATTACTATTCCCACTCCAGAGACTGTAACAGTATGGTAAGCGTTGGATAGCGGAGGGTAAAATGACTATTCCCACTCCAGTGAGTGCAACAGTAGGGAAAGCATTAGATAGCATAGGGGTAAAAATTACTATTCCCACTCCAAAGAGTGCAACAGTAGGGAAAGTGTTGGATAGCGTAGGAGTAACAATTACTATTCCCACTCCAGTAAGTGCAACAGTAGGGAAAGCGTTGGATAGCGTAGGGGTAAAAATTACTATTCCCACTCCTGAGAGTGCAACTGTAGAGAAAGCCTTGGATAGCGGGAGGGTAAAAATTACTATTCCCACTCCAGAGAGTGCAACAGTGGGGAAAACGTTGGATAGCGGGAGAGTTAAAATTACTATTCCCACTCCAAACAGTGCAACAGTAGGGAAAGCGTTGGATAGCGTAGGGGTAACAATTACTATTCCCACTCCAAAGAGTGCAACAGTAGGGAAAGCGTTGGATAGTGTAGGGTTAAAAATTACTATTCCCACTCCAGAAAGTGCAACAGTAGGGAAAGTGTTCGATAGCGTAGGTGTAAAAATTACTATTACTACTCCAAAGAGTACAATAGTAGGGAAAGTGTTGGATAGCGTAGGGGTAAAAATGACTATTCCCACTCCAAAGAGTGCAACAGTAGGGAAAGCATTGTATAGCGTAGGGGTAAAAATTATTATTCCCACTCCAGTGAGTGCAACAGCAGGGAAAGCGTTGGATAGCGTAGGGGTAAAAATTAGGGAAAGTAAATACTTCATATATGAATAAAAAAATTAAATACTATTATCAAATACAAATTAATGAAATGTAATTAACAATTGTATATAATAAAATATTTAATCAATTAAAAATAAAAATAAAATAATGATCACAAATAATTACCTATTAATACAAATTATTTACCAACTAACAATAAATTAATTAACAATTAAAAAATAATTAAAAAATTACAACAAAACTAAACCAATAAATATATTAAAATATTTAATTAATTACCATTAAATTACTTCCCACCCTATTCCCCTATAAACCAACAACCCACTACAGAAATTAAATTAATACAATTAACATAATTATCAATTAAAATATTAATAAAAATTAATTACCAATTAAAAATGTAAATATCAATTAATTCAAAATAAATACCAATAAATAAATCCAAAAATGTAATTAATTATAATTAAATTACTACCCAACCTATTCCCCTATAAACCCACAACCGGCTACAGAAAATACATTAATAACATTTACATAATTATCAATTAGTCAATTAATTAAAATTAATTACCAATTATATTTTAAATATCAATTAATTCATAATAAATACCAATAAATACATGAAAAAATTTAATTAATTATATTTAAACTACTTCCTACCCTATTCCCCTATAAACCCACTACCCGCTACAGAAAATACAATAATAAAATTAACATAATTATCAATTAATCAATTAAACAAATTAATTACCAATTATATTTTAATTAATTACCAATTAATTATTAATTAACAATAAATTCAAAATAAATACCAATAAATAAATTAACATATTTAATTAATTATAATTAAATTACTTCCCACCCTAAACCCACAACCCGTTATAGAATTATATTATGCAAAAATTAAATACCATTAAATTAATCAATTACACTAAATTATAAAATAAATATACACTTTTCACACATATACTAACATATAAAATACTTAAAAAATTTAATATTAACTTACTTACCTCAAATTCGATATTTTTGTTGTCTATATTCTGTCCAATCTATATTTTTGTTGTCTATATTCTGTCCATTCTATATTTTTGTTGTCTATATTCTGTCCATTCGATATTTTGTCCATTCTATATTTTTGATTCGATATTAATGCTATTCTATTCGATATTTTTGTAGTCTATATTCTGTCCATTCGATATTGTGTCCATTCTAAAATTTTTATCTCGATATTAATGTAACTTGATATTAACAACTCGATATTTTGAGTGTATACCGATAGTAACACAATAATTGGTGATATCAATTTGTTTCCAACGGATCTTAGATATACATTAAAACATCTATGACCACATCCGGGGGAAATATCAGGCTAACACTTGGAATATCATCAGAGGCAATCTTGCACTCCTATACATCACACCGAAGTGTGGAGAGGACCCAGGCTGACCCAGGTTGTGAGTCCCCCTGATGGTCTACCCTTTCCTCTTTTTATCGTTTCCTTACTGTGGTTGGCATAACCCATGCAATGGACCTGCATGGTTGACTAAGTCTCTTGGAAGAGACAAAGACCTTTCGGACTATAAAGAGTCCCCAGTCAGTACAATCTAATTTGGGACCTAGCCCTACAACAGTCCATGAGAGAATCTTATTTGGGGGTGGGGATTGGGTACAGTCTCTAAGTGCCTCTACGAGATTCTGTGGGGCTTTAGAATTGTACTGCTGTGGTGGATTGAGACTAAAGTCAGAAGGTAAAATATTTAACCTAAACTGACCTGATTGGCATATCTGACCTGGGCTCCCTCGTGGCCAGTGGCAAATTGTGTATAGGGCAAGCTGTGCCACAACCATTGACTATTATTGGCATTTTTTGGTACTTGGTGTTATTGTTACTTAAGACTTCTAAAATTATTAAATATAGTTCCTCCTATTCGGGTTTTTACAATTTTGGTGACATTTTGTTATTGGTAACATTTTGCATTTCAACTTTATTACTATTTTATTACTGCATGAATATTTTACACATTGTCTCTAAGTTAGGTCTGACTCATTTTCAGCCAAGCTACCAGATAGTTAAGCACATGCTTCTTTAGTGACTTTTGTGGATCACCCTAACAAGGATTGTGATTATTATTTGAAGACAAGCCTCACCTAATACCCCAATTTCTTACAGTGGGATATTAGTGCCATCTTTTTACAGCTATCGTCTGGTCTGTGCAATTGTTTATTGAACCACCTTGCAGATGGTTTGAGCCTGACTCCCTTCAATTTTAATGGGCTGCTTCGTCAACAATCAGGTACATGGGGCCTCATTTATGAGGCTGTGCGTCACATTTACGCCGCTGGTGCGTCACTTTTTGTGACTCACCAGTGGCGTAAAAAATGTGCCTTGTTGCGCCATATTCTAGGTAGATGCGTCACTTTGTAAACCCCTGCGCCATATTATACCTGCTCAAGGTATAATGTATGCAAGGGGGGCGTTTTGATGTAAGAAAGGGTCATGGAAGTGATGCAGTGAAGTCTATAAGATTTCACTGCATCACTTTTAGGACACAAATTCGTTAATTTCTTACGCCTGCCTCACAGCAGGCCCTTTCCCATGGGTCTTGCCTCATGTGAAAGGGCATATTGCTGGAGTTGCGTCACTTTTGTGACACACACCAACAATGCGTCACTTTTGCGCCATACAGATACGTCAGAAATACTGACGTATCTGTAACTCCTTGCGCCATGATGCGTCATACTGTAATTATGACACATCATTGGTGTCGCAAGGAGGGCACAGTGAAAAGTAACGCATCGCTGTTTTCATGCAGCAATGCATCACTTTTCATAAATGAGGACCCTGGTGTTTAGATGTTGATTGGTGACACATTGTACCCCTAGAGATGTTGAAAAGGCTGACAGGGATGTAGAAATGTTGAAATATACATCCATTGGGTTGATTTCAGTGTAATGTCCAACCAACTACCGGATACTTAGCCTGGTCTGTAATAATCGGATTAGCTATTCCTGTACTCTTGTATGAAATAAGCTTGCATTGTTTTTGTCTGTACTGTCTTGTTAGTGCAAAAAATTGTGCATTGCCCCTGCTGCCTTCTATCCACCTATTCTAGAGGTGAGGGAATCTTACCCGAGTCTAATGCACTGTACTTGTTCTGGGGGTGAGGGAACCTTACAGGCCGGCACAGGCTGTGCCCATTCTTAGTACATAAAGCTTCATAAATCTCTGCTATTGAACATTCTCATTGCACTGACTGAGGACATCATTGTCCAGTTCTTGCCCAGCTTGAATGATTAAAAATAATAAAGGCGCACTAGTTGTCCTATAAGATGTAGGTAGCCTCCAGTGGCCCAGAATGTGATGCAAAAAGTGTGTAGTAATCGAAAAGACTGTTTTTGCCATATCGTGTTGATACCAATGATTGGCAGTGCAAGGCCTAATTAATAGACCTTTTGATTCTTGTTATTTATAAAATCTCCTGACTTGTGATTTTGCTCACAGTCCGAATTCAAGGAACAAGAGTTGCCTAAAGTTTGGTAATTGTCCCCAGCATGCAAATACATTTTCAAGTTAACACTGTCAATGTCAGAAACTGCTTATCTCTTCTGTGCAAATTATCCAGCCTGCTATGTAAATAGACCCCCCGTCCCCAATGAATTTTCATTATGTGGTTTTACAACTTTGACACCCAAGTACCCAAACTCCCACAATATCATCTATATTAATATACTTTCTATAGGATCAGATTACATTTTCAGTGAAATCTGAACTTCCTCAATGTAAAGCAATTTTGATTGTCTTTAACAATATTAATATTATGATTATACTTCTGCTTCTTTTTCTTCTTCTTATTGTTATTGTTATTATCATTATTACTATTATTATTATCATTATTGGCATTTATTATCATTATCATTATTATTATTGACATTATTACTATTATTGCCCGTATTATTAACCCCTTTGATGCTAATGACGTCCCCCAGCTGTCATGCATCAAGGTGGGCGTGTGCTGATGACGGCTGGGGGCCGTCATGAACCTGCCCACTATGGAAAACGCCGCACAGGCACAGAATCGCGACCGCGCCCAAGGGGTTATTTTGACTATTATTATTATTATTATTATTATTATTATTATTATTATTATTATTATTATTATTATCATTATTAATATTAATATTACTCATATAAATAATTTGATTAATAATATGCATAATTAAGAATAGAAATATGTATTGTATTTTATTTCATTCAACACCTTTTACCTATTTCTAAGCACAGTCGATAACAGGTGCTACTATTACCCAGTTTAATGGTATTCTATTTGCGATATCAGAACGGTCGAAGGCTTAGTCTGCCTTGCTGGAGTAAAATTTTATGATTCTGACTTTCATTTCACTGCAACATTAAACCATGACCCACATTACGAGGGGCCCATTAATTCTAATGACCCTGATAACAGGAGTTACTGGACCCATCGGAATTATGATTTAATCGAGAATTCTGCTGCTCAGTGTTATTGCACCAGGAGATGTCACCTACTGCAAGAAGATGAAGTCTCTGGATGGAATACCAGGTAAAAACACGCAGAGTGTGGTACACTGAATCATATTTCCGCATGTAATACCCCGAAAACTTCTAACTACTGGTATTTCACCACCTCTGAAATCACTGGAAGCCCTGGCAATGGTGAATCTGGGGGGAGGGAAATAATGGTGATTATTTTACAGGCCACTTGTAACAAGAACCCATGTGTAACTCACTGAGCAATCTGCTGCTTACCAGAGAAACCTAGACCATGAAGGGATAGGGTTCTTCAATGGCCAAGTAGCGTAAACTCCCAAAGGATCCCCAGTCTATAGAAGCTCTCACCTGACTTGCGCTTATTGCTAGGCCTATCATGTGTTAGGACACTGCAGTGCTTCTCTGATACAATATTTTTTGATTGACATCATTGTCTGGGAAGGACTTGGGCAACCGCCTGAACCACAAATTTTACAGATACCGTACTGCACCACAACTTGTCCAGTCAGATCTAGGTTAATGATCCTGTTGACCTTAATCCAATAGCAACCACCTTGGTCAGGTACAAATATTAGTTCTGATACTTCTTCATGACAGAACCTTAAGATGGATGGATAATAGATTGCAGTCTCTTCTGTTGGTTGTTGATTTAAACATTGGCGTGCTTTTTTTCTCTTTGTTGTGGAATACTGCCTGGGCTCCCGGTGATAATAGAAGAAAGATACCACATGTAAGAGAGTACTGGGAATTCCAAATCCATACTTAATGAGAGGCATTACTAGTTTTATATATTGCCTAATGTTACCAAACAGACTGCAGAGTAGTAGTACTTGAAGCTTTTACGGTGTGATTGGTATTGGGGCTTTTGACAAGTTCTTTCTGATGTTGCATTTTAATTCCGTATTTAAGCAAAAAGCAAGTATGTTAAACGTACATAAAATTTACAAGTGGCCTCTACTGTATTTGCGCATTACATGCGGGTGTAGGTAGACACTGAGCTATATATTTCCAGTGAGATCAATGGACCTTTGAAGAATTACGGGGCATATTACCAAGCAATAGCGATAATTATCGCTATTGCTTGGTTAGAGACAGAAATTTACCGCAGAGCTGCAGCGAATTTTACCGCAAGTAAACCTTGGTATTACCAAGGTTTATCGCGAATGCGATAAAAATCGCCGCAATGCATGAATATCGCTAAAAAGTCAGCGATATTCATGCATTACCAAGCTAATGCTCTAAGCCATCTTATCCACCTCCCATTGGATAACATGGCTAAGAACTGCTCAGGGCAGGTGTTAGCTTTTGGAGATATTCGCGCTTAGCGCGAATATCTCCAAAAGTTGGTAATAGGAGATAGCGATGTTAGCGACTGTTTTCAGTCGCTAACCTCTGGGCACGCCCACTTTGCATGTCATTAGTGATAAATATCACTGACATGCAAAGTGGGGCCCAAGATGGTCGCTATCTCCTACCAGCTGTCGCTAACTGGTGTTAGCATCATTGAGATAGCAAGACGAGTTAAAAGTGACCCAGTGCAACACTATATCTATGTAAAATATGCAGATTTGCACTGCATCAATATTTATTAGCATATAGTCATTGGTTAGCCAAGAAAGGGATCACACAAACAATTTAAAATCATACACTAACAATAGTCTTTCATTTCTTATCATTAGTGTCATGAATATTGAGAAGGGGAGAGGTTATGAGTATGTTAGATATTAGAAATAGAACAGTAACGACCAGAGGTTACATGGGCAATATATTTAATCAATAGAATTTTTTTAAACCTAGAAATATGCTGAAAAAGCCAAAGGTTACATGGACATTGAATTTACGAGACAGAATTTGAAACAAAACCTTAGAAATTCACTAAAAAAGCCAAGCATTACAGGGATGTTTTGCTCACATTTCACTCATACGATACCAGAGAAATTCAGAAGTTATAGTTACCTCATCAAATAGGAGATGCAAGTGCTCACCACTTGCTACTACACACAGCTGTCATCTGAGAGAGAGGTGTGAGAAGAAAGATCAGTACATGCACAATTCCTACTGCACACACCAGTCATCTGAGAGAGAGGTCTGAAAGGAAAGGTCTGAGATTCCCGATACAATATTACACACACCTGTCATCTTAGAGAGAGGTCTAATAGAAGATGACAGACCCTCCACACTCACTACTATGCACAGCCATTATCTGATAGAGAGGCTTGAAAGGAGATGCCAGTTCATACACACATCCTACTACACACACCCAATATGTGAGAGAGAAGTCCGAAAGGAGAGGCTTGTTACTCCCTATAAACTACTACACACAGCCGTCATCTGAGAGAGGGGTCTGAAAGGAGAGGTCAGTCCCTCCACACAGTCTACTAGGCACAACCATCTGCCACGAGGTGTTTAACGATCCAGCAAATATTTTGTGAGACCTGCATGGAAGATTACTGGCCTTGTATTCTTTTGTGGTCCATAAAGACACCAAATTCAGGCATTAAATTGAATTGATACTGGGCATGCTAGAAGTGCAGTCCCAATCCCGCAAGAGTGCTTGTGAAATCATGTGGGGAGAAAACACCATGATTCATCTAATAGTTGACATTCTTAAATCCTTTGTAGTTATTGGTTGCAGAATCAGAGAAACCTCAGATTGATCTTGGTGGTTTAGAGAAGAAGGAAGTCTGCGGCATATGTGCAAGCCCCTATTACCACCACAACGTCACTTTTTATGACGTTATGGTGGGGAAAGGTGCTTTTCAAGGCAACGTTAAGCCACTTTACGTGGCTTAATGCTGCCCTGTAAATAAGGCCCTTTTTTTACGATATGCTTAGCATGAAAGGGGTGGGCAGTGGGTGTTGCAGTTGGCGTTCCACCGCAACACCCATAGATTTTGACGCTGTTCTCTATTTACAAGGGCAGCGTACAGGGGAGGCAGCTCCAACATTAAGACCAGGGAAAACATGGTCTTTACTTGGCAAAATAAGCAGAAAAGCATTATTTCTCCTCGTTTTAAGGTCTCGAGCCTAGCGTACACTACGCAGCAGTGTCGCGCAGCCAGAGTCCTTTTCTCGGGATTTTGAAAATAGACCTGGAAATTCCATGCAGTTGTTGCGTGTTATTTCCTAGGTCCATTTTCATTGGCCTTTGTGTGCGTATATTTTTAAAACAGAACACGCAATAAGCCATGGGCGGTCGCGTAGCTCCGCCCATGGCCTTTTGGTGTCTGTTACGCGCACCAAAGGCCATATGTCATCAATTATTGCGACCACACGCGTCCGCGATAATTGAAGACAAATGCTCGCAGTGGCGCGTGCGCCCGCCGTCCCCGACATATCCGCTCGGCTTGCTGCCGTGCCCGTCTTGCTGCAGCCTTTGTCTGCTGCTGTGGGCTGCTCCGGTGCTCGGTGTGATAAAAAGCAGCATACTGGCGATAGCAGCAAGCAGCAGTACACCCCCCATCAGCATGAAGATAGCTCGGCGCGAGGGACCTTCTTGCTCACTGTGGAGGGCTGTTGATCTGAAGCAAGAAGCACTACTCACATACAAATCGGCCTGCCGTTAGCACACCAGAGCTAATATGGCCCCTTTTGTTATAGTGCAGACTCAGGTGCGCATGCGCCGAAGGCGGCGCCTGTGCTACAGGCTGACATGCCAGAACAATTATAAAACTACTCTGTGCGTAGATGAGGCAGGAACAATATCAATGGGCAATCATTCTCCAGTAACATTGCCCTGCACTAATGATGCCATTAGACTGTTAATCGCAGATAGCTCTTGGCAGCATTGAAAATAATTGCATTGTTAATTATTTAACAATTACATATACCGTCATTCAATAAAATATCACTGTCACTAGTCACTAATCTAGGGACGGGCAAGCGAAAGAGGGTCTACCACCCTGAAACGGTATGAAGCGCAAAACCACTTATAATAAATTAATTTGTATTATAAATACTGCATTGCCTGCTAAAGGGGGTCAAGCAAATGTTTTCAACCCTTGGGGTTGCGGATGTTTCTGCCTTGTAGCCATAGAATTGTGTATTATAAAACACCATACACAGAGGATCACAATGAGGGGACACATACAATCATTCTGATATTCATGTACATTGCATTCCCAAACATGCCTTCCTATGCATCATTTGTACAACATATGGATGAGGCGACCACTGTTGACATTAGGCAAACCTGCACAAGATCACACGATCATGGTGAGAAACATCACCATAGCCCTTTTAGTAAGCTCATATCTTGATGCACCAGTGCAGTCTGGACTAGGCACTTCACTCTCCCACACCCATAAATTCATAATATATTCCTCCCAAAATGCGCCTCATCCTGGATTCTCCTAATTAACATCCCGTATCACCTCTATAATTACACAAAAAAATTCTACGTGAATTGCTGTATCGCTAGAATTCCATGTTTGGCTTATTTGGTTTACTGTCAGTCCCTAGTCTAGTGCACCAGGAGTGCCAGGGCTTGTAAATACAAATACTGCTCGTGGGCTTGCAGCACATGTTGTGCCACCCACAAGAGCGGCCTAGTAAAAGTATGTCTGAAGGTCTGCCATTGCTAGACCTACGTGCAGTCTGGTACTGTCACGCTGACTGCGCAAGTACACCTACTTGCCAGTCCCTAAACCTTCCCTTAACTTCATGTTAGTCACCCCTATGGTAGGCCCATGGGCAGGGTGCATTGTAAGTATAAGGTAGGACAAGCCTGACCAAGTTGGCATGTCCTAATAGTGAATTACAGCCATATTCGTTTTTCACTATTGCGAGGTAACCTGCTCTCCATTAGTTAGAATGGGCCACCAGGATTATTAATGCTATGATCCTAGCTGGCTCGGGGAGCATGGTGCAATGTCGAGTTTGGTATCCCTGAACTCGGGGTTTAATAACGCATCCGTGTGTGTGGATGGTTTTTTGACTCTGGGTTTGAAAATAGCACTTTTAGAAAGAAGCTATTTTCTTGTCTAACTATTTCTGGTTTCTGCTGGTTTGGTGTGTGTGTGACAGGAGCTGGGTGGCTCCAGAGGTCTGAATGAGTCAGTGTGGGATGAGTGGGACATTTGTGTTGAGAGTAGGGCGAGAGTAGTTGCTGATAGCCTGCCCTGCCTGATACAATGCTGGCTCCACCTCCTGCCAGGCGACTGATGGCTCTGTGCCTGCCATGGACGATCCTGGCCCCACCTCCTACCAGGAGGCCGATAGCTCTGCTCCTGCCAGTGACAATGCTGGCTCCACCTCCTGCTGGGCGCCTGAGGACCCAGCCCTGCTCAGTGAATAGGCCAGGTGCCTCTGCCTGGCTACACCCACAACAGACCCAGGATGTTGGGAAATTACCCTGCATGGACAAAGGGATCAAAGCCAAAAAGGGGTATAAGAGAAGGACCCCTGAACCAAGAATTTAGATCCCTTCTGACAAGGAACCCTGAACCAAGGACAAGAAGCCTGCTGATCCAAGGACTTGCCTACCCCTTCTGCCAGTGTGCTGTTTGCTGGGGGGAATCCTGCAGTGCTTCTTTATTTTTGCCAAGGAACCAGGAGAGAGGAACTGAGTGTGTACTCTCAAGCTTTGCTAAGAAAATCTCCAAGGGTTGGAAGAGTGCCAGCCTCCTGTTGAAGTCACAGGGCTAAAAGACTTCATCTGCTAAAAAGTGCTACTTGCTGGAACTAGAGAGTCCAGCACCTCTGAAAGAAACCAGCAATCTCGACGCCGACGGACTTTGCTGAATCCAGCTCGACATCGTGAGTAACGGATCCAGTGTCCCGCTTCCTCGACGCCGGCCGCCGGGCCCGATCGACGCCAGCAGCAACGCCAGTGAGTAGTGAGTTCAGCTCCAGCTCCAAGTGACCTCGTGTCTGCACCGCTGCTGATCGCATCGACTCCGTGCCCTCTCGACGCCGTGAGCGCTGCTCACTCTTGCAACAGCATCATCGACATCGACGACTACTGAGGCCTGATCGACACCGGAGACGCGACGCCGGATTGCTCGACGCCGCTGATCATCGCGTGCTTCATTTTCCTAAGGTACTGTGTTGTTGGGGGTCCGTGTGACTCCGGGCTCGACGTAGCGCTCCTCGCGGTCGACGCCGAACCCTTTGGATTAACTTTGCCTCGACGTCGTGTGACTCCCGTGTGGGTTACAGTGTTGCCAAGAACTGTGATTAAAGAAGAAGAGTTGCTTTTGATACTAAAAACTTTGTGCTAAGAAGAAATTACGCTTGAACTATTATTTTTTCCTTCCAAAAGTATTTATTAAGATTGTGGTATATTTTTATCGTTATTTGGTCTTGTGCTAAGCCTTATATAAAAATCCTTATTTTTATAACACTACTGTGTCATGTCCATTTGTAGTGTATTCACTTTATTACTGTATGTGGTCATAAATGCTTAACACACAGCCTCTGAGATAAGCCTGTCTGCTCTGCCAAGCTACCAAGGGGGTGAGCAGGGGTTATCAAAGGGTATGATCGCCTTGCCCTAACTAGAAAAGGTTTGTCCCTATTTGTCAGAAGTGCATACCTCTGCCAACTAGAGACAGCCGGTTCTAACAGGGCCCCACTAATATATAAAAACGAGGCATACCTATGGAGATGCAGCTCTCTGCTTCCTTCATGCTCACTGCCCTACCTGCAAGACGCTCTTCAGCGCGCCGACATTGGTCACGTGCCAAGGACCCAGCTCGAGCAAAAACAGAGTTGCATTGCAGACGAACATTGATTGAGTGCCCTTCAAAGTATTTTGCAAATATTTACCATATCCTTAACATTTCAAAAGGCAAAATCTCCATCCGTTTCATCAATTCCAGTTACATTATCTACCTCTCCCTCTTTTTAAGAATAAACCACGAGTGTCCATTAATCTGAAAACATGCCCTGACTACTAAGCTGTATTATTTTGCAGTGTGGTAAAAAAAAACGCACAACATGATCTTAAATATTTGTTTTTAAGAATCCACACGCGGGTGTCCAACCTTGTACTTCTCAGCCTCCTCCTGATGCAATGACTGAAGGACTACAGTATTTTTCAACAAGATTGATGGTCGCATTTGCACCACCCTGCAATTAGACTTTCCACAAATATATCACTGCCAAGGAACGTCCAATTAAGTAATTATATTAACTTATGTGCGAGAAGAGGTTGTTTGGGGTTCAAAGGCCATCGCGTGCCTCATCTACCCAGAAGTTTTTAGGCCATGTCCTAGTGGAAATGCACATGAACCTTAGTGCTCCAACACGTCTTTGCTACGGAGGGCTCCTCAGCACCTTAGGCCGAAGAAGGTGACAGCAGGCATTGCGGGTTGAGTGGTGATGTAGGCGTTGCGGGTTGAGTTGCGATGTAGGCGTTGCGGGTTGAGTGGTACTGTACGTGGTGGGGGTTGAGTGGTGCTGTAGGCGTTGTGGGTGGAGTGGTGCTGTAGGCGTTGTGGGTTGAGTCATGCTGTACGAGGTGGGGATTGAGTGGTGCTGTATGCGGTGGGGACTGAGTGGTGCTGTGCGCATTGCGGGTTGAGTGGTGATGTAGGCGTTGCGGGTTGAGTGGTGATGTAGGCGTTATGGGTTGAGTGGTGCTGCATACGGTGGAGATTGAGTGGTGATGTAGGCTTTGCGGGTTGAGTGGTGCTGTACGCAGTGGGGGTTGAGCGGTGCTGTAGACGGTGGGGATTGGGTGGTGATGTAGGCATTGGAGGTTGAGTGGGACTGTAGGCTATGCTCGTTTTCAGCAAGCACACTCCTCCAGCCGTCAGTGCACACTTTCACCAGGCACACACCACTATCCGTCACTGCACGCTTTCACCAGAAATACACACCACCAGTTGTCAGTGCAAAGATATAGCTGTCGTTTTCCCTCAAGTTCTAACACGGTCTGCTCTGTTAAACCCACCAGCTTAAGGTAACAGACTTTTTGAAACCTTTCTAGTGGCGATGCTGGTGAGGTGTACGATTGACTGCTGCTTGACGTAGTTGTGGCACTCAAGATTCCTGCAATGTTCATATTTTCGTTGAATGCCATGGTTTAAGCCACTGGACTTACAATGTTTGTTCCTTGGATATTCCTTATTATAATATACATTGTTATCGTTTATACCATTGTGACCTTGAGGGCATTTCACAATAAAACAAGCACTGGAAAAGCTTCTTTGCAATTCCATGACTAAGCATATGTAAAGATGTAAGAATTGTGACGGTGTACCCATGTCTCTTCATGCCATTGGCCATTTTCAATTTACCAATCTAACATGGCAGACGACCGTCTGACATTAGTAAATTAAAATATATAAAATATAATTAATAAACTCACAAAAACATTGCCAGAGGCTTAGCAATGCTTTTCATAGAAGGGACCTTTTAAAAATGACCATGAACAAAAATGCGCGCAATGACGTACGGCCAGCATCTGGGAGCAGAGGACCGGGGGCGTTGGTTGTGGTGGGGTGGTATTGAATGAATGTGCAGAAAGGGGCGGAGCATGACCAGCAACTCGGAGAGTGGAGGGTGGGGGAAGTTGAAGGTGAAGCAGCGCACACTCTGAAATCAGATGCACTCCCACAGAATTATTACAAAAAATGGCACAAAAAAAGCATTTCCACGAATGCAAGCAGGATCCGCAGTGGATACAGGTCAACCAGGTCTCTGAGACAGAAATGCTCGTAAGGATGGCATACAGGTGAACAGGGAGGAAAGGCATTAATCAGGAGAAAGGTAACAAAGCCACCAATCATGTACAAGGGGCTGGCCCAACACCCACTATACATTTACTGTAACCATAGGTCTGGCCAACAGACATCTAGATTGATGTGTAGTTGGGAGCTGAAAAGCAGACGAGCTCCTGTCAAGGGCAGAGGTACACCAATTTTCTAGGATCGAATGGGTTGAAAACCCCATAAAATTAGTGGAGATGTAGTAAAGGGGTTTTTCATGGGTAAAAAGAAGTGGAGAAGCATATAAGCAAAGGTTTTTGTCATATGAGCAATTGGGCCTGTGTATAATTCTACATATCTGTGGAACAAACTTCCCATCAGTCTCAGACAAATCACCAACCACCTCTCCTTTAGGAAAACCTTCAAAACACTTCTGTTCCAAGAAATATAAATCCCTCTATAGCTTTCCCGCAGAAGCACTGAAGTCTGTTATCCATGGCGAACAAAGCGCGGAGAAACCCCTTACGGGGTCGAGTCCTGCGCGATACAAGAAATTAAACAAAATCTCAATCCCTTCGAGTGAGCACTGACAGGAATTCACAAATGTTTTACAGTGGTACTTCTGGAAACCTGCAACCATTACATGTTTCCTGTAGTGACACTCTAAACTCTTTGTTACTACTTAAAATGCAGAATTCTGCCCCCTTGCGAGGTAGGTAACCCGGGCAGATTTCCAAAAGTCTTTCTGAGTAGGTCGCTTTTCTCAGCTTGCATGCAGCACACGAACCAACTATCAACTGAAATTGAAACTTTAATTGGTATTATAAGATAACTACAATGTCATAGCAAGGTACAGATTATGCCACAGGATCAGCAAATTACCTTAGGCTTGCAGGATATTATGTAAATGTCTCTTAAACGTTTCTTCAAGCTCAAAAGCAAATGACTATAAATGAATGTCAGACTATATATAAAAGTTAAATTCAAAACATTTCTATTTGAACGGATTTAGAAACACACCTTATTAAATCCAGTTTGGTACTTGTTGCCTGGCTTCTTCTCAAGGCTGTATCTGAGAGAACCTCGTTCTAAGGCAGGCATGGGCCTCAATTAGGTACGTGGTAAGCGGCCTGTGCCTTGGCTGCGCACGTGCCAGGCTACGGAGGCTCAGATGTGCTCGAAATCAGCGGGCTGCGCTCGTTCTCTGTCAGAAGCCAGCACACCTTCCCACCATGTGGAGCCGTAATGCGCAGTGTGCGCGTTAGGTTATACGCCGACACGAGCCTCGGCGCCTTTAGAGCCTGTCAGTCCGTGGCCCTTGGCGACATTTCAAGCTCTCATCCGCCTTGGCGGGCTCTGGGAGGCCGGCGCGCGCCTCTGATATGTAAGAACCCCGTAATGGGGATATACATGTGAGAGAGCAATTATGTTCCCAGGGATGTGCCAGAAGTCAGCACGCGCGTCTGCTCTTTTCTAGAAGCAGTTCAATTGAATTCACCCCTCGTGCCACAAAGCGCAGCTGGCATTTGCCTCAGCGAGCGCCTGACGGGAGCCAGTGGGTACTTACATTATC
Organism: Lissotriton vulgaris; assembly: GCF_964263255.1. Lineage (NCBI taxonomy): Eukaryota > Metazoa > Chordata > Amphibia > Caudata > Salamandridae > Lissotriton > Lissotriton vulgaris. Next base: position 188,685,029 of record NC_141688.1, on the reverse strand, counting down.
ACAGCTGTCTCTCAGCGCTCTTCCATCTCTTGTTTACGAGAAGGTGGCATGAGTGCTGCAATAAACACCACCCTCTCCCGGAATATTTTTGCAAGCCATCAGTCCTATTACTGTAATCATTTGTGCTCTAATGTGCTTGTCTATGGTGAGAGCAGCCAGTTTCTACTCCTTATAAATGCGTTCCGTAAAAATAAAGCAGAACAGGTCTCTCGTGATACAAGAGACAGCTGTTTGTAAAATTCTAAGTTAATATGTATATACTTTGTTGGTCAGGGGGCCAGGCTATTTATGTTATTCATGAATTTTCATCGTTTTATATGACTCAATTTAAAACTTACTTAGATAATACAAAATAAAACACATTTACGTAATGAAAACAAATAAAGTAGGAATAAACTTTGTATACAACCACAGAGCACTTACACACCCCAAGTGACATACCCAGTACATCCCACACCCATAGGAATTTTTTAAGCACTCGGTCCTCTGGTGTCATTTTCTATTCAAGCACAACATGGGATTGTGTTTAAAACAGCAGAAAAACAAAACATATTCCAATGGTAAGAACAAGAGGAAAAGCGGGTATTAGTATACCAGAATGGTTTTAGTATATACCAGTGCTATCTGGTAGTTAGATCTGTGCTTAATTAGAGCATTAGAATGTTGAGCACTCTATTGAAAACTATGGAGTGCTCCAGACTTCTAATGGCTGGTAGAAGCACGGAATATTAACATTCCAATGTTTGTTCACAGCTGTTGCTGTGAACAAAGGCCTCATGAAGCCCGAGAGGATTGCAATTCCTCTGGGCTCCCTAAGGCCTTTGTTTTATATGTTAGAACATTCTGTCTATTAGTGCTTGAGCCTTTAACACTGGAGAGGGCCTTTAATGGCAAGCTATAAGGTATAATAGAATTTCTAGTTCCAAAATTAAGAGTGCTCTAAATAAAAGAGTCTAGGCTTGTTGAATGTTTCAACTCAGACATGAGGCCACTTGTCATTTCTGTCTAATTACGAGTTGGCTCTAAAATGACAGAATTACACGAAAGCTTAGCACACACGGGGCGGAACTACACAAAATGCTATGAACTCAGTACAAGTTCTGATCTAAAGTGCATAATGATATTTCACACATTTTTGTTAATGTAGAGAAGGGTGTCACCCCTTTCCTAATCATCTCCCTCCGTCAAATCACCTTTCGCTCAAAACAAACCAAATGTCTCCGTTGCCTTCCAAGATATCAGTCTCCAGACAGTCCTACAACACCCTTCCAGTCATAGTTCACCCTTACTTAAATCAATAGCACCAGCCTTCCTCTAATAGTTCACCTCCATGGACTTCAGTGGTATCAGTTTTGCCAAAAGGTTTTCAACCCTAGATACTTTGGTGGTATTTCTTTGCGATAGGCCAACAAAGCCACCCCGCAACTGTTCATTCCAGAACTTTAAAGGGATCGTCCCGCAATGGTTTCCTCCCACATACTCCCTCTCCCACCAATGGGACCTCTCCCAGAAATCATAGATTGAACTCACCCCCCCCCCAACATGATTTCCATCTGCTCACTTCAGTGATATACATCACAACCTCCTTATCCCATCAATGTTTTAACCTCTCCCATGAAACATCAAATTTCCACATCACCCTGCCAACAAAGGTTCACCTCCATCATAGTTTAGCATTGCTCTCCAGCCAATAGTTAACATCTGTTGACTTCAATGCAAACAGCAAACCAGATCACCTCAATAATAGTTAATCCCTCATACAATTTTATCTCCCATCAAGGTTCAACTCCACCATCACACAAATCACATCATCCTCCCAAAAGAGTTCACTCATGAACTTTAATATAATTACCCTCCGATAGCCAAGCATAGAACTCCCAGCTATAGTTTGTTCCATTGACCTCAAAGGCATCATAGTGTAGCATAACAATCCCAATAAAACCATGGTTCGCACTCTGGGCTTTCCCATCTAGTGTTATATGTAATCATGGCATTACATGCCTAGGTCTCCCGGTATCCTACTTCCATTCTTGTTTCAAAGGAAGAGACGTTGTTATGGCTGGGTGTTCTCCAGAGGGCAGTGAGCACGAGCTATTCACTGCCGAAGAGGAGAACTCTCGACCATGTTCCAGGAGGAGAAAGCTTGTCCAGGGCTAGCAGCGTTTGAGGCCAAGGCATTCTATAAAGAAAATCACGGAGCAGACTGCCAATCGGACAGTTTTTCTGGAATTGCCATAGGAGAGCATTTTGCAGCTACATTCAAAACAAGTTTTCGGCAAGTATCAGCCACGTATGGACAAGCCATGCCATGGGATAGTGAAACGGTCATAGAGCTTAAAAAGTATATGCACAAGCCATTCCAAGTACAATTACAGGCTCCTGGCCGCATGCACACATTGAACTTTGAGCACTAGGACGCCGTAGTGCACATGCGTGGCTGCGGGCCACAACTGAAAACCTTCTGTGTTGCCCAGCAAAGGTTTTGTTTGCTTTCCTATCTAGCAACATTACATAGGACTTTGTGGAAATTCAATTGGCCAACCTCAAAGTTTTCAGTATTGCCCTTCAACAGTTTTGTTTGCCTTCATGTTTAGCACAATTACAAAGGTATTGAACAGCATTCAATGGGTCATCATTAGTTAAATAGCACATGGATCTGCACCATACAAATAGCTTTACGAACAGATATACAGTTAGAGAGTTGTGTAGTATTTAGCACTAAGCAGACCCAGAAACCCTTTTGTGCATTTTCCATTCCTAGACCTGGAAAAATAAACCTTTTGTCAAACCCATAACTTTCTTTTCAAGTTCTTATAAGTCACTCCAAAGGAAGGCCCTAAAGGCACATTGGGCAGGGTGCATTATCTATAATAAGTAGGACATGTGAAAACTCATGAAGTCGTTTTCACTTTTGTAAGGCTCATCCTTCCCATTGACTAACACTGGGTTACCTTATTACATTTAATAAGTGCTAACTTTAGAGAACGAGTATATAGAGATATTCTGTTTGCATTCAAAGAAATTGTAATTTAAAACACTCTTTATTGGTGAATTTGTATTTTAAGTTGCAGTTCTCAAAATGCCACTATCAGAAAGTTTTCCAAATATCAATTTGGAATGAGATGTATTAAAGTCAGGCGACTGAAACCTGGACCAAAACGTTAATATTTTCCCAAAAGTAAGTAATAAACCCTTTAAGGAAAGCATGCTACAATTGAAAAAGTAGATTGCTTTATTGAAAAGCAATCAGAGAGATGGTAACACCAGCAGGCTACCATCTCAAATTGTGACCCATTACAGTTTGGTATTTTGTGAACTGACCTATTAGGTCAGTTCGCAAAATGTCACACTAATCACAAAAATACTGGCAGGAAATTGCTACCAGTATTTTGCAACGTGTGTTTAGTACATATGGATCTGAGACTTGAAATACTCTACAGGAGATGGGCAGATCCTTGTATCTTGAGGTTCACATTTGGATTAACCAGGGGTGACTGAGAAGATAGTAGGTGCACCACTGGTAGACCACATCAGAGTAGCCCAGCTTTGTTTCCAATGTGCTGTGGCTCACTGATTTGTGGTTGACCAAACTCTCTATACCATTACAGACTGCAAACTGTTCCAATCAAATCAGAACTTCTCATTCCAATCACTGTACTTTCGCTTCGTCCCAGATTGACAATAGTATTACAAAATTTTTTAGGGCACAGAAAAATACAGGCGCAGCTGGTATTCGTAAGAGCAGTGGGGTGGTGGCACAGGGCGGCCAGAGGGAAAATCGACATATGATATGATAGGGAAAACTCATAAACAAATAAAACCACTTACCGTGCGCTCACCGCATCGCTGACTTGGAGATGCCGCAAACTCAAGGTAAGTGGTTTTATATATTTTTCCCTATCCCATCATATGTTGACTCCCAACGCCCTGCTGCACCGCCCTACCACTCTTACCTGTACTTGCCACGCCTGGGGAAATTTCGACTTAGAAATATCATTGTAATCATACTACTTTAACGTTCACTTTGAATATGCTTGGAATTGTTTCACTTTATAGTACAATTGTGCAGTTCATTCAAAAATGAAATAAGGCACATTTGCAAACGTATCTCTTAATGGCCATTCCAGCACAGCATGCAGCTCAGGAAATAGCTCTCTGTGCATGCAAACATATGCTTTCTTGGAATTTTTATAGCGTGGGTCCTTGAACTGTTAATAGCTGGCAATACTGCTGCACAGAATGATCTCAGTGTACACATATTTTTAGGGGCCAGCAATCCTCTGCATAAAAAAGATATTGGAATTATTTAGTGAAAGAAAGAGTTTTATCCGGGTACCTGGAAACATACAATTATGAGGCAGCTCTATTTTCTGCATACCTTTGGACTGGACATATATGCTACATAGACCATTTTCTGCAGCATAATTTGTAAATGTTATTAAAAAAAACTGTTTCTAGCACAGACAGATTAAAAGTTTTTTTAAAAGATGCGACATGTTACCGCACAGTGGTCCACACTTTAAAAAGGTTGACTGGTAATTTTTTAGTAGCTTATTGCTGTACTTGTGTGTTAAACTGGTACTAATGAGGTGAAACATTTTTAATAAAGCAGTAGTAATATGGGTAAAAATGACAAAATAACGATACACCATATATTATCTTGCCATTTCATTCAGTTATCCATGCTGCATAATTTGTCTTTTCCTGCCGCATATTTCCAGTAATCCTGTTTTAAATGTAGAATTTGGAGATGAAATCAGGGGGCATATTACCAAGGGTGGCGACAGGCAATTATCGCCGATTTAGTGGCCGTTTTCGTCCGCTAAGCGGCGATAATTCTATCGCCCTATTAGCACGCTGTCACTAACTGATGTTACCGACAGCTTTTAGGTGATAGCGAGCGGTTTGGGGCCCGCTTTGCATGTCAGCGATGTTTATCGCTAATGACATGCAAAGTGGGCGTACCCAACCAGTTAGCGACTGAAAGCAGTCGCTAACGTTGCTATCGCCTATTAGCAAGGTTGGGGTAGCATTGGAAATATTCGCGCTAAGCGCAAATATCTCCAAATACTAACACCTGCTCAGACCAGTTCATAGCCATGTTCCCCAATGGGAGGTGGATAACATGGCTAAGAGCATTTAATCGCTAATGCATGATTATCGTTGTATTCTCAGCGATATTCATGCATTTCGCCGCTATCGCTGGATATTTCAGTACAATTGAGAAAAACGTTCCTAATAGCATGTTTTTCCGCTAACATATCCAGCGATAGGCAGCGATGAAAAAATCGTTGCTTAGCCTATTTAGCGATAAATATCGCTACTTGTTGGTAATATGCCCCCTAGTCCCTTGTAAATGCCATTGTTTCATGCAATTTTTTAAAAATAAGCAGTTATTTTTGGTAACAGAAATACCGAAATATATTGAAAAGAATCTCTCAAATTATGGCATTGTTTATACTGAAGGGACAATTTCATTTAACCCTTTGACTGCCGTCGACCTTTGGCCATTGGTCGACGGCAGCACTACCTTCCCAGTGCTGCCGTCGGCCAATGGCCGACGCTGACCTGCCCGTGCACAGAAACGCCCCAACCGCGGCGGAATTACCGCCGCGGTTAACGGGTTAAAGGTGTCCTGTTCATGTTCGTGTTCATGTTCTTCCGGTACTGTCCCAAAGAGTCATTTCGAAGTACCCTGTTGCGCTATGTCATGGGGTTTGGAGTAGCAGTGCTTTATTTGAGCCGGTGGTTTCCAGTGCTCGGCGCAAGCTTTCAATTATCAGCAAATGTACTTATGACAGTCCAGCATCATGGTGGAGCTGTCTGTCTAAATTTGAGATGAGCACAACAACAGTTGTATAATATTTATTTATATATTTAAAATGACTAATACCAGCCGCCCAAGCACTATCACAGCTTTTGTCGGCCTGGAATAGTCCAAATTGTCACCCTTGTAGAAGTGTCATGGTTAGGTGTTGTCATTGCCAGCACATCAGAGGAAATGGTTGTTGCAAGATACAGTGGCAGCCCAACAAGGGCCCTGCCACTTCTATATTTACAAATTAAGCACTGAAGTAGCAACTGAAGTCACAGAAATGCAACTGCTTTTGTGAACAAAGCCACCACGCTAATTATTGGAAGAGGCCTGCTGCTCTCTTCCATGACAGGTTTTTCAGCCAACTGCAAGCCAAAAGACAGTGAGATGAAAGAAACGTTAAGTGCTGCCGCCGATCAGGCGTCTCGCTGAGGAGTTGAAATGTCAATCAGTGACACCCGCTCGCCTGAGAATGGGAAAAAACGCCCCGCTCACCTCCCTGCACGTCATAAATAGGAAATAATTGGTTTCTGCTGTCATCAGCAACATTACCGGCTCAAAACCTTGCCTTTTGTTTGTTGCACAAGTGCAGTGTTGTACTCTCCAGTCCTGAGATGCCATTAGAAAGAAAGGTGTTAAGTAGGGGAGCATGCATGGATGGGGGGAACTTTTTCTTTCAGTCCCCTTGCAGTAGCTCCTGTGAAATTACAGCCACTTAAAGGAACAGCTCTTCAGGAATGCTTCAAGAACCCAGGCCTTGGGATCTCAATCCTCAAGACAAACATTTTGTGTGACAATAATAACTTAGGTGTCTTAGGGCCTGATTTAGATGTTGGCGTTGAAAGTCCTGGCGTCGACTTTTCAACTGTAAACCCCTCCCCTGCAGAGATGGTCCACCCGCCGTATTCAGATGTTGGTGGTCCCAAATATGAAGGACCACATGCAAGTGCAGTGTCTGCCAATGACCCCCATGGCTGACATTGTCAGTGTTGGTTCTACAGCCTGTGATTCTGGACAAATCACTTAAATCTCCCTGTGCCTAAGAATGAATGTGATACCTGTGTAATATAACTGGTGCTCATGTAAAGCACTTCTTCATGTTGGGTCGAATTTGCGATATACAAAAACAGCCCCAAAATAATAGTACATCAATCACAGTGCACACATTTGATAGAGACTAATTAAGGTAAAGCTATCTGTACTCTGTACATTGTCACAGAAAGACATGGAAGTGACACCAGGGACATGTTGATGAATTAGAAGGCAGCAGGAAGACTAGTAATTATGGCAACAAATGGTAAGTAATGGGCAGGCTAAAAGCCTTTTTTTACAGGTTTTTTGTAAAGAAATAACAGGTCATCTCCAAGCAACAGCGCATGTGAGCTACCTGCAGAGGAGACCTAAAAATATGACCACCCACTGTTTATGAGTGGAGACCGCATGCAGGGGTCCCTCCACAACAACACCGCTTCCCACATGGGAGTTATCACTAATTTCACATCTTACTCCTACTACAGCATACATCATGGGGCAGTGGGTCAGCCCACTTCAACCATTGGCCAACTTCACTGTGAGTGATATCATTCTGCTCTTCCACAAGGAACGTTGCCTTGAGTGCCATGGACTACTATGGAATTGTGTGCCCGACCGAAAAAATTGTGACTGTGTGAGTCTAGAAGTACCATGTCATGCTTCCCTGCAAGTTTTACATTTAAGTCACCTGTTACTAACGGCACTGGTATTTTCTTAGCCTAATTAGTGCTATGTGAAAATATAGTCTGAACATACAATCAATCTAAATCATGCAGCCGTTAATGGGAAACTGTTTATAGAAGTGTTAGAAATGGTATTTCTGGTTGGCTAAGGCTTGCTCCAAAGCTAGACAGAAACCACCACTCTAGTCCGGGCAAGGGAGTTACACGCCAAGATAACCCCTGCTCACCCCCTTGGTAGCATGGCACGAGCAGTCAGGCTTATCCGGGAGGCAGTGTGTAAAGCATTTGCGCAACACCCACATAGCAGCGACACACTAGGCACACCACAAAAAGGCACTACACACAAGGTTATATATAAAAATAGCCTTTGTATTACCATAACACATTAGATCCTAATCACACAGATACACTGTGCCAACTGGCACTGGGCAGTATTTACAGGGGATTATATACACATGACAGGGCCACTATAGGGTCTTCACTATCTACTGGGGTCCAAGTACTGTCATTTTCTTCCTCCTCTTCAGACTCTTCAGGGCTCCCCTCAGACTCACCACCCTCCTGGCGTGAGGCCCAGGCCCTCTCTTCATCACTGCGCTCACGTTCCCATTCATGCTTCTGCTATTGGATTAGGTTGTCTCTAAGTTTAGACTGGGTGTCTGACTCATTCACTGCTATGTCTCTTTCTTCACAAAACTCTACCAACTCATACATACTATATCTAAACAGACCACAGAAGTTAAAAGCAGACTCCATCTTGGCAGAACGCTCAGAGACACGTGCAAGACAGGGGACCTAACTGTCTCAGCTGAAGCATGAGTACACAAACTAAAAATGACACTCTAGGAGAAACCATACATAAAACTCAAAAACAATAATCCGCAAACACGTGAATATCTAAATGCAGTTTGTAGTGCAACCAGTTGTTGCTGTGATATTGCGCAAATGCAAGTCCTATCCCACCGCTGCTACCAATGTTAGAAATGGGATTTCTGGTTGGCTAAGGCTTGCACCAAAGCAGGCAGAAACCATCACTCTAGTCAGGGCAAGGGAGTTACACGGCAAGATAACCCCTGCTCACCCCTTTGGTAGCATGGCACGAGCAGTCAGGCTTATCCCGGAGGCAATGTGTAAAGCTTTTGGGCAACCCCCACACAGCAGCGACACACTAGGCACACCACAAAAAGGAACTCCACACAAGGTTATATATAAAAATAGCCTTTGTATTACCATAAACACATTAGATCATAATCACACAGATACACTGTGCCAACTGGCACTGAGCAGTATTTGCAGGGGATTATATACAAATGACAGGGCCACGTGGGCCACTGTCAGAATCAGCACTTAGTAGAAATAGCACTTAGAATAACTGTAGCACAAAAAACAATTGTAGGACACAACCAGTAACCACTGGTAAAAGGTTGGTTCACACTATGCAATCCTAATCACTTTAGGCATAGATCACGCAGGAAAACATAAACTCACTAGCATAAACTATACTAGGTAAAACAACCTCCTAAGCATAAAAAACACAGTTAGAGGTATCACAGGCATAAAGGCATTGCACATTACGCATAAATCACATTTGGCATTAAGTAATCACCATCATAAACACAGTATACCATCACCCTGCGCAAGATCACCGTAGGTACTGACCCCAGGCCAACTGGCCTTACGTAGGGCTCAAACGCCCTTTTCTCAACCGTCAGGGCTACTGGCTAGGCAGCAAAAGAACAAGCCTAAACGTGGCAGCTGCCCACTAATTGCTGGGTAGCTGTGAAATCCCAAAGAACATGTCCCCTAAAAATAAAGAACCTAAACGGTGCAGCTGCCCACTACTTGCTGGACAGCTGTGAGGTAGGGAAAAATGCGGCAAGGGCTCTCAGTAGCCCTTTTAACAAATGGTGCCAAACGTTGGAGCCACAGGGCTCAGGAAAACAATCAGCCACCCTTTGGAGCCGAGGGCCCTAAAAATGAAGTATGTTCCTAGGAGCACTCTGGCTCCTGAAAACAACTGGGACCTCGTTGGAGCCCTCAGGCTCTAGGAATAATGGGGCAAGAAGGTGGCAAAGGATATGGGCCCTTTAAAATGTTGGGGCGGCCCACTGCCATCCAGGGCCGCCCTAAATGCAACCCGGTTACTGGGGGGGAGCGGCCCGCTGCTAGCAGCGACCGCTCTATAGACACTGTACACACTGCATGGGAGCGGTCAAGAAAATGGCCGCCAAGTCCCCCTGGGACTTCTAAAAACATTGTTGTCCCCAAAGCAGGGATTACGACCAGGGGGTGGGGGGGTGGCACCAGCAATGTGCCCCTTTGCACTCCCCACCCCTTCGCAACGAGCCCCACTCACCGGACTGTTGTGGAGACTCCCTCCCGGCGCTGCTCCTGGGGCATGTGCTGCTCGTGGTAGCCCTCCTCATGGGGGCTTCTCTTGAATGCCAGGCGGTGCTCTCTCAACTCCTGAGAGCCCTGGGCAGATCCACCGACTTTTTTTCTTGGCTGTCTTCCTCTCCTGGTCGCGCTGAGGCTGCCTGTGGTACTCCCTCTGCCCCGTCCACCCTCCTGGGACCGGGACTGCACAGGGACACCTGCGAGCCTGGGCACAGCTTCCTCCGTGCCGGGGGAAGCGTGCCGGGGGAAATAGAGCTCGCAAGGCTCCTCGCCTTGTCACTGCCGGCCTTCCTCTTTTGCGGGGCTTCCCTTGCTTCCTGGAAGCCCCGCCCATGGGTGACCTCTCTGGGCTTGCATTCCGGAGTAGGCTCCTGCTAAGAAACACACACTCAGACTGCGCACACACTTTAAACTGGACACAGTGTTAAAATGCACAGAAGCCAAAAACAACTAGTATCAGACCACAATCAAAAGCAAATAGTTTAGGGGTGAACCTGCCAAAAGGGCCAAGTCCAACAAGAAGTAAGGACTGAAAAGGTCCCAATCCCTTACTGGCCAGGAAATGAGGGTAGAATTTTTTGTTTCTGGTTTTTGCCCTTGATAGGGGGAAAACCCCATACCCCCAAATGTGAGCAAGGTGCAACAGGTTTGTGTCGGCAAGATTCGTATCATCTGTTTTTTCAGGAAAAAATTCCAATCATGCACTGCTTTGTTATGAGGTATTTATAGTAATATTAGCACTGTGTCCATAAGAGTGAGTGAAGGAAAAACAGCCAACACGTGTTTAGCCCCCTTATATGGCCATCCAGCCTGTGGCTTCCTCAGGGCGGGTAATAATTATTGGTAGTTCGACGCAAGCCTACTTACTAATCCTGACCCGGCATTATGCCCGTGACCTAAGAATCCCTAGGACCTTTAAATTTGCCTCTGACGTTGATTGACTTCCAACAATTATTACTTATTGCACAACCTACTGAATACTATGCATTCATATATATATATATATATATATATATATATATATATATATATATATATATATATATATATATATATATATCTATTCACTGAAAAAAACCATAAGTTTCACACCAGTTATAGTTAGGTGGAAATTTTACTCGCATAAAACCATTGAAATTCCCACGTTATAGTTAGTTGGACTCATTATAACTTGCGCGTGCAATGCACTGCTGATGACGTCACATATTACATCACTCATGACATGGTCAGTGACATCACTCATGACATCACTGATGACATCTCAAATGACATCACTGATGACAACATCCTTGTGACTAAGTGGCAGACCTCCTATCAGCATAAAATAACCTTTGACACACATTCAAAAATAGAAACTAACATTTTCTTAAAAAAGGAGAAACCAATACCAATTACAACAACTTATTAGGTAATTCCAACATCTACATACACATCCACTCATTCACCAACAGTTCTATATAGTCACTCATGCATGTACTTACTCATCATATGTACTCATACACCTATACATCCTGTTACACACTAATACTCATCCATATAGTTACTCACACACAAATTCACACATGCAAATAAACTATCAAAAAACCATTTACTTGATTATACTGCTATATACACACCACTACACATACTACTACAGAAACGGAAACATATTTACTCTCTTAAACAATCAATTATAAAAACACATACTCACTAACCCACCCATACACACAATCATCGACCCATACAGTCTTGCACACATGCTGTCTTCAAAATACATACAAATAGTGAGTCACTCATTCATGCATCTGTGCTCTAAGTAATATCCCCCACCGAACCATGCAGACACTGATACTGATACTCAAAAAAACAACTAATAACCCATATACACACTCATGTAGCTACTCACCAACCCATGCAGCCACTTATACACAAAGTGAGACACAGATACAGATATTTAAATATTTAAACATTACTCGCTAATATATGTATTCACTAAGATACATTTAATAAGTCAGTTAACTAATCAATTTTACACAAAAAAACATCCATTTAGACATTTATTTACCCATTTATTCTTCCATCAACCTTTAGATAAACATATATAAAAAATATTTATTTTTCAGAAAGATACACATTCACTGGATGATGTCATCAATGATGTCATTTGAGATGTCATCAGTGATGTCATGAGTGATGTCACTGACCATGTCATGAGTGATGTAATATGTGACGTCATCAGCAGAGCATTGCACGCACAAGTTATGGTGAGTCCAACTAACTATAACGTGGGAATTTCAATGGTTTTATGCGAGTAAACTTTCCACCTAACTATAACTGGTGTGAAACCTATGGTTTTTTCAGTGAATTTAATAGGTTTTTTAAATGCTAACTCCTAACTTTAACTGGTGTGAAACCTATGGTTTTTTCAGTGAATATATATATATATATATATATATATATATATATATATATATATATATATATATATATATATATATATATATATATATATATATATATATATATATATATAATTTCTGTGCCAAAATGAAACCCCTCACTTTGTTTCTTTTCAAATTAAATGTATTAAGTGTTACCACTTTATTCCAATCAAGATGACTTCAGGTGTGCCATACTTTTGTCATAAGTAAGACTGTTAGCGTTCTAGTTGTTCTTTAGAACACTCTGGGACATTCTGTCATTGGGCTATAGTTGGGCTACATCTGGCTGATATTTGGGCTACATTTGGGCTCTTTTGTCTCTGGTGGCCATCTTGGGAGACTGCATATCAGAATTTTTTTAATGAAATATAAGAGGATTTGAGAAGTCACTCAAAATGTGCCCTAATTTTGCTTTCTTCAGCACTAATCATAATTTCTATGGCAAAATGAACCCCCTCATTTTGTTCCTTTGCAAATTAAATGTTTTAAGTGTTAACACTTTATTCCAATCAAGATGACTTCAGGTGTGCCATACTTTTGTCATAAGTAAGACTGTTAGCGCTCTAGTTGTTCTTTAGAACACTCTGGGACATTCTGTCATTGGGCTATAGTTGGGCTACATCTGGCTGATATTTGGGCTACATTTGTTTTTTTTTTATCTCTGGTGGCCATCTTTGGGCTACATTGGGCTACATTGGGCTACATTTGGGCTCTAACATATATATAGCCCAATGTAGCCCAATATATATTTTTTCAAAGTTAATTTTCGTAAAAACCACTGGAGCATATATCTTGAGACATAGCAAAGGCACATCGGGGTACCAGTCCCTACAATTTTGCCAAGTTTGGTGGAAATCCATTCAGCCGTTCTGGCTAAAAGTGAGGTCGACCGCCCTATGGAAATTAACATGGGGAAAACACGTTTTGGGACCCCCCTTTTATCTCGGCCCCTGCTTGACGAATCTTCCCCAAACTTTCAAGGAAGGACCGGAGCTCCACGAGGAAAATTTGAAGAAATTTTCAGGCAGATTCGTAAACCGGCGCCAAGGTTATTCACAATAGAATTTTGAGATTTTGCATTGAAAAAAATCCTAACTATAACTACCTACTGGCGACCGCCAGTAGGTAATATATATATATATATATATATATATATATATATATATATATATATATATATATATTACCTACTGGCGGTCGCCAGTAGGTAGATATAGTTAGGATTTTTTCTCTATGGAACTTTTGAAAATTCTATGTCTAATAACTTTGGCGTTTGTGGACGGAATCGGCTGAAATTTTCAGGAAAATGGCACATTTTGTTTCTGAGCAGCCCCTGAAAATTTGGGGGGTGTTCCGTCAAGGGGGGGCCGAGAAAAAAGGGGGGTCCCAAAACACGTTTTTAACATTGAGTTTTCCATAGGGCGTTTGGCCTCACTTTTAGCTCGAACGGCTGAATGGATTTGCACGAAACTTGGCAAAATTGTAGGGACTGTTAGCCCGATGTGCCTTTGCTGGGTCTCAATATATGTGCTCCAGTGGATTTTGAGAAATTAACGTTCAAAAAAACAGATATATCTGTGACAGCGTCCCGGATAGCGCACCAGTTCGCGTACTTTTCGTGTAACGGAGCTTTGCGAAGCGAAGCTGATTGGCTCTCCGGTGTCTGTCAACATTCTAAACAGTCCGGAGCGGCCGCCATCTTGTCTCTCGGTAGGATCGAGAGACAAGAGGAGGAGAAAAACGAAGGGGGAATTTAATGAAAGGGGGCAAGGTAGACCCTTCTTGACCCCCTAGGAATGATGTTGGGGTTATTAAAGGGTCCCGTGGGGCAAATAAAAAAATATTGTTTTTTTGCGGTAGAAGCGCTTTCCGGTTCGCGAACCGGGTAGTGAACCGGGACGCGAAACGGGAATTCGCCATTTTGTGTTTCGATTTAATTAAATTACAAGATGGAGGAAAAACAATGTGAGAAATGGGTATAAGGGGGTCCGGGAGACGTATCCTGACCCCCTATGTTTTCTGAGGGTGGCTGAGGAGGCTCATATATGTTGATACTTGTCTTCCAGCGGCTGCGCGTGAGCGTTTTTTTTTTTTTGCTGCATGACGTCTGTTAACGTTCGATTCGAAGGAAATCAGGAAGTGTTGACCGCCATTTTGACACTGCGAGTAAATATATTGTTAAAAATAATTGTTTTAAATTAATCCGTATTGATAAACATTGTCTGCGCCATCTTGCTTTTTTTCAAATGCCACACTTTTGTCGTGCACGGCAGCCATTTTAGATGCCTTGACCAGACCCACTCTCTGCATGCCGCCGATCGTGACGTCTGTTAACGTTCGATTCGAAGGAAATCAGGAAGTGTTGACCGCCATTTTGACACTGCAAGTAAATATATTGTTAAAAATAATTGTTATAAATTAATTCGTATTGATAAACATTGTCTGCGCCATCTTACTTTTTTTCCAATGCCACACTTTTGTCGTGCACGGCAGCCATTTTAGATGCCTTGACCAGACCCACTCTCTGCACGCCGCCGATCCTCAGCATGGCTCCCCACCCTCGCAAGCATCTCCCCCACGCACTGGTCACCCCCGCTCTCTGTCTTATGCATGGGCCATAAACCTCCCCCCATATGCGCTGCTCTTCCCTGAGAATCACACCCTGTGCCCGCCCGACACCACCCTTTCACCCTATTCACTACCGCAACCTCTGACATTCCTCTTCCTCTGTGTCTGATTGTCCAGGCCGGTCCCAGGCTATCAGGTAGCCCTGCGGATGTAGTTTATGGCCTCAACTGTAAAGAATCACCCCTCTTCAAAGGAGTTACAGTAGATCAAGGCCCCCACCCGATGAGATCCGTCACACCACACGGCTTCCTACTATCTGATAACCATCCTGTATTGTGATTGGGGAGGGGATTCTCACTGTGAGGATGTGTGGGACCGAGTCTGAAGCGGAAGATTCCAGGGATGCCTTTTTGTACATCAAAGTCTTCACAATTATGTGTCACATTAAAAATATATAGCACTCCAACAAAGTAGTAGGATAATAACACTTTAATAACTTATAAATATATACAACGCAACAAAAACAGTAAACACGTTAAAATTTTTTTATTAAAACAGAAGCAACAATGGTCAGTAGCGGTCTGTTGTGCGAATAGTCCCAAGGCAGCACAACGTGCTTAGTTCTGGACGGCACCCAGGTGATGTCACCTGGGTGGCGCACTGGTTTTGATATCCTACAATGCTGCTACGAAAAACGGCGTGGGGCGCCCCGGGGGTGGGGGGAGGCGGCGTGAACGGGCCTCCCCAGGTGGAGGCTTGTCTGTTGTAGTGGGGCGCCCCTTTAGCGTTTCACTTGCCATTCAGCGGTTTTCCGCCCGCTTTTGCTGCACTGTGCCTCGTCAGTAGCGGTCTGTTGTGCGAATAGTCCCAAGGCAGCAGAACGCGCTGAGATCTGGACGGCACCCAGGTGATGTCCAGTAAGTTGCCGCACTGGTTTTGGTATCCTACAATGCAGCTCCGAAAAACGGCGTGGGGCGCCCCGGGGGGGGGGGCGGGCCGGTGGCGGCGTGAACGGGCCTCCCCAGGTGGAGGCTCGTCTGCTGTAGTGGGGCGCCCCTTTACCGTTTCAGTTGCCATTACGCCCGCTTTTGCTACACTGTGCCTCATCCGCCATTCAGCTGTTTACCGTCCGCTCTTGCCGCTACAGCGTCTCGCTCACCATG
Source organism: Lissotriton vulgaris (assembly GCF_964263255.1). NCBI lineage: Eukaryota > Metazoa > Chordata > Amphibia > Caudata > Salamandridae > Lissotriton > Lissotriton vulgaris. Next base: position 188,668,951 of record NC_141688.1, on the reverse strand, counting down.
TAGTTGAGTTGCGCCCACTCTTGCGGTGCAGCGATAGGCGGCTGCCACAGGACTCTTAAAATGGCGGCCGGCTCTTCGGATTTGGGCCTGGTCCACTAAAATGGCCCTGGGACACCTTGGAACTCGGACGCTTGTCTGCTAGGGCTTGGGCTCCATTCTCGAAAGCGTCCCCTCAGCCTTGAAGATTCTACAAAAGTCTTGGGGGCCCGACTCCCGCAGGCTTCCGGTGGGGAGCGGCTGCCATGATTGCTTGCGGAATGGCCACGACGGAGCTATGAGATGGTGGTGCTCTCATGCTGACGCCAGCTTCAGTCTGAAACATCCAGAAACACTGTAGACTATCAATTCGATGAGTTCCGGTGGAGCCCCAACGTGACCCGGTAGGGAAGAACTTGCCCTCCCCTTTTTTGAGTGATGGTTCTTGTTGCCTGTCCCCTCTGTTGTCATCTAACGGAACCTTTTTTGATTGCCGAGTGAGAAAAAAAAAGGTGGGTCTTTCATCGTTTGGGAAAAAATAAAATGTTTTAATCCAATGAAAAGTGTTATTTTTAGGTCATATGATCAAGCCTTCCATCATTAGGAAACCAAAAGTAAAATGAACCAATGAAAAGTTTTATAAACAAGTCACATGACCTGTTATGCGGCTTTGGGTTATAAAAAGCATACAAAACCCGTTGGCCCATGAGGCGGCGTCAGTAGCGGACCGATGTGCGAATAGGCCGAAGGCAGCACAACGCGCCGAGATCCGGATGGCACCGAGGTGGTGTTCAGCAAGTTGCACTGGTGTGGCCATCCTACAATGCTGCGCCGAAAGACGGCGTGGGGTGCCGGGGGGAGGCGGCGCGAACGGCCTTCTTCCGCCTCCCCAGGTGGAGGCACCTCATGTGCAGTGCGGCGCCCCTTAGCGTTTCACACGCCGTCCAGCCGAGTTGCGCCCGCACTTGCTGCTACAGTAGGCCGAAGGCAGCACAACGCGCCGAGATCCGGATGGCACCGAGGTGGTGTCCAGCAAGTTGCCGCACTGGTGTGGCCATCCTACAATGCTGCGCCGAAAGACGGCGTGTCCAGCTGAGTTGCGGTCACTCTTGCGGTACAGTGACTCGAACGCGCCAAGATCCGGATGGCACCGAGGTGGTGTCCAGCAAGTTGCCGCACTGGTATGGCCATCCTACAATGCTGCGCCGAAAGACGGTGTGTCCAGCTGAGTTGCGGTCACTCTTGCTGCTACAGTACGCCGAAGGCAGCACAATGTGACGAGATCCGGATGGCACCGAGGTGGTGTCCAGCAAGTTGCCGCACTGGTGTGGCCATCCTACAATGCTGCGCCGAAAGACGGCGTGTCCAGCTGAGTTTCTCCCGCTCTTGCGGTACAGTGACTCAAACGCGCTGAGATCCGGATGGCACCGAGGTGGTGTCCACCAAGTTTCACTGGTGTGGCCATCCTACAATGCTGCGCCGAAAGACAGCGTGGGGTGCCCGGGGGTGGGGGGGACGGAAGGCAGCGCAAACGGGCCTCTCCCTCTTCCCCAGGTGGAGGCACCTCATCTGCAGTGGGGTGCCTCTTAGCGTTTCACTCGCCTTTCAGCTGAGTTCCGCCCGCTTTTGCGGTACAGTGACTCACCCGCCATCTAGCTGAATTGCGGCTATTCTTGTGGTGCAGCGATAGCCGGCTGCAACAAGACTCTCAAAATGGAGGCCAGCTCTTTGGATTTGGGCCTGGTCCACTAAAATGGCTCTGGGACACCTTGGAACTCGAACGCTTGCCTTCTAGGGTATGGGCCCCATTCACGAAAGCGTCCCCTCTTTTGACTGATTGTTCTTGTTGCCTATTTCTTCTGTTCTCATTTTTGGACTGCCGAAAATGGTTCTGGTCCGACCGCTGGTTGGTGGAGACAGTTTGACTATATCCTGGACCTGCCCGGCCGCGCCCAAAATGGCGCCGGTATAAATGGGACTCGTAACTCCTTGTTGTGTACTGGCTGGCCCAACCTTGATATCACGAGATACATATGCAGTTTTGAAGCACATGGCGGGCAGGGACGAGAATTGATTGAACATTTTGACATCCCTATTGATATTAAGTTCTGATGTATTATTGATTACTGTACTATTGAAAGTTCGAATTAACGTCACCCATGGTACTTGCCCGCAAATGTATATCTAGAGAATTTTATTGTAACTGGCCCTATCGTACTTTAATTATAAAATGTACGATTCCGCAAATGTTAGAAACCTTAGTTTTTGCAATCTCCCGTTACGTTCTTCTACAGTGTAAATGTGCCCTCATCATATACGATTCCAGTTTGCTCCGTGACCGGCCCACTAGTTATAGGCCTGTATTTGTATACTGACATTTTCACAATAAAGGTTTTTTAAAAAAAACATGATAGTAGTACCTACATTGGTAAAGTTTTGAATAATAGTCACTGTTTTCGAATCAGTAAAAGGCTAGTGAAATAAAGCAGTCCAATTACATGACTGTTAAAAGGTATAATACGCAGGAACGCAGTAAAGATAAATGGTGAAGGGCTGTTGTGTTTTCTACTCCTGCAACATAAAGTGATCAATAAGAATCTGATATTCATGCCTATCAGCGACTAAGACAGCAGGCCGAGCCTCTTTTGCTCAACGGCTCCCTCATGGGACGAAGAAACGCCCTTTTTCTCGAAAAAGGAATATTTTACTTGCAGGACAGTTGTAAATTTCACGGGAAAATACATTAGCCTGGAACATTGTTAGTGATAAACTGTAAATGCATCTGGGTCCTTTGCTTTACAAGTCAGAGTGAGAAAAAGAAAGGTGGGGCTTTCATCATTTGGGAAAAAAAAAATGTTTGAAAGCAATGAAAAGCGTTATTTTTAGGTCATATGACCAAGCCTTTCATCATTAGAATAACAAAAGTAAAATGAACCAATGAAAAGTTTTATTAACAAGTCACATGACCTGTTATGCTTACGTTACGCGCTGCGCGCCGCGCTCTGGATCGTTTCCGGGAAGCTGCGCCTTGCGCACCGGAGCACTTCCGGGTGCGCTAACGCGGCGCGTCATATGACGCATTACGCAACAACGCAGGTCCAGAATATAGTCAAAATGTCTCCACCAACCAGCGGTCGGAATACAACCCCTTTCAGCAGTCCAAAAAGTTCTGTTAAATGACAAGAGAAGGGACAGGCAACAAGAACAATCAGTCAAAGAGGGGAGGGCAAGTTCTTCTCTACCGGGTCACGTTGGGGCTCCACCGGAACTGATCGAATTGGTAGTCTACAGTGTTTCTGGATATTTCAGATTGAAGCTGGCGTCAGCATGAGAGCACCCAATTCTAAAACAGTAAATGCTTGGATAACAATCAATCAAATGTAGAGGGAAGCAGGCACGACGGGTTACAACGGGGGCAAAGGCTTACGTTACCTACCCTTCACTATCTGCAAAGAGAGAATACTCCTAAAAGAAAAGAGGAGGGGGGGGAGGGGGGGGGGGGGCAGCGTTCAAAGCACATCAGCGTGCATAAATACGAAAATGTTTTTACCTACCACGTACTTGACATTTTACAGCTTTTGATATTTGCTATTAAAAAACCATTGAAATTCACTGAAAAAACCATAGGTTATAGACCATATATAGTTAGGGATTCGCATTTACAAAACCTTAATTTACTCGCACAAAACCATAGAAATTCGCATATATAGTTAGTTGCAATAACTATATATCGCGCACCGCAATCCACTGCTGATGATGTCACATATTACATCATTCATGACATGGTCAGTGACATCACTGATGACATCACTGATGACATCTCAAATGACATCACTGATGACATCTCAAATGACATCACTGATGACATCACTGATGATATTTCATTTGACATTACTGATCACATCACTGATGATATCATTTATGTGATAATACAATGAACCTCTTCAGACTCTAATATAACCTTAGATACAATCAGTGTAAACAGACACTTACAGACTGTCACTCATCCATGGAGTTACTCACACACCCAGTCAGTCATGCCAAGAATCAATCACACCTCCATTTTCAACTATACAGTTATACACACATTACTAATTCAAACATATTCTAACACATATTTAATTTCCTATACGATCCCTAATACAAGTTCACAATGATCCATACAGCCACTCACACATTCACTGGCTCTTATGCACGGTTATATATGTCAACTCTCACATGCACTGTGTTTTACATATGTACTTACTTTGACATGTTGCACTGAGATATCCATTCACTCACCAATACACTCATGCACACAGTCAACCGCCCATGCAGCTGTTTCCACATGCACTTTTGAACCCATACATCTAGTGAATCAACTGCTCACACATCTATGCACAGAGTCATACACCTCCCAGCCACTCATACACATACTCAGTCTCCCATACAAATACTTGGGCAACCAATGAATATCCCATATAGTTACTCGTATAGCTACTGATTAACACATTCAGCAGTTTACAGAACAACAGACATAATGATGCACAAATTAAGACAGTTTAGTCACTAACCCATGCACTCAGTGAGACACATCTAATCACTCACTCATACAGTCAGTCATGCACCTACTAAATCCTTCATCCAGACACTTATACATCCACTCATTCTTCAATATGTAAGACATATTTTAACTTTACAGAAACATACAGTCACTGGATGTTGTGATCAGTGATGTCATCAGTGATGTCACTGACCATATCATGAATGATGTAATATGTGACATCATCAGCAGTGGATTGCGGGTGCGCGATATATAGTTATTGCAACTAACTATATATGCGAATTTCTATGGTTTTGTGCAAGTAAATTAAGGTTTTGTAAATGCGAATCCCTAACTATATATGGTCTATAACCTATGGTTTTTTCAGTGAATATATATATATATATATATATATATATATATATATATATATATATATATATATATATATATATATATATATATATATATATATATATATATATATATATATATATATATATGTATTGCATGTGACTTTGGGGCGGGACTACTCACCTTCCAATGAGGGTGGTTCAGGACACTTCAAAACGTGGGTGGCGTTTTTACGTGGTTAACAGCGGCAACCGAAGAAGGCTACAATGCCGAAATGCATCTTGCCATGCTGTGCTTTATTAAACGGCTCCTGAAGTTCCCCTGTGTGGCCTCTTCTCCTTTCCTACAAGAGGGGCGTCTGCTTTGTTCATTCAATTCACGCACTAGCCAGTGGTGCATTGGAGGCTCCGTTTCAACAAGAGGCAGGAGGGATGCTGGCATCAGCTGTTCAAGCTCGTCTGTTTCTCCGTTTTGGAACTTCTCCTGCCCGCCCCTGTTGCAAGGTCAGTCAAGGTGTCACTGCCAGCGGCAGCTCGTAACACGACGAGGAGTCAAGATCACTGGATTTTTGTCTCAAGACCCGACTGCACTGCACAGTGGTTTGAACTGTTAAGGGGACCTGAGGGAGTTTGTTGGACTTATTTTTCAGCGCGAAAACTCCACTTTTCATTTCTACGCTTTTGACCCTGCATTTTGTTCCTTCCCCGAGTTTGACTTCCCAGGTGTGATGGTTTCTGGGAGTTGATGTCTCATCAGCGCCACTATGGATGAATTTGCATGTGACTTTGGGGCGGGACTACTCACCTTCCAATGAGGGTGGTTCAGGACACTTCAAAACGTGGGTGGCGTTTTTACGTGGTTAACAGCGGCAACCGAAGAAGGCTACAATGCCGAAATGCATCTTGCCATGCTGTGCTTTATTAAACGGCTCCTGAAGTTCCCCTGTGTGGCCTCTTCTCCTTTCCTACAAGAGGGGCGTCTGCTTTGTTCATTCAATTCACACACTAGCCAGTGGTGCATTGGAGGCTCCGTTTCAACAAGAGGCAGGAGGGATGCTGGCATCAGCTGTTCAAGCTCGTCTGTTTCTCCGTTTTGGAACTTCTCCTGCCCGCCCCTGTTGCAAGGTCAGTCAAGGTGTCACTGCCAGCGGCAGCTCGTAACACGACGAGGAGTCAAGATCACTGGATTTTTGTCTCAAGACCCGACTGCACTGCACAGTGGTTTGAACTGTTAAGGGGACCTGAGGGAGTTTGTTGGACTTATTTTTCAGCGCGAAAACTCCACTTTTCATTTCTACGCTTTTGACCCTGCATTTTGTTCCTTCCCCGAGTTTGACTTCCCAGGTGTGATGGTTTCTGGGAGTTGATGTCTCATCAGCGCCACTATGGATGAATTTGCATGTGACTTTGGGGCGGGACTACTCACCTTCCAATGAGGGTGGTTCAGGACACTTCAAAACGTGGGTGGCGTTTTTACGTGGTTAACAGCGGCAACCGAAGAAGGCTACAATGCCGAAATGCATCTTGCCATGCTGTGCTTTATTAAACGGCTCCTGAAGTTCCCCTGTGTGGCCTCTTCTCCTTTCCTACAAGAGGGGCGTCTGCTTTGTTCATTCAATTCACACACTAGCCAGTGGTGCATTGGAGGCTCCGTTTCAACAAGAGGCAGGAGGGATGCTGGCATCAGCTGTTCAAGCTCGTCTGTTTCTCCGTTTTGGAACTTCTCCTGCCCGCCCCTGTTGCAAGGTCAGTCAAGGTGTCACTGCCAGCGGCAGCTCGTAACACGACGAGGAGTCAAGATCACTGGATTTTTGTCTCAAGACCCGACTGCACTGCACAGTGGTTTGAACTGTTAAGGGGACCTGAGGGAGTTTGTTGGACTTATTTTTCAGCGCGAAAACTCCACTTTTCATTTCTACGCTTTTGACCCTGCATTTTGTTCCTTCCCCGAGTTTGACTTCCCAGGTGTGATGGTTTCTGGGAGTTGATGTCTCATCAGCGCCACTATGGATGAATTTGCATGTGACTTTGGGGCGGGACTACTCACCTTCCAATGAGGGTGGTTCAGGACACTTCAAAACGTGGGTGGCGTTTTTACGTGGTTAACAGCGGCAACCGAAGAAGGCTACAATGCCGAAATGCATCTTGCCATGCTGTGCTTTATTAAACGGCTCCTGAAGTTCCCCTGTGTGGCCTCTTCTCCTTTCCTACAAGAGGGGCGTCTGCTTTGTTCATATATATATATATATATATATATATATATATATATATATATATATATATACACACACACCTAACAGTTCATGTTTCTACCGAGTTCTGAAACCAATAATCACAATGCCCCCCATCTATACTGAAACAAACAGATGATGGGCAGAATGCTGAATTAATCAAACATTCACCCCCTGTCACAGATCTAGGTTATATCATTGTTTTTTGCACACCATGCCATTTCAGTTAAGACCCAGCCATATGCAAATCAGTCTTGACTCTGTTCTCCATGGGAACAATCCAGCTCCAACTGCTAGGCCATGTGTTCCCTAGAGCAGAAACAAACGTCCTTGGATCGGTTTCAGGGTAACACCCCTCATCAGCCAGGCTTGCTTGAATCTGTTGGCATAGCGAGCATAGGATCCACGTCTGGGCATACCCTGCCAACTTAGGGCAACACATGCAAAAAGAACAGATGATGGAGAGTGTGTTTGCTTTTTCTCCCTAAGTTGGCAGGGTATGCCCAAACGTGGATCCTTTGCTCACTTTGCCACTGGTTTCAAGCTAACTTGGCTGATCAGTGGTGTTACCCTGAAACCAGTCCCAGGATACTTGCTTGGCAGTTCAGTCTGGACTGTTCCCATAAGGAACAGGGTCAAGACTGATTTGCATATGCCTGGGTCTGAACTGGAGTGGTGAAGTGAGCTAAAGACTGATGTTGGATTCAACTCAGATCTGTGACTGGTGATGAGTGTCTGAAAAGTTTCAGCGCTCTGTCCATCATCTTCTTGTGTTTTCTTTTTTTGCACCACCTCTACTAGGCATATATAATGTTATAGTAAAACAGCATAACACCTTTAAAACTACTATTGGTGGTATCATCTTAAAATGACATTGAATTGGGCATGTAACAACTAACTGTTATCTCAATGATTGTCAATAAAGCATTGTAATACATTTAAATAACTTTCATTCAAAAGGGTAAAGATTCTCTATTAACGTTGTGATTGTCAATGAAGCATTCTTATGATCTCATTAAAACTTAGAATGAAACATAGCACACTTTGTTATTGTCAATAAAGTACTACTATTTCAAACAAAATGTCTGCATAAATCTTGTTGCATTTTTACCAGGCTGCAAGTACAGTCTTAAGACCGATCAACTGACCAACCACCCCTACACTCCAGCATCTCTGAGCAAAAACTCACGCTAGAGTAGTGCTTGAAATAATGGAAAGCCTCTCTGTGGGTCATCAGCTTGACCCCCTGAGAGACATAAGGCAACACAAAGCAAACCTTTGGGCTCATAGAGGGGACTGCCATACTGCTGGCAGGTCCACAGATATTTGTCTTAATCTTGCTGGCTCCCCTGCCCTCTGGGGCAACGTAAATATGCAAACTTCCTTGTAAATTAAGACAATATTTGCACTTTTTAGACGTTGCGCTATTTTACTCTCGTTTTTTCTCTATCTTCCACTGCATATGAATTTGCTAGAGACCCTCGAAATGTACCGCACGCTACAGTTCACACCATATTACATTTTGTAATATTTGTTTTTTTCAGCTGTAAAAACCAGTGATTCCCTTTTGTCAGCAAGAACAAAATGGAAACAGTTTATTGCTGGAGCACAGTAGAACTGATCGTTAGAAAAAAGAAATCATATTTTTTGAATTAGCGTTTATGACTCAATTTCCATACAATAAAAAAGAAACTTTTCCACCAACGTTTTAGAAATGTTTAGATAAGATTATTCATGTTTTTAATTAAAAAAAAATTCTGATACATTAACCTAGCGTTTTGAAGTATTCCTTCCAGGGATTTTGCATCTTCAACCATTAAATACGTTTTGCAGCCTTTAGTCCAAAAATAGCTTTAGAAATTGAGATAAACTGCAAACTGCAGTAAAAGGAAGATATTCCGTATTTTCCAGTAGGATCATTTGATTTCGAGTCCACCCTTGAGGTTTACATAGTGATTTGCAGACTCGAATAGGAAAAGTACCAATTTTTCAATATACATCTACTGTAGTTGCCAACTAAATGTCAGCTGAAAAGGAAATAAGACATTATATTGTGCTTCCGCCTATGACTGGGAAGGAAAGCCACTCATCCCTCGGATTCGCTGGCACGGACTTTTTCACAAAATGTATTAACGAATTATGAAACAAATAAAACAGAACATTCATGCTGGTGGCTCGTGAGGGGTCGACTGCTTTAGGGCAAATGGTGCCCATTGATATGCCTGGCAATGCATTATGTCTGGATGGCGGAACCTCATTCGTGCAGAGCTAGAATGGGAAGCTGTAAGAGGCCTCCAGATGCCTCTCTCATCCCTGCCACACCTTGTCAGTGAGCTGCCTCGGGTGCCTTCGAGGGGCAGGCATTTGTTTACAAATTGGGGGGAGGGAGGCAGTAAAAAGAGGCTGCACAGAAGATGTTCTGCAAAAGTCAGCTAAAAAAATACTTTTTTTACCCTTCGGCGATTTTGCTTAACTCCTTGCGTGTTCATGACGAGCTCAGCTCGTCACGAGGCACGGTGGCCGTGTGCTGATGATGAGCTGGGCGCATCATGACACGCACGGCGCTCACATGCGGGGAAAATTCCCCCGCTGGGCTGAGCGTTCTGAAAAACGGGCGTGGTCATGATGAGCTCAGCTCGTCATGGAAAGGGGCGACCACTCGGTCCCCCCGCACGTATGGCAGAGTACCACGATCCCCCCGGGAAGCCATCTTGGGCGGGAGGCGTGTCCCGGCTGGTATGCCCGAAGCGGCGTAGCCGGGGCGCGCTTTTTCCCGCCCTAGAGTGGGCTGGCCTAGACACTAACGCGGCTGGCCACGCCCTCGGGGCAGGCAGGGGCGGGTTTACGCCCGCCCTGAAGACGGATAAAAGGGGACGCAAGACCGGAAGGCATCCTCTTGTTCCTGTGCTCTGAAGCTGCACCTCCTCGCTGCACGTGAGCTCGAGACGGAACGAAGAGCCAATTTTGAGCGTTGTAATCCTTCTTTTTGTCTTGCAGATACTCTGTCGGAGAAATGCCCAAGAAAGGCGGAAAGAGAATGACGACTGAACAGATGCTTCGGGTCCTCATGAAGGAGATGACCGAGCTGAAGAAGCGGGTGGCGGAAAGAGAGGGGGAAGGGGGGCCGGAACGTCCGTCGGCTGGAGCAGCCCCAGGAGGGAGAGCCAAGAGGCCAAGAAGGGGGCCAGCTGGGGGAGACGTCCCGGTTCCCTGTACCCCGCTTGAAGCGCCAACCCCAGTACCCGTGGAGGGGAATCCGATTCCCGTGGTGGTCACCCCAGTGTCCAATGAGGATATGCCGCCCGAGCTGGCAGCACAACTTGCAGCGTGGTTGGGCGAAGGTAGTGAGGGCGCCACGGCTGTCGACGCGCAGGCGCTGATGAAGCAACTGCGTGAGAAACGGGAGGCAGCCAAGGTGTCCGCGCCGGCTGCAGTAATTGACAAGCCACAAGGGACGATTGCGACCGCAGAGGCAGCGTCCGGTGCAGGTAAGCGGCCATTGCCGATTGCGAGGGATGAGTCAGCACCCTCTCGTAGAGAAAGGTTGGGTCAACATGTGCCTTTGGCAATTAAAGAGAAGATTTGGGCGGGGGAATATGTGAACATCTTCTCGTTGCTTGTTGACCATTATGAGGTGGAGCATGTTAAGGGCCAGAAAGACCTCATGCATCCGAGTGTTTGGCGCGCAAAAATGGCCGCCTTTAAAGTGAATGAAAATATTGGCAATTGGGGCAATGCATGGGGAATCTTTACGTCGATCTTAGGGGAACGTAGGCCCGAGTTGCTTGCCGAGTTGCCGACCTATCAGTCGCGAATCATGGGGTACTCGACATCATACCAGGGTAACCATTGGTTTTGCTACGATAATCTTTTTAGAAAGGCGAAAGAGCATAATAAAAGCTTAACCTGGGATTGTTACGATTCTTTGACATGGGATAAAATGAAGGAGACAGGAATGTTGAAAATGCCATTGGTAGGAAGTAATGTTGGCGAATCCTCCCGCCAATATGGGGGGACGCCCTTTCGTTCAGGTACGGGTACCGACGATTACTCGAGGCCTGCCGGCAATACAGGAAAAAAGGGGTTATGCTTTAATTTCAACAGAGGTAAATGTACTAGGCCCCAGGGATCGTGTAAATTTAAACATGAATGTAGTGGGTGCGGGTCGCCCCATCCTGAGTCCACGTGCAGAGCCAAAACGGGTGATAACGGGGGAGAGGAGGCGCCAAACAGGTCTAACATAGTCCGAGGGGCGCCTTTACCTACCCCGATTGATACCTTGGCGATGATTCCCTGGCTCAGTGAATACCCGGATCGTACTTCTGCTGGGGTGCTGCGGAACGGATTTTCGTATGGTTTCCGCATCCCGGTAGGGGACTTTCAGGGTGTGGAGAAGTGTAAAAATCAACTGTCGGTCCTGCAGCATACGACCGTGGTACAAGATAAGATCCGGAAAGAGGTTACTCGAGGTCGGGTCGCCGGCCCGTTTAGTGTACCCCCGGTGCAGGATTTTGTTTGTTCTCCTTTAGGGGTGGTCCCCAAGAAGGACCCGGGTGAGTTCCGATTGATTCACAATTTATCAGCTCCACGTGGTTTTTCTGTAAACGATGCAATAGATCCGGAAGTATGTTCGGTGCGGTACGCATCCTTCGATGAGGCCGTAGCCATTTTGAATCGCCTGGGGCCCGGGGCGCTGATGGCGAAGTCAGATATCGAATCAGCGTTCCGATTGCTCCCGGTACACCCAGACGACCAGCGTCTCCTGGGTTTCATGTTTCAGGGTTATTATTACATGGATAGGTGTATGCCGATGGGGTGCTCTATATCTTGTGCCTATTTCGAGAAATTCAGTAGTTTTCTACAATGGGTCTTCACAAAGAAGACGGGTTTCCAACATGTAATGCATTACCTTGATGATTTTCTGTTCCTTGGGGCAGCCGGGGATCTTGAATGTGGCCGGGCCTTGGCCGAATTTTGCATGTTAATGAAGCAGTTTGGTGTGCCATTGGCACCAGGTAAGACGGTGGGTCCTGCGACTTGCCTTGAGTTTCTGGGGATCGAGTTAGACTCCAGTGAGGGTTGTTTTCGTTTGCCAGCTGACAAAGTGTTGAAGTTCAGGGCAGCCCTGCGAGTGTGTATAAATGGATCTAAAGTTACGCTGCATCAGTTACAGCAGTTGGTGGGACAGTTAAATTTTGCCCTGAGGGTTATACCAATGGCCCGCCCCTTCTCCCGTTCAATTGCCCAAGCTATGGTCGGCTTAAAGGAGGGCCATCATCGCACGAGATTATCGGCTGAGGTCCGCCAGGACATGCGCATTTGGCTGGCATTCCTGGCGGACTTTAATGGTCGAGTCGTCTGGAACAAACCAGCCGTGTCCTCGGAAGAGCTGGGGCTATGGACAGATTCAGCAGGTAGCATAGGTTTTGGTGCCATCTTCGGCACAAAATGGTCGGCACAAAGGTGGCCGACATGGTGGCATGACAATGGTCTGACAAGTAATATTGCTTTCCTTGAACTTTTCCCCATTTTGGTGGCCCTGAGAACCTGGCCAGAAGGGTTCAAAGATCACTCTGTGATATTTTGGTCTGACAATATGACCGTGGTCGAGTGCATCAATAGCCAGGCTGCACGATGTAAACTGATTTTAAGACTGCTCAAAGAAATTGTGTTACTGTGTATGCAACTGAATGTGCTATTCAGAGCAAAACATGTCCCGGGGGTAATGAATCAGGCGGCTGATGCACTGTCTCGTTTTCATATGCAGGCTTTCTCGGGTTTCCTTCCCACAGCGGACCCAGAGCCGGCACCCTTTCCCGAAGCTCTCTGGTCTCTCGGTGCCCCGAACTTCGTCACCTCGTGGGAGAGAGTCTAGCACCAAGGACGAGGAAGGCATATGAAGGGGCGTTTCGGTCCTACTTAGCCTTTTTGGGGACCGATAGAGAGGGGCTTTGGGGCCACGAGGAATGGGTAGTGAATTTTCTGATGTCCCTACGTAGGGCTGGGAAATCAGTGGCTACGGCCCAGAGGCATCGTGCCGCCATTTCCTTTGTTGCCAGGGCTCATGGTATCCAGGACCCGACAGCGTCTTTCGTGGTACAGAAAGCGCTGCGTGGGTGGCAACGCCTTGAGGGTCGCAGAGTAGATGAGAGGCGCCCGATAGGTTTGGATAGGTTGGCCCAGTTGTTGGCCACACTCCCTTCCATATGTTCATCCCAGTTCGAGACAGTGTTGTTCCGAGCCGCGTTTACGCTGGCATTTCATGGGGCGATGCGGGTAAGTGAACTAGTGGCAAGGAACAAACAGGATGTGACAGGGGGTTTGTGCCAGGAACACGTTCAGATCAGAGGAGAGACGATGACTGTCTCCTTTGTCAGGTCCAAGACCGATCAGGGTGGGATGGGTGACTGCATAATCATACGCAGGATTCCCGGGTCCTCCATGTGTCCGGTAAAGTGTTTAGATGACTACCTGGCACGAAGGGTGGCATCATGGGGGGGGACCTTGTTGAGACACGCGGACGCCACCCCACTGACGAAATTTCAGTTTCAGCGGGTGCTTGCGATGTCAATTGCCGCTGCGGGCTTGAACCCGGGCGAGTTTGGGACCCATTCCTTTCAGATAGGGGCTGCTACGGAAGCTACAGCTAGGGGTCTTAATGTTGAACAAGTAAAACGAGTGGGGCGTTGGTCCTCCAATTGTTATAAGAGGTATGTGCGGTTGCACATGTTGTGAAGATGTAATGATGTACTCACGCCTCTTGTTTTTGTTTGATTTTCAGTTGCGCAAGCCTACGAGGCGGGGCGGACTATGCAGTCGACCCAACACCGGGCCAGCGGTCAGACATCACCGGCTGTGAAAAAGGAGGTGTGGGTCGTGGGCCACTCATACGTGAGGCGTGCCGCGGACGTATTCAAAGCAGGTGACATGATTCACGTAGCTGGGGAATACGGGTACAGGGTGTCCTTCTACGGAAGAGGCGGCCTCTGTATTGACCAGTTTCAAACATTTTTCGAGGGTTTGTTAGGGCGGACGAGGTCACCGCCGTCTATAGTCATAGTACATCTAGGGGGCAATGATTTAGTCACCACCGGTAGACGACTTCTCCTGGAAGCAATGCTTTCCACTGTAAGTTGGTTGGCAAGGAGAGTTCCGGGGTGCATAATTGCGTGGTCCCATATGATCCCACGAAAGGTATGGCGAGGGGCTATTTCTATTCCTGCTTTGAATCATTCTGTTAGAAAGCTTAATAACAAAGTGAGTAGGTTGTTCCGTTCCAGGACATTGCATTCTATTTCGCATGGCTGTATTAATGATGACAGTATGTATTTGGGGGATGGTGTGCATTTGTCTCGGGTGGGGAATGAGTTACTCATAGGAGACTTCTTAGCATGGTTAAAAACGTTAAAACATGACCTTTAGGTAGGAGCTTTGTGGGGGGTCCGGATAGCCGGTCAACTATCCGGCCTGTGGCGGTAAGGTCATGATCGGTGAGCACTAATTGGAAGATCCCTATGAGTGGGCGTCACCCAACACGGATGGGAGCGCTCGGGAGAGGTGGCCATTGGCCCCTCAACGGGGAGGCGGTCCCTTCTAAGGATGGGTCGCCGAAAGAAAAGGAAAGGCGGTCAAGGCCCCTTCCTGTGTAGGAGGGGTTACAGCCCCCTCCTGGGGAATTTCCCGGGGCCAGTGACGTCTGCGACGGCAGATGTGGTAAGTTGTGCGGGGTTTTTGGGGGGGGGTCTACGCTACCTTCTAGATACCTCACACGAGTCCTCGAACGACCTTTAAGTGGCGTCGAGTTTTATTGGTGCCCCCGTCAAGTCAAAGGGAAATTGGTAGTTGCACTTGAGGTACGCCTCAGTGCTGTCGCCCCTCACAAGTGGGGGGGGTATTTCTGGTTAGGGATCTTGACACCGGTTACGACCTTGCCGTTGGCCCTTAAACGTTAGGATGTACAATTTCATAATTTCAAGTAAAGGTGTGTAGGATGTTAGTTCGGCTAGGAGAACCTCTGTATTAGAGAATCTGTTAAGGTTAGCCAAACATCGCAATGTGGTAATGAAATTGTACATAATAAAATGTTGATTTAATGTTTTCATTTTGTTTTAATAAATACGGCCGGGAGGGTTACTCCCTCCCTCTTCCAAAAACTTCAAGAACTGTTTCCGGTTTCCCTCCTTTGGGGATTGTGTTGAGAGGGGGTGGCGGGTATCTCAGCCATATCAGCACAGCGCCACTGTACAGCGTGACGAGCCGAGCTCGTCACAAGCACCGTGCCGCTGCACGCGCACCCCTCCACCCAGCGCCGCGGGGGAATTAGCCCCGCGGTAAAGGTGTTAATGTCAATGTGAAAACTTACTGTGAAGTCATCTAGAACCAACAGGAAGCCAACCACAGACTTTAATGCAGGCAGTCCCTGAGGCAATCACCTGAAACAGTTGATGGCCGCCTGGCCTTATAACTGTAACCACACTATCACCCGCCAGTCACCTGGCGCTGAGCAGGTGTAGGTGCCTATCTCTGCCTATGGTGGTAGGTTGCTTAATTGAAAAACCAAGGCTTCAGCTTCTTGCATAATTCAAGAAGAGAGAAGTAGGCTATAATGCGGAGTGGTCCTTTCCACGCGGTGGAAGCGTATTTACCATCTTTGTATGTGCGCCTTTCCTTGGCACATATTAAAGAGCAAGCATTTGTTGCAATTTCTGTTCCTGTTACCTGTTGAACATGTATTGTTTTATTTCTGTACTTTCCATTGTTTCTCTGCTTACACTGTACATTGTATATTTAGTGTTGTTTATTGTGTAACCCTGTAAGCACTCTTTGTGTATTGTATATTTGTATTGCTCTGTAACAGTTTTTTATGTAAAAAGAAGTTTCTGCATTAATAATTCTTTTGTAATCAATTATGCCAAGTAACTTTTCATGATTTTTAGTATTTTTTTCAAGTATATTGTCTTTTAATTTCACTGTGTTTCATTTATATCAAACTTTAACTTGAACCACTGTAGATGTTATAATAAGTATATATGCAGGAATGACCATGTGTGTGGTGTCTGTGGTTGGGTAAAGCAACCGGTAATCTCATGTATGTGTGCATGATTGTGACTCTTGAGTGATATGGTAGTGAGTGGGCATGCATGTACCGAGGGGCGTGAGTGTTTGGCTACACAAGAGTGAGTTGATTTTTTGAAGTATTTCCTCTTTGTGGTACAGCATATGCGTACTGCGTTTCTCCAGTTGCTATGGCAATGAAGTTCAAAACCTCTAAGTGTGATTCAGGCTTAATAAATAAGTGCCTCTTTGGATGCACTCAACCTTTCTGTTATAGAAAGTTATTTCATAACTTTCCCTAGAGCTTATAAAATGAATACTTTAGCATACAAGCAAACTACTTTCTAGGGCTAATTGCTTGAACATGTACCCATCTGACCCTGCTGAACTTTCTATACTTAGTGGTTCTATTAATAAGAAAATAAAAATCTCCCTTACTTCTCAGAACAAAAGGTGCGCTCCTTGCAGTAAGTTAAATAATGAGCTTATTATTGGGTATTATTTAATAAAAACTGCATATATGCTGAACTAATATATCTCTATTAAAAGCAGCAATTTTCCTATCCTATTAGTTTTACGAAGGCCGTCTGACTCACAGGCACAGAACTCCTTATACCATTACTGAGTGCGCCTCTACTGGGTCAATGGAATTATGCTACAAATCAGGACCGCATTATGCGGCAGGATTATCACATTTTGTGATAGCATTAGTTCATTATTTTGTCCCTTCTACACGTTAACATTATCTGGGAAATATTTAATTTAATTAGTACCGGCTTACCACCCAAATACAGACATAAGCAACTAAAATGTCACCGTCAGTCCTTGCGAAGGGCCTTCAACTGCATGGCAAAACACCTGCAGTCGAGTTTTTAGTTACTTTTGAAATTTGAGAGCTAGAATTTTTTTTAAATTAAGGGGCAGATGTATCAAGATTCCATTTTGCGATTTCTAAATAGCGATTTTTAAGGAATCGCTATTTAGAAATCGCAAAATAGGATGTATGTAAAAAATCGCTATTTTTTAGCGATTTCTTAATCTTCCTTATTTGCGAATTCGCAATTTGCGAATTAGCAATTAAGGAATAATTTCCCATTCTTTCCTATGGGCCAGGAGGCCCATAGGAATGATTGTGAAATTAATCTCAATTTGCGATTCGCAATTTGCTAATCGCAAATTGAAAATAATTTCAAGGGTGCAGGGATGTCTCAAGGACACCCTGCTGCACCCCTGAAATGTACATGTGTGTGCATATGGCGCACATACATGCCCTATGGGCATGTGTGTGCGTCACATGCCACCTTCAAAAATGCAAAATTGTGCATTTTTAAAAGAATTCGCAAATTAACATCAACTACAAGTTGGTGTTAATTTGCAATTTCTTAACCAAAATTCGCAATTGAACAATGCTACATACATAGCATTTAAGGAATCGCTAAATTGCGATTCCTTAAATGCTGTGGCAAAATAAGGAATAGCAAATTTTTGCGATTCCTTAATTTGCGAATATCAGATACATGCCAATACATGCAAATGGACCGTTTGCGATTGGCAAAGGCCGAAATTCTGCAAATTTCGGCCTTTGCGATTCGCAAACGGCTTGATACATGTAGGCCTAAATCTTTAAATGATGCAGCAGATGGATTAATGTTTTAAATGCAGCAAATCCACAATTAGGAAGAAAATAACATCCACAGACTCGCATAAATCCAGTGGTGATGGCTATATTTCTTATAATTTTGAATGCATTTATATAGACCTTCATACCGCTGGCAGGTGCTGAAGCGCATTAGTATACAGTCTGTGGGCTGTACCGTAGGGTGTGCGTGTCTAAAAGGATGTTTCATTGCAGCGTGGTCTGTGTGGAAAGTCTTTGAGTATCCGGCATGATTGACCAGAATGGTCCTCTTATTTTTACATGGGTCACTGTGCTTTGGCACTTGTAGGATGGTGATAATTTAATCATATTATTTATTTTATTATTAGGTTTGGTTGAAGTTGAATGGGTGGCCACACTGTCAATATTTTGATGTTGTGCATGATGAGTAATAGATGCATTTCGTATGTTGCTGCAATTTTACAGCTTCACTGTTTAAATGTAAATGTAAATGTCAAGGTATTTGTAGAGCACACTGTCACCAAGCGGTTTCCTGGCGCTTTTACTCATACCGCTGTGGAACCCCTCCTGGCTTTCCCTGTGAAGTGTCTACTCCTGGGCACCCCCAGGGTGAAGCCAGGCATCCTAGCGCTGTTGGGGCCGTTGTGGAGATTAAGCAAGCTATTGCCCAGAGTTGCAGCGTGGGACCCATGATTGGAATAGGCACCGAGGCGAGAATTATCAGGTCCGAGGAAATTGAGCCCAAGACCCGCCGAGGCGGGAATTGAACCCTAGTCCCGGGCTAGACCTCTGCATCAGGGTCTGCCGCTCTAACCATTGAGCCACACTCCTCCACATGAATGAAGTCAAGCATGAGGCAGGGATGCATGCAGTAATGCTTATTATCCTTCACCAGGGATAGGTTCTAGTACTTTGGTGGCTATTGCATTGAACAGTTTCATATTGTTGGACCTGGCCCTCTCTCTGCAGGGTCTCCCCCAAACGTTTTTCCTTTTTCCATCCACTTGTTGCTGAATTTGTTTTTGTTGGTCGTGTGCAAATAACCACCTCTAACCAGTGCTAAAGTGCTTATGCTCACTCCCTCATACATAGTTTTATGGGCTTATACACAATTGGTATATTTAATTTTCTTTCATTACCCTTATAGAGTGGTATACCATATACCCAGGGACCGTACTTAAATGCTACTAATGAACTTGCTGCACGTATTGTGTCACCCACTGAAGTGGCACTTCAAATCTGTCCCAGGTCTGCCAATGTAGCCTGAATGCAGTTTCAAACTACCATGTTGACTTGTCATTAAATGTCCCCTAGCCAATCCTTTAACTTCCATTATATTATATTGTCACTCCTAAGGTAGGCTTAGGTAGCCCATAAAGCAGGGTGCTGTATAATTAAAAGGTTGGACATGTACTTTTAAGTTTTACATATCCTCGTAGTGAAAAATACCTTAATTATTTTTTCACTACTGTGAGTACTACCCTCATAAGAAAATTTAAGATTCCTTTTGACATTTAATTAGCTGCAGTTTCCAATTTGGAACTGGTAGCTACATCATGTTTGGTCTCTTTGGAATTGTGGGGAAGGGCCCAATTGAATGGTAAAGTCAGGTTTTTGATCACAATTTTAAAAATGGCGCTTTTTGAAAATGTATATTTTCCTGCCCATAGCCCTTTTGTGCCTATAGCCTGGTGTGGGTTACATGACGGGGTGTAACGGATGGACTTTGTGAATTCCTCCCACACTGGCACACATTAGAGGGATTAGGTGTGCCTGAATAGGTCATTTGCTGGCAGTAGGGGGGGGGGGGTTAAGCATATCCCTACTGGCCACTAAATAGCCTGTGCTTTGCCTACACACAAACGGCCTAACAATCCCACCTTGTCACTACAGCTAGCTTGAAGCAAGGACAGGGGCAGCAGAAAATTCCAAGCACTGTCTAGAAGCTTCTCCCACCTTCCTATTCCAGTTTTCAGGATATAACAAAGGGGACCTCAGCCACCAACTCTTCAGTACACTTTGGGACGTGTGGATACTCTGTGAAGACTAAGGACTGCTGTATTTCCACAGAGACTGCCACTCTGCTGCTCTGTAGTAACCTCTACCCTGCTGTTCTGACCTGCTGCCCTCTTGCCTGGGTGAGCAGAGGACCAGACCTGTAAGTTCATCCTTAAACCCAGGACACCAGAGTAACTCCAAGAGCTAGTCTGATGGCATCCTGAGTTGAGCCTCAGGGACATAAAAAGGCTCCCCAACATCCTTCACTAGCCTCTTTTCCCAGCTATATTGAGTTCCAGACATGCAAGTGGTGCCCCTCGGGTCTTGGACCCATGGTGTGGCTCAAGAGAGCTAAATTCAAGCTTTTGTGGTCTTCATGATCGTTAACGGGCCCATTTGTAACAAGACTTTGCCACTCACCCCACAATTCCGCAGGAAGCTCCAACAGCCTCCTTTTGGTGCTACAACACCGACCTCTAGCAGAGAACTGCCAACGCATAGCTCCAGTAAAGCAAGCCCATTATGCCTAACTGCTAGTCGCATCAACCCAACAGTCTCCCACAATGCACTCCCTGTGGCCTCCTCCATCATGAACAGGACTCTTGCCACGGATTTGAGAAGGTGAACTTCAGTGGGCCCAACCTGGCGACTGTAACTGACCTGTGCTCTATCACGGTCGGCCTGGAAGTGTTACTTTGACCTGGTCCAGCGGGATCAGATAGCCCTAGTTAGTGCTTTGTGCTTTTTGGTGCTATTTTCACTAAACAAGTTTAAAATTCATAACTCAAGTTCTACTGATTCATTTTTTATTATTTTGGTGTCAATTCATTTATGACAATATGCTTTATTTTTCTAAATTGTTTTGGGATTTTTTTCTGTGTTGTGTTTTCACTTTAGTACTGTTTGTATCCTGCATAAATACTTTGCTACTTTGCCAAACTACCATGGGTTAAGCACAGGTTAATTTAATGGCTTTTTGTGGTTCACTCTGCAGGGATTATGGCTGTTTCTTGCTGGTCAACAAACAACCCAATTTCTAACAGATATCAATATTTTGTGGGAGATAGATTGTTATTTTTGCACCTGATATTTTGGAGAGGCTTTCCCCCAGCTTTTTTCCTACCATTCCCATGTATTTGCCAACTTTGTTTTTTCTGGCTTTAGGACTCTGTGCACTTTATCACTGCTAACTAGTGCTAAAGTTCTTGTGCTCACTCCTTAAAACATGATAGAATTGGCTTACACCAAATTGTCAAATTTAATTTACTTGTAAGTCCCTAGTAAAGCGGTACTACATGTAGCCAGAGCCTGTATATTAGATGCTATTAGTGGGCCTGCAGCACTGATTGTGCCACCCCTTTTAGTAGGCTATGAAATATGTATCAGGCCTGACATTGCAGCTTGTGTGTGCAGTCTTGAACTGCCATTTCTGCCTGGGAAAATAAACCTTTTGCCAGGCCTAAACCTTGCTCTTTAATTTTTATAAGACACTCCTGAGGGAGACCTTAAACAGCCCACAAGGAAGGGTGCAGTGTTTTTTAAAAGGTAGGACATATACTTTTAACTTTCACATGTCCTGGTAGTGAAAAACTCATACATTTGTTTTTCCGTGCTGCAAGTCTTACCTCACCCATAGGATAACATGCTGCTACCTATTACAGGTGCTAACCTTCAATTGGGAGCAAGTAGGAATATTGAGTTACATTTCTGAAGAAATATAACCTAAACCTCTCCATAATGGTGAAGTTGGATTTTAAGTCGCAATTCTGAAAATGTCACTTTTTGAAACTTGCCTTTTTCTTATCCTAACCATTTGGTTTCTGCTGTGTGATTCCTGGGTCATATGACTAGCTGAAGTAGGGAGTTGGCCTTTGCATTTTCCTCTCAGACAGAGTTTTGGGTGTTGGCAGGATGGGTGTTAGACTTGGCTGTCTCTAGTTGGCAGAGGTATACACTTCTGACAAATAGGGACTCACCTCCTCTAGTCAGGGCAAGGGGATCACACACTTAGATAACTCCTGCTCACCCCCTTGGTAGCTTGGCAAAGCAGACAGACTTATCTCGGAGGCAGTGCGTTAAGCATTTATGACCACATACAGTAATAAAGTGAATACACTAAAAACGGACACGACACATTAGTATTATAAAAAGAAGGATTTTTATATAAGGCTTAGCACAAGACCAAATAACGACAAAAATATATACCACAATCTTAATAAATACTCTTGGAAGGAAAAATAATAGTTCAAGTGTAGTTTCTTCTTAGCACAAAGTCTTTAGTAACAATAGTAACTCTTCTTCATGAAAACACAGTTCTTGGCAATAATATAACCCCCACTGGAGTCACACAACGTCGAGGCAAAGTTAATCCAAAGGGTTCACCTTGCCCGCGAGGAGCGCTACGTCGAGCTGGAGTCGCACAGACCCCCACAACACAGTACCTTGGAAAAGTGAAGCACACGATGATCAGCGGCATCGAGATGTCCGGCGTCGCGTCTTCGGCGTCGATCCGGCCTCGGAGTCGGGGTGACCTGCAGCAGCGTCGACAGATGTCAGGCAGGAGCAGCGCTCACGAAGTGAAGCAGGATACGTCGTCGTCATCGAGGTCGATGATGTTGCAAGAATGAGCAGCGCTCACGGCGTCGAGAGGGCTCGAAGTCGATGCGATTAGCAGCGGTGCAGACACAGGGCTGAACTTGCTACTCACTGGCGTTGCTGCTGGCGTCGATCAGGCCCGGCGGCCGGCGTCGAGGAAGCGGGACACTGGAGCCGTTACTCACAATGTCGAGCTGGATTCGTCGGCGTCCGTCGGCGTCAAGATTGCTGGTTTCTTTCAGAGGTGCTGGATTCTCAAGTTTCAGCAACCAGCACTTTTAGCAGATGAAGTCCTTTAGCCCTGTGACTTCAACAGGAGGCTGGCACTCTTCCAGCCCTTGGAGATTTTCTTTAGCAAAGCTTGAGAGTACACACTCAGTTCCTCTCTACTGGTTCCTTGGCAAAAATAAAGAAGCACTGCAGGATTCCCCCCAGCAAACATCACACTCGCAGAAGGGGGAGGCAAGTCCTTGGATCAGCAGGCTTCTTGTACTTAGTTCAGGGTTTCTTGTCAGAAGTGATCTAAATTCTTTGTTCAGGGGTCCTTCTCTTATACCCCTTTTTGGCTTTGATCCCTTTGTCCATGCAGGGGAATTTCCCCACATCCTGGGTTTGTTGTGGGTGTAGCCAGGCAGAGGCACCTGGCCTATTCACTGTGCAGGGCTGGGTCCTCAGACGCCCAGCAGGAGGTGGAGCCAGCATTGTCGCTGGCAGGAGCAGAGCTATCGGCCTCCTGGTAGGAGGTGAGGCCAGGATCGTCGATGGCAGGCACAGAGCCATCAGTCGCCTGGCAGGAGGTGGAGCCAGCATTGTATCAGGCAGGGCAAACTATCAGGAACTACTCTCCCCCTACTCTCAATGCAAATGTCCCACTCATCCCACACCGACTCACTCAGACCTCTGGAGCCACCCAGCTCCTGTCACACACACACCAAACCAGCAGAAACCAGAAATAGTTAGACAAGAAAATAGCCACTTTCTAAAAGTGCTATTTTCAAACCCAGAGTCCAAAAACCATCCACACAAACGGATGCGTGATTAAACCCAGAGTTCAGGGATACCAAACTCGACATTGCACCATGCTCCCCGAGCCAGCTAGGATTATAGCATTAATAATCTTGGCAGCCCATTCTAACTAAGGGAGAGCAGGTAACCTAGCAATAGTGAAAAACGAATATGGCTGTAATTCACTATTAGGACATACCAACTTGGTCAGGCTTGTCCTACCTTATACTTACAATGCACCCTGCCCTAGGGCCTACGATAGGGGTGACTAACATGAAGTTAAGGGAAGGTTTAGGGACTGCCAAGTAGGTGTACTTGCGCAGTCAGCGTGACAGTACCAGACTGCACGTAGGTCTAGCAATGGCAGACCTTTAGACATACTTTTACTAGGCCGCTCTTGTGGGTGGCACAACATGTGCTGCAGGCCCACGAGCAGCATTTGTATTTACAAGCCCTGGCACTCCTGGTGCACTAGACTAGGAAATGACAGTAAACCAAATAAGCCAAACATGGAATTCAATCAATACAGTAATTTCACATAGTATTGTATTGTATTGTATTGCCATTTATATAGCGCGATTGCTGCCCAGTGGGCGTCCAAGCGCTGAGGCCTAAGACAGAGCTGAGTAAACGGAAGGAATTAGAGTACAGTGGACCTCGCAAACAAGTAGGTTTTCAGTTGTTTGCGGAAGGAGAGTAGGTTTGGGTTGGCCCGGAGCTGTAAGGGGAGTGAGTTCCACATCTTGGCGGCGTTCAAGGAGAACATCCTGCCTCCTGACCTAGCTCTCTTTACTCTGGGTACTATGGCCAGAAAGGCTTCTGTAGATCTGAGGTTTCTCTTAGGGTGGTATTGCGTGACTAGTTTGTCAGTGATAACTGGGCCTGATTTCCAGAAGGCCCAGTGGGCAATACATAGTGCCTTGAATGCCACTCTCTGTCTCACTGGAAGCCAGTGTAGTTTATTCAGTGCGGG
Source organism: Lissotriton vulgaris (assembly GCF_964263255.1). NCBI lineage: Eukaryota > Metazoa > Chordata > Amphibia > Caudata > Salamandridae > Lissotriton > Lissotriton vulgaris. Next base: position 188,644,626 of record NC_141688.1, on the reverse strand, counting down.
TTTAGCCGACTGGGTCCGTGGGATCTGCAACAGGGTGCGGGCTGCACAGTTCTGCACCACCTGTAGCTTTCGCAGGGTCATCTCTGGGGCTCCGACATACAGGGCATTGTTCGAGTCTAACCGGGACTGAATCAGGCCCTGTATAGCCACCTGTTTGACTTCCATAGTTAGGAGGGGTAGAACCTTCCTTAGTGTTCTTAGTATGCCAAAACATGTGGCAGAAAGCTTGGTGGCTTGAGTGGAGAAGGAAAGATTTTTGTCAAGCCAAACTCCCAGACATAGGGAGCACTTGCACTGTGGCACTGATCAGCAGTGACACAGTGCCAAAAGCAATATACCAGCAAAAGCAACGTAAACAGAGGAGGCAAACAGAAAAAAATGGAGGAGAGACTCAAGCCAATGATGTCAGGTCTAACATGTGTCCCCTCCAGCTGAAATGTGGGGAGAACTACCCTTGACCTAGGGAGTCCTCATCACTAAGGCGGAAAAATCTGGACAGACCATCAGCATTGGCGTGATCTATACCAGGGCGGTGTTCCACCGTGAAGTCCATCCCCTGTAGGGAAATGGACCACCTCAACAGTTTTGGATTCTCACCCCTCATCTGCATCAACCATCTGAGGGGCCTGTGGTCTGTCTGAACCCGGAAGTGAGTCCCAAACAGGTAGGGTCTTAGCTTCTTCAGTGCCCAGACCACAGCAAATGCTTTCCGCTCTATCGCACTCCACCTCTGTTCCCTGGGAAGTAACCTCCTGCTGATGAAGGCTACAGGTAAGTCTCGGCCCTCTTCATTCACCTGAGCTAGAACAGCCCCCACGCCATGCTCTGAAGCGTCTGTCTGGACAACAAATTCTTTAGAAAAGTCGGGTGCCTGGAGTATAGGTGCTGTGCAGATTGCAGTTTTCAGGGTGTCAAAGGCCGTTTGACAGGTCCAGATCACATTTCGTGGCTGCTTCCTGGAAGTCAGCGAAGTCAAGGGGTGCACAATGTTACCATAATCCTTGACAAACCTCCTGTAGTAACCCGTGAGACCTAGGAAGGCTCTCACCTGAGTTTGGGTTTTGGGCGGCACCCAAGCCAGGATGGTATCTATCTTGGGTTGCAGGGGGGCCACCTTGCCGCTCCCTACTTGGTGCCCCAAGTACACCACAGAACCCTGCCCAATCTGGCACTTACTGGCTTTGATTGTGAGGCCTGCTCTGCGCAGGGCCAACACCACTTCCTGGAGGTGGCGCAAGTGTTCCTCCCAGCTGGCGCTGAGCACTGCGATGTCGTCCAGGTAGGTGGCACTGAAGTCCTCCAGTCCAGCCAAGACCTGGTTGACCAACCTCTGGAAGGTGGCAGGGGCATTCTTCATCCCAAAGGGCATCACCCGAAACTGGTAGAGCCCATCTGGTGTGGAGAATGCTGACCTCTCTTTTGCCCCATCAGTTAAGGTGATCTGCCAGTACCCAGACGTTAGATGAAACGTGCTAAGGTACCGTGCAGCCCCTAACCGATCTATGAGCTCATCAGCTCTGGGTATGGGGTGCGCGTCAGTCTTGGTGACTGAATTGAGTCCTCGGTAATCCACACAGAACCGAAGTTCTGGTGAAGCACCAGGCACTGCAGCCTTTGGGACCAAGACCACTGGGCTGGCCCAAGGGCTGCTAGAGGACTCAACCACCCCTAAGGCAAACATTTTGGAGACTTCCTCCTTAATGTATGCTCTGACCTTGTCAGTCACCCTGTAGGCCTTGTGCTTCACAGGAGGACTGTCCCCGGTGTCCACATCATGGACACACCAATGAGTGACACCAGGAATCAAGAAAAAGAGATCAGGGAATTGTCCCAACAGTTGGCGACAATCTAGCTGCTGCTCAAGGGTCAGGGTGTCAGAGAGGACCACACCATCCACTGACCCATCTTGCTCTTTTGCATACAGGAGGTCAGGAAGAGGCTCACTTTCCTCCTCCATTCCAGCATCTGTAGCTAGGAGCATGCCCACTTTTAGCCACTCTTTTAGCACCGAGACTGCACTGGAGATGGCAGAGGCCATCAGGGAGTGCCTAGATGGAGGCGGCAGAGCGGCTCTAATCTTGTTGGACCTCTCTGCCGCGTTCGACACGGTGCCCCACCTCCAGCTTCTGTCTAGGCTGGAGGATATTGGCATCTCGGGCACGGCACTAGGATGGATCAGGTCTTTTCTATCTGACCGGTCCCAACAAATCTGGCTACCTCCCTATCACTCGTCTAACCGCAGGGTAGAGACTGGAGTACCACAAGGGTCGACCTTGAGTCCCCTTCTATTCAATGTTTATTTAACACCTCTGATTCGGCTGGCAGAGAACTTGGGAGCAAAGATTATGGCATACACCGACGACACCCAACTTCTCTTCACCTGGAATAAGGAGAACATCTGTACTTCAGGAGTCCGCCAATGCCTATCCTCTGTATTTGCTTGGCTAGCAAGAGCATGCCTCAAATGCAACGAGGACAAATCAGAAATCCTGCTCTATGGCCAATTTCCTACTGACTTTAAGAAGTCCATTTGGCCCAGTGAATCAACTTGCCCCACGGGAGAGGGTGGGATAGCTAAGAATCTGGGAATCTGGTTTGGAGCCGACTTGTGTTTTCGTGGCCAGATCTCGAGACTGGCTGGGACTTGCTTTGGAACCCTGACCCCTCTTCGGATATTCTTTCCCCTTCTCCCCCAAACGGCCAAAGAAACGGTAGCCAGAGCACTGGTGCTCTCCCGTCTGGACTACTCGAACGCCCTTTACATCGGGGCACCTGACTTCTTGATTAGAAAGCTACAGGTAGTCCAGAATGCAACGGTGAGACTCATCTATAACATCCCGAGGAGACTCAGCGTTCGCAAACAGTTGAAGGAGCTTCACTGGCTTCCAGTGGCCTAAAGAGTGCGCTTTAAAACTCTGGTCCTCGTTTATAAAGCCCTGCATGGTCCATGCCCACCCTACCTTGCTAAAAGATTTACCTTCTACCTACCGACCCGTCAGCTGCGATATGCCTCCAAAAAGCAGGTGGTCGTCCCCAGATTCAAAAGAGTTCACCTGGGGGGACAATCTCTGACGGTAAGGGGAGCTCAGATGTGGAACGCCCTTCCTGATGCTCTAAGACATGCTCCCAACCTGATCAATTTTTAAAAACTGCTAAAAACTCACCTCTTTATAGATCATGAATAGCTGATTCCCTAATTACACTGATTCAGTTTCTTCCCCACGCCAGGACAGTCTTGACTAACGGAGCGCGTTATAAATCAATATATAACATAACATAACACTTCGGACCTTTCTAAGTGGGGCTTCAAACGGTTGACATGCAGGACCCTCAAGGGGTTGCTGGGAGATTTCAAGTCCACCAAGTAGGTGACATCGCTCTTCTTCTCCACAACCTTAAACGGTCCAGTCCACCTGTCCTTGAGCGCACAAGGTTCCACAGGGGACATGACCCAAACTTCTTTTTTTTTTTTTTCAAATTCTTTTTATTGTTGCATCAGGCAAATCTCTTACACGGATCATCAACTGTCTCGGGGGAGCGTCAACATTCCGCTCTTCCCGAGAGTACGCAACTTTTGTAAATATTTCGTTACATGGCATACATTTTGGCGAACTTACTTTTTCGTTTTCACCCCAAACACCCCCCCCCCCTCAACAACAAGGGAAGTGATCAACTGGGGGACCTCGGTCCGAGACCCCCCTTCCCCCCCCCCCCACTTCCCCCCCCAAGCAGCATATCACCCTCACCCCCCTCCTCCCCCCGACATCCGTGACTTACCAAGCCCCCTGCATCGTGTCCCAATCGAATGTAGGCCATCCCATGGCCCATACCCTCAAGCAGTGACTCAGCTAAAACCTGCGACATAGGTACCATCCCTCTGGACCACCCCCGCTCCCTCACAGCCCCCCGGTCAGGTACGCCCCTCTATTCCAATCCATGATAGTGTCGCCACTTAGCCCATATCTTTCGGAACTTCCGTGGGCACCCTCTAGCTTTATAGGTAACTCGTTCAGCTGCCATATACATATCCAAGCCCCTTCTCCAGTCCTCTATGGTGGGCTTCCCAGGCGCCCCCCACATTTTCGCAATGTCTCTTTTTGCCACCACCAGGGCCAGCAGCAGGAAAATGAGGAGGTATCGTGTGACGTCAACCTCCGTTGACATGCCCAGAAGTGCCAATTTGGGGTCCTTAGGTATCTCCACCTCCAGTATCTCATTTAGTTCATGGAAGACTTCACCCCAAAATTCTTGTATAACAGAGCATCCCCAAATGATGTGGAAGAAGTCGCCCGGCTGGTGTTGACATCGCAGGCAGGCGGTGTCCCCTGCCCTCCCCATCCGAAAGAGCCTCACCCTGTCAAAGTAGGCCCGGTGTAGGACCTTGAACTGAATGAGGCGGAGCCTCGATTTTATGGCCACCTCCCGAGGGTGCATGAGTATGAGCTCCCAGTCTAGATTCTCTAGCGTGCCCACATCTGCCTCCCATCTCCCCCTGAGTGTCTGTAGATCTCCCAACATGTTATTTGTCAGTGTTTTGTATGTCATGGACACCGCCCCCCTCTGAATCTGTTCTTGGAGTAGGCGGCCCTCGAGTGGTGCAAACTGGGGTATGTCAGTGAGGGATATGTTCTGTGCTCCCCATGCATGCCGCAGCTGAAGGTATTTAAAGTACTGGGTTCTCTGGAGTCCAAAGTCTTTCTGCAGCGCCTGGAAGGTTTTAAGCTCTCCCCTCGCTATGATGTCCCCAATCGTGGAAATGCCAATATCATCCCACCTTTGGAATCCCCGCAGCTTGTTCAGTTCGGTCAGCCACCCACACGACCACAGGGGTGTCTGCCGGGTGGGCCGTTCATGCCAGCCCATTCTTACCGTTGCTCTGCGCCACGCCATTAGGGTTATCTTAGTCGCCGGAAGGAGGTGGCGGCCCCCTCTCCCCCCATACAGGAAGTGTAACACCGTTACATCGTCCCATTGCGATCTCTCGAGCGCATAGGTGGGGTGATCAGCCGGGGCGTGAATCCAGTCGTTGACCGGGGTAAGGTGCTCTGCCCAATAGTAGGCCTCCAGGTTAGGCAGTGAGATTCCCCCACTATATTGGTGTCGCTGCAAGGTCGCAAGTGCCACCCGGGCCTGCTTCCCCAGCCACAAGAAGGAACGGAGATCTGAGTGAATTCTTTGCACTGTCGTGGCCGGCAGGGGGTAGTACTCGTTTTGGAGAGCGTACAAAAACTTCGGTAACAGTATCATTTTATACAGGGCGGCCCTGCCTAGAATGGTGAGCGGGAGTGGTCGCCACCTGTCCATTTCCGCTTTCGCTGCCACCACTACCCTGTCAACATTGTCCGCGTAGGATCGCCTCCTGTCTCGGGTGATAAAGACCCCCAGGTAGCGGAATCCTTCCGTGGTGTGGATGAGCATCTCCGGCAGGTCCTCCCCCCTCGGCGCACCCTGCGGGTCGTAGAGGATCGACTTATGCCAGTTGATGGTGTGCCCGGCCACTGCCCCAAAGTCTCGCAGTTCTTTGAATAGGGCCGGTATCGTCCTAGCTGGATTCGTAACGTATAACAGCACGTCATCGGCATACAAGGAGATCTTCTCCTGATTAGTGTCTGAGTCTCCCCTGCAGAAGCCAGTCACGTCGCCATTGGAACGGATACGGGTTGCGAGTATCTCTATTGTGAGAGTAAAGAGGAGTGGGGACAACGGGCACCCCTGGCGGGTCCCCCGCTCTATCGCAAACTCCCTGGACACCCGCCCATTAATCCGTACTCTGGCCCTGGGGTTCGAGTAGAGGAGCTGCACCCAGCGCTGGAACTTGGGCCCAAACCCGAACCGTTGAAGGGTCCCCATCAGGAAGGGCCAGTGAACCGCATCGAATGCTTTCTCTGCGTCCAGTGAGAGGAACCAGTGGGGCTCGCTCCTGTCGCAGACTTCCTGAAGCCAGTTGTGCGTGCGCCGCAGGTTGAGTTTAGTGGCCCTGTCCGGCAGGAACCCGGACTGATCGGGGTGCACTAGGTCCGTTATGACCTGCCTCAACCGCCTCGCCAGGATAGTGGCAAGGAGTTTAGTCTCGATGTTCAGGAGGGAGATTGGGCGGTAGGAGGAGCATTCCCCCCTGGGTTTGCCCTCCTTGTGAATCGGGATTATGGTAGCTAAGGCCAGGTCCGGCGGAAGAGCGCCAGATTCAAACGCCTCCGCATATAACGACTTCAGGTGACGTGAGAGTAAGTCCCCCGTCCGCTTGAAGAACTCCGCCGGGAATCCATTAGGCCCCGGGGCTTTCCCCGGTTTCAGGGCAGCCATCGCCTCCCCGATCTCGTCCAGGGTGGGATCCGCCTCCAGAGACGTGCTATCTTCGGGGGTCAGCTGCGGTACCTCCACACTACCCAGCATTGTCTGCATCTCCTCAAGATCCCCCAGATCTCTAGCCCTGTAGAAGTCCTCAAAATGGGCCGCAAAGGCCTCTGCTATTGCCTGGTCCGAGGACGCCCTCACCTGTCCCGGGGCCTCTACCCAGTCCACCCACCTGGTAGCCTGCTCCCGCCTGCTCAGCCATGCCATGAGCTTTCCCGACTTGTCGCCGACATCGTATAGGCGATGTAGGGTAGCCAGCGCCTGAGTACGCGCCTCATCTGTGGTCAATTCCCTGTATAGCCTTTGGGAGTCTAGCAGTTTTCTAAGAGTCACCTCCTCCTTTGTTCTGTGGTATTCGGCCTCTTGGGTCAAAATGTTAGCCTCCTCCCTCGCTATGGCTTCAGTACGTTTCCTCCTGGCCTCCCCCACCCTGGATTGGAAGCGGTCCCTCAACACAGTTTTCATGGCTTCCCACAATGTGACCCTAGACTGTACTGAACCTTCGTTTTCCGCCACAAATACTCTAATGTCCGCACGAATGCCCCCTAAAATTTCGGGTGTCTGTATGTCCCATGCCGACATATGCCATTGCGCCTGCCCTCTCCCCCGACCATGTCCTATGTGTACAATCAGTGGGGAATGGTCCGAGATACCCCTCGCCTTGTAGTCCGCCGAGTCCCCTGCCGAAAGTTCCTGCCTAGAGGTGAATACATAATCAAGTCTGGAGAAGACTTTGTGTGCCCCAGAGTAGAACGAGTAAGCCTCCTGTTCAGGGTGGAGCCACCGCCAGACATCAGTGAGACCGATCGTGGCCATGCTGCGCGCCAGAGCTGTTTCCGTACCCGCTGTGTGAGTGTTCCCTGATCTATCCCGAGTCGTGCACATTACATCATTAAAGTCCCCTCCCACAATCTGTACTGTATCTGCCGTGTCTAGTAACACTCCTGTGATCTCCTGCATCGTTCGTGTCTGTAGTTTGGGTGGAGCATAGACCGATATCAAGGTGTACCTGCGTCTCTCCCATGTCCCCTGCACCGCGGCAAATGTGCCCTGCGGGTCCAACCACGTGCGTGTCACTGTGAAGGGCCTTGTTTTCCTAATAAGTATTGCCGTGCCCCTCGAGCCCATGGTGTATCCCGCGTGTGCCAGGACTATGTATTGCCCGCGCGCTAGAAACGCACATCGGTTTCCCCTCAAATGCGTTTCCTGGAGGAAAATGATGTCGGGGGCTGCGCGCTTGATGTATGCAGTAACCAGGCTCCTCTTAATTTTGGACCCCAGGCCGTTTACATTCCAGGTTAACACTTTAATCCCGGTGCCCTCACCGTACTGTGCAGCTAATGTACTTGCCATCGCACTGTACGAGGTTCATCTGGGGTCGGACCCCAGGGCCCGGAAGGTAATAAGGGTGACTGTCCTAGGACTCGCTGCTTTATAGCCATTCGTACCCCTCCCACCCCAACATCCCAACACCCCAACGTGGGGTAACTGTAACACCCGCATGTCCCCCCCACCCCCTCCCCACCTCCCTCCCCTTCCAGCCGCATCCCAACAGGGGACCAAACCTTCAGTGGGGGCAGGTCAGTCGCCCTCCCGCGCATCCCTCCCCAGTGTAGACAGTAACTAACTCAAACCCTGGGTGGAGTTGAGTATACAGGGGGGATCTGTGCCAACTTGCGTGCTCCATTCGCGCCGAGTTGCCATCTCCATCGAGCCACTCCGCCCTTAGTTCATGAGTGAGAGTCTTGTGTGTCTGTGGTGAGGTCGTGGCCTGAGAGGTCCTGTTCCATATGGCGGATCTCCTGCGCCAAAGGGTGTAGTGATGCACTCAAGAGTTCCATGTCCTCCTCGCCGGATGATGGGCCCTCAGACTCCTCCACGTCGTCGCCCTCCGAGCGTGCGCCCTTCCGGGGTCCACTGAGGCGGGCGCCCGTCGCCGCGCCGGGGGATTCCGACCTGCCGGTCCTCTTGCCTGCCGCTCCCCGGGTCCTATACGGTGGCGCCGAGTCCGTTGGTTGGGTTTTCCGTGTCCTCTGCCTCTGAGGTTTCGGTAGTCCCCACTGTGACCTACTCCTCACCCTAATGTCCATTGCCTCCCGGCTGGCCGCCTCGCGGCTATTCAGGATGGGGCGCTCCTCGAGCCACTGCCACACGTCCTCTGGGTGATTGAAGAAGATCGCTCTGTCTTTGTATATCACTTTCAGCTTGGCGGGAAAGAGAAGCATGTACCTGATTTGTAGGGCACGCAGCTTAGCCTTGACTGAGTCATAGGAACGGCGTTGTTTCGACACCTCCTGGCTATAGTCCGGGAAAATCATTATTGTTGCGTTCTCCAGTCGGATCTCCCCCATTTCCCTGGCTTCGCGTAGGATCAAGTCCCTGTCGGCAAAGTTCAGAAAGCGTGCGATGACCGGCCGGGGTCTCGCACCCTCCGGGGGTTTGGCCAGGAGCGCTCTGTGTGCCCGCTCAATTATGAAGCAGGTGGAAAACTGCGCCGTTGGGAAGGTGGACTTGAGCCAGGTTAGCAAGAAGGCCGCCATGTCCTTACCCTCGATTCCTTCTCTAAATCCCACAAAGCGGAGGTTGTTGCGCCTGGACCTGTTTTCCGCATCATCCACCTTCCATTGGAGGTTACGGTGAGCCGCCTGGAGTTCCGCCATATCTTTCCTGAGCGTTGTAATCGCCTCTCCGTCCTCCTTCAGCCTGTCCTCCGCGGCCGTCACCCTCTCGTTTAGGTTCCTAAAGTCTTGGCGCAATAGCGTTACCTCCGCCCCGACCTCTCCAATTTTAGTTTCCAGGGCTGACCTCGATGCCTGGATGTCCGTCCTGGACGCTTGAATGGCCTCCAGCAACACGGCCATATCTGGACGGGCACCCGGCTGATCGGTCCCATTCCTCGGGGCAGCGAAAAGGTCCATGGGGCCCTGCTTCGTGTTCCTGGCGGTCGTCTCCTTTTTCCCCCTCATGTTCTCCACGGGGGTGGGGGGCTCCGGTCGGCCGCTCCGCGGATGTCCCGTGTCACTGGGGTGCCAGGGGGACCGCACCGTTCACCGCGTTCCCTCCCGATCCCCTCCGCCGTCCGCTGGCCGGCCAGGCGCGCTGTCCGGGTCAGCCCCCGCCAGGGGAGTCCAGGCGGGCCTTGGGTCTAGGACTGCTCTCTCGCTACCGCCCTCCAGCCACAGAGCCCGGCTGTCACTGTCCGCAATGCCGCTGCGCCGTCCTCCGCTGTCCTCCACGAGGGGGGGGGGGAGGGGGGGGGGGGGGGGGCCCGGGGGCAGCCGCTACCCCCGCCGGTTGCAGTAGTCCCCGGATCCGTCTGCAGGGTTGGCTCGTTCCCTAGCCCCCTCGCGAGGTACCGCTCAGTCTTCCCCGCTGGCCGCCATCTTGGGATGGGACTGTGTTTCTCCGTGCGGTTCGCGCTAAGCTGGATTAGTCCCCCAGTCGCGCGCCGCTGTCCCCGGTCACTGTGGGGGTCCCCTGATGGGTCCGGTGTTCGCACCTTCCGCAGTCCGCCGGGGCTGGCGTCAGCGTTGTCGCCGTCCTCCTCACCTCGCGGCCGCCATCATGGCCGTCCTCACCCCGGTGTCGCCTCCCGACTCGCCGAATCACCGGCAAAGACCACACCGCCACCCTGGCCGCTTGCTCGCCAGAATCCGTAGTGGTCGTGACTTCAGCTGAAGTGCGTTTTCGCTCGGTATTTAGGGTTTTTTTGTCGGATTTTGGGGCAACTCGGCCGGAGCTCCGGCGAGGCACGTCTAGTCCGCCATGCTGTTGGCCACGCCCCCATGACCCAAACTTCTTGACCAGGTTGAAGTTCGACCAGAGTGGCATCCGGTCGTACCACCGCTTCATCTCTTCCTGGATGGCCTCAAGATTTGCCTGAGCAAGATCTCTGAAGCGCCGAGTCTGGTTCCTAAAGGCCAGCATGTAACTGTATACATCCTGGGGAGGTTTCCTGGGAGATTGCTCCCAGCCTTCTTTGACCACACTCAAAGGTCCTCTTACCGGGTGTCCATACAAAAGCTCAAAGGGGCTGAACCCTAGAGACTTCTGCAGCAGCTCTCGGTAAGCAAACAGCAGGCATGGCAAGAGGACGTCCCATTTACGCCTCATTGGTTCTTCAAGACCCATGATCATGCCTTTAAGGGTCCGGTTGAATCTCTCAACCAGCCTTACCTTGAGGGTGGTAAGGAGTGGTGAACTTGTAGGTTACCCCGCACTCCTTCCACAGAGACTTCATATAGTTGGAAATGAAGTTGGTGCCCCGGTCTGACACCACCTCTCTGGGGAACCCCATGCGGGAGAAAACACCCATCAGTGCCTGTCCCACCACGGGGGCTGTCACTGTTCTGAGAGGGATAGAGTCCGGGTACCGTGTGGCATGGTCCACCAAGACCGGGATGAACCTGTTGCCCAGGGCTGTCTTGGGATCCAGGGGCCCAACTTTGTCAATCCTCACCTGGTCAAAGGGGGTACTGACGACTGGAAAAGGTTGGAGGGGAGCCTTCTGCTTCCTTCCGCTTTTCCCACTTGCCTGGCAAGTGTGACAGGTTTTACAATGGATGTCTACATCCCTTCTCATGTGGGGCCGATGAAAATGGGTGACAAGCCTGTCATAGGTCTTGTCCTGCCTGAGATGTCCAGCTAACGGAACGTCATGAACCAAACCCAGTAGGAAAGCTCTGAAGCACTGGGGTGCCACCAGCACACAGGCTGACCCAGGCTCAGCAGCCTTAGGCTCGCTATACAGGAGGTCGTTCTCCCAGTAGACAAAATGTGTCCCTGACTGATCACCTGCGGTTTGGGCTGAGGCCTGCTGCCTCATACCCACAAGAGAAGGGCACACTTTCTGCTCTGCACAAAATTCCTCCCTGGAGGGACCACCATCCTGCTGCCAGTGGGTCAGCTCGGGCAGGTCTCCCAGTTCAGCAACTTGTTCCCCTGTGGGCTCCAGGGAATCCCCCTCAGGGTCTACCTCCTCCTGGACCACGGGAATGGTGGGGGGCGGTTTCCCGCGCCCCCTGCCTCTTCTCTTAACAGCTGGGTCCTGGGCCATACTTTCAGGCTCCGGGACCCCATCAACACCCTTACTTGCTGTCATGGATCAAGTGGTTGCACACACCCACTCTGGCACACCCAACATTTTCAAATGTATCTCCCTCTCCACCTTAGCCCAAGGGGAGTCTTCCAAATCGTTGCCCAGGAGACAATCAACAGGCATTGCGGGCCTCACAGCAACCTGAAGAGTACCTGAAACTCCCCCCCATTCAAAGGGAACCTGAACTACCTCACACTCTTTCTGGGAGTTGTCAGCAGCTATCACAGGGTAGAATGCATGGGGAATCACCTGCTCTCTGGACACCTAGTGACACTTGACAGCTGTCACACTCGCTCTGGTGTCTCTGAGAGCTTTCACTCTATGGCCATTAATGGTCACCCACTGCCTATATTTATTAGTGTTACTAGGCAGAGGGGGTGGAGGGACCATTTCCATGTCTCCTAGCGAGACCAGGGACATCTCTGCGGGACCCCTCCGACCAGGGGCAACCATCATCTCCTCTCCCAGGGCTACACTCGCCAGCTGACGGGGAGTGCACATGGTGGTGCACTAGAGTCCCTCATGGGACACTGGGGATCATAAAAACGATGTCCCACCGGCTTATAAACATAGCAGGTCATTGGGCCCCTATGAACAGGTCTACTTGTCGGGCCCCTGGCTTCTTCACAGGGGGGGGCTGGGAACCTTTCCCTTGGTTCCCTTGGGGATTACTTTGGGGCCCTTTCTGGGACTCCTTTTGTTTACCCTTGTCCCCCCCACTCTTCTGCTGGGGACCCTGCCCACCTTTGGCTGATTCTCCCACTGGACCCTTGTGGACCCTGGTACTGACCCAGCGGTCCGCCTCCTCAGCAAGTTTTCTAGGGTTAGATATCTTGCTATCAATAAGGTGCTGGCGCAGCTCTGGAAAACAGTTATTAGACAAATGCTCCCAAGCAAACAAATCATAAAGAGCTTCATAACTTTCCACTTTGCTGCCCTTTACCCAACCATCCATGGCTCTGGAAAAAAAATGACACATATTCAACCCACGTCGTACCAGGCAATTTCTTACATTCTCTAAAAGCCTTGTCTGTACTTTTCTTGGGTTAGGCCATACCTCAACATTAAAGTATCTTTCATATAAGCATAAGACATCCTATCCTCAACAGGCATGTCTAACAGGGTATCTCTCCCCTCATTAACAAAGCGACCCCACAACCCCGCTCCCCAATCCTTCTCAGGGACCCGGTGGGCCAACAATGCTAACTCATATGCTTTAAACCATTGACCAATATCTTCATTCTTATGATAATCTTTGATCACATCTGTGGGAAAATAAAACCCACTTTCTGCAGGCACAGATGGGATGCTGCCACCAGAGGAATTCAATTCTAAACTTTTAGCTTTGAACTCTATCTCCCTCAACCTTGTGTCACGCTCCAAAGCTAACTTTTCTCTTTCAAACTCCAACCTTTTGATCTCCAAATCAGCTTCTCTCCTACCTCTTGCATTTTCTAACTCCAACTGCCCATTTATCTTTAGTTTTGCCATTTCCATGTTGTATGCACGCTCCTTCGCCCTTTCTTCTCTTTCTTCAGGGGAAAGACCTTTGGAGGAAACACTGCTACCGGGAGAGGACACAGGCCCATTCACTGGCACCTCCTCATCCCCTTCCCCTGGCCGTACCACCACTACATCAGAGGATTCTCTGGCCTCCAACCAGGCCTGCAATGCTTTGAGATAGTTTTCCTTAATCTTGACGCCTTTGGTAGGAACTTTAAACTGCTTGCAAAAGGATTTCAGCTCCTCTAACTTGTATTCATTTATCTAAGCTCTATCAAATCCATCCACAGCAACAACAACAGGGGTTGTGACTCCGGCATCACTCATGGTCAAAACTGGCAGTGTTCAAAAAATCAAGCTTCAGAAAAGCGGAGAACAAAAATAGAATCCTACCAAAATAGATTGTGGCTGCGCTATGGTCTGCTTTCACTATGTAGCGCACACTAATCACTGTACAAGGGTCATAAATGCAAAGTACAAATCCTCACCGCTGACCCACCAATGTTAGACTTGGCTGTCTCTAGTTGGCAGAGGTATACACTTCTGACAAATAGGGACTCACCTCCTCTAGTCAGGGCAAGGGGATCACACACTTAGATAACCCCTGCTCACCCCCTTGGTAGCTTGGCAAAGCAGACAGGCTTATCTCAGAGGTAGTGCGTTAAGCATTTATCACCACATACAGTAATAAAGTGAATACACTACAAACGGACACAACACAGTAGTATTATAAAAAGTAAGGATTTTTATATAAGGCTTAGCACAAGACCAAATAACAACAAAAATATAAACCACAATCTTAATAAATACTCTTGGAAGGAAAAATAATAGTTCAAGTGTAGTTTCTTCTTAGCACAAAGTCTTTAGTAACAAAAGTTACTCTTCTTCATGAAAACACAGTTCTTGGCAACAATGTAACCCCCACTGGAGTCACACAACTTCGAGGCAAAGTTAATCCAAAGGGTTCGGCGTTGACCGCGAGGAGCGCTACGTCGAGCCCGGAGTCGCACAGACCCCCACAACACAGTACCTTGGAAAAGCAAAGCACACGATGATCAGCGGCGTCGAGATGTCCGGCGTCGCGTCTTCGGCGTCGATCCAGCCTCGGAGTCGGGGTGACCTGCAGCGGCGCCAACAGATGTCAGGCAGGAGCAGCGCTAACGAAGTGAAGCAGGATACGGCGTCGTCGTCGATGTCGATGATGATGTTGCAAGAGTGGGCAGCGCTCACGGCGTCGAGAGGGCTCGAAGTCGATGCGATCAGCAGCGGTGCAAACACAGGGTCACTTGTAGCTGGAGCCGAACTCGCTACTCACTGGCGTTGCTGCTGGCGTCGATCGGGCCCGGCGGCCGGCATAGAGGAAGCGGGACACTGAAGTCGTTACTCACGATGTCGAGCTGGATTCGGCGGCGTCCGTCGGCGTCAAGATTGCTGGTTTCTTTCAGAGGTGCTGGATTCTCAAGTTTCAGCAACCAGCACTTTTAGCAGATGAAGTCCTTTAGCCCTGTGACTTCAACAGGAGGCTGGCACTCTTCTAGCCCTTGGAGATTTTCTTTAGCAAAGCTTGAGAGTACACACTCAGTTCCTCTCTCCTGGTTCCTTGGCAAAAATAAAGAAGCACTGCAGGATTCCCCCCAGCAAACAGCACACTGACAGAAGGGGGGGGGCAAGTCCTTGGATAAGCAGGCTTCTTGTCCTTGGTTCAGGGTTCCTTGTCAGAAGTGATCTAAATTCTTGGTTCAGGGGTTCTTCTCTTATACCCCTTTTTGGCTTTGATCCCTTTGTCCATGCAGGGGAATTTCCCCACATCCTGGGCTTGTTGTGGGTGTAGCCAGGCAGAGGCACCTGGTCTATTCACTGTGCAGGGCTGGGTCCTCAGATGCCCAGCAGGAGGTGGAGCCAGCATTATCACTGGCAGGATCAGAGCTATCGCCCTCCTGGTAGGAGGTGAGGCCAGGATCGTCCATGGCATGCACAGAGCCATCAGTCGCCTGGCAGGAGGTGGAGCCAGCATTGTATCAGGCAGGGCAAACTATCAGGAACTACTCTCCCCCTACTTTCAATGCAAATGTCCCACTCATCCCACACTGACTCACTCAGACCTCTCTGGAGCCACCCAGCTCCTGTCACACACACACCAAACCAGCAGAAACCAGAAATAGTTAGACAAGAACATAGCCACTTTCTAAAAGTGCTATTTTCAAACCCAGATTCCAAAAACCATCCACACAAACGGATGCCTGATTAAACCCAGAGTTCAGGGATATCAAACTCGACATTGCACCATGCTCCCCGAGCCAGCTAGGATTATAGCATTAATAATCTTGGCAGCCCATTCTAACTAAGGGAGAGCAGGTAACCTCGCAATAGTGAAAAATGAATATGGCTGTAATTCACTATTAGGACATGCCAACTTGGTCAGGCTTGTCCTACCTTATACTTACAATGCACCCTGCCCTCGGGCCTACCATAGGGGTGACTAACATGAAGTTAAGGGAAGGTTTAGAGACTGGCAAGTAGGTGTACTTGCGCAGTCAGCGTGACAGTACCAGACTGCACGTAGGTCTAGCAATGGCAGACCTTTAGACATACTTTTACTAGGCCGCTCTTGTGGGTGGCACAACACGTGCTGCAAGCCCACGAGCAGCATTTGTATTTACAAGCCCTGGCACTCCTGGTGCACTATACTAGGGACTGACAGTAAACCAAATAAGCCAAACATGGAATTCAATCAATACAGTAATTTCACATAGGGAGCACTTGCACTGTGGCACTGATCAGCAGTGGCACAGTGCCAAAAGCAATATACCAGCAAAAAATGGAGGAGAGACTCAAGCCAATGATATCAGGTCTAACAATGGGTAATCCTGATGTGATGTGGGGAGAGGAGAAGTCACCTGTCATCTTGCAAGTCAAAGACTCTGCTTCAGCTCACATACAAAGGCCTACATAGTAGCCTGTTGTGCCTGCAAAAGGCCATGAGGCAGGAAATTCCAGACACTTCTGTAGTGGGAAGACTCCTGAAGTTTCTTCCAATTCAAAGTGGGCTCCAGGTATAAATATTGGACCCTCAGACCCAACGCTTCAGTACACCTTTGGACCCGTAGATGTCTCAAACTGTTGTGCTGTTCTACAACAAGGACTGCTACTCTGCTACCCTGCACCCTGAGGGAACAGAACTGAACCTGCATCTTGAACCCAGGACCACCAGAGTGACTCCAAGGGCTATTTGGCTGGCCGCCAAATCATCCTAAGAGACAGAAAAGGCTCCAACCGCCTTCTACAAACGACCTGGGCTATGTCTGATGTGAGCCCTATTCCCCAAGTGGTGCTTCCCTAGTACTGGACCATTGTAAGTGGGCCTGAAGGTGCTCTGCCAACTCAGCTATGGTACTGTGGGCAGAAGCAAAGCAGCACAATGCATCTCCTCACAGCTCTGCTACAGAACCATGCGACGTGATGCATTCTTGATGCAGTCCTTCACACGCAAGCCATTTTTCAACACCATGATGATGCAGGAGTTTGCACTGATTGGATTTTTGTTGTTTTGGTCTCACATTTCACATCAATTTATTAAATGTTACTGTTTTTCTAAATTGGTTTGGGATTTTTCTTGTGTTGTGTTTTTGCGTTATTACTGTTTGAAGTGCTGCATACATACTTTACACATAGCCTCTAAGTTAAGCCTGACTGCATTTGAGTCAACTTATTGTAGGGTTGAGCATAGGGTAATTTGGGGTTTGGGTGCGTCTCACCCTGAATGAGAATGTGAATGCAAATGAGTATTGTGGTTGTTGCGTGAGTATGGTTTCACCCTCTCACCCAGTAACCCAATTGCCTACAGTTGGTCAGTGTGATTACGCAGTATCATTGTGGAAAATCCAGGCCTTGGCTTTCTTCCAGAATTTAGGCTGCCATTGAATACCTTACTGGGAAGAATTCTAGAATTCTGCAGCCTGTATACAGAAAGAGGTTCCACTGATGCATTTCCTCTTGAGAATGTGGGGGTATGAATACCAAAGGTGGGATCAGTTCCGTGTTTATCTTAGGAACTAAGCTTAGGTAAACAAGGACTTTTATATGGATGTTCCTATGAACAATGGAGAGTGATTTGACTATGGTGCATCTGGAGCATCTGGCAATTAGTTGCCAGTGAGGTATTTGGAGTTTTCTTAGTAGGTACAGACATGCAAAGGATGATGTTAAAGATTTTCTGGATGTCGAACAGTTTTCCAAATGATGTGCAAAAAGCACTTAATTTTCTTTTTTGTGATTACATATAATCCAATTGGGTAATACAGCACTGGCAGAAAGCTTAGTGACCCTGGAGTACAGAACCTCACCCCCGGCGCATTCGAATAAACAAATTAGACAGTCCCCATTATGGTCAAAAGACAGATCTTGTGATGACTCTGACCTTAATAAAATGGACTGACTAGGGAAAGGCACACAACCAAACAAAGTATCACATACATATCCAATAGAAAAAACCGAATATCGGCCCAAGACCATTGTAAGTGATATTGAACCAGGGGAGGAGACGCTATCTAGTTAAGAGTCTTCGGAGTTGATAGGGAAGAACAGAGGGCCAGAGTATACTCTACAAAGCACAATGAAAGAGGGTCGTGAACTCCAAGTCTCTGCTAATGACATAGTTGAGAACTTAAAAATAATTAACCTGGTCTCTTGGAACATAGCGGGTCTCTCCAAAAAATTGGATAGTGCAGAATGGAACCAATTCATAGGGAGGTTTGAGATTTGCTTGTTCCAAGAGACATAGAGCTTGATCCCACTTCATAAAAATGACTACGCTACCTATTTTATTCCGGCAACTACAGTAGGGAGAGGCTGCACATCGGGCGGTCTCCACATATGGGTTAGTGTGGCCTTAAATTGGACTGTTTTGGTGCATAAGTTACCAACAGATGATATACTACACATCTCTCTTAAAGGTCCTCATACTGCAACATCTATAGAATTGTTTTGTGTATATGCTAGAGGCACTCCAGGTGGGCAATCTTCCTATACGATAGCAGTACTTGATACAGCATTAGCAGGTGTCCCCCCATTGTCAAACATCATTGTAGGTGGAGACCTGAATTGCACATTTGAACCCCTAGCTGAAGAAGATTTGGTGGGATCCAGTGCAGTGGACACAAGACAGTCTATTCCCCTATTAAATCTGGAACCCATTAAGAAATGGTCTGCAAGAGGATACAACTAAATGCCCTAACATTAGAACACAACCTATGCGCTCTAAATGGGAGGACACTCTCTGATGAAAAGGGGGCAATTACGTATAATAGACTTAGTTGCCCGTCGCGCATTGACTACATCTTACTGGACACCAGATCCTGGGGATTACTAGTGGACATGGAGGTAATACAATCCCAGGATAGTGACCATAACCCGCTCTGCATGAAAATTAAAGGGGGGCAGGAGGTTATAGTGACAAATGGCTCATTAATGATTGCTAAAGAAGTAATTCCTTCGCATTGCAATCGCAAGTTAAAATGGAACAGAGTTATGTGTCAAGAGGACAAACTGACCAGTATCAAGGAGTTTGTCCAAATAGAAACCAGAAATCTGGCGTCCTCCATGTCCAGGCGAATGATCCAAGTCTTAATCTAGTTGACGCGTATAAAAACTTAATAGAGAAGATCGGTGCCTTCTTCATCATCACAAAAAATACATTTTACAACAAGGGAACCCCCTGGTATATGGCAGGCTGCAAGGCAAAGAGAAAGGCCATCTCGTCTTCCATTAGGAGTAATGATTCAATAGCAGTGAAGTTTGCCCGAAAGAACTATCAAAACAGTATTAAACTGGCCAAAAAGGAATGGGAGGAAGAGCACTGGCAGCAACTCAAAGTAGCTGCTGTCTAAAAAGACTCAACCATGTTTTGTAACTTGGTAAACAATTTTGAGAGAAGGGGTGCAGAGCCCATACCAAATCATATTACCGAAGACCAGTGGCACACCCATTTTGCACAACTGTATTGTGATCCAGTAATTTCGGGGCATCATATAGAGCTACCAACCACAATCACATCTGATGTAGCGATGCCAAAATCTTTCTCACCAGGGAAGTATATGACGCTACTGTAAATATATCTACTGGTAAGGCGGCAGTCCCAGATGGGCTTCCTGGTGACTTATTATTGTACACACCTGAATTATGGTCAGACTTCATTGCCCTCCTAATGAATTTGATTCTCCAGGGACATTCTGTACGTGAGTCATGGAAGGGTGCTGAAGTAGTGACCATATACAAGAAAGGCAACAGGGAGGACCCTGCCACTAAAGACCAAAAAGTCTAATTGACACTATCCAGAAAGTAGTTGGCAGGATCATCGTCACCAGAATAGGATCCTGGATAGAGGACGGCAATATACTTACCCATTTCCAGGCAGGCTTTAGACGAAATGTGGGAACAATAGATCACGTCTTTAGGCTGTACGCTATTTATTGGAAGTCGGTGTCTGTGGCAAAGAGTAGTCCATATCTGGCCTTCATAGATTTAAAAATGGCTTTCGATTTGGTCCCCCGAGACAAACTCTGGAAGGTGCTGCTGGATATGGGGTTCCCGAGTTATCTTCTAGAGATGATTGTAAGGCTCCATCAGGGAAACTACACCAGAATTAGGTGGGGGGGTCAGGGACAATTAACTGGGAAGGTGCCTGTACAGAGGGGGGTCCGCCAGGGATGTGCGATGTCTCCGACAATATTCTCCCTCTTTATCAATGGGGTGGTAGACCATTTGAGGGAGGACTCTGCGCATGCCCCTTCCCTGGCGGGTGAGAAAACACCTACCCTCCTCTTCGCAGACAATACTCTCTTACTGTCCAAAACCCCTTCGGTTCTCCAGAAGCTACTAGACAGATTCAGTCTATTCTGTGACGAGAGGGGGCTCACTGTAAACACGGCCAAAACCAAACTGATGGTGTTGTCCGCAAGGAAAAAAGCCAGGAGAATTTGTATATATCTGAATGGGTCCCCACTAATGGTGGTGGAGGAGTTTGACTACTTGGGTGTCAGGATTAATAATAGAATGAAATGGGACTCCATGTGGCCAAAATTCTCTTAAACCTCAAAAGAGCTTCAGGAGCAATCCTGAGAAATCAGCGTTTGTCCATTAGCAGACCGGTAGCTCCAGCTCTGGCAGTCTATGACGGCAAGGCCTTGGCCTCTGCTGTCTATGGCTCGATACTGTGGGGATGTGAGAATACCACGGACCTGGTAAGAGCGGAGAATAAGTTTATGAGGGACCTAGTCGCCTTTCCGCCCTCCGCCCCTTTAAAACCCCTTTTATAGATATGGGTAAGCACTCGATTGCAGACGTAGTACGCCTTCGTCCTTTGCTGTTCTGGGTGCGCCTGCCAGAACTAGCAAACTATGCCTTGGTGCTGAACGAGCTGATTAACTTGAACAGTTCAAATAAGATCCACTGGCTAAACAAACTGAAGCAGTTGGTTTTGAATTTAGGTCTGGGAGGATTTTGGAACTCCCAATCCCCTCCCCATAAGCAAATTATTTTAAAAATCTACTGGGAATGGGTGCAGGCGGAGGAAGCAAAAAGTACAAAATGGGGGCTCAACCACCACATTTATGGAACATAAATCCATTAAGAAGATCGCACCCTTCCTAGATTTCATCCAAATCCCAAGAGATAGGTCTCTCTTCCTGAAAATGAGATACAGGGTACTCCCCCTGAATAAATTCATGGAGAGATGGAAAGGATTGAGGACTCATTCTAATACCTGCCCTGGGTGTCCTTGCACGAGTGAATCTCTACCCCATTTCTTGTTCGCTTGTATAGCATATAAAAAACCCAGAATAAGATGGGTAAAACCTGTGTGTAGACCGTTGGGAGTGAGAGACTTTAGGTTCGCTCTGCGTATTCTTTCAACAGACACTACATCTGTGTTAGTCGTTTGTGGGATTGCTAAGTACCTAACAAACACATGGTTTATACGTACAAGGCTGTTAAACACTGTCGAATGCTAGGCTATGGCAACCAACTTGATATTTAAATCGTCCACTGTACATGCATCACATGACTTTCATTATATAACTATGTGTTTTAAATGTAAATACTTTTTTATCTTTTTATATTATGAAATGAATTGAATATGATATTTTTTAATTATGGGTTTTATGTCTGAACTGTTTGTACTTTTATGATATGTATATATCGAATAAAGTATTACAACAACAATATAATTATGTGAAATTATGCAAAAATATGTGAATTGCATATCTGTCATTCATTAGCTCTTTATTTTTGCGTAAAATGCATCCTCCCATGACTTTTTGAGATGAGGGTGCATTTCGGTCAAATTTTTGGAAAAATCTGATTGTAATCACCAATAGGCACTCACGTTCTGATTAATCATGTTGTTTGAGCACTCCAGTGCCTCTGCAATATAATTTTGCTACTAACTGCAGTGTAATCACACAATGTGGCATTGTGGTGTAATTTTGGAATTTCTTGTAACATAAAATTCCCAAATGTATGCACATTATGCCAGGAGTAGGTGTCAGGGCTTCCCTGGAGACAGAGCTCCATTAGCCTGGCAATAACATTTGTTTTTTTAATCTTAGAGCTTTTTTATTTTCTAGAAACGGGTTCAACAGGTCATTGTGGTAAAGTAAATCTGAATTTTACATGCACAGCCACAGTTTCAAGCTTTGCCCTGGTGGCTCGCCCCCACACCACCACACCAGTGATATCCATGCCCCTCAGATTATGAGTTTCCTCGTGCCTGGCGGGTTGTTTTTGGCAGGCCCACGGAGATGCCTCTGAAAATTTGCACCGCAATTAGAACGCCAAAAACAAGCCCTGCACAACCTGGACGGACTGTAAAGTCCATGCCGTGCAGGAACTGGGCTGATCACACACAGGAGGGCACCTGTAGGGCCCCCTTTGTTTGTGGACTGCAAGCGTTTTCATGGAGGAAATACCTCCATGACACCGCTGGCGGTCCTGAAACTTGTAATATGCATGGCGGTGCCGCAACGGAACCACCAGCGTGTTATTCAGCCCCTGGCTTCCGCGCTACTGCCAGTGAACGTCTGTTCCCTGGTAGGTGCAGCAGTGCAATAGCGGTCTAACTGCCCAATTAGTAATGGGGCGGTCAGACCTCTGATACAGCGGTGGCTTGAATGCCAACACTGCGCTCCTGCAAATCTGGTAGACCTCGGACCACCATACTTATAGTAAGACCTACTAGTGGCAAAAAATCTCAGGTGGAAGCGACAATGGTGGCTTTAAAATCCAGAATCGACCTGTTTGCAGGCTTTGGACGCCAACACTACCAGTTAAATGTGAGCTTGATAGCCCTATATCTGCCTTTGAGGGACACTCACCAGATTCACCATTGGACCGTGCCCCAAAGGAGAACCCACCTGGTATTGGCCTGAAATCATGTCTCAGTCAACCATGAACTGGTGTTTTTCAGTAATTCTTTACTTTTCTTAGGTGCTTTTTGACTTATGGTTGTAAAAATTAGTTTCTCTGGGTACTTCTATTCATTATAGATATTTGTGTGTCTTTTTGCTCATTAAATATGTCTACATGGCTCTACTTTGGTTTTGGAATGTTATTGTGTTATGTTCTTGAATCTGAAAGTTTATGGTAATGGTTGAATTTAACACAGGTATTTGGTTTATTGCCTGGTGCTTGTGCCACAGCTAACAAGGGTTCAGCAGAGGTTTAGTAACACTTGTGTTAAGGCCTAACCATGGTGTGTTTATTAACTTGGTAAGGATTCCCCCTTCTAAACTTTTTAACCTACTTTCTGACAGTAAATATCAGCTCTCTGTCAATAGCACCAAGCTACAGCTGGATTATACATGTCTTCTACAAATCTGTTATTCATTTTTATGTTATATGTGTTACTCCAGGGAAGTATGTTACTAGTTGAGTGAGGTTAAACCCTACTCAAACAGCAACCAAAATCTTTGTCAGGGTGATATAGAAGCAAGCACCAAATCAACCTGTGCTTAACCCCCTAGTAGCTTGACAGAAAAGCAATTAGGTTTAATGTATAGGCAATATGTAAAGTATTTGTGCAGCACTACAAACAATAAAAAAGAGAAAATACAATAAAAGAAATATCCCACAAGTTGATAAATTATGTGAGACCAAAACAACAAAAATCCAATCAGTAGACCCAGAAATACATAATTTCAAAGTTTTAAGTGCCTAGTATCAGTAGGCGACATCTGTGCTTATCAGGTCGTGGCTGACCACGACTTAGTCACAAGATCAGGACATCCATGATGCTGTGAGGGCTGGATAGGATGACCAATTTGGGACAGCTGAACAAACTACCTTAAAGCCAGGCCTGGCGAGATCACGCATCCAGGATACCTTGTGTAGCGGCAGGTCCAAGAAGGCTCCTTGGCTGCGTCACAGCAGAGGATGCTTTTGTTGCGGGTGGCCTCTGATGCTATAGCCTGCATTGACGATGTGTGGTGTAGCAGTGGTTCTGAGGAGTAGCCCGCTGCAATGTCAGATCTGGCATTGAGGATGCATCGCACTGCGGTGGTTCCGAAGCGTAGCTGCGCGGAGATGCATCGCGCTGTATCGTTTCCGCACACAGGACCACATCTGGGCTGTCAGAGCACTATCAGGCCCACTTCCAAGGGTCAGGCACCATGTGGGGGGTAGGACTCACAGCAGACAGAGTCCCGGTACTGCTTTCAAGGTGGTAGGAGCCTTTTCTGTCGCTGAGACTCGGAGCCGGAAGCCAGCCAAGTACCCGTTGGAGTCACTCTGGTGGTCCTGGGATCAAGATGTAGGTTCAGTCCTTTCACTCAGGCAGCGGGGCAGCATAGCAAAAGAGTAGCAGTTCTTCTTGCAAAGTAGCACAACAGTCCTTCTGAGTCATCTAGAGGTGTAATGAAAGGTTGGGTCTGAGGGTCCAATATTTATAACCTGGTGGAAATTTTGAAGTAGGATAAGGTTTTGGAGGTTTATGGGTGACAGCTCCTCCTCCTCATCAAGTCAGAGATAGCCCATACTGCCAACAGCTATGCTACTTTGTCTCACTGTCTGGGAGCAGTGCACGCAGATCAACTGCCAGGCAATACCTATCCATGTGGAATAGAAAACAGGCGGCAGGCACCCAATGCTTTGAATCCCAAAATGACAACTTTCTAAAAGTGGCATTTTCAGAAATATGGCTTAAAATCCGACTTTACCATGAAAGAGGGTTTTAAACTAAAATTCTTTAAACACAAAACTCGCCATTCCAACTTGCTCACAATTGACAGCACTTATTAAATGCAAGAAGGCAACCCACTGTTGTCTAAGGGATAAATAGGCCTTGCAGTAGTGAAAGCTGAATTTAAGAGTTTTTCTCTACCAGGACATGTAAAGCTTAAACAAACATGTTCACATTTTTTAATTCACTGTGCCATGCACTCTGGGTAATTAAGGGCCTACCCTAGAATTGACTTATATGTATTTAAAATGTAGTTTAGGCCAGACAAATAGGTTTATTTTGTGAGGTGGAAATGACAATTTAATACTGCACATGCAGGCTGCAATGTCAGGCCAGAGACATATTTAAAAGGCTACTTAAGTGGGTGTCACAATCAGTGTTTTAGGCCCACTATTAGCATTTAAAATAAAGGCCCTCAGTACATGTAGTATCTCTTTACTAGGGCTTCAATGTGAGGCCTGAGACATGTTTAAAAGGCTACTTGAGTGGGTGTCACAATCAGTGCTTTAGGCCCACTAGTAGCATTTAAATGATAGGTCCTAGGTATATTTAGTAGCACTTTACTAGGGACTTACAAGTAAAGTAAATGTGCCAATTCAGTGTAAGCCAATGTTACCTGTACCAGTTACCAGTACTTTATCACTGATTAGCAGCCGTAAAGTGCACAGAGACCTAAAGCCAGCACAGTCAGCAAGCACAGTAGGATATTCTATCTAGAAAGTAGTCCACTTTGGTGCCAGGGCTAGTAGGACAATTCTGTTTTGGTTTCAGGATTTGTTTAATTTATTTGTCTTTGCGATGCTTCATTTTTTACTGACTTTTTTTGCAAACATAAGCACACCACTTCTAGGTGGCAGCAATTTTATTTCTTATTAGTTTTAGAACTTTAATGTCTATTGCATGTGTTTGAAAAAAATACATTTAAAAAATCAACGGCTTTTATTCAAATACTTGTTTGTAGTAATATGTTAAGTGTCAGGCAGTTGAATATACTTTAGTCTCTAGGTCCCACTGAATATTTTTTTAACTATATTTAGAAAAAATCTTCCTAGCCTATATAGCCTATATAGCACTGTTAGTGAGGTTCAGCCAACCTGTTGAACTCAGAGAAGCTATTTGCAATATATTTCTATGATACAGACATGACTACAAGAGCCAAGTCAAAGAAATGCTGCCAATCTGAGAATGTGTGTTCGGGGTAGCCCTTGCGATAAGCCTGGGGTCTCCATAAAGATGAACGTAAGCCCTGGCGCCTCGCAACCTGCCAACGGCGGCTCTTTAATAATGAGTACGTGAGTTACCTAGTCCGGCCATGCGACCCAGGCTTTCGGCTAGGTCCCCCCACTTATTCTCACCAAATGTCACCAAAGTGCAAAGTGGGGAGTGTACTACATATGAGACTACATCGCAGGGGGCCACATGTTGTTCTTAACGTCTGTGTTGGGTTGGCTCAGCTCATTCTCCTGGAGGTATTGTGTACCTGGTGAACTATGAATCTCTTACCAGTGTGGAGACATGAGATTAAAAGCAGGGAATGTTGTTAGATGAATCCAGTAGCATACCTGCCAGCTCACACGGTGCCACCGTGTGTCACACGATATCGTCCCCCATGTCATTGTCTCCCGGCACTGGCGTAACGAAAAGTAAAGGGGCCTCCCTGCACGGTCCTTAGGGGGGCCCCCTCCGGGCTCAATCAAGAGCTCTCCCGGCCACAGTTCAGTGCTGAGGGGGCCCCTTGGAGCTAGGGCCCCCCCGCACCACGTGGACTGCGGTGGCCTTTGTTACGCCCCTGTCTCCCGGTGAGGAGCCAATATCATGCAGTTGCAGTAAAAGCTAGTTAAAACCCACTGAAAAAATATGTTTTCACCTTGTTTTCCGACGCGTTGAACTGCCGATGTACATTAAGGGGTGTGAAAACACCCCAGGACATCGGCACCGGCCTCAAAATGCATTTTTTCTTTTGGGGGGGGGGGGGGATTGGAATTGGCGGGGGGTGGTACAAAAGTTTCTTATAGGTACTACTCGGAATGAGGCCCTGCCCCTTTCAAGGCCCCGCCCCTCCACACACAGTGAGATTATTCTTCAGGTTGGCAGGTATGCAGTAGTGCCTACTTGACTCCTGTGCTTTTTACTGGAGGGGCCTTTACACCTGCTTTCAAAGGAATATTTCCCCACCTACAAATCTCTAAGAGACTCCATCCTTTTGATCAGTTTCTGTAACTCCGTTTTCCAAGAGGGAAAGCATGCAGTGTCCAGAGACTGTGAAGGCGGAGAATGACACAACCTCTCCATTGACCTTTGCATCCTGGCTGCAGCACCATGGCAACAAGGACGTCGTCCATCATGACGTGCCCTCAAAGTCAATAATGTCTGTTGAGAATTTCCCCACACAGTGACCTAGTCATCACCCAATCTAAGCCTTGCAAAGAAAAACATTGGTTAGATGAAAGATGACATGTTATTATGTGTGGTGAAAGCCCTCGACAAATACTTTCTTTTATAAAACATGACATTTCCTCTTCAACCTTTTCACATACTAGGCTAATCACTGCCATACAAAACCAAATGTCTCCACATCACTGCTGCAAATTTGCTAAAGGTCTTGGCCTAACAATGGAAGGTTCAAGGTGCCATTGACACATCAAATAATTATTAGGCTTGCCCTACTTTCCAGAAAAAAATATATTTTTTCAATGTTGATGAAGAACTGTTTTATCCTATTTATAAGATAAAACCCTTTCATATGGTGTGCACCTGGATAGAAGCATCCATAGTCATTCCATTACAGATGGTTACTGGGAATAAAGGAACAGGCCCACATTAATCTATTTACACATTTAGTTTTTTTTTACAGTGCTACATGTGTCGTTTCAGTTACTTCAAAGTACTATCTGAGATCCAGAGTGAAGAAAATAGAGTCTTCTTGAGGAAGTAAGTGTTACTTTTCGAAATTCTTCAATCACTTTCTTGAAAGTGTGACTTTAGTAGGTGTCTGAAATTTGCCTAATTTGTTTTTGCGTATTCATGTTAAATTTCTGGGGGAAAAAATGTGAAACGCAAAACCAGCATTTGACACTGTGTTTTAGTGCTTTATTATAGCGCGAGAAACACATTTCGCGCTGAAAAAAAGCAGAAAAAGTGCCACAAACAGCATGCGTTGCTTTTTGGTTGTTTGATTTGTTGCTATGTGCTTGTGCAAAGAGTCATTAATTATGTGATGTGGCAAAATGGCATAACACGAAATTACTGAAACTTTATTTGATGTGCTACAATTATTATACTTCAGCCAAGGCCTAGAATTTAGTCAAATGCCCACTGGGATAGTTTTGCTTTCCCGTCTTCCCTGATGAGGTTGTTCTTTGATTATCTCACTGGCTTTGAGCACGTGATGTACACATTTTGAACCCTGGGGCTCCTGTAGATCTGCCTCTGTGTCTGATGGTGTGCTGCTGTTGACAGCAGGTTCTTATGGGTGTAAAGTGGCTGGACAGTCTACACAGGTAACCTGCACCCCAACTCCTGTAAGCCATTTGAATGGTATAAAGCACAGGAACCTTTATTTCTCCATCAATGGGGACCATCAAAACCCTTTCAAGGCTGTATACATATGTTCAAACTCTCACAAGTTCAGAGAAATTCTGGCTGTTTGGTTATGAAGTCTGTATGGATTGTTTATGAGTTTCTTTTGTGTGCGTGGTGGAAACAGTACTGTTACCAGGTTGTAGTAGCGGCACACAATAGCATGGTGCAGACAGTGAATCGCATACACAGAGTGAATTATCTACTGAACAGATAAGAAGAAAACAAAAAAGACTGTTCAGATTGACAGTCTAACATACATAAGACACAGGTTGGGAGGTGTCTGGATGACGCTCTTGATATATCTTGTGTTTTGGCCATTAAAGTTCCTTATGGAGGGTCCATTATTAAAGACGCAAGCAAGTGAGCTCAGAATGATGACATGGCTAGGGGTAAAAGCAATGGAATTTTCCACCAATTTCAGTCAAGGCGAGAAGGCTGCTTCTCTCTGCTCCAGTGGGAGGCGGACGCCTCTGTAGTTCCACCAATTTCAGTCAAGGCGAGAAGGCTGCTTCTCTCTGCTCCAGTGGGAGGTGGACGCCTGTGTAGCTCCTCCCTGATCCAGGACCCTTCTTTTCCCTGTTGAGTCTTTCACTCTTGAAGGTGGCAAAGAGCAGAGATCAGATCTATCATCCGTCATCCACTCGCCCCTTTTGACATCTAAAACATAGAAACATTGTTTACTCTTTGAGATACAAGTCATTGCATAATCTTCTCCACGAGTCATTTGGTGTTTATGTCTAGAGTTCCATCCGGTTTATAATCCTGTGTAGAATGTTTACCATTCTTTGCTTCTTTACAAATGGAATTGATTAACAAAGTTCACAGTTGGTTTTTCAGGTCCGCCCTTAATGCACCTCCTTGTCATTGGTACTCAAATATTTCACAGCAGATGTTAATTCTAGCTCTGTCCAAACTGTCCTTTACACAGTGGAATTTACATAGGGAACTCAAAGACCTGGGTTGGCAGCATTCCTGTTCATCTTCAATTTTTACATTAGAACAGTCTCAGAATCAAATGCATAGTTGGCTTGGGCTATTGGCCACGGGTAACAGCCATCACAACGCATCTTTTACAACACGTTGCTATTACATCGCATGCGTTACTACGCATGCAATGTTACAACACGTAGTAAAAACTACTCATGCCATTACATCGCATGCGCTATTACAATACATGTGAAGTAATGTCTATCGACGTTTTCGTGAGGAAACTAAGGCTGCTTACTCACGACGACGTGCACCGCCCCTCGAAGCAGGAGGCAGGTACCGGGAACACAGATGGAGATGCAGAAACCAGGAGGAAAGAGGTAAGGCTGATTGGGTTAGGGGTAGTGTAGGGGTGGGCGTAGTATGGGAGTAGTGTGGGTATTGTAGTAGTTTTGCAGTGTTTTAGGATTTAGGGTAGTGTAGGGGTGGGAGTAGTGTGGGTAGTAGTTTGGGGCTGTGTAGTGTTGTAGTGTTTGTATAGTGTAGTGTTTTAGGATTTAGGGTAGTGTAGTGTTTTAGGGTTTAGGATAGTATTAAAGTGTCATGTTTTAAGGTTTAGGGTAGTGTTGTAGTGTTTGTGTAGTATATTGGTTTAGGGTTTAGTGTAGTGTGGTAGTGTTTGTAAAGTGTAGTGTATTAGGTTTTAGGGTAGTGTAGTGTTTTGGGGTTTAGGGTAGTATTTTAGTGTCGTGTTTTAGGGTTTAGGTTTGTGTTGTAGAGTTTGTGTAGTATAGTGTTTTAGGGTATATGGTTGTGTTGTAGTACTTGAGTAGTGTAGTGTATTAGGGTTTAGGGTAGTGTTGTAGTTTTTGTGTAGTGTAGTGGTTTAGGGATTAGGGTAGTGTTGTAGTGTTTGAGCAGTGTTTTAGGGTAGGGTAGTGTTGTAGTGTAGAATTATAGGGTTTAGGTTAGTGTTTGAGGAGTGTAGTTTTGTGTAGGTTGTACTGTTTGAGTAGTGTTTTAGGGTAGGGTAGTGTTATAGTATTTGTGTAGTGTAGTGTTTTAGGGTTTAAGGTAGGGTTGCAGTGTAGTGGTATAGGATAGTGTTGTGGTGTAGAGTTTTAGGGTTTAGAGTAGTGTAGTGCATTATGGTTTAGGGTAGGCTGTGTAGGGGTAGGGTTGTCACTTACCTTGCAAACTTTAACCACAAGTCTAGGTTTACCACACATGCCTTTGCTTTGTAATGGCATGCGTGATAAAGGCATACTCGTGGTAACATTTTGCGATGTAATGGCATGTCATTGTCATTGACATCGCCTAGTAATACCGCCGTTGTAATGGCCCGTGTGGTATTAGTATGCGATATAATGACATGCAACCATTGGCCACTGGGTCATGCAGCAACAGCAATGGGTAGGGTCTTTGGGAGTGAGATAATGCTTAGGTACCTCAGGTCCACAGAGCTCTACCCCCCACACAGCATAATAAATAACTTACTCTGCCTAATTGGGTTTGCCATTGGCCACAGGAAATTTAAAAAAAACATATAATTGTTCTCCTTAATGGAATGTCTGACTCTGATCCTTCAAGCGAGAGCCAATAATAAATTGGGTAGAAGCAAAACAAACATTTCCCATTTAAATTGTCACAGAGAAGGAACTTCACTCAGAAAGTGTGCTTTTTATTATTTAGTGGAGGCAGAGTTGGACACAAAGGGGTTAATCTCCAGAAAAAGTAACTGACATCTCGACCATTCGCTTCCAGATATGCTGTGACTGGCTAATTTAGAGGGGACTGGTCAATCCTAATTGTTTGTCCACAACATGAACAATTTGTTGTGGCACCCATTACAGGGGGCAGGGACACGGTCCTTACATCATGAAAATGTAATAAAGACATATATAAAAGAGCATGGTGAGCACACCCTGATCGGGACACGTGGTAGGACCCAAAGGGAACCCCCCCCGGGATTGTATTGCCACAACATGGACGGCATGTTGTCACAACCTGTACAGGACTGGGAGACAAGCATAATTGCATTGCGGTGAAAGCCTGTTTTTGAGAGTCACAAAATCTATTCCATGTACAGGGTGATAACAGATTTTAGTGTCAATATAAATTGATGGTTGGTAGTACCGTACAAATTTTATTTTAGGGATTGTAGTGTGGTCTTGGCGATTTTACCTTGTGAAAAGTGCTGATTTGATAAACTATGTTTGAGAGAAAATGTTTTTCGCTCATAATTTTCTCATAGAGGTTATGGAAGGTGCTCCACGACCTAAAATGAGAACATATTTTCGTTAAGCTTCCTCAGCCATGTATAGGAGAATAAACCACTACCAGTTTATCCTATGCAGACGATGTTGTTCTAACCAGTCATACTCAAGTTGGTCTATAACGGCTACTCGACATACTTCATAGGCATGCCGACGAGAATTATCTGGAAATCAACAGCGAAAAACCAAGACACTGACAATAAATGGTAAACGGTCCCATTCTTGGTCACTAGGTAAAATTGCACGTACCAACTGTGAAGTGTATAAATACCTAGGAGTTATTATCGACAAGGGTGGTTACTTTACGAATCAGCTCAGAGCACTTAAAAGGAAGGGATTGGCGGTTGCAATCACGCTAAGACAACTTAAAACTAAACTGACTGGTCCAACATTCGCTCCACTTCTCCACGTTGCAGAAGCAATAATTTCATCATCAATTACATATAGCAGTGAGGTTTTCAGAGGCTGGGATGCTCGATTACTGGACACCATTTTCACAAAAGCATATAGAGTAATGTTAAAGTTACCTCTATATGTGTCGCCAGCACAGATACGGCTTGAGCTTGGTCTAACGAAGCAACTCCGGGCAAGGCGAGGCTCATACATCAAGTGCTGGCACAAAATTAAGAACTCTGCCACAAACACATTGAATCACCAGCTATGGCAGGAACTGTGCAGCACACCTACCTGACTGGCCAAAGCTTACTTGGAGGAATCGCTTGTCATAACGGGATTGGCCAACCGATGGGAAATCCCAACAACGCATTTGCACTCTAAACGCATCACTAATAAGGTTGTTAAGAAACGCTCCTTTATAGCTACATTTGCAGACAGGAGCCACGTATAGCTGACTCTATCCAATTATAAATCATTTGGATCACCGGCATACTTTGTATTAGGGTATTCAAGAAAATCTAAAGAAGCCTTTTTAAAGCATAGGTTAGGAATCCTGCCAGCCATACCACATCTTCCACCATGTCTAAGAAAGAACTAAGGGAACTCACTCCGGCTATGTGGGGCTGGAAAGTAAGATATTGAACACATAAGATGATCCTGTGTCAAGCTTAATAAGGAAAGGGATGACCTGCTAAAAACTCACTTACAACGAACGACGCATACGCACACGGAGACAAGCAGTACTTGCATGCTTCAACCCACTGGATCCACAACTGAATGGGAAGCTTGTCAAGTATTTAGCTCCACTAGCATCCAAGCAAAATTTGCTTATTACTACAACTAGTGTATAATTCCTCACAGGCCTCCAGCAGAAAGACTCTGAATACTCTGTACTTTTTACTTACGCACATGTGCACTGATACCTAAAATCCTTTTTTTTAACAGAGCATTGATTGAAAAGCCTTTTTATCAAATGTTTTATCTGAATATATTTTGTAATGGTTATTAATTAATAAAAAACAATACATTTTTACTTACTTACTTACTCCTCAGCCATGTGAGAAAAATATCTGATATTCTGAGTAAAACATATACTTCCAATAGGAGCAGGAGTTTGTCTGGTATTTCAGTGTTCTACTGCAGCTTCATCACAGTGTTTCACCACAGTGTTCACCATAGTGTTCTAATAAACAACTAGAATGCAGGAAACAACCATAACAACGCAGTAATTACATCGCACAGCTTTTACAACGCAGCTGTTACAACACAACTGCCTACACATCGCATTCCAATATAACACATGCCATTACAACGCAAGTCATGACAACGCATGCCATCACAACGCATACCATTACAACTCATGCCATTACAACGCATGTTAAGGTTAGTAATAAAGATTTTAACTTTTTGGGGTGTATCGGTTTTGGGGTAGATGAGAATAGTAATTTTTACCCCTACACTATCCAACACTTACCCTACTGTTGCACTCACTGAAGTGGTAATAGTAATTTTTACCCCTAATCTATCCAACACTAATTCTAAAACTATTATGTATTGTAATGGCAAGCATTGTAATGGAATGTATTGTAAAATCATGTGATGTAATGGTAGTTGTGATGTAAAAACTGCATTGTTAAAGCAAGCATTGTAATTGTTTGCATTATAACGTCATATATTCCTAGATTGCTAACATTCTGTGTTTATGACAAAGGTGTGGCACATCTGAATGACATCTTGCTGGCATCAATGCTGTAAAACTGAAACAATTTCCTGAAGAGAATATTGCATTAAATGTACAACATAGACATTATAGTTAATAACCTAATAAGTTAAAGTCAGGACATACTTTCTATGAGTTTTTGGTTATCTTCCTTAACCATGTCAGTAAAGCATTCTGATTCGCAGAGTGAAACATACTCTCAACACCAGATGCAATCCATCAATGAATTCCCTGATCCACTTCTGCTTTCCCATACAGTTTCAACGAACAATTAAAGCACTAACATTTTGAGCCCGATTACGATGTCGGAGTTAACTCTGAAAGACACTGTCGCAGTCTCTGGACCGACCGACCTCCTGTAAGTGGTTCCGACACTGCAATTACAATGCGACTGCACATGGTGCAGGTGCATACTTCCATTCCTCTATAGGAGTTTGAGCTACAGTGATAAACCGGCCATAGCACAAGCTTCCATAGAGAAATGGAAGATTCTGTTAATCCCTGCAGCATTTTGGCAGCCACCACATGGTGCCTTCCACACGTTGCAGGGAATAACCGGGTGCACCATAGGTGCTCCCTTGGCCCCCTAACTGGAGTCTGCAGGAAGAAGGGGGCCCTGCTAGGGGCCCCAAAAGTCGCTTTCTGACAGGCCTTCCATATCGGAAAGCCCTGCATGCAAAACCTGTTGGAAAGTAGCATCGTAATCCCAGTGGCGGAAAGGCTGTCCTATATTGATTACGTGTCAATTCCGACTGGCTGTCAGGAGCCCTTTGGAATCCAGCCGGATTGACCAGCTGGTTTCACTTTCGACCACCATATTGCAATTAGGTTGTCGAAAGTGAAACCGTAGATGTCGGTTGGCGGAGGCTTTCTGACCGACATCGAAATAGGCCACTATGTATTTAATACAAAAGTGAGGCACTCCAGAATGCTGTTTTGTTAGAATTGGGTCTATTGAATTTAAAGTCTTTCTTGATGCACAGTCTGAAGTAAATGAGCACTGAGATGTTAATGCAGATATGAAACCATTGGTTCAAAAATGTGAGGCAATTTTATTTTTAAGTAACTTGAGACAATGCATGTTTAAAGGGGCTATAAATAGTTAAAGAGGGAGATGTCTGTGTAAGTACAGCACCCCTACCCACATCTGTCTACACATCCTAGCCATTTTCTCAGGCACTTAACAGCTCCCTAATTCTATAATTGTAACATTTATTTTTACAGGCAATCTTTGTGCTCTGTTGGGGTTGGCCACCCATGCAGGGTTGGTCACTCAGCCAATCTAGAATATGTTCAATAAATCTCAGAGATTGAACTATTTTTACAATTAGAGTAGGTGCTTAAACCTAAACTTATGTTAAAAAAACTACAAATTCGGTGAAAAAACAAAGACTAAAGTGAAGATATGTATAAGCATTGAAATAAGACAAGAGCTAATACTACAAAACCCACAAGCCATTGTAAAACGCCAGTTATAGCTTGGTCAACTAACTACAACTTGCCTTCCCATCATGCACTCCTGATGGCCTATTTTTTATGTTGCTAAAGACATGTTTGATGACATTGTCCAATTTGCTAATGAGCACGGTAGACCCCCAAAGAAATGGGAAAGAAAGGCTTTGGGTGTGGGGAATGAGCACATGTGGAAGGTTAGGTATGTATGATGTAATATGTGAGGGCAAGTAGTACTAGCTATGGAACAGAACAGATAGACTTAACTTTACAAAAGTATGCAAAGCCTTTGCAGGTATCAAAACAGTTAAGTTCAAAACAGAACACATAAAAAAATCCCGCTCTGATTTAGAAAATTCTAATTTAATAAACAAACTGACTTCAGAATTGCAAAAATCCAATAAGGGACAGTGGAGATATATATATTTTTTATATTTAAGGGAAAATGGCACCAAAAAGCACAAAGTACCAATTGTAGTCAAGGGTCATGTTAAACCAAGACCTAGGTGTGATTTGTGGCTTGCCACAATGGAGCCGGGGTCAGATAAACCAAGTAGGTCATTCCCGCTGAAGTCTGCAAGTAGACAGATGCAAAAATGTGTTTCAGTCCTGTTCCAAAAAGGGACTTTGCTCTTTTTGTGAATAAAAACTCTTCTCCTCACAGTACAAATCTGAAATTGTGGATGTGGAACTGACTGTCGGATACTCAGAGCCAGTTGGTTTATTTGAGCCCTGGAGCTTCTTCAATGTTGAAAAAAGTTTCTACGTCCCAATACAGAAAGAGATGTTATTATTTTTCATAAGTGTGGAGATCCCGGTGGGGGATGAACCAGAAAATTAATCAAACACTGTGGAACTGTCAGGTGATTGCTTTTCATGGCAGGTCCATTTGAGGATTTGAAACAAGAGTTTTCCTAAAAGTTTACAAACTTTGTTTTGATCCTAGACTATCACAGGAGTACATTTTCAAGGCCCCAGGACCTCGGAGGAGGGGTGTGCAAATAGAGATTATATACTGTGGTAGAGGCCACCTGCTAAACCCATTCCAAGTTCCAGTCGCCACTAGTGAGCTAGGAATTTGCTAGAAAATGCTGCCTCCACCTTGTGTCCCTGCAGCCAACAGGAAGTTAGCCAACTGACCTTTGGCCTCTTTCTTTACCTGGGTGCAAGTCGGAGCAGGTCCAGTCCCTCGGACCACCTCCCAGGTCACAGACAGCAGCTCCAGTCCTCTTCTCATCTTCCATAACTCCAGAAAGTGTGTCAGGAATGCATGGTGAGGGTGGGTGCAGGGGGTGGGAGATCCCCTAAGACGATCTTAGTTCCTACCTACCCACTAGAGTAAATGTTTCCCGGCCCTGCCCGATCTCCCTACCTTTTCAGTAGCTATTGTT
Source organism: Lissotriton vulgaris (assembly GCF_964263255.1). NCBI lineage: Eukaryota > Metazoa > Chordata > Amphibia > Caudata > Salamandridae > Lissotriton > Lissotriton vulgaris. The sequence goes on along the minus strand of NC_141688.1, from coordinate 188,608,697 downwards.
TGCTTTACTACTGACATGTCCAAAATTCAATGTGACAGGGCAAATCTAATACATCCAATGTCTTCAGCCACAGTAAAGGTTGGCTATGAAATCTGGGGTAGGAGAGTGGACTTTAGAAATCACCAGTATCAACCAACAACTAGCACTAAAATCACGTTTGTAGCAGGCCCTGCACACACATGAAATAAAGATACAAATGCGTGTTCGTTGAGTCCTAGATACAATTATTGTCCTGGCATTCTGTTTTCTCCCTGTAAAGGGCGCAGTAGTTTTAGATGTGGGTCAGACAGAGCTGTCATGCAGGATTTGACATTTGATGTCAACAGGAGGACCACCACCCACATCATTCTGCTGAGCTCAAAGGAGTGATTCCTACCCATTCAGGTTAACCTGTCAAGCACAGTGGCAAATTGTGAAGCTCCAGGGAGGAATCTCACTCCTCATTCATAACTGATTCTGGCTATGTACATGCAGGGAGCAGTCAGACAGTAAATGCAAATTAGCCTTCAGGAACTTTAGGCAGGCAAAAATGTTTTTTTTAAGTTAATTTTCCTAAATATTTATTAAAAGAATGTAATCGTAGTCTGGATTCCTACATAAGACAGCTAGGCCTACCTTTTTGGGCCCTTTCACTGTAGTGACAAGGTATCATCAATTATCCACCTATCCCACCTTTAAATACAATGCATCCTAACTTGTGGGCTACAAAGCCTACATAGAGGTGACTTACTAATATTTAAATGGGTGTTTTTTTACCGGTCATAAAAGGTTATTTTAACAGGTCACACTGCCGTTTTTACACTGAAGAGGTCAGGCTACAAGGACAGCCCTGTATGCATGTTTTACTTTTCCACAATAGTGGATGGCACATTAAGTGCTGCAGTCCACAGGAGACAAATAATTTTTCATGCTATGTGTATGCTTCCGCACCGCATACTATGGCCTTACAGAGGAGTTCAATATGCCAATGTGGGATTAGCCATTTTTTCCAGGTTTTAAGGGTCACAACACATACACTGGGGCACTGGACAGCAATGGGCGGTTCTATTCAAAATGTGGCATTAGCAGTTGGTGGGAATCTTTCTAATACATAAACCATGTGCTATAATGACAGTTTATAAATTAAAAAACTGTCAGCAACTTTGTTTACAGAGTGAAAGATTGAATGCATTTACACTTCGTTCAGGAGCACGACAGTGGTCAGCATATTAGTCACAAACATAGATAGATAGATAGATAGATAGATAGATAGATAGATAGATAGATAGATTGATAGATAGATAGATTCACTGAAATAACCATTGGTTAATGTAACATTATAGTTAGGTGAATTTCTCAGTGATAATATTAACATTTTAACTGAAAAGAAAAACAGAAATGTACCAGTAAATGTACCAGTTATAGTTAGCAGGGCTAACTATAACTTGCGCCACGCCATGCACTGCTTATGACCTCACATATGACGCCACTCATGATATGTTCTGTGACATCATTTAATACATAACTGATAGCATCTCAAATGACTGGCCTCTCTTTTCAGACCTGTATCTCAGATGTGCATAGTATTATGTGAAGAGGTACTGGGTCTCTGGTGAGACCTCTCTGTGAAATGTTGGGTGTGCATAGCTAGTTGTGGGGAGGTTCTGGGTTCTCATTTCAGACCTCTATCTAAGATGATGGGTGTGCATAGTAGGTATTTGGATAAGCATTAACTCTACTCACAACTCATTTCAAACCAATGAGCATAAATAGTAAAGTCTGATAAACACCAAGACTAGCAAGAATAGTTCACACAGTAACAAGTGTGCATAGCAGAGAGTAATCAAATATCACATACTCCTGCCTACTTTTTATATTCTCACAAGATCATAACTTTTTTTCTTAATGTAACCTTCTAATCATCACAGTACTTATTCCTTACACACTTCCTCTGCAAACGAAGGACCACAATATGTAGTCCTACTAATAGAGTGTATTGATGACGCATCTACTTCCTTTTACTAAACACAATCCCACGAGATTCCAGCAAGATTCTAAACATTTATTACAAAATATTATACATTTATTATCTTTACAGTAGTTATCCCCTAGACATCTCCTCTCTAAATCTAGGGGTAAATCATGCATTCCTGCTTCCCCCAATATAGCTTTTTTACTTAATTTCTACTACAGCTCCAATTTTTTTATAGTAAACAGCAATGGCGGCCATTTATTTCTAACATTCCAACAGACAGCTAATCAGAGCACTTGTAAGACCGGCCTTTTGCTCCCACGAGAGCATGAAGGCTCATGGGAAATATGGGCCTCTCGTCCAATCACCGTACTCCATTTTTGATTTTAATCTCTCGCAGGAGGCCCTCAGGCCTCTTGTGAGCCCAACTGCCAAAATATACAATATTTTTTTACCCTTAATACCTCAAAAACTACTGAATGGATTTACACCAAATCACAAAAAGTACAATCTGCAAACCAAGATCTAGCTTCCTGTGGAATTTTGTGTAATTTCTTTCAGCAGTTTTGGTTACAGCCTGTCACGAAGGATTATAATGGAAAATGCAGTGCGCACGCTGTGCGAGTGCTGTGGGCGGTAGGGCGGGACAGGGCGGGGGGGGGAGGGTGCAGGGGTAGTGGAGTCCAACATACGATGGACAGGAGTAAGGTAAGTAATTTAATAAATACAACAATTTACCTTACACGCACTGCATCTGCACTAACATGGTCTTTGGCCAAGCGTGGTGGGGCTTGTGCACCCCAAGACCCTACCTTAACAATGGGGGAGTGTCCCGCCTCCCCGGGCCATAAAGATTTGGAGGAGGAGGGTTGTTCCTGTAGACTTTGTTTTTCTCACTGAATTTATGTTTTTTTTATCACAAGTAATTGTAATTACTATATGTTAATACAACCTCCTCCGCACACTGTCTTTTGCCGTGAGCAGCGATGGTTAGCGGTGGGGTCCTGCAGTTAGGCTGTTTGGCCATACCCCTATAACCACGCAACCTAAGTGCCCCCCTCTACGGGTTGATTTTGGCCTCAGGGACCCCACCCCTGGGGCTTGCCTATGTCTCCTGTGGGCCCCCAGGGCACCCATTGTGCTATGGAGCCGCAAGGGTAGCCTCAAAACCCCCAAAGTCTCAGACGTCCCCTGATTTCTGTGGGAGCCAGCATTGCTCCGAGAATCAGGAAGCTGCTTGTAATAGCATCTCCCTGCTTGCATGAGCAATGGTTTCATCTGTTTCCTTGCACACATAAATATGTGGATGGAAACTGCTTTCTGCAAGCCAAAGCTGTTCGACAGCTCCAGCTATAGAAAGCAGAGTTATGTTTTCTTTTGCATTGGGGTAGCTGTCAGCTCTCACCAAGCAAAAGCAAACAGCTACCTCCGGAGGGTGGGCACATCGAGGGTAGTAGGAGACAGCCCTAGGGGTGATGGTCCCCAGGGCCATAAATGGCTCCACAAATGGGGCCACGCAGCCCATCTCTAATCATAAAACTTTGCCGGGAGGGGATGGTGTTCCTTGGGCACCAGGCCCCCGAAAATTTAGAAAAAAATGCATTTTTACCCTGCAGAGTCCCTAAGGGACCCACTCCCCTCAAGAGACTTAGAGGTTAGGATATTCCTACACTGACCCCTTCTCTATGATTTCTTAAAATTTTTTTGTGGGTCTCTGCTGAAGCCGAGTTCCAAGATGGCAGCCAACACTTCCTAGTAAAAGTGCTAGCAGCCAATCACAATTCAGCACGGGGACGGTCGGACCTTCGGAGGATCTGCGTCCCTATATACACAAATTTGGATTTCCCTTAATATTTCCTAAAGTACTGAATCATTTTACACCAATTTACATAAAAAGGTCGCTTTCTGGACCAACAGCTACCAGTACATTTATATTTATTTTTGTTTATTCATCCTGCACAGCCAACCTCTGAAATACCTTAAACGTCTTGTACAAGTTCTACTGTCTGATGAGTTTCATTGGATTATGTCTGACAGAGAGAGCCATAACTACAATCATAAATTTGAATTTAGATTTACCACAATCCTTTTTTTAACTCCCTTACGCTCCCCCAGTACTAAAAAACCGATGCTAGCACTGCCAACTCATTATACCACTCTCAACCCTAATCAATGCAATGCAATTATCCCTCTGAGTCCAAGATTGACAGGAAGTCGCAGGCGGCCAAGCTTATCTCTAAGAAGGACAGAGCATTCTCTTTACTCTGTGAGTCTTAATCTAACTCTGTTTTTCATTTAAATCGCCTGTTTGTTTAGTCTAAAGGTTTGTGTCCCAATGGGCTTCAAGCTTTTGTTTCTTCCGAGTGTGTGCTATAAATTTAGGAGCTCAGATTAAATTTACAGGGACAGGGATGCTGTTGATTGTGTAATGAATGTATCAAGGGAGCTGAGGGAAATACATCACCTGACAGTGTCAGTTTTGTGTTGCAGTTATAAGTGATACAATAAGGAACATGTAATTTGAGTATTTGGAAGATAAACGAGCACATTTTCTGTCTGGCCTAATAGATTTGCTGCAGAAGAGGAGAAAATTTGCTGAGATGAATCAATATGTCTCGTGTAAAACATGAGAATCCGCTCCTGCTACAGTGATTGTTAAGAATAAAAAAAGAAAAATGAGGAAAAACAGGAAATAGAAGTGTCCTGTGGATACACCTCTTTAAGCTAGCAACCCTTTCTGAATGGAAGGGGAAAAAAATTATAGAAAGCAAATGAGGAAAGGAGGAAAAGAAACAACAAGTTATCTTGAAATGGCTAGGAGAAGGTTTGTAACAGACTGACTAAGGTTTTGCACTAATTCCTAGGATATAGCTCAGGTCTGTCAATTATGTTCCTGCACACTAGTGCCACAGGCTCTAGAGATGAGGCGGAAAAAAGAAGAATAACGTGTGGTGCTGGACATGGCTACCAGTCACAACATTTCCGTCAAATGGCCAAACATTATTGTCTCTCTGTAGGTGATTATGGTAGAAATTAAATATAAGTCATTTATGTATTTGAACCCGTATAGTGCAAACCTTGTTAGAAGGCAATGGAGCAATGAACGTGGGTAGGACGCCCTAATTTATAGAACCGGGAATCATATACAAAGAGACGGCTTAATTTTGGGAGATGGCTGCAAAGGTATGAAATGTAATGTTCTTTGCAAAGGTGTGTCTGTGTTTGGATTTTTCCATGTCTATTTCAAATGCATTGGTATATTTCTGATTTTGGTGTGGCTGTTCTTCCATAACTTGACAGAACATAAAGAGAAGGGTTGTCTTATGGTTCTCTCTTTTGTGCAGGTGTGTATTCGCAGTCTGGCAATAACTTATCTTTTGCTGTGGAGCTGTTGGGCCTACGTTGTTAACAACTCAATCATATAAGTAGGAGTGCTATTTTGGTGCCCATGTTGCTGGTACACCAGGTCATAACGAGGATATACGTATGGGCAGAGCAGGAGATAGAAAATGTGCATTAGAGTTTGGCTTACACTTTTTCAGGCCTTTAATGAGATATGCTACAGTTGTAGGATGCTTTTCGGGGAGCCAGTGATGTCCGGGATGCTGCAGAGCAGGTCATTGTCTCTGGTGGGAATAGACCAGCACTTTTGTTTGGAAGGTGGTACCTCGGAGAAAGGGTTCTGCCTTTTTCAGGAGTAAAAACTGGCATTCCTGGTCATAAATGTTACTTGTCGAAAAGCAAACTTGAATCTGGGGTTGTTTGTTGCTGCCCATGAAAAGAGAAACTCTGCTTGGCCTGCTGAGATTCAGATAGGAGTCAGTCATCCAATTTTTAGATAAAGTCCTAACAGATAATGAGTCTTGAATGGCGCCTTCTATAAATACTTTCATATAGAGCTGTGCACCATGTGCTCGTTGTCAGTTCTTGAAGCTACTGTGAGTTAGTAGGATTGCCAAGGGGTCCTAATAAAAAAAAAAAAACAAGATGATAGGGTTAAAATGGAGGCCTGGGGTACACTATAGGTCACAGGGACTTTCAAGGACATTACGGGTCTCAAGTGCATGAAGAGATATGGTTAACAAGTAGGAGTTGAACCATTGCAGAATTGGTTCTGTGATGACCTTGCATGATTCCAAGGTGTCAATGCTTGGCCTACTCTTCGGAAGACAACTATGTCAATGTCTGTGGAGAGGTTGAAAATTAGGTGTCAGACATTCTTGTTTGTGGAAGCTACCAGAAGTAAGGGTGACTCTTTGAAATATCACTTGGAAGCAACAGGTGTCTCTTTGAAGGGTCAGTGATTGGAGGAAAAACAATGAGGCGGGATATCCAAACTAGGATCTGTTGAGGAACCTGGCCCTCTCAGATACCAGACTGGAGTAGACGAGGATCTGGATCCAGAAGAGATAGGATTCCAGTAGATGAAGAAGGATTCCAGGAGACAGAACAGGAAACAAAGAGTTTGTTTGCAGGTGGGAAAAGCCATTCCAACATTCACTGGTGCATTTATGATGCATGGTATTTGAGAGATCACCCAATAGGGTCTGTGTCCTCTGAGAAGGTTACTCTACTGATTGAGGAATTTACGTTGTTGAAGAGGGAGTTCATGATGGGTGTTTTTAGGAAGTTTAGTAGGTGGCCTTGATAGATGTGAGGATGATGGTGAGATCATTGCAAGAGGGTGATGAAGGTTGAAGGCTATCCTATTAGAAGTAGTACAAGAGAGCATATGGTAGAGGGTGAAAGTGGTTTGATGTACCTGATGTATTTTCCTATCTTGTTTACAGCACTTGTTTATCATATTGCTGCTCTTTAACATGACCACAGGAGAATTTATATTTAGAACCTATTAAATAGGTTGCCAGTGTTTTTTTTTTTAGAATGATGAAAAGAGAAGTTGCAATGCAGGGTAGCTTTTTATTTGCAGACCTACAAAGCTGCAGCATGAATGTTGATTGATTTTGGTGCAGCCAATGAAAATGCACTCATGCAAAGCAATATTGAAAACCAAATTAGGTAATTTAAAATGCATAGGCTCGGGTAGAAGGCTCAGATTTGGTGAGTGAGATCAGGTGTCCATTTAAAGACAGAGTGCTAAGTAGAGTATGGCAGACATGGGCCACGCACAAACTTTCATCACTAAAGCTCATATACATCCTAAGTAAGGTTGACTGCTTTTTTTGGATGACTTGCATCTGCCAAATTAAATAAATTCCAAAGTCACCATATTCTAGAGAAAGATGTGTACGGAATTTTACTTTACATTAATATATTGCTTTAATATAACCATCACTTGATAATATTGTACTATAAGCAGAATAATATTCCATTGAAGGAGTTAATATTTCCAAATGAAAGCTGCTGTAGCATAGTCCGTACTACACCTTACTCAAATCATAATTAACTGCATGTAGAACAAAAGGAGCTATTCACTTTAAATGTAAATGATACGTTTATTAATGCCCATGTAAGGCAGCGATCTCTTGAGGTTTACACAATAAAAATGTGGGAGGTACAGTCATTTTTAGGTCGACCATTTGATGAGTATGTACCTCGTGGGCTCTGGAGATCAGCCCTAGGACTTTGCGTGGTTCCACTTTGGGACTTTTTTTCTGTACAACTGCCTCTATTTAGCTGTCTTGATGGAAAACGACCAGTAGAGGACAGTACAATACTAGAATTGATTTCTGTGTATTCAACTGCCTCTATTCAACTGTCTTAATAGAAAACGACCAGTAGAGGTCAGTAAAATACTAGAATTTCTTTCTGCTGAGGGACTTTCTTTTTTAAATTTTTCTGGCAACTGCCTCTATTTTACTTTCTTGATAGAAAACGACCACCAGAGGTCGGTAAAATACAAGAATCACTATAGCATTCTCTATATTACAGTCCATAGAAATTGTCTTCCACGAGCACCCATAGACAATAATATTTATTTCAAATCTTGTGTTTTAAGTGATATGATCACTGAGGGCCCTGATTTTATAATAAAAACAGAGCTTTGGAGTACACCATTTCAAGCTGAAAGGCAATATTTCTCTCCATGTATTCCCATACCTGTTGTGTCACACAGTTTGATGCGTACTTTCCCTCCATGTTAAAGAACAGAAAGGAAAAAGCAACAGAAAGAAGCTCTACAACAGAAAGTAATGGAACTCAATGATCAAAATAGAAAAAATAAGTATAATGTATTAAGGAAACAGATGGAGGAAGATAATGATATCAACGGGGACAATGAACAAGAAGAGGGCGAAAAGGATGAAGAGGCAGAGAGCCTGACTCTGTCGGAACTGTCAGCAGAATTGAGCTTGCACACTGCCGGCGACAAGGGAGACAAGGGGGAGGAGGATGGCAGAGATAAGGGTACAAAAACGGACCAGGGGGGGGGGAGACGTTGTCAATGTGGACCAACCAGTTAAGGCCGCTAATACGTCCCCTTCTTTGCGCCCTGAGAGTCGATCTACCCCCAAACAATACCCTCTCTTCTCAAAACCCCTTTTGCAGCAGGGTCAACTTTCAAGCACTCCTTCACGAGGGGAGAGAGAACAAGGGGATACAAGAGTTACTTCAGAACGGGTGTCCTCCAACACGGCAGGGAGAGTAGGCAGCCCCACAACGCAAAAGCCGCCACAGAAGACTCTGGTGCTAAACATCGCAGGGGCAGCAAGGCTGGAAGGAGTAGCAGCGTTGCCTACACCAACGGCTTCCGCCTTGGATGTGGTCCCTCTCTTGCACCCCCTGTCGTCGCCAACCACAAGTGCGAACTCTAGTCTAGCCCCAGGCAATAAGCAAACTACGACAGTTCCGAACCAAGCCCTAAGTTTAGAGAATTCCCTGACCTCCCAGGCTGATGTCTTGTACGTTCTCCCGAGTGCTACAAAAGCAAATAAGATGGAAGATATCTTAGTTACGATTCTCCAGGAACTAAGAGATTTCAAATTATCTCAGGCTCAGGAAATCTCACTTCTGCACAGCAGGCTTACGATGATGGAAGAGTGCCTTGGGAACATTCCTCTGAGGGTCTCTGAAGCCGAAGTTCGAATATCATCTCTAGAGGACTCACTGTCTACAATTCAGAAAATCTTACGGAGGCCAACAGAGAGAAAACAGATCTAGAGGAAAAGCTCCAGGACCTTGAGAATTACAATAGGAGATCGAATCTACGATTAGTAGGCATACCAGAGGGCCTTGAAGACAAGGATGTAGTTAGCTGGTCAGATTCATTATTAAAAAAAGCTATCCCTGAGCTACAAGGTGACTTGACTATAACAAGGGCGCACAGAGTTCCTGCACATAAACCCAATAATTCAAAATTCCCCCGCACAATCCTCCTCAACTTTGCAGACTTTAGGGTTAAAGAAAAAATCCTAAATACCGCATTTTCTAAAAGAACTTTCAATGCAGAGGGGGTGGATAATTTCAGGATTTTTGGCGATATGTCGGCTGCATCTGCTCACAGACGAAGAGACTTTGTGAAGCTCATAGACCCCTTTAAGAGCAAGGGAGCCCAGGCCATGATAGTGCAGCAATCAAAACTTAAAGTTTTGGTTAAAGGAAAATTCTTTATATTCACGGCCCTACATGAAGCCCAGACACTACTTGACGGCCTTGGGGGATTATAAATCAAGTTGATGTACTCTGCTGAATTTATCACTAATCACTAATGCACGGCAGATACTTGTTGGAAACAGGAAGCACACAAGGATGCAAAGAGATGGCATCCAAAAGGAAGAGACAAGAGAGTAGGACAGAAGTGGGACTCTGGGGTCTCCGTCCACTCAGGGGGGGAGGGAAGGGGGGTGAAGGGGGGTGTTGCATGGGGGAAAAAAAGAGAGTTCAAATGCAATATGTTTTTCCACACTTTTATGACTACGGTATGAAGGTTATTCTTCGATCGCTAGCACATGTCACTTTGGCTCATTTATGGATAATGATAAATTGACAAGACCATATAAATATAGTTGCCCATTTTGCACTGGGAGGTGTCTTAAACTTATTGCTAATTTTTTTTTGTGGGAATTGCTTGGCTGCTTATTTGCATATTTTGCACAGACAAGGGTACTCTATTGTACATCTATCTCCATGTCCAGTACAATGAATGGCATGTCTCCCCATACATCACTCTACACTTTTGCCGCTAGCTTTCATATTTGCACATGGAAACTCAGACTTTTATGAAAATCTCTATGAATTTTTGCTGCCATTGCTCTTTATTGTTAAATATTTTTATTAGTTATCATTTATCTATCCTGCTGCTGCTGTTTATATGCTTGTTCATTCTGCATACTTGCACTTCAGCCTTATCTAAATATCTAAATTTTCAAAACCGAGCTGCTATCTTTTTTATCTTCATGTCTTGTGTAATGAATGATGGGTCTCCTCAGATAGCACTTTACATTTTTGCTGCTCGCTTGCATATTTGCACATTGAACTTTAGATTTGTTATGATTTTTTCTATGAATATCTGCTACTTTTGTTTTTTATTGTTATATATTTGTATTATTTTTCAGTTTTTCATGTTGTTGCTGCTGTTTGCATATTTGCTCATTCTGCTCTCGTGCACTTTAATTGAGGGCTACGTTCAATATCTTGAACATCAATGACATGGTGAAATTTATTTCATTAAATGTTAATGGGCTGAATAACGTTCGTAAAAGGAACGCTATTGAATGCTGGTTAAAAAATCTAATACCTGATGTCATCTATTTGCAGGAAACCCATCACAAAGATCAGGCAGAATCAGCTAAACTCTTTAAAAACTGGACGGGCTATAACATATCTGCTCCTGCAGGGATGGCCCAGAGAGGAGTTTCCATTCTAATAGGAAGACATGTAGGTTTTAACCTTGAAGGATCGTGCATAGATCCTAGAGGCAGATGGGCAGTCGCACACGGTAAATTAAATTATGTCAACATTATCTTTGTCACAATTTACGCACCTATTTTGGACGACCCACAACCTATTTTACAGGTTAAGCAGGCATTAACCGGCCTTTCTGGACCAATAATTTGGGGGGGGTGATTTTAACCTATTACAAAACCCTCGATTGGACTCCTCCAAGAAAGACCGTCGACAGAATAAACCCCAAGTCTCCTTAGCTGTTCAAAGCTGCAAGATAGATCTTGACGTTATTGACCATTGGCGTAATTTGAATCCCACCAAGCGTGAGTACACATGCCATTCAGCAAAATATAATTCTGCGTCAAGGCTGGATTTTTTCTTGTCCTCCCACGATCTAGAATTATATAATTACGCTTACCTACCCAATGCCTTTTCGGATCATGCGGCTCTTTGCATGGAGGTCAAACTGGGGAATTATGAAGCAAGATCTATAAATAGATCGTTTTTTAACAAACTCAACCTTCTTGACCAACAATGGTGCACTGATATTAATGAAAAGATCGAGCTATTTTTTTCACAGAATAGAGGTACAGCTCCTTTAAACATAATCTGGGATGCATTTAAAGCTACTTTACGTGGAATAATCACATCTAAAGAGATCCCCAAGCTAAAGGCAAAACGGGAGGAGAAAATCAAACTTCAAACTGAACTGTCACAGGCTACCCAAGAGCATTATAGGGTTAGATCCCAGATTTCCAGCCACAATCTCCAAGAGGCGAAGCGTAAGATGAAGGAATTTTATTATGAACTAGGTGAGACAAATAGTAATTTTCAGGCACAAAAAATCTATGAGGAGAGTGAGTACACAGGAAAGCTTCTGGCCTGGCAATCTAAAGAAAAGCAGGCTCGAAACAGAATAGATCAGTTAACTGACCCCATCACTAAAAATCAAGTTAAGACCACCACTGCCATTGGTGAGCTGTTTTTAAAACATTACGAGGGGATATATCAAGCAACTGCGGGGACTACACCTGAATCTATCACAGATTTTCTTCAGCCATTGGAAATACCTAAATTGGATACTGAGGGCAAGAACTACCTCACACAGGATTTTACATTATCAGAACTAGATGAAGTGATAGAGTCTCTCCCCAATGGCAAAGCCAATGGTGAGGATGGCCTTCCCATTGAATTCTTTAAAAAATTTGGGGGAATATTGCGTAAAGAATTCCTGGATTTAATCAATAATTTACTTCAAGGTGGTCCCGCACCGGACTCTTTTCACACAGCGGTGGTGGTCAGTATCTTAAAAAAGGGAAAGGACAAGGAAAATATAAATTCTTACCGACCGATTAGCCTTCTGAACACAGATTATAAAATTTTTACTAAACTTTTAGCAAACCGATTAAATAAACTAATAGGATCACTAATAGCTTATGATCAGTGCAGTTTTATTGAAGGCAGGCATCTCCAATCCAACACTACATTTTTACTGGAGGCGCTAGACTATTTTAAAACTAACAAGGTGAAGGCTCAAATTTGGTTTTTAGATGCGGAGAAAGCCTTCGATCTAGTCTCCTGGGATTGTCTGTTTGTAGTTTTACATAGTTTTAACTTCCCGAATGCTTTTATTTCTCTTTTACGACACTTGTACACGAATTCTAGGGCACAAATTATCATCAATAATACCAACATTGGGTCCTGTGAGGTCACTAGAGGCACACAACAAGGCTGCCCCTTGTCCCCAATTCTATTTGCACTTTTTATTGAACCTCTAGCGATCGCCATTAGGAATATTAAAGCTGGCACCGCCCCAATTTTAGGAATGACAAATATAAAACTATATGCGGATGATATTGCCCTTTTTTTAGATTCTAAACCCTCAAGTCAATTGAAGATTCTAAAAATCTTCTCTGACTTTCAAAAGCTAGGAGGTTATAAAATTAATGTAAACAAAACAGAAATTATTCTACTTAACTGCACTACAGACACTTTAGTTCCTGAATTCAGGCAGATATACAATACGGACCCAAAGAGATATCTTGGTATATTTATATCGGATAACCTAGACGACCTTTACTTATTACATTTTCTACCTTTATAAAAAAGGTGGGTTCACTTTTAGATTGCTGGAATCTACTACCCCTGTCTCTTATAGGGCGGGCATCGCTAATTCGAATGTCGGTATTACCCCTTTTTAATTTCCTTTTTAGTGCGATTCCCTGCGCAATCCAGGCCTCATATTTTAAAAAAATAGAAGCTCTCATTTCCTCTTTCTTATGGGCAAAAAAATCCCCTAGACTTGCACTGAGCACTTTATATTTATCTTCCACACAAGGAGGGCTGTCCCTCCCAAATATCAAAGAATATTATTTTGCGTCTTTTGCACATTACTCCCATTGGTTTTTTTTCTCTCTAGATTGTCATGAGACAGACAATTTTTTTATGAAAAGGATGTTGTTGGAATTGAAAATCTATGATCCGGTTAGAACCACGAAAGACCCAAAAAAAGTACAATATAAAACTTTGCAGTGGATTTTTAAGGTCAAAACTCAGTTTTTTAAATTTTATGATTTACCCAATGTGAGTAATAAGACGAATTTAATTAATTTTAGCCTGGGAGAAGCAGGACATATGGATAAAAATATAATAACTCTTTAGAAGCAAAATGGTTTTGAAAAAATTGAAGACTTCCTACTGGGAAATAGGTGGAAATCCTGGGATGAAATTTACGGCCAGTTAATTCACTCGCACACAATTCTGAACTGGTCATTTATTACGATAAATCCAAAACTCAGGGAACTCAATATAGGAAACGTATCCCACAAAGAAAATATTTCCATTTCCTTTAATAATAAAACACAAAAGAAAATGAGTATCTGGATTAAAATATTAACAGAAAGTAAGAACCAGGACCTTTACAGCAAGATAATTGAACGATGGAAAAAAAGGGAAGATATTATAATTAATCAACAGGTATGGGACAAAATAAACAAATTTAATAAAACCATCTTTCGAGGAGCAAACTTTAAACGTATGCAATTTTACAATAAATGGTTAATATATAGAACCCCGTCCTTTTTACATAATATCTTCCCCTTAGTAGCCGATAAATGCTTTCGATGTGAAGAAAAAGGCACTTGGAGACACATTATCTGGGAGTGTCGAAAAATCCAGGTTTTATGGAAGGAAATAGAAAAATATCTTTCAATCGTCCTTAAAACAAATATTATATTTAACAACCTAATTCCCCTCCTAGGCTGCTGTCCTGTCCACACCCAATATGATGAGCCCCTTTTTATAGCTTCTCTAATAGCTAAATCCCTTATATTACAGTCCTGGAGAACGGAGTCTGTCCCATCCTTCCAGGCATGGAAGGCAAAATTACAGCGAATCCAGGGCAGGGAGAAAAAATATGCCCTTAGATCAGGGGCTCTCAAAAAATATGATAAATATTGGAGTGTGTTCGAAGTTTAGATTTCTCTTGTTATTACTTAACCTGATTTATGCTTTATTGAAACTATTTATTAGTCTATTACGACGGTTCTACCTCCGCACGCTGCACTTTAGAACTTAGCTTTGGAATATTAAATGTGAAAACGTTTATTATATATGTATGCTATGTACTTTTTCAATTCTAAACAAAATCTTCTGGTTATTCGAATTAGTTTACTAATTGTCTGCTCTTACACAATTTTGCACTTTATAACTTAAATGTTAAAACAACAATTTGTATGAATGTTTTCCAGTATTTTCCTTCCTCGTACTATATTAATTGGATTTCAATTGTATTGTATTGCTATATTTGAACTCTCAATAAAAAGAATTAAAAAAAAAAAGTACTTTCCCTCCATGTTAAAGAACAGAAAATGCTTCAGCACCCAGGCTAATGTGCTGCATATCTAAATACATATAAGGTACCAAAGGCGATACCAATTGCATTGCAAATGCTTCTTAATTTAGGTGAGATGGTAGATTTGTGCATCCTACTGTAATTATCGTTCTTAATACTGCAAAACAGTTGAATTTATTTTAAGGATCCCTTACTTAAAATACAGCTCGCCAAGCAAGAATGGCCAAGCAGCTGTGCTTTGTACTACCCTGCTCTTGAATTCCACTACCTTTCACAGAAAACACCTTACTTGAAACTAATAGCAGAATAGAGATAAATGATGGCGGCATAATATTCCTGTGCAGACACACTGTTCTCCTATGTGTTGTTGTCACTCTCACTTTTGAGTGACAGAAAGAGAAATGCACTGCTTGTTTATTTATTTTGGTGCTCTTTGTAGCATCAACATGCCACAATGAGGCCACTAAAAAGTTTCTTGTGCAGAACAAAGAGGAAACAAAAGAAACATTATGTTAGTGTCACTTGTGGAAGAAGTATTTGAAAATATGGATGGTGTCTGGATTGAACATATATATATACATATATATATATATATATATATATATATACATACATATATATACATATATATACATATATATATATATATATATATATATATATATATATATATATATATATATATATATATATATATATATATATATATAAATCAGCTACAGAAGGTCGGCTTGGGATCACCTGTACCTCGACGATCAAAAAAAAAAGACCAACGAATCCCAGATGATGGCAAAGGATATTTTATTCCCGAGAGAAGTACAGCAATGTGGCAGGCGACGCGTTTCGGGCAGTTGCCCTTGTTCACATCAGCCTTCAGACCTCTTATTTTTGTTGACTTTGTTTTTGCTGGCATTAGGAATCCTTGCACTTTACCACTAAGAGCTAAAGAGCTGCAGCTCTCTCCTTAAAACATGTTTAATTGGCTTATACCTAATTGGCATATTCAACTTACTTGTAAGTCCCTAATAAAGTGGCACTACCTGTGCTCAGGGCATGTAAATTAAATGCTACTAGTGGGCCTGCAGTACTGATTGTGCCACCCACTCAAGTAGGTCTTTAAATATGTCTCAGTCTTGCCATTGCAGCCTGTGTGTGCAGTTTTTAACTGCCAATTCGACCTGCAAAATAAACCTTATGCCAGGCCTTTGTTTTCATAAATATATGCCACCCCTAAGGTAGACCCCGAACAGCCCAGAGGGCAGTGTGCAATGTATTCTAAAGGTAGGAGATGTACTATGAAGTTTTACATGTTCTGGTAGTGAAAAGCTCTTAAATTTGTTTTTCACTACTACAAGGCTTACCTCTCTCATAGGATAACATTGGAATTACCTTATTAAATTTTATAAGTGTCATTTCCAAATGGAAACATGAGCCTACTTCATGTTTGGTGTCTATGGAACTACAATTTTAAATTGACTCACATCTTGGCATACCCGTCCCACTCGGTGTGACAAATGTAAAAAGAACAATTGTTGGACAGAATGCAGAACAATGTCATACATTCACCCCAGTACAGAGATCTGGGCCTAAATCCATAATTATTTTGCTCCCCATGCCATTCCGGTTTAAACCCAGCCATACGCAAATCAGCCTTGACCCTGTTTCCCATGGGAACATTCCAGCCCAAACTACCAGGCCAAGTCCTCTCTGGACCGCAAACAAGCATCATGAGACTGGTTTCAGGGTTTCACTCCTTCATCAGCTAGGCTAGATTGATTCCGGTGGCATGGAGAGCATGGGACCCACTGCTGATCCTACTTGAAGTGACAAATGCAAAAAGAACAATTGATGGACAGAATGTTGAACAATGTCAAACATTCACCACAGTACAGAGATCTGGGCCTAAATCCATCAAACCAAATAGGCCTGCCTTGGCACTCTGTACATTTGTGATGAAGCCTTGTTTGGGGATTATTAGGACAATGAGCCATTCTGCAGCTGACCAGATCACAAGCCCTTAGAAATAAAGTCAATTCCCGAGTGTGACATAATGAACATGTGTATATGAGCTGCTACGCAATGAAACATAAATAGATTCAAGAAGCCATGCACTTTTAATTATGATCGTTTATATTTCAAACTCCTCAGGTTGATATTATTGAAAACCTATGACGCTAAAAGCAATCATTTGTGATACTTTAAATGATGCGAGGCAATATGTAAGGTTTGTGATCTGGTTATGAGTTTAACATATTCGCACTCTGAAGAGGTCTCTGGGAGGCATGATTGCTATAAGAACCAAATATACTTGTAAAAGGTTTCTATTCTGTTTTGTCTTTTTTTTAGAACTAAAGTTAGGCGTATGTTTTTCACATGGGAATGTGTGACTGGCATCAAGTACAAACATTTAAACAAACATAGTAATTAGTACTTACTTTTAAAACCTTCTATTTTAAACATGGTGTGTATATTTTTTTGTTTTCTAGTTATTGGTTTACTGTTACTGTGTTTCATTCTTTCTGGTTCATATTTGTTTCACTACAAGGCAAAAATCGCCATCATCCTTTCTGAGATATTTGCACCCCATTAAACAATGATAGGGTAAATGTTGGGCAGTCCCCTCTGAAGTTAAGAGCTGCAAAATTACCCCTCTCTGAACCGTTATCAGAGTTAAAGGTTTGCAGCCATGAGATTACAAAACAACCTGCACATCTATCTAAATCTGCGGAAACATGCATTGACAACACGTATGAAGAACCTTGGTGGTGGGTTATAGGGTGACACAAGGATTAAGAAACAGGGGGTTAGATCCACTCTAACAAGCATTTACAAAATCAATAGATCTTGGTTTAATTTGCCATCACATTTGAAGACAGGCATGCTTAACGAGCAACCGCTCTTTGTGCAGGATCTCTGTGCAAACTACCGCCACTTGGCTTTTGAGGTCGGTGCTCTATGTTTTATTCTTCATGCTGGAGGTGCCAGGCAGCAGTGGTGTGAGCACAGGAAAGAAGAGAAAGCAGATGGGGTGGCAGTAGGAATTGGGGGGAGATAGCAGATACTGGAATGACTGAAGGAAAAGGGGTATCAGAACAGAGGGGTGTCACAGAAGCGGAGGCAGGGCAGTTGAATGAGAGGGTAAAACAGCAGATAGAGAGGCTATGTGGTAGCAGGGAAGTGAGGGCAGAGGATGGCTCACAGAAGCGAGGTAGGTTGAGGCCACATATTCATGCAAACAGACCAACAGACACATTCACACAATAGGGCAGTGAAAAGGGCACATAATGAAGACACTGATCTGCTCCTACCTGAACAAGACATGCAGCTGAGAGCCGCGCCCTGTAGTGGGGAGGGTAGGAGCCTTGAAGCGCGAGCAAGCAAGACGGAGCGGGAGAGCGAGGCACGCTCTTGTGTACGTAACCGCATGCTCTATGCCTCACAAAAAGCTGTGGTCGGCTTTTTGAAGCCCACTAACTAAAAGACTCGCCAGGGCAGCGCAGATTGGGTGAGTATGTGTTTGTAGAGAAGGGGTAGGATACCGGCATAATTTTGTCCTCTGTTCGAATTAATTTTATCAGAACTTTGATGTTTTTATTTTGGTCCTGAGGACGCGCAATGCCTCTTCTAGGAAACAAATGATGTGTAGGATGTCTTTTTCTGAGTCTACTGCCAGGGGGTGCATTACTAGTGCTTAGTGTGTGCCAGTGGTTTCCAGTGCTCGGCACCATTAACTAATTGTCGACACCAGCACTAAAGACAGGTGCCACATGGTAGCGCAGTAGAGATGAGCATAACAGCAATTTATTATTAATTCAGTATGCATTAAAACAACTACTAACTGCCGCACAAGCTATTTTTATAGCTTTGGGGGCCTGGACTAGTCTTAATTTTTACACTTACAGCAGTTTGCTGGTTAGTAGTAGTTTAGGCACTGTCATTGGCAACACTGGCGGAGGCAATGGATGCTGCAAGTTGCAGAGGCCTCCCGATTAGAGCCATGGCACTTATTTATTTGCAAATTAAGCACTGTTTACGAATTGGCAAGTTCTTTGAAGCCCCGATTTTCTTTCGATTGGCCATTTAGTTATTTTCTGAGTTTAGTTTGATAAACTGAATAAAAGCAAAAAATTAATTAAGGATTCCATGTGATAGCGCAGCAGAGATATACTGGAGACTTGGCTAAGCAACTCCTGGCTATGCATTCAAAAGCAAGGAGTTGCTGATAGCCGTCACAAACATGCTTTTTTGTGATAATGATATGCCCTGTGTGAGATAACTGGTTTTGTGGTGGCAAAATAGTCTTGGCATGGAGTGTTTTTCTTTGACTCAAACTTTTATTAAATTATTTGGATTATCTTTCATATAGTTGTTTGAGGAGGGGGTTGAATATCAATTAGACTAATCTGTTAGTAGGAGCTGTAGCTATTTGCAGATTCGCTGATCAATATACCAGTATGATGGATCTTTGAATCCGGTGAGAAAAATTGATTCTGTTTCACTTTTGAGATTAGTACCTGCGTAGAATTTTCCTGTCCCATACAACAGCCTCCCTTTGATCAGGGGATACTCCCAGCCCGATTAAAATCTATTGTCACTTTATCTCAGGACACTGAAATTGGTGCCTGGCATTCCATAATATTTTCCGCAACAAACATTGCCATGGTGCCTATGGTGCCATGGTGCCTATCAGTCAGATTGCTGGGACCCATGATACCTCTGAGGATGCACAGATCCCACAACAGCTATGTGAAAATAATTTCTTTCAGTGGATTTTGGTGGGCTTTTTAAAAAATATTATCATCAGACAATTCAAGTATCTAGATCCTTGAAATAACATATAATTAACAGTACTTCATTAACCATGTGGTGCTCCCTAACAACTTTTAACAATGCATAATCCTTACAAACTGCACTGATCTTAGCTACATTTCAATTTCTTGCCATGTTTGGTGTAATTCCTTTTAATGGTTTATTCTGTAGTGAATTAGCAAATGTTATCATATTTACAAATATCAGAATTCACAGGTTTATATAAAATTGTGATTTTTAAAAACATTTTTTAAATAGGTAAGGCCATCAAGGCTATGGCTTGGTGCAGGCTCTTGAGGAATGCTCAAGAGGGTGGATGTATACCCTAGCTTTTTTTTAACCCCTGCTACTTGCTACTCATTTGTAGAGGTGTTGCTCAGTGCAGTATGGGTATGTAGTGGCTACATGCAATATCCTGTGAAAAACCCAGAAGTGTCCTAAAAAAATATAGTTGAAGGTTAGTTATGGTTTACTTATGTTTTAACACACCATAACGAATGCACCCAGCATTGATTTGCCCTTCGTAGCAAGATAATTTTTTTATGTGTCATTGGAAAATGGGTATACTGAATATGGTGGGGCATTTTTAATCCCCACTATAACATCTGTGAGTTCCCCACCATGAAAAAAATGCCCCTATTTACAGCCTGTTTGCAGACTACCAAACCAGTCAGAATGGGCCTACCGCTAGCCCTCCTCTGAATTATTATCAGTCTCCATTCAGAATTTAAGGCACAAGCCAGACTGGGTTAAAAAGGCACAAACATTAGACAGTAGACTGAAAAGGCTGCACCATAGTCTTTACATAAATGATATGTATGATGCAGTACGAAAGTTTACTCACACATCCCAATACTCAACTAAACATATTCTATTGCTGTTGTAAGCAAAGGCTTCATAATTCTCACAAGAACAACTAATGTCCTGAAACTCAAAAGTAGTATTCTGGAGACCAAAATCAAAGACGTCACTCCACAGTCCATTAGTACTGGTATATCAAACACTAAATACAACAATCAGTTATTCATTTGGGGGTCACACAACATTAGTTCATCGATCAGATTTGGTATTTTGCTGCATGTTGAGGTTTAATTTCTCAGTTGAAAGGTTATATAAAATCTTTCAATTTCTGGTGTTTTTTGAAGTTTGTGAGTCACACTCGTAGAGATGTCGCCAGATGCTCTTGCCCCATGAACTCCTGGGGACCTACCTTTATGTTTTTCCTGCTTAAATATTTACCGGCAGTCGCCTTCCATGGCTGACTGGTCAAATATTAGTTGAGTGACAGTTTCTGTCAACAAACTGAACCTTATAACAGACAGCCCTGTGGATGGCACAGATATACAGCTGGATCCTGTATTTCAGCTGGAGCTGTCAAGTGCTGTAAAGGTGGGTTTAATGTAATCATGTTTTCTTCAGATTGAAGGCCACATGCCACTTTTATTATGTATTTTATCAGAAAACCTCTTTGAGAGACCAGCTTCGACTAAATTACAGAAGTTCAAACTCACCTTTGATGCTCAAAACCAATATAACCTAGCCTCTATTGGTATACCTTAGCACACATTGGGAGGGAAACAGCGTTTAAAACGCTGTCTCCACAACACAGTACCTTTACAACGCGGTTGTAACAACGACTACGTTGTTACAACACATTATTACATCGCAAGTTGTTTCAACGACTAGCTCTATGGTGCACGCTGGTGTTGGATTTACAATCCAACACCTTCCCTGCTGTTGTAGGAATTGAAAATAATACTATTCCTTAGTCCAGAGTGCCCCCTACAGCAAGTAGTTGTAATGTCTTCCAATGTACTGGTTCCCGTTGACCGCGTTGCAGTGGCATGCAATGTATTTGCATGCATTGCAAAGAGACGTATTCACATTTGAAAACCTTAGCATACATTGAGATACCTTATCATACATTGGGATACCTTAGAATACAGTGGAATACCTTAGCATATATTGGGATACCTTATCATACATTGGGATACCTTCGCATATATTGGGATACCTTAGCATACATTGGGATACCTTAGCATACATCGGGGTACCTTAGCAAGTAGTGGAATACATTAGCATACATTGGAATACCCTAGCATATATTAGGATACCTTATCATACATTGGGATACCTTAGCATAGAGTGGAATACCTTATCATACATGTTGATACCTTAGCATACATTGGGATACCTTAGTATACATTGGGACACCTTAGCATCTATTGGGATAATTTAGCACACATTGGGAGAACTTAGCATACAATTGGATACCTTAGCATACATTGGGATACCATAGCATACAGTGGAATACCTTAGGATACAGTGGAATACCTTATCATATATTGGGATACCTTATCATACATTGGGATACCTTAGCATATATTGGGATACCTTAGCATACATTGGGATACCTTAGCATACATTGGGATACCTTAGCATATATTGGGATACATTCACTTACAGTGGAATACATTAGCATACATTAGAATACCTTAGCATACATTGGATACCTTAGCATACATTGAGATACCTCATCGTACATTGGGATACTTTAGAATATATTGGGATACCTTATCATACATTGGGATACCTTAGCATACAGTGGGATACCTTAGCATACAATGAGATACCTTAGCATACATTGGGATACTCTAGCATACATTGGGATACCTAATCATGCATTGGTATACCTTATCATACAGTGGGATACCTTAGCATACATCAGGATACCTTAGCATACATCGAGATACCTTAGCATACATTGAGATACCTTAGCATACATTGAGATATCTTATTATACATTGGGATACCTTCGCATATATTGGGATACCTTACCATACATTGATATACCTTAGCATACATTGGGATTCCTTGGCATACATTGGTATACCTTATCATACATTGAGATACCTTATTATACAGTGGGATACCTTACCATACAGTGGGATACCTTAGCATAAATTGGGATAACTTAGCATACATTGGGATACCTTATCATACAGTGGGATACCTTAGCATACATTGGGATACCTTATCATACATTGGGATACCTTAGCATACATTGGGATACCTTATCATACAGTGGGATACCTTAGCATACATTGGGATACCTTATCATGCATTGGGATGACTTATCATACATTGGGATACCTTAGCATGCATTGGGATACCTTATCATACAGTTGGATACCTGATAATACATTGGGATACCTTAGCAAACATTGGGATACCTTAGCATACATCGGGGTACCTTATCATACATTGGGATACCTTAGAATACATCGGGGTACCTTATCATACATTGGGATACCTTAGCATACATTGGGATACCTTATCATACATTGGGATACCTTAGCATACATTTGGGATACCTTAGCATGCATTGGGATACCTTATCATACATTGGGATACCTTAGCATACATTGGGGTACCTTATCATACATTGGGATACCTAAGCATACAGTAGGATACCTGATAATACATTGGGATACGTTAGCAAACATTGGGATACCTTAGCATACATCGGGGTACCTTATCATACATTGGGATACCTTAGCATACATCAGGGTACCTTATCATACATTGGGATACCTTAGCATACATTGGGATACCTTATCATACATTGGGATACCTTAGCATACATTGGGATACCTTAGCATGCATTGGGATACCTTATCATACATTGGGATACCTTAGCATACATCGGGGTACCTTATCATACATTGGAATACCTTAGCATATTTTGGGATACCATATCATACATTGGGATACCTTCGCATATATTGGGATACCTTAGCATACATTGGGATACCTTAGCATACATCGGGGTACCATAGCATACAGTGGAATACCTTAGGATACAGTGGAATACCTTATCATATATTGGGATACCTTATCATACATTGGGATTCCTTAGCATATATTGGGATACCTTAGCATAAATAGGGATACCTTAGCATACATTGGGATACATTCGCTTACAGTGGAATACATTAGCATACATTAGAATACCTTAGCATACATTGGATACCTTAGCATACATTGAGATATCTTATCATACATTGGGATACTTTAGAATATATTGGGATACCTTATCATACATTGGGATACTTTAGCATACAGTGGGATACCTTAGCATACAATGAGATACCTTAGCATACATTGGGATACCTAATCATACATTGGTATACCTTATCATACAGTGGGATACCTTAGCATACATCAGGATACCTTAGCATACATTGAGATACCTTAGCATACATCGAGATACCTTAGCATACATTGAGATATCTTATTATACATTGGGATACCTTCGCATATATTGGGATACCTTATCATACATTGATATACCTTAGCATACATTGAGATTCCTTGGCATACATTGGTATACCTTATCATACATTGAGATACCTTGTATACAGTGGGATACCTTACCATACAGTGGGATACCTTAGCATAAATTGGGATAACTTAGCATACATTGGGATACCTTATCATACAGTGGGATACCTTAGCATACATTGGGATACCTTAGCATACATTGGGATACCTTATCATACATTGGGATACCTTAGCATACATTGGGATACCTTATCATACAGTGGGATACCTTAGCATACATTGGGATACCTTATCATACATTGGGATGACTTATCATACATAGGGATACTTTAGCATACATTGGGATACCTTATCATACAGTAGGATACCTGATAATACATTGGGATACCTTAGCAAACATTGGGATACCTTAGCATACATCGGGGTACCTTATCATACATTGGGATACCTTAGCATACATCGGGGTACCTTATCATACATTGGGATACCTTAGCATACATTGGGATACCTTATCATACATTGGGATACCTTAGCATACATTGGGATACCTTAGCATGCATTGGGATACCTTATCATACATTGGGATACCTTAGCATACATCGGGGTACCTTATCATACATTGGGATACCTTAGCATACATCGGGGTA
Source organism: Lissotriton vulgaris (assembly GCF_964263255.1). Classification (NCBI taxonomy): domain Eukaryota; kingdom Metazoa; phylum Chordata; class Amphibia; order Caudata; family Salamandridae; genus Lissotriton; species Lissotriton vulgaris. Next base: position 188,584,249 of record NC_141688.1, on the reverse strand, counting down.
CCTTATCATACATTGGGATACCTTAGCATACATTGGGATACCTTAGCATGCATTGGGATACCTTATCATACAGTAGGATACCTGATAATACATTGGGATACCTTAGCACACATTGGAATATCTTATCATACATTGGGATACCTTAGCATACATTAGGATACCTTAGCATACATTGGGATACCTTATCATACACTGGTATACCTTAGCAAACACACATCACAAACCACACTTACTGTTGATGCAAACGTCAGTTAAAATAGTATAGATCAGGGAGATGAACTGATTTAATTTAGAGAAATATAGGGAATATGAAAAGTATTTCCCTACATATCGAAGAAATAATTTTACTACCATTTCAAATGTCAATGCTTCAAATGGAAGAACAGTCTCATCACTTTAAAGGTCATGTGTAGAGCACATGTAAGGTGCAAAATGTTAAGTGTGAGTCACTTGTGTAAAGGCATTACACTGTATATTTTGGAACATGAAATTGATGCCCAGGTTAGTCTGTCTGGTAACAGTGACATGCCTATTACAACAAATACTGTGGGAAGGAGTGTACATATTAATTTTCAATATTTGCAACATAGGTTAGAAGGATTATGGTGCCATTAATGGCTGGTATAGACCTTCTGCTCCATCTATCTAATGCTTGTCCTCTGTATTTTTTTATTTATGCGATTTTATATAGCGGGGACTTTACCCGAAGGTGGCAGAGCGCTTCACAATAGGAACAGCAATGATACATGAGGAGAAAATGACAAGTGGACAAATTACAAAAGCAAACGTTAAGTTAAATGAACAAAAGTGACAATAGTGAGCAACCAAAATACATGAGGTAGCAATCGGTACATTACAGGAGGAAAAAGTGATATGTGTGCAGGTTACAAAAGCATACAAAGTACAAGTAGAGGTATAATACTACAATAAATGGCAGACACTTCAGCACAAGAACAAACGTTACGTAGGCAATGGTGGCACCTGTGCAAGTATCTAAAGCAAACAAATTGTGAGAGGTATCATACAGTGTGTTACAAGAGAAAAGTGACGTGTGCAAGTTACAAAAAGGTACCATACAGCTGTACAAGGATAATACTGCAATAAATGGTAAACACTCAAAGTGTATCTCACTTTTTTAGTTAGAAAATACTTGCTTAGTGGTTTAAATGTTCTAATAGCATTGTAGTCCATCCGCTCTAGGCTTCATCGGTTTTCAAAGGTCGTCTCCTTCTTTATTGGCCCTCACCAACTTTAGTACAGGGCGTTTAACAACCTTTTTAACCATTGACAGCAGGTTATATTGTTATTTTTTCACAGTTTACAGTGAGAAGAGTGGCAGGAACAAAAATGTAGGACACAGTTTTCTTAAGATATGATATTATTTGAAATCGAAATTACAATTCATAAAGTGGATGGACACAAAAAGTGCATTTTCTAAACCACTCTGATACTCAAAAGAGTGTCCTGGCGCTTTGCACCTCTGCCAATGCTCACCTTAAAGGGTTAATCGTTTTAATCTTGGTTAAACGGCTTGTCTTGAGTCTCTTCCTAAACTGAGAAATGTCTGTAATGCTCCCAATCTCAGAGGGGAGTTTATTTCAAGCTGACGGCCCTAAGAGTCATCAGCCCTAGTGCACCTGATCTTTGGAGTTCTGGATAAAAGAGCTTTGGATCAACGAAGGCATCGAGAGGGAGTATTGCAAGTCACCTCAGAGGACTAATACTTTATGGAGGAAATCGGCCTTCAGCCTCATCTATATGGGCATGGACTTGCTCGGTGACTTGCAATATCCTTATAATGTATATTAAATGTCACCAGCCACAGGACACAGGTGTATTTTTGCAGCAACACATTCAGCACTTATGCTTGAGCCCTTATGACTTTTAGTCAGCCTTGTTTTACCTGGAAACATCCTAGTGATTACTAGGACTTGTAGTTTCACTTTCCACATTCTAAACCTGGGCCATCAAGTCCAATTATTCTGTATAGTGATGATTTAAGAATGTGGCTTAGTCGCCCACATGGCATTTTGGGCCAGGTGACAGCTTGGTTTTGCCTTAAACGATGCCCACCCCCACCCCACTCAAATTCATTTTTTATTCACGCTGCATGTACTTACCTGTGCTCTCTGCACTGAGCTGAACTTTTTGCTAAAAAACTCATAGCTATGATGACAAGTTCTCTTGAATTTTGCCTGGCCACCTCTTTTGGCGCGATCAGCAACTTCGATGTCTTCGAGCACCTGAATCATTAAAGAGAAAAACAGCTAATGGTTGTTATAACATTTCACAGTAACATTCCAGGCACGCGGCCCTTAATGAATGGTAATCGCGTATTGACCCCGGCATTGACAGGTCTGCACTCAGGGCCCTGGCCTCTTCAGTGTATTGAATAACGGAAAGCCAGGGGCACTCGCAGCGCACAAAGAGATTACACACAAATAAATGTGTTAAAATCTAAGCTGGTGTATGCAGATAAAGCGGACACCTCATGGGCTGCACAATTAACCGGCTCTCGGGCCTCCCTGCTGCCGTTTCACAGGATGTCACGCAGGTGGCGCTACAGCGCCTCATCGGGGGTACTAAGCGCTATATAAACACAATTACAATACAATATGGTTCCCCTGGAAGTTAGCAGGGGAGCATGGCAAGCTCATGAGTGGCGTTCGAGACTTCATGTTGTTCCTATCGCTACCATCATAATTAAGTTCAGGGCTGCCCAACGTACATTTATAGGGCCCATTCCATGCCAGACTTTCAGACAATCCATATGAAATAAATGTATACACATCTAAAACCATTGGTTATCTTGCAAATATGGAATAAATAGTTTCCCGATGAAGGTATGCTGGAAAAAGCTGCACTTTCTTTTGCACATCGCGTAGAGAGATCCAATGGTTGTTGACATGTGGCCATTTCACCCGTCCAGTGGCAGACAGCATTGGAAGCCGGTCTTTAAAGGTCAAATTCTACTACCCCTGTCTGCAGATTCCTGACAGAGACAGGGTGAAAGGAATGAGAGGTAAAGAGATAATATGAGACAGAAAGAGGAGAAGTAAGAGAGGTTAAATAGAATGAAGGAACGAGGCTAGTTTGAACATGTTTCCAGTGCTGTTTCTAGCCGTGATGACATGGTACTGTTCACACCCATGATTACACATTTTAATTACACTATAAGAGTGAATGTGTTATTTAGCATCAATGTAAAAATACAAAGCACGTCCAGCCATTAGGTGCATCAGCTTTAAAGAACTGAAGTTCACCAGATGGCTTGCAAAACTACAGCTACTGAAAACAATATTTGGAAAAATAAGCACATATTTGTATATTCGCAGGATTTAAGAAATGAGAAGGACTACTAAAAAATGAAAATGAAATGCAGAAAATGTGCAGAACTGCGACTAAGCACAAGGGAGGTGGGGATTAACAAACTAAACCAGAAATGGGGATGTGGCTCGGGCAAGGTATGGAAAAGTGGAGTGGAAAGGTACACAATGGTGAGATTGGGTGCATGTCACTGCAATGTATCCTGCAGTGCACAATTCTCAGTAAAACCCAACATGACAACATATTTCTGCCCCTGGCACACCAGGGTACATGTTTAAAGTAATGAGCAGGCCCCTCCCAATCAATCACTCTACACTGATTCTGGGGCATGCACCATTATACACTGCAACTTAAACAAGGACATTATTCTGGATCGTGGAGAAGGTGCAGGCTATCTACCGAGGATTTATACCATCTGTGCCCGGGGCTGGACGCAGTGGTGTGACGGCTACGGTCCACGAAACTTTGTCCTCCCTGCCTGCTATGTCCGTCGAGGCTTTTGACACCCTGAGCCTCAAAATTAAATCTGGCTCTCCCTTAGATCCGCTGAAGCCAGAGCTAATTACACTCCTCCCGCCCCTTTGTCGTGAGCCTATACTGGATTTGATTAATCTTTCACTCACTGAGGGTGTGGTTCCTTCCTCTTGGAAGCAAGCAGTGGTTAGCCCCATTTTGAAGAAGCCTAATCTTGATCCCCTGCTACCTGAGAACTATCGTCCCATCTCCCTCCTGCCCTGGACCGCCAAGGTCACTGAGGCACACGTGAATTCCATCCTGTCTGCCCACCTCTCTCGTAATAACATCCTAGACGAGAGCCAAAATGGTTTTCGTGCTCAACACAGCACCAAAACTGCTCTGCTCTTTATGACTGAGCATTTGCGTTTGGTGCTGGATGCGGGGCAGACAGCGGCGCTCCTCTTGTTAGACCTTAGCGCCGCGTTTGACACGGTGTCTCATGACATTCTGATGCAGCGTCTGGAGGAGGTGGGAATTGAGGGGACGGCTCTCCATTGGTTTCGCTCCTTCCTTTCGGACCGGTTTTTTAAAGTGTCCATTCCACCTGGTCAGTCCTCCTTCCATCCATTGGGACTGGGAGTCCCTCAGGGCTCTGCACTGAGCCCCACTCTGTTCAACTTGTATGTGAAACCGCTGGCTGCAGTCGTCAGACAATGCGGCTTAACCATGACATCGTATGCCGACGACACGCAGCTGGCGGTGACACTCAGTGGGGACCCTGAGGTGACTGCTCCCAGATTCCGTGCAGGACTCATAGCCGTGGCAAACTGGATGCGCATTAACTGCTTACAGTTAAATGCCAAAAAAAACGAGGTCCTTATTCTAGGGAAGCAGGCGGAACTCTGGGGAGATCAATGGTGGCCTCCAGAATTGGGGGTGACTCCCATCCCAGCTGCCGAAGTTAAGAACTTGGGGGTTTGGCTGGATCCTACTCTCTCCTTTACCAGCCACACAAAGAAGACTGCAGCTACCTGCTATGGTATTCTGCGAGGACTGAGACCAATCCTCAAATTCTTCGACCCCCCTACTCGGCAACTGGTGGTCCAAGCCTCTATCCTCTCCCGGCTGGACTATGGGAGTGCACTGCTGCTTGGAGTGAATCAGGCAGAGTCTACTAGGCTGCAAAGGGTGCAGAATGCCGCGGCGCGGGCCATTGTTGGCCTTCCAAGACGTTGTTCTGTCTCTGCTGTCTTGACCTCCCTTCACTGGCTGCCGGTCAGACAGAGAATTAAATTCAAGCCTCTTTGTCTTACTTTTAAGATCTTGAAACTCTCCTCTCCTCCAGCCCTTGCGGGTCTTGTCTCCCCCTATGTCCCCACGCGGGCTCTCAGGTCTGAATCTCTTCATCTGGCGATTAAGTCCAGGTTCAGACTGAGTAGGATGGGAGGTCGTTCTTTTCGAGTTCTGGCGGCTGGATTGTGGAACTCTCTCCCTGCCCATATTCGTGCCCTGAACAGCCTGACTCTTTTTAGACGCGCCATAAAAACCCATCTGTTCGCTACTGCTGACTAATTTTTTCTCTTTTCAGCATCTGCTCGCTTCTGCTGACTGATTCTCTCTCTTTTCAGCACGATTTGTTGTGTTGTGGTACTTGATCAGGCGCCAGGACGCCCCTTTGCTGGGGCAGCTGTGCGCCTAATAAAAGTTATTAACATAACATAACATTCTGTTTTGGGATCCAACAAACCCTTCATCCAGGCTTCCCTTATCACTCTAAACCTAAACCTGAGTCACATTTCGCCCCTTAGCCATCCTGCCAGACCCAAGCCATTGCCTGTGCCTTGAAAGCAGTATTTCACACTTCATAAAAGCAGTACTGACAGGCCAGATGCCTGCAGGCGAATCCTAATTAGCAGGCAGGGCCTTCCACCAAGAAAAGCATAACTTTTTAAAAGTTAGGTTTCCTTCATATTTATATAAAATCCAACTTTAACCCCGATTTGTTTAATAAATATTAAAAACAGTAGTTTAACCATCTCTGTAGCTTATTTCACACCCAATGTACATACTTAACAGATTCACTGTACTTTTTTCATAGAACTAGCAACAACCGTACCTGTAAAAATAGATTCTGGGGCTAAGTACTGTAATTAAATACCAGGGGCCTCATTTATGAGGCCGTGCGTCACTTTTACGCCGCCTGTGCGTCACTTTTTGTGACGCACCAGTGGCGTAAAAAATGTGCCTTGTTGCGCCATATTTACAAAGTTACGCATCTAGGTAGATGCGTCACTTTGTAAACCCCTGCGCCACATTATACCAGCGCCAGGTATAATGTATGCAAGGGGGGCGTATTGATGCAAGGAAGGGTCGTAGAAGTGAAGCAGTGAAATCTATGAGATTTCACTGCGTCACTTTTAGGACGCCGTTGCGTCAAAATCTTGCGCCTACCTCACAGCAAGCGTAAGACTGACGCAGGCCCTTTCACCTGGGGCTTGCCCCAGGTGATAGGACGCATTGCTGGAGTTGCGTCACTTTTGTGACACACTCCAGCAATGCGTCACTTTTGCGCTTACAGATACGTCAGAAATACAGACGTATCTGTAACTCCTTGCGACATGATGCGTCATACTTTAAATATGAAGCATCAGGAATATCGCAAGGAGTGCGCACCGAGAAGTGACGCATCGCTGCTTTCATGCAGTGATGCGTTACTTTTCATAAATGAGGCCCCAGGAACCTTACCTTGTTGGCTACCTTTCCTGCTAATACTTAAAAGTAGAGTTTCCCTTCTGTCAAAAGGTTTATTTTTACAGGTCTGCTTGAAGGTTTAAAAGCTGCAGGACTCAAACTACACATGTAAACTTGTACCCATGTTCTCCTTGTCAGCATAGTGAATTGCACAATAAGTGCTGCAGTCCAAGGGAGAGTTACATTTCTATTCCTTTGGTGTATTTTCTTATGCCATGTTTCTTACTGAACAGTAAAATGTGACAATTTTTGGATTGGCCAATTTGGCCACGTTTTACGGGTCAGAGCACATGCACTGGGCAGCAGTGTCCCAGTCGCTTTGTTCAAAATCCAGCAGCATCAGTACACAAAAAAGGGAGTGACCATGCAAAAGAGTCCCTTTCTCACAATCTCACAAGGTGAAGGCTGCAACCTTCCGAAGAGCTCTTTCCATTGGCATAAGCAATACAAAACAACTATTGATTGTCATTCAACTTGCCTATGTTTTGTTTCTCTCAACTACGGCATGCTTTCTCATCCTTACAGTTTAGACAACCAGTGCAACATAACCTATCGATCTGTCTGGATGTCCGTGGGCAAAATTGCAAATCATGATATATTCTGGAACTTTACTTACTGCTTCTTTTACTGAGATGCAGATTAAAGTATATGGATATTGTGCACATACAGTAATGCAATGCTTAATACTGGTACATTTGCCAAATAAGACAAGCTCTTTCACATTTCATGCAATAGCAGTGAGCCTTATTTGCTGTTTTTCACAAATAGCTTTTTGTTTAATGCTTTCATTTTCATTAGTGGAGAGAGTACCTTAGGGGGTGAGGCAATCTCTATAAAATGCAAAAAAGGTGATCCCTAATCACCCATCAATCATGCTTATTTATATGCAAGTTTGCGTACAGAGACTTTTCTTGTACAGTAGTTTTGTTTCCTCAGTTTGATATATTTATTTTTAACTCCCACAACGATACCATTTTGATATATTTGAAATAAGTGCCTCATTTAAATCTGTGCAAATGTATGACTACAATGTTTGAGAAATGTAGGCACCAATGATATTACATCAGTAACTATTCAACAAATAAACAATTTGTCACCACAAAAGTGCTTATATATAAATCTGCAAATTCCGACTTTAATCATTACAGCTCACTAATATACTTGAAGATGGGGATATGGAGATTCTTAAACATTCAAAAATACTTTTGTAAATGAGCTGCATAATGACAAAACCATAAGATTTAAAGTTTAGATGAGCAAGAGTTGCATTCACATGAATGTGCATACCGCTCACTTACCAAATCAGTAGAATGACAGGCTACTCATATACTCCCTCTCTAATAAAAAAGTTCCAGCACAAGAAATAAGTTCACTGCCTGCATGACCAAAGTCACTAACTAGATGAAAGCCAACTATCTCAAGCTAAGCACAGAAGTAGGAATCTTCAACAAGAACACCTCCCCATGGGATTCCAAAGGGTGGCCAGCCGAACTTAGACCTACACCCAGCAACCATGCCAGAAACCTTGGAGTAATCATCAACAACAAACTGGACATGAAAGCCAAACCAAAGCTATCACTGTATCCTGCTTTCACAAATTTCCGTTCCTAAGGAAGATTTTTGAGTGGTCCCCTGTCATGCCCTAGTCACCACTACATTGTACTACAGTAGTACCCTCTAAACCAGAATCACAAATAAAATAACTAGAAGACTAGAAATCAGCCAGACAACCCCTCAACCTCACACACAGAACTCACATCACACCACATATCAGGGAGCTCTACTGGCTCCTGATACACAAACACATTGCAAACACCTCACCCACACATTCGGGGCACTACACACTTTTGCACCACCTACCTGAACAGTTGCATCTCCTTTAAACCAAACACCCTAACACTTCCACTCCACAGAGCTCATACTTGTGCACAATCATAGTGTAGACAGAGCAAGATCAGTAGGACAGGCATTCTCTTACATTACTCCTAAAGTGTTGAACGGCCTCCCACTCCACATCAGAGCAATCTCCTCTTTTCTTGATATCCACAAGAAGCAGTAGACCTGGCCTTTCAATGAACCAACCTGCTCTAGGCAGGGCAGGTACACACACCTGCTCAGCAGAAGGATACCCTCGCGGGTAATAATGATCTTCACAATTATACATAACAAATCAGAACACTCACCTGGGATTCCTGTTACTAACCAATAAATCCAAATGCAAACTAAAAACCAATATATGCATATCAATTTTTAAACGTAGAGTGCGCTTTGCATAGTGCTCACTAAAATCAGCTAATGGTCACTGTCTTTTGTATTTTTTTAATATTGTATTGAACAGAGGAACCTAGTCCTGTAGAAGGCCTCAAGCTTTAGTATTTCCAACATTGGAGGGCAGGAAAGACTGCTATATTAAAATAGGAGAGGGTCAGTAGACACCAGTTAACATTTGTTAGGACTGCAGGAGATACATATGATGGAGCCATAGGGAGGTCAGGATGGTTGCCAGGAGTCAGCCGCCATTACTAGAGGAGAGGCGGGTTTGGATATTAGAAAGTAGGAGATAGGCTAAATACCTTGAGTGGCAGTGGATATTAGCAAACCAGGACAGATATCTCAAATATGATTCATGTTTTATTGACGTTATTCAAAAACAACCACCAGGCTGATTTTCAGGTGTAAATGTATACACATATCTATACTACTATTATAAAGAGAGAACTATGTCATTTGAGCCAGGTAAACTCGAAAAGTACACCACCAATCACAACACCCAATACAGCGTTGGAAAGGGGAGGTCCAGGAGATGGACATAGGCTATACATTTGGGCAACATATACATTACAAAGTAAAAACAATATTCGGGGTAAAGTAGTTCCTTGTGGGCGTTCTTCCTCTGTTAGGGAGTAGCATGGGCGTGTCAAACTAAACCTGTGGGCGGCAACATTGGCAGAGGGGCATGGTCCATACAACGTCACTCGCTTCCAGGGCTTGCGAGTTTCAGACACACAGAGCGCAGCAGGCACACACAAAACACAGCGAGTTCAGTAGCACAGAAACTCGCTGCATGAAGACAGAAACTCACTGCAACATTGAAGCATCTATAGAAGTAAGCAATAGTGACGGTGGGCACAGAAAGAGCGTGGGCGGGCGTAACTTACTGAGGGAGGTGACATAAACAGCATGGGCGGGGGTTTGAGGGACGTCGCCATGTGTGAGTAAACGAAAAAAACATTCACATATGCCATGAATGTAGAAGTTGATGTGTATTCACTTCAGGCAGACACACTCTGCGCATCAGTTCTGTAACTACGCCTTATAAGGGGCGCGGCTTCCATCAACGGCGCGGCTTCCATCAACAAGACGCTTTACGTAGGAACGCTACATTCATGGCCCGCCTATTGCTATTACATACGTCACAGCCTTCACGACGCCACGCAAAGGATTCCCTAAGGAAAACAGACCCAGACTCGACGCTCCTGCTGCTCCCGCTGCTGGCCACTCTGCTGAGCGTCTCCTGCAGCGGTGCTGCACCCAGCCCCCTTCTGCCCCGGACAACGTCGGGACGGGCTGCTAGTATCATTATAAGAGGAGAAGAGGTAGAAGAAACTAGACAATACAAGCAGTGGAAGCGACTGGAAAATCAAAATATTACAGGATAGCAAAATTCAGGGAAAAGTAGATATCAGAGGTTAGGAGAACCACATTTGATGGGAATAAAAAAAGAGACCTAGGAAAACGCAGCTGTGGGCATTCTGATGAATTTTGATGTTACTTAGAGGAATCAACACACAGAAAAAATGGCTTTAGAGAGTTTTCGGTTGAGGTTGGAGAAAGCAAGTATTATGACATTATAAATAGACAGAGACACTCTGACACTACAGGACCGTAGAGGACAACAGAAGCCTGATATTATGCTGTGAAATGGTCCAGTATAAACCAGATCTAAGAGGATTGGTGTGGGGGTGTGACAAAACCAGCCAAGATGGCTGGTGCTTTGTGAGAAGGCTCCCCCATATCTCCAATAAATCCTGCAGAATTACATGTTGCAGCTTCAATGAGCCCCTCCTAAGCTGACCTGGGCCTTTTGCTCCCCCTGGACTCCTTTGAACTGGCTGCCTACGTACCGACAACAGTCTTGGACAGGTGCCCGTGAGCGGCCTGCTGGAGGCCCACACAGGTAGCGGCTGGTGAAGTAGGCCGCTAATGAACTTTGCTGCTATTGGCCACCAATGCCTCTGTAGCAGTAGAGCTGGACCTGAGGCCTATCAGAAAAGGTAAGTGGACAGCCAGGGCTGGCACCACTGTCCTGGAACAGGTGAAAATGTCAGGCCTGAGTGCCTGGCTGTGCGGCCGAGGAGGGGGGGACAGCAATGGCGGGCCCATGCAGTGGCGATTCCACAGAGCATGCCTATACTTCCAGCTGTAGCTTGGTCCTGTTGGCTCTTATGGCCCTCCATGGACCCGCCCTCCTGAACGGTCACCGAGAACTTAATGTGGGGTAAGCCAGATTACTGAGAGGTTGAGTATGTCACCAGTCAGTTTGTTTTGTTCTCGCCTCTGAACCTGTCTGACTCCACTAAGCCTGCAGTAGATCCCAAATCAGCTCCAAATACCAGCCCATGATGCATGAGGTGACTGGAGGGAGAGGGGCAGGTGTGGAACCTTTCCCCTGACTGAGCCCAGGCCCTCTCTCTGAGCTTTCTCAGGTCCAGGACTCTAACTAGCACTTTTCTATCCCAGTATTATAGGGGAGAACTCATGGATCGCCTGTCACCAGCATCAAAGGAACCCACAACAGATGATAGACTGTATGTGCTGCCTGGCTCTCTGTCTCTCAATTCTTTGGCCTCAGGCAGGGCATGAGGGTCGGGCCTTTAACTCCTGGGGGCAGAACTAGACATTCCATGGTCTTTGAGTGACAATAATCTTGATTGGCCACCTCCTTATGACAGCATGGAAAGGGGGCAATCAGGTTGGTTTGCAGAATCGGCCCAGCAAAAGCTCCAGTCTTAAGACAGTATCTCTAGCCGGGCATGCCATCCAGCCCTCAGTTGGATGCCCTTGAACCAGGAGTGAATGTGGTCCTTTGGGTAAAGACAAAGGCCACTTGTCCCACACCCAGACAAACATTTGCAGATTCACCACTCTTCCTGCAATGCTTGCAGTGACCAGGACAACCCGGAGAGTGCCCCGGCACAACCCCAGATATAGTCACCTGATATAGGGACCATTCTGTAGGTTATCCTGGTTTCCCATTGAAGGGGAGGAAAAAAGAATTGGGTAGGTGCAGATGGATGTGACCCTACTCCGGCAGGATTTTTGGAAAGTGGCGAATCATCTCACTTAGTCTGAGAATCGAGTCTCCAGCATAGAAGATGAGATGTCCTCCCTTAAAAATAAAAGTCTCTAAATTGCTTCTTACAGCAAAGCATCTGGATGCCAGGTTTGAAGATGCCGAAAACAAATTCTGGTGGAATAACCTCAGGTTTGTGGGGTTCCTGGAGTGTTCAGAGGGCACAGACCACGAGAAATTCTGCAAACCTGGGTAAAATCCTGATGAACTCCTTTTGCCATGGTTTGTCCTGGAGTGTGCCCATAGATATGTAGTTCCAAAACCTCCACTGGGAGCCCTCCAGTGACCACCGAAAGCTCCCTTACTCAATTTCTTGAAGCGTGGAAGGCTGGAGACCTCAAACACGAGTCTACATGTATTACGATCAATGAAGTCTTTAACTTGCAACTGCAGCCCCAATTCGCTGTACAGGGCCACAATGGTAGCTACAGCATCATATGTGGTCGAGCCTTCATGGTCAGAGTGGCTCAGCACTAGAACAAGCTTCCTGCTGCTCTAAGGTCCTTAATGAATCTACTACACTTTGGAAAAGGCATAAAAATTTGGCTATTCCAAGCGCATCTCTAGGACTACAGCTACCCAACCATGACAACAGTATGCACTGTGTTTATACATGAGCACTCAGCACCAGGATACCTGCTAAATGATAGTGTGCTTTATAAGTGTTTTAAATAAATGTAAATAATGAGTCAGAGAGGCAACACCAAACTCACCTTTCTGAAGAATGTAGAGGCCAACGATGACTCTCTCACATAGCAAAGACGATGTTTCATCTTCAGGAAAGTTTATGTGTAACATATGCTTCTGGGTGGGTAGCATGGTGCAACTGGGTTGAGCGTACCACCCGATATCTCTCCTTTCAATACATTCCATAACCAGTTGATCTACAATGGTTTAATTTTCTGTATTGTTCTTGAATTTTAACCCCTTCACTGCGGCGGATATTCCGCCGCAGTGCTACGGGGGCGGGGCGGCCGTGCGGCGGCCGCATGCTGGTGACGGAACCGCTCCGTCACCAGCGTCGGTTGCGCTGTGCTTATGACGGAGCGGTTCCATCATGGCCCGCCCTGCTCAATGAAACGCTCAGCGCAGGCGCGGAATTCGCGCCGCGCATGCGCTCCGAGCGGGCCATGACGGAACCGCTCCGTCATCAGCACAGCACCACCGCAGCTGATGACGGAGAGGTTCCGTCATCAGCAGGCAAGGGGTTAACTGACCCCTGGACATCCTGAGTGTACTCCTTAGGCCTCTGTGATGTGTGACACCCTAGTTTGAGGGAATACACGCATGCGTCAGTTGCCCATGGAAAACTTTATCCCACATTGACTCATTGTTGCTTACCGCTACTGCCCTTCTTCACACAATGGCGATCCTTCCTCTTGGCCTTTTTCACCAGTCTCTATGCCTGTAGTGGATATCAGGTAGTACTTCAACTCCAAGCAGGGCTCTGTCTCTTCTGCTGGCAGTTTGTGGGTAGCGGGCAAAGCTAAGTCCTTGCTCTAGCCGGAAACTAGCAAAATGCCAACAGATGACAGCTCTAGAGTTCCAAATCCCACCAATGAATGGAACCTCCAATTCTCACCAGCCTCTGGTAGTTGGACTTTGCCAATACCACCCTTCATCAACATGCTTTAGATGAAGTATGCTAATACCGGAGCGCTTCCCTATACCAGGTCTAAACTAGTTGTTAAATCCAGCAAAATGCTTTTCTTGTTGGTCACCCGTGACATGTCTTCTAGGATAGCACCCAAAATCCTAGACGTTGGAAGGGTCAAGCAGCACACAGCTGTTGCTTCTGCTGAAGACTTTGGGGAGTATTCACTCCCCGCTGCAACCCCAAAGTGACTACTCCGCTTCTATATTGTGTGACATTCCCATCTCAAACTCTCTTCTTAGCTTAGAAAAAGTTGGTGAGGCCTTGACAGAAATTAACTTGGGCAAAATATAGGACCGTATGTCTTACCTATTGAATTTTACCACACATTTTAAGAGGTCCTCACACCTTGATTGGTGGAGTAGTAATATTCACTCCCCTCTGCAACCCCAAAGTGACTACTCCGCTTCTATATTGTGTGACATTCCCATCTCAAACTCTCTTCTCAGTTAGAAAAAGTTGGTGAGGCCTTAACAGAAATGAACTTGGGAAAAATATAGGACCGTATGTCTTACCCAATGAATTTTACCACACATTTTGAGAGCTCCTCACACCTTGAGTAGTGGAGCATTATCTTGAGGCAAAGGCTAAAGCGGTGTTACCAGCAGAATTTGATCTTCACACCATAGTGGTCATGCATAACCCCTGAAACTCTTATCAGCCTATATCATTAATAAATATGGAAATTAAAATATTTGCGAAAGCAGTAGCCCACAGCCTACTGCAGGGCATCACAGATCTGTTCCTCCCTGATAAGTGTAGCTTCATGCCACATCCAAGTATAAGACACTGCTACAAACGTCTACGCATGGCGCTAGTCCGCCATGCAGAAATCGGGGAACTGTTTACTCTCCATCTGATCGATTTTGAGAAGGCTTTCAATTCAGTTGACTGGACATTCCTGAAACAAGTCCTTGAGTGAATGGGTTTTGGACTGAGATTCCGTAGATATGTTCAATTGCTATACTTCTCACCCACGGCACAGGTGTGTGTCAACTGGATGCTCTCTGATCCCTTCCCTATTCATAGAAGAATGAGACAGGGCTGTCCCTAATCTAGTCGCTGGTCCTCCTAAAAGGTGGAGGATCATTGCCCTGTCTGCTGCGAGCGAAGCAGTAAGCACAGATTAAAAAAATGTTCATTACCCACCGACCCGCGCTGTTGAAAAGCGAGTTTGAGGGTGGGAACGAGGCAGATTCTTGCAGATGGCTGGATGACTACTGCCAGTGCTCAGTGCATATGTCCGATTGGCTGTGGTCTGCAGCTGGCCTAGCTGACATGTGCACTTCATACAAAGCAATTGAGCGCTGCAAAACAGATGGCGTGCTCTTAGCATGTTTATGTTTATGGAATTTATAAAGCGCATGGCTGCCAAGCACTACCAAGGGAGGGGGGGCAGGAGTGGAGTAAGAGAAATTAAGGAAAAAATAAGTCTTGAGGTTTTCCTCAAACTCCTTTCCTCTTTATTCTGTCTCAATTTTGTGGTTATTGAGTTCCAGCGCTTTGGAGCAAGGTACGAAAAGGATCTCCTCCCCATCTTGGGTGTTCATTAAGAAGTCGGATGAGGACCTGAGGGATTTATTGGGGACATATGGGGTGACAAGGGTCTTTCGCAGGTCTGGATACCTGTCAAACATAGCTTTGTGAGCTAGGCAGAGGGCTTTGAACCTGACCCTGAACTGAATAGGTAATCAGTGCAGCTTTTTCAGCTGGGATCTCACTGACTCCTGACTAGGGGTCTTTAGGAGCATCCTGGCAGCAGCGATTTGGACAACCTGTAGTCTGTCAACCACATATTTGTGGGCCACACCCCAGATATATGGAGTTGCTGTAGTCCAATGTTGAGACCATAAGGGCCAAGACCACCGTTCTCCGTGTCTGTTCAGGGATGAGGTCTATGATCTTACGGTTCATGCGCAATATGCCAAAACAGATTGCTGATAGTTTTGTAACTTTAGTTCCCATAGAAAGGTTGTGGTCTAACCACATCACCAGGTTCTTTATGGATGGCTTCAGAGTGGGGGAGCATCCTATTCCTTTGACCAGCTGATCCTGCCCCAGGGCCCGCGTCAGTTGCGCAGGAAAATCAGATCAGTTGTGTCGCGATTCAATTTTAGGCTGCAGTTGTGCATCCGTTTTGCTATCTTGTCCAAGCATGGTACCAACTGACGATGAGTTGAGTCCATCTCCACCGAAACTGAGATTACTAATTGTGTGTCAATAGCGTAGGACACAATTAATAGTCCGCACACCTGCACAATTTGTGCTGAGACAAATAAACATTGAACAAGGTAGGGTTGAGCGCCGAGACCTATGGTACTCCGTAAGGAGCCGGGAGCGTGTCTGAAAAGTCGGCCGATTCCATACATTGAAATGATCTGTCGCTTAGGAAAGAGGCAAGCCATTGTATGGCTTTGTCCTGTATCCAGATCTTTCCTAGTCTATGAATTAGGATATTTTGATCAACGGTATGGTAATCCCTACTTGGATCCAGGAGCAGGATGGCGCCGGACCCCCCACCCCCCGGCCCAGCTTTATTTTCAGCTTCTCAGTTATCACTAGGTGGGCCTACTCTGTGCTATGACCTGGGCGGAAACCCATTTGCATCAGATGCAAGATGTTATTCTCCTCTAGGAACTTTGAGATGATGCACTTGACATGTTTCTCCACTACTTTACCCAGAATGGGTAGTAGTGAGATGGAGCAGAAATTCCCCAGTACTGTGGGATTGAGTTGAGGTACCTTAAGCAAAGGCTTCACAATGGTATGTATTTACTTCTTATATATAGCATAGTGCTAGGGGATTTTAACATACACATGGATACTGAGACGGACGGTGATGCAATAAAAATCAATGACATCACTGCCCCTCTGGGTCTTATTCCCTATCTGTCTGTTCCAACTCATGATAAGGGCCATACTCTCGATCAAGTGTTCTCCACCATTCCTCTTGTTATGGCTTGTCCTGTCCCTGTCCTTTGGTCAGACCATTTTCTGATCTGCTTTCAAATTCAGGGAACTAGCAAATCACCTTGTGTAAATTCCAATCACTCCAGGCACCCTAGTTGGGCATACCATCGGGTCACTACTGAAAGCTTGGCCCAGGCCTGTGTGGAGCATCCCTGCATTCTATCTGGTGACTTAGACAGTGACCTTGACACGCTACAGAAGTGGCTGGTTGAGCGGTTAGATGAGCTCGCACCACCCTCTGCGCCCCGTTCATCCACTAAGCGGACATCGGCGCCTTGGTTCACGGAGTCTCTGGCACTTTCCCGGCGTAACTGTAAGGCAGCTGAGAGGCTTTGGCGCAAGCAGTATGATCCGGAAGCCAACGCCACCTATAGGGCTTCTATTAGGATTTATCCTGCAGACATTTTGTCTGAAAAAAAGAGCTATTTTGCCGCAAGAGTCGACACGGCATCTAACTCCTGCAGGGAAATCTTTACTATTGTCAAAGAGTTTGTCGCCCCCAAGGCCACTGCAGTGCATCATGAATATTCTGAGCCATGGGTGATTTCGCTGGCAAACTTTTTTACAACAAAAATTAAGCTGATTCAAGACTCGTTCCCTTCCTCGGGTCTCTGTGCTGTTATCAACCCGAGCATTTCACCGATCTTGTCAGTTGAGTCCAGTCCTGTTCTCTGTGAGTTCCCAGCCATTTCGGATTCCACCTCCCTGGACCTCCTTCTGAAACTTAAGTCAGGCTCCCCTTTGGACCCTTGCCCTGCTACCTTTTTGGCTAGAGCCGCAAAGATTTTGAACCCTTTGATTAACCCAGTTCTTAATTTATCACTGTCCAGGGGTGCTGTCCCCCTGGTTTGGAAACAGGCAATGGTTGTTCCACTCCTCAAAAAGCCGGGCCTCGATCCTGAGAATCATGCAAACTATAGGCCAATTTCTCTGTTACCGGGTCTCGCGAAGATAGTGGAAAAGCATGTTCATTCTGTGCTCTCCACTTTTCTTGAGACTCATGGCTTGCTTCACTCCACCCAGTCAGGATTTCGCTCCAATCTCAGCACTGAGACAGCGCTTCTGGAGGTTAACGAAGCCATCAAGGAGGTATTGGATTCAGGTGGAAGAGCTATGCTGGTAATGTTAGATCTGTCGGCGGCTTTCAACACCGTCCCCCATGAGGGTCCCCTCAGCAGACTATGCGAGATCGATGTGAGAGGGACGGTGTTGAGCTGGTTTAGATCTTACCTGGCGGTTCGCCGACAGGTGGTCTGGGCCCCCCGTACTCTGCCGAAGTGCCGCCTTTGGAGGTCGGAGTCCCACAGGGGTCGGTTCTCAGCCCGACTCTTTTTAACATCTTTATGACCCCGTTGGCGGTGCTGGCGGAGTCTTTTGGGGCTCATGTCATATCATACACCGATGACACCCAGCTCCTCTTCACCTGTAGGAGGGGTGCTGAGTTCAATGAAGAGCATCCGCGGGTGCCTTGAGGCAGTTTTCAACTGGTTTCAGCAGAACTGCCGCAAGTGCAACCCTGACAAATCTGAGGTGCTCTTCTTCGGGTGTCAGGCTGACCCGCCGTGGCAGGATTGGTGGCCTGTGAATATGTTCCCTCCCTCGTCTTCCTCCTTAGTGGCTAAGAACTTTGGGGTCAAAATTGACAATGGTCTATCCTTGAAGTCCCAGATCTTGGGCCTGACTGGCACCTGCTACGGCCTCCTTAAAATGCTGCGCAAGTTCTTCCTTTGCTCCCTTTGACGCATAGCAAGACGACGGTCCAGGCCTTAATCTGTTCCAGGCTGGATTACTCAAATGTATTATATTTGGGTCTTCCGGACTACCTATTACAAAAACTTCAGGTGGTCCAAAACTCGGCGGCTAGGGCAATTTTCGGCCTTCCCCGCCAAGCCAGAGCCTCGGATCTGTTACTCTCTCTTCATTGGCTCCCTGTTAGGAAGCGGATCATCTTTAAGGCACTTACGCTGGCGCACAAGGCACTCCATGCAGTAGGAGCCGAGTACATCCAGAAACGCCTTACCTTCTACAAACCTACAAGATCTCTTAGATCGGAATCCCTTGGTTTGGCAATTGTCCCTGCTATTAGGAAAGCTAGGGTAGGGGGGTGCTCTTTCAAACATCTTGCTCCCAATTTGTGGAACACCCTCCCCCTGTCGGTCCGCTGTACCTCGAACCTTCTGGCCTTTAGGAAAGGTTTGAAAACATGGCTCTATGGTCAGTGATTGGTCTGTTTTCCCCTTTTATCCTCTTTCTGTTTCAGCTGTGGGTCAGAAAGCGCCGGGACACTCCTCGGAGTAGCTGAGCGCTATATAGGACACCCATAACATTAACATTAACATTAACACTATCCCGGTGATCAGGGATAGTGAGAGGTCAGCATCTTGGTGAGTTTTTCGGCATCGCACAGCGCCCTACCATTGTTTAATGTTACAAGACCCCCATGCCATGTGACACACAGGTACAAATCTGGCAACAGCGAGAGGAGATGAAGACAGAATTGCTCTGTTTGCAGACAATGTACTCCTCTCTTTAAGATAAACTCACGAATCAGGCCCCAAAGTAATGTGTATGTCTGTCTCTTAATGGGGAGTTATCCGGACTGCACACCAGCTGGTCCAAATATCTCTTGGTCCCACTGATGAGGACAGCAGAGGTGATAGAATGGCAAATGAACATCATGATTAAATAGCTCAGCTTCCTATATATGGGCATTCAAATTTCAGTGGAACCTCCCTTGATATGGGCCCGAAAGTTTGCTCCGCTCCTTGCTGGGAAGTAGCAAGACATTAGTTGCTGGGCACGTCTATCACTCCAAATTCTCGGTAGGGTATCTCTATTCAAAATGATGATTCTAACGTGGTTTTTCTACATCCTCCAAAATTTCCCACTCCACAGCCTGGTTATGCAACCTCACTGCCTTAATCTGTACCTTCCTCCTGGCAGAATGTCTCCTACGCATCGCTTGGGCTACATTCTGCCAATCATCATGTGATGGCAGCATGGGTATGGGAGACATTCTCTCTCTGTTGGGTATCCCAATTGTTGTTGACATACAATCTAGAATTATCTCTCCAGGTCTATGGCCACATACTTCATGTGCTATACAGAGGGTCCCTATCTCGGCTTATCCCAGAGCCCACTGGAGTGATGGTCCTGATATGGCGTTCCAGTTCCACACTAAAGCTGCTTGGCAGTGAAACACTAATCACATAACAGACCTCATTGGGGATGGGGAGACAACTCTAACAGTTTTTATAACTAGTGGGTTTTCTGAAGTTGGGAGGCTAGGCATTACCTACCTGGGAGGCATATGGGTCTCTGATAACATCCATCTTAAAATTATAAATTCAGTTTTAGCTTTTTACCAGACAATTTTATAAATGTCTACAACTGAGACACGCACTTCTCTCCCATCGGATGGAACTGATAGACCCTCCACAATACAACCCTCTTGTAGTGAGACTATTTCAACCTGTCCTGGGAGAGGAGATATCACATACATTTATTTCTTTAATAGTCAAAACTCCCTTTATACACTTGATATTTTTAAACAAAAATGAGAGACCTGCATTGGACCCTAGGACAAGACGGACTGGAGGGATGATCAAATGGACCCTGATTACTAACCATTTTTTCCCACCTCTACTGTGCTTTCCTTTACTATCTCCATGCACTGTACCTCACCCCCATACATTTATTGAAAGCAGGCAAATGACCCACGTCAGACTACTCTCAATGCTTTTCTCTTGATGCCAATTTCTATCATGTGTTATGGTCATGGCCAATTATAACGAACTGTTTAGCAGTGGTCAACAGGGTGCTGCTGGAAATGTTAAAACGTACCATGGACCTCTTCCCAAGTACGGCACTGCTGTGCATCCTTGACGACCTGGGAGGAGCCCCGGGCAACTATATGTTGGCGGGCATTGTTACGTGGCTTGCCAAACGAGACATAGCACGTCTCTGGAACGCCAAGCAACACCGCAGTCTTGCAGCATGGCATACTGCAATGGACTGTAGCTCCAAACTGGTAGAGACAATCTACTTCACTAGGGAATAAGCACATAAGCATTGCAAGATATGGGAACATTGGTGGTCCTATTCTGTACTTAATAATATTCAGAGCCAACTTTTGCCATTAACCTCTTGTTGTCGAGGTTATGGATTTGGAAGAAAAGCAGGCATTGTGTGTCGTGTTGCTTTGAAATCAAAACAAATAAAATTTGATTATTTAAAAAAAAGAAAGAGGATGGATGTGAGATACATTGAACTAAGCATTACATTATTTATGCCTGTAGACATCAGGTAATACAGGACGGCAGAGGATTGTTGAGGTCACGCTTTCAAATATGGGGCTAGCATGCAAAGCAAGAAAGTGGATGGAAAAAGGAAACAATTGCAAGACAGAAGACAATCATGAAAGGTAGAATGTTATGGATCGTGGTAGAGCAAGCATAAATTATGGAATTTGATTGGCAGAAGAAACCAGATATTAAAGTATGAAGAGAACAAGATAAACCTTACAATTCTGGAAGATGGTACATGAAACAGATAGAGAGGTATGAGAACACTGGAATATGAAAAGGCAAAATGCTCAAGGCTCTGCGGATTGCGATTGGTCCGAAAATTTAGAGCTCAGAGAGGAGAATCTAGAATTGTGTAATAGGATTGGCGGGACAATCTAAACTAGGTTTTATGAGATGTGAGAGTAGGGTGTGAAACTGCAAATTAGAAAATATTCCAAGAGAAGAGTGGGAGAATACCACGATTACAGGATGTGGAGGCATTAGAAAATCTAATATTAGGGAATGATGGCTGAAGTAAATACAGTGATTTGTATGTTAAAGCAAGGTAGTCAGGATTTAACAGGGGTCGAGAGGTAGTATAGTGTATGTTTGTGGAGTGGATGGGAACATTCAATCAAATACAACAGCATGATGCAGGGCTTCACATATACACGGTTTACAGTACCATACAGTATATTTGATTTTCTTACTAATTGAAAATGGGTCTTTCACAGGAGGCGGCCCGTGTGCATCCATAGCAATCCAACCAAAATGTTTAAAGATTGATTTCGTATTCTATAAATAGAGACCCTCCCTATTGGTGCCTGATACTTTTATACATCAGTCAGAATACATGAGCATGACCAACGTCAGACAAGAACGTTGTGTGCAACTGAGAAATGGATGAGAGAAGAAATTACAAGGTCACAATCTTTTGGAAAAAATATAGACGAACATATTTTATATACTAATGGAGAATTTCATTAATTCAAATGATGAAATAAATGGAGTAATCTCCAAGCCTACAGACAGCAGGTTTAAACTCAAATTGTGCTACAAATTGGCTGTTATGGAATTTTGTCTTTTCATAAGCAATGCCAGCACAGATTCACAAAAGCTCTGGTAAATTGTGATGTAGAGAGCTTCGAGCTATTCCTCGAGCTGACCAAGTCAGGTATAAGCGGATTGCCCTGTACTATTTGATTTGTAGTTTGATTTTTCCATTATGATTCCATTATGAGCAGGCTAGAATTAAATGAGCCGCAGACACCTTATACGGGACACACTAAGGTGTGTTATTTCCATTATAGACCTACTGCACCCTACCCAGTCAGGTTTCCGCGCCAATCTCAGCACCGAAACAGCTCTCCTGGAAGTCTCGGAGGCGATAAAGGAGGTGCTGGATTCGGGTGGGAGAGCGATGCTGGTGATGTTAGATCTGTCGGCGGCCTTTGACACCGTCCCCCATGAGGGTCTTCTTGAAAGACTCTCAGAGATCGGTCTCCGGGGGACGGTGCTCCAGTGGTTTCGATCTTTTCTGGCAGGCCGTCGACAAACGGTCTGGGCTTCTGCTTGCTCCGCCGAGATGTCGCCATTGGGTGTCGGAGTTCCTCAGGGCTCAGTACTGAGCCCTACTCTTTTTAACATCTTCATGACCCCTCTGGCGGCACTGGCGGAGTCTTTCGGGGCTCAGATCGTTTCCTATGCCGATGACACCCAGCTCCTCTTCACCTGTGAGAAGGGGGCGGACTTCGATGGAGGTAGGATCCAGGGTTGCCTTGAGGCTGTGTTTCAGTGGTTCCAACATAACAGCCTCAAGTGCAACTCGGATAAATCCGAGGTCCTCTTTTTTGGGTGCAGCTCGGATCCGGACTGGAAAGTGTGGTGGCCTGAGAACATGTTTCCACCAGCAAGTTCGTCCCAGGTGGCAAAAAACCTTGGGATCAAGATCGACAATGGCCTCACACTACGCTCACAGGTAATCGGGCTCACTGGCACCTGCTTTGGACTGCTCCGGATGCTACGCAAGTTCCTTCCCCTGTTATCGGAAGAACACAGGAAGATCACGGTTCAGGCGTTTATAGGTTCGAGAATTGACTATTCCAACGTCCTATATCTCGGCCTGCCAGAATACCTGCTCCAACGGTTACAGGTTGTCCAGAACTCGGCAGCACGCGCCATTTATGGACTTTCTCGCCGTGCTAGAGCCTCGGGTCTCCTGGAGGCTCTTCACTGGCTTCCTGTCCGGAAGCGGATAATTTTTAAGACCCTTACTCTGGCATACAAAGCCTTGCATTCCTCCGGAGCAAAATACCTTCAGAAAAGGCTAACATTTTACCACCCTGCTAGGCCGCTCAGGTCAGGAGCCTTGTTTCTTGCTACGGTTCCTCGTGTCAAGAGAGCCCGCATCGGAGGCCGTTCTTTTAAACTACTAGCGCCCCAGTTGTGGAATAAACTGCCTGTGTCCCTGCGCAGCTCCCCTAACCTGTTAACATTTAGGAAGGGGCTCAAAACTTGGCTTTTTACCTCTTAGTTCCTGGCCCTATTAGGTTTATTTCTCTCTGTTTTTATTTACTCTCCTTGTTGTGTTATGAGATTGTGTGCAATTCAAAGCGTCGGGACACTCTTCTGAGTAGCCGTACGCTATATAAAACCCCGGGATAACATAACATAGTGCACAGCATGTGATCATTGTAGACAAACTGTAAACTTACGAGCTAGTTTGTCCATGCACGTGTTTCAAGATGCTTATACATACACAGAGAATATCCTTCCTGAAGAAATGTCCTGTCTGCTCCAGGGACATCTGGCGAATAAACTGAAACTCTCTGTAGGCTCTAGACCATCACAAAATGCGGAAAATCTACTGCTTGAACCTCCCACTTTCAAGAAGGAAAGATTGATGGCCCAATCCTTTTCAGGCAACGCAGTGAGAATCTGGAACTCAATTCCGCCTCAGCTCCGTACCACCTCCTCCTCCCAGGCCTTCAAAACTGACCTCAAAATACTCCTCCTTCAAAGACACTTCCAAATTTAATTCATGCCCTCTCTATTATCTAAAGGAAGACCTTTTATTATAGAAGATTCTATACTCCATGACTAAGGCTGTGCCTTCCAAGTGTGTTCTTGTGGTTTGAGAGTCTGCCATTTATTGCAGTATTACCCTTTTACCTGTGTTTGGTACACTGTTGTTTACATGCACATGTCACATTTCTCTTGTAACACACTGTTTGCTACCTCTTACATTTTGTTTGTTTTCGGTACTTGCACAAGGTCCACCATTGCCTACGTAACGCTTATTCTTGTGTTTGAGTGTCTGCCATGTACTGAGTTTTTTACCTCTACTTGTACTTTGGTACTTTGTACGCTTTTGTAACCTGCACACATTTCACTTTTTCCTTCTGTAATGCACCGTTTGCTACCTCTTGTATTTGTTTGCTCACGATTGTCACTTTTGCCTCATGTAACTTAGCGTTTGCTTTTGTAATTTGTTCACTTGTAATGTTCTCATGTATCAGTTCTGTTCCTATTGTGAAACGCTCTGACACCTTCGGGTAAAGTCTGCGCTATATAAAATATAAAAACGCATAAATAAATAAATAAATACATCTGGGAGGGGGTTTGGGTGGCCCTGGGTCAAACGTGTTGTGGGGCTCCTGGGTCAAACGTATTTTAGGGGCCCCTGTTCAGCACAAATTTGAATTTACAATCCAAATTCAGCTCTTTCATGCCCTCTTTGGCCAGGTCACTGACAGTGCACTGGTATACTGTAGAAATTCTTAATGTGCGTATCTATACTACTATTATAAAGAGAGAACAGAAACCTTAAGGCAAGGTAAACTCGGGAACCAAAGCGCCAATCCACACACCCAATACATTGTTGTAATCCTCAGGGTGTGTAGATGGACAAAGGCTGCATAAAATAAAAAATAAACTTAAATTAAAAAATTAAAGTTTAAAAACAAAGTAGTCCCCTAAAACAAGCGCCGGCCGCGACGTAGCGCTGACCGTGACCTACACGTGCGTGATGACGACAGGCGTGGAGGAGTGGTGATGAGCGGCGACGTGCGGCGAGGAGTGACGTGCGGCGAGGAGTGGCGCAGCGGCTCAGGTAAGGCGAGGCGGGAGGCGGGAGGCGGTCCGGGCAATGTCGGGGCGGGCGGGGGAGTGGGGGCTAAGTCCGGAGCGCGGCTGACGTAAGGCAGAGGCAGGCGGCGGCAGGAGGCAGGCGGGCGGGCAGCGGTATAGGCAATGTCGGGGCGGGCGGGCGGGGGGCCCGGCCGGGACTAAACAAATGCTCAAAATGCAGCTCCCAGCCCCCTTCTGCCCCCGGGCAACGCCGGGGCGGGCTGCTAGTATCTAATATTCAGGTACAATGACGTGTTTTCAAAATTGTAACACAGCTGCAGCTCACTAATATTACAGTAAATAATTCAGTGACACCCTCTCATTTCTCATATGCGAGGTCCCGTGTGATCTAAAAGAGACCTTTTTATGGATGTTGCATGAAACATGAACACATTTTTCTACAAAATGTCTGTGATAGATACCCACTCTCCTTAAAACTAAATTAACAGAAAATGGTATTCAAAATAATCTGTTTAAGGATTTTGCAAAGTTATTATGGGACAATTCTCTGTAGAGCTAGCTCTATGGAGAGTAAGCGGGATAGAGGGGGGCTGAAAGGCTGGGGCTCTGGACCAGACCCTACTTTGCCCACGGTCTGCTCAGCAAGTATTCCAAGCTCCAGAATATTACAAATAGACACATGGAGAATTCCAAACAGAACAGTCACCTCATGATATATACCAGGTACTTGAGCATGGACTACCTATAACTTAGGCAAGGGAAAAGAGACAGACCACTGCACAGGATACATCACTCTTTCCTCTTACAAAACAGACGTATGAAGACATAATACCGTTAAACACGCACTCAGATTACAGTATAGAATTGCACAGCACACATCTTTGCACAACCTCAACATAAACAACTCAGGTGTATCCCGTAATAGAGTAATATCCCATACAGATCCAACAGAAAATAGGCCAATGTATCCAGGTGCTTGGCACATAAAAGCCCACAATGATTCACTCAGTAAATATATAGATTTTCAAAGCACCAGCTATGATGCTCAATAGCATCCAAGTGACATCTAACCATATACTTACCTGTGACAGTCTACAAATCTATGCAAGAAAATTTTACATTGGCACGACAACCACCCAAAATGTAACACAACTCACCAAAAACAAAAAACTCACATAAACAAGTACCAAACATGGAAAGCACCATGCGTGACATATTGGTATGCTGGCCATCCATAGTGACACAAGAATCGCAGTGACAAGCAAACATGAAACTTTGCTGCCTAACACCAAGCTAACTACCCCTGCATCCACAAACAAGACGATACTGCCTATGTATTCCACCTGTCTATGGTTTTGAGCATCTATACCTGACAGTGTTGGTGGCTCATGCTGGAGAAGCTTGTACCAGAGCCAGAGTGCAAAGATTGCTCCCTATTCTGTCTCTATTTTTCAATGCATGCTTGAGTGTCAATGTTAATTGTTGGATTTTTGGTACCTCGGATCAGCATCTCCTTGGACTTCAGTAGCAGCTGCCCCATAGTGAAGTCCAAGGCAGTAATGACTTCTAAGCGCATGGAAGAATCTCCAAAATACAGTAACTATTCTGATCCCCACTGTAGACGAGTGTGGGGGGGAACACAACTGTACGTGAGGGCACCTTTGTTTGCCAGGAAAAAATCCAGGACTTGTTGTCTAAAAACATGTTACTGATTTTCTTTGCATCTTCTCCTTATTGGTTTGACTCCCTCACACTTTATGTCGACAGACGATAAATAAAATGTAAAAAAATAAAAAACAATTACCTTACCGAAAAAAAGTGCCAGCCAGTGCAGACCACCCACGCCCCCTTCCTAGCTACGCCACTTGTGTTAGCTTATTGTATTAATGTCCACGGCTACTGCTTGCAGGACCGTACTTGATTTCACTATTCTCTGTACGGCTGCCCCGAAAACAACCCTTTAGTCACTTTTCCTCACCCAAATACTATTCCCTCATGCTCTTGATCGCCTGGACTAGAACAATATTCAATCAGGAAGTTCTTTGTGTTATGCAAATTTTATACTGGTCTATGAAGGTGTACCTCACACTCACCTGCCATAAAGTCTATGGGTTCCTTCTTGCTCTTTTGATAGGGCTTGTATTTTTATTGCAAGTAGTCCATCTCACTGCTGTCTCTGAGATTTCATTGTTCCATCGCCACCAGAAATGATCACTGTTCCGCAATGAAGCCCATCCCTGGCATAGAGTAGTCCATAGTACAATAAAAAAAAAATGTTTATTGACATTTCAAAATACAGTGTATTATAACTTACAATACTATAATATAATCAAATACCATCATATAATGATGCCCACTCATGGAATACTGTGGGCATAGTTGACACCCCTATCACCATTTCCTTACATAATGTTGGCAATCCTTGCAACGTGAGTGTTGCTTGCCAGTACTTGATGAAAATCTCAAGCTGATGTTTGAGACGTTTATTTACTAATAAGGGGAATCTAATATTTGGGCCAAACATATTTTTGGCAGTAAACAGACAGGTTCATGTTCAGGGGACTTGAGTATATTTATAGTCGAATGATAAGCTAGCCTTTATAGCAAAATGTGTGTGCAATTAGAAGCTGATAATACAATATTTGCATTTCACAATAAATGTACAACGTCTGTTTATTTAATAAGTCTTGCTGCGATGGGAGAACTACATAGTAGTTTTAATGTGGAGAAGTGTGGCTCACTGGTTAGAGCAGGCAGACCCTGAAGCAGAGGTCAGACCCGGGACCAGGGTTCAATTCCCGACGCGGCAGGGTCTTGAGCTCAAATGTCCATGAACTCGATAATTCTCGCTTCGGTGCCTGACCTAATCATGGGTTCACACTCTGCAACTCTGGGCATTAAGCTTGCTTAATCTCCACAACGGCCCCCCCGCGGCGGGATGCCTGGCTTTCACCTTGGGGATGCCCTGTAGGGGCTATCTCACAGGGAAAAGCCAGGACGGGTTCCCAAGGCAAGCGTGGAGATACCCCTTCGGGGGTCGATTCAGGTGCTATATAAGAAACATAATAATAATAATAATAATAATAATCATACCAGAGGGAACCTGATACTACACCATCAAGGTATTGAAATATTTCTCAGTACCCCTTCAAAACCCTATTATTTTTTTTGTTAAGTTCTAACGAAAAGCAATCTATATGGCCTTCTTCAAAAAAAGGGTCAATCCCTGACTAGGCCATACTACAGAGGTTTAGCTTCCTCACTTTCCCTTTTAAGTGTAACTCTGTGTGGGTACTGAGCCCCAAACCTTTCACAGTTCAGAAGCCTTCCCTGATGTTTGTGAGAGCTCTTTCATCGGTTCACTAGTGGAAAAGAAACACCTGTTCCAGTCAGATGGGATATTATTATTAGAGGATTAAATATTGGGACGTTAGTACATGATGGAGGACAAATAGGCACATTCAGGGTTTACTGCTAAGCATCGGAATCGTTCATGAGTTTTCATTCCAACTCCCCGTAGAACATATGAGTTTTAAGCCAACATATCTTTTACAAATGTGATATAAAATGCATCAATTGTCCTAAATTGAGTTAAGCTCGCTCAA
Source organism: Lissotriton vulgaris (assembly GCF_964263255.1). NCBI lineage: Eukaryota > Metazoa > Chordata > Amphibia > Caudata > Salamandridae > Lissotriton > Lissotriton vulgaris. The sequence goes on along the minus strand of NC_141688.1, from coordinate 188,555,758 downwards.
AACTAATGCTCTCAGTGCAATGTTGGACTTATTCCAACATTTTGACAGGGTTGCTTTTGTTTTTTAGTTTAGCTTGGTCACATAGGCAAAGTCAAACAGAAACCAAGAATCCGTCATGCAAACCCCTTGAAAGGATGCATAGTTTGCTTCTCAAACCCGCACCTGTTCGGATATTTGCATTAGCATTTTTTTTTACAGTTTCTCCAGCTCGTATAAATTCCCTTAGGCTCCCCATTGCACTATGCAAGAAACCTGGCTAACTCAACGATAAACACAGTGCATGTATTTGATAGTCCTGCACACAATGGCACCTAAGTGTGGCAAGGACTGAATGCCTGAACTTTATAGCCATCATCTTGAATGAGACTACCCCTGTAGATGTCAACTGTCCACATCTCAATTCCTCTCTGACTAGCTAATGAGTGGTAAACAACAAGTTACTTCTTTATTTATTAGAACTTTTCAATGTTGAGCGCTCCATTGAAAACAATGGAGTGCTCCGGGATTCTAATGGCCTGTAGAAACCTGGGACATCCATATTCCAATGTTTGTTCATAGCAACATCTCTAAAGAAAGGCCTAAATGAGCCAGATGAGAGTTCAACCCCAAGGGCTCCATGAGGCCTTTAGTATACAAATCAGAACATTCTGACCTCGGGGAGCGGAATATTCCAATAGCCTTAGAGCCCTCCATAGCTGCTGCTACGGCCAATAAAGAGCTTGCCTTCGGCTCGGGCCTTTAACATTGGAGTGCACCTTTAATGGCTGGTAGAGCCCACTATAGGGGGCTCCAAGTCTTTAAAAGAATCTAATCCAAATCCCTACTATTACCTCGAAATATAGATGCATTTCTTTCTCCCATGTTCCTGTAAATGACAAGAGTGAAATCTTGCCTCCCAAATACAATACATTCATGAGCTTTGGACCCCGTCCAGACTGCTTTCTGCACAGTCTGCAGTACCAAGCCTCTTTTTTATCTCTTATAAAGTACCCAAGGATAGAATGTAATGAGCAAAGTTGCTGCACTAATTCTCTTTGTTCTATCAGTAGAATTTGTGCTATGGACCATGAACTGCTGCTCTACACGCTAATAGATATCGGCTGCTAGGACTCTGCCCTAAATTGGTTCAATTCCTTCATTTCAATTATTTCCGAACAGCAATGTTATCCCAATTCTGCTCAACTCCCTGGATCTTGCAACACAGGATGTCTCAAGAAGTGAATATTTTTCTTGTACTGTTTAATATCTTTTGCTTCTGTTGGTCAGTCATTTCCATAACCCAACTATACATTTTATCAGTTTGTGAAACCTATCAAACACAGGTGTTCTTCTCATGGGCAAACAAATCTTGTTCCTGTTGGAATCTGGGCTGACCCATATCAATGGGTGCTCTGCCCACTCCTTATCATCAAGTCTGGCGCTAAACATCACCCTGGACAAACATCTCATGCCTCAGTCTGAAGTGAGTGAACTATCAAAGACCTACTTGTTCCAACTCTGCAAAGTCCTTCTGGTAATCGATTTCACCTACCACATCCCAGTACTCTAGGTGCTAGTTCAGTTAGTCCTTCCTAATGGGAACAAAATTTATTTAGATGTCCTTTACAAAGTCTTTCATAAGCTCCTACTGGTGCAGAATTCTGCAGGTGTACTCTTCAGGACTAACATTAAATGGGAGAATATCTCCCCTCTTTAGCACAACCTCACCGGAGTGTCGTGGAAAAGCAAGTCATGTTTCAGGACAAGCAATCCACTCTCTTTCTCCAATATTTGTTTCTTCTGAACCTTGCTCCCATCCAGAAGATAAAATCCACTTCTCTAGAGCTTCTTCCATTTTCAGCACACCGCAAGGATGAAGCTAGAAGAAGACATCTTTGGTGACCACATCTACGCTGTGGAATGCTCTTCTACCACAACTTCGTTCTCTGTCTTGCCTCACGGTCTCCAGAAAGGAATAGAAAACCTAACCAACAACTAGCGAGAATTTTTGTTTCTAACTTGTTTAGAGACAAACATTATCGCCGCACATCGGCGATTTTTATCGCAGATAAACCTTGCTATTAACAAGGTTTATCGCAAATGCGATAAAAAACGGCCGAAATGCATGAATATCGCTGAAAAGTCAGCGATATTCATGCATTATCGAGCAAATGCTCTTAGCCATGTTATCCACCTCCCATTGGATAACATGGCTAAGAACTGCTCAGGGCAGGTGTTAGCTTTTGGAGATATTCGCGCTTAGCGCGAATATCTTCAAAAGTTGCTAATAGGAGATAGCGATGTTAGGGACTGTTTCCAGTCGCTAACATCTTGGCACGCCCACTTTGCATGTCATTAGTGATAAATATCACTGACATGCAAAGCGGGGCCCAAGATGGTCGCTATCTCCTATTAGCTGTCACTAACTGGTGTTAGCGACAGCTTGGTAATAGGGAGATAATTTTATCTCCGCTTTCTTGGCTTTTAAAGCCAAAAAAGCGGAGATAAACCCCCTTGATAATATGCCCCCTAGCTTTTAAAATAATGGCCTACTTGCATTTTCATACCATTCCTGGGATTGAGTACCTTTAAATCATAAAGCTGCGGCATCCATGTAGTTTATCAATACCCCATACAAATTGTATTGTTTTTTTATTCTTACCTGTAAAATTTAAAATTTAAACAGGGTGAAATTTCCGTTTTTGAATCCACCATTAGAGTGCAATTTGTATTGAAGAAGCACCAAATCTACCCTGCAGAAACATTAGAGACACAACCTGTACATTGGCTTCCTATACCTGGCTATATGGATTGCATAGGTCCCCCATAGCCATTTGCATTGGCTGCCAGCATTCCAACGGCATGTTCCCTACCCATAGACCTATCCTGATTGATTAAAAGGCAGGCATGTCAGAACTAATGAGTAGGCGTGTTAAGTTTGCAATAACTTACATTGCCTGAAAAGAATCAGTAATGCATTAACAAATGTTTGTAAATACACTCTAGGACTCAGTTATTTTGCAAAAGATATGCATGAGATGACCACTTGTCTGATGCTACTTTGGGCACACTTATTACATTAGTAGTTAAATCTCCGTGAGCATAATCTTTAGCACACATTTGCGACCCTGCTTATCACATGTAAATTACTACTTTGAACCATTCTTCAGGTGGAAGTTTTACTTACATCTTTAAGAATACTATGTGAATTGGTTCTTGTATCATGCAGTGTAAAATGTTTTTTCCAAGCCAGAGTAGGGAGCCATCAGTACTAGGCATCCACAGTGACACAACGATGGTCTAAAATGTTTATAAAGCAAAGTGTGAGGCAGGTACAGAACACAGTTTGAGATTCACATCTTGTTAATAGAGTGACGCAGTGCATAACAAGAACAGCTAGCAAGTAGCTGTGATAAAGGTTTCTCTTTCTGCGTTTACTTTAGACTATTATACTCACAGAATCCAAAACACATTTTAAAACGTGATCCCCACAGAGTTAATAATAAAGACTTTTAGACTCCCACATGCGACCATGCGACATAGTACCCTGAATACTCAGAAATGAAGACTTTCTGCAACAAGCGCAAAATATTTGTAAACAAATGACTTCTTAGAGGTGTTCAATATAATGTGACGTAACTGGCACATGCCTCGCCACATCTTCATGGAGGGCTTGGAAACTGGAGTGATCCAGCCATCCCACAGCTGTCCATGACTGTTGGAAATGGGGGTGTCTAGCTGGCAATGGTTTGCACCTTTGTTCTAGTAGGGACCCTTGCCTCTAGCCATGGTAAGGGAGTAATGCCCTTAGACAACCTCTGCCCACCCCCTTGGTAGCTTGGCATGAGCAGACAGGCTTATCTGAGAGGCAGTGTGTAAAGCATTTTTGCACACATACAGTAATACTATGAACACTCTTCAAATAAGCAATCTTTATCTAAACCAAACAAGACCAAAACAACAAAAATCCACAATACATATACAAAGATATCCTCAAAAAGAAGTTATTCACAACAATGAAGTTTGTAGCAACAAAATACCTCCACCTGGAGCTATTACGACATTGTGACAGATAAAAATTCAGAGTAAGGCGCCAACCGCAAGGTGTGGGTCTTCAGGCACGGAGTCACGCAGAACCCCAGAGAACAGTATATTTGCGGATGATGAAAGCAAAGACGTTGCACAGTGTAGGGAGGTGATGCTTCATTGCTGCCAAGTGGCATCCGTTCCTTACGACCACAGCAGAGGTGAGGCCTCAGTTCAAAACTTAGATGCAGGGAAGGTGAGGTGTTAGTTCCTCACTGTAGTCGGGGAGGTGAGGCATTGGTTCCTTACTGATTAAGGAAGTCAGGCACATTCAGTATTGGCACCGCTATGATGAAGCACTGGTGTTGAGGAGGTCAAGGCTGTACTGCGAGTCAGGGCGGTGATTCATGAGCATCACAAGTGGTGCCCTCGCCTCCAATGCAGGCTGCAGCCTCGGTGACAACGTCAGAGTCGATATGGTGCGGGTCTGCAGGCGTTGGGGCTGCGGTGCAAGTAGGGGCAGTGCATTGTGCACTTCATGAGCGGTGCCAATGGCTTTGTTGCAGATTGCAGCATCACTAGCTGGCGTCGGGGTAGCAATCTCCCTCTGTGGCAGAGGGAACAGTAGTTCCAGATGCAGGAGGACAGAGGAAATTTAGTCTTTGTGTCCTGAGACTTCAGAACAGGAGGAAAGCTCTACAACAAGCCCTTGGAGATCTTCAACAAGCAGGATACACTGTACACAAGAAAATCCTCTCCTTGGCAGATGAGCCACTGCAGGCTAATCCCACACAGCACTCAGCAAAGTGGCAGTACTACTCCTTCGGTTTTCTCAACTCTTTTCCTTGGCAGAGGTTCCTCTTGAGTCCAGAAGTAATCTAAAGTTCTGGGGCCTCATTTATGAAAAGTGACGCATCGTTGCGAGAAAACAGCGATGCGTCACTTTTCATTGCGCCCTCCTTGTGACCCCAATGATGCGTCATATTTACAATATGACACATCATTGCGCAAGGACTTACAGATACGTTAGTATTTCTGACGTATCTGTAAGCGCAAAAGTGACGCATTGCTGGAAAAGTGACGCAACTCCAGCAATGCATCCTTTCACATGGGGCAAGCCCCATGTGAAAGGGCCTGCATCAGTCTTACGCCTGCTGTGAGGCAGGCAAAAGATTTTGACGAAACGGCGTCCTGGAAGTGACGCAGTGAAATCTCATAGATTTCACTGCGTCACTTCTACGACCTTTCTTGCGTCAATACGCCCCCCTTGCATACATTATACCTGGCGCAGGTATAATGTGGCACAGGGGTTTACAAAGTGACGCATCTACCTAGATGCGTCACTTTGTAAATATGGCGCAACAAGGCGCAATTTTTACACCACTGGTGTGTCACAAAAAGTGACGCACCGGTGGCGTAAAAGTGACGCACAGCCTCATAAATGAGGCCCCTGGGGTCTAGGCCCCAAACTTTATATGGCATTTTTCTTTGTTCTCTGGTGGCAGAGAAGCTCTATGCTCAGTCAAAACAGTTCTGTCTTCTCTAGTCCAGCTTCCCGGCAGGAGGAGGAGACAGCATTGTGTAAGGCAAGCCAGGCCGATTCAGGTGCAAGGAAATCTCATCACCCTACTCTAAATGCAGCCCGAGTCTATGCAGCCCAGCCCTGACTCATCCAGGAAAGTAAGGTCACACTTCAACCCCCCAAGTGGTCGTCTACAGTGAATGAATATCTACATCCCTTGTCACTCCACACGCCAGGCAGTCAATCTACAAACCAGCAGAGGCACACAGGATGGCTAAACTGACTAAGCAAGAAAACACCCACTTTTTGAAAGTGGCATTTTCAAACACACAATATAAAAATTATCTTTACTAAAAGGGGCCCTAGTTATATTCGGAGTTCAGGCATACTAAACTCCATCCTCCTATCTTGTACCAATGTGAAGTTATACTTACATAAGATGTTATAAATAAACTCCTATGGGACAGAGATCCTTTCCATAATCCGAAAAGAATTACACTGTATTTCACTATCAGGACATGTCACACACCTCAGTACATGTCATACCTTACACATACATTGCACCATACCCACAGGGGTACCTTAGTCCTACCTTAGGGATGACTCACATGTAATGAAAGGGAAGGTTGGGGCCTGGCAAGTGGGTGCACTTGCCAGAGTGACATAGCAGTAGAGACTGCGGCAGACACTACAGTGGCAAGGTCTGAGACCCTTTTTTAAAAGGCTGCTTGTGTGGGTGGCACAATCAGTGCTGCAGGCCAACTAGCAGCATTTGACTTACAGGCCCTGGGCACACATAGTGCACTGTACAAGGGACTTAGTAGTTAGTTAAACAAGCCAATCATGGAAACACTAATCCATATTCACAATTTGCAGAGGGATCACTTGTACTTTGGCACTGATCAGCAGTGGCAGAGTGCCCAAAACATCTCGACCAGCAAAACCGAAATCCAGCACACAGCAAATAATACAGGAAGCAGAGACAAAAACGACAGGGTAAAACCATGCTAAGGATGCCAGGTCTAACAATGACAAACTCAAAACATTGATAGTGATGATCTTGTTGCCTCTCCTGCTGAATATGTACTTGAGATCCCTGCTAAATCTATGCATTATCCAGGGGCACAGCTTTACATATAAGCCAAAAAACACACAGCTTAATTTTAGCCTATAGAACCCTGAGATGATTTCTAATCTTGAGTCTCAGCCAACCATGACGGGGTGGCATCTGTTAATCTATTAGGAAATGCCCACACATTCTCTGAAAGTAAATCTGGCTAAGCAGAACTAAGTATTACACAAAAGGGTCAGCGCTCTAGAATTCTATAAACTAGCCCATGGAACTTGGCCTATGACCAACACCCTCCTGCACAAAATGCAATTTGATCATCATTGATGCAGATCAGTCACTGGAAGTTCAAATAGCCAATATACCTAGTATTTGTTTTTGGGTTTGGGCTAGAGGCAGCTCTCTACAGACTTAAGCTTAAATAAAAAAAAATACATAAAGAGGGACTATGAGTCAGTCTCTTTGAGCTGTTTCTTGCTTGGATAGTCATTCATATTTTGTGTCATCAAACAGTACAACTTTAGTACAGCATACAATCTAAGAAATGTGTCAGTTCTCTTCAGCCATTGGCACTCTTGCAAATATAATTAACATTTTATGTCATGTGATCACATTATAGGCTTGGGTGAAAAAACTATCATTTCACATGCTCACATTTTTAAGTAGCCTTCTTTTCTTAAACACGATGAGATTTGAAAACAAATTTGCTTGCATGTCTGTACAAGATAATAATCTCTGATATGGCTTTGCTTACATTTCCACTTCATAGGCATATTATACAATACTTTGAACATTCTGTAGAAGAGCCTAGTTCACTGTGCAAACTGTTATTTGTTATTGACTGCTGAGCGACAGAGCTATCACAATAGAATCAACAATAGCGGCCTAACTGTGACTACGGCATGACAACACATGTGATGTTTATTAGAGAAAGAACATAACTCTCTTTTACAATTTCCTTGGGGAGTTAAGGTTGTCATGTTCTGAGGCTACACAGTACATTTGATACCTTGTTAGGTTTGGAGTGCAGATGGTCAGGGCTGGACTGCCGTTGCAGGCACTGGGCATTACCCCGGTGGGCTGGATGGGTGGGGACCGGTTTTGTGCCCGTGGGGAGATTTTGTTACAGCGGAACAGTTTTGCAGCAGTGCTGCATTTTCGGCCCCCTGTAACAAAAGCGGGAGCAGTACATTTCGTTAGCCCCCCTCACTCCCCGGGTAGGTCAGGCATAAATCGCCAGGGCTGGTTGCTGTTCCCAGTCCGGCCCTGCAGATGGTGCACTGTGAGCTGGCAAGACTACGGCAGACATATCCTAGTGGTGTGCGTAGAAGCAATGTAGCACAGTTTTGAACTTTATGTGCCCAACAAATGCAAATTTTTTACTGAGAAAGTATAATCCATATATCAAAGGATAGTATCTGGAGACCTTCAAGCAGAACTACAACTATTTCTACTCTGTGCTTTCTGCTTTGAACTACCACCTGTACTGCTGGGTCCAGCTATAAGCACTTTTAAATTACTTAGCAGCAAAAATATTTTACAAACACAGGCATGATTTAGCTGAAGCTCTTAAACAGGGGAACACTCTGCTTTAGCATAGAATCTTTAAGTTAAAGTCTCACGTTTTAAGTCCTTATGACAGTAGAGCTTCTTGTCATTAGCCTTTGGTCTACTACACCGTAGTGTAAAACATATTGAAACAATAGTAAGTATGTATTGCCATTTACCTACATGATTCCATGCTCCCCGCCAAGCGCCTCCAAGTTTAAATAATATGCAAATAGTCTCCAGTCTCAAAATTTCAATCAAAAGTTGATGTAAGAATTCCTCGGGGACTAATCAAGCGAAAAAATAATGCAAATGGGGATCCTCAAAGAAAAAAAAGATTTGGGTGCATTAACAAGGCCTTTTCTAGATTTCTAGGCTAGTCTTAAAACTACCAGATAGTGTACTTTTGCAAAGCAAAGCAGCGCACAGTATGCTGTTGGATAGCTTTCTCCCTGCGCCAGGGCCCTCGTGATGAGACCATTGTAGTTTGCACCACACGTAGCCACTACCAGCACTGCTAATGACAGAAGTTACACAACTACTAACTATCACATTGCTACAAGTATGACAATTCAGACTGTTCGAGGGCCCCAAGCTTTTAGAATAATGTGGATGGCAGGTGTTAGATGTTTTAAACTTGTATTGAAGTAATAAACAACTATTTTTCTGCTCATCTTTCAATGAGCAGCTGTCCTAAGTTCGGGTACTGGCTCAAATTAAGCCCTGAAATAAAGAAAGAAAGCCAGGTGCCCAGGTTCCAATGAAGCCCACCTCTCCCCTTTGTCCAACTCACTTCCCTCACTGGCTCGGCCCTCCTCAGTCCATGGCACAGTCCTTTTCCTCCACTGGCATCAACCACTCTGGCCGCTGGTACTGTCAATTCCCTACTAGGTCTGGATTGCAATAAGCAATGTCAGCTTCCCCAAGAGGGCTCAATAGGTTTTCACCCATCAAACGTTTTTATAAAAATAGGAGCAAACAATGCACGTAGTAGCCCAGTTTTAAAGTAAACTTGCCTAATAGCTACATAATCTGAAAGGGCACTCCCTCTACGCCTCTACGTCTCTGCAATTTGTTCTTTACTCATTTCTCAAACTCGATTTGTTAAAATCTAGTTTGCAGTGTCAACATTATCGGCGCCATCTTGCCCCCTTTTTGGGCCCATTCGTGTGCGTACGCGGCAGCCATTTTAAATGCCATGACCTCTCTGCCCATCGCCGATAGCCAGTGCGTCTCTCTCTCTCTCCTGACCTCGCAGGCATCCACCGCGCGCTGACAGCCCCCGCTCTCACATGCTTGGGCCATAAACCCCTCTTCAGCGCAACCCTGCCTCGGAACCCCATCCTGTTCCCAGCTCAACACCTCCCTCCATTCCTTTTATGATCCCGGGTCCTTTGATAAAACCCCCTTTCCTCTGTGCCCGATTGTCCTGCTCGTTCCCAGGCCGCCACCTGGCCCTGCGGATGCTGTTTATTACCCCCCATGCAGTAGGAAGCTTCTCCCATCAAAGGATCCACGAGTTGATCAAAAGCCCCCACCCCATGAGATCCGATCGACCACATGCATTCCGTGAACCGGCGGAATGTCCAGCTGCGCGACAATCGTCACCTGTTGTGACCGGGGTGGGGACTCCTACTGTAAATGTTTGTGGGAACGGGCTTGAAGCGGGGATTCCGAGGATTCCTTTCCGTACTTCAAAGTATTTGCAAGAATGTGCCACATGCAATAAACTGTAATAAAGATCATAAACCTGTGTATAAGAGGCCAGGCCTCAGAGATGCGATTAGAGCACCTCGTGAAGATACCCTGTTGTCTGAATTGACGTGTTCTGCTCCGTCGGAATAAAACTTCTGTTTCCTGCTTCCAGTCTCCAGCGCCTGCCTCTTTGTTTGGTAACTTGAGTGGTATTAGAGACGGTTAGCGCCGGGCAACTCTGAAAAAGGTCATCGGCCCGTACCTTTTTCCACAGATTTGCTTAAAACATGACTTACCTGTTTCTTCAATGGGAGGTGGATTGTCAGGTTTAGTCCCCATTGGCGTTAATGCGTGAATATCGCTGGATTTCCAACAATATTCATTTATTTTGCTGCTATCGCTGGATATATTAGCACAATAGAGATAAACGTTGCTAATAGCATGTTTTCTCTGCTAACATATCCAGCGATAGGCAGCGCTAACAATAAATTCGCTAAGCGCGTTTTGAGATAAATATTGCAATTCCTAGCTAATATGCACCTTGGTCTAAGAGAGATACACAGAAAAAAAGGTAGGGACGTTTTCAATAAGCATTTATTGTACCAGTGTGATTGTAGTATAAAATGTTTTGCTGCGACATCATTAGACAGAAACAGATGTATAAGATTACAACCATCCACAGAGTAAATAAAAGGTAGAAGTCTGCCATGGTGCTAAAACAGGGTATATATGCAGGCATATATATACATGGCAGTATTCAAATGTACACCTAAAATGCAAACCCCAGCTAAGTGTACCTAAGTGTACAGATTATGAATGTCGGAGTAAAACCAAAAACCTCTACGAAAGAACCAACCCCGTTACCTGATGTGAGACAACGTAGGACCCCGTCTTGGTCTCAAGTTAGAAACCCCGCAAGAGATGTCAGACCACTGCGTGCTGGTGTTTGTGAGTGCAGGGATTCAGCGTCTTGTGTCAGTATGGACGCTTCTTTTCTGTTTACCCAGCAAAGATGTGGTTCTTTCATACCCAAAAAGGTGCCCTTAGAGGTTCTACCTATATGTGTAATGGTACCGTGGGCCTGTCGTCCAAGGATGACGATAGCGGTAACTTGTACAGTTATTATACAGAAGATGGTAATCCTCCTGTGTACGTCCTGGGCAGGGGATTAAGATATGATACTAAGAATCCTTATGCATAATAAATGAGGTTTGGTTTCGAAGAAGTTTTTAGTGGGCAGAAGTTATGTACTTCCACAACAATTTTGTTGTGGAAGTACATAACTAGCTGATCATCTGAAACTTTCAGGGGCACTCATGTGACATTGTAATGCTACTAAAATGTCTTAGAAAACTAGATAATTGATTATATTTTTCTCTGTCTGCAGCACATATGGGAGGAGGGCAGTCATTAACCTACATGGACTTTTAGGTCTAGTTTGATAGTAGAACTGCAACTAACCATTTTACCCTCACCAATATTATTCTACAGATCTTTGCTTACGCAAAACACACACTCATTCCTATGTTTCATTTTGTAATGCTACAGATTAAGCAAGAACTATTGGCATTGCCAATGCTTGTTTCTCTTTTTGCCACCACCATCTACCAACATGCAACTTAATCATTCACTGTCTACTCCCTGAGATGTTCAGAGAAAGGCGCACTCTTCAAAAGTGTGGCCCCAAAAAAGAATAGTACAATGAAAGTAGGAGTATTTACACATGCATAGCTGTATTCAAATACACAACTGTTTATCTGTGCCAAAAAGATATTCCTCTATATTAAAGAACATTATCATTTCAGGTAAAATACACACTGTACAAAATTGTACCTTCTTCAACTGAACCGTCACAGCTGCATTAGTTGTGATGTAGTTGAATTTTATGAGGCGAACCACACATTGTAGGGAAATGGGGAAGGTCTTTTTTTTTCTTGTTTCTAAATAAACTTATAGCTGCTCATGGAAATTCCCAGATAGCACTTGCAATGGTATAGTTTGAGATGAGCCAGGTGGTGCTGCCAGAAGCAGGGCCTAAAACTGTGTCAAAAAGTTGACAACAGTATTTCCATCTTTGCAGGGTTCATAAAGACGGCTTGCAGTGCCACCAACAACTGGCGCCCACAATGGCCTGGAGAACATCATGAATGCCTGTCTTTAATAATAGGAGGCCCTCAAAGTATAGATAAGGATGGCCTTTCAAATTTTTCCATAAGACTCCTGCCCACAGAAGAGTCAGAAAGAATCCTAGTTCCCAACAATAAACGCTGGTGGGCCCACTTGCTTCCGCTACCAGAAATTAACTAATGCTGCTATGGATTTTGTGCAATGCGGATGCACACTTTGGGGGTGATTTTGATCTTGGCAGATGAATTATTCTCCGTCAGAATGAAGGAGTAAATTACTTCATTGCTCTGGTGAAGTAATAACCTGCCAAATTTTGAAATGACCATCAGTCCGATGGACATTTCAACCATTGCCCGGAACCAATTTCAAGGTGGTTCTTGCCAGTGTCTTGGAACTTTGTCATAAATCTTTGTCAAACATGACAGAGCCACACTGTAAAGTTTCAAAACCTTTTTCAAAAACAAAACCCCTAAGTGCATTTTTGCTTTGAAACAAAAAAAAATTCCCTCCTGCCTCCTCACCTTGGGATTCATAGCCCAGGGCAAGGGGGGCATGGATAGCTTTTACTACAGGATTTTTCTGGTGGTGATAGGCCGTAAAAAAGTCTATATATCTGCTCATCTAAATTGGGCGGGCTGACATATAGCCTTTCTCCAACACCTCTTACTCCATTGGGTAGTCTGAGAAGTGTGGTCCCGGTGGAGAGTGAGTAGTGTCCTTCGTTGCCAAATTATGGTCCTCTCGTATCTAAATTCAGAGGGCAGATCATTATATTGGCAGTAAGGATACCTTGTCCCTATTGTGATGTAGTATGCTTACCACCAATTTATAAGGAAGTTCCTTCATGTCTCTCTCTAGATCTCCCTCTGTTTCTTTTGCTCTCTCTAACTCTCACAATACTCTCTGGGGCCTATTTACAAGAACTTAATGCCGCCATAGCATCAATTGGTTGATGTTACAGAGGCTTTTTTTATCACCTTATTTACACAGTGGAGTCAGCAGCACTTTTCCAACGTAAACCTTTATTTTCAAGAACCCCACTTCTGTTAGCGGGACTTTACAAAAATTAGATGCAAGGTCGGCGTTCCCATGCAAAAACTGCCACTAACCCCACATATTTTCAGCCGCCAATAGCCCCCCAAAACTGCTGCTAAGTCCAATTAAAGGCAGTATTTTTTTAAACTGGGAAATAGCTGGTCTTATAATTGGTGTAAACACTTGGAGTCTCACTTCAAAGGTTTTGGATATCGCTACAAGGAACTTTGCAGCGTGCCCTGTGACAAAACATAATGGCAGGAATGCACACTATCAATTAGATAGGGTGCATTCCTGGGCCTCAATCATGAAAAGTTTGCATCGCCTCAGGGAAACAGCATTGCAACACTTTTCCTGTGCCCTTCTTGCGACACCATGGATGCGCAACATTCTCTATCTGACGCTCCATATTGCAAATTATGACAGATATGTCTGGAATCATTGCTGCAGTTGTGTCACAAGCATGACACAACTCCAGCAATGCATGGGGCCAGCCTATTCCTTTGGCATTATGTCACCCCTATGCCGTAAAGTACTGACACAGTGGCGTCCTAGAATTCTCGCAGTGAAATCTGATGGTTTTCACTGCACCACTCCTACGAGGCTTTTTTGCAGGGGAACACCTACCCTGCATACCTCATACCTGACACTGTATAATGTGGCACAGGGCTACACAAGGTCACGCATATGCCTAGATGCGTCAATTTGTAAATATGGCGCAACGTGGTGCCAGATTCACTCTGCAAGTAGGTCAAGAAAATTATGCACCAGTGGGGTTAAACTGTCCGAAGGGGCTCATGAATAAGCCCCCTGTCTTTTCCCCAAACGTTGGCACGCAATGCCTGCCATGGGCCAACGTAGCCACCCTTGTGCCATGGTGCAAGGGTGATCGTGCTGTGGAGTTGGTTGATGTTGTGGCTCCATCTTTTCTCAAGACCTCTGCTGGTGCATCTGGAGTAGTGGAGGGTAGGAGTCAACCAGTTGGCCTACTTGGAATGTTGTTTGCCTGGATTTTCTTGAGGGGTGCCAGGGAGTCAGCACAGTTAGAGATTCATCAGTGGAGGTTGTGCGCTACGGCGTTGAGGTCTCTAAGCATTGACGGAGTGGTGGTGCTGAGGGAGTCAATGAGAAGTTCTTCTTTGGCCTTGATCCAGCTGCAAAGAGGAGGGGGCTATTATGGCGGTGGTGTACGGTGGGTGTGGTGTATCTGTTGTGTATACAATGATGGTCGTACAGGAGAGTTTGGTGGTGTGGCTGTATGTGACTGTTCCTGCTCTCAGAGAAGATGGGGTCAAGCATGTGTCTGGCTATATAGGTTGGTGCGGTGACTAGGTGCTTGAGTCAGATGTTGCAAGGTTTCCAAGAGGGTGGTGGTGTTCTGGTCACTGGGGTTGTCCAGGTGGAAGTTCAGGTCTCTGAGTAGGATGTAGTCGGTGAATGTGGTATCCTGGGGTGCGATTAGGTCTACAATACCATCAGTGAATGGGGGGTCATATGCCGGGGAGCCCGGAGACGAGGGTGCCTGCTGAGGGTAGTGTCGTGCTTGGTACGGATCTAGAAGTGGTCACTGTTGGGTCGTTAGAGTGCGCGGTCAGTCAGAGTGTGCGTTTGGAGATGATGGCAATGCCTACTTCTGTGCAGTCCGGGTGGTCCTTGTGGGTGCTGTTTTAGCCGTCAGGTAGGCAATGGCAATGTCTGGTCTGGAGCAGAGATTGGTCCAGGTTTACGTGAAGAAGGCGATGTCTGAAGAGTTGACATTGAGGGGGTCCCAGATTTCTGTGGTGTATTTGTGGAGGAACCATACATTGAGGGTGATGTAGTTAAGCTGGTCGGGTGCGATGTTGGTCAGCTGGGCCGGAAGAGGTGCAGGTGTGTTGATGTGGCAGAAGGTGTGTTTTCAGTTTTGGAATGCGAAGATTGCAGGGGTATTCTGCGGTGAAGCTAGATGGCAGGCAGTGTGGCGTATAGGGTAGGGGGTGAGGAGGGTGCTAGCGTAATAGCAATGTAGTGTCCAGGAGGCAGGATCCCTGGCACTGGATGTGGTCCATGCACAGATGGTTCAGTCTGGCTTGCCTTTAGACTGCATTCACCGCACTAGTGGCACACCAACTGCGCATGGCCGCACAGCAGCCACATTAAGTAGTGCTCCGGGGGGGCTGAACAGCTGGGAGGTGGGACATTGAAAGGAACAGACCTGTGGGGGATCACAGCATCAACAAGGGACTGGACAGGGGAAAAGGAACTGTATAAAAACACATGAAAGACAAAGCCAAACACAGCAAAGAAAAAAGAACAAAGCCAAAGGTAGAAAGCAACGGAGAAGAGCAAAAAGAGGGACAGGAACAGCAGAAAAGAGGGACAGGAGGGCATTCAAGCAGCAGAGCAGTGATGCTCTACCACTGGACCACCAACAAAAGGTGCAGAAACGGAGCCTGCAGGAGGAGAGGGTAGTCAAATACCTGACCTCCCGGTCAGAGGAAACAGCAGCAGCAGATGGGGACAACAGCAGCAGCTACCAGACCGTGATGCACTGTGGGAAGAGCAAGTCCACTAAGGGATCGCCTGTACACCCAAAAGCTCACTACCAGGGGATGAGAACAGGCAGCACCACCCGGTTTTCTCTTCCGACCTAACAGTGATGACCAGATTACATGTTCCCCAGTTCCCTAGCGAGTAACAGTGGATCAAGCAGCATACCCAAAGGCCTGGGCCCTTACCAGGGGATTTGTATACCTGTACTAAACTTGGCCCTGGCTACTCCATTCTGCATCCCATTGTATTTTTGTTTTTTTGTAATCATTGGTTATGGACTTATAAGCTATTTCTGTCTCTAGAGGCAGAAAAGTCAGGTTGGGCTGACTAACATGAGTGTTTTGCCTCTAATTGGCCTTTTGTCACTTCTCTTGCTAGCGGCAAAAATTGTTTCGACTTGACGCTAGTGTTTGCAACAGTTTTAACCACGGCTAGCTGATACAATCGTTATGTATAGTTGTATTGTAAATACGTCGGTTCCAAGACATTACTCTTCAGCGATAGGCAGCGCTGAGAAAATTGTTGCTAACTAACGCTAACGCTAGTTAGCAACAATTCTTGTAAATCTACCCCTCTGTATCTCTAGTACTCCACCCTGTTGGCTTTTTCTGATTCCTTTAATGCTTTTGTGTAATTTCAGCCCTGAGCTGACACAAACACAATGCTTTAGGAAGGCACATATAATATAACATAATGTATTTCTTTCAGTCAGAGTGCAGTTAATTGAATTTGAGGTGTTTTTAATGATTATGATTCAGCTAGCAGAAAATAATTCTAGTTTTCATTAAAGTTAATTGATTTCTACTCTGAGCTAATTCTGTGATGACTCATTCTGACCTAACCCTTCACATTCTCTGCCCTAATATGTCCTCTGCATATTTTATGTATGCAGCCCCATATATTTATCACACATAGAAGACAAACAACCACACAGAGACAGTGACAAGCAACAGACACACAATATACATGCAGACACTGCCTTGCACACCCACACGTACACGTACAGACAGACACAATAAGTTGGTACACAAATAAAACAACAATAAAAGAAACATCTTGAGAAACCATATGCAGAATCCTCTTGATCACTGACAGAATATCGACAACAACAATATCGACCTACAGAAATATCGGCACATAATTATTGTTATCAAAAATATCAACCTCCTATCTTCATAATGGAAAGTACAATTTTTTTTTTTTTAAATTGTAAAAAATATCGATGTATGTAATATCACTTTTATTATATGTATGACAAATAATGTAAAATAAATTGAATAATTAATGTCATTTAAAAAAATTATTTTTATTTATTTATAAATGTTAAAAATGATAAGTAATACATGTAATATAAAAAAATAAACCTATATAAAAAGTAATACATATATTTACTTCAAAACACATTAATAAATAATGTTATAAATATATAAATAAATATATATACATACAGTTGTAATATGCAACATTTAAAAAAGACATATATTATGATTTAAAATATCAAAATATTACATTTTTTTTAAACCTACATTTTGCACTACATTTAGGGCAAAAGTAGAGAGCACAGGTGTACAAATTACTATTCCCACTTCAGCAAGTGCAACATTAGGGAAAGTGTTGGATATCGTAGAAGTGAAAATTACTATTCCCACTCCAGCAAATGCAACAGTAGGGAAAGTGTTGGGTAGCGGAGGAGACAAAACTACTATTCCCACTCCAGTGAATGCAACAGTAGGGAAAGTGTTGGATAGCGGAGAGGTATAAATTACTATTCCCACTCCTGCGAATGCAGCAGTAGGTAAAGTGTTGGATAGCGGAGGGGCAAAATTACTATTACCACTGAAAAAAATTAAAATGTTAAAAGAAACAAAATATCAATTACAACACAAAACATAATAAAAAACTAAACAAACAAAACATATATAAAATATAAAAAATTACAAAACATTCAAACATATTATAAGGTTAAACATATCTAAAAATGCCATCCAAAGAATAATTGTTTACACAAACTAAATATTTTTTACAAACAAATAAATATTTTGTAATAGAAATTATTTATATTCAAAAACATTACATAAATAAAATATTTTTTGTACCTACCCTATAACACGACACCATTTAAAACACACATCTAAATAAAAAAAGTGTACCTAAAAAATGAACACAAATATTTGTTAATTAAACAAATATTAATAATTAAAAAACATATTGAAACTGATAGAAATGAATGTACTAACCAAACATTACCCCTGTAGAACCAAAATCCACAAACAAAATAAAAATAAATAATTACCAAAAATATTTAACAAATGAATCTTAATGATCAAGTAATGATGAATTAATTTAAACTAAATTAGTTTCCACCCTCTACCCAAATAAACACAACAAACACCTCAAAATAATTACACAATTTCCATACCTAATTTTACATTAATAAATTAATTTCAATTAACCACAAATCACTAATTAATATAAAATACTTCCCACCATTTACCACTATAAACTACACAACTCGCACATCTAATAAATTACGCAATTGCCATATCTAAATTGTAATTAATTAATTAGCACTAATTAACAATTAATTATTTATAAATAAATTACCTCCAACCCTATTCCCCAATAAACCCCACCACCCATTTCTAAAATCATGACACAATTAACAAAACTAATAATCTATTAATTAATAAATTAATAACAATTAACAAAAAATATGAATAATTATTAATAAATAAATTCCCACAATTAACACTGTAAAGTCAAACTAATTAAATAATATATAAAATACATTAATAAATATATAAAAAATAAAGTACTTTCCACGCTACTCCCCTATCAACCGTTCCTAAAAAAATGACACAATTAACCTAATTACAAATCAATTAATAATAATTAACAGCAATTAATAAATAATGAGTAATAAATTCATTCCCACAATTAACAGCATCAAATATTATATAAATACATATTAATTCATAAAAATAATAATTTAATTATAAGTGAATTACGTCCCACCATATCCCCCTATAACGTACAACCCGCTCCTAAAAAAATAAAACAATTAACGTATTTACTAATTATTTAATCAATTAAAATTAACGGCCAATTAATAATTATTGAATAATAAATTATTTCCCATAATTAACAATATATAATGTAAATTAAATAAATACTAATAAATACAAATTAATATTTATTGTATTATTATTAAATTACTTCCCACCCTATTCCCCTACAAACCCACAACACGCTATGGACCAAAACATAAAATTTCATTAAAATAATATGAATACCTACTAACAAATTAAGAGATATATTTAAAAACAAAAACAATACTTAGACAAAAAAACTGAGCACATACAGATAAAATACATACTAAAATACGTAGCACTAGCTAAATAAACAATACTTTTAACAATGATATTTTTGCAAACGATATTAATGACCTCGATTGACATAGTTCATACTCGATAGGAGTATGTTGGTGAGATTGTACAAAACACAGTTCTGTCATTAGTAGATCAAAATGGATTACAGGTTGCTATGGCCTGATGAGAGTGGTAAAACTCCCGCCAAGCCATAGCAAACTGCTATGTCATGGGGTGGGTACCTCAGTACACAGCAGGAGCCGACTTTGGGAGATGGTGATCCCCAGGGCAATCTCTGGCACATTGAGGGGGGGCCATGTGGCCCCCCCTCCAATCTCCACTTTAGCCTCGGTGAGGTGGTGGTCCCCGGTGCCGAGGAAACCCTGCATTATATTTTTTGAGCCCCGGGAAAGAGGCAGCCCATAGGCTGTAGTGGGCCTGCACAGGCCCCCCAAATTACCATTCTACATGGCCGCAGCGAGGTGATGGTCCCCGGGGATGGGGGTGCTACGCATCCCCCTGCATTATTTAACTTTTAAGCTGCGGAGAGGTGGAGGACATCTGGAACTTCTCGGGGGTTCTGCGTGGCCCCTCCTTGCATTAAACAAAAAGTACTGGGGAGATGGAGTTTCTGTTAAATATGCCCCCGGGACTTGACCAACCCAGGGGCTTTAAACACAATGCTGTTTTGTGTTGACCATGAAATGAAATGAAATGAAAAATTATATTTATATAGCGCGTAACTACCCAGAGGCCTCGCAGCGCTTTAACTTTGACTTTGGGGTCAGGGCATTCCTACATTACACCCTTTTCTTGATTTTCACATCAGTGATATCATCAATAATATCACAGACCATGTCATGAGTGTTGTAACATGTGATGAAATAAGCAGTGCATTTCGGGGCACAGATTATGGTTAGCTCAGCTAACTATAACTACTGAATTTCTCTGCTTTTTTACGAGCGTAATGTCAGTCTAAATTTAACATCCCTGTAACCTTTGTTTTTTTTCACTGCCAATGATTTTTCTAACTTTTTGTACAAGTAAAATCTGAGCCTAATGCAATAACATCCCTGTAACCTTTGCTTTTTTCAGTGACTTTATATATATATATATATATATATATATATATATATATATATATATATATATATATATATATATATATATATATATATATATATATATATATATATAGTCACTGAAAAAACACAAAGGTTATAGGGATGTTATAGTGTTAGGCTCAGATTTTACTTTTACAAAAACACAGAAATTCAGCAGTAATAGGTACCTGATCATAATATAACTTACACACCCACAATGCACTTCTTATGACCTCACATATTACATCACGTATGACATTCTCAGAGACATCACTGATGACACTCAAATTACATCACTGATGACATCATTAATGACATAATCCAGTAAATGTGAGTATTCTCTAAACGTTTCTGAATGGAAAGGTACTACAAAAGGTAAATTACTATACTTTGTGTACTACTAAAGATTGATTCCATTTTCTAACATATATTATGTGAGTGGCTGCGTGACTGTGCATCTGTGTGAGTGGGAGTGTGTGTGACTGTCTGGGTCTTTGGGAGTGGGCGTTTGAGGGGTTATATGCATGAATAACTGAGTGTATGAGTAGCCAAATTGATGAGTGAGTGAGTGTGTACACACTTTTGTAGTGCCTCAAGAGTGGGGTGGACAAAGTATCCTAGGTTTCCCATGAGTCACTTCGGTTACCTGGGTAGAAGGTTGATTTGTTTTGAATCACTCCCGGAACTCATGCTTTTGCACAGAAGCTGTGGAGTGTGGCGACTCCTATTGGTTGGTTCCACAGGTACAGTGGCAGTCGTCTAAAGATATTATAAGGACTTGTGTTCACATGCGATTGAATTTTCACAGCTGTATTAATATTTGTAGGTGAACAAACTTTACAACGAAACTTTTACAACGCAGTGCCTTTACAACGCGGTATTTACAACGAAAACCATTACAACGCATTGCGCTGGGGGGCGCTCTAGGATAGGGAATAAGTTTAATTTACTATCCAACACCTTCCCTAGTGTCCACGGGGACTGGAGTTGGAATAGTAAATTAAACTATTCACTATCCAGCACCCCAAAGCGCTATGCGTTGTAAAGGTTTGCGATGTAAAAACCGCGTTGTAAAGGCATGCGTGGTAAAAGTATGCTTTGTAACGTCATACATCCGAACAATATATCAGAGGGTGCATAATGAAAAGTTAGATCTACTAGCTTTGTCAGGGTGCCAAAACAATTATAAAAATAGAATCATGGCATATAAACTCATTTCAATCTACATTTATGGCATTCTGTAACTGTACTATCTATCAATGATATCGATATTATCTACTCCATGATTCTATTTTTATAATTGTTTTGGCACCCTGACAAAGCTAGTAGATCTCACTTTTCATTATGCACCCTCTGATATATTGTTCTTTTATGTATATTGGAGTACTGTGATTCATGGTAATGGATTACTGGGATTTCACCTGTTCTTCGGGTGTCACCAGATATATTTGTAGGTATTGATACATTTAAGCATTGTATTTAGTAGTGCATGTTCAAAAAAGTATATTTCATTCTTACGAGAAAAAGCACCGGACAATGATTTATTGAGTGGTGTTGTTGTGTACAAGCGAGTAAGTGATGCTACTTCCTCTGAACAGGGCTCGGATTGCTCACTGACCTGAATGAATGGATGAGAGGTGTCTGTGTGAGAAGTCTTTATAGCTATACTTCTGAGGGTGGCTGCACAGCACCTCAAGGGTCCCTGACACATCATACAAGTTTACTCACTCATCCATTATAGGACTTCCTATTACAAAACAATGGGGTGAAATCAAATTTACCCAAAGGACACCCCTCATTTTGCAATTTATGGAATAAGTCACATAGGCCAAAAAACTAATTTGCTCTTGAAGGTGATAGATCACACAAATAAATATCATATTTTTAATACCGAACTGCACAGTGTATACCACAATTATTGTATTAGTTCCCATATTGAGTCGCAAAAGATATCAATTAAAACTAGACAAAGTAATTTAATTGCAAAAATGTTTATACGTGTAACTCATCCAAAACAGTAATACTACTGCGAGACTACAATCAACCAAATACAGCCTTAGCAACATAATTAATTATCATTTGATTGGCCTGTATTTTCTCACCATGGAGACATGTCTCTGTGCGCTATTTACATCCTATGAATCAAAATAAAATTAAGCCATGTCATTGTGATGTGAATGTGTTTTTCACTCCATGTAAAATATACCTTTGAAATTTCTAATGACCTTTGGCTCAAACAATGAACACCTGCAAACATGTATCCCATTTTTTTCGGTAGATACAAGAGCATAGCTATTGAGTGAGAGTTGTTATTCTTTGTCTTGCTCTAAATTCTGCGAGAATTGTTGCAATGGTATGAAAAATACATTCGACGTTCATGCTCTGGTGTTCTTTGTCCCAATAAAAGGTTACAGAGTCACAATTTCAATAGTACTTTCCCTTTGATTGTGGTTGCTACGGCAGCTGTGTTTGCAGTCACCTTGCAGAAAGAATGAAGCAGGCACCTTCGTGACAGGGACAATAGGTGTTTGTGCTGCGCCCAAGGTTCTAGCATATCAAGTTCCGCAGCAAAATAAACATGAAAAAATGTGCCGCGCAAGTGGTTGCGATGATTGTCAGTACTATATTATTGGTAATAGCCAAATTTCCTGTCTGATTTAGGATGTGTGTTTTTTCTAATACCTGTGAAGCATAGGTTCCAATTTTCCAAATTTCTCTGGTAGTGGAAGTGTTCTTACGCGCCTCTAGCCTTCTCTAATATACTAACCTGCCTACTATTAGCTACAGGGTGGTTTCTATAACCAATGGACATGATATTTTAGTGTCATTCACCTTAAATGAGGTACAGCTCATTCTTTATTGTAATACCAAATAAAAGATATACTATACGCAGGTATGTAGTACCTTGAACAGAGTGGGTAATATCTATATAGGGGTTTGTCTCTCCAAAGGCTAAAGAAGATAACGCAGCATTATATTAGCTACACTCTTCAATATTTGTTTGTATGTTTTCAGTTTGTTTAAAAACAAATCAGATTGAACATCAATGTACATTAAAATTTACAGTTACTACTTTCTGTGTTAATCGCACTTACATCCCACACTAAACACTACTATTTTATCGTAAATAAATTATTCTTGTTTCTGTCAAATTCATTTTCCACGGAATTCTGACAATTTCAAACAACTACATTCAATTGGCTCCGCTGAATGCACTCCTCACATTCAGTTTTATTATTAGTTCCAAGTGCAATAACACCTTAAATACCAGGCGCATGGTTTGTACGTGAAAAGGGGATGTAATTGCAGGTTGTTAGCCTACTTCATAGTTAACACCCTTTTGGAAACCTCCTTTAAATCCACCCACATATCTAATCGCCGAATAGCACATTTAATTAATATATTCCACCATTATGCATGTAAAGGAGTTTACTGTAGCTTGAAATGATTTAAAAATAAACAGATTTCTACACTACTTTTTGCACGTTCATTAGCTTTATGCATATTGAAAGTGGCAATACTAATCAGAGATGCTAAAACATTGTGAATGAATGATTTATTAAATGAATGTACGATTAAAGATAAATATCTAATCTGGATTTTCACTAAGAGGAATGTTGAAACTAGGATTTAGCAAAGCAATTACTGTGGACCAAAATTATCATAAAAATGCAGTTTTAATACCTTCACTGAAATCCAAAGTGCCTCAGTTCACTTCCCAGTAATTAGAATGTACAGCAACCCAAAAAGGAGGCTTGGCAGCTGTTGATTACAAAAAGATACTGGGATTCAGGACAGAATAGATACACTGGATGGTGTTTAGCAAATTCTTCACAGAGCAATAAAATCCTAGATTGGTGAGGATGTTGAAGGACCAAAAAACAGGACACTCTGAGGCTAGGAACCAGTACAGCAATATTTGCTGTATAAAACCTGCTATTTTCAGCTTTACGACATGAGTAGATTCAAGAATACTAGTAAACAAACAAGCTACAGCCTCTTCTGCCAATTTGGCTACTGCTGACAGAAAGGGTATGTGCCTGAATTTGAGTGGGCTGATGATATCTAAAATGGTAATGGCTTCCGCTGCCTTCATGGCTTCGAAAATGTATGCTTAACTCCTCTTACCCAAGAACATAGGAGGAGTTAAGAATTTATGCACGCAATAGGGTAGCAGCTGCGAAGTAATTACCAGACAGGCCTGATTTGAGGACCCTAGATTGTGGAGGTGCAGGTTCTTCTGGTTAAGTGGGATGTCTACTAAGCAATCAATCAGAGCCTTCTAACCACAGAAACCGATTTTGTTTGGTTAAGGGCAGCCAATTGGAATTGGCCCCTTTGTTTAAACCAATCTAGTTTGCCAAAACACGGCCATTCAGGATAGTGCTCTCTGAAAGAAACTGGATTTGTTGTGGAAGGGGCATAAGGCCCCACTTCATAGGATAATCACAATCCTTGAAAGGGTGAGCAACAAAAGTCACTAAACAAACCTGTGCTTAGCCCTCTACTAGCTTAGCACAAAAGCTGTCATACTTAAAGTAAATATTTTCATAAATAAAATAACAAACAGGTCAAGGAGTGTTCTGAAGAGAGTTTTATCTTGTGACACCCTGTGTGTAGGGGCACCCCCTTTGTTTAACCCTAAACAGCTTCTGGTCAGTTTTTTAATTTTCTCTGGCTTGACTCCATTCTATCCAGGAGAGTAAAGGGCAGGACGGCCCACTTGTGGGCTGAATTTGCCAGTGACAATACAGTCATCTACTGAGGCCCGGAAGGGGCTGGGTCCAGACCTCAGGGTACTCTTGCAGCTCAGGAAGGGCTAAGTACGACCCCTCAGCCCATCACGTTCAGGAGAGGAATGCATTTCCCCACACTCAAGGCATTTGTGTTCCCTGTCTGGAAGCAATACACATTACAAAGCTGCAGACACATCAGTCTTGTTACACTGGACACTGCCAGAAATGTCTATTTGATTTACACACAAAAATGCTAACTTTCTAAAAGTGTAAACAAGCAAGGCTTGGGTCCTAAACCACCTGGACTGGACCACTTTATAATTGGAAACAAACAAAGTGTCCAGGAGGAGTATTCCGTGTACAATTCAAGGGAACCTTAGACCAAACATTCTGAAGTTCACTAGCTTACTTAGCTTAGCTTACTTAGTTTAAATCATCGAAATACACAAAATAAGTACACTTATTTATGCATGTGTTGAGATTGAAAAGTGTTGTAAAAACCACAGGAGTACGACCCATAAACCAATTGAGATCTGGGTAATAATGTAACCACAAGCAACAATATCTCAATCGGTATCAATGGCGGAGACAATTAATTAAGAATGTAGCATATATTACTAGGAAATAAAGAGGGAGACTCACGAAAAGTTTTTATATGTGCACATAACATCATATATTTAAAAGGAAGTTTTTGGAGGAGGTACAGTTGTATCAACATGTTGGCATGAATTGTGTAGACATCCCAGTTTGGACTTGGTTCACAAATGTGCTCGTGACACATATGAGCAGCCATGGCCCGTGGAGGGAGATTCGGTGGGGCGGAGAGGCGGGGCGGGGCCGGGGAGGGGCAGGGTGGGGGGTCCTAAAAACTGGAGTATGGATAATTGAAGGTAAGTAAACAATTTCATTAATAATACGAATTTCGTAGCGCGCCCTGCATCGCAAAATGCGATGCAGGGTGCGCTACGAAATTCGCAGTGGTCCGTGCGAGTAAATCTGTGAGGAGCTCGTGACCCGTCTGGAAGATCGGCTTCTGTTGCCAGGTGCTGTGAATGGAAGGCGCGGCATGCAAGGTGGGCCTGACGGGTGGGAATCCACACTGGGTCCGTGTAGTCTCGAATCAGTTGGGAGGTCAAGTCTTGAGCCGCCTTCAATTGCGGTGAGGAGTCGACGACATTTTGATACTATGGATTCCGGATCATCAGCAGGACGGGGGTGTTGTATTCTGAAAGTGCTGAGCACGCTACAGTTCCAAGTATCTGCTAGGACTGGGGAGGTATTCCGGCGTCTGTGGGAGCACACCGGGGTGTGCAGAGATCCGTGCGAGTAAATCTGTGAGGAGCTCGGGAGCAGTCTGGAAGATCGGCTTCTGTGGCCCGTCGCCATGAGTGGATGGCGCAACAGGCAGTGCGGACCTGGTGGGTCGGAATCCACGCTGGGTCTGCGTTTGCTGTAAGCGGATCCTGGAGTGATTCCTGGAGAAGGGTTACAGTGCTTCAATCAGCCGTGGGCCACCACAGTTGTGTCCGACAACTGTGTACTTAGAAAGACTTATAACTTCTTTTCTGCATATTTTAGATACATTCAACAATAGCAAATTATTGGATTTATCAGTACCATTCTCCTAAATCCAAGAATGATATTTTTATTAAATTCATAGAAATATTATATACTTATATATATTTAAACTATTGCAATGTTATCCTATGTGACTGGAGATCTACAATGGGGAAAATGAAATGTGCAATTTCGCACATCACCAAAGCATATACGCATCTTTTGGGGAACATCGTTTACAACGCAGTGTTTACACCGCACTACCTTAACAACTCTGCCATTACAACGCAAGTCGTTACTACGACTTGCGCTGGTTGTTGCTGTTGGTTAAGGAATATTGTAATTTTATATTCCAACACCTTCCCTACTGTTACGTGGACTGGTGTTGGAATATAAAATTATAATATTCCACAATCCGCGCCCTCCAATGCAAGCTGTTGTAACAGCTTGTGTTGTAATGGAAGCGTTGTCAAGTATTGCGATCTAAAAGATCGTGTTGTACTGACATACATGTGGAAAAGTCAGCCCAGTTTACAATCGATGCCCAGGCTGCTGGCGCAAGACACCTCTTAGTTCCCATCCTGAATAGTTACCAAATAAAGAGACGGGCGCAGGAAGCAGGAATACAAGAACAGAGTTTATTTCTCATGAGGAGTGCCTGTCATTTCAGACACGAAACAAGGTGTCATCGGAGGTGCTCTAACAAGTTCTCTGAGGCATCGCCTTTTACACATCACATACATTCCTTATTACAATAACGACATTGTGAGGCAAGGAAAAGACATCCCCGACCCCTCCCCGTTCTGGCGCAATCCAACACGTGGCTACAGTACAGGTCCTCACACCATACAATGGGAGGGGGCTATTGCTCAGCTGAGTGCTCCGCTGATTTCTTTGGAATGTGTGCGCCTGATCGATTCTCGGAGGGGTGGGGAGGTCATGATCAATAGTAGCTCTTTTGAAGAGGGACGAGTGCATACAGTGGTGGGCAATGAACTGTATCCTAAGGCGAAGGGGATGACCAGTGGTCCGTGCGGACAATCGGGCTCAGTGGAGGGGTCATCAAGGGAGGGGTATTCATAGGAAGAAGGGAGGTGATGGTCAGGCACGGGGTGTGATTCCAAGGGACAGAGTCGCACAGAGAGAGAGGTCTTATGACCCGTATATGAGAGAGCGGGGGCAGTCTGGTACAGCTGGGGGGGTTATGTCAGCTGAGGCGAAGGATGCTTCTTCAAGAGGAAATGGGGGGGTGCGTGGGTCAAGCAGGAGGGTTACTTATCAGAGCAGGGTCGCGCAGAGGGAGAGGGTTTTTTGGTCTGTGCATGTGGAGTGGGGGGGGTGTTCAAATACGCACAGGAGGGAAGCCGGGGATTCCAATGAGCGGGCAAAAAGGCCATGGTGCCTAAAATGGCTGTCATGTATATGTGGGCACGGGCTTTTACTAGCGGGGATGGTGCGGTCAACGTTTCACGGTATTCATGGTGCCTACAGGGAGGGGGATGGGAGAAGGCAAATGAACGCCGCTTATGTACATTAATATTGCTAATTTCCACATACATCCCATTTATTATCAGGACCCTGCTTATGGTTACATCACCACTATCCCTGGGACACCTAGGGGAGATCTTAGGTATTCTAAATAAGCAAAAGTAATGTAGATCCACATTCCACAGTGCTCCGAGCACCAAAGTTAATTTTGGGAGGCGCTTTACTACAATGGGTAAAGTGAAATGTGTAATATCTCTATCACCATGCCATATAAAACATGAGATGAATATCTTAAAGCGGTACATGGCCCACTGTAAGTTATCACTTTGATTTTTCTCAGTCTAATGGTTCAGAGCGCAATCCCAGTTATGGTGGCACTAGGAAATCGCTTTCACTCTCAATGACATGAAGAAAGAAATTGATCCACTCTTACCTAGGAGTCAAGAACTTGTGCACTAAAGTCCTAAACTCTTTCATTAGAATAATAAACACTCGTGTTTGCTATGTCTTGTGTTGTCACTGGTACATGCGTGAACTGCTTCTTTTTTTAAGTTGTGGAGTAATTTATTAGTAGATTTACTTTCAGTACTACACCAAATGTCAACATTCAAAATGTTTTATGTTCTGCTTCTTGCCTTTTGTTTGTTGCCTGCTGTGTTTTAATCAGTTGTTAGCTTTATGAGGGAATCAATGACCCTGTAACTTATGTTCCTTGATCACTACAGAATTTAAACTAAGAATTGCATAACCACCTCCTCTGAGACAAGCTGTAACTTGCACAGCACAATGTAAGATGGCGTTTTCAGAGCTAATTCCACCGCTACCTACGAATCAAAGTACTTTTCACATCCTCTGCATCACATCCTACTCACAAAACTCGATGTAGGAATTGTGTTCATGCCTCCTTGAATAGTGTGACAGCAGATATAACTGGGAAATAACACTAGCAAGCATAATATGCAGTCTTTGGATATTGAATGGTTTACGATGCCAAGAAAAAATGTTTGCCTGTAGTCAAGTCTATTATTATGCTAGAGCAGGTCTGCCAAATTACCCTATGAAGCTTGAAAACTAACATTGATCCTGCAAATAGGATTGTGCGAGAGGCAACATGAAAAACATTAATAGTGGTAGACAGAGAAGATATCTGTCAGGCTAAAACCTTTTTATGAACGAGTCCCACTATCCATATTCACAATGCCAATTGTTGGAATATGCCACACTTTTCAAATGATGCTTCTTGTTTCAGAGTAGTTCCCTTCCTGTCTATGGATGCAGAATTTGTATTGAGCAAGGCCTTTGCAGTACCAAGGTGCTTATGGTATGTCTTGCATTTGTGTGGTCCAGTTGGAGTGTTAATGCTCGCTTGATTTTCCAGAAAGGCATTGAGGTTCTTTATACAGGAGCTGGCATCATATGTTGGAAGTGTAAGGCAACAGATGATTTCAAGGTTCAGGTAGTTGATGGAGAAGTCTTTGAATGATTAGTAATGATGTTCTCTTTTGGATTTATCCCAGGGTGTTTACTGAACACTGAGAAGGATCAGGGGGTTGCTAGCAGTTTCATCCAGTCCAGGGTATTGAGGTTTACATTAGATGGTTGGTAATGGTGGAAAAATAAAGTTTAGGGTGTGGTCTTTTTGTACATTGAGTGTAAACCTGTAAATATTGAGTGTGTCTATTTGGTTGAGATGAGTGTCTCGGGTTTTTTCAAAAATGGGTTGTTTGCGCAGTTGGAGACACCATAGAGGGTACTGTAGGCGAGCTGGAAGGATGAGGTGGTGACAAAGTCTGAAAAGTGCACAGAAAGTCCTTGTTTGTCTGGAGGACCATAGATGAGTTGAAATGAGTTACAGAGTCTGAGAACATGGCATATAAAAAGCTCCATGGACTCGAGTCCAAAGCGCACAAGACCAGTTCTATCTTATGTGCACAGTCCATACACATGAGGCTGTAGCCTATGGAAACAAGGATCTAAGTATGCAAGGATGAACCATGTTTGAACCATAATGAGCGTGTCAAGATTGTGATTGGTGTAATGAAGAACCTGCATTAATGATAAGTATTGAATTGTATGTTTCATAGTTTTAGTTTGTGTTGAAGTTAGAGTGAAGTTTATGACTGTAGGTCTATGTGTCGTGATCTAGGCCTGGGTGTGATTGTAGGGATGAATAGGAAGGTGTGTTTAGTGAGGGACATGATGAAGGCTTACCTCATAGCTGTTTGCTATGACTGCAATGGAGCAGCGGTTCCGTCCCAAGACCCTTCCTGGAATTATCCATTACATTTTATATGGGTAGACACAGAAGGTTGCTTATCGGAATCATAGGGAAATGAATCACTTGTGTCAATATATACCAGAACCTCACAGAAATTGTATCATAGACCCTCAACCAAACATTCACCGTACGCGGTACACATATTTTACCCGCTCATGTGGTTTAGTGGATAGCATCATTATTGGATCTATCACTCAAGTGTTCTGTTCTACACGTGAACTACTATCCTGCACCAGTAGGTAGACTGCCTGGTATCGACAATAGTGAAGACAAAATCTACTTTACTGTATAAGACAACTTATTTGGCGAGGAAAGGGATAAAGTTAAAAGAAATAGTGGTGCGCGAGTGGATGAGTTATTGGTCCATAACACCTAAAGGTTGTTCAACATGCTTTGACCAGGGATGCCTCTACGAGTCAGGTGGCCTCTACTAGGACCAGTATCCCAGAGGTCTAGTGTTAGAACACTCTGTGTACACTGTCGGCAAGTTGCCTCACTCACCATTCTTCATCAGTGAGCCCAGATGCTCTGATCTGACTAATTGTTATAGATGCAGACTTTTGCACACAATTGTTGGGAATACAGATAGCATAGTGAACAATATAATGTTGTTGGAACATTAATCTGCTGGTTTCCCTTTATGCCCAATGTGACACTTAGTACAAATTATATTAAATACAAATAGTGGCGTGCGGATAGAATTTCATAAATATCAAAAACGATCAGGAGAACGTTCTTACTAAATATTGTCCTTGTATGGTGCAGTTGCTCTGCTATATACCACATCAATGTGTAAGTCATTCCGTGATAATAAAATAGGTACGGCTATCATAGAAATGTACAATTACAAAGTCTAGGCTGCACGTGTGTGCATTTTCAAGGTGGAGTGATGAGGAAGGCATCTATTTTTTAGACTATTTAGCAAAAATATCTATCCCTACGGAGTGTTTCTTTTTATGGAGAAGGTGTGTTCATAGGATAGGCTGTGCATTTTGTGTGCAGCATGTGTTGTCAATAACCTAAGGACGCATCTATAAATGCTTCTTTTGTTGTGCAGGAGCTCCCATAGTGTAGAAAAATCCAGGGAGTCTTTGCATGGCCGTAGATCAATGAGGAGCATGTATGGTTAAGAATCTCGATCAGAGTGTATGAAAGACTCATGTTTGGACTCGCATACTTGGAGGGAAGATCAGCCACGGCCGGTGGTAGGTGTAACTACAGGGCAGTGACGTAGGGAGGGGGAGGGGCAGGGTGGGGATTGTAATGTATGGATTACGGACTTTAACAGGTAAGTAAACATATAAATAAATAAAACGAATTTTGTTGCGCGCGCTGCATCGCATTTGGTGATGCAGTGCACACAACGGAATTTGTCTTATGTATTTATATGTTTACTTACCTGTAAAAGTCCGTAATCCATACATTACAACCCCACACCCTGCCCCTCCCCCTCCCTACGTCACCGCCCTGCAGTTACATCTACCACCAGCCGTGGCTGGGGAAGATTAATAGGCAGGGTCAGTCCTAGAACTGCTGGGGCCCAGGGCGAAAGGAAAGATGTGAGGCCCTGCTAATTTGTTTGTAACATCGCAAGAAGTGACATCACAGAAAGTGACATCGCAGGACTATTGATCTTAAATGGCATCACTAAAAAGACTAAACATGGATATCAGTAAAATGGACAAAAAGATAAATAAACAATGAAATAAGCCCAGATATTTTAAAACTGTATTAAATGGAGTACAGTTGTCGCATTTGATGGAAAAGCTAGGTACAGGTCTCACACAGATGGATATTATTTACTCCATGTTAACTGATTGTTTCCAGATGACTGCATGATAACATTTCTAATTCTGTTGAGGTAATGAGGGACGGGATCATTCAAAATATAACATTACACAAGAGAAAAACTCTCACACCAAGGATATAATTGTAAATTTCAAAAGACTACCTTATCTTTATGTGCCATTATTGTGCCACCTTAGGGTGATATTACTACTTAGTAATTTGTTTTAACATAAATCCTCTCCTCAGTATCCCACACGCACATGCTAAGGGTTGTAGGACAATTTTTTTTTCCGTGTGGGCTCTTTACTTGCCAGAATTATGTTAAGTGCGAAAACACAACACATATAATACAAAATAACAGGACACCATTGCAAACAAATAAAGAGGGTACAGATATAAAAAAAAGACTTAGAACAACTGCTAACTCATACATTGACTTGAATGTATGCGGCAAATTCAAGTGTTTTTCAAATCAATGTTTTTCATTTGGTGTTAGAACTTTAGGAAGTGGAAGTGACCGGCTTTAGTGCTGGTGAAGCCCTGTGCGACAATGTTTGTTGGTGTCCTCAAATGACTCCCTCTGCCATGGATTCGCTCACTACCACCCTTTAATAGTGCCCATTGAGTCTCCATAACCACATTCTTGCTCAGATGCATTTAATTTGCTTTACAGCACCACTGATACCAGTGTAGGGTGTAAGAGATCTTTATATCACACATATTACACAGAGACAGTGCATCATACATGCGTACAGCACAGAATAGGAAATATGACATAGGCAGTATAGTTTAATAGTGATTGGTCTGGAGAAACACAATCTCTGAATTTAGAAAATAATGCCATGGTTGGGGGGGGGGGTTCTCTTTAATAACCAGAAATGATTTCTATTCAAATTAAACCTTTTTGTAACATTAGGATAATCAAAGACTGGAGAAAAAAATATAACACTCTAATTTATACCTTGCAGTTTGCATGCAGCTCTTAAATGACAGTTAATAGCTCACTGTTCTATGTTAGGATTTTTTTTTATAAACGGCAAGTAACAAAAGGATCTCACTGACAAAGCAGTAATCCACTGACCGACTTGCATTATGTGCACTTTGTGACCTGCATGGTACATGTTCTTTGCAGAAGGCACATTAACCATCTGTACTTACTTTCCACAAGTCAAAACTTCCACTTAACAAAACTCCAACTCTCTCTTGGAAGAACATTAATCACAGGAGTTATCATGACATTTTTATTGTTACAGAAAATTGCTGGAGGTTAGGAAGGAGGTAGCAAGTGCTTTTAAAAATGTAATATACTTGCAAACATGACGCCCCCACCCGAAGTCAGCGATAAGTGCTATCGCACCAGTCGCACTGCTCTAGTGCCTCCCTGATCAAGGGTCCTGTGACCTCATTAACTGAGTCCCTGTGGCTCTAGGGTGTGCTTCTTCATAGGTTGCCTGCAAGACTAGTGGTGAACTACAGTATGGATTGTGGTGGATAGGATTTCAAGGATAACCGACACTTGCACCACTAGGGTCCACCTGCTAGTGCTAGTGCTAAGACACCTGGGCTTCTAAGGTCTAGCGGGCCTTCTAAGGTCTAGCATGGGACCGTGCTCCCTCGGGACAGTAGTCAGGTGGACTGGTCATGAAGGCTGCACCTGGTTACCCAGTTCCAAATTGACAGCTCTGACCTCTCCTCCCATGAACACCATATTGCCCCACTGAGAGAAACTCGCACTGCCTTAAACTACAACGCACTTGTGCCCTACTATAAACACGCAGATGCGACTGGATTCAAAGTACGCACTATACAAGAGCAATATGCTGCCTAAAAAAAGGGACACCATCCTGGAAAAAGCAAACCCTCATAGGGAATGCAAGATTAAGTAAAGCATGTGAAACGTAAGCAGGAACAACATGGTGACCTTAAAGCTTTTACACTCACTATTAAGAAATCAATGACTGATTCTGCATGAAAAGTTAAGGACATGACTACAAGGCCTGGAAGGCACCTGTTTTAATGTCATTGCTTATATCCATACAACACGTAAGCAGTATAGTTTAAAAAGATCTCATTCGTGAATACAGAGCTGCGGTATGCATTTTGTTTTCCATTCCACCCATCAAGCAGGTATTACAGTACATCCAAGAATGGTGCACTTCCCCACCAGGGGAAAATAATGCTGTACAGATAAGAGAAGAAAACAAAAGTAACCCTTCATTGCCAAACTCTGTAAAGTGGCGCTAATATGTTTTGGGTGTAAATAAAATCAATCTGGCCCCTATTCGACCCACTCTGTCTTGCTTTATTTAGTTATTTTTCACATTTTGAACCTTTTATTTCTCTCCATTCGGAGACTGCACTTTGTAAGTGAAAAATGTCTGAAAAAGAGACCTTTCCAACGAAAGGTTTTTTTTTTTCAATCAATTTCACTCTGGAACAAATAAAGGAAAGGAAAGAGGGAGAAATGGCTAGAAGGCCCTGGGAAGGGGGCCCCCACACCTGGACCTTGCAGCAGTGAGACATTTCACAAAACACTGCCCTACCACTGCAGTACTGCATACATTTTAAATGCACTTTTCCCATCATGAAATTCTATGCTATGGATAACAAAAAGCAGTTGATCTGGCTGCTCCCTACTCCCCTCCCCCACCTCTCCCTCTTTATTTCCTGGTGTCTTCTATTTGGAAGCCAAATATAGAGAGAAATTCAACAAGTAATAACAAACGGTCTACTATTTGGTATTTCTGCATTTATTTTGATACAAACAGCAACCCATAGCGTGCATAAATTCCAGTACTGTGTCTAAACCCATAGGTTTCGCGAGTTACAGAATTTCCTAATATTTTTGTGACAAAAATCCTATCATTCAGTGATCCCATACTACTCCCGTAAAAACAAGTGGTCCACTATTATATTTCAATCTATTACCTGTAATAGTAAAGGTACAATATGCAATGTGGAAAAAAGATCAAGGTTTTTCCCTTGAGTTTCAATAATTTTGGCGATGAGTATAGGTGGCACCAAGTGAAATCTACCAGTTACAGCCAGCACCAAGGGCAATCAACGAGTCACAAACATTTCTCAAACTTAAACATATGGTATTGTAATACATTTATTTGTATGAAGAAATACCAAACAGTGTTTAAAACGATGGCATGTTGTTAAAAAACAAAACAATTTAAAAATCTTTTTTTTCCATTCATTCATAATACTTTATTTGGCACACAAATATACCATAAAAGTGCAAATAAAATACATAGTAATAAAAAAACAAAAGAAACAACAGCTAAAATGATAAGTATATGATCCATCCATGAGTGGGAATCCCTTTTCACGTAATGTTCACATTCGGGGCCAGCAAGAGGCTAAAAACACAGGCCACATAGGTACAGGTAAAAAACATCAAAATCAGTAAAGAGACACAATAGTTTGACAGCTTAAAATTGGTACAGGTTCACTCCCTTCACAACTTAATTAACCTTCCCCTTATCACATTAATTTTATCAGGAGCCTTTTACGGACTGGCACTAGGAACCCCTTATGTTCTTCTAATACCTCTTGTTTTTCTAAGTCTGACGGCTTCCCTCAAAAAGTTTACAGTACAGAACAAGGTTAACACGTCTGTCGCCAATTTTGAAAATAATAGGGCCACCTTTGCATGTTTAAATCTAGAAGTCTTTAAAATACTTTTTTAAAACAGACTCCTTGTTTGTGAAGAAAAAGGGCGTAATAAAACAAATTGAAGGGTATCCTATGAAGACCGATGTTCGCAGCCACACGGACCCTTCAACTCAATAGACAGAGTATATCCTACGGGTCAGCTAGTATGTGGTGCAATTGGTTGAGCCTAAAGCGTTTCATTATAAATCTATTGTGAGCATTATGGAAGTACGACAGGTAAGGCTCAATACCCAGACATGATTTAGTCACGAGGTGTTCTCTGACTGATTTTTTAACCAGTTCCCTATCTTCCCTGAGTGAAGTGACATGCTTCTTGAACCGGGCCTGCACCAGAGACTTGTCATGCACTGACATTTTTGTAGGGTTGTTAAAAAAACCTATGCTTCTAGCGTCTCCTTTACATACTTAAGCCATGGAATGTTCAGACCCTGATCACCGGTCATGGCAGTCTGTTATGATCTGCTTGGTAAATGAGGCCTCTGTATTTGCCCATATGTTAACCCCACACGTTAGGGGTTTGACTTCCAGCCTATCTCTAA
Source organism: Lissotriton vulgaris (assembly GCF_964263255.1). Taxonomy (NCBI): domain Eukaryota; kingdom Metazoa; phylum Chordata; class Amphibia; order Caudata; family Salamandridae; genus Lissotriton; species Lissotriton vulgaris. Next base: position 188,519,687 of record NC_141688.1, on the reverse strand, counting down.
CTTAACTGACGCCCAATTCTTCGTGAATGATATGGGATGCTGTACTCTGGGGTACTTTCAATAAGCCCCAATGGTATCTGTTTTCCACGATTTGCAGGTACTGTGTGTCAATAAAGCCCCATACCTCACTTCCATAGAGAATTTTGGCAGAACATATACAGCCTGATTCATCAAGCTGATTTGCGCTCACAAGCGCTATTTTTGCATTTGGGATTCATCATCCCAAATGCAAAAATCGGTAAATGCCCATTTCCCATCATGAAATTCTATGCTATGGATAACAAAAAGCAGTTGATCTGGCTGCTCCCTACTCCCCTCCCCCACCTCTCCGCCCCTGTGTCTGGCTGGTCCTGGAAGCAAAGGGGCCTTCTGTCGCCTAGAAACAAAATGCAGAAAGGAAATGGCTGGTACTTAACATAGGTGCTGCCCCGCCCCTGACACTGTGAGCCAACATAATTACTGGCCCAGTGGATGTGCCTTCCCCATTCTGTTTTTTCCCTTCCCTCCACCACTGCACCCTCAGGAATACCACTACACCCAGAACAGCAAGGTCATCTCACATTTGTATTGTAATAGTTTGGGGCAGGGGCCCTGGAGGAGAAGGTGGCGCTAACAGTGAATGTCTGGCATTTCACAGTGAAACGGGGAACCCTGTTTTTTAGCTGAGTGCAAGGCCCTGGGCAGCTACCCCTACTGCCCATGCCTAGCGCAGTCCCTATAAATAGGCAATGTATCCCTGGTGCGTCATATTAGACATTCTCGTGCAAAGTGAAGTAGTAAAAGGTGCTTTAAAAACGTACTCTAGACACCAGTAATGGCGCCAAGAATGGTGTCATGTGTTTGTTCCTGAAGAAAAGGTTATTGTTTAAAACATGTATGATCAGTAATCTGAGGACGGGGTTGCAAACACCATTGTTGCTATGCACACGTTTGCATAATCTAAGGGTAAATATATCGGGCAATTACGCAAGCCATAAATTTGAAGTAAAACGTGTATAATTAACAATCTTGAGAGGTGTTGGTATGGGACTTAGGGACAGATGTATCAAATAAATTTTTTGTCACAAACGCTGCGATTCGCAAAAAAACAGCATTTGAGACTAAAAATTCGCTAAACGGTATGCATGAAGGATATTGCATTACAAAATTAAGGAATCGTTAAGTTTGCAATTCCTTAATTTTGTGTAAGCATTTAAGGAATCGCAAATTGCGATTCCTAAAATGCTATGCATTAAGCATTCAATTATTGCTATTTCTCCTCAAGAAATCGCAAATTACCACCAACTTCAAGTTGGTGGTAATTTGCGATTTCTTTCACAAATGCACTTTTGGCATTTGTGAAGGTGCCATATGGTGCACATACATGCCCTTAGGGCATGTACGTGCGCCATATGCGCACACATGTACATTTCAGGGGTTTATTAGGGTGTCCTTATGACAACCTTGCACCCTTGAAATTATTCTCAATTTGCGATTCTCAATTGCGAATCGCAAATTGAGAATAACTTTACATTCATCCCTATAGGCCTCCAGGCCCATTGAAATGAATGGGAAATTATTCCTTAATTGCGATTACCAATTTGCTAATCGCAATTAAGGAATTTTAATAAATCGCTAAAAATTTGTGATTTTTTTATATACATGCCATTTTGCAATTCTCAAATAGCACTTCTCAAAAAATCGCTATTTGAGAATCTCAAATAGGTATTTTGATACATCTGCCCCCAAAGGATTGTCCATGAGTTGGCTGATAAGCAAAATTTGCCTCACATTCTAGTGTTTCACATAATACTAGTTGTATATGTTTAAATATAAATGTTAACATTTCAGAAAGGTGAAGGGTGTTCTCAAACTTTGAAAACATTGAAGAAAATATTGTAGGTGTTGCGGGATAAAGAGCCCCTACATGATGCGATTTTTTAACCTGTGTTACCTTTAAAAGGAATTTTTGTGTCCCTCGTGAGGTGCAGAAAGAGACAGAAGCATCCTACAGGGGTTACAAGGAAAAATACTTGAAAGTGGCAGAACCCTTCACGGGGAATAGTGGTTGTTTAGAAATAGTTTCCTTGACAGTGAAAGTTAGATGCACCAGGGTTACCCTACAGAGCGGACTGAAATAGAGGTGAAGACGAGGGGTTCAAGTGGTAACCAATAGTGTCAAATCATGTAGCAGTAGATGCTAAAAATTAAACAAAGTAATTAGGAAAAAACAGAAACAGGTTATAATTTTATCAATACTTTTTTCTTCGATGCCGATAGCGATCAACAAAAATAATGTATTTGTAATGTCTGTCAAACCGTTTGGGTCACAGGGATACACAGAAGTAATTGGCTGAATAAATTGTATGATTTTCAGCTGCAGCTTATCATGATTTTTGTTTGTGTACCAACCATCGATCCATTCATAAACTAAAATCCACTGATTGAAACTGAGTTTGAGGAAAAATATATGCATTCTTGAAATGTGCCTGAGTATCCGAGGAGTTATTTTTAGGAATCTGAATTCATGGTCATCCTTAGTATCATAGGAGTCAGAGGAAATTTAGCAAACTATGGTCTTTATTTCCTGGTATCTTCTATTTGGAAGCCAAATATTGAGAGAAATTCAACAGGTAATAACAAACGTTATACTATTTGGTATTTCTGCATTTATTTTGATAAGAACAGCAACCCATAGCGTGCATGAATTCCAGTACTGTTTCTAACCCATAGGTCTCCCCAATTACAGAATTTCCTAATAATTCTGTGACAAAAATCCTGTCATTCAGTGATCCCATACTTCTCCTGTAAAAACAAGTGGTCCACTATTATATTTGAATCTATCACCTGCAACAGTAAAGGTACACATATGCAATATGGAAAAAAGATCAAGGTTTTTCCCTTGAGTTTCAATAATTTTGGCGATGAGGATAGCTGGGACCAAGTGAAATCTACCAGGTACAGCTAGCACCAAGGGCAATCAACGAGTCACAAACATTTCTCAAACTTAAACATATACCCCCACATGCATCATCCCGGGTGTTTGCGAATTCTAAATTGCGAAAAATGGCGATTCGCAATTTAGAATTCGCAAAACGGGATGCATGAATATTTTCGGTAAATTTATGCGATTCGGTAAAAATCGCTATTTTTACCGAATCGCATAAATTACCGAAAAACAATTTGCGAATTCGCTATTCCCATTGGTTCCTATGGGCCAAAAGGCCCATAGGAAGCAATGGGAAGGCATTAGCAAATTGCGATTTTCACTTTGAAAATCGCAATTTGTTAATGCATTTCATGGGTGCAGGGGGGGTACAAAGGTCCCCCCCTTGTACCCCTGAAATGTATTTTTCGCATCATGTTTCACACACACATGTCCTAAGGACATGTGTGTCCGTAACATGAATGTTGAAAAAAATGCATTTTCAACATTTTAAACACTTTTTGCAAATTTACCGAGTGGTTCAACCACTCGGTAAATTTGACCCCCTATTTGCGATTATGCAATTTTAAAAGAAATCATGCATTGCTTTTAGGAAATCGCAAATTTGCGATTTCTTAAAAGCAATCGCATTTTTAGAAATCGCAAAAATGTTGCGATTTCTAAAAATGCTTGTTGCATTCCAAAAAGCATTTTTGGAATCGCAAACGGCCGATTTTAAGGAATCGCACCGTTTGCGACTCAAAAAATGCTTGATGCATGTGGGGGATGGTATTGTAATACATTTATTCGTATGAAGAAATACCAAACAGTGTTTAAAACGATGGCATGTTGTTAAAAAACAAAACAATTTAAAAATCTTTTTTTTCATTCATTCATAATACTTTATTTGGCATAAAAATATACCATAAAAGTGCAAATAAAATACATAGTAATATAAAAACAAATGAAACAACAGCTAAAATGATACGTACATGATCCATCCATGAGTGGGAATCCCTTTTCACGTAAGGTTCACATTCGGGGCTAGCAAGAGGCTAAAAACACAGGCCACATAGGTACAGGTAAAAAATATCAAAATTAGTAAAGAGACATAATAGTTTGACAGCTTAAAATTGGTACAGGTTCACTCCCTTCCCAACTTAATTAACCTTCCCCTTATCACATTAATTTTATCTGGAGCCTTTTACGGACTGGCACTAGGAACCCCTTATGTTCTTCTAATACCTCTTGTGTTTCTAAGTCTGACGGCTTCCCTCAAAAAGTTTACAGTACAGAACAAGGTTAACACGTCTGTCGCCAATTTTAAAAATAATAGGGCCACCTTTGCATGCTTAAATCTAGAAGTCTTTAAAATACTTTTTAAAAACAGACTCCTAGTTTGTGAAGAAAAAGGGCGTAATAAAACAAAGTGAAGGGTATCCTATGAAGACCGATGGTCGCAGCCACACGGACCCTTCAACTCAATAGACAGAGTATATCCTACGGGTCAGCTAGTATGTGAAGCAATTGGTTGAGCCTAAAGCGTGTCATTATAAATCTATTGTGAGCATTATGGAAGTACGACAGGTAAGGCTCAATACCCAGACATGATTTAGTCAGGAGGTGTTCTCTGACTGATTTTTTAACCAGTTCCCTATCTTCCCTGAGTGAAGTGACATGCTTCTTGAACCGGGCCTGCACCGAAGACTTGTCATGCACTGACATTTTTTTAGGGTTGTTAAAAAGATATGCGCAACCTATGACTTCTAGGGTCTCCTTCACATACTTAAGCCATGGAATGTTCAGACCCTGATCACCGGTCATGGCAGTCTGTTATGATCTGCTTGGTAAATGAGGCCTCTGTATTTGCCCATATTTTAACCCAACACGCTAGGGGTTTGACTTCCAGCCTATCTCTAACATAACTGACGCTCAATTCTTCGTGAATGATATGGGATGCTGTACTCTGGGGTACTTTCAATAAGCCCCGATGGTACCTGTTTTCCACGATTTGCAGGTACTGTGTGTCAATAAAGCCCCATACCCCACTTCCATAGAGAAGTTTGGCAGAACATATAGAGCTGTATAATCTCAGGATTTGCTCCGGGGGACCAACGACCCAACCTTCGAGCAAAGTTCATGATTGACCCCGAGCAACTCACTAGTGTGCGGCATATCTCTTCTACAAGGGCATTAACATTAAGGAGACTGTCAAACAGTATCCCCAGGTAAGAAAAGGAATGCAACTTTCCCAGGTGATGGGAACCAATTGAGTAGACATAATTTTTACTCACCTCCATGATGTATGACTTGGTTAAATTAGGGGACAGGTCTAGATTCTCCATGAAGGAAACAAAGGCGTCTATCAGACTCTAAAGCCCTTTGGGAGTCCTGCGCGAGGAGAACCGCATCGTCCGCGTAAAGCATGGCTGGGATCCCTCCTGAGCCAATCCGCGGTGAATCAACCTTTAAGGTACAAAGTGCCTGAAGCAAGCTGTACTCTGGGGTACTTTCAATAAGCCCCGATGGTACCTGTTTTCCACGATTTGCAGGTACTGTGTGTCAATAAAGCCCCATACCTCACTTCCATAGAGAAGTTTGGCAGAACATATAGAGCTGTATAATCTCAGGATTTGCTCCGGGGGACCAACGACCCAACCTTCGAGCAAAGTTCATGATCGACCCCGAGCAACTCACTAGTGTGCGGCATATCTCTTCTACAAGGGCATTAACATTAAGGAGACTGTCAAACAGTATCCCCAGGTAAGAAAAGGAATGCAACTTTCCCAGGTGATGGGAACCAATTGAGTAGACATAATTTTTACTCACCTCCATGATGTATGACTTGGTTAAATTAGGGGACAGGTCTAGATTCTCCATGAAGGAAACAAAGGCGTCTATCAGACTCTAAAGCCCTTTGGGAGTCCTGCGCGAGGAGAACCGCATCGTCCGCGTAAAGCATGGCTGGGATCCCTCCTGAGCCAATCCGCGGTGAATCAACCTTTAAGGTACAAAGTGCCTGAAGCAAGCCATTTATTTACAGGGTGAACAGAAATGGTGCCAGGATACATCCCTGCCTCACCCCACTTGAGCATGGGAACGTGTCGGTGGTACTTCCCTCCTGATTGTATCTAACACAGGAGGTGGTATTCTGGTGAAAATCATTTAGAATATCCATCCTGGAAATCCTTTTCCTTTCATAGTCACATTTTAAAATTTAATTTATCCAACCACAACGATAAATACTAAAATAACTAACATGGTAACCACCCCAAGGTATAATTGCATTACTTATCTATACTAATATAATAAAGAGAGAGCCCAAATCTTTGAGGCGGGTAATCTCAGGAAACACAGCACCAATCACAACACCCAATACAGAGTTGGAATGGACAGTTGCAGCAGAAGGACATAGGCTTTGCAGACGCCCACCATATACATACAAAAGGCAAAAGAACCGTGCCAGCAAAGTAGTCCCTTGTGGGTGTGTCTGCGTTGTGCTGTGGGCGTGACAAACGCTCGGGCGTATGGTACGTTCCGCCCTTCATGCCATGTTTCATATCGTGTACTGTGGGCGTGTGCTGGGGGCGTGGGCGTGTGCGGGGTGCAGGATTACGGGAAAAAAGCTAGCGTTGTGCCCAATATTTCATTGTTTTTTCTTCCCAGGTTCTGTACAATCCAGCTCCGGGTGTCCACCCTGCTCCCTTTAAATACCCCTGCACCCCATAATCATAACCCACCCATACTCCTTAAAATACCCCAACACCCTTAAACACTAACCCATCTTAACCCTATAAATATACCCTGTACCCCAAAACCCAAACCTATCCCTGTACCCCAAAACCCAAACCTAGCCCTGAACCCTAAAAATACCCCTGTACCCCAAAACTCAAACCTACCCTGAACCCTAAAAATACCCCTGTACCCCAAAACCCAAAGCTAACCCTGAACTCTTAAAATACTCCTGTACCCTAAAACCCAAACCTACCCCTGAACCCTAGAAATACCCCTATACCCCAAAACCCAAAAATAGCCCTGAACCCTAAAAATACCCCTGTACCCCAAAACCCAAACCTACACCTGAACCCTAAAACTACCCCTGTACCCCATAACCCAAAACTTAAAATACCCAAACAACGCAAAACATATACCTCAGTACCCCAAAACATATACCCCTATACCCATACTTACCTTATCCAACCATTAAAAAAAACATGCTTTAACTATTCATGCATTTACAACGAATTTCGTTGTAAATGTATGCGTGGTAAAAGCATATAAAATGTAATGCCATGCGTTATAATGGCATTGCGGAGTCATGGTACTTTCATAATGAAAGTATGCGGAGTGATGGTATGAGGAAAGAAAGTTGCAGAATAATGGGTGTTTACCCTCCCCCGGTAAGTACATTGGTGGCATGGCGGCCCACATCTCCAGCAACATACTCATATTTTTTCACCACCGATTTGAAAAATGAACAGGTCTCTCTCATTGATGGCCTGCACCGACATACACTTTTAGACACTTCTCCCGCCAAAAGTTCTAGAATTGCGAACTTTAGAGATGGGGAGCTACGTTCGAATCTGGGCATCAGCTCAACATCCTGTGATTCCAGGCAAATCGCTTAGTCTAACCGTGCATACCACAAATGAATGTGTTCTTCTGTAATGTAAATTGTGCTCATGCCATATTGTCGTGTTCGCGCTATATAATATTTCAAGGAAAAATAAAGCAGGGAAACTCGAGTTCACACACTACTGAACGCGCACTCTTCTTTGCATCAGCAGTGCACTGTGAATCGGAGAATTTCAGAGCCTTTCACAGATAAGAAATGCTATCAAAACGAAATCCTACAAAACAATATACTACTGGCCGGCAGGAATTTATACCCGGACAACGTCGGGACGGGCTGCTAGTTTCATTATAAAACAATTAAGCCCAATGTATCTGGTGATAGCCACCGCAATGTCTAGACATTCGATTCTATTCCAAATAAAGTGCTAGAACTTCACCACGCCTAGTATTTCCAAATGTTGTGAAAATTTGGCGGAGTGGCTATTTCCTCTCCTCTAAAAACAGTAGGCAATCAAGGAAAATATGAGTCATGCTGCAGTTAACCACATGCCATGGACACATGATCTTACTTTAGCCTAATCCTTGCCTTAAAACCTGCTATCCTCCATCCAGAGTTAAGCCCTATCTGGACCCACAGAAATTTTTTGCACATCTCTTTATCTGGGAGTGTAGTCACTCAGGGAAAAACACTTTCATTATCTAGATATTTTAGGGGAGTGTGTAACAATGTTTTTCAAGGATAGATAGCGTCTGTACTTCTCTCGACTTAAAACTTGTACTATGTCATTTAATATCCCCTTTCAGGTGGCCAGAAAGATGGTAACTTCCAACATGTTAATTTCAATGCCAAGTGAGGTATATACCATGCAATTATAAATATAACTTGAGCTTAAGCCAAAACAGCACTCTATTTCCTGTAACCACCGGGTCAAACGATTATTGCTGTCAGGTGCCTTTCTAAGTATGAATAGGAAGTTGAGGGAAGGTGAGTGCACTATCAAGTCCCAGAAAGTATTCCCATTTCGATTCCTAGGAGCCTGTATCAGTGAATTCACCAGACATTGAAATATCTCCAGGCTCTCTAGCGTCAACTAATTCACCCTATTATCCAAAGATAGCAATTCAACTCCTTATAGTGCCTGAAGGATTAGTCTGCCCAGATTCTAAATATAAAATAACCAAATCATAAATCATCAAAACGGTTAAGAGCATTGATTGCAGCCAAAAGTGGAGTTTTCAAAATCTCTGAGTTTTTATCCCATTTTAAGTTATCACCAAAGTAAAGACCTAAGTATTTTTGGAGCTGGACTTACTCGAGTGGTGCATTATTTAGATACCACTTGTAGTTCTTAGGTCTCTCTTTAAAAATCAAGGTCTTAGTTTTGCCATGGTTTACTTTCAATCAATCAATTAATCAATCAATGCATTAGTAGAGCGCGCTACTCACCAGTGAGGGTCTCAAGGCGCTATGGGGTAGGGCAAGCAGCTACTGGTCGAATAGCCAGGTCTTGAGACGTCTCCTGAAGGTCAGAAGGTCCTGTTTCTGGCGCAGATGGGCGGGGAGGGTGTTCCATGTCTTGGAGACGAGGTGAGAGAATGATTTGCCGCCGGTGGTCATTTGGCAGATGCGTGGGATGGTGGCGAGAGCGAGGTCTGCGGAGTGGAGCTGGCAGTTCATGGTGTAGTTGGACAGTCCTTCGTTGAGGTATGCTGGTCTGGCGTTGTGGTGTGCTTTGTGAGCATGGGTGAGGAGCTTGAAAGTGATCCTCTATTTGAATGGGAGCCAATGCTATAAGGATTTTAAACTTACAGAAATTTCCCAAAGCATTTGTTTTCTGTTGGAGACCTATTGGTGTATTGTCCATTAGGACTAAACTTTCTGCATATATAGAGCAGATAAAATGCAATAAGCTAATTTAAGCAGAAAATAAATTTGTCTCTAAAATCAATGTTGGTAAATCAGAGGCAAAATGATTATATGGCAAAGGAGCTAACACGCATACTTGTTGCAGGCTATTATATACTGTGATTTTTTTTTACAGATTTCCTGTCCCTGGCAAGTCTATCTGGGTCCTTTTACCAGAATTGAACTGCCGTATCAGAAGACCCTGGGGGATATGTAATGACTGCATTTTGCTCCAAAGCGACTCCCTACAAACCATTTCAAATGCAAACCTTGAAATCCAGGAAGCAGAAGCATAATTTGCCAACTAACCTCACAGATTTCATTTTCTCTGCCCATCAGACCATATAGTGAACTACTGTTGAATAATTGATCCTAAAGCCATCTTTTTCTCTGGGAACATGTTTCGTAGAAACACTTTCTTTTTCTAGCTGCAAATGAATAGATTTAGATTTTGCCTAGATCTTTAAGGAAAATCAAGCAGTGATATTAACCTATTATTTTCTGGTACAGATCACTCCAGTTTTTTGTTATCGGTTTAATAAAAAACCCTCTCCATGAGTTGAGCACAATACCTGTAATGGCCAGCCATTTACAAAAAGAGCAGAGAAAATGTTTCCAACACTGAGGATGTGCCTTAAACAACACTGCACTTCATCCATTCAGGACACGGCTTGGGACATTTTCAGGTTACTGATGACTTTGGCAACAATACCTAGTTCTAGCAGCAATGTAAAATTGGAAGTTGCTTCTAGATCCATGTTCACCTCAAGGGTATGACTCTGTGGGGACAGCGGTATATGTTCATAATAATATCCGCCTATTGCATCTCGCTTATGTGTACCTAAAGGTGATCCAGAGAAGTAATTATCTCAGAACTTATCAAGCGCCAAAAATTCCTTGTGCTGCATTCACTGATAATTTTATTCATTTAGGCCCAGTTCAGCTGAAAATATTCTCTTTTTTTGCACTAGCACAAAATACTGTAATTATTTTTAGTTTACTTTAGCTCATTTTATACAGCTAGGATTTGGACTCTCTTTAACTTAAAGCAGATCTTATTTACCAATCTTTTTTCTGTTTTACAGTCAGCATCAAACCACCCTACCCCACTGTGCACTGTCTTTAAAACATGTCAAGGTCGGGTATAGGGTGGCACTCTAAAAAAGTGCACAACTGATTGTATTTATTGCACATAGTACATTATATCACACGTACCCCAAACACTCAAGGAAAGCTCTTCCACTCTTAGCCTAAAACAGGGCTTTAAGATAATCATCAGAAGTAGAATCCCTCTTCCCTTGGAATATTTAAAGGAAGTTAAAAAATCAACCAAATTGAGGCTTGGAGGTCATCAAACTGCGACTTGCAAAAGAAGGTTTAGTGAAAGGGAAAATGATAGCAAATAGGAAGAGTACCCCGGAAGAGCCTGTGTTTGGAGGAGCCCAGACTTGTTGATCATATTTCCAACTAAGATAGAAGCTCTTGTAGCACCATCCTAATGAGCATCAAAGTGCTGACCTACCTTGCAGAGGCACAGAGCACAGGACCAGCAGTGAAAACCATGGAAAATGTGGGGGCGCTATCATGAGTGATAACCCTGGCCAAAGACACTGCTTGGGAAAAGTAAAAAGCAAGAATGGGCTATTTTTTAAACTCCATTGAAAGAGAAAGAGGAAATTTAAAACATGGCCGCTAAACAAAGGCAAACATAGCCCTTTTTTTCCTCTGTCCCATCTTTAATGTAGTTTGGCTCTTCTGACACTGCCTTGGTGAGGTTGGCCAAGAATAACAGGGTTGAAGTTACTCAGGTAAAATTTCAGTCCAAAATTCCCTCCTCTGAAAAGTGTCTACCGAGTTACCGGCCTACAAAATCGGCAACTAGACTACTTTCTGTCGCCATGTCTAACAAGGTATGGAGAGCCAACATCAACTAAAGTTGTACTTTCGTCTCATTTCATGGAGGGACAAAAGTTTGATCCACAAGCTCTTTCTGAACCAGGATCCAATAACGGTGTCAGTCCCTAATGAAGAGTATGCCAACTGTTATCACCACATGGCATCCCAACCACATGCTTCCCGCCTTCCAATATCAACACAGAGAGAAGGCAGGAGGGATTTCCATAAATAGGCTATTGGGCAATCCTTACCACTAAAAGTAATAATTTGGAAGATACATGGTTCTAAGAACCTGTCAGAAATATTGCCAAAACAGAATGCGGAGAAATTTGATAATTTACAACTGTAGGAATCATGAGTTGTTGAATAGCTTGTCAGGTGGAGTTTATGTGACTAGTTCCCCTCACATCGGGCAGTTGATTTTGGTGTCTGTTCTCAGTGCTAGAAAAGTATAGGACTCGTTTACTACGTGTAACTGAGTGTTAGCTTGTCATTTTGTGCTATCATTCCATGAATGCGTTTAATAGTTTCTCTAAATGTACATATACACATCTTTCCTCCAATCGTGAAGGAAGGGAGAGGAGACTTCAATTTAAAAATGTTGGTCTCACAGTTTTATGACGAGCGTCCGAATTTAACTTTAAATGATATTCCAGCAGCTGTTGTAGGTGGAGGAAAAAGTTCGAGACCGACGCCGAGGGATTATCGTTTTTCAGGCAACATAATTTAGTCAGTGTCAAAGGTCGATTACCTAGTGACAGTTTAGCTTCTGCCTCTTACAAACTGGGCACAACACAAGCCCCAATTGATAACACTTTTGTTTCTCTGGATCATGTAAAAACTACTGGCAGCATTAAAGTTATCGGGGCATAGTATCAAAGAATAGCGATATACATCGCTAAGCGCATTTAGCGCGTTTCTGTTTATCGCCTCTATCGCCGGATTACATCGCCGTGTTAGCAGCGTATTATCAACGCTTTGCTAACAAGCGATGTAATTCCAGCGATAGAGGAAGAAAATGAGAAATGGCATGTGAAATCCAGAAAATATTTCACAGCACTATGGGGCTGGTTGCTGATAGCGGAGTGTAGACCTAAACATACAATCCACTTCCCATTATTAGTATAGTTAAGTCAAATAAAAAGCAGATGTTACGCTCCAGCGATAAACGTGGTTAGCGTGGTTTTTTTCATCGCTTCGTGGGTCAGCTGCAGGATTGTACATAGCGCGTAGCCGTGGCAGCATAAATTGACATGGAGTTATGGACGGGAATGCCTACTTTGCATGGCATTAGCTATATTGATCTCTGACATGCAAAGTAGCAAGGAAACACGTGCTAACGCTTGTTAGCGTGTCCTTGTTGATAGAGTGATAAAAAAACCGTTGCTTTTTCGGCGCTATGTGCCGAAAAAGCGGCGATTACACCCTTGATAATATGTACCATCGATTTAGGCACAAATGACCACTATACTATGCTTTCAATTTTTAATGATCTGGGTCACGTCAAGAAAGCACTGTCATTAGTGGATAAAGTGGTGTATAACAAAAGGATGAGGATCACAATTTCAGATGACAATCTTAAATACATGTGAAAGTTCATTATTGTGTAGTTTGCAATTAACATATGTCACTACTATCTCTTAGCCAGAAGCCCCTGCAAACATCAAAAGATTTGCCAATATTTCTGTAATAGGCAGCGTTTCCCTACTCCTTCCAATAAAAAGAGTACCCTGCTTGTGTGGGTGGATCCACCAGACAAACAACCTGTCACTGTTTGTACCATAGTGCAACCTTATTAGGTGCATCCTGAGAGAGGGCCACGGTGCCCTATTACAAACATCAACCTGCCCTTAGTGCAGGAGTGACCTGCACAGAGGAGAGTTAATTAGTGAGTTATAGAGCTATTGGTTGAAATCTGTACATCATCTTCTACTTTAGGCAGACCAGTCTCTTTTTGAAGAGGGCATTTCTGTGGGCAGAGTGGGTGGGGTCTCTGGAAACCCACATACCCTCCTCCACAGGGTAGCCATCAGGGGTGCACTGACTGTGTGCCACCTCTATGTGAGGCACACAGTCGCTGCTCCTCCCAATATATGTGTTTACCCCAGCATCTATATCTGTAATATGGTGCAGGCTTATGGGCAAATTGATCCCTCATTTGCAATGGTACATATACCAATGAACAGGTGGGAATGTCCCCTTGTACTTGTCACCTGTGAGGGTATCAAAGTACTGTTCATGGGCATGGGAATATTAAGTGATTTACCCAGAATCACAGGTTTTGAGATGACGCAGAGACTTCCACCCAGAACCCTAACTCCAGAGTCAACAGCACAACCCACTGCTCCACATCCTCTCCAGTTTCATTTGAATTTCTATATAGTGCAAACTTGGCCCATGGGCATAGGAGCACTTTACATGAGCACCATTTACATTACACAAGGGGAAATTAGGTGAATTGCCAAGACGCACAGGATGTTGAGCCAACACCCAAACTCAAACCTGGTTTACCAGTTCCAAAGTCGGCAGATCTGACCGTAATGCTACTTCTTCGTCCTCCCACTTGATGACACCAGTGCAAAATATGCACTGCTGTGACCAGGTATTGTAGTAGGGGCTGCATAAACATCTGAGGCCCCTTCTATTATCTGGAGTGCCAGAAGTACACCATGAACGAGTGCAAATGCCTATTGCTTCCCCAGGGCACTCGTGCCAGATGTACAATGCTTGCATTTTGCAACTCGCAAATTGCATTCCTTTGCGACTCGCGAAATACAATGTGCAACAGTGTCCCAGACACTGTTTGTGATTCCCAAAGGGATTAAAAATTGCATGTCTCATCAATATTCATGAGGCAAGCGTGGCTTGTGATCCCAATAGGGAATGGCTGGCACTCCCGGGATGGTGGCCTGCTGGGGTCAGCATACCACCGTGACTGGGACTGCTTTTTAAATTAAGCTGTTTTTTTTTAAAATGCAGTCCGTTTTCCGTAAAGGAAAACGGGATGCATTTGAAAAAAAAAATTGAAACTTTTCAGTTTCATTTTTTAAGGACAGGCAGTGGCAAGCATATGTCTCTGGGACGACTGCTGGCTCTTAAAAAATATTTTCTTACACACTAACAAAGGGGAAGGGGTCCTCTCGGGACCCCTACACATTTGCGAGTTGTTTACCACCTACGTGAAGTAGGTGGTAAACAGCAAGTATATTGCAGCCAAAAATGTGGCTGCAAAACAATCGTACATGGCAGTGAGTATTGCTATTAGGAAGGGATCCCCCTAGCATTTATTTTACAGGCCCTAGGTACATGTAGTACCATCTATACCAGGGATCTATAATTAAATTAAATGTGCCAACTGGGTTCAAGCCATTTTTACCATGTTTAAAGTAGGGACCACAAGCACCATTAGCAATGAATAGTGGTTGTAAAGTGTCGCTTAGCCCTAAAGCCAACTAAAATGGGTCAGAAAACAGTAGGAGTTTATGTAAAATGTTTGATGGTGACCCTGACTCTTTAATGCCTGGTCCAACACCATACTTAACATATCTTTGCCAAAAGCCACTTGATTCAGTGTGGGGAGAAGAACCAGACACACATTTGGGCAATCACGTAATGTAACGATTTGTTGTGGGCAACACATTTTGCAACTATACTCTTCAGCATTTTTGCTGCTAATAAAGAATAAGGAATAGAGAAAATTAGATCATTTAAAGAAATGTGAGAACTAACTGAATTTTGCTCTATTATAGTTGTAGTGGTATAATCAGGAATTGAGAAAGCGGCCTTGTTCGCTATTTAAATTTGAAAAGTGGGACTATGTTTGAGGCAAAACCAGTTGGTTTAATAGCTTATTAGTTAAGCAGCTAGAAGTGCAGTATGGTCCCTTTTCAGACAAAAATTAATGATGGACCCAGATTTATTTGACATGACAATCATATTTCAGTGGTACATGACTAATAAACAAGAATTGTGACAAAAATGTTTTTTGTAATGTAATACCAAGTAAAATATGGTTGGTGCATTGCCCCTTAAGTGAGCACCTAAGAATATACAATATTGTTTCCCCCTATTTTTAATACCAGTGTAAAGATTATAAAAAAAGACCCCTGGGTAAATACTAGTGTATGAACGAGCACTTGTCTAATTGTGCTATTGAGGCCCTCGATTTGCTCCTCTACATTTAAGAGAAGTTAGTCATCAACTACATCTGCCTATGATTCCCACTGTATGCATATTTTATATATAACTTACATTTTTGGATTGTTTTCTATAGTTTTACTACTACATGCTAACTTTTTGAGCAGGCATTTTTGCCAGTAATTTGGAAGGATTAAGGTATTATTACTACTGAAATATGGACTATTTTCAAGTGGTGTGAATCCAAACTTGGGAGCAATTTCCTAGTGCTAAAAATATACTAGGCACAGAGTGCGCCCTTCAGTGCAAATAGTATCAGTTTTAACCCATTTCAGTTATAGGGCTGTTGCAAAATGTATGCCACTGATCCACAATTTAAATGTCATTGTAGGTCCGCATAACACATTGAGGGTCATTTAGAACTGAGCGGGTATCCCACCAGATCAGCGGAGGCTCTTCCTTCCACGTTCCTTACTCTTCCCCCATTTCAGGAGATCCCTCACTGCCTGGTGGGGATCTAACTGTCTTTACATCAGCTGCAGGTTTTGCTAGGTGGGTGTTCTGTTGTTTGCCTCTGTTCAAAAATGATAAGCTTTTTGGACACAACAAAGATTTTGCCTTCACTCCTCATATTTCTGCTGAATTTGTTATGTTGGGCTTAGGAATCAGTGCAATTTACCACCGATAGTTAGTGCTAAAGTGCTTGGGTTAAAACATGGTAACATTGGCTTACTCCTGATTGCCATATTTAGTTTACTTATAAGTCCCTAGTAAAGAGGTATACCATAAATTAATTACTACTCTGAAGTGCAGTGGAACTGCAGCCCTTATTGTTCCACCTTCTTAAGAAGTCCTGTAGCACATGTCTCAGGCCTGCCATTGTAGCTTGCTGGCAATTTTAAACTGCTCATGCGACTTGGTAAAATAGCCTCTTTGCCAAGCCAAAACTAAACTTTTAATACATATAAGTCACAACCTAGATAGCTCGGAGGGCATGGTCCATTGGAATTAAAATGCTGGACATGTACTTTTAAGTTTGACAAGTCCTGGTAGTGAAAACCCCATCTGTCCCATAGGATAACATTGGGGTTACCTTATTACATGTAATAAGTGCTATTGTTTGATTAGGAGCAGGTAGGAAAGTAATGTTTAGTGATCTAAGAAATTGTAATTAAAAATCCTCTTAGATAGTAAAGTCTGATTTTAAGTCACAATTTTGAAATTGCACTTTTGGAAAGTTGGCATTTCCCTGTCATAACTATTTGCAGCCTGTCCCTGGGTCACACGAGTTGGCATGTTTGACAGTTGGCCATTTTACATTCCTCCCAGAAAGCCCCACAATAGAGGGATTAGATGTTGTCTGAATGGGCCATCTCAGGCAGTATGGGGGTGAAGCTAGACACACTCTCACCTGCAATTCAATAGGCTGTGCCCTGCTCAAACATAAAGCATTTCACAGTAGGCTACTCTGCCTGTAGCCAGTCTGGAGCCAAGGCACGGAGGCAGGAAATTCCTAGCACTTTTGAAAGGGGGGCTTCTAGAAACTTCTCCTCCTTCAAAGAAGCTACTACATATTAAAAAGTTCCATTGGACCCACTCTTCAGATCCTTTCCGGACCTATAAAATCCTTAGAAGAAGGGCTGATGTGCTGCTCTGCTCCAAGAAGATCCTCCCTGCTGTCCTGCTACTCGGTTGCCCTGCTGCCAGAGTACGAAGTACTGAAACTGCACATTAAACCCAGAACCATCAGAGTAAGTCCAAGGACTAGATGTCTGGCCTCCTGGTCAGAACCTCAAGGACAGAAAAGGCTCCAACCATCTTGAATCCTGGAACTGAACTCTGCCTGCCTAAGTCCTAACCTCCATAATTGCGCCTTTCAGTCCTGAACCCTTTGTAGTGGGCAAAGTTGTGCTATGTCAGCCCAGCTGTGATTACCACCAGAACTGACAGAATGTGACACAAACCCAATGCAGCACCTCGCACCTTTCATTAGAACCGATGTGTTGCAATGCAGCATCAATGCAAGCCCACTTCACAGGGAATCAGAACCACTGCTGTGCGATGCATTCTAGACGTGTACCTATCATTGCTCCTCTGTACTGCCAGTGCATGGTACAACACTTAACATCCAGGACTTAAGGTACATTTTTCAGCAGGCCTAATTTGGTCCTCACAGTGGGCCGATGCTTCAACACAGTCAACCTGAACTTTTGGCTTTGTCCCGGTCTGGTGCTACCAGATAACTACATTTTTAAACCAGAATATCTCTGGTTCTACTCATTTGATTTTTGTTGTTTTGGTGTCAAATAATGTATTAAATATTACTCTATTTTTCAAAATATTTGTGTTGTGTTTTTACTTTATTATTGTTTGAAGTGCTGCATACCAGACAGGTATGCACAGTTTAATTTGGGGTTTCCTTGTTTTCACCCTGACAATAATTGGATCGCTGCTTGAGTAGGGTTTTACCCCCCTAAATCAGTAACCCATTTTCTAGCATTGCCCAATGCTGAAGTCTGATTTTGAAAAACAAATAATGCACAGGAATTGAATCCCAGTGCATCGGTGTCATGCTTTAACAGGACATTGCAATGCCTCAATTGATGACAATATAACGATCCATAGTGTATTTCTAATATTTTCCTGAATGATAATGCAATGAGAGACTGCGCTGATGTTTAAATGTAATGCCAAGGCTCATGTAGGGTATATTAGGGTTTCTTCACTTAATGGTACCAATAAAAAAATATTAAAAAAAGAATAATAAGTAATACATGACGCATAAAAAATAATACTTCAACATCTAAATAGTTGATATGGGCCCACAAGAGCTGGAATAGGTGTACACTCCTTTTTAGGCAGATGTACATGTGATCAGACACAAATATAATCACTCACAGTGCAAGTGCAGGACAATAAATTGCTGAAGTCAATTGATGTAAGAAAAACAAATATGTAGATGGAGAATAAGGGCCATTGTATCAAGCCTTTTTTGAATCGCAAAGGCCGAAAATCGCCGAAAGGCTATTTTGCATGATTTGATATGTATGAAACAATCGCATCTTAAGGAATCGCAAATACTTGCGATTCCTTAATTTGCCCTAGCATTTAAGGAATCACAATTTTGCGATTCCTTAAATGCTATGTATGAAGTTTTTAAGAATTGCGATTTCAGGTTTAGAAATAGCAAATTACCACCAACTTGTAGTTGGTGGTAATTTGCAATTTCTTGTAAATATGCACAATTGTGCATTTGTGAGGGTGGCATATGACACACATACATGCCCATTGGCCATGTATGTGCGCCATATGCACACACATGTAATTTACAGGGGTGCAGCAGGGTGTCCTTGAGACACCCCTGCACCCTTACAATAATTCTCAAATTGCGATTAGCAAATTGCGTTATCGCAATTTGAGAATTATTTGGAAATCATTCCTATGGGCCTCCTGGCCCATAGGAATGCATTGGAAATTATTCCTAAATTGCGAATTCACAAAATGCGAATTCGCAATTAAGGAAGCTTAAGGAATCGCTAATAAAAAGCGATTTACTTCATACATACCATTTTGCGATTACTAAATAGCGATTCCTTAAAAATCGCTATTTAGGAATCGCAAAACGGAACTATGATACTATGATATGGCCCTAAACCTCTAAAGTGTGCCTATATGTATCTTTATATATCGATATGTTTTTTGTATACTTGAGGCTCGGAAAACTAAGATTAAGTTCCATCTCCAAAACAAAAAGCCAGTTATAGTAACTGACAACCAGCAAGCAAATATTTTTCTTTTGTTAAGCTTGTGTAGGAGGACACGGTTTGGTATTTTCATCTCCAGTCCCTGTTTTCCATCTGATTAAGGAGGTTTTATTGGATTTTAAGCTTGAGTGCTTATGAAATTATCTATGCAGCTTCCAATAAAGCATTCTGTGATCTACTTAAGGAAACATTTGCAAGATAAGGAAATGTACCGAACTGAAAGGGCTAAAATACCTACTCTCTTTTCGCATGTATTTCTTTCTTGCTGCTGTACGCCCTTGTATCTTTCTCAGTGCATCTGTGAAGAGGGGAGAAAAAACGAATACTAGTTTTTTTTATCAACCTTATCCATCCAATCAGTATATAGGTATTGAGAGACTAAGCAGCGCAATAAGAAAAATGTGATTGAAAATAGACATAATTTAATGTTGATTCGACTTAATTAAAAATGAAACCCTGATAGTCTTCTGAAAGCACCCTGTTCTATGTATAAATGTGTATGCAGGTGCTGTATGTAAAATAGAGTGTGGGATCTACCAGTATTGATGTTATATCCAAATGATTTTTTGTCAAAATCCATTATGCTTCTGGCCCCACACACGCACTAGCATGTAACCCTTGTGACGGCTAAAGTGTTCTGGTGACCCTCAGGGCTAGGTGTTTTTTTTATTTAGGTTCCACTAATAAAGTAAATAAAAACCATTTACTTGCAATGCTCGATGGAATTGTATTTTTCATTTGTGGTGCTGTGAATATCAGTTTTTGCACCATGTCTGAAATACACTGATGAGAGCTCTCATTAGGGTGGGTTGGCCCTGCCATAGACATGCATCAGTAGTAGTTGTTCATCACTAATGCCTGTACAATAGGTGAAACGGAGGGAGGGTGGCTAGATATGAGAGAGAATCCTAAAGATGGAGGTTTCTGTTGGGAATGTCACTGTAAGTTTCACCATCCAAGAAGACACATGGTGCTGCATTCAGCCTTGTGCTCCTTCTAAGGAATAAAAGTGATCAAACTGGTGAATTATACGTGTTCTAACTCTGGAGGGTTCAACTCAGACCTTCAACTTACACACCCCCATGCTTAGTCAAGTGCACTAGTCTTTAAATATTTAATTTGTAGGTGGCACCCACTAGAAACGAAAATGCATGCCGCTCTTACATTGCATTGATAAACTCTTCTTCTTCTAACGTTAACAATCAAAATCTTTGTACATCTACGTTATTTTTGTGTAAGTCTATCCTACTTTTTTGTGTCATCGACATAATTGCCTTGTTATCCACCAATTGGTATATACTTGTCGGGCACACGCTGATAGAAGAAGGCTAGACTTATACTATGAAAATCACTTTCAGGCTTACACATTTTTATCCAACAGCCCTCTGCCCAGGCTAATCAGTATATATGCTGATTAGACCAGTGGCATATGTTGGGACAAACTTATAAAAAAATATATAAAGGGAGTGGTCAAAAATATAGATACTGTCAGAAAAAAGGACAGGCTATTAGTTAACAGTAACATTGGGCCAGTTAGGTACTGTGCACAATTTGAATTTAATAGTCTCTAGATGTTCAGATTAGAACAAAGCAACAGAGAAAAAATGATTTGTCTAAAATGGAACAATTTGCCTAAAAAGAGAAGCCAAGGTTAGAAGTCAGGTCTCTTGTTTACACAGACCAGAATTTAGACCATCTTTCCTCCTTCTCTGCCATTTATCATCTGATCACTTGATTTTTTCTGTCTACTCTCTGATGCAATTCCTCTTTTCTTTTAGCACTACTTCCATTCATATCCACCATCTCCACTCGCTGTATTTCTTATTGCATTATCCTTTTTCATCTTCCCCCATTGTGCCTTTTTCTTCCTCTCATCATGTATTTCTCTATTCTACATCATGTTCCCTCTTCTATCTTTGCACCTATTCTAGATCAACTTTCATGCATAAAGGTTTGGCGAGGGCTCATTATTTTCTACCTGAAAAGGAATCTTACATAGTGACAGTTAGTGAACTTTGTAATAGGGGGCATTTGAATGTATAAATAAAGGCACCATGTTGCATTGGAAAAAAGTTTTAAAATAATATATGGAATATGCATTTTTCATGGAAATTGAACACTAAGAGGCCCATTTAGATGGCGGGCGGACATCCTATCAGAAAACGGGACCAACCGCCGACTGGGCGGTGGCGATTCGCCCGCCATCATAATAGGCCCTTACTTCCAGATTTTGGGAGCCTTTGCATCGGATTTGTGTTCATTTTTTTAACGTAGAACTGATGCAAAATCTGGTGGAATTTGCAATGTGCTGCTTTTCATTGCTTTGCTTCAAGGGGTTGTTCTCATGCAACCTGCTAAGGGTTTTGAAGCAAATCCCTACCTACAAAGAATTTTAGACGGATATGCACTAAAATCCTACAGTTCCCTGAGGCAGGTAGAAAGAGGAGAAATGTTTTCATTTCTCCTTGTTTTTTCCCCTTTCCGTATGTGCTGCATTTTTCAGCACACATAAACTGAGGTAAATTGCTTGAAGCTAAGTGTTCCCTCTTTGCATGTGTGCTGCATTCTATAGCACACCTACAAAGAGGAAAACTGCTTAAAGCTTATTTTTTGTACCGGAAGGGAGGCTTCGTTTTTGTACAGGAAGGGAGCTTTACTGCACACAAACTATGCCAACCACAATTCAAACTCCCTTGAACTATGGCACAAACATGCCTGGTATGGCTGCCAAAAGTGCATCAGCACAGGGAGAGAGCAGATCTGTGCCACTTTTTAGCAAATATGGTGTAGTTCTGCGTTTGCACCTTCGTGCACAGCAGCACAGCACATCATGCTTTGCGTGGACTATTTGTAAATCTGGCCCTTAGCTTTTACTTGAAGTTGTGGAGCGGTACTAATGGGTCAATACTACAGGGTATGCACAGCAAGCTCTTCCTTCCTCGGTGGTGCTTGGGGTACTACCCCAAAAGTTTTCTTTTAAAAATGGGGAACAAAGTGCATTTCACCTATTCTTAATAAAGAATTACCACATGTTTTACAGACCTTTCAAATAGTCTCAAACTAACACAATCTACTACAACTTTTCAGATGTGCTTGCCTTCATTTCAGCCTTCTATTCCTTTCATATTTCTATCTTGACACTTCATAGAGCATTATCTATCATCTAATATGACAGGGAATCTGCCAGGAACTTGAAGGACTAGAAAGTGAATTGGTAAACGGCTCTAAGGTCTTAACATGACAATTACTCATAGCCATGTCGCAAATCTGTGTTACACTGACCTTACAGTTGCAGGACTCCAACAACAGTTATGGATAGTGCTAAAAAGGTAATATTGAAAATAAAATACACCCATCAGAAAATGCCCTGTGTCACCAAAAACCCATGCAGTACCATCAGCAGTAAATGATCGAAATTAATGTACATGATCACGGAAATATGATTGGGTAATCCACTATGCATGCTTTCATTTGTTCTAAAGCAATACCTATTCATTTTCTGTAAATGTAAATTTTCTGGTAATGTAAAAAATATATTTTCTCAGGCCCAATTGGCAGGATGTTACCTTCTGAACAAAAATATCATTTTTCGATTTTTACATATAAGCGCATTTCCTCGAAATAACAGCTTTGCGTTTTCTTAAAATATACTAATTCTATCTCCAACTTTGAGATCTGTTTTTGAAAAAGTCAGAGTAAGGAGACTACACCCTTTGATAACCCCTGCTCACCCCTGTGGTAACGTAGCATGAGTAGACAGGCCTATCTCAGAGGCAGTGCGTGGAGCATTTATGACCATACACAATAACGCAAGGAAGACGCTACAAATGGACACCACAAGCAGTTATAGAAATGTTTTTATCTTTATATAGACTGAACACGAGGTTTAAAAGCGCTCAAGGAGTCACAGATTCACTACATAAGCAATAATGGCACTCAAAAAACGTGTGGAACATGCTTTTTACAAGGCCAGAGTCCACGTGATCCGGTGGTGCATAATGTACCTGAGATTTAAAGGGGCACGGCACGCAGTCTCACTAGGAAGCCACGGCGATGACAGTCATACTTGCAGCAGCCACAGCTGCCAGCCGTAGCAGTCCATGACGTGCACTCACGATAATCCTGGGACAGTGTTTAAAGGTGGGCACCCAGCGGCACACACAGGTGATAACAAGATCCTGGAAGTGGTGACTTAGTGCAGGCACTCAGCGGCACAGCTCCACAGCTGCAATGGTCCACAATAGCGAAAGCGCTGATTCTCATAGGAGAAGTGTGGTTCAATGATTAGAGCAGCAGACCCTGATGCAGAGGTTAGCCCGGGACCAGGGTTCAATTCCCCGCCTCGGCGGGTCTTGGGCTCAAAATTCTACAGACCTGATAATTCTCTCCTCGGTGCCTATTCCAATCATGGAGTCCCACTCTGCAACTCTGGGCAATAGCTTGCTTAATCTCCACAACGTGGAGGCCAGGCATCCCTAGCATTGTGGGGGTCCACAATGCTAAGGATGCCTGGCCTCCACCTTGGGGCTGCCCAGGAGTGGACGCCTCACAGGGAAAGTCAGGATGGGTTCCACAGCGGTATTCCTACAAGCACCTTGAGACCCTTTCGGATGAGTAGTGCGCTATACAAGTATCAATTTACATTTTTAGGACGGCAAATACGGGCACTCAGCGGCAGAGCTCCTCAGCTGCAGCGGCCCACAATAGCGATAGCAATGATTCTCGTTGGATGGCAAATGCAGGCACTCAGCGGCACAGCTCTTCAGCTGCAGCGGTCCACAATAACGATAATGTTGACTTTGGTAACACAGGCAAAAACGGACACTTAGCGGCATAGCTCCTCAGCTACAGCGGCCCACAATAACCATAACAATAACGTCGGTGACACAGGCAAATGCGGGCACTCAGCGGCACAGCTCCTCAGCTGCAGCGGCCCACAATAGCGATAACGGCGACTTTGGTAACACAGGCAAATGCGGACACTCAGCGACACAGCTCCTCAGCTGCAGCGGCCCACAATAGCGATAACGACGACTTTGGTAACACAGGCAAATGCGGGCACTCAGCGACACAGCTCCTCAGCTGCAGCGGCCCACAATAGCGATAACGATGACTTTAGTAACACAGGCAAATATGGAATCTCAGCGGCAACAGCTTCTCAGCTACGGCGACTCACAATAGCGATAACGATGACTGTCATCCCGCGTCCCCCGCAGTAGAATCATTGGCTCTGGAATTCTCAACAGAGGCCTCACCTGCGAATAGAAACCCCCTCAAATAGGAATCCAGACGGGTGAAGTCTAATGTTCCTGAGACTTCAGCATGAGGCTAGCTCAAATCAGGCCCTTGAGTAGTTGCTACAGCAAGATGGATGAAAGTGTCAAAGTCCTTTCCCTCTAGTTACACGGACAGAGGTACGTCTTGACATGAAGAAGGAACACAACGTGTAGGGGTTTTAGCACAGATCTTTATACCCCAATAGTCTTTGTTCTCAAAAAGTCACAAATCACTGAAGCCAGCCAGAACCAGTTCGGTGTCAGCCTGGAGCACTTTGTTTACAAGGCTGCAACCTGCCTTTCAGGAAGAGGGGGTCTGCTATCAGTCGCACAGTTGGAGGTGGAGCCATCATTCATTTTGCCAGGCACAGCCCTGCTCAGATCAAAGGGTCACCCCTCCCCATACTCCAACTGTAGATATTTCTATTCTATCCAGGTCTGGCTCATCCTGCCCTGACCCTCCAAAACCAGACAAAACCAGACAGCCAATACAGTTAACAGCAGAGCACACTGGCAGGTTTAGGCAAGAAAATACCTACTTCCTAAAAGTGGTATTTTCAATTCCAAAATATAAAAATAATCGTCACTAAAAGATGCACTTTAATATTCGGAGCTCAGGCATACTAAATTCGACTTTTCTATCATGTTTCTTTGGACAATTAGGATTATTCCAATTCATACAGGCAATTTACAATAGGGAGCATTCGCGCTGTGGCACTGAATGGCAGTGCCACAGCGCCCAGAGCATCTAACACCAGCAAACACAGAGGATACAAAAGCGTATAATGGAAGGGAGGCCCACGCCAATGGTGCCAGGTCTAAAAATTGGTATGTAAGCAAAGGTATTGTTAAAAAATAAAAATCTATTGAATTATAAACAAAAACAGTGTACCAAATCTCTCAGTTTGAAAGTGAATATGTGTTTCCCTTGTATGGCTTCATGGTCATTCTTTTCAAACGCTGGCACTAGCTGCATTTATCATTTTCGCCCAAATCTGGAACAACACAATTTAGTAGTTAACAATGCATGTCCTTGTCAGAGCTTAGGAATCTGACAGGTTGATGGTTAAGAAAGTGGTTCACAAGATACTTGAGAGCTTTTCCATTTATTGCTTTACAGGTCATAAAAAGGCACCTGTAGTAAATGTGTTCTTCCACTGTCAGCCCGCCAAGTTCAGATCTTTTGGGAAGATACAGTTGTACTTCTTCAAATGACTAATGAAACACACTGCCTTATTATGAACCCTTTGGAGCCTCAGGATTTCATTTTTCTGGATCCAGTTATGCAGCCATGCAGTACTGAATTCTGAATCATACAATGCCTATATCAATAATTTATAGTAATCAGTGCATAGCAAATGGTGGCTGTTAGGTAAGAACTATGGTGTTAATAAGCTGACTTGACAAAAACATAGATCAGTAAAAAATAGGACACCCAAGTTACAGACCACTAAACCAGGTGAATGTTGGATTGGAAATCAAAATAAAGGTAAATACATAACACTGATGGTCCATGCTGAGGACAGGATAGCTCCTGGGAAAAAAGAAACCATTTTAGGAAATAGTGATAAAGCGTATCAAGTTTGCATTGTTATCAAAATAACTCGAAAATATGGCAAATGCCCGGCTTCGCAGAGCTGTGTGAAGGCTGAGAACCACATTTTGTCTGGAGCGCTGATCACTTTGACAGATGTATGACGTTACAACGCATGCTTTTACCACGCATGCCTTTACAACGCGGTTTTTACAATGCATGCCTTTACAACGCATGGTGCTTTTGGGCGCTGGATAGTGAATAGTTTAATTTACTATTCCAACTCCAGTCCCCGTGGATAGTAGGGAAGGTGTTGGATAGTAAATTAAACCTATTTCCTATCCTAGAGCGCCCCCCTGCGCAATGCGTTGTAATGGTTTGAGTTGTAAAAGTTGCGTCGTAAATGCACTGCGTGGTAAAAGTTGCGTCGTAAAGGTTGTTTACCAACTTTGACAGCTTCTCACTCTAGTGTGAAAATAAAAGTGGGTAATTGACTGCAGAGATTGTCTAGTTTTTGTTTCTTTTCACATGGAGAAAGCAATTTAAAGTGCAATTATGCTGTAACTATTTAAAGACGTGAGCCCTAATTTTCTTGGGGAAAGAAACGTTTCCATAAATTAACAGTGCTTCTACCCCACCAACCCATGGGTCCCCTGTTTAGTAAGAATCTAGGGAGGAGTAGGGCTTCCAAACAGCAGAGCCCCGGGTGGCTGATGGTGCATCCACCACTGAGCCACAATAGTCATTGGGAAAAAACCATGATTATATGATGTGAGGGACTATCCCAATTTTGGGATGGCAGTCCTGTACAGTATAAGAAAGGCCCCTACATATGCCAGTATAATTGTTATTTTTTTTTCAGAAACATTTGGAGTTTATTTCTGAAAAGAATTAAATAAATGTAAAGCGGGCTGAAAAAATCACAGCAACATCCTCCACCTTCATCTAAGCATTAAGTGCACCCCCCACACCGGTTGCTGCAGTGAAGACTCAGTGATCCCTGCATGCATTAGAATCTATGTATGGCAGGCTGGCGGGCCTCTGCTGTACCACCAAATCACTGGAGACAAGAGGCGGGCCTCTGCCGAACCGCCCAATCAACTGGAAAGTAGAGGCGGGCCACTGCTGAACCGCCAAATCAACTGGAAAGTAGAGGCGGGCCACTGCTGAACCGCCAAATTAACTGGCGAGAGGAGGCGAGTCCCCTGCTGAACTGGCATGCCTTACAATATACCCATAACTCTTAAAATAAGCAACAATCATGTTTACATATTACCAAGCTGATGAAAAGAAAATGAGACTGCAGAATTTATTCTCTAGGATTCCAATCAGAATAAACCCATAATTAATAGGAATGACCAAACTTTCTTGGAAACCATTGTTATTTCTGCAATAATGATAACCAAACATAATAGATGTATAAAATAATTGTTATTAAATTGTCTTTCCACATAGTGATAGTGGTTCAAACACTGAGCATATTTATTTATGTATTTAAACATGTTCTTCTCTATGCATATTTCTTGTTCAATTGTTTCTTGAATAATGCTGTTGCACAGTAAGAAATTGTGCATGCATGTAACTGCCTCCTCTTCTCTAGCCTACATTTTAATACTACAACAAACCATATACTTTAGCGCTAACACTGCATGAGGTTTTCAGTACCTAGTTAATCATTCCCCCAAAAAATACTTGGTTGAAAAAGTCTGACATGCATCTGTTATCAAGTAAAACAGAATGTGCTTGCTGCCTCCCTTTAATGCCAGAGGCACTGCAATTAAACTAGAATTTATTGTTCGGCTGTGGAGATAGAATAAAAGTATACATTTCGTTTGGTCGCTTTTTGATACACTTATTTTCTTGTGTTTTACCTTGAAATTTCTCTAACAGGATATGGCTTTAATAAGTTTCTGCATAACATGCAATTGAATCCCACTTTGGGAAGAAGAAAGGTCAAGCCTTATTTTTATCAGAATGAAGGGGGTAGTGAAGCGAAATTCTGCGCATAACCATAAACAAGTATACTTTCTTACATTCCTCAATAGGCTCACAAAGATAAAAGGGAAATAGCCCCCCACGTCCCAAAGTTTGTGGATTAAGGAGTCCCAGAAAAGTTATGAGTTACAAGAAGTCTTTATCCTGAGTAACAATAATAATGTCCAAGAGTTCGAAATATGTAGTAGTTGAAAATGTTCTTCTTTAATCTCAAATATTCACTTCATGTCTCGCGAAAATCAAATCTAGCAATACAGGCGTTACAGTTTCATTAGAACAGTGGTTTTTACAGTCACAACCTGGGGATAGACGTAGCCGTAGATAAGACACGCGTTTCGTCATTGGGTCATCACCCTTCGACTTCCTCAGGGCAGTAATATGGAGAAAGGAAATATATATAAGAAATCCTACATAGAACTGGCGTGGAGTACTCCTGATTTCCAGCGTCTCAAAACGGTTCTTTCAAAGAACTCTTATCTGTACTTTCCTTTAGGCAGATTATTTCAAAGATATAGGTTTGGATAATAGAACACGAAATAATCTACTCTTGAAATTTTGCGAACATCTTTTCTACATATTACTGCCCTAAGGAAGCCGAATGGTGATGACCCAATAACGACACAAGTGTTGGCTACGGCTACAACTATCACCAGGTTATGACTGTAACAACCACTGTACTAATGAAACTGTAACGTCTGTATTGCGGGATTTGATTTTCACGGATATAAAGTGAAAATTCGAAATTAAAGAAGATTTTTAACTACTACATATTTCTAACTCTTGGACATTATTATTGTTGCTCAGAATAAAGGGTGCTTGTTACTAAGCCTTAGTTTTAGTATGACTTAACTGCCAGGCCATTGGCTAAGTGAGGAAATAGCTCTGAATAGTTAGATTAGTTGATGTAATGTATTGTATTAGCAGGAAGGCATGCTAGTATCACGATTCCTAACGTGGTTAGCAGTTCTTGACATAGAAATAGATACCTCCTGTAGGACAACAATGTTGAGATAAAAAAGATTCAGATACATCTATATTCTCGAAGGTATTAGCAAGGAGCAGAGCCACCAAGCAGGACTCTCACTCAATCAAGTGCCGTGCGCTGAGCCCAGCGCTCCGTTCCGAGATCTAGAGGTCAACATCCAGCGCTCACCATGTGCCCTGTCAGAGAGAAGTAGCTGGCAACCACGCGCTGGGGATCCCTGGAGAACACTTGAGGAGGGGTGGTGGGGGAAGGGGAAGACCATGCAGGAAGTGGTATGTAGGCAGACCTGCACAAAAAAACAGTGGTCCAAATTCACATCTTTCCTGACAGCCCCACAGTGCCTTGACAGAACAAAGTATGTATGTATGTATGTTCTTATATAGCACTTGATGTTACCCTTGGGCATCTCAGCGCTTGCCTTGGGAACCCGTCCTGGTTTTTCCCTGTGAGATCACCCGTGCTGGGCATCCCCAAGGTGAAAGCCAGGCATATTATTATTATTATTGTATTTCTTATATAGCGCCAATATCGACCCCCGAAGGGGTATCTCCGCGCTTGCCTTGGGAACCCGTCCTGGTTTTTCCCTGTGAGATAGCCCCTACAGGGCATCCCCAAGGTGAAAGCCAGGCATCCCGCTGCGGGGGGCCGTTGAGGTCAGACCCTGGTCCCGGGTCTGACCTCAGCTTCAGGGTATGCCTCCTCTAACCAGTGAGCCACACTTCTCCACAAAGTCAGGGAGTAGAAGTGCAACAGCAGAAGAGCAATCCAGTTAGTCATTTAGGCCACCCAGCTCTTAGCAGACAGCGGGGCAACAACAGAAGATCATTCCGGATGATTCCTCTGTACAGCGCAACAATTCCTTCTAACAGAGGTTCAGTCCCAGTTCCAAAGGTTCTCTCACACATGGGATAAGAGCCCCAGTACTTCTACTCAAAATGTTACTGATGTAGACATGACTAAAAAACACACCCTTTCAAGTGTAACACAACCTCTTTTAATCCGGCTCTGGCTCCAGACATCAGTAGGGGGTAAACAAACCCTTTGTGTGTGGGTAGGACACAGCTGTAAAAATGTAAGTGAGCTCCACCTCCCTATGTCCCAGGCCTGGAAGACTTTCAGTATGCAGATAGCTCTCTTATCAAACCCAGCCTTTACTGTGTTATGGCGTTCTGGAAAGTATGCACAAAGTGTAGCTGTCACTCTGACTCAAACGTGGATTGGGGTCAGGTAGCAAAACACCAGAGTTGTAAGCACAGAGAAATGCCCACTTTCTAAAAGTTGCATTTCTAAAATGGTAATAAAAAAGCCACCTACAGCAGTAAGCATGATTTTTCACTACTATTCTAAACATACCAAACAAGGCAGCAATACTCCTTTCAGATCGGTAATTACCACTTAAACATAGATAACAGCATTCCCAATGCTAACCTATGAGAGGAGTTGGCCTCCTAGTAGTGAGAAACAAAATACGCTGTTTATCACTAACAGAACATGCTGCACAATAAAGGTACATGTCGTACCTTTTACTTACACAGCACCATGCCCACAAGGATACTTACGGCCTACCTTAGGGGTGACTTAGGTGTAGTAAAAAAAATGTTAAGGCTTGGTAAGTACTTTTAAATGTCAAGTCACTGTGACGTTAAACTGTGCATGCAGACACCGCAGTGAAAGGCATGAGACAGATTTGAAGGGCTATTTTTGTGGGTGGCACAATCTGTGCTGCAAGCCCACTAGTAGTATTCAATTTACATACCCTAGGTATATGGTATACACCATAAGAAGGTATTTACAGATATGCCATACAGGAATAACCTATCATGCTATGTTTTACGGAGAGAGCACATGCACAGTAGCACTTATTAGCAGTGGTAAAGTGCCCCGAATTCTAAACCCAATAAAATGTTTACGAAATGCAATATTTAGAAATTGGACATTTCTCTCTACTTACAGTTTGTTGTGCCTGACTGCTGGTCTCCAATACACATCTGAGTTGGCTAACAGCTACACTTTGTGCATTGCCTCTAGATAGCCACAAACACAGTAATTTCTTTGGGATGCAGAAGATGTATCTGCATTGTGATAGCCTCCCTGGGCAGGAAGGGGGAGAGGTGGCTCACACTTACATCTGAATAGGCTGTGTCCTGTACTCACACAAAACACTGATTTACCCTCCAGGGTGAGCCTAGCAGACAGGACTGGGTTGGAAGGGATCTTTGTGCACTTCAGAGAGTTCCTTTGGTCACCCCTACATCAAAGGCACTCTGGGTATAAGTTATGGGTCTACGACCTCCTGGTCTACGACCTCCTGAAATCAGACACTTCTTGATCTTGTACTGAATCTCTGTCAGCAGTCCAGGCTGTGTTGCTTAAAGGACTCAACTAGACAGTTCTTCTGGAAGGACTCATTTTCTGCCTGTTGTTCTGCCGCTCCCTGACTCTGCTGTAAGGGATCTGCCTTCCCTCTAAGTGTTCTCCAAGAGGTTGCTGGCTTGCCCCCTGTTTTCTTGCAAATCTGCTGATGCTGCTGGATTCTGCCATCTGTGTGTCATACCCTTGCCTGGGGTGCCCTCTCCAGTTCTGGGCCTCAGAAGTGGGTTCTGTAGCTGATTTGCTACAAAATCGATGCCTCGTCACCACTGCGCCGATTGTGACCAGCGCAGTGCCCTTTGATGCCGATGCAGTGCCACTACGAAGTCGACGACGACTCAGGACCCGACTGTGAGGTTCAATGATGATGCAGTGCTAATCTGAGGTCTTGACTGCGAGGATTGACTTTGAGGCATCAACCCGCCTGCGTGAATTAGTACTGATGCATTGGACTCTCAAGGACGACTCTCTGCTCCATCCAAAGCATTTTTTCAGGGGACCCTATGTGGATCCTGTAGCCGGCCTTCCCCTTATCCCTGTTGGCCTAAACTCTGGATTCACCCCAGTCTATTGCGACCTCTAGTAACCCTTTAGCACTATTTGCTTCTAAACATTGTTTTAGGATTTAATCTTTAAACATTCACATCTCGACTTCTACTTATTATATTTTTGTCACTTTGGTCTACTTTTATTCAGATACTAGCAGCCCGACCCGACGTTGTCCGGGTATGAATTGCTGCCGGCCAGTAGTATATTGTTTTGTAGGATTTCGTTTTGATAGCATTTCTTATCTGTGACAGGCCTGTGAAATGCTCCGATTCACAGTGCACTGCTGATGCACTTAAGAGTGTGCGTTCAGTAGTGTGTGAACTCAAGTTTCCTTACTTTATTTTTCCTTGCAATATTATAGAGCGCGAATTCGACAACATGGCATGAGCACAATTTACATTACAGAAGAACACATTCCTTTGTGGTAGGCACGGGGAGACAAGCGATTTGCCTGGAATCACAGGATGTTGAGCTGATGCCAGGATTCAAACGTAGCTCCCCAGCTCTAAAGTTCGCAATTCTAGAACTTGTGGCGGGAGGTGTGTCCAAAAGTGTATATCGGTGCTGGCCATCAATGAGAGAGAGTTGTGCATGGGTGATGAAAAAATATGAGTATGTTGCTGGAGATATGGGCGGCCGTGCCACCAATGTACTAACCGGGGGAGGGTAAAAACCCATTATTCCGCAACTTTCTTTCCGCATACCATCACTCCGCATACTTTTATTACTCCGCAATTATAACGCATGGCATTACATTTTATATACTTTTACCACGCATACATTTATAACGAAATTCGTTGTAAATGCATGAATGGTAAAAGCATGTTTTTTTAAAATGTTTGGATAAGGTAAGTATGAGTATAGGGGTATATGTTTTGGGGTACTGAGGTATATGTTTTGGGGAGTTTGGGTATTTTAAGGGTTCAGATATAGTTTTGGGTTATGGGGTACAGGGGTAGTTTTATGGTTTAGGGATAGGTATGGGTTTGGGGGTACAGGGGTATTTTAGGGTTGAGGGCTAGGTTTGGGTTTCGGGGTATAGGGGTATTTTTAGGGTTCAAGGGTAGGTTTGGGTTTTGGGGTACAGGGGTCTTTTAAGGGTTCAGGGCTAGGTTTGGGTTTTGGGGTACAGGGGTATTTTTAGGGTTCAGTAGTAGGTTTGGGTTTTGGGTTACAGGGGTATTTTTAGGGTTCTGGGCTAGGTTTGGGTTTTGGGGTACAGGGTTATTTTTAGGGTTCAGGGGTTGGTTTGGGTTTTGGGGTACAGGGTTATTTTTAGGGTTCAGGGCTAGGTTTGGGTTTTGGGGTACAGGGGTATTTTAAGTGTTCAGGGCTAGGTTTGTGTTTTGTGGTACAGGGGTATTTTAGGGTTCAGGGGCAGGTTTGGGTTTTGGGGTACAGAGGTATTTTTAGGGTTCAGCACTAGGTTTGGGTTTTGGGGTACAGGGGTATTTTTAGGGTTCTGGGGTAGGTTTGGGTTTTGAGATACAGGGGTATTTATAGGGTTCAGGGGTAGGTTTGGGTTTTGGGGTACAAGGGAATTTTAAGGGTTCAGGGCTAGGTTTGGGTTTTGGGGTACAGGGTATATTTATATGGTTAAGATGGGTTAGTGTTTAAGGGTGTTGGGGTATTTTAAGAGTAAAGGTGGGTTATGATTATGCGGCGCAGGGGTATTTAAAGGGAGCAGGGTGGGATTAACACACGATATGAGACATTGCCTTAAGGGCGGAAAGTACCACACGCCTCCAGCGTTTGTCACGCCCCCAGCACACTCCCACAGCAGAAGGCAGACAAGCCCACAAGGGACTACTTTGCTGGCATGGTTCTTTTACCATTTAAATGTATATGGTGGGCGTCTGCATAGCCTATGTCCTTCTGCTGCAACTGCCCTTTCTAACGCTGTATTGGGTGTTGTGATTGGTGCTGTGGTTCCTGAGATTACCCACCTCAAACGTTTGGGCTCTCTCTTTATTATTTTAGTATAGATAGATATATTCTCTATGTTTCTAAACTTGTGTGAAGTACTTTTGTGATACATTGAGGTTACAGTGTGTGTGTGTGCGTGTGTGTGTGGGTGTGTGTGTAGGGGGGGGTGTTGCACAATAACTTTACATAATGCCTCTTAAGTGGAGCCTGATTGTTCTGAGCCAAGCTACCAGAGGGCGAGCACATGTTTATTTAAATTGTGTATCTAGCTTACCCTAATTAGGATTGTGGTCCCTACTTGGACAGTGTGAAAACCTCTGCCAACTAGAGACCCAGTTTGTAACAATCCCTGATACCAAAGCTTCGCAGTAAGTCCTCAGGGGACACAACAGGTTGCCTTCTGTGGTTTTAGGTACCGATAGGACAATGATTGTATTGTTTAGTTAAGAAAGAACAGTGGGAGTTGGGACATATGTAGGAGTCCTGGCTGAATGATTGAGACTGTCACCCACTTCTGTCAGTGCTCTGGTATCCGGGAAGCTGTCTCTACCATCTGTGGACATTAACAGAGATGCAATATAGCAATCAAGAATGGCCTGTGGTGGCCACTATTGTGATTGTATGCAGATATACATTGATTTTCACATTCCACTGTTTGTTTGAGCTTTTTATGTATGGCTTTTTCTGTTTATTCAATCTTATCATTTTGCCTTGCTTTTTTTTCAAATGTTTCCTTTAACTAAATTGGTTTGAAAATGTAATTGATTTCTTTCTTGTCTCTAATATAATTTTAGTGCTGCTTGGATACTTTTATTTGAGGAAACACTTTTCACATTCAAGTCATATGTAATAGGGTAAGACCATATTTTCTCAGTGAAACTTTATTTTCCTAAAAAGGCACTAGGTTACTAGATTTGTGAGAGTATACATTTTCTCCCTTTATTTAATATTTGTGCATCTAACACATTCATTACACCAGTGGCAATATAATTTGCACTGACCTGTTATGACTAGAGAGACTGATTTGGTATAAAAGAAATTTACTGTCAATAGTTGCACTAGCTGACCAGTGTATGAATGTATTTGTAGTGCAATGAATGTACTCTGCAAATGTCTGTGCAAATAGTCTCTGCGCTAATGCATTTCTATGCATGTGTAAGAGCATTGAGCTAAATAATTCTTGCAGACGGGAAACAGCCACTACAACGCGACTGTTACCACGAATACACTAACCACGCATGCTTTACAATGCATGCGTAGTTACCACGTATAACCTTTACCACGTATTCCTTTACTACGAGATACGTAGTAAAGGAATGTGAATTAAAGGTCAAATTAAAAAAAGGGGGCTAAGAATGGCTTGGGGGTTCTCCCCCTACAAAAAAAAGGAGTGAGTTTTAACAAAAAAATTAAACTTACCTAAAAAACAAACTCTAGTCTTGCCTCTTGTCCTTCATTTGATGAGCCTCAATAGCAACGTAATTATGTACGTACGTGTACGTACTGCATTTTCAAGAAAAATAGAAAAAGGACCACTTACAACTGTGTAAGAAGAAGGAGAATTACGAACATAGAAACCGTTAGTATATTATTTTTATTATAATAATTTATTAGGTTAGGCTTCATTAAAAATATATTGATAAATTTGAACAAAATAATCAGCCCTGCAGTCGCTTTTCCATGAAAATGCTATTATCAGGTATAGTTATACAAGGAAAATTGTTGTAAAGGTATGCGTGGAAAGGCATTTTCATGGTAAAACCATATGAGTGGTAATGGCATTCCGTTGTAACGCATGCTTGGAAAAGGCATGCGTTGCAATGGAATGTGTCATACAACTCTTGCAGACTGCTACGTGATGTTAGCAAACCCACTTCCTTGATAATTTTTGTTCTGTGGGGCAACACAGTCACACCTATTCTGATCCAGCTCTTGAAATCTCCATTGTTTTTCAGAATTTCCCTTTCAATATCGTTTACAAATATAGATAGTGATTTTTGAAATTGCTTTTTTCTCTTAGTTGGCCCGGGATACATTTCCTGTCTTGGAAGAGGTGTATAAAGAGAGCATCAGAATATGTAATTGTCATTCCAAGCTCTGCCACACCCCCACCCGCCATAAATACTACCCAGTGTCCCTGTCTTTGTGTATGTGCAACTTGCAGGAGGGCAAAGTGGCTTCCAGAATCTCAAGCGTCTCCAGATCTGTAATGTTAATTCACGGAAACCGACAAATAGAATCCTGAATTAATATTGTCTTTGAAAAGGTGTGTATATTGCCTTTAATTTCCTTCGGTACAAGCTTCCATAGGGATCTGACAGCCATTTGACTTTGTGCTGTTCATATTCAATCAAAATTGCAATAACGCAGACTGTGATAAAGGCAGTTAGATATTTGTGAGAGGAAATTCTACAGACCCAATCATTAACGCTCCATTTTTAGATCTTTTACATTGTTAGAACGCAAAACTAGAAGCCCACAAAGTTCTGCACACTAACATTATGCACACTAAGAATCTAGACACAGGCAGTGATTAGTGTCTGACCACCAATTGAGACATCTCTGTTGGGAAACGCAGCAGACAGTATTTTGTCTGGAGGAGATATACAGCATACATGCCAACATTTTAACATCAAAGTTTACCTTCCTCCTGTATTGTTTCTGACCTATTGTTGGTGGATTGATTATTATAAGCACTTTACCACTGCTGATGAGTGCTAAAGTGCATGTGCTCTCTCTTGTAAACTTGGTAAGATTAGTCTACACCTGTTTGGCATATTTAATTTACCTGTAAATCCTTTCCATTGTGGTATCCCATATACCCAGGGCCTATAAATTAAACGCTACTTGTGGGCTTGCAGCGCTGCTTGCGTCACCCACCGAAGTAACCTTTCAAAGCTGTCTCAGTCCACTGCTGCCGCAGGGCACGCGAGCGCAGTTTACTGCCACTCTGACGTGTCATGCATAGTGGTTGCCACATCTGAAACTCTCCTTTTACGTTTTAAGTCACCCCTGAGGTAGGCCCTAGCTAGCCCTATAGGCAGGGTGCAGTGTAGATAAAAGATAGGACATGTGCCTTAACTGTATGGAATGTCCTGGTAGTGACAAAGAGCCTATGTGGTTCTCACTGCTGTGAGGCTGCCCCCAAATAGGGATGCATTTGGGATTCCTGATATGTGCTTCAGTGGTAATTTCTGATCTGGGAAGGAATGCATGGCCACGTTTGGCATGTTTATAAATCCTGCTTATTGGTGAAAGTAGATTTATTTTTACTATTTTATAAATGCCACTTTTCGAAGTGGGCATTTTTGTGTGCTTATGTGTCTTTTTTGTCCTGCCTGGATGTGTATTGACCATCTGGTTCTGACTGACAGGAGAGAGAGGCTGTGCATTCACTCTAGACAGTCACAAGCTGCCTTTAATGGGTAACTCAGCGTTAGGATGAATAGACCTTGGCTGTATTTAGAGTAAAAGTAGGAGTTTCCCTAACACCTGAATAGGCCTAGTCTGTATGTGTAGTGGTGGGAGGAGGTGCGCCTGCACCTGACTAGGCTGCGCCTGCCTTCCACTGTAGTGTAGTTCCTATATCCCTGATAGGCTCTGCACATTGGAATAACATACACTATAGATTTGACATAGGACTGAGGTCAGTATGTATTTATCAAGTACATTATACTTAATTACTTGTGCGTGCCAGCTAACTCAGAAGTCACTAGAAACTTCTTGAATAAACAAGAAGGGATTAGTGTCTGACAACTGCATAAACATAACAACTTTGTTTCCCTTAGAATCGGAACAGTCTCAGAATCATGGAAACAACAGATACCAGTTTCACTCAGTCAATTGTTAATGCTTCGTTTCTACAGAAGTTACACAGAAATAGGTAGACGGGTGTTTCAATAAAAAGGGTTTATTGAACAGTCTTATTTCTTGTGCAAGAGATATGAACTGCTACAATCGTAGGACTGAATGCGAAGTATAATTCGTACAGCGTTAGCAGTAATATTAGATAATACTGCAACAGCATGGTTTGTAGCTATCATATATATTCATAAAAATACATACATAAATAACACAGGCTAAAATGTGAATACTCACCGGGTGCTACTAGTTAGTTCTACCCCAGTGTACCTAACCTAAGTGTAGTACAAGGTAAGAAGTAGGTGCTGTTTTCTAAAGTATAGCTAGCTATAGTTTAGTTTTGCCTGAGTTGCCAAGAGTCCCTCTAGGTTCCAGTCTGCTCCATACCTTAGAATGAGAGAGGTTGGAATCTCTTTCCGGGTCTCGATCTCTAACACTCGCAAGGGGAATCAGAAACACTGGAGCTGGATTCTCTACGAGGAGGATGACAGCGTCTGGTCAGTGCATCAGGCGGGGACTCAAATTCCTGATGAACTTGCCGTGGCGAGCTGCAGCCGAGCCGTGCAAGTTTGCAGTCGTGCAGTCGGTAGGTAGTCGTGCCTTTCCACGGCAAGTGAAGGCATATTTATACCTTGAAAGTGTTTAGGAATGCCAGTATTGATGTTAAAGTCGCGCAGAGGAACATCATGAATGAACCCCTAAGGAATAGATGTTCATGCATAATAAATGAGTTCTTGGAAAAATAAATAATCGAAGCAAGTGGAAGTCCTAAAGGCTTATGAGTCTGGTTTTCCAAGAACTCGTTGTGACGTGGATGGACAGATGTCAGTGACCATGCCTGTATTTGGGTAGCATGGGTAATACCTAAATAAGGGTTGGGTTTCTATGCGTTTTTACGGGCAATACAAATTGTGCCTATATAAGGGCGTAAATCGGATAACCTATGTACGGTATATAAATCGACACACAACACCACACTGCTGCCTCTACCCCCCTATAGTGTGTCTGGGGCCTGGGATTAAAATGTGAATGTGGGTGCTGTGCACTTCAATAGTATTTGAAGTGCCCACAGTACAATGACTTTGGTACTATAAGTACAGGAGCTGTGACCGCTTGAAAGAGGAGAGAAAACTCT
The DNA here is from genome assembly GCF_964263255.1 of Lissotriton vulgaris. Taxonomy (NCBI): domain Eukaryota; kingdom Metazoa; phylum Chordata; class Amphibia; order Caudata; family Salamandridae; genus Lissotriton; species Lissotriton vulgaris. The sequence goes on along the minus strand of NC_141688.1, from coordinate 188,480,873 downwards.
GCGCATGTAGGTGCTGCTGGCTGCAGGCTGCACCTTACCAGGAGAAAGCATCCTTAGCCTGGATTACTCAGAGTGCTGACCTGCTGGGTGGATAGAAGGACTGCACTGTTGCTGCCTGGTCCCTGGTGCTTGCCTAACTGTGCCCGGTTGTTGCCACCCCTTGCAATTTCCCAGGGCTGTGTGGCTTGCCCTGGGTAATTTAAAGGAGTGCATGGTGCTATCCACCCAATGATTTTTGGCAGTGCCAGTGGAGCGCTGGAGGGTGTTTTTCTCGTCACTTTCAGCTTCTAGAGGCGAAGCACTACAGCTTGCAGGGTCATACATTAACATTGGTCATCACCCTTCCATTTGTGAAGCGTTGTAGTGGTGAGACACCAGCGTGTGCTATGGGTAGTGCATGGGTAGCGTTGTGTGCGGCCTGAAAGGCACTCCCACACTTCTGTGCCCACAAATCAAAGTGGAGTCAGAAAGATGCATGCTGTTTTTACCTTACCTACTGACGGGCGAGAAGAGTTGCGGGACGCGACCGCCCGGAGTCCCGGTTGCTAATCAACTACAGAGGGAGCAGCGCTGGACGATCTCTGCTTCCTGAATCCAGCTCTACCCTGGGGGAGGGGCTTGACCACGAGAGGAAGCTGCTGCCATGTGGGCTCCCACCAGCTCCGTCTGAAAGAGAATCGGGGGCTGGCAGACTCCTATCAGCTCAATCAATCAATCAATCAGGGGTTTATAAAGCGCACTACTCACTCATGAGGGTCTAAAGGTGCTATGGGGAGGTGTGCGGGGAGCTGCTACGGATCAGTCGAAGAGCCAGGTCTAGAGGTCCTTCCTGAATGTGAGCAGGGTGTGGGATCATCTGAGCTCATTCCAGGTCTTTGTTGCGATGTAGGAGAAGGCTCTTCCGCCAGTTCTGTTCCTGCGGATGCGGGGACCTCTGCCAGGGCGAGGTTGGCGGAGCGGAGGTTCCTCTTGGGTACGTGGAAGGAAACTCTCTCGTTGAGGTATTTGGGCCTGATGTTGTTGAGGGATTTGTAGACCCTCTTCTTGATGGGGAGCCAGTGGAGGTCTCGTAGGTGTTGGGTCATATGTTCATGACGCGGTGTCCCGAGGACGAGTCTGGCTGCTGGATGGTTTGAAGTTTGTGTAGGACGGTTCTGTTGATTCTGGCATGAAGGGCATTGCCATAGTCTAGTCTGCTGGTTATGAGCGAGGGGGTGACGTTCCTTCTGTAGTCGGGGGGATCCATTTGAAGGTCTTACGGAGGATGGGCAGGCAGTTGAAACTAGTAGACGGGACGGCGTTAATCTGGCGTTCCATGGAGAGGGAGAAGTCAAGGAGGATGCTGAGGTTTCGTGCATGGTCTGTAAGGGTGGGTGGGTGGGTTTCCGAGGGTGGAAGGACACCAGGTGTTGGCCCAGGCGGAGGTGCAGGGTCCGAGGATGAGGATTTCGGTCTTCTCTGAGCTTCAGGCAGCTGTCTTTCATCCATGTTTTTCATTCCTTCCTGAAAGCAAAGTCTGTTCTCTTCTGGACACTTTGTGAGTGAGAGGATGAGCTGGGTGTCGTCTGCGTAGGATAGAATGCTGAGCCCATGATCACCTATTAGCGCCAGGAGAGGCAAGGGACTGTTGGCATTGGGTCTCATCGAGGAGACCAAGGGGGACCAGAATCAATCTCACGGAGATCGCCGCAGAGGGTCCCGGTGAGTAGGGCCTACGAAGGTGGGAACGGCCGCTCCTTCCCTCCGTATCCATGCCCATAGTTAGGCTTGTGTCAGTGGGCCAAGGTCCCGTTGCGGACCATTGGGGATCGCTGTTTTGTTTGATCCTGCTTTGTGCAGCTGGGTGCCGCGCTTATGCTGCTTTGTCCGTCTTGTCCGGGCATTCCTAGCTGCAGTTGGGGCTAATTTGGGAGCCTCCTGCTGGGAGTCAAGTAAATTACTGCATTCCCTGTTGTAGTTGGGCACGTGGCCAAGAAGCGTACAGGAAGGACACAAGGATAGCTGGTACCCACATAGGAGCGCAGGTACCGCTCTTACTGTACTTCCATCTCGTGGTCATGTGATGCTGGTTATTCTTATATGCTATGCCCTGATGTAAGCTGCATTTGGCAGGTTATGTACAGGGATGGTGTTAAAATAATGTTATGCCTACGGTCCTTGTAATGTGTGCACTCTTCTAGTATTTACTATGGTGCATTGCTGAGGATTAGGCTTAAGTGTTAGGTTGTGCACTGCATTTTTTATTCGTATTCACTTGTTGCCGTGCTCCTTGGAATCACTACCCGCCTGGAGTGTAATACTGATACGTGAATTTATAGCTGTGGATGTCATGATAATTGCCCAATTGGCAAATTGATTTGGGTAATCTTTGTGACATCATGACAAGTGCCTAGTGGTCCAGTAATGTATGTGATTGTAGACTAATGTGTTTATGAATTATTAAAAGGATATTGTTACATAACCTGTGTGGAGTCTCTTTTGTGGTGTGCTTAGTGTGTCACAGGTGTGCGTGTGTTGCGCAAAGGCTTTATAAATTGCCTCTGGGATAAACCTGAATGCCCTGCTAAGCTACCAAGGTGGTGAGCAGGGGTTGTCTTCTTTGTGTAATTCCCTTGCCCTGACTAGAGTGGTGGTTTGTGCCTGGCTTAGTTGCATACCATAGCTAACCATAAACCCCACTTCTAACAGGGACGTTTTGAAAGAAATTAGGATAATAGATTTCCCTTTCAACCTGGGTTGAAGCACGGAAATTTCAGGCAGGAGAAAACTAAAAGAAAGCCATTTTTTGCTTCAAAAATTGGGAATCTCCTACCTGAAGTCTATATATTGGCATTTATTATACGTCCCACCACAATTCTAACACTAGGCTCACTGATCATATTGAGTGTCCACTTATAAGTGAAAATGGTACTCAGTTGATGTAATTTTGCATGCGGTATACTACTACTTCCTAACTAGCTCTTCTAGGATAATGATGTAAATTTTAGTATTTATTTCATTTTTAATTATTTGTTTTTCTGTTCTGATGTAAGTTTTGCTCTAAATTTTCATTCAATGTATTTTTAACTGATGCACGCTTATTTTGATATATTGCTGCTGCTCAATGAAGGTGCACTTTTATGAGTTTATCAAAAATCGAATAAAGTTTAATTACCTGAGTTGATTACTAATACCGTTGGTATCATTCATTTTAGGATGTAAAATTACCCTGGGAATACGAGAGTTAACCACAAAATCTGTTATAACATTGGAGATATGTCTACCTGCAGCAAGTTCTACACGAGGCTCACAAATTCCAGACCTTTTCCTGGGAACAAATTCTTTTTACTTTGACCTGGCAAATATGAATGTGTTAAAATGGGCAAAATTTCATTTCGCCCCCGACTAAGTAAATCGTAGTACAGGCTTTATTAAAAAACGTAATTGAAACCTCCATAAAAGCCTTTTACCTGTATCAAGCAAATTCGCATTCGCAAAGGCCAAAATTCGCAGAATTTCGGCCTTTGCAAATGCGAATTTGCTAAATGGTATGTATAGAGCAAAATCTGGTGCAAAACAAGGAATCGCAAAATTTGCGATTCCTTATTTTGCAATTGCAGTTAAGGAATCACAAATTTTGCGATTCCTTAAATGCAATGTATGAAGCAAAAATAAAAGTCTAAATGTCCTTAAGGAATCGTAAATTACCACCAACTTCTAGTTGCGAATTCCTTGAAATATGCACATTTTTGCATTTTTCAAAGTGCCATGTGACGCACATACATGCCCTTATGTGCGCCACATGTGCACCCTTGCATATTTCAGGGGTGCAACAGGGTGTCCTTTGGACACCCCGGCACCCTTGAAATTATTCTCAATTTGAGATTAGCAAATTGCGAATCGCAAATTGAGAATAACTTCCCATTCATTCCTATGGGCCTCCTGGCCCATAGAAATTAAGGGAAAGTATTCCTTAATTGCGATTCGCAATTTGCTAATCGCAATTAAGGAATTTTAAGAAATCCCCCAAAAAATGTGATTTTGTACATACATACCTATTTGCGATTCTCAAATAGCGATTTCTTAAAAATCGCTATTTGAGAATCGCAAATGAGGTTGATGATACATATGGCCCTTAATCATTTGGCACTCCCAAAGCCATGAGAGAACAAGCTGCACTAAGAGGCACCCAACAGTGCCGCGAGACCAAGGAATTAGCCAACGCGGCGCTATGTAAATACTGAGCAACAGAAAGTCACCTAAGGTAAGAACTGACTAGTTATTTTCCCAATTACCATGCAGTATCTGCTCAGCCCTGAGTTCACTAATGGCCCGGGACGAAAAAAGGACTAATGCAGCCAAAGAGAGATAGATCAATGTTCAGCAAACCCCAGAGCAATTAGATTAAAACCCGTTGTCTGAACAGCATTTGTCTTGCACAAGTCCCCACCGTTTTAATGCTGGCCTCCATCTATCTGATCGGCGATGTGCTTATTCTGTCTGCGTCTTGCTATCTGCTCTGTGTGCTGAGATATCGACTCGTTTACGCTTTCAGATGCTATCATCAAATGATAGATTGTAGCAGGAGGCCCGGATAATTGACCCTGAAATCCCCCTGCCCTCGCTGACCTTTCGCAGTGGCATGTAGCGGACACGCGCCGGCTCTGAAAAATGAAGGGCAGATGAAAACGCGGCACCAAATGTGTCTTTTGCTCCGCTTCCCGTGACGCCCTCGGCAAGACGCCCGTTATCCCTCGCCGCAGGAGCCACCATATTTAATGTACAGCGAAAACAAGCAGGAAGGAAGTGTGATGTATAGGCGTTGCTACCAAACACACAAAAAACTACACATCCACTTTCATTCTGAAATGATTCACTCACTTCTTGACCAATTAGTGTGTGCAGAAGCAGCATGCACCTAATGAAAAACCTGCATTCTCAATCCAGGGCACGTTCAACACGCAGCTGCTTTCCTGTCTGTTACTAATGTGATGGTTAGTTCCGAATCTGGGACGATTTGAGCGCTTGCGGTGACCCACGTCAGACGTCAGCCCAGTTATGCAAATATCGACCCATTTGATGACAGAGCTATTCGTAATAAGGTTTTCTTAAACTTTATTAACTGTCGAAATGAGCATGTAGGCCAAATATAGGTAAGAAATGAAACCATGCATACAATCGTATTGTATGTGTTGTACCACAGACCATTGTTCTTCAGAAGAGAAGTGTGGCTCAGTGGAGAAGTGTGGCTCACGCTGTAGAACAGGCAGACCCGGAAGCTGAGGTCAGACCCGGGTCCAGGGTTCAATTCCCGACGCGGCAGGGTCTTGAGCTCAAATGTCCACGGACTCGATAATTCTCGCTTCGGTGCCTGCTCTAATCATGGGTTCTCACTCTGCAACTCTGGGCATTAAGCTTGCTTAATCTCCACAACGGCCCTCCTGCGGCGGGATGCCTGGCTTTCACCTTGGGGATGCCCTGTAGGGGCTATCTCACAGGGAAAAGCCAGGACGGGTTCCCAAGGCAAGCACCAGGAAACCTCCGGGTAGCTGTGCGCTCAATAAATGTAATAATAATAATAATAACCCACACTGCTCTTGGCCTCTCGAAACGGGCAGTGATGCACTCTAAGTGCCAACCTCTGGTGCCAGATTACCCACAGTAGCATCTGTCAAAGGAGTAGGGAGGCAAAATATGAGGTGCCATTCAGGGGTCTCCAAACCGGTCCTGGAGGGCCGGATCCATGCCAGATTTTTAAAATCACTACATGTATCTCAATGGGGATATCCAAAAAATCTGGCATGGATCAGGCCCTCCAGGACCGGTTTGGAGACCCCTGCATGAATGTAAAGAAAGTTATAATTGGAAAGCCGCTCACTTTATCACACAGCAGGCTTACCTATGTTGTGTAGGTAGGCTTGGGCAACTCTCCATCTTAATCTTTTAACAAGCATTTGCAATGCAATAGGTCTTGCATTTACAAGTTTTTCGTAAATGCAACACCTATTGCATTACAAATGCTAGTTTGTATAAACGCCATTGCGGCGCTTTAACTTTAATGTTGGCCACGCCTCTTTCTTTAGACGAGCGGTGTCTAAAGAAAAGGGCGTGTCCTCCATTAAAGTGATAGCGTGGTATGGGTTGTTTTTTCAAAAAAAGGCATTTGTTTGTCAAGTTGACAAACAAATGGTTTTCTTTGTAAAAGCAACCTATTTGTTTGGCAAGATGATAAACAAATGCTTTTTTTTTTGCAACAGCACCCCATGCCATGCTTTAACTTTCATGGTAGCCGTGCCTCTTTCCTTATACTCGGCGCGTTTAAGGAAAGGGCACGGCCGACATTAAACTGTAAGTGTGGCGCGGGGCACTTAAAAAAAAAACACTAAATCATAATTGAAAAAAACATGTGAAAACCAATAAATGAAATAGTGTACAGAGGCTGTAACTAAAGCCTACTAAGCAACAACACAGTAAAAGGGGGGGTCGTCATGAGAGGTTACAAATGAAGTCAAGGCTGTACTATGGAGGGACTAACAAGCCTATGAAGGAATCAGAAACTAGCGTTTACAAAGGACAATGGCAAAAGCCAATAAAAAATATGTGTAGGGCTTCAAGTCCATACTCTAATACAGCATGCCTCACACAGCAGCACACACGCTGGCCAGGCTCAACCTAAAAACTAGCATGGCTGGGGTAGAGTTATGTTATGTTGTTTTTTATGGCGCACTTATCACCCAAAATGGTATCCAGGCACTTGAGCAGGTGTTTGGTCCCTAAAGTGGTTTTATGAAGAGCCAGGTCTTCAGCTTCTTGCAGAACCAGAGACACGAGAAGGAGAATCTTATAAGTTGAGGGTGGGCATTACATGTCTTGGATGGAAAGTAGGAGAATGAGCAACTTCCTTTTTTTTGTGTGTGCAAGTCAGAGTGAGGCTGAGCCCAGGTGTCTTGTGGATTGGTGAAAGTGTATGTGGCTGTTCAGGTATTCTGGTCCTGTGTTGTGTAGGGCTTTATATGTGGATGAGAAGTTTGAATTGTCTGCGTTTGTGAATGGGGAGCCAGTGAACCTTCCTGAGGTGCGGTGTAATGTGAGTGGGTGCCAGTAGGTCGATTATGAGGCTTGCGGTTGCGTTCTGGATGGTCTGGAGCATGTGCAGCAGTTGTGGTGGGATTCGTGCATAGAGAGTGTTGCCTGTGCAGCCTGCTGGTGATGACTATTTGTGTGATGGTCATCTGGTGCTCTGAGGCTACCATATGAATATCTTACACAGCATTCATAAGATGTAGAAGCAGGAGGTGCTCAATGCATTGACTTGAGCTCTCATTTTGAACTTGTCTAGGATGATCCATAGATGTCTTGCGTGGTCTGTGTGTGTAGGTGTAGGTGTTGGTCTTAACTTGTGAGCCACCAGGTGGAGTCCCATGGGGAGGTCTTGTTACCGAAGGCCTGCACTTCTGTATTGTCAGTGTTGAGCTACAAGCAGTTGGTTCATATCCAGTCTGCTATTTACCACCATTGTGTGTGCCCTTCACCAAAGCACTCCTTCTCCCCTTGTTGGGGAGGCATCCAACATTTATAACCAGGAATGTCAGAGACCCCTCTGGGAGAGTCCACACTGTCAAGGGAGCCACACACAGCGGAGGTGTGGGAATGGCACCCCTTGCAACTCCTACTCCCCTTGTCGGGGAGGGATCCAGTATTTATGCCCTAGAGATTCAGAGATCCCTCTGAGAGAGTCCACTGCGCAAAGGGAACCACAAACAGCAGTAGTGTGGGAATGATACCTCTTCCACTGGGGTCACAGCCCACCGGACGCTGGACACTGTCTCTCCTCATCTCCCGGTTGTATTTTCCTCCACCCTCCTCCTCCTCTTTCCCTCTCTTTTTTCCTTACATCTATGTTTTTAACGCATGTAACTTCACACCAGTAACTTATGTAACTTGTAATTATGCTCTGTAACAATGTTCGTTCTCATGTAAAGCGCTCTGATAACTCCGGGTCTAGCCAGCACTGTATAAAACTTTTCAAATAAATTAATAAATAAATAACATGGACAAGCAGCTGGTTAAGTTTATTCTGGTGGTGGTTGTCTTGTCCCTCATTTGAGATTATTTTAATATCTTGTGATCAGCTGATGCTGGTGATTAGTCTCATGTGACTTTATGATAGAATATCGACGGACATAATATCAACCTACAGAACATCGACGCTGGAATATCGAAGGACACCCTATGTACAACATGGTAAGTACAAAACTATTGAAACCAAAATATCGATGTTATAAATATCGTAATTTAAAATATTGTTTTTTATTCTGTTAAAAAAAAGTAAAATAAAGTAAATAATACTTATAAATAAAGGAAACATATTTAAACATATTTAATAATGTTTAAAATTAATAAATGATATATATTGAATAGTATAACTTTTATTAAAAATAAACATAACATATAATATATACTTACCTAATAATACATTTTATGAATTATTTTAATTACTTATACATTATTAAAGTTTACTATAATTTACAAACATTTCTCCACACATAAAATAATAACATAAATAAAAATAAACAAATATATTTAATAAATTAAAAAATATATATATACTTTCAATATTTTAAACTTAATTAAATACAACAGTATCTAAAATAATACAAAAAATATTAAATACATAAATAAATAAAACTACTATTTAAAGTCCAAAAAAAACTACAGTAATGAAAACATTAGATAGCGTAGAATGTAAAATTACTATTCCCACTCCAGAAAATTAAACAGTAGGGAAAGCATTAATTAGCGTAAGGGTAAAAATTACTATTCCCACTCTAGAGAGTGCAACAGTAGGAAAAGCGTTGGATAGCATAGTGGTAAAAATTACTATTCCCACTCCAGGGAGTGCAACAGTAGGGAAAGCGTTGGATAGCGTAGGGGTAAAAATTACTATTCCAACTCCAGAGAGTGAAACAGTAGGAAAAACGTTGGATAGCGTAGGGGTAAAAATTACTATTCCCACTCTAGAGAGTGCAACAGTAGGGAAAGCGTTGGATAGCGGGTGGGTAAAAATTACTATTCCAACTCCATAGAGTGAAACAGTAGGGAAAACGTTGGATATCGTAGGGGTAAAAATTAATATTCCCACTCCAGAGAGTGCAACAGTAGGGAAAGCGTTGGATAGCGTAGGGGTAAAAATTACTATTTCCACTCCAGAGAGTGCAACAGTAGGGAAAGCGTTGGATAGTATAGTGGTAAAAAGTACTATTCCCACTCCAGAGAGTGCAACAGTAGGGAAAGCGTTGGATAGTGTAGGGGTAAAAATTACTATTCCAACTCCAGAGAGTGAAACAGTAGGGAAAACGTTGGATAGCTTAGGGGTAAAAATTACTATTCCAAATCCAGATTGTGTAACAGTAAGGAAAGCGTTGGATAGCGTAGGGGTAAAAATTACTATTCCAACTCCAGAGGGTGCAATAGTAGGGAAAGCGTTGAATACTGTAGGGGTAATAATTACTATTCCTACTCCAGAGAGTGCAACAGTAGGAAAAGCGTTGGATAGCGTAGTGGTAAAAATGACTATTCCCACTCCAGAGAGTGCAACAGTAGGGAAAGCGTTGGATAGCGTAGGGGTAAAAATTACTATTCCAACTCCAGAGAGTGAAACAGTAGGGAAAACGTTGGATAGCGTAGAGGTAAAAATTACTATTTCCACTCCAGAGAGTGCAACAGTAGGGAAAGCGTTGGATAGCGGGTGGGTAAAAATTACTATTCCAACTCCATAGAGTGCAACAGTAGGGAAAGCGTTGGATAGCGTAGGGGTAAAAATTAATATTCCCACTCCAGAGAGTGCAACAGTAGGAAAAGCGTTGGATAGCGTAGGGGTAAAAATTACTATTTCCACTCCAGAGAGTGCAACAGTAGGGAAAGCGTTGGATAGCGTAGTGGTAAAAATTACTATTGCCACTCCAGAGAGTGCAACAGTAGGGAAAGCGTTGGATAGCGTAGGGGTAAAAATTACTATTCCAACTCCAGAGAGTGAAACAGTAGGGAAAACGTTGGATAGCTGAGGGGTAAAAAATACTATTTCCACTCCAGAGAGTGCAACAGTAGGGAAAGCGTTGGATAGCATAGGGGTAAAAATTACTATTCCCACTCCAGAAGGTGCAACAGTAGGGAAAGCGTTGGATAGCGTAGGGATAAAAATTACTATTCCAAATCCAGATTGTGTAACAGTAAGGAAAGCGTTGGATAGCGTAGGGGTAAAAATTACTATTCCAACTCCAGAGGGTGCAACAGTAGGGAAAGCGTTGGATACTGTAGGGGTAATAATTACTATTCCAACTCCAAAGGGTGCAACAGTAGGGAAAGCTTTGGATAGCGTAGAATTTAAATACAACATTCTTATAAATAATTTTTATATTTAAAATAATGTATAATTACATTTTAAAATAAATCTACATCATTTACAAACAATTAATAATTATTAAAAGCAATTACATTTGAATAATTAATTAACAATAAATTAACAACAAATACCAATAAATATTAATTAATAAATATTACTCATCAAATATTAAATAATGAACAATATAATATTTTTCATTACAAAAAATATTATTTAAAACTAATTCACAATAAAAAATTATTAAACAATAACATTATTTTTTATTCCAAATAATACTTCTTATAAAACATTGATTACCAATTAATTACAAATTTTTTCCAATTAATAAGAAATAATTAACAATTAAAAATATGATTTGCCAATTAAAATGATTTACCAATGAAATAATTAATTACCAGTTACAAAAATTATTTCCCAATTACTAACAGGAATTACCAATTAAAAAAATTAAATAACAATTAAAAACATTAATTACCAATTTAAAAAATAAATTATCAATTTAAATAATTAATTGCCTATTAATAATTAATTATAAATAAAATAATTATCCATAACAAAAAAATATATAAATTATTAATTAATTACAATTAAATTACTTCCCACCTAATTCCCCTATAAACCCACAACCCGCTACAGAAATAAAAACCAAAATTAATTAAAAGTGTATTTTAATTACTTCCCACCCTATTCCCCTATAAACCCACAACCCGCTCCGGTACTAAAACATAAAATGTACTTAAACATAACATTATTAATATATAAAAATAATACACATGTAATTTAAAAAAAATACTTAACAAAAACACATTACACATACATAAAAAATACATAAAAATATCGATATTAGTAACATTGATATATATGCTATCGATATTACTAACTTCGATATTACTGACATCGATATAAATAAATTCGATATTACTTACCTAAGGGTCGATATTCTGTTCAACGATATTCTTGACATCGAAATTCTGTACCTTCGATATTTCCAACTCGATATTTGTGTAGGTTGACAATTAGGAATCGATATTTAGACTGTGTACTGTGTCATGTATATGTTGAAAAGGAAGGGGGTGATGGGCTATCCCTGTGGGACTCCACATATCAATTTCTTGGTCTTTGATGTGAAGGGTGGTAACCTACCTCTTTCTGTTCTTCCTGTGAGGAAGGAACTTATCCATTTGAGAGTGGATCTTGTATGTAAGCATGGGCGAATTTTGCGAATCTCGCGTTCGCGAATTTTGCGGATTTGCGAACTCGCAATCCGCAAAATCCGCGAATTCTCGCAATTTTTTTTTTTTTGTGTGTTTGCGCGGGTTTCTGCCAGTTCGCTAGGGTTTTGTACACTTTCGCAAATTGCGAACTTACCTGTCGGGTCGCAAGTTTCGCGAACTTGTTGTTTCTACGTGTCCAGCCTGTTTGGGACACTCTTCTTCATCACTGCCACTCTCTGTCACCACTGCCACTCTCTGACTACTCATGCCACCCTCTGGCCCACCCATGCCACCCTCTGTTTCATCACAGCACCCTCTGGTTGTCCAGTCAGTGTACATTATTGTGGCAACGCAAGCACACCTTCCCTGCCTCAAGTGACCTGAATTAATTTGGGGCTGATTAATGTGTCACAGAATATTTTTTTAGCTGGCACCTGCTTCCTTAGTGCTTCCTGATTAGTGATCTTTTGTACTTGCTAAGTGCTTTCATTGTTGCAAAATTAGTTACAACACCTGCCCTGCCCCAACTGACAATAATGAATTAGGGGCTGATTAATGGATTTGAACTTCCAGCCTGGCTCCTGCTTGTCTCCCTTAGCTGTAATTCAGGACCTTTGTGGCATATGTGTAACTATTCTGAGGTTCAGAGCAGGGTCACATAATAGTTGCAACTGGCAACTGAACTCTGGAGGGGCCCCTCAGGAAGCACTACAGGAAATGGCTACTAATGATGAGCCTGAACTTTTGAACCTGGTAAGTAGTTTCAGTTTTGCTAAAATCGTATTTCTGCAATTTTGCACTTATTCGCGGGGCGCGAAGTTGTACTGGGAAGCCGCGAACTCACGCGAACAGTGCGAGCAGTGCGAGCAAAATCCGCTGCTCGCGGATTTGCGGATTTTGCGGGAGATTCGCGAATCTCGCGGATTGCGAATTTACCGAAAATCCGCAAAATCCGCGAGCGAAACGGATTTTCCGCCCATGCTTACTTGTATGCCACTCTTGTGGATTCTTCTGATGAGGGTGTTGTGGGAGACAGTTATAGAGGCTGCTGAGAGGTCAAGCAAGATGAGGGCTGCTGTTTCTCTTCAGTCGAGGATGGTGCAAATGTTGCCACTGGCTGCAATGAGTGCTATTTTGGTGCTGTAGTTCTTTTTGAATCCTTCTTGAGTGTTCTCCAGAAGACGGGGAAGCTTGAGGTGGGCTGTGAGTTGGTTGTAGGCCTTCTCAATCACATTGGCTGGTATGGGAGCAGGGAGATGGGTCTGAAGTTGCTCCGTTGATTTGGGTCAGGTGTGAGCTTCTAGAGGGGGGTGTTGATTTTTGGCTAGTTTCCATTCATCCAGGAAATTTGGCGGATGTGATGGAGCTGTTGATGATGTGGGTCAGGGTGGTGCTGATTGGTGATGTACCCAAGTTGTGAATGTGATGGAGGCATGGGTCCACTGGCACTCCAGAGTGGATGGTCTGCATGTTTGTTTCTGTGTCATTTCTGGTGATGGTTGTCCATTCAGCCACGTGGCCTTCTTGGTTGGCGGTGGGTAGGTGGGTAGAGTCAATTATACTGCCTAAGCAATTTTTCTTGGATGGACTTATGGCTGGCTACAGCTGAAAAATACAATGGTCCAAGGCATTTGCCAGCTGGGCAGTCCCTGGGTGCTGTCAGCCAAATTCTGGGCAGGCACCTGGAAAAGGCCAGTAGTTCTATGGCAGGGTGCCAAATATAACTTCAGCGCGTTGACACACTAGTCAGTGTAGCCATGCGCTTCTTTAAATCTGTTTATTATTATTATTAATTGACAACCCAGCTTGTGCTATGCATTGGCTATTTCTCATGTTGTTTTTGCTGATCTTGAATTGTGATGGTTTTATATCTCTAGAAGGTAAAGCACACTTTTAGTTATGAAGCATTCACAGAGCTCACAATTAATCCACCTAAAATACAAATCTCAGCCTCACAGCCCTGTAGTAAATTAGGTCCAATATTATGTCCACAGCGTTCTACATAACACTGCTCTACATGTAACACACATTCACAACAGTATAACATTTAAAAAAAGCAAGATTTCAGTTCTATATAAGATTTATTTATTAATGGTCCTTCCAGAAAACAGTATCCGGATTAGGCACAAATCTACAGACACTGGTTAGCTGACAAAGTATAGTGCAACATGTAGTAACTGATACAAAACACAGAATATGTACATCTCTAGTCTTAAAATCAAGGGGCCTCATTTATGAAAAGTGACGCATTGCTGCGTGAAAACAGCGATGCGTCACTTTTCACTGCGCACTCCTTGCGACACCAATGATGCGTCATATTTAATTTATAACGCATCATGTCGCAAGGACTTACAGATACGTCAGTATTTCTGACGTATCTGTAAGCGCAAAAGTGACGCATTGCTGGAGTGTGTCACAAAAGTGACGCAACTCCAGCAATGCGTCCTTTCACATGGGGAAAGCCCCATGTGAAAGGGCTTGCGTCAGTCTAACGCCTGCTGTGAGGCAGGCGCAAGATTTTGACGCAACGGCATCCTAAAAGTGACGCAGTGAAATCTCATAGATTTCACTGTGTCACTATTACGAGGCTTTTTGCGGGGGAACGCCCCCTCTGCATACATTATACCTGACACAGGTATAATGTGGCGCAGGGGTTTAAAAAGTGACGCATCTACCTAGATGTGTCACTTTTTAAATATGGCGCAACAAGGCGCATTTTTTACACCGCCGGTGCGTCACAAAAAGTGACGCACCGGCGGCGCAAAACTGACGCAAGGCCTTCATAAATAAGGCCCAAGGTTTTGTAGTGGCTAGGGTAAGTTATTTAGCAGCACTCAGGTCAGACATTTTCAAACATCCAGTATGTGAAATTTATTACCCATATTTAGCTACTCCAAACTCTTGTGATGCAGACAATATTGAATTATATATTAACAGTCTAATTCTTAAGCTGCTCTCCATGCACAAGCCATATAATTCCGAAAGAAAGCTTGAACAAGCATTGGTAAAACTATTTATTTTTGTGCTGGTAGTTGATTTCTTTTCAAAAATATTTTGGTGGAATTTCTTGTCTGACCAGTATGTAACTCCCTCTCTTGAAAAAACACAGTATGTTAAATTGGTGGATGTTTAGTGAAATATAATATTATAATACATTTGGATACAGTGCATCATAATATAGCTTACATTGTGGTATTCGTGATTGCAAATAAAACTCTCTTTACAACTGGCTTCAGCAGCGAAAAAAAATCAAACCATGGCTCTGTGGGTGTTCACCATCCAATTCGGTGAAATCTAATAGGTTACTACTTATTTTGCAGCTGGCCTGAAAGGAAAGTACTGAATTCTGGAAAGAGGACGTTGTAGATAGAGAACAAGAGGTGGAGAAAGTGGTAAGGCTTTAGGATGAAGCAGAACTAGACATTGGAAGAAAGAAATGTAAAGAGAGCAACAGGTTGAGGTACACAGATGTGTAATGTAAAGAAAAGTAAGGTAAAAGAGAGACGAGTTAGAGAGATGTAGAGAAAGACAGAAAGCAAAACCCCTAGATAAGTGAGGTTGTGATTAAAGTAAAGATAGATCAATCGATCAGGATTTATTAAAACGCGTGTCTCATCACACAATGGGGTATCCATGTGCTTGATGTAAGGTAGAGAGGGAACAGCGAGCTAGCTAAAAGGGAAACATTGGAAGAAGTTTGGAAACGTATCTCAGGTAAAGATTAGTGAGGTAGGGAGAGTAGTCAGGATAGAAACTAAGGTTAGAAAGAGATGATGTGTAGACAGAAAGCAGGTGAAGTAGACAAATGTGGCATTGCGAAATATGAGGATGATACAGAAGTAAATATATAAAGATGTGTCTCAGAGCACTGGTGCCAGACTGAGGGCTCTTCGTGCCACGTGTACCACTGCCAGTGACGCTCTCCTTGTTCCCGGTGATCTTCCTCAAATTATACAGGGCTCTTCGTGCCACGCTGACTACTACCAGTGACGCTCTCCTTGCTCCTGGTGACCTTCCTCAAAGTGACCATGGATGTTTGTGCCACACTGACCACTGCCATTGATGCTCTCCTGGCTCCCGGTGACCTTCCTCAAAGTGAACAGGGCTCTTCATGCCACGCTGACCACTGCCAATGATGCTCTCCTTGCTCCTGGTGACCTTCCTCAAAGTGACCATGGATGTTTGTGCCACACTGACCACTGCCACTGATGCTGTCCTTGCTCCCGGTGACCTTCCTCAAAGTGAACAGGGCTCTTCATGCCACGCTGACCACTGCCAATGATGCTCTCCTTGCTCCCAGTGACCTTCCTCAAAGTGAACAGGGCTCTTTGTGCCACGCGGACCACTGCCAGTGACTCTCTCCCTGCTCCCGGTGACCTTCCTCAAAGTGAACAGGGCTCTTCATGCCACGCTGACCACTGCCAATGATGCTCTCCTTGCACCCAGTGACCTTCCTCACAGTGAACAGGGCTCTTTGTGCAACTCTGACCACTGCCAGTGACTCTCTCCCTGCTCCCAGTGACCTTCCTCAAAGTGAACAGCGCTCTTTGTGCAACACGGACCACTGCCAGTGATGCTGTCCTTGCTCCTGGTGACCTTCCTCAAAGTGAACAGGGCTCTTCATGCCACGCTGACCACTGCCAATGATGCTCTCCTTGCTCCCAGTACCCTACCTCAAAGTGAACAGGGCTCTTTGTGCCACGCGGACCACTGCCAGTGATGCTGTCCTTGTTCCCGGTGACCTTCCTCAAAGTGAACAGGGCTCTTCATGCCACGCTGACCACTGCCAGTGATGCTGTCCTTGCTCCTGGTGACCTTCCTCAAAGTGAACAGGGCTCTTCATGCCACGCTGACCACTGCCAATGATGCTCTCCTTGCTCCCAGTACCCTACCTCAAAGTGAACAGGGCTCTTCATGCCACGCTGACCACTGCAGAGTGACTCTCTCCCTGCTCCCAGTGACCTTTCTCAAAGTTAACTGGACTTGAGAAGGTAATCCTCCAGTGAAACTAATCTAGGACTGCATCCAACCCACGCTCTATCATGGTTGGCCTGAAACTTTGACTTTGACCTGGTCCAGCACAACCATATGGCCACGGTTGGTGCTTTATGCTTTTAAGTGCTATGTTGTTATTGGGTTAACTGAACCTGCTTCAGAGGGCAATGTGTAACAACAAGATTCATAAAAGGGATCCTATCTGGCATGTGGAAAAATACTTTCTTCTTGTCCATTTTGATATCATATGGGCGTGTGAATACCAAATAAAAGCTTTTAGACGACCTACCCACTTCTCTGCTGTGCTAAATTGCCCTTTGCTTTAGCTAAGTTAAGCCAACAGCCCACATCCATTAAGAAAGCTTGGGGGTCACTGCTCCCCGTTTCTTCAGTATCCCCCATTTCTCATCTAGTGCTTTGGATTTTCTTCTAGCGCTTTCTGTTTTCCAAAAGGGGCACATAATGTGCACAAAAGTATGAAGTTAGAGGTTTGACACCGCCCACTTTTTGACCTACAACGACCTCACAATGTAGCGTTTTTTAAAACTTTTACCCAGCTGACAGACATCTGTATCTTTTCTTTTTTGTTTATTTAAATCTCAAGGATGCAGTATATAAGCAACCAAGGAATGATTGACGAGCTCAAACACCCACACAGTCATCCAGACCAGTAAAAGCTAAAACCATTCTGTCATTCAACTGGTGGGAAGATGAGACAGTTTAAATAGCAGCGAAGCAGTCCTCAGGGCATGATACCAGCAACATTGGGGTTGCAATTACTGCCACATGCCACCCATAAATTCTAGCACTGCACCTGCTAATTATGGTCATAAACTGCAAAAGTAATAAATCCAGGTTATTTCAATGACCCTATGAATTCGTGTAAATGTGATTTCTGACAGACAAAAGACTGGTTAAATCTACAGAGAAACTTTTCTATGGAACACGTAGCAATACCAGTAATCCCTGCCATCATCCACTGCTGACTGCAGTCACAAGCACAGGCTGCGGCTCCGAAGCTGTTCTCATAAAGCAGGCGCGCGCACTGTGCTTTGCCAGCAGCTTGTTTCAGTCCAGGGAATCAATGGTTGTTCTCTTTAATTAACCAGAGACTGCCGCATTTTATTTGCTTCACAAAGCCGCATGATAACACGACTGCAAGCGGTTTCATTGATTTTACTTGCTTTTTTTGCTTGTTGGCTGCCTCTTGAAATCTTGCCCATAAAACAGAATCTAGACAGTTGCAAATCACCGCAGGATATAATGCTACGTGTCCTTGTAAAGGCCGGTGTCTTGGGGAAACTGATGGTAACTCCTGTGGTTTCAGTGCTTTAGACAGTCGAATCTACTTACACAGACAGGGTCCATGTCTTGGAGACTCAGAGAATATGTGGAAGTTGAGGCATCATTAGTTTCCTTATATTATCTATAATATTTAACATAGTTTACTTTCTGAATTTAACATAAATGGCAGATATTTGTCCAGCACATTATCTGTATAGTGCACACTCCTCAAAATTAAGTTTGTCAAACTGGGTCTGTTCACATTTTTTTCTTTTTATTTCTCAAAAATGAAAATATACTTCAATATGGAAGAAAATGTTCCCATCACGCTTTCAGGAGTTTTGATACTTTTTCTCAAACGATTTGCACTCTATAGTTGCTGAAGGGACCCTGGTAGATAAGCATATAACATTTCTGGTTAGACTTCATGGGGGAAAGAAGGAAGTGGAATGGTTGCAAAGTATTCCTGATTCCTTCTGTAACTCCTCATTTCTCAGTTGACCCTCAGGGTTTGACTCATAATCCCTGCTAACTCCACAGGTGTAGCTGACATAGATACCTCAACTGGAAGCACACTTTCCACAGACTACTCTAAGGCACAGTTGCTCAGGCCCTTACTCCTATTTCTTTGTAGCAATAATGTTTATTGTCTGTGAATAAATACAAAGTTAATACCTTTTTAAGTCTTTACAGCACGACAACTCGCCTGGCTCTCTCCCGGTATAACTCACCCCCCCCCAGCCCTAAATCTTGACTGCAAACAATTTACTATACAAGTGGATGCATTATCCTGATGAAAGAGATCAAATACAGAACTCTTTCATTTGTGTGGTGAAGGCTAAGCATCTCAAAGTCTCCCCAGGTGGTTGATCTAAAAATTACTTTCTTTGGCCACTGCAGATGACCAAGCTGGAACTGGTTTGTGTTGCGTGAGTGTCGCTTTGGTGGCGGTCAGGCACCTCACTGGCTTGTGAGCTACCCGGACCTCGGGAGTGACCCACTTGAGCCAGTATCTCTGGCTCAGAGAACTGTCTGCTTCCCTTCATCATAGGAGCTGGTCTCCACTGAGTGAGGGCCTGCTGACCTAGTGCCACCATGCTCACAGTTCTTGTGCATCCTTATTTGAAAGGAACTGATTCGAGACGACTTTAAAGAGCAGAGAGACTCTTCACCTTGGCTACGGTCACTTGCGTACATTCTGAAATGCTGAGACACTGGCCTTCTGGCTTGCAGGTTACTGATACACACTATAGTGAATTGCTACTATGACATAATAATCCCACACCTTGGGAGTTGTCTCCGATGGTGTGGGGGTCATTTAAAGGTTTTTACTGTCACTTAACACCATATTTTACCTGGCGGTAATGGACAGTGAAAACTGGCCCTTCAACTGCCCGCTCTAAATCGTCAAACCTCCGAAGGCCCATACTCCTTCAGTGCACTATGCTGGCGACGGAGCTGAAGTAGGCTCTGTTGTCTAGATACTGAAGGGCTGCTCAACTGTAAATCAGGCAGGCGGACCAAGGCTTTGATGGAGAGGGTACTCCATTATTTTTGTGACTGTACACCCCTTCCGTCAAGTCTAAGTCAGAGCCAAACTGTCTGCAGTACTAGTTAGCAGGAAAGAACCTGCATATTTACCGTTGATGTGCTCAGTGTCCATGCGACTGCACTGTCCGAGGAAAAAACCTGGCAGATGGTAATAGCAAAATGGAGTCAGCAGTTGGTGCAAAACAGACTTGAATTTGGGATTTACACACACACAAAATATGATTAGTTTTGTCTGTGCTTACCTCCACATAAATAGTTCGAAAAGGTCACCTCCAAGTTACAATAACATGCTGCTATCATTTTTGGGTTTCTGTCAAATCTACTTTTAAATTATGGATTTATATTTTATTTTTCAAGTCTTTGATAGATGAATCAGGCTGGTTAGACTTTCTCTTTGAATCATTGATAAACTGTATCACATTTCCTTTGCTAGGCTTGTCCTCTGTCTCGAGAATCCTAATTTTTAATAGTGATGTTTTCTCGTAGATTCAACCTTTCTCTGTGTGGCGATCCTTATAATTAATTAAAATGCCTTTCCCAGGGCTCTATTGTAGTGTAGTCGTTATCTAAGAATCGGAGGCTTTAAAGATTTTGTGAGATACAAATGTATGCATTTCTGCAAAATTATGTTTATTCTACATCTATGGCAATATATAAGCAGAATTACTAAATTTGATGACCTGTCCCAGCTCTGCATTAGAACACATAACTTGTGGGTCAATGCTTGTGGTTATGTAATTAACATACATACATTCATACATGCATACACTACAGAGAAGTGGTATTTTGTTCAGCCCCCTTCATCTATTAGCTTTCAGCATTTTTTAGAAATTGCCATTGGCTGTGTGGGCTGTTTTTCAAGCGTTGCATTTCGTAAAAACTTACATGGGGTTTTAGGTAGCCCATCTTGTGAAGGTATAAATAACTCCATTTTATAATGCCTGCTGTGCATCTAGGCGCATCCATGCCAGCATGTTGCAGCCCAAAAAAATGGCAGAGTACATTGCTCAGGTTCCAGTACCAATGGAGAGACCCATTGGCCTCGCAGAGTTAGTTATACTTAGGCAGCTGCAGTGGCACCTACATCCTCTGAAATCTCTATTGTAGTGATGACAATTACCTGTGGTGAGATTTAAATGCTATTGGATGGTTTAGAAGACAAGTCAGATACTTGGGACTGCAGTCTTCCTTCTGAGATAGGTCAACGTGTCAGCATCCCTCTAACTGCACCAACTGTCTAATTTCGACATACATCAGACTTTTTTTCAAGAAGGATAATGGGTCTGAAGGGAATAAGAAATGATAATTACACTTCGGAATGGGTTTTATCAAGTTTATCAGTATATTGATTACGTTTCTTTTAAAATAGCGGCGTTGAAACAGGAGGTCCTTTTGAATTAAACAAAGTTGATAGCCACAGTTTCGATTAAAGTGAGCTTGTATTTTATAATTTTAAGATTTCTGTGTGCTCTCGATGATAACACAAAACTGTGAAGAAACATATATCAAAAAAGCTAGCTGTAACAAATAAAATATGTATGGCACAGTGCGTACTGAAAAGTGATAAATAGTCCATATTGTAAGGAGAGCCTTGGAGTAGAGGACTGGTCTCCATGGCAACACATTAACATCATGTCTATCACAAAATCACAATGTGTGAAAGTGATACATACAATTCCATAAATAATTCCCAGTCGAATATGTGTGGTGCAGAGTAAAAGAACTGTGCATTACTGTTCAAAAAAGTAAGGCGATGAGTTGTGGACGTCACAGAATGTTGGATAATCTGATCTGAAGGGTTTCTATGCGTCCAATCAGATGGTTTAATGAGCTGTTTGCATGGGTCTTGAAAAGGGAGCGAATTAATGCTTTAGTGAAGTGCATAGCAGGGAAAGAATCTAAGTAGTCTTAGTTATTAGACACTGAAAGGAATGTAAATGCTGAGGAATGAGATGTACAGGACGTCTCCGTCCATGAGCAGTTAGTGGATCAAAATTAACTTCTCTGAGGGATGTCGATTTGCCATGACGTGGTTGAAATCTCATGGAGACCTCTATTATTGGACTATTGGCTGTTCCTGCTTGTTCTACCTTTTTGATTTGGGGTGGGTATTCAACACAATATGGTTATGCCCCACCATGAGAGGTGGATGGTGTTAAAAGGACACGTCGGGGTCCACAGATAAAGGCAAGGCTGTTGGAAGGATGTTAGGTAGACCTACTTTAATTATCTATTATATACTCATACTTTTGTGGATTAATCCAAAACATTTAAAATGCCATAAAATGGGTATATACAGGGATTATTCATATACATTTACTACAAATACAAAGTACTGCCCCCCTTTGCTGTTTAACAAAAAAACGGAATTGGACTTTTCGATTCACAAAGGCATATAACAGCATGCATAAGAGCAGCACAGCTGTAGCATTACTTCCTGGTCTCATAAATGCCTTTCCGAATTGGCCCACTATTTTTTCAAGACTTCATTTTAAGACATTGGACAACTTTGTTGGCTTTCATCAACTTTAAAGAATGTACCAGCCCATGTTTCCATGTGAAAATCATCTTGTGCTGAACTGTGACACCAATGCAAGCCTTGCAGGACATCACACGCCCCAAGTTCTTAGTGTCAATTATAGTGACCCACATAGACCAATGTTGCTTTCCGTTATGCTACTTCTCCATTATTGTATACAGTTAGGGTGCCGGTAAGTAATTTAACCTGTTTTGAAATGAAAGTGCAGATGGTGCTGGAGTGTAAGTTCAGCAGATAGTGTTTCCATTCCACATAATAACATGATTATTCAAAACATTTAAATGTGATACTCTACATATAATCACCGTCCATAAGAAAACAATCCGCATCTCAACCAGCTCTGATGCCAACCTCGCCAACTCCGAACACCTTCACTTCCAGATCCACATCGACCCCAAGACCACACTCAGAGGCACCCTCCTCTACAGACCACCAGGACCACGCGCAAAATTCAGTGAAGACATCACGGACTTCATCACCCCACACGCGCTCCCCTCCAAAGACTACATCCTTCTGGGAGACCTCAACTTCCACCTTGAAAAGATCAACGACCGCAACACCGCCACCCTCTTAGACAACCTCGCCAACCTCGGACTTAAACAACTGGTCACTTCCCCCACCCACATCGCAGGTCACACTCTCGACCCCATCTTCACCTCCAGCAACCATGTCTCCTTCAGCCACACTACAGATCTCCTCTGGACTGACCACAGCTGCGTGCACTTCACCTACAACAAGCCGAAACCCATCATCCACCTCCAACCAACTCTACAAAGAAACTGGAACAAAATCACCACAGAGCAGATCTCCACATCACTCCTTCAAACCTCCCCAGCCCTCTCTCCTAACGCCAACGAAGCCGCCTCCAACCTCACCCTTTGGTTATCCAACACCGCCGACACCTTAGCACCACTGAAAAAACGTCAACACAAACTTGGCATCAAGAAGGCCTCATGGTTCAACGACGACCTCAAGAAATCCAAGAAACTGTGCCGCTCCCTTGAAAAGGCCTGGAAAAAAGACCCATCCACCAGCAACAAGGACGCCTTCAAAAGCGCCATCCGCACTCACCACCAACTGATCCGAAAAGCCAAGAAAACAGCATTCAAAGATCGACTTGACAACAACGCCCACAACAGCAAGGAACTTTTCAACATCGTCAAGGAATTTTCCAACCCCTCGGCCAACTCCAACAACATCACCCCCTCTCAAACCCTCTGCGATTCCCTAGCCTCTTTTTTCCACAACAAGATTGCTGACATCCACAACAGCTTTGACAACCAACCCGGAAACCAACCCAGCCTACCATCAACTGACCATCTTCCCCCCGTTAACACCCTTAACGCCTGGAACTCAATCTCCACTGAGGACACCATCCGCCTGATGAATTCCATCCACTCTGGATCCCCCACAGACCCATGCCCCCACCACATCTTCAACAAAGCAGACTACGTCATAGCTCCGCACCTCCGAGACGTCATCAACTGCTCCTTCAACTCCGCTACCTTCCCAGAAGATTGGAAACACGCTGAACTCACCGCCCTTCTGAAAAAACCAACAGCAGACCCCACCGAACTCAAAAACTACCGCCCCATCTCGCTTCTTCCATTCCCGGCCAAAGTCATCGAGAAAGCTGTCAACAACCAGCTCGCCGCCTTCCTCGAAGCCAACAAATCACTCGACCCCTCACAATCTGGCTTCCGAGCCAAACACAGCACTGAGACCGCCCTCATCGCAGCAACAGACGACATTCGAACTCTACTGGACAATGGAGACACAGTCGCCCTCATCCTCCTCGACCTCTCTGCAGCCTTCGACACAGTCTGCCACAGCACCCTTTTACAACGCCTCAGAAACATCGGAATCCAAGGAAAGGCACTGGAGTGGATCACCTCGTTCCTCACCGGAAGAACCCAGAGAGTCCGCCTACCACCATTCAAGTCCGAGGCCTCTGAAATCATCTGCGGCGTACCACAAGGATCCTCACTCAGTCCCACCCTCTTCAACGTATACATGAGCCCCCTCGCGGCCATCGCCCGCCAACACAACCTCAACATCATCTCTTACGCGGATGACACTCAACTGATCCTATCTCTCACCAAGGACCCCAGCACCGCTAAAACTAACCTACACGAAGGAATGAAAGAAGTCGCCGAATGGATGAAACAAAGCCGTCTGAAACTGAACTCAGACAAAACAGAAGTCCTCATCTTAGGTAAATCCCCCTCTGCATGGGACGACTCCTGGTGGCCGGAAGCCCTCGGAAATGCACCCATCCCGACAGACCACGCACGGAACCTTGGCGTCATCCTGGATTCTTCACTCTCAATGAACAGACAAGTCAGCGCCGTATCCTCTTCCTGCTTTAACATTCTTCGCATGCTCAGAAAAACATTTCGCTGGATCCCCTCCGAAACAAGGAAAACAGTCACCCACGCTCTAGTCACGAGCCGACTGGACTACGGAAACACCCTCTACGCAGGTACCACCGCTAAACTCCAGAAGAAACTACAACGAATCCAAAACGCCTCAGCCAGGCTCATATTAGACATCCCACGCAACGAACACATCTCTGGTCACCTTAAAGACCTCCACTGGCTACCCGTCAATAAGAGGATCACTTTCCGACTGCTTACCCACGCACACAAATCACTCTACGACATCGGACCAGATTGCCTCAACTCCCGACTGTCCTTCTACACCCCCTCCCGCCAACTTCGCTCTTCCAGCCAAGCCTTCGCCACTGTACCTCGCATCAACAAGACCACCATGGGAGGCAGATCCTTCTCATACCTGGCTGCCAAAACATGGAACTCTCTCCCCGCTTACCTTCGCCTCACCCAGAATCACCTAGCGTTCAGAAAGCAGCTTAAAACGTGGATATTTGACAAATAATCCACCTCCCCTTCCTAAGCGCCTTGAAACCCTCTGGGTATGTAGTGCGCTATATAAATGTTTTGACTTGACTTGACTTGACTAGCCTCTCTCTGCCATGTTCCAAGATATGATCCAATTTGGTGAGTACTCTTGGTTACAGATAATTTGACCAAAATCTGAAATATTTCCACTTGCTGAGTTCCACACTGCTCCAGCTCTGGATTACCCCTTGCAGCAGAGTCCAGATGGCGTGCAATTTGCAGGAGTATGGGTCTCCTGTAATTATGATTAGGGTTCCCAGTTTTCCGTTTTTACTGATTTTTACAGATAAATACAGACAGAAAACAATTTATTTTCCTGTCTGTATTTATTTTTAAATATAGAAAACAGGCCTTCTTTGTATGATTTTTTTCTATTGTCAATCATAAGTGTCAAGTCGTTAGTTGTACAGATTGAGACATAGGGGAGTTGAAAAAAGACATTAGATTTCCTACGTAGGTGTAATTAAGTGCAGATCTTCAGTTATTTATGCTAGGTTACAATGCAAGTGTTTTTAGATAAAGCTATTGCACTGTATAGTGCTGGGGTTCTTTTAGCATTCCGTAGGGCCGTGAAAACTTACCTGTTTTAATCTTTTATATTGACCATCACTTTTCTGTTCTCTTGCGTTGTGTTATGTCCACCTTTTCCATGCGCCAGGACGCTCCTTAGCTGGAGCATCTGTGCGCAAAATAAATGTTGATAACATAACATAACATAACAAACAAACCTTTTGAACATTTATATGAGAGTATACATTTAGCAATTAAATAAAATGTGGAAAAATAGTCATTGCAGTTTCATTTATACAGAAAACAAAAAATAAAAATGGATAAATACAGAAAAAAAGAGCAAAAAATAAGTATGGATAAATACAGACGGAAATGGTGAAAAATAAACACCATAAAACCGGGAGGCCTAATTATGATCAATTAGTACGCTGTGATTTTAGCACAGTAATTGAAAATATTTTTTTTTTATCAGGATTCGACTCCCTGTCTCTCAGATAGGGAAAATCTCCCCAAGTAAAATGACAGTCTTACCAACAATTCTGAACCTCTTTGCTAATATCACAGTTGTAACACAAAGCCATTGCTTTCAACAAATGGGCCAGGGACTTCTCCGGTTGATCTGGCATTAACCACGTTCTTATCCCCCACCGCTCTTTTTAAATGCTCAAGCCAGTGACTGCGGGCTACGCGCAGAGGGTAGCAGGGCTTGTAAGTCGCATTGATTTGTGAGGAGCCATTATTATGCCTTGTCAGGTTTCATTTATAAAGGCATAAGTATACCTGTTTACAGGACAAACAATCTACTTCGCCAACCAGGAGAAAAGCATCAATCATGTATTTTTATTACTTTAGAAGTCCATCAGAAAATGGGCTGCAATATTTTAAATGTGACAAGCAATCTATATACGCATGAATCACAATTTGTATTCCATTGTTCCACATCGGCTGTGCACTGCGGTACCGTTTATGGAGATTGCTTTTAACATGGTTATATAAAAGTTTTGTTTTTTCAAGGATAGCGCCCGCTTCCAATTTTGTTGGTTTTTCAAGAATCTTTCATAATAGAAACAATTCCTTCTGATGAAAACAACTACAAAACTTTGTGTCTGATTTAAAGAGTGATAATAATGGAATTGTGTCCAATTTCTAGAGGAATATACAAAAGGCTTGAGTGCCAGTGGCAGTATCCCACCCGGAGTGACCTATCCAGGAGGTGCCTACCGCCCTGGACCATTACTGGTAGGTGGGTGTCTCTGGACCCATAGTGTCAGGCCTGGTTGCGCCAGGTGTGGATCTGCATTTAGTGAGACTATTGCAGGAGAAAGATATTTGGGCAGGGGGAACATCATTAGGGGACGCAGCCAAAGCTTACACGGCTTTACCCAACCATGCTGCGACTCTCTGACTGACGCACATTCCCCTAACTCCCACCTGCTGACATCTTTCGCCAGCTCTGAACATGTCAGCGTATTTGCAGTGGTGGCCTGTACATATAAGCGCAGTGAGGCAGAGCGGGGCCGGGGTGGGGGAGTGGAAGTGACAAATGACAGAATAGGGAAAATAAAATAAATAAATAAATACAAGCCACATACCTTGCGCTCGATGTGGCGAGCGCAAGGTAAGTGGTTTTATTTATTTATTTATGCTATTTTCCCTTTTCTGTCATTTGTTATTTCATCCCTTCCCCACCACACTTACCTGCACAAGCCGCGACTGGATTTTTGTCCTCTAAATGTGGGAATAATCAACAGAAAATAGTTCCCCCCGCATCCCTCCACCAACTGGTAATGAGGGTAATCAGAGAACAATATATCTGCTCTATTTCTTCCACTGAAGGTTCCCCATGGTTGAGCAACCACATGTGATGGTTTTTCTTCTTGGTTTAGTATTTTACTACTTTTTTTTAAAGATCCTAGATTTTAGAAATATAACATAAATAGAAGTTAGAAACATTCAGAATGACAGCAGTGTGACTCCATAATGTTTGAACATACACATATATTATCCACAAGAAAAACAATATCTCAACAAAGATGATCAGCAAACAAGGCTAGTCATGAATAGAACATTGCCAAGTAAAAATAGAGATAGTATGTGTAGGATGAAAGAGGGCGGTGCACGCCACTACGTATCGCCACCCAGTGAATTATGGGCATCTTTGTTAATGGCATATGCATAGACGTGATTAGCGAACAGAAGCAATATTAGGACCATTGTAATGAACGGAGAGTTAGGGAAGTCAAGAAGCTAATATCTTATCCTTGAGTGATAAAATCAACAGCAACTGCATTGTGGGAAAAATGAATTTGTAGTTTCATCTGTTATCTAGTAATGGTGATCCGATGCTATCAAATGTGTCCGTGGACTGTATTCTGTATATGATTGTCTTATAAGAGGCTAACCAGAAAGCCTTTGTCAACATTTCCTCATAAGTAGGAGCGTAAGTGGATTTCCAGGGGTGAAGGATGCAGACTTTGGGCACTGCCAAAAAGGTTGCATCCAGCAGTACCATGAGGACGCTCCTGCAGGTGCATCAGAGAGTTCATGTTTGAGGGCTAGTTTCATAGATGGGTGACGGGCCACCGTTTTGTGGATGGATAACAAATCCCACATCTCCGTCCAGTGAGGTGCAATGGCCAGGCAAGACCATGTGTGCAGGTGCTATGTTCACATCTCCAGTAGGTTGAATCATAGCCAATACCAGATTTTACCAAGCGGAGTCAACTACTTTTTCAGAAGTATTTTGTTGGTGGTAAAATTAAGGTTTGCATCCCCTGGACCACCGTCATATGTTTCAAAACCCAACTTCCAGTCATCATCGGTGGAGTCAGGTTCTAGGTGTCCTTTTAGAAATGAGCGTGTCCTATTGGAGCATAATGATGATAATATGATAAAGTCCAGATACAGCTCCCTCATGGCATCCCCAGAGTGCTACACAGTGATAAAGGGGTGGGCAGGTTTGTGTAGTTGGTATGGCCCAGTAGAGGCAGTGTTTTCACTCTCTGGCGTCTTCATTAGGCATGAGTCCAGAGACAGATGGCGAGGCGCGGCTGCTGCGGTCACTCTCTGGCGTCTTCATTAGGCATGAGTCCAAAGAGATGGGGAGGCGCGGCTGCTGCGGTCACTCTCTGGCGTCTTCATTAGGCATGAGTCCAGAGAGATGGGGAGGCGCGGCTGCGGTCACTCTCTGGCATCTTCATTAGGCATGAGTCCAGACAGATGGGGAGGCGCGGCTGCTGCCGTCACTCTCTGGCGTCTTCATTAGGCATGAGTCCAGAGAGATGGGGAGGCGCGGCTGCGGTCACTCTCTGGCGTCTTCATTAGGCATGAGTCCAGAGAGATGGGGAGGCGCGGCTGCTGCCGTCACTCTCTGGCATCTTCATTAGGCATGAGTCCAGAGACGGATGGCGAGGCGCGGCTGCTGAAGAAGAAGGTGAAACTAAAAGGGAAACTGTATTTGGGGTGCTATGTTGTTGTAAACCACTAATGTCATTGGAGACTGTTCTTTGATGTATGCTAACGACTAATCTTTACTGGCTATGGTGCTATAGCAATGGATAGTGACAAATTCTCCCACTAGCCTGAGTCAAATTTGAGTAAGCCAATAATTATATTGGTTGTGTTTGGAACCTTTTGCCCTGACGTAAAACCAAAGCTAAAGGGAGAGTTTTAGAAATATGAGAGTTGGAACATAGGGTGGGAACTCAGAGTTAAGTACACTATAAGTAAAATGGTGAAATGTTAAAGTAAAATAACTGCTGGAAGACTGAAGTGCCAAGAGTTTTGCTGAACTTTTATGTAATTGGAGAATAAGTGTAACATGTAAGACAAAACAAAGTGGTGCTCTATTTATGCAAATAGGTTAAAGGTGGAAGTGCTTAATGTATTACAAGTTTGAACTACTGAAGGAGTAAACCTATCAAAAGATTTTTATAAAGCATTTCTATTTTTCTAAAAAGGTGTGGTGTCTTCTTTTAGTGGATGGGCGCTGGGTTACTATGTTTAGTGCGACGCAAGCATAACACGATTGCCTTTGAGATAAGTCCTTACACTCTGTGCCAGGCTACCATATGTGGACTGGTAACCCAAGGTCCAACACTGTACCATTCTTATGCCATAATTTTGCCATAAGCCAAAATTGTGGACGGCAGTTTCTGATAACAGATGTTGACTCAACATTATGCTCTTATCTATTTACTGTTGCTAGAATTTTGGCTTGTCACCTATTTTCAGTTGCACTTTTTATCAAATTGTGGCATGCACATGTGAGCATACATGTCATTTCAAGTTTGTGTATTGATATCCAGGCTGTGATAAATGATTTAGTTATTGACTTCATTAGGCCTAGCTGATGTATGTCTATTACATGTATTTTAGACGATCCATTTTAATTTGGCCCATTAGGGGAGAAGTCTGTCTTGTTACTGCATGTTATTTCTCTCTATTTTGACGCCTGAACCCTCCCAGAGTACTATGTGCATATCATTTAAAAGGCTCTATCTTGCTCCATATAAAAGGCTCTATCTTTGCTCCATATAAAGAGTTAAGGTGTGTTTGGAAAGTACCAGTGTCATTCTCAACCGCATGTACTGCCATCTCAGCTTCTCGTCAATTCAACTGAGTAGTGTACAGGCGACCCACCTTCTTACTCTGTTCATAATGTCTGTAGCAGAGTTGTATGCCATTCGTACTCTGCTTTATCAGTGAAAAGTGAATATAGAACACATTTATTTTTTCTTCACACTTGTCTCAAGATATGCTTTTGAGGAGTGGTGTTATGTTGTTGCATGAGAATACTAATCAATTTCTCTAAGTCGTGTTTGGTTTCATTGGGAGAGGTGTGGCGCAGCAGCCAGAGTGGCTCATGGTATTATCACCGGCAGCAGCTCAGCTCAGCATCTCAGCATCATGTGACTCAGGACAATAGCTCACTTAATCTCCCAGTTGCCCCTCACGCCTGGATACCACTAGGGGTGATAAGTTTGCGCTTTACAATTGTGGAATTAATATTTATGTCAGTGCCCAATCTTAATAGTCCACATTAGGTGGCCTTGCCTGCTGCCCACAGTGTCTGTGCAGAAGAAATAGATTCTTTGTTGTTTTTTACAGAAGTTTTCTAAATAGGTTCAGAGCTGAATTTTTTTTTGTCACGCAGTTTGAGCTGGCCGTATTCATCCTCCATGGCATCAACAAGGGGCAAATCCTATCAGGTCCAATTGTCACTAGCACTGTTGTATGATCAGAAATGCGACTGTCCAAAAATATCACATGATAATATCTGGGGGAAAATTATACTCTTTGTCAGAAAGTACTAAATCCAGGAACTAGAGCCATGAACACAGTGGCAAATGTTTATTATCCAGAGCTCAAGATGTATTAAATTGTTCTGTTAAGAGCTGTTTTAGTTCATCAGGGTCTCCAAATTCTCTAATAGTCTGCGGTAACAATCATGACCACAGGCTCTAGAACGTCATAAATAAGGTATTTATGGTCACAAGTGTGGTCTTAGTTCTAGGAATACCTCCCTCTTTGGATGGTATCTGAAGAACAGTCCTTCGAGAGGTGTACTTTTCCTTAAAGGGATATGGGCTATGTTTCTTAGATCGTTGAATAATTTGTTGGGCCTTTTGAATATAAAGAAACACACTATTACTGGGCCAGGTCTGTTGGAGTTGTCTGTTCCGTGGGGTGTTATTGGAATTCACGGTCTGTTGAAAACTCTACCCTAAGGACCTAAAGTAAGAATGTAATCAGATAGCACCTAATATTGTCCCTTTCTCTGCCTTTTAGAATGAAATGAATAAAAACTGGATTTATACAGCACACGGCTACTCAAAAGAGAGTTCCGGCGCTATTCGCACTTAATGAGGAGCAGGGGCGCTAGCTGACTAATGAGCGAAAAGCCAGGGCTTTAGTTTCTTTTTGAATTGACCTTCCCTGTTAATTTAACATAGGTTTAATGCTTGTTCCATGCCAGAGGGCCAAGTAAGAGAAAGGCCAATCTCCAGGTTTTGAAAGGCGGACCCTGGGGTCTGTGGTCCACTGACCATTAAAATTAACGCAATTTCCTCTCTGGGCTGTAGCATAGTATGCTAGTGGATAATTATCTCAGCCGGTTCGATGCAGCACTCTGTGCATTGGAGCAGGTTTTTGAACAAAATAAGCTTGTTCACAGGTAGCCAATGCAGTTCCCTCAGGTGAAGGGAAATATAAACCCATCTACAGAGATTAAGTGTTAAACAAGCTGCAGAAGTTTGACTGTTTGCAGTTTTCTGAGTCGCTACTGCAGAAGACCTGATTAAAGGTCATTGAAATAGTCCTTCCTGGCTATGACGAAGGCCAATACCACAGTTATTCTGATGGAGACGGAAAGGAAGTGCAAAATCTGTTTGCGATACACGAATTTACAAAGCACATTCCCTCCACCGTGTTTATATGTTGATGGAATGTCAACTGTTTGACGACCTTAACTCTCAAATGTTTAACAGCCTTTCCATGCACATTGGTAAGTGAGGCTCCCTCTGGGCATTGAATTGACCAATTCAGGTTCAGATTTTGTCCAACGCTGAGCACTTCTGTCTTATCTGCATTGCACGTTAGTTGGTAAATGCACATCCATTGAAAAACTGCAGCATTGCATGGTTTGATTGGGGCCCATTGCTTCGCCTTTCTTAAATGAAAAGAAAGCTGAGTGTTGTCAGTGTCAGAGATTATTTTGACCCCGAAAGACTCAAACCAAAGTAGAAAGCAGGGTCATATAACTGCTGCACATCATTGGGGTAAGAGCCCTGGCCTTGAGGCATTCCTACTGAGACTCTCTTTATACCTGAGAAATATGGAGGCATCCAAACGTTTTGTCCCCAGTCATCTAGAAAAGAGTTCGGCCACTTCCATGCATAGTTTAGCTTTTTTGATTCTATATAGTCTGACAACTGCCAGTTTACAATTGTTTCCATTGAGGTGAATGGCACTAGCAGCAGGAAAATAGGCCTGTAGTTTCATGGGATATTAGTGTCAGCTGTGTTTTTTTTAACCATAATGGAAATGGGTGTAGTCATTGACGAGCTCAGTCCGTCATCAGCACACGAGCACTGTGCCTCATTACGAGCTGAGCTCGTTTATGAGCACCGAAGGGGATAAGGAGAGATAAGATTTTACTCTGTTTCCACAATGAGGATTTGAGGGGGAGCCTGACTTGAGGTATAAGAGTGCTGGCCTAGTGTCTTCCTAAGAGAGTATCTGAAAGGAAAATAAGGATCAAGGCACATTATTCAGGCCCTTTGCTGGAAGATCCTATGCCCTATGTCGCTGTCATATTCAGCCTGGTTTGAATTTCCTCGATTTTATTTTCTAAGATGTGGTCATATGTTCACACCATTCAGTAGAGGGTTCCTTACCTCTGTTACAGGCTATAGGATCAGGGAAATTTCCAACAATTTTAAACATTTCTCTTGATTTGTTATCCACTTGTGCAATCCTAACTTTGTAGAATTTTCTCTTAGTAGAGTTACCCTGTTATTTATTAAGTGCCTGTTTATACTTTCCTCTTATTTTAGTGGCTGTATTCTTTAGACCAGGCTCTTTCCGCTTTTTTGCAGAAGTTTTTTTCCTGTTTCAACGCATCATTCAACCATGGTCCGTAAATTATAACTCTCCCTGGCTAACGTCTTGATAGACGAGCCAGCTTTTCCAAATAGGTGTGAATCTAGTTATCAACCTCCTGAGCATCTGACTCGAATGGACCCTGTAGACGTGGTGATTTCTTTTCCAATGTACTCAGCAAGATGTACCAGCATAACATCTAATTGGGTCAGGAATAGGGCGAACGTATGGCCTCCAGTGTGAGGAAATGGGTAAACTAAAATGAAGCAGGTGATAATCCATTCATGATAGTGGAAGAGGGTCTGAAATGTATAAACTTTTCTTAGAGTATACGAGAAAAATCAGATGTCCTGCTTTGTGAGCCAATTTGGAGATATCAATGGTGACATAATGTTGTGTAAAGTAACCATTTCTTTGTTTTAGGGGCTGTCCCTATTAATGTTGAAGTCACCTAAGAGTACACAATGAGAAAAGCAAACCAACGCTTGAGAAGCAGTCTCATTAAGGGAAATCAAAAAAGGAACAGAGGGACCAGGGGGTCTGTAAGTCAAAATGTCACCCACTGACTATAGACCATTCGATGAAAGTCAAATGCTTCTGCCTCAGATAAACCATCCACCAGAAAGGTGGAAAAAGTAGACACATGCGTGTAAATAATAACTATACCCCCTCCTCTCCTGTTAGGACATTCAAGGTTCAGTATCTTGTAGCCACAGGAAATGACCATTTCAATCACTGGCTTCGATGTGGCAGGTTTTAGTCACAAATAGCACATCTGGCATCTCATCACAGAAGATCATGTACAAAAACAGCATGTTTTTGCAAGGAGCGCACATTAATTTAAAAGGTCTTCATTGATACCTCACATTCTGTTGAAAAATAAGTAGGAAGAGAAAATCTCTTGTCATTTGATGTCTTCACTTTAAAACCACATAGAGGATATTTAGAGGCCTTCAACATTTCCTGTTGATAATTTTTTTTGGAGCAGACACCAAGCGTATTTTAGCAAACTAAGTGTAGAATAAACCACTCTTACCCTTGTATTTCCAGTGAATTGGGCACAGTGGCTGGCACTGATGCTAACGGGAAGCTGACAGGCACAGGCGGGCTAGTGCGCCTTCAGCCTGCCAGCGGTATATCTGCAAACTGATACCTGTTTTAAGGTAGCAGGGCATCTAGGTCTATCCAGAAATTATAAAACCTAGAGCTAGCACTGCCCCAAAATGGCACCATCTAGCTGTACAGAATAACATGGAATCAAACATTGTTTCTTTGGGTCTTGTCTTCTATGTCTATCCTTTTTTGACATATATACAGAACTTCTCGTCCCAGTCTTGGACATAGAGTAGCATGGATTCCATACTATCCTTGTGTTTTCCGTCTTCTTAAGTTGGGCTTGGAATTGTGCAATATCTACTATGGTGGGGTATGTATATTTGGACATGCCTCTCAGTTCGTATTCTAGTAGAACCTACCTTGTGAGTTCTCTCAGTATGGAGTCCAGTGTAATAGAGGTTTTTGTGAACTCCAATGTGGAGGGTCATTTGTCTCCCGTCACCACTTCTGTTAACAGTAGCTGCCAGAACAACCTTTGATTGATTTGTGGCTCAACTATATTGTGCGCCAGGTCGGTAGATAGGAAAGTGCCTGTGTTTGGGGAGAGAAAAATTGTATGAAGGTGGCAGATAACAATGTCAAGTCAGAAAGTATCTTTTATTATGGCTAGATGTTGTGAAAAAGTAATATCCCAGGTTTAGACTATTTTATGCCGTCAACTGAGGAAGAGACTATCACTTTTTCAAAATAATTAGGACCTATCAACATACCTCTCTGATTGATGCTTGTTGGTCTTATGGATAATTCTGTCACCTCCTGACCAATGACACTTGGAAAACATTTCGGGGTGTAGAAAATTGGAATGGCAGAATACAAGGGAGAGAGGTCACTTTCACAGTACGTAAGACTGAACTCCCATACTACTTAAACAAAGAGACACACAAGGGTAAGACAATGTTCCCTAACGGTAACATGGTCTCACTATTGGTAGTTTTGCCTGTAGGGAAAGACACACCTGCAGGGATATGTGAGTGATTTTCACGTGGAAACAATACAGTGAAAGAAACAGATAAGAGCCAAGATGACAAAGTTTCAAGTTTAGTTGTATTAAAAAGAGAAATATTTAGAAAGCGAATAGCCAGCAAAATGTGGAAATAAATTACATAAAATTTTGAAAAGTTACTGATGAAAAACAAAACTAGGTAACAATGTTATCAGCCATTTAAATGTCAATGGGAGCTGCATCAATTGTGAAAAAAAATCACAAAGTGCCCTTCAGTTACTGTATTAGGACTTGGACGCAAGTTACGTAGATCTAGCCCAATGGTACTTGGGACCAAATACAGCAGACCTGACATTTAAATTGAAATTGGGACCTAGGCTAGACCAAAACGTTATGTTCATGCTTAGGTTGTTGTATGGCAGGGATATCTGGCACATAACTTAAAAACACTGTGACTTCACTTTGGTCATCAAGCAAAGCTCAAGCAGTTAGAAGGTACATTTAGGCATGAGTAATGTCCTTGGATGTTGGTCAAGCATTCCCTTAGTTCTTTTTTGTGTTGTAAATTTCAAGGTGCTTTCAAAGACCCATTTATGGAAGTCACTGACCAGTAGCCAAATTTGTTCAGCAACATCTAACTACAGATTTTACAGCTAGCACTGAGAAAGGTTTCGGGAGATAAACGTCTAATGAGTATGGCAAGGTAGTTCTGGTACTTCAAAGTCTAGAAAGCTGGATATATTTTCTATGAATCAAAAATAAAACATTTAACTGTAATTTATCTATAGCTACACAGCTATGTAACATTCTTGCTTTTTTAAATATTCGGACTCATTACAACAAATCCAGATCACCTACCTAGAGCCTTACTGATATCATCAAAAACTTTAGCACTGGTGCCAAAATTCTACCAGTGTTGATTGACAGGCCCTTATGTGAATTCTTCTCACACAGCGCTGGGAAGCCTTCAGGAAGCTACGCACTTTATAAATATGCATACAAATAAGATAAGTGGAGAGCAGTGCACTCTCGCAAAATAGGATTCATTGGGCTTTTAAGGCTCTTAAGGTTGGCTCCATGGCAGTATATAGACATCTCTCAGATAATAAACTTCAGAAATCCTTGAAAGTCTTTACATGAGATCAATTTCAAAAGCTCTGGCATAAGTCCTTTTAGGAAGAGGCACTGCTTAATGTAAAGGCACCTCTCCTTTTATTGCCTCCAACAGATGAAGCAAGAATTCAAATGTCTTCTGATTTCTTTTGGTGATAGACACATGTTGGGTCATCAGGTTCCAACGAGGGTGTTAAAAGAACACAGATATTATTCTTGCATTGATGGTATTACTAAACATATCCATAAAAATCAATCGGTACTCCATCCCTGATTTTCCAGTAAACATTTGTTAGACAGGTTCTGTGAAGTGTGATCATCTTGTCCAAACCAAGACACTTTTATCCTTGTAATGTAGTGTGATTCCAAATCACAAGATTGAACAACATCTAGGATGTCCAAAGAAAGTTGAAAAACTATGTAGTACATAAACTCCGGCTTAATCACCTCTCATGCTTCAGACCAGCTAGGAGAAATAAAGGTACAATGGCAGAAAATTTGGTAGAGGTTATTATCTCATCTGAGGAGTGCCTGTTGATTGTCTACCTCCACGTCTCTCATTTCTTGACACAGTGAGCCAGATTCGCTTCCATAAAGTTGAGTAATGTCTTTGACTGACAGACAAGCAGACAATCATAAATTAAATAATTCACTTCAGACCACATAAAAACTAAAGCATGCATTCTTTTTAAACTAAGCAGCAGATCCGAACTGACATGGTGCTGTCCTCCTTTGAAAATTATCTATAGTGTCGCTGAAAGGTACTACCTGTCTACCTTTCTGTTTATTTTTTTCATGTGTTCCTTGGTATACTTAATCTTTCTTTGCACACTAATGATAGTTATATCCACTATCTGATATATGTTCTATAGGAGAATGGAAACTAACACTGCCTGAAAAAGGTGGCAAAGATTGTTTGTGCTGGGTAGCATAAGTAGAATCACTCTCAACTTTGAATTGCCAGAAGTCATAGAAATGTGCATAAACATCTATACAGGAAGGAAAGAGCATAGCCAGTTAGCTCATTCTTACTTCATCTTCTCACCTAAGACCACTAATTTACACCTTTTGATGTTCAGGATGGTCCTTCCTCTCAACTGATCAAACAACCTGATTAATTCACGATTGTTGCAATCGTATCTCATATACACGCGTGCAGCATATTCTATTCAGTCACCTAAAAAAGGTAATTTACACAAGTCATATCTTCTCCAGTGAAGTTACAACACGTTTTACACCGAGGCACCAAATCAAATCCATTATGTCTGAGGTTTAAAGAACTAAAGGAAAATATCCTGTAGGCAAAGGGGCACTGTGATTTAGACACTTCTAGAAGTTGATACTACATCACACACCCTGCCATACTTTAGATCCAGATATGTCAGTGCTATCTGCCAGCCCAACTTCAAGAACAATACGAGTGATGGTGAAACAAGCACATTGCTTGGATCATGCCTCTTAAATGTTCTGACGGCTGAATCCCACTTTTTCCAAGTTGTAGAATAGCCAGAAATTATGTCTCTTTTAGCTATCATTCCAGCACTTGGAAGTCCTTAGGACCAAACTTCCAAGTTAGGGGTATTTTTATCTGCGTCACTTTAAATTATGTGAGTGATTTCTATACCCATAACTTATATAGGTAAACTCCCATCACTTCCATAACAAAGACCTGAACCCTGTGGTTCTGCCATATACCATATGACTCCAAGCTAAGAAGCGACAGCAGGACCACATTTTACAAACTATAAACAAGAATAACTGTACTTGAACGTAGTTACCCAGATTATGGAAACCCTAACTATCTCAAATTGTGCAAAATGTGTTGCTTTCCTTTTTTGCCATTTCATGTGTAACACATATCTTACTGTACCTCCATACTGTAACTGCAGAAATTAAATACATCTTACTATTTTCTGGTCTTTATTTGACTACGTGGTAATATTAGGGCAACATGATAAGACATTGTGATAAATGTACTTGGAAAAAAAAGATGTAAAAAAATCTAGGGGTCATGTCATGGAGGGCGAACGGTCTTAATTTGCACTGTGTGCAGGTGAGCACTGCGAAGATTGAGTGTATGTGCACCAGTAGGGATAGGCCGACTCTCCGATGGCTCCTTGCTTTCATAAACGGTCTCCGCAGGATTTGCAAACCCATCAAGTTACCGAGTAGCACAGGCAATGCTAACAGCGTGTTATTATTGTTGCACAAGATATACTCATGGTCAATGCTGTGTTCACCAACTTAAATGAAAGGTAGTAAATCTTCTCCTTCTTTGTACCTGAGATCTAAAGTAACATCTATCTGCACATCACTCCTTTAGAAGGTAAATGCCATCCTCTTTAACAGCATATTTGTTGAGAAGGCCCGCCCTCATCCCACCATGCCCTTGACCGTCCATATTATTTCCCCACTCCCTACCATACATGATCTTAAATTGTTCCATTTGCCAATCATACATAGGATATACGTCCTCAATCTCTGCTATTTACTGTTCCCTGTTCTTCCCAGCTAGATTTGCTATATATGAATATCAATCCTTACAATTGTACATGCACACCTAAATGTGTGACATGGTTGACCAGTCACTATTGTAAAGCTGGTACTAGCAACATGTCTGACACGCTCGACACAAATACTGCAGCTTGACACCATCAAGAGTAGTTTATCAGTGCTCTCTCTCTTTCATCCAGGCTGCATTACAAATATAAACACCTCAGTGGATGTATTTTTGTTTTATTAGATTTTATATTGCTGCCTTTGACTCTCTTCCACCTGACATTTGGTACATTCTAGCAAAATGTTTCCAGCACCATCAAAACGTCAGTAGCACTGGTCTCGGATATTGTTAAAAAGTGAATTTTCTGATCAAATATTTATTCCGAATATTTCCCTCCAGATAAGCTGCGGAATGTCTTCTCCAGGCTCCAAATAGTATGCATTTTAGTTATTCCATTGATCTTATAACCAAAACGATTGGGTCTATGCTGCGTTCACCTGAACAACACATTGAAACACTCCCTCATTTATGAATTCTGGGGATTGATTTGTTTCTTTCATCAATTCCGTAGTTTCAATTTGTTATATCACTCACCTTTGTTTGGTGATTCAGTCTCCTCCAATTTATCATCATTGATTTTTCATCATTGGATCTCAATAAAGATGTAATTCTACTCAACAGCTCTACTATCTGCACCCACATCTTAGGACACCCTGCAGCCCACTAGTTGTTCCCATTTTACGTATTGTGGTCCAACACTCTGGAATGGACATCCTGCTCAAATAAGCTTTATTGCTGCATTGGTATCCTCTAAAAATGATTGATTTGTTATCAGTTGCCTTTCAACCTGCTTTACATATGGTAGACTGTTGTTGACCACCATCTGTACTGGTGTTACAGGTTCCAACTGTGTGAGTTATATTCTAATAAAGTCAATTGGAGACTGGCTGGCGGAGGGACAGCTACTTATCTGTGGCAGGGAGCTACAACAATAAAGCCCTGATTTGTCCTTGCCTTGTGTGGGGTCAACCTTATTTACGCTGCAAGAATTTGGCAATGAGTTGGACAGCCAACACCTGCGACAAACGAGTAGCTGCAGACCCAGCATGTGTAGGCGTTAGCAGTAGTGCCCTATGATGAAGGATACCACAGGCACTGAAGAGGAGATAATTACAACTCCACTATTTTGGAGCAGAAACTAGACTGTGTGGATAATGTTTTGTGAGTTTCGTGTGAGGCAAAAGCTCAGCTCAATTACTCAAGCGCGAGGCATTCACGTGTGCTCCACGCTTTTAGTGCGAGCCAAGAGCGTGAGAGTAACCTAACTGCAATCAATTGACCATGCAATCCCTGCTTTCCCTAGCCCAGTGACATCACACGCTTTCGGGTGTCTGTGGAACAAGCTCCTGTGAATATAACATCATGCTGCAAAATGTCAGAAGTCATCTTTAAAGCCTTCAAGTTTCTTGAACCGAACTAGCATAGCCTTCTGCCATTTTTTGGGAGCCACAGAAGCATACAGTGACTCACACACTTGCTTTCTTTCACAAGTTAATATTAAACTTACACCTTCTCTTTCTCGGTGACTCGCACACCTGTGTTTCTCATCTATTAACTGTTGCTTAACCGAAACTACAGCAGTGCTTGTAATTTCTCTGAGAAGGTTCTTCAGGGATTGACACAGCTCTCGTGAATTATCTCAGTCCTTGTCTGCTAGCCATGCAGTCTCATGGTGCCATTGTCTTGCTGCCAACACTCCTGGCTTCACCAAGTCCACGGCCGATTGAAATGGGAGGTTTGGTTGAGTATGTTTGAGACTTTCTTGGAAGCATTAGATGGTGTACGATTCAGTGCCTACCGAAAAAGGCTTTACTTGTAAATAATGTAGGCAACGTAGTGCACCACTTTAAAAAATATTTACACCCTACTACCCAGCCTAATGGAAACCAGTTCAGGATGTCTATTTGGAGGCAAATAAAAGACTGGAGATTTGATTTGCTAAGGGGATTCATTTGGTGATGAATTGTTACAAATTGAATCCTCACCAGCAAGAAGGGGAATCATTAGCTGACTTTGTCCCCAAATTAAGAATGTTTTCCTTAAAATGTTAATTTGGAGCCATGACTGATGAACTAGTCTGTGAACAGATGGTAGTTCATTGCAGATGTAAAAAACTCAGGATGTCTACTGGCAGCAAAACCTCCATTTCTCAAAGATGCTATAGATATTACTAAAGTGGTTGGGCAATCACAACACTGTCTGTGAGAGATGGACAAAAGAAGGAATAATGGTAGTACCATTTCTACAATCATCAGGGAGGACTCAGAAGTAGCAGCAGTGCTAAAATTTGGCTAAAATGTACCAAGAGCAAAGAAATCCAGAAAATCTCGCTATTCTTGTGGCAGTAGTTTTCAACGTGCAGAATTTCGCAGTGGTATAGCTACAGATAACACCATTGGAGGTGTGATCACAGAAGACTCTGCTTGGTATGCAAGTAGACAGGTAAACCCAGAGTAGCTACTGTAGATGATGATAATACCATGATGGAACAAGAAGATAGGATTTTTAATGTAGGTAAGGTTGAAGAAGGACAGGGCAGAAGAAATAGACCAATAGCTGAGTTTATTGTTAACGGGAAAGTTGTCCAACGTATGGTAGACTCTGGCTCTATGCACACAATTGTTCCCAGAGCTGTATTTGAAAAACTGTGACCAAAGGTGAGTTTGCTACCTAAGGATATCAACTCCGGTGAGTATCAGGGAGAGGTCATTGATTTCTAATGATACATGGAGGCAACTATAGAATTCAGCTGGAGAGTAATACAAGGAAAGGATTATTTGGCAGTGAATGTGCCACCCATATTAGGCTGGATGCATCAATATAATCTACACATTGTCATAATTCCCAGAGCTTATAGCCAGGTGATGGTAGCTGATGACATCAGTTTAATAGCCATACTAGAAGAAGCTAGTGAAGTTTTCAAGGAAGAATTAGGATGTTTAGAAGGGTATGTCCACAAAATTTTATTAAAACCAGATGCAGTACCTGTACAGTACAAGATGTGGAGAATTTCTTTGGTGGCTAGTGTAACTGTCAAGGAAATCCTTAAAGAAATGGTCTCATATGTTGGAATGGAACCTGTAAAGAGGTCTATGTTGGCATACCCTGTTAT
The DNA here is from genome assembly GCF_964263255.1 of Lissotriton vulgaris. Lineage (NCBI taxonomy): Eukaryota > Metazoa > Chordata > Amphibia > Caudata > Salamandridae > Lissotriton > Lissotriton vulgaris. The sequence continues at coordinate 188,439,035 of NC_141688.1, read as the reverse complement.
AATTATGAAAAGTCTGATGGTAAGGAAGTTTTGCAAGATTAGAGGCCCATTTGTGAGAATATTGTTATACTGTAGAACACATTCAGCAGTGGAGAAACACTCAAGCTTGTCTGTTGAGGTTGTCTTTGGAATGGCAGAAAGTGGATGGTCAAGCTGTTTTAGCAAAGAAGAGTGCAGGGGCTGTAGCTTCAGTCCAGGATGTTTTAAGTGTGGTGAGAGCAAATGCCATCGCAAAGCAAGAATGGATCAAGCAAATTGAGTCAGATGTTATGCTGAAGGGAGTGAAGGGTTTGGTGTTACATGGGAGTAGATGAGAGAGTACAGTACCTCTATCAGGCCTTATCTGAGACTTCTAGATGAGTTGTCGGTGTATGAGGATGTTGTGGTTATGATAGGAGACAATTCATTCCCCCTCAAGGTTTATGGGCCAAACTCACAGAGATAGCGCAAACAGGGGCATTTAGGCCAAACTGAAACAAAAAAAGATTGCACGTAGACTGGTGGTGGCCCGGAATGGATGCTCAAGCGATGGGTGCAAAACTGTAGCTTTTACAAGGAGAGTGAAAAGCACCTGAGAGTGGGTGTACAGGCAGATTTAGGACAGATAACTGATCCCAAACAACGTTGGAACACTATTTGTTCAGATTTTATTGGCCCAATAAAAGTATTGAGATTGGATTTGAGATTTGCTATGGTACTTATGCATATGCACACTACCTGACTGATGGTAAGATTTCTGTATGAGATGACCACCAGAGCAATGGTTGCCTCATTGAAGGACATTTATTGTGAAGAAGGCATTCTGTCAGTTATTTTCATGGATGATGACACTCAATTATCTTCCCAAGAAATACGGGGGTTTCTGGAAGCTTCTGGTATTGCGCATAACCACACCACACTCTACAACCCCCAGGATAATGGTATAGTTGAGAGGGCCAACCAGATGGGTAAAGGTACCATTCAAATGGCGATTGCAAGTGGTGAGATGTTTCTTGTATGGTTTCAGTAATGAAATGGGTGTATCGATCAAGCGCACATGGAGCGACTGGCAAGATGCCCTTTGAGTTAATGCGTGGTAGGTTAGCAGGCATAACATTGGTTACCACATGGATTAAAGGGATTGTAAGACAGGGAGGTAGTCAAGAATCAGTGGTAGGGAGTGGTAAGTCGTAATGTAATGTAACGTAATGAAACCAGAGTCGTCTTCTTCCTGGCGCATTTGTGAGGGTGATTGGGTAAAGCTATGGAGTGGCATGAGTGGTGGTGGTTTGTCTTAGTTCAAGGGGCCACTAAAAGTGGGTCATACCCTACCTCATGCAGTGGTATTGGAAAATTGTGAAAAGTGAAACTATAGGCAAGTGGCACTGTATTAAAGAGGCAGGCCATGAATATTGGATGATGGGCAAGGATGTCATCCTACCAACAGTGCCTTTTATGTTGATGTCAGATAATGATTCAACACCTACTTTACAAGTTGTCTCTATACTCAATACTAGAAAACTGTTGTCATGAGTATAGAGACAAGTTGTCTCTATACTCAATACTAGAACTGTTGGCAGAGGTCCCTGCTAATTTGTATTTCAACAATCACTTTGCAGATGAGGCAATGGTCAGGAAAGGTTGTCAGTCACCAGGGTATCTCATTGACTATGTTCATACTAGAGATTTCAATCTATTGTTTTAACACTCGCACTCCTGGGTTTCCTGATTTGTACTTTGTTGCGTGCTCCTGGGTGTGCACTCCGTTGTGCACTAATTAAATAAAAAAAATAAAAAACATGCCCCTCACTTGGGGAATGTCCCCTGGTCACTGCTCTGTCCCCACCGGGGTTGTATTAGTATCCAAATAAAGTTCAATCCGTAAGTTTTTAAATTTGTTTTCAATGTTTCTTTATTTCATTTAATAAATTCATTAATTCTTAAAAAAAAAAAATGTATTAGTCTTCATTTCGACCAAATTGATCATAAAAGGCAAGAATATTTACATCATCACAGGATACATAAAACCTATTTCTTGTCAAAGACTATACAAATAATATAATTGTATGAAGTTAAAAAACATCGAATTAAAAAGATTTAAAAAAGCATTTGGGCTAAGAAGACATTCCATATAATTCACTCCAAGATCCAATTTTACAATTCCCAAACACATGTAATTCATTCATCCCAATCCATTTCGGCTATGAAATAGCCTTCGTCAGAGAGCATGTTTCTGAAAACCAAAAGTATGCTTTTAATACACAAGGTAAAACGTAGTTTGTGTGGTACCAAGCAAAAACCAATAGCAATATCTCAGCAACGCAAAGTGAATGCTCATCTGCAAAATGGTATACAATGCTGTGTTATCAATGCGGTTCCAAATTAAATATCAAAAACCTCGCCAAATTAAACAAAGTGAACATGTGACCTGATCATCAATGAAGTTAGCATTCTGCAATGTGTCAGATGTGTCTCCATGATTAAAAATAGAATGTATAGAACCTCCCTGATCTAGAAGAACCAATACTGCCAAGAACTAAGTGAAAAAGTGACACGATCATCCAAAGAATTGGCAATCTACAATGTGCACAATGTGGCTCTGTGAGGTGAATAATCGGTATGTGACCTACTTACAAACATTAAATTGTAAAAACGAAGTGAGGGTGAAACATAACATAATAATCCAAAGACTTTGAGGATAAATAGTCAAGGCACGCATTCTTCAAACAACGTACGGAACATCGGTGTGTGACCCGATTGTGAGTATAAACGAGGGGAGGTAAATGTTCGTCAAATGTGAGCCAAAAATGTGCCCTAAACTGTTATTCAAGCTCGGCTGAACGAGTGCGTAACCTCTGTGTGTTACGAAGTTAAAGTTATCACGCCCGACCAACGGTGCCACGGTCCCCACTCAGTAAACGCACCCCCGTACTAATGATATTTAGTATCTCGATCCTCCGTGATTTATCCAAACATCTGAACCACCGGTAAAAAAAGTCTGTATAGCTACAAGACAGCGGGAGCCATCTTGGGTGGCTCATAAACATAATCAAAGGACTAGGGGGCTGTGTAGTCATCACAAAAAGTGGACTGAACTCTAAGTGAGATCGCAAGCAGCAGACTCAGTGAAAGCCATCATAGAGTCAAAACGCTCATGATAAATCATAGTTCCTCGAAATAGTGTCTACATTAAAACAGAACTACTGTTTGGAACAATAAATTGGTGATGATGACTCAAATTAATAAAATAACAAAAGAACAGAAAGAGACTTAAAATAAGGTCATCGCCTATGGTGCAATAATTCTGATAAGATAACAGACTACAGGAGCATTGTTCCTGGTGTGTAACATATAGAAATTAAACATATGTAAGTCAAATACATGTAAGACAGACAATCGTCAATTCAAACAGATAAAGGAACTCATGTGGGTGTTAATGTCATTAGGGGGATATCTCAGGAGTTAAATGGAAGCAGGTTGACATAGAGTGCGTGGTCCCATGTTTATAAATAACAGCTGTCTTCCACTCTGTCATTCATCCCCAAAGGTTTTAGCTTTTCTAATGTGTAAATCCAATGATTTTCTCTTTGCATCAATTGTTTGTTATTATCAATTCTTTCAAATTTTTGGCAATCTCCAGTACTGTAAATCTCAGTTGACTGACATTATGTGATGCCTCCATGAAGTGGCCTACCACCGTCGATTTTGTCATTTTATTGCATATATTTGATTTATGTTCATTCATCCTTGTCTTAATTTTTCGCTCAGTTTTCCCCACGTATCCTTGTCCACAGGGACATTTCATCAGCTATATTGCGTTCATCTAGTCGCATGTAGCAGATACTTTGAGTTTGATTTTGTAACCCTTCCTTGGATGGGTGATAGTTGTGCCTTTGATAACATCATTGCAATTACTGCAATTGTAACATGGTATTGTGCCCTGATATTTTGCTGCTCTGTTAATGTGTTTAGGTTTGAGTAACTCACCCAAGTTGTTCGCTCTCCGATATGCGAAAATGTGTGCCTCCTTAAATATAATATTGAAATCCTGTTCCTGTGTCAGAATAGGCCAATGCCTTTTGATGACATATTTGAAAGCTTTACTTTTGGTAGAATATCTTGAAACAATTACTACCCGGGTGTTTTATTTTTTGGATGTTGTCTCAACAGATCCTGTCTGTTTTTTTGTGCACATCTTATTTTAGCCTGATCTAATACATCTTGAGGGTACCCTCTTTCCTGAAATCTTTGTTCCATTTCCTTTATGCAGCGGTTTGCTTTTTCCGGTGATGATACAATTCTCTTTACCCAAAGCATCTGAGAGTACGGTAAATGTTTTTTTAAACTGTCCTGGTGAAAGCTGTGGTAATGAAGGAGGTTATTACAGTCTGTGGGTTTACGGTATATGTCAGTGCTGAATGCAGTATTCTTTCTTGTGATCTCTACGTCCAAAAATGTGATTGTAGAAGCCTGTATTTCAGATATAAATTGAATATGTTCATTCCTTTTGTTGAGATCCGCACTGTCTTTGATTAAGGTTAGTTTGGGTCCACTCCATAATCATCTATATATCTGAGGATCAGTTAAGAATGTGTTTTCCATGGTTCTTGTGAAAGGATGTTTTCTTCTACATATCTTTCCATGAAAAGATTTACATAGGCAGGGGCTGCCGAATTTCCCATGGATGTTCCAGATTGTTGCAAGAAATATTGGTCTTTCCATTTAAAAATAACTGTGAAACAGGGTGAAACACCAAAGTTCTATCAAGTAGACCTTCATGTCCATGTCTAGTTCTGTTTGTAATAATGCATGCTCAATTGCTTCAATGCCATCCTTGTGGGGTATAGAGGTATAAAGAGCTTTGACATCCATAGTGCAGAGTAAGATGGATTCCTCTGGTGTCAGTTTAACGCCTTCTAGTTTGTACATGAAGTCGGTCCTTAACAAATGTACTCATTTTCAGCACGCTGGGTTGCAAGTACTTATCTAACAGTTGTCCGATTGGTTGGTGAATACTTCCCCTTGTGGCCAAAAGGTGGTTTGTGTAGATCCTTTTGAATTTTAGGGAGCATATAAATCGTGGGACTCCTTGGGTGTGTTAATGACCATGAGTAGTTGTTTAGCGAACTGTTCTGTAGGGTTAGAGTCTAACCTTTGGTATACCATTTTATCAGATAAATGCAATTCTACTACTTGTTCATAGTGTTTTGTATTGAGGATCACAATGCCTCCCCCTTTATCTGCCTTTTGGCACGTTATGTTCAGATTTTCAGCAATTCGTTGTAAGATGCTTTTGTTTATTTCCGTTAGAGATTTCGACATCAATCTTTCTGTTTCAGTGTCTATGTTTGCAATTAATTTTCTTTCATAATCAATCAATCAATCGGCAATTTGTATAGCGTGCTACTCACCCAGGAGGGTCTCAAGGCGCTGGGGGTGGTGGGGGGAGTTTGTTACTGCTCGAAGAGCCAGGTCATGAGTTGCTTCCTGAAGGAGAGATGATCCTGGGTCAGCCGTAGGTGGATGGGGAGGGAGTTCCATGTATTGGCCGCCAGGTAGGAGAAGGACCGTCCTCCAACGGTGGCTCTGCGAATGCATGGTACGGCGGCGAGGGCGAGGCTGGCGTATCGGAGCTGGCGGGTAGGTGTGTAGAAAGTGAGATGGTTGTTGAGGTACTTCGGGCCCATGTTGTGTAGAGCCTTGTGTGCATGGGTGAGGAGTCTGAACGTGATCCTCTTGTTGACGGGGAGCCAGTGCAGGTCTCTCAGGTGGGTCGAGATGTGGCTGCGGTGTGGGATGCCCAGGATGAGTCGTGAGGAGGTGTTCTGTATGCGCTGGAGTCTTTTCTGTAATTTGGTAGTGGTTCCCGGGTAGAGGGTGTTCCCGTAGTCCAGTCAGCTGGTGGCGAGTGCCTGGGTGACTGTCTTCCTGGTTTCGGTGGGGATCCATCGGAAGATCTGCCGGAGCATGCGCATGGTGTTGAAGCACAATGACGAAACGGCGTTGACTTGTCTGGTCATCGAGAGGGAGGAGTCCAGGATGAAGCCCAGGTTGCGTGCGTGGTCCGTTGGCTTGGGGGTGGTGCCCAGGGCAGGGGGCAACCAGGAGTCGTCCCAGGCGGAGGGCGATGATCCCAGGATGAGGACTTCCGTCTTGTCTGAGTTCAGTTTCAGGCGGTTGTTCTTCATCCACTCGGCGACGTCTTTCATGCCTTCGTGTAGGCTAGCTCTGGCGGTGGCGGGTCGTTGTTGAGGGACAGGATCAGCTGGGTGTCGTCGGCGTAGGAGATGATGTTAAGGTTGTGTTGGCGTGCGATGGCTGCGAGGGAGCTCATGTAGACGTTGAAGAGGATGGGGCTGAGTGAGGATCCTTGTGGTACGCCACAGATGACTTCGGTGGCCTCGGATCTGAATGGGGGGAGGCGGACTCTCCTGGTTCTTCCAGTGAGGAACGAGATGATCCACTCCAGTGCCTTCTCTTGGATTCCGATGTTGCTGAGGCGTTGTATTAGGGTGCGGTGGCAGACAGTGTCGAATGCTGCGGATAGGTCCAGGAGGATGAGGGCCGCTGTTCCCCTGTTGTCGAGCAGGGATCTGATGTCGTCGGTGGCTGCGATGAGGGCGGTCTTGGTGCTGTGGTTGGCTCGGAAGCCAGACTGCGAAGGGTCGAGGGATCCGTTTGTCTCGAGGAAGGCAGTGAGCTGTGGGTTGACGGTCTTCTCGAGGACTTTGGCAGGAAAAGGGAGGAGTGAGATGGGGCGGAAGTTCTTAAGGTCGGTGGGGTCCGCTGTTGGTTTCTTCAGGAGGGCGCTGATCTCGGCATGCTTCCAGCTCTCCGGGAAGGTGGCGGTGTTGATGACGTCCCGGAGTTGGGGTGCGATGATAGAGTCGGCCTTGTTGAAGATGTGGTGGGAGCAGGGGTCGGTTGGTGATCCGGATTGGATAGTGTTCATCGTGCGGGTGGTGTCTTCGGTGCTGACCGGGGTCCAGTTGCGGAGGGTGGTGGTGGGGGGCGTTGGTTCAGTGATTGGGTGCGTGGTCTGTGCGCCGAAGCTGTTGTGTATGTTGGCGATCTTGCGGTGGAAGAAGGTGGCGAGTGAGTCGCAGAGGTCTTGCGAGGGTGCGATGTCGTTGTTTCCGGCGTTGGGTTTGGAGAACTCCTTGATGATGCTGAAGAGGCTCCTTGACGATGACAATGTTTGTAATTTTCTTTTCATTTATTTGTGTGTGTTATATAAGTAGTTTTCTTTTGTTTGAATATAAAAAGGGAAGAGGATGTTTCATACCTGCGCATAGACTTTTCTTTGTCCCATTTAAGGATTATGGAACACGATCTGTCCTCATTTTCCAGGTTCCAACTGTGCAAGTTATGTACTAATAAAGTCAGTTGGAGCCATACTAGCAGAGGGACAGGTCCTTATATGATACAATAAACACCTGCTTTGTGCCTTACCTTGTGTGGGGGTCAACCTTTTTAATGCCACAAGAGACGTGTGTATTGTATACATTTGTAATAAGCTATTTTATGTTGAATGTATTTGTTTCGCACATGCCCTCGAAGTGCATGCTTCTGATGCAAATTCAGAATCCAAGTCCCTTTACTGTTCTTGACATGTAGTTGACAAGAGTCAAAGTGGTCTGATGATACTGTATTTCATTGAGTTTCTCTTGTAAGTAGATGCTATTCCAAGAGCTACTTATCAAGAACTGTTTATTCGCAATAAGTTCTTACCATGAAAATGGAGTGCGCAACCAATGTGTCCCCTGCCTCATCTGTTCCTCAGCCTGACTCCAAAGCCAAGACAGTGCACATGCGATCCTGGAATACAAGTCAAGCATAACCAGTTAACACTTGTACATATAGAATACACATACGTAATCACAATTGATAAAGGTACAACAGTTTCACATTTTTTAGAGGTGAGTCATATTGGAGAGAGGACATCAAGGTCAAGTACCATTGCTGTATTTTCCTGTACTTTGTTTCTTTCTAATGCTTATTACCATTCCTTATTTTCTTGAGCAGAAGTCTTGGATAAAATAAATATAAAATTGCTTTAAATTGCTCTAAAATTGAATAAATGAAATTGCACTATGTCATTGCTAAATATGAAATATAACCTCGTCCTTGGGTGGTAAAATGTAAATTATGTGTCTTTGAAAAGTATGAGCCAGAAAAGCAAATTCTATTAAGTGTGATAGAATAAAAACTGTGGCTGTTCCATAAGGGCTTCGAGGGTGATGAGTGGCCAGCATGAGTTTATTTTTATGGTTCCTTCAATAATTGGCTTAGAAGGCTGAAACGAGAAGCGTTCATAAAGGGCACAGTGAGATCACTCTGGGGCGTAGGAAGTCGGAGGACTGTGGGTAATGTTAATACAGAAATTCTGTGCACAGGGTTGAATTTAATTGGTAACGAGTACAAATATCATTAATGTCAGGGGGATAGAGTGGAGGCATTAATGTGTAAGGTCATGGGAGGTGGCATTTCACTTGCATAAGAATTCCAATTTCTGGACATCATCATAATCACCTCTTTTTTCAAAGTGACCAACCCTCACCTCTTTTTACAAGTGTGTGACAGCAGCTACAAAGGTCCTCCGAATTACATCATATTGCAACTCTGATTTAACTAGCACAGCAATTTAGTATTCACAGCTGCCTCTGGCTCAGACCTCCTGCTGAACATCTTGGACCATGACTGCTCACTTGAGTCAACTCTATTGTTTGACGCTGATTTATGGCACAGTTTCCTTATTCTGTCGTTCAGTGGTTATAGAAAGAATTAGACCCGCAGTATATTAATATCAAATGTCTTTGAGAGATATGAGTGCAACATAGCTACTTGCAGTATTCAAATTGGCCACATAGCCATCATGATGGATTGTGTGTGTGTTTGTGTATATAAATGTATATATCTGTATATATTTTTTATCGTACATACATACCTGTGTATTCACTGAAAAAGCAAAGGTTAAAGTGGCACTGTAGTTAGGTTTCCACCAGTTATAGTTCACTTAGAAAACTATAACTTGCGCCTCCACCGCACACTACATATGACCTTACGTAATAGATCATTCAGAACATGTTAAATGACATCCTTTATGACATCATGGATGACATCCCAAATTACATCAATTTTACTTTTCTGGAAGATGGTTAGGAGTTTGGGTTTATATTTTAGAGGTGTTTGCAGTCATCAACACTATAGGAGCCACAAGGGGATAAAAAGGACTGGCCGCCCCCCACTCAACACATTATAAACCACATTAAGGCCTGACCCAATATGATCAAACCAAGTGCTCTACTTCCAACAGAGGAGGGGTCTTCTAAACGTTTGTTACTCCCTCTCAGACTTATGTTATCCAAGTGTTGTGGTGTGTCTCAATTTAAAATAAAACAACATACCATCAAAGACCCTCCCGTAAACTGAAAAAAGTGTGGGAAAGAGAGAAAGCACCTCACGGTCGAAACACCAATGGGGCTGCTGGCTGGAACTCACCAGCAAGCCTGCTTATCATCATCGGTTACTTTCTCTCAGAAAGAAACACATGTGTGTGTTGTCATAAAGACATCTCAACCCATGCAATCAAGGAAAACAGAATAGAAAAACAGTTTGGACCCCATGTATAGGTCTGGTTTCATGGTGTAAATTGTCCAAATGTATCCTGGTTTAATGTTTAGAGAGGGCTATACAATTGATCTGGTCCCACCGCGGACAACCTTCATGTATAATAAGGAGTATCGTGGTTTTCAATAACTGTATCCTTAGACCCGTTTTAAGATGGCCACCGCTGTGAGCCTTGAAATGTGAAAATCACGCTGACCACATGATCGGGGCTGCAAAGGACTATTTACGCTCGACCGGCCCCGGCACACTCCGAGCTGGATGTTTCCAGTAGCCGGAGGGACGCGATAGTGGTAAGCAGTTGTTTGTCAGTGGGGCAACTGAGAGTCAGTGTGACATTCTGACTGACTCTCATTGTGATATGAGTGTACCACTGCGTCCAGAATTCTGAACAGGGCTAACTTAGGTCAGACTGTGTACAAGGTTAATAGAAACTAGCCGTGTGTACCGCGTTACTGATGCTTAATGAAGATCGAGCCCTGATGCATGTAGAGGCGTGTAATTGATTGACACGGTACAGTGTATTTCATTGGAGTGTATGAAAGACGAGAAAAGGTGCATTTACGTCATATTATGCCTACCAAAAAAACACTGTGATGCGGAGATAGTAGAAGTCAATGCATGATGTTGGTGAAATGGTAAAAGTGCAAGAACTTGAGGCACTGTTGTTTTAATCAACCCTTGCAGGTGACAACACTTTGGGCGGTCATTGCTAGGGCACGCGATCAGGTGACGCGTTTGCCCTGTAGAGATGGTTGCAGGTATGCAGTACAGACGCAATCAACTGGTATGGGAAGTTTGTTCCTCTGAATGAAGTTTTTTTTTTGTCACAAGGCTTTTACAAGTGGCGATATCTTTCTTTTTAATATCATACCATCACAGGTTTTGATGTGGAACCTCCCATGAAGTATAGTTTGGAACCCCACTAGCCCTGAAGAAGTTGCTCGAATTGTTTTTTGCAACGAAACATGTCGGCTTATGAGGATTGATTATGGTGTATTGGAACCATTTTTAATTTGGGGAAGCTTAAAGCACTTAATAAAGTTACTTTGAGCCAGAAAGCTTCACCTATTTTTTAACAATGCAAATTATCCGCTTATAATAGCGTGCACAGATAGTTTATTCACATGTAGGTTTTGCCAAGTCTGTTTTCCTTGATTTCATGGGTTGAGATTTCTTTATGACAACACATTTGTTTCATTTTGAGAGAAAGTAACAGATGATGATAAGCGAGCTTGCTGGTGAGTACCAGCCAGCAGCCCCCTTGGTATTTCGACAGTGATGTGCTTTCTCTCTTTCCCACACTTCTTTCAGTTTACGGGAGGGTCTTTGATGGTATGTTATTTTATTTTAATTTGTGACACACCACAACACTTGGATAAAATAAGTATGAGAGTGAGTTACAAATGTTTATGAGACCCCTCCTGTGTTGGAAGTAGAGAATTTGGTGTGATCATAGAGGTGTTTGCAGTGACAAATCCAGGATTTCAGCATATTGTTCTATCTTGCACCAAGATTTCCATTTCTTGTATATAGTCTTAAGCCTGACCTTTGTAAAGAATTTTTGATCACCAAGGGGCATATTTACAAGCCCTGTACGCCACATTTCCACTGCCGTTGCATCACTTTTGTGACTAAGTGGCGGCGCAAAGCCAGCGCCATGCTGCTGGGTATTTACAACGTGATGCAACTAGAGTGATGCGTCACGTTGTACAGCACTGCACCACATGTGGACGTTCCGGCGCAGGGGGGGGGGGGGGCTTTCTGGCGCAGGAACACCTCCTAAAAGTGGCTGATTAAAATCTACAAGATTTTACTCAGTCACATTTACGGCCATGCTGCGTCAGAACCCAGCGCCTGCTTGTAGCAGGCATAGGTATTGACGCAGCATGTAAGGTATAGGGGCACCCGAGCCTTGCTGGAGCTGGGTCGCGCTTGCGACACAACTCTAGCAATGCGTCACCTTTACGGCAGAAGATGCATCATGCATCTGTCTATTCTTGCCCCATGGTGCGACGCATTATAAATGTGGCGCATCCATGGTGGCTCCAGTAGTGTCTGCTGTGACGCACAATAACTGGCGCATCCCTGCTAATATGCAGGGATATGTCAGTTATTGTAAATCTGGCCCCAGTTTTTCGGTTAAGAGATACATCACTTTCCAATACAATGCTCAGACAATCCATTGTGTATATATAGGTATTGAAAGCAATTACTCCTATAATCCCAATAATATAATCTCCGATCCAGTAGTGCCAACCCACTCCTAATAGTAGCTTGCTCTTGTAGTCCGGTTGCTCTGTGGGCTACTTTTCCATTCTGTATAAATCTGGAAATAATAGAGTCTAAATATTTGCTTGTAACATACAGCAGAAGTTATCCCAAATAAACTACAATAACTTTGGAAGGATATTCATTTTAACTAAATTAATCCTACCAACTAATGATTTTTGTGGATTCTTCTATGTTCCTGATTGCATCTTTGTAGACTGAAATAAGTTTGCATAAATATATTTGGAACATAGGCCTGTTTTTCAAGCAGCTATGATCTCCAAGTTTCATGCCCCTCCTACCAGAACAATTTGTCAGAACAATCTGGGGCTTACTAGTGTGCAGTTTACTGCCTAAAATTGTGCTAAATTCCTCAGTTTTTTGCTGTATCATATTTAGTGTATGTGTTCATGAATCAGAGAACACAGGCGCATCAGCGTATACTGCTAGCATTGTGATGATGTTGGAGTTAGGAAATGTTACAAGGTGCTCTATTAGTGGTGTAATATATGGTGGCATGTAGAGTGCAGATAGAGCAGGAGAGAGAGGACTGGCTTCTCTTGTTTCTCTAGTGATGGAAAATGAGGCTGACAAATTGCCATTGCAATGTTTTCGAGACGTTGGCGATAGGTGCAGAGTTTGTTTACATTTGATACAGCTTGGATGTATTCTAAAAACTTGCAGTACGTACCAGAAGACCTTCCATGAGAGTCTGTACACTGCTTTTTCAGTATCTAATAATAATATAGTAAGTAGCTTTTCAAGAGTTTCAGCTCGGTCTATCCTCTCACAGCTACTTTTGTATGTCACATCGCATGTTCCTAAATGTCTGTATGTTCATCCTTATCTTTATACAATAAACCTATGGTATAAAAATAGCAATTGGTTGTAGACATAGCCTTGACACTTGCATCATATAGTGAACACTTGCCAGTTACAAGTGTCTGTTTCTTGACAAGCAACCTACACACTAGAATTTGTAATTTATTATAAATGTTGCCTTGGAGCCTTGGCATGTATTAGGGGTGTAATTATTTTTATATGTGCTTTATTTCAAATCTGATGGTTGCATCTCAACAACATTCTATTTAAAAAAAAACTCTAAGTTTCAAAAAATATATTCAGATAAACAATACAGTGCAGTATGGTCAGTGTTATAAATAGCACAGCACCTTTATTCTCATAGCCGGTTTCAAATTCAAAGTCAGAGAGAACCACGAATAGGTGTGAAATAAAGAGCTATTGTATCCAAATGTACACATAGATACAGGAGTGTGGCACATTCTTTTTGTAAATTGATAATGGAAACAGTTGATTTTATATTTTATAGAGAGCCATTTGATTTAAGAGTCACTGTATTTCCACACCTTGACCTTGATTATCAATTCTTACTCTTTCTCCCAAAATTGCTACCATATAGTTTGCTTCCCTTATTAAAGCTGGATATTCTACCCTGAGTACTTAACAAAAAAGAGAATGTCAAATGCATAAAACAAAATCCTCCTCCACTTTCATGGGAAAGAAATCCATCTGAGTGAGTGCTGTTGTCGAATTGTGCAACCCAGGTTCTCTATAAAAAACTAAATATAAGGAAGAAAGTGGAAATATCTACCAAGTAGTCCTGCCAATCAGGAACCAAGAGTATAATTTATTCACATTTTGCCCTGGGATTCGCCTGTAGCAGGTGTAAAAGGTTAGGCACCTTTATACGCAGCCCCATATGCTCCAGCACTGCTTACAAGAATGGCCATTCAAGGGAGTTAAAGACTGAGAGAGCTCTGACCTCTGCATGAATTTTCTGTATGAAACCAAAAAAACCCTAGCTTTGATAATTATTTCTAGTATTTTATTGTCCATACTCAGTAATGACAGGGGGCAATAAGACTGATATTTGGCGAGGTCTTAGCCTCCTTTCATTAATACTGTTATTATTGCCTTCCCGGGAGATGAAGGTAAATGTCCCTTCTCCAGTACGTCATTATAAATATTATACATGTGGAGAGCCATCATTTCTTTCTAGTTTTCATTCAACTCTACCATCTAAGACCATCTGATCCATTGTATTTACCACATGGAAAGAATTCTATCACCCCAATTATCTTCTCTGTTTTAAGGGGTGATAAAGTGTTCCCTCAGTTCATCTCCCATCCAGCCTAGAGAAATATCATTCAGGTTAGTTGTGACAGTCTCAGATCTAGACGAAGGTTTCTAAGCATAATGTGCATTGGAGTAGTCCACAAACTTCTGCAAATCCTCCTCACTTGCTGTGACACTGCCCCCATCCCTGGTGTAAATACCAGGGGCCGCATTACACAGGCAGCGCATTTTCCTACATTGGGCCTGGCGCAATGAAGGAAAGTACGCCTCAATAAGAGGAATGGACTGACCCTGGGGCAACCACAAAATCGTGCTACCCCCAGTGCAGCGCACTCCGTGAAATACAGAGCCACGTTTCACTGTGCAGGTGTCAACCCACCTGCACTAGTAAAGGGGCATAGAGATACCCTTGCAGGCAAGTGCAGTCAGTGACTGCAGCAACCTCCAAGAGGATGTCTGGACGAATCCATGGTACCCCCTGTCCTCCCTCCAGAGGGCTGCTCTCAGGAGGTGCACTTACGGTGTACCACCTTTCAGGTGGTTCACTGTTAGTGTGACTCCTGGAGGCTTCTTTGCCTCTTCGCCAGTGTCAGCAATACGGTGCGGGGGCAGAGGCAGAAGGAATCCCTCATTTGCATGGAGCACACCCCCATGCCAATGAGGGAACGCCCCCTTGAATATAGTGCTCTCCTTTTCTCTGCACCAATGCTTTTGGCATTACAGAAGGGGCCACACAAGTGTCTGAAGCACCCTCTTGTAATACCGACGTGCCCTGGAGGCATGCAAAGCTGGCACAAATGCCAGATGCGCCCCCAGAGATCTCTATATAATATGGCCCCAGGTTGCTGTCCATTACCACATCTATGGGCCAAAGCAATATCCATAGACATGTAACTTTGTGGTCTACCCATTTGCTGTGCTCTAAAATAAATCCAGCCCAGAATAATGTTATTCGAGTTGGTTAAATGTACACCCTCTAACACAGTCATGTCAGCCTTCTGCTCGGCTACATGTTGCCTGATGTCCCTCAAAATTCCCACTTGTTCCTAAATCACATTTCCTGTAACCTAGAAAGTAGATGGATCCCAAAGCATTGAATAAAATGACCAAGCCCACATTTTTGCCTTTGAAAAATGAGTGACACTCTTCATTTCTCATGAAATATGTGATCATAAAATGCTAAGAAAGAAATCTTCTGCCGGCATAATAAGGTAACAACATAGGATGTGACATTCCAAAGTCATTGGATTATGGTCCAACAGGATATGTGAAATGGCCCGGATTTATCAAGCCTTTGCGTTGACCTTGCATTGAGCAAGGTGATACAATGACAATGTATAGGCTACAGTAATATGTACAGAGTGACACAGGGGGTGATTTGCACTACCTGGCCTGGCGTTATGAAGAATTGTAATGCAATAGAGCAGCTTGTACTACATCACATTAGATTTCAAGCTGAGAGGGGTTCATTGGGTGGAGCACAGGCGTTCCCATGCATCCGCCCATTGATTTTGGTGCATTCCCGGATTTACTAAAGCTAGTAAACCCAGGAATGCATCAAAATGCGACACCTTCCCCAGTGAGGCGTAACAATGAGCAATATCTTTATTTCCACTGGGTTCTTCCTCTTTCCATTCAGGTGCTTTCCGCATCAATCATAGACAAAAAGAAAATGTCTCCAAACATTGTTTTTGTGCAGGAAGGTACATCCTCCTGCACAAAAACAATCCTACTTGTAATGCAAGCAGGCTTGCATTATGGTGCAAGGGTATCTGCGTTGGCACTTGGCAGCGGAAGGAGGCAGCAGAAATGATCCATATCTTTGTGTATATGGAGCATTTCTGCTCTCTCCCTTTCTCGCTACTCAGCTCAGCAGCTTTGCTTGCTTCCCTGCTTTGCATGAAAGAAAAGAAAATATGCCTCTTGATAGTTAATTTCAGCCACCCACTGTGGTAGTTCTGCACTTAGAAACCAGTAGTGTAGAAATAAAAAGCTGCTGTGTACCACAGAATAGAAGGAAATGTTTTCTCAGAGACATGTTTTGGTCTCCAGGTACTAATTATATTATGCTCCTCCAGCAGGCCATGGACAGGAGGCACCAATCTAGCCTGGTGTGCGGAGGGAAAGCAGGTTGTATCTAAAGTAGCATCTAAGGACAGATCAAAATCCCCTCCACATATTATCTTATGATAACTGTGCTGCTCTAATAGCAGGGCTAAATTGACAAGGAAAAGATGGGTCTCTCCATTGGGGGCAAATATACTGTTAATAGTACTGAGTTGGCCATATAAGTACCATTAAACAACACTATCTTCCCTTGAGTGACTGTATGGACACAATTAATACAAGAACAGCCACCACACTAGTGTAAGAGCACTATTAGATAAAGTATCTGAGCTTATAGGAGTGTTATATCAATCTTGAGTCCCTCCAGAGAGGAAAGTACCAGTCTTTTTTTGATAGGATTGATCAGCCTCTGAAGTTACATATATCACATTATGAAAGGTCAGCCCCATTCTGTGAAACAGGAGAAGTAAGCTAGGGCTGCCTCATCAAGTGACCACCACAGTGCCATTATTCAATTTCCAAAAAACTTTGAACAGCACCATTAAGAAAGATACGACAGAATCTACTCAACCCCATCCCACCAATCGCTCACACTGTAAACGCCAACATGCAGGTGGGATCCCAGACTTTTTAAAAACGAATACAATTCCAATTTCCATGTTTCATGGGATGGAAAGTGAATCCCCCTGCAGTTATATTGAGTTTTGTCTGGATACAACATGGCATAACTCAATCTCGCAACTTATAGGGCTTTTTTCACAATCATTATGGCTCGCCTGGCCTCCTTGAGTGACATGTTGAAGTCGTCTCCTGCTTTGGGCTAGAAGGGCATGCGGGGAGCCTGCTGATAGTACTGGGCAATGGAGCTCCTGCTGTAACCCCGCAACAAATGGCACACCTATTGGAGAGGCATGGGCACCATGGTTGAAAAAAAACCAAAGAGAGCGGCAAAGTCAAATGTTAAAACAAGGACAATTCCTAGCATCAAAGTTGCTTATTTATTTTTCACTCCCAAGGTCATGGAACTTCTGATAAGACCTTGCAAATGGTAGGCATTAGTATATTTCTCTACTTGTGGTGTCCCAGTAGTGGGCCGGGAAAATGCCAATGCTCCAGAAAGTGTTTAGGGACTACAGGAGGTACAACCTTGCCCCCCAGTTTTAAAAGCTAGCACTAAATACCAGTAGTACGTTGGGAGAACATTCTACCACATGTACACAATGAGCAAGTGTGTGTGGCTTCTAGCACTTCTATTCATGTTCTGTTGCATTTAGTACTATTTCATTGTGCAAAATGAATCCTAGCATCCATTTTGGACTTGAGCTGGCATTTTTGTGCTAAGAAAATAGAGCTAAATGCAGAATTTCTCTTTTGATATAATTCTGCATAATGTTGAGGAATTTATGGGTAAATACCCATGCTTATGCTACACAAAACTATGTTAGTTATGGCCATCCCTATCAAAAACCTCCCCTAAGTCTCTCAGGGGATGGAATCCATGACCCCGGTAGAGTATGCCCATTGTTTTAACCCGTCAAAAGTCGTGATTCCCTTGGGATTACTAAGCACCACAATCACACTCACTAGTTCACACTTCACTACATTCCCATACTCAGTGCCACAACAGGGAGAATCCAATAGTTATCAATGCAAATACACCACAATCTTTAAGGGACCCAAAACGTTTGTTTACACAAAATATACATTTATTATTAATCAAAGAATAAAAACGTTAAAATTACATCAATACATGTTGTGCATTTAATCATATCCTAAAGCAAAACTATTCTAGCATTAAAAATATACACAGTATACACAAAATGAGACTGAAACCCGTGATATTGACCTAAATAATCAGGATGTTAATTCATTAGATTCTCTACAACTAGGTCAGAATCACATTGATAAGTACTGACAAAGTAGTTCCCTGAATTTAACTTGAGTAATGGCGTTGACGCATTTCGGTGTGTTGCTCAATATGCACCACCTTTATCAAGACTGGTACTGATGTTTGTCTCTTTCACAACCAACACTTGCTTTCCTATATATCTATATAAAACACATAAAGATAAAAACAATATTACACAACATGTATTCAACAATTTTCAAGTCTTTTCAACATTTTCTTTATGACATTTTCTTATTAATACCCACTTGGGTGTAATCAGCAATTTTAAAATGTGCAAACCAAACAGTACCAGGGTTCACTACGTACTTTAGTATGAATACCCTACACAAACAATGCTAGTCCCCATTAACCCATAAAACTCCACCATCCCTTTTATAATTATGCATAGTGAGCATTCAAGTGGTTGTTTTCAATAAGTATCGAAAAATTCTACCCAGTGGCACTAGGATCCAAACAATGACTACATTCATGGCACCAACCATTCATCTATCTATAGAGTGGTAACATACCATAAAACGGGATAGTGCCAAATTAGGGCCACTATTTATCTATTTTCAAAACACTTTCTTAGGGAGCGGCAGCCATCTGTCAAAACAATTGAGCTTGCATTATAAGCCCACCCTAAGTTCCATGTTATATATCAATCTCATGGTGTGTTGATCTAACGGTGTGTTACCTGTATTAAATCTACCAAGGACGGACCCACTGGTGGGTATTCTCATGTAGAGTCCTCTAAAGATATGGTTCAACCCTCATTTGGTCAATGGCATCCTGTTCTCCCCCACATATAAAAATTCCATCAATTGTCTGTCTGCTTGTGCCAAGCTACCAAGGGGGTGAGCAGGGGTTATCTAAAGTGTGTTTCCCCCTTACCCTGACTAGAAGTAAGGGTCCCTGTTTGGTCAAAGGTACCTATTTCTGCCAACTAGAGACCCCCAGTTCTAACAAATGGCGCAAGAATAAGAATTTCACTGCACCAGTTCTACTTGGCTTTTTGCGTTGAATGCCTAGCCTGCATGCATTATACCTGCCTCAGGTATAATGTGACGCGGGGTTTACAACATGAGGCACCTCCCTAGATGTGTCACGCTGTAAATTAGCTGTATTGCTTGAGCTGCCATGCCATAAAAAAGCAACCCAATGGCGGTGCAAAGAGGTGCAAGGGTCTTGTAAATGTGAACCTCTGTGTCTACCATGTACTTATCAATCACTATCAGGGTTGAAAGACACACATTGCACATCATAAGCTGTCTGCGATTTAAACAAGAGTGTGTCAAACACTCAGTAACATATCCTTCTAATGGCACTGACATTTAATTTCTGAAAGACATCCCCAAGTCACTCTTGTGGTTAACCACCCTGCAGACTATGTTCTAGCAGTGTGTCTGGGTTATTATTGGAGCATATTTCAAGTTATTGTTGAGGGACAAACACAGTCTTCTGGGACATTCTTAAAAACGCTACCATCTTTTATTCAAGAAGCAAACAAAACACAGCCATTAGAACTCCTATTTAGAGAAATCCAGCTCCTAAAACAAGGCACATCAGTGTGCTGCCTGCTCTTCCGACAAGGCTGCTGCAAATGTTTAGTACACTCAATATATTTTCAACACGTAGATTGCCAGACGTTTATTCAGTGATGCATTCTTCTGAAACACTTACAGGCCTCTCAAGCATTGACAGCGAGCTCAACTCACAGCCCTCTTATTTGAGGAAATCTGACAGTCTGCTGCACACCTGGTAGGTTTGAGCTGCGGTAGTTCCATTAGCTCCATTACTAGCATCCTTTAGAGTTGCCTGAAGGGTGGGCAGTTCTGACAGTCTGTTTCAACACCAAGGCAGGGTTCTATACAAATATAAAGCAAAGCCAGACTGGCGAGGACCGCACACATTCAGAGAGCCTGCCCACACACAGAAGCAGTGATCGTGGGAGGCTATACAAAGATTTGAGATATTTCACTCCTAACAATTGGGAAACACTTAATTCTGAAGATCTAGGTCCAGATGTACGTAGAATCCCATTTGTGATTTCCTAATTGTGAATTTTAGCAATTTGATATTAGGTGATCACAAACGGTGATGTACAAATGTGTCACACACATCTAGTGATTCCTAATGGGGTCGCAATAGACCTACTTAATTAATAACTCTTTTGAGCTAGGTCGCAAATTGTACCCCATTGGGATTCGCTAACAACACAGGGAGGTTGGCCTGTTTGGGTCAACAGACTACCACGGCTGTGAATACTTTACAATAGAGCAACATTTTCGCTGGGAAATGCAGCCCATTTTCCTTAAAGGAAAACAGCATGCATTTAAAAAATGAATATGAAAAGATTTCTTTTCATTTTGTAAGAGCAAGCAGTGGTCTGTGGAACTACTATCTGCTCTGAAATATTTTTGCACTACATTCATAAAGGGGAAGGATTATCACCAACTTGTAGTTGGTGGTAAAATTTGAATGTTTTGCGACTCCATTTTAGTCCCAAAACATTCTTACATACTATTGCAATTCGGTATTAGGAAGGGACACTCTAAACTCACCCCTCCCTTACACCGAATCCCAAATCATAATTGCGATTCAGTAATAGCTACCGAATCGCATATAGGGTTTGGTACATCAGGCTGTTTTCGAGCAGAAGAAAGCTTTGTACATAAGGCTCCTAATTCTCTCTGCCAAGATTGCCTCACTATGGTCAATTGGTAACTTCACTGCTGTGTGTGCCAGGACAGGGTCCTAATATTAGTGTGCTCCTAAAATCATTATAACACATTAGTTAAAACATGGACAAGTATTACTCGGGTTTCGAAGGACGACAGTTTTTCTGATCTTTTTTGTTTAAAACTCATTTGTACTCCAGAGACTGTAAAACCAATCAACGCATTAAGATGCGACACTGCATATCACCAGGCCCGGACTGACCGTAGCGGTCACTGGGCAATCCCCCGGTGCGCCGCACGGGTGGGGTGGTTTTGGGCCCCTGGGGGCCGGTTTTGTTACAGGGCCGTTTTCAACCCTGTAACAAAATTGGCCGAAAACCGGCCCTGGCAAAGAGCTCGGCAGTACCTCCTACCCTCCGTCGGTGGGGGTGGAGGTGGCCGAGCACTTTGCCAGGGCCGGTTTTGGTTCTCAGTCCGTCCCTGCACATCAAACCAGCCCAAAACAAACCACGGCAGTGTAGAAAATTACAATGTAATATATTTTGCAATGTTTTCAAAGTTCAGGTAAAAACTTGCCTAAAATATCTCCCTTCACCCTCGAGACTCTATTCTGCTTAGAAGTCCTAGATCCTGCGGGGCACAGTGAGCATTCAGGGAAGATTCAAACTGATCCTCAATGGTGGCAAATGAGTCTGATGTTTAGGAGCTGGGATCTGGAACTCTCTGATCCCAATCTTAAATAGCCAACCAAACTTGCCAACTTCCTTATTTTACAGCCTGAAAACAAACATATTTACTTAAGCCTGCTGCTGTACCATGTGCTCTTATTAGAAAGGTTCTTCTATGACATGCATCCTTTTGGAGGTCTGAAATTGCACAGTTGTCCTGAGTGACAGTCTTCTTTTGAGTTCCTTCTGGACTGGAGTCTCATCTCTTGCTCTCTGCCTTCCTGGACTTTTGACTAAAGTAGCTGCTATTCCTTTGAAGTCAGTTGTTCGTTTTCTCTTCCATTTTTTTACAACATCCTCCCAAACAACAGGACTGGCCTGGGGAACCAAAAGCAGTCCTGGCACAAATGCACAAACCAGCCATTCTCCCTGTATCTCATGGTACCTTTGCTCTCTTTCCATCCATTTTTTGTATTTCTCTCCTGCTCTCCTCTTTCTGTTCTCTCGCTCTCTCTCTCTGCCTCTCTGTCACTCTCCCTCTACCCCATACCTGCTGCACTTTAGCCCTGGGAGATGGGGGCAGTGATATAGGCACCAGTATGGGCCCAGGGCTTTCAATCTCTGGCCTCCAAGGCCTCCAGCCTAGCATGTTGAGTAGTTCCAATACTTTTAGTAGGTTGGCCGAGTTGGGCAGGTGTTGTTTCCATTGGGCATTAGCCCAATGGAAACAACACTTGCCCAACTCGGCCAACCTACTAAAAGTATTGGAACTACTCAACATGCTGTTTTATCATACAAAAGCCGATGTCTGATTTTTCGGCTTCATCGATAGCACAAAGTAGAACCTTGGTCAATTGACAACGAAGGAAAGAGCAGCAATAGTTACGAAAAACATGTATACTCTGCTGTCAATGCTACAAAGTAGCTAAGTGTCACAGACCAAGGGCCCGATGTAGGTAGGCATTTACCGGTCGGTAACGGCCGAATTCGGCCGTTACCGACCGGTAAATGCCCTTTCCAATGTAGGGGGCATGTATTTACAGATTCGGTATTTTTACCGAATCTGTATTTACCGAATCGGTAAAATTACCGAATTGGTAAATACAGACTCGGTAAAAATACTGAATCTGTAAATGCAGATGTAGTTGGCGCTTTAAACAGTGCCACAGGCCCCTAAGAATTCGTTATTTACCATGTAATACTATTGCATGGTAAATAACGAATTCAGGTGTACATGCACATCTGTGCATGTACACCTGTGCCATGTGACACACAGACATGCCCTTAGGGCATGTATGCGTGCCACATGGCACACAAGCCTGACATTGGGGTGCTACAAGGTGTCAAAGTGACACCCCGTTCCCCCTGGCAGGATTCGGTATTTACCGATTCAGTAATTACCGAATCGGTATTTGCCATTGATTCCTTTGGGCTTCAAGGCCCATAGGAATCAATGGCAAATACCGATTCGGTAATTACCGAATCGGTAAATACCGAATCTTACAGATTCGGTAATTGAAAAATATTAATTACCTACATCTGCCTACTTCCAATTTACCTACTCTTAAATACCGAATCGGTATGATTCGGTATTTAAGAGTAGGTAAATCGAGATTACCTACATCGGGCCCTTAGTCTTTACATAACTGATTGAATGAATGAATTAGTTTTTATAATAGAGAACTGAGTAACTCCTCGGAGTGTCCTGCCGGTGTAGGTTGACAGAAATTGAATTAGCGGCAGCACATAAAGCATAAGAGAACAGCCGCATCATCAGCTTCTTCCGAAATGCCGCCTCAGACCTAAGTGTGCCATGTTCAATTGGGGACTAATTCCAAGTACGAGAAAAAAAAACCTCCCTTTCTCACCCGCCAGACTTTTAGCACCGCTGCCAAATTGGCATTGGCTGAAATAAGGTAAACAAACAAATTCAGCATTGATGCTTTTGGCCTAAGAATGAATGATTCCCTCTTGAACATTTTGATGCAATGTGTCCCTACGAGTAATGCTCATATGTTGCTCAAAAGCAAAAACCTATGATCAGATTAGGGACTTCCTATAGATTTACTGTGGGACCTTTGCCAAAGAAACTTTCCTACTGTTGTGCAATAAGAGTTCATAAGAACACTGTTACCTTCCATTAATTTGAGGAATAATAGCTCTCTGAATTGCTGTTCTAAAGAGACTTAGGGGCCCATTATGATGTCGAGAAGATTGCCCCCGCAAGGCTGGTGGTAGCCACCGCTGGCCTGGCGGGGGCAATCCGCCCGACATCATCACCAGAATTCCCCCGCCATATTAGGATGGCGGGGGGCCCGCGGCAGACGTAAAGACCGTCCACCGCTTTTCCGCCCTGGTCGCCTTGCGGCCGGGGCGGAAAAGGAATAATATGGTGGCGATGTCTAATAGCACCGCCAGACATATTATGATGAGCCAAAGGACTTGCCTTTCCGTGACGGCATCGCAGTCTTCACTCTGTGGGCCCCCTGCGGGCCCCCAGAGTGCAGGTGAGTAGGGGGGTGCACATGGTGGTATCTGTGGTACCCCCCAGCATTTGCATACAAGAAGCAGCAGGCACCACACAGTGCCTGCCCCTTCTTGTGCGCAAATGCATACATTCATTTTTGACATTGTGGCGGGCGGTGCAGAGAGCACCGGCCGCCACAATGTTAAAACTGAGGGATGCGCCTGACACTGTGGCGGGCGCATCCTAATTCCACCAACGGGACCCCCGCCCTTACTGCGGGCGGTCCCCGGTCCCAATAGGATGGTGGGCGGACTTAGTCCGCCCGTCATCTTAATGACCCCCTTAGTAAAAAAAAATAAAAAATGACCCCCTTAGTAGCCGCAGCTAAATTGCCACTGAATGGAACTTGCAGGTCTTCACCCAACGATGACTTGCAGGAATTACACTAGCTTCCTCTGAAGCAGAGGATAACGTTCAAGGCAATGTGCATTGTTTTTAAGGCTCTACAAGGATATGGGCCAGTGCCATTGCAAGGTAGAATTAAAATATACAATCCTCCAAGATTTGTCAGATCAAGCACTGCAAACCCTGTCTGCATTCACAAGTACCGAAGATTAAGACAAGGGGACCGAGCTTTTTCAATAGAAGCAGCTCAGAAATAGAGTGAGCTTCCGTATTCACTGAAAGCCTCATCAAAGCTGTTGCAATTCAGAAGCACCTTGAAAACTTGGGTCTTCCTAATGTAAATTCCACTCTGAAGTCAGTTTTTCGAATGTACACTTTTAGCAAGTTATGTCCCTGTATGCTGGCCCAGGATACCTGTTTTGGTGCGAGTCCGCGCTTTATAAATTCTATAAATAAATAATATCTAACGCTTTTTTCTGCTGGGTTTTTGCCTGTCAAATGTCTGATAAAAGTTTGAAAAGACACATGACATTTGTAGAGAGGGAAAAATCTCATAATGTTGAGAAGATAATATTCTTACCTGGTCCTTGCTACAAAAAAAATCCATAGGTTTGTTTTCATAATGTGTAGTGATTGAACAAATCCGCCTGTCAGTCTACTTTTACCTATGGTCACAGTTGAACCTGCTGATACACTTTAATATTATTTATTATAAGAAAGAAGCGCTACACATACAATGTTCTGTCTTAAAAGACTGTAAGGGGGTGTTAGACCTAGCTTTAAAAGCAGGTCCACCCCAGATTTTTTGCTTTGTGGACTTCTGTTTCTCACCTGGTTTTGTTGGTGTAATGAGTCTGGGCACTTTCCTACTACTGATCAGTGCTAAAGTGCATATGCTTTCCCTGTAAATTGTTGTTATAGATTGATATTTCCATAATTGGCTGATTTAAATTACTAGTCAGTCCCTAGTATGGTGCACTGTGTGTGCCCATGCCCTGTAAATCAAATCCTGGTAGTTGACCTACAGCACTGATTGTGCCACCGACAAAATCAGCCTGTAAATGTAACTGGTTTGCCATTGCAAAGCCTGTGTGCAGTCTAGTCCTGCCATGTTGAAATGGCAAGTGCACCCAATTGTCAGGCCCTAACATTTCCTGCTCTTACATATTAGTCACCCCTAAGATATCCACAATGTACCCCTGTGGGCAGGGTGCAGTGTATGTGAAAGGTAGACCATGCCCTCATGTGTGTGGCATGTCCTGATAGTGAAATATTGGCAACTACGTTTTTTACTATTGTAAGGCTATCTGCTCCCATAGGATAGAGAGGGGAGATTGCTTATAACATCTTATAAGCATTATTGCGCCTGGGAACCAGATCGAAAAATAAAGTTTAGTATGCCTGGACGCGGAAATGCATATTTTAGTGAGGGTGATTTTTACATTCTTTGTTTGAAAATACCACTTTTAGAGAGTAGGTATTTTCTTGCTTAGCCATCCAGTGTGACTGTGCTAGGATCTGCATTACTTATCTGGCTTTGGAGTAACAGGAGCTGGGGATGTGTAGTGGCTCCAGAGAATCTGGATGAGTCAACAGTGGTGGGAGTAGTAGCACCTGCGCGTGAATAGGGCTCATTCAACAATAATGGCTCTGCTCCACCCCCCTGTGGTATGTTTCCGAGCCAGGGCTCACACTGACAATGGAGCTTGTTGTGCACTTACAAAGTGCCTCCCCCGAGAATTGGTTTGGACTGGGCTCAGAGCCCTGGGTCAGGAGAGAATAAAGAGATTTACTGTATACTAGCAGCACGCCCCGGCGTTGCCCGGGGCAGAAGGAGGCTGGGGGCAGCATTTTGTGCTTTTGTGCAGTCCCGGCCGGGCCCCCGCCCCGACATTGCCTATACCGTCCCCCGCCCGCCTTCCCTCCCCGACATTGCCTATCACGGCCCCCGCCCGCCCCGACATTGCCTATACCGCCCCCCGCCCACCTTCCCCCCGCCTGTCTCCCGCCTCCCGCCGCCTGCCTCCCGCCTCTGCCTTACCTCAGCCACGCACCGGACTTCACCGCCACTCCCGGGCCCCCGCCCGCCCAGACATTGCCCGGACCGCCTCCCGCCTCGCCTTACCTGAGCCGCCGCGCCACTCCTCGCCGCTCGTCACCGCTCCTCCCCGCCTGTCGTCATCACGCAGGTGTAGGTCGCAGTCAGCGCTACGTCGCGGGCGGCGCTAGTTTTAGGGGACTACTTTGTTTTTAAAGTTTAATTTTTTAATTTACTTTTTTTTATGCAGCCTATGTCCATCTACACACCCTGAGGATTACAACAATGTATTGGGTGTGTGTATTGGCACTGTGGTTCCCGAGTTTACTGTGACAAAAGGTTTCTGTTCTCTCTTTATAATAGTAGTATAGATAAAGAGAGGCCCAGACCCCAGACTTTTAGATCACTTCTGGTAAATCAAGAGTAACCTTTGCCAAGGAGAAGAGCTGGTAACACTGAGGTGGAATACTGCCCCTGTGCCTTTTGCTGTATGTAGATGGCCTTCAGTGTCTACGTTCTGCCAAGGAAAGGAAAAACTGACCTTGTTGTTTGCTGTTTCCCCTTCTTGAGGAAGATCTCCAAGGGCTTGTAGAAGAGCTTGCCCCCTGTTCTGAAGTCTGAGGGACACAAATTCCTCACCACCAGCTACCCTGAACTTCCTTACTGGTAGTTCTGACCTGCCAAGAAGTGCCTGTAGCTATTCTGGGCCTCTGGAGGTTGTTCTGGGTGTTGGAAACTGGAAAATCAATGCAACAACAAGCAGCGTGACTCATCCAAACCTGTTTGGCGACGCATCACCGAAAAAATCATCACAGCACCTGCCTGCGGCTCAAGAAATCCCTACACGCCGCGTCGAGTGCACCAATCTCTTAAGTACGAGATCACCACACCGATTCAGACGCAAGCCTTGCTGTGCAGCTGCAAGAACCCACGTATCGTCCCGAATCGCCGCATGGCATCGAGGTGCCACTTCCTCTCCGGTAAGAAACTGATGCATCAACTCCCCACATCACCTTCCGCGGCACAAGGAACAAACTCATCACCTTCCCTGAGTGTAAGAAAATGAAGCATCCCTTCCCTGTGCCCTTTTTAGGTCTCGGCGTCAACGCGCGGAAGCGCGTCTCCGCCGAGATCTTTTGTCAGCGACTATCATTCCCAGGAGACAGTCCTGGCCACGCGCATCCTTCCAGGCGATTTGTAACTGGAACGCGCGCTGTGGCCAGGCGCTGTCTCCTGGGAAGCGCAAGCACCACACACGCATGCGCATACACACACACACAAGCGCCCATGCACGCACGCACATACATACATACAGAGACACCACCCCTGACTCATACACACACGCGCGCACACACACAAGTGCACCGAGGCCCCCCCTCCCCCTCCCCCTCCCCCGCCGTCACCGTCGAACACATACATACACACACGCACACACGAGCATACACACACACAAGTGCACCAATCGCGCTCCAGCCTTTTGGAACTTACCTTACCTCAGCACGCGGCGCCCAACCTCCTGCTGGCGCGGCCCCGGGGCTTTACACCGCTCACAGGAGCCCCGGGCCGCGAGACGCTACGACTCCGCCTGCCTCCTCTTCCGGTGTGAACGTGGCCCCGCCCCCGTCACAGGCGACCGTGCCTGACTTCCGGGGCGGCCGCGAAATGAGTAGGCTTGTTTTTTTTTAGCAGTCGCATAATATGTTTCACATTCTGTTCACATACTTTTTACAGAAAATGTTAACGACATTGCTATTTAACTAATGCATGTTACATTGCCAGTATTTACAAGGCAGCTTGCCTAATTTATTTTTTAATACAGCTGTCTATTAATTGTAATGCACCAAATTGTAATAGTAATTGTTTTTTCTACCTTATTTTATTTTGTGACACACCTATTGACATTGTACAATGTACATTAAAGCCTTTTGATTGTGTTTTACTGAAATGCAAGTTTAATAACTGAAATACTTTGCTCTGATCCGTGGGTGTTAGCTGTGTGGGAATGCTTGCTTCGACCACAATGCTGCCTGTTTCAAGCACATAGGTGAGGTGGCTGCTTCTTTACCTCTTCAAATGCTCCCCTTTATTACCAGTATTTATGAACCGCTACACGCACGCCGGAGTCGATGCAGCAGCACTCCTGCTCTCCTGGCCACATACGCTCGCTAAAGCCCTGCAAGGAAGGGACTGAGGGCTTCATGGCTGCTAGCAGCACCCACTGCTATCTACCAGCAAATGTCGTGTGTGGAGTCACAAGTGACAACTTTCACATCCTATCTTCAAGACTTTTGGCCCTTAAAGACTCGCTCAAGCCCTTCTATAGATAAAATCGAACCGCCTTTAGCCTCACGGCTACATGTTGTAATAGCGAACACTATAAAATAAATTAAATTTTTTTAGGAGCATAGTCAAGGACAATTGTGGCACTATTTGTCGGCTGTTTGACATTACCTCGTGTATGGAACCAGGCACGCTCTTACTTTTGTGAAAGAAAGTGTCAGTGAGCAGACAGAGGGCCATAAACAAAAGGAAACAAAGAAATAAACAAGCATTGACAAAACGGGAACAGTTTTTCGTGCAAGCGAAAACTTTTGCTATTATTGGGGTCTTACAGTGTTGCACAGAAGCGCAGAGTAGTGAGTGGAGAGTAGTGAGTAGTGAGTGGAGAGTAGTGAGTAGTGAGTGCAGAGTAGTGAGTGCAGAGTAGTGAGTGCAGAGTAGTGAGTGCAGAGTAGTGAGTGCAGAGCAGTGAGTAGTGAGTGCAGAGCAGTGAGTAGTGAGTGCAGAGTAGTGAGTGCAGAGTAGTGAGTAGTGAGTGCAGAGTAGTGAGTGCAGAGTAGTGAGTGCAGAGTAGTGAGCGCAGAGTAGTGAGTAGTGAGTGCAGAGTAGTGAGTGCAGAGTAGTGAGTGCAGAGTAGTGAGTGCAGAGTAGTGAGTGCAGAGTAGTGAGTAGTGAGTGCAGAGTAGTGAGTGCAGAGTAGTGAGTGCAGAGTAGTGAGTGCAGAGTAGTGAGTGCAGAGTAGTGAGTGCAGAGTTGAGTGTGCAGAGTAGTGAGTGCAGAGTTGAGTGTGCAGAGTAGTGAGTGCAGAGTAGTGAGTGCAGAGTAGTGAGTGCAGAGTAGTGAGTGCAGAGTAGTGAGTGCAGAGTAGTGGGTGCAGAGTAGTGGGTGCAGAGTAGTGAGTGCAGAGTAGTGAGTGCAGAGTAGTGAGTGCAGAGTAGTGAGTGCAGAGTAGTGAGTGCAGAGTAGTGAGTGCAGAGTAGTGAGTGCAGAGTGAGTGTGCAGAGTAGTGAGTGCAGAGTAGTGAGTGCAGAGTAGTGAGTGCAGAGTAGTGAGTGCAGAGTGAGTGTGCAGAGTGAGTGTGCAGAGTGAGTGTGCAGAGTGAGTGTGCAGAGTGAGTGTGCAGAGTGAGTGTGCAGAGTGAGTGTGCAGAGCATTGTGTGCAGAGTGAGTGTGCAGAGCATTGTGTGCTGTTGAGTGCAGAGTGCTGTGTATTGGCAATGTTAATGACAATGCCGATTATTTGTGATTTAAAGAAAAAAAAATGTCATGAGCAATGCCAATAGCTCTACCTTTAATGATGCCGAGACCATTGCATTGCAAATGCTTGTTGTTAGTGTGTGCGACCCATCCAAGGTACTTTGTATGAAAAGTGTTGCATCTGCAATTTGCTTTCAACTGTACTATTTTTACCATTTGAAAGTCATATTTGTATTACTGTATCGTGGATTTTTGTAGTTCGGTCTTGTTGGGTTTAGATAAAGATTACTTTTTTTTCCAAACTGGTGTGGTGTCCATTTGTAGTGTTGTCACTGTATTACTGTATGTGTTCATAAATGCTTTACACACTGCCTCTGAGATAAGCCTGTTTGCTCCTGCCAAGCTACAAAGGGGGTGAGCAGAGTTTATTTTAGGAGTCTATCCCCCTTACCCTGACTAGAAGCAAGGGTCCCTATTTAGACATCATGGGGAATACAGTTAAAAAAATTCCAAAAAAACCAATTATTGAAGAATGGTTATTTGAAGTTTTCAGCTCAGACCTCTACAATTATCAGAAATCAAACCTCAACCAAACTATTTAGACTACACATTTGATATTACAGCTTTCAATGTTAAACGCATGGAAACCATCCTGACAGCATGTATCACTAAATGTGTTAATCAGTCTCCATGCTCCATAGTGGCTTATAAAAACATTTGGAGCACATGTTAGCACTGCAACTCTAACAGTATATATACTACAATATATTCTATTGGACAATGGTCAATCTCTCTTTGGCTCTAGCACAGGATGGACATAGTGATTTAATTATTGCTTGAAGATGTATTGACCGTGACAGATGAAGGAGAAGTCTTTTTGTCTATTCCCCTAAATCTATTTGTTACATTGGCTACGATGGACTGCAGAATCATCCTAAGGGCCTAATTACGAGTTTGGCGGACAGGGTTACTGTGTAATTACAATTCCGTATTACAATTCCTTGGCACTTGTTATACAGTAGCCAGGACAAGCTCGTAATCGTAAAATGCCAGTGTACCCGCTTATCATCATCGGTTGCTCACTCTCATACAAGTGGAAAGAAAAAGACGGACACATGGAAGGAAAGGACACACAACATGTACTCGTCCTTTTGCTCCTAAACAGATAAATCAAGATCGATTCCGTGCCCCAGCGAATAAAGAATCGCAATCGCTGTTTTATGTACCTAATCACCATTACCCCTGTGAGACAAAGAAAAAGTGCATCTCACACATTAAAATTGCAGAACTCCTTTCCTTCCATGTGTCCGTCTGTTTCTTTCCACTTGTACGAGAGTGAGCAACCGATGATGATAAGCGGGTACACTGGCATTTGCTAGCCAGATAACCCCATTGGTGGTCCTACCGTGAGGTGCTCACTCTCTTTCTCCACAATTTTTTGTGTTTTGGTGATGGTATCTTGTCAATTTTTGACCCTACCTTGTTTGTACTGCAACAAAGAGTGACACTTGCACAGGAACTAAAAAGCCTCGATTTAGAAGGGAAGGGGTAGTGATTAGGTTATAAACACACCCTCGGAGTACCTGCAGCCTAACTAATAGAAGTGTTTGGTGGGACAGGCCTTCTTTGTTTTGATACATTTTGAGTGGGGGGCGGCCTGTTCCTCTATTCCCCCTAAGACTCCAATGAGTTGACCTTAGTCATTGTGACCTGTGGCTCATGATTCTGCAAGCAAGTGGATCCAGGAAGAAAGCCAAGTGTCAATATCAAATTATTCTAGTGCTCTGATGCTGCTGTCACCCGCTGTGTGCCTCAAGCGTCACCACTGTCCCCTCTCCTTTGACACCACTCTTTCATATATATTGATATCGCAATTGGACTTTCCATTCCTATGAGATTCCACACAGATTAAGCTGCGTGTCATTTGTCCTTTCATAATTGTTTCCACTTTAAGTGAAATCTTGGACCGGTTGGCCACCTGAATAGAATTTTGCTCTCAAGCTGAATGGAGCCAAGGTGAAGGTACTACTGCTGGATATGCATCCTTTCAATAAAACCATTGCATAAAATCGGTCTGTTCAACACCCTAATTTATTTACAAGTAAAGCTAAAAATGTGAGAGTAACTTTGGACTATGAATTAGTCTTGGGGCACATATAGAGGTAGCTTCATGTTGATGGACTAATCCCTTTCCTAAAGAAATCAATAGTGCACAGATTACAACAAAGGTGTATTATGTGAAATAAATTCTGGTGGGACTCCCCGGGTTCCAGATTGACCAATTGTGGTAAATACAGAATATTTTGGCGAGCTTGGTTCCAAAA
The DNA here is from genome assembly GCF_964263255.1 of Lissotriton vulgaris. Classification (NCBI taxonomy): domain Eukaryota; kingdom Metazoa; phylum Chordata; class Amphibia; order Caudata; family Salamandridae; genus Lissotriton; species Lissotriton vulgaris. The sequence goes on along the minus strand of NC_141688.1, from coordinate 188,407,046 downwards.
CTTGGAAATATTGAGAGTGTTTTTAGATCTGATTTGACAATGAAGCTGTCTGCAAAACCTATTGTTCCCAATTCTTTAGAATATACATAGAAATAGCTTTGGCTCTGCACACTCACCGTATACTATTTGTAATTAAGTATATAATTCTGCCCTCAAGGAAGTGGCTCCATTGAATGGATGAGGAACTATTTTACATCTGAAAACCGCACTTAATTATTACATTGTTTGTCACTTTCAATCCTTTATCTTCTTTATGCATTTTTCACGAAACAGAGTCTATTTTTCCTACTTTTTTTCCCTAGACTTACAAACCTGTTGGTATGGATTTAATGTGCTAAAGAACATCTCTATATATAATGTATCCAAATGGCATTTGAGTAAGCTGTCCACCTGTTGGCACATTAAAAGGAGACCTATTCGTTTTGTCAGTTCTGTTTTACTTACCGGCTATTGATTACTTCCTTGTAAAATAGTGCACATGATATACAAACATGTATCAAGATGTGCCCTGCTTGATATCTGGGAAAAATGTGTCCATTACGCTCAGTCCCAGAACTTATGATCAAATACTTGTGGCTTGCTAGAAGTGCAATTGTGAATGATGAAAACAGTATGGGAAATATTTACAATGGAATTCTGCCAATGGAACATTTAGAGTGTTAATTTTTTTGATGTTCCGGTGATGCAATGCTGTATTCTCCGTGGCTTAAGGCGCTTTGTAAATATGGTACCTTTTCACACAGATATCTGAGTGAAAGTGTTGCAAAATGGATGTTGCTGTGGGTCTTCCAACGCAACACCCATTGCTTTTTGATGCTATCCCAGATTTACAAGGAACGGAAAATCTGAGACAGCACCAAAAACTAACGCCATTCAAAAGCAGGCGATAGATTGGCGAAACTATGAGAAATACGTTTATTCCACCTCATTTTGCTCTGCAGCACACTAAGAAAGAGCAAATCGCCTTTAAAGATTGTTTATATGCAGAAAGTTGTCTCTTCCTGCATATAACCAATCATCCCCTGCAACACAGACACCCTTGCACCATAGTGCAAGGGTGCCTTTAATGCAGGTATGATTTCTTGCAACATAGGCACCCTTGCACTACACTAAGGGTGTCTGTGTTTACGCTAGGCAGCTATTTTTAGTGCCAGTGCAAGGGATAACACAGGTGAGTGCAGTATTCTTGAAAATACAGTGTATACCTGCGATTTTTAAATGTAGCAGGGCAGCGTTGTAAAATTGTTCACAGCGCCATTTCAAAATAGATATGCCCCCCACCATGTTTGTAGTATTCGGGGGATGATTATGATGGCGGGCGGATCAACACCGCACGGCCGGCAGTAGCGATCTGCCCGCCATCACAACCACATTTACCCCACCATGTTACTATCGCGGGCGGTACCGCTGCGGACGGAAAGTCCGTTCGCCGCTTTTCCGCCGGTCAGCAATCGTCACATTTGCTGGCAGGGCAGAACTCAGGCATAATATGGTGGCGGTGCCTGGAAGGCACTGCCATCCATATTATGATGTGTATCTACAACAAGAGAGAAAGGGAAAGACGGCTACTCTCCTACCCCTTATTTAAATGACTGTAATCAACAAAAGAGCGCCCTGAACACTACAACCATGAAGAACCCTATTCTTCCGTGCAAACAAGGTGAAAAACCTGTCCTGTCCTAAAAGTGAGTGGTCAGTTGGTAAAAAAGTATATACGAAGGAAAAGGGGAAAATTAATTATTTTCTAAAAGAACCCTCACTCACCCTAGAGGTGACATGCTTCATCATTGGGTTTGTTCACAGGGGGGTTCACGGGGGTCCAAGAACGCGTTCCGGGCCATTGGGAGCAACCGAGTAGGTTGAGAGGCGGCGTGTCTCGCGGTCTGCAATTCGGACAGCGAGTGAAGATCTGCCGATCCTTCTGAGCCCATGTAGCGGTTCATAAAAACTAGCACTATACAACGCCTGATGACTAACAGGAGTTGGATGGGTAAACCGTGAGTTATCCTGAGGATAGTACAAACTGTTATCTTACCTCACTTTTCATTTCCTAACGGTGTGGGCAGGCCTTAGCGTGCTTGGACCCCCGTAGGAGTGTTTTATTTTTAGTTTGGTCCTGAAGAAAGCTGAGCTGACTTTAGCTTTTACAGCAGAAACATGTTGACCAGTCACCTATTGGTATCCCTGGACAAAAATTAAAACATCCAGTGATCACACCAATTTTAATGTGAAACAACTGGCCCCGAATAAAGTCTGTTGAGGCACGGTTGTGATCTTTTAACCACACACTTTTTGCACTGATCACCACTTTCACACATACCTGCTCCGCTGCACTTGCAGGCGTGGTAGCACACAGGAGGGGATAGTCAGCCCCCCTGTGAACAAACCCAATGATGAAGCATGTCACCTCTAGGGTGAGTGAGGGTTCTTTTAGAAAATAATTAATTTTCCCCTAATCCATATTATGATGCCTGGTGGTGAAGGCATCGCCACCATGGAAGGGATGGAAGGAATTTGCTTTGGGGGGCCGTTCGGGAACCCAGGAGGTAGGAGGTGGGGGGCTGTACTTGGGGGGAACCTATGGTACACCCCTACATTGCAATGCTCCAGGTGGCAGACACCATGTGGTGCCTGTCACCACATGGTGTCCAAAGAGGCACAACATGCCTCTTTGGCATTGCAGTGGGTGCTACTTACAGCAGCACCCTCCACAATGTTAAAGATGCGCGATGCAGGGTGGCAGTCGCAATCTAATTCATGGTGCGGGTCCACCGCATCCCTGCCTGCCGGCCCCAGCACCGCTAGGGTGGCATCCTAATGGGACCCAACGTTCTCTCCATTGGATGCCTCTGCTGCTAAGTGTCAGAGAAAATCCCACTTCCCAGTGAATAGGAAAAAAACACTTTCCAGTTCCCGAAATAATTTTAGGTTATGGCTCATGAATTCTAGTTATTAACAGGTACATAATATAGCACTGTAGTCCAACCACTTTTATCTCTATTTAACTTTAACAGAGCGATATGGTCACCAAAGTAAATCTCAGTCTTGTGTTAGCTAAAGAGCTAAAGCAATAGTGTATGTACACTCAGGCCTAGCAGGTAAATATAGAGAGTTGTAGGATTTCGGACTTTCTGAGAAGACTATATGAAAGCAAGCTAATAGATTTTGGATCAGCACCAGGTAAAGTACAGGAATCCGTGTTAACAATGTGTACCATTTGTGTATTACATGTACCATTTTCCCATAGTGTGCTTTTGAAAATGGTACAGAACTTGTGTCAGATGGAGTAATAGGCACCATTAGCATGATCTTATATTGGATAAAGAGAGCCTCTATCTGATTTGTTCCCAAGGAACAAATCTGTTTTGTCAGTTGCTGGTGAAAGTTTTGTGCTGACTCTGTCCCTGCTCTCCTGGCCTGTATGAGGCAGGACAGGCTGCTATTGTTGTTTCCTTGTTTTTGTATGTAGTGCAAGATTGGCTTCCTGTACCGGCTTTTGCTTAGTCCATTGGCTTTTATAACACTATCGTTGCTATTAAAATTATCTGACTTGAAAGATTTATAAATTCCTATCTCCTGTTTTGTTAATCAAATATATCGATTGCTTGTGTGATTAGTACTAGAGGTTGAGAATAATATTCTCAGCGAGATATGGGGCATATTATCAACAAAGTGGCGAAGAGAGGCATTAGCCATCTTGGCTTAACGCCTCTCTTCGCCACTTTGGTAACGCTATGCTGCACCATATTACCAAGGATATGGTGCAGTCTCGCGTTTCCCCCGGCGTTGGCGGTAGGTTGTACAACGTATCGCCAGCGCAGGCACTGTTGCACCAGAGTGCAAGGGTGTCTGCGAGCACGAAGGTTTGTTTATGATCAGGAAGTAGTTCCTTCCTGCACATAAACAAACCTTAAATGCCATTTTGTTACTTACATGTGTGCTGCTTTATGCAGTACACATGTAAGTTACAAATTGGCATTTTTAAAAAGATCTTTGTTTATGTACAGGAAGGGACACCTTCCTGTACATAGAGAAACCTTGGCGATTTGCTTTTTCCATGTGTGCTGAACAAGGCAGCACACATAAAAAAGGCAAAAATGAGGAAAAAATTTAGCATTTCTCCTCGTTTTGCCACCTTAACGCCAGAGTTTTTCTGCTCTTAAATTTGGCGCTGCCACCTATTATCGCCAAGCTTGATAATAGGTGGCAGTGTCAAAGTGAATGGGTGTTTCCGTGGAACGCCAACCGCAACACCCACTGCACGCCCCCTTTCACGATGAGTTTATCGTGAAAGGGGCCCTATTACCAAGGCAGAGTTAAGTCAATTGACGTGGCTTTAAGCCACGTGAATTGACTTAACGCTGCCTTGATAACAGGGCGATGCAAATATCGCTGCGTTATCGGCAGACAAGTGCCGATAACAAGGCGATAAGGGGCTTGATAATATGCCCCTATGTGTTGTGAAATAATAGGATATAGTCTTCATAGGTTGGAATGGTACAACCCTCCTCAAATAAAAAATGTGTATAGAATGTGTCATTGTCTTGTCATAATATTGTGATGACATGCAAAATGTTACCACACCCTTTGAGGATTTTCAGGGAGTGGTATACTCCCACACACTTACTAATTACTATGGTCGTATACATTTCCTGGGTCTCACTTCCACATTTTATTGAAATCTCTGTGAGGAACTTGAATATTGTTCTCAAATTTGCAACAATTGTAGCTGAAAAAGTTTTGGCTCTGGAAATATCCTGAACATTAACTTAGTAGTTGAGTTTTTTTCGGGGGATAAATAATTGGAACAGCAAAATGCCCACTGCACACAACATAAAAGAATAGCAAGATTTGTATCTTAGTGGACACTTCAGCATCCAAATCACAGCTGCGAGGAAGAACAGCAATGTCTTTGCAAATAAAGAATCTTCATTTAATTGTCTTTGTAGCCAGCCGCCACGTCGCATCAGAAAGTAAATTCCGCGACTCCTCAGGGCTGGGAAAGATACAAGAAAATGGCAATGGAATATACAACTATACAAATTATAGAGGAACATGGGTTGTACAGTGTAACTTTGTTTTAAGTACTGCACACTTCACCCAAAGCACAGTGTAAATATGTTTTGGTTATGAAAGGTTGAAACCAAAATAGTACCTGGTGGGGGTATGTGGGAAACATTAAAAAGCGGGATGTGGCAAACGTGTTCACAGGAAGGTGGGGAGCGAAATGTCATGAAACCACGAAGAGTATCATGGTAAATGATGATAATAGTGTATGGCGTGAATTTAGAATTCAAAGCATGCTGGTGCTATATATATAGTGTGGCTAAAATGTCATACAAAGAGATGCATGCCGTACCTGTAGTGTTGAAAAGGCAGAATGTACGGTCTGGAATAGTAAAAGAGAGAGGGAGGAGAACGGAAAATAGATCAGAAACAGAAAAGTAAAATAGTGAGAGAAGTAGGGGGGAGACGAAGGATTACAAAAGGTGAACAGCAAAATCGTTTTAAGAAATATAAGGGGAAGTAGACAGGTGAGCTGAAAATCTCAACGGAATTGAGGAACTCGGGTATGAGTTCTTGATCGTCTAATTCAGTGTGGATGTGAAACAATGTCGGAGCCTGGTTTGCCCTCAACAAAGATGTATTAAGCCGTGGGATTAAAAGACAAAGGATCGAATGAGTTCGTGAGAAATTGATCCTGGAAAAGAACCAGCTCAATACATTCCCAATTATTACAAATTATTATGAATATATAAAGCAAATCAGTAGTAATTACCCGTCAGGTCAGCTCGTCTATCGAGTAGACCCGCAGGTTGATAGTCGAATACTGGGGAAGTGAGTAAACTCCTGTGTGTTTGGTAACCCTAAAGTACCAGGGTAAAGAGAAGAGCGCTATTCGTGATGCTCTCATGTGATGTTCAAGTCCTGACAATTACCCAAGACCTAGGTCTAGAGATTTCGGAGGTGACGAGGACTTACCCGGTATGACAGTCCTGCGGGTTGCTGGGCGGGTGGCCGTGTTCCTGGTATGCCATATCAGAACCCCACCAGACGTCGTGGACACTTGAAACAGCGAATACTGCCACTGTTTTTAAGGGGCCATCCATGCCCGATTTAAACTACTAAAAGAAACCTGCCTCACTACTTATCCAGTTACTGCCACTGGTTTTAAGGGGCCATCCATGCCCGACTCAAACTACTAAAAGAAACTTGCCTTACTACTTATTCAGCTTACCCTAAGGCAACACCATCTTCGTGTGATAAGTATTTTTTCAGTCAATCACGCTGATTTTTAAGTTCATTCGGAGACGCATAAAGCATAGTCTTCATTAATCCAACGACGGATCGCATATGAGGCAGCTTGTTCCCTACTTTATAGACAGCACTAAAGTAATTCTGACCGTTTATCACCTCATTGAAAGTCAGCTCTAACACTCTTAAGATTAAGGACCATTAGTCGATTTTGACCCCTTTACCACCAGTCTATAAATAGGTCGGCAGGAAATCCATATTTTTACTGACCTGACACCTACAACTAATTAATTTGCACATGTCTCCATGAAATTCTAGAAATCTCAAGTGGTCTCCCGAAGAAGGCGTGTGTAACGCCGAAACGCACGTAGAGATTCCTCATTTACCCACTTGGTTGTTGTTTTTTATGAATGTATAATTTTATTCATGTAAATTGATTTTAAATGTGACGGAGTATATATGTTGAAATTCCATGTTTCAATTGCTTTATAGATTGATTGTGTATATGTTTTTTTAAATAAAAATATTCTTTGTAATACATTCTAAATAAATTAGATTTATATGAACTTGTTATATAGTTTATCCTTCCTGTACACTGCTTCCCTGTACACAATTTTTGTGTTTTTATTATCATTGTGTTATTGTACCTGATATCCCTACAGGACCCCTAAGTTGCCTAGGTATTTTTATTTTGATCAATATTGTGCCCTGACCTAGGAACTTGTTACTAGTCTCAGGGGGTCCCTTTCTTATATGCTTGTGTTCCTGGTATGGACACGTGACCCGCAACCCGGAAGTACTTAAGTAGTGTTGCCAGTGCAAAGGGGCCCATATGCGGGCAACTAGAGCGTGAATATTCAATGCGTATTTCAAAACGTAAAGGAAAACTGCTAGAGCGCCTGCCCATGGTTACCTGTGGTTGGGCAACCAGAGCCGGTTACATATGCGTGGTCAAAAATTACCGCTACTTATTCTTATGGTTTTAGCATCCAATTTTGGGGGTCAATAAGGCCTTGTCTCTGTCCCTCCTAGGATTCAATATACTAGAAATATTTTTCTTAAATTCTTGAAACAGAATTTAAGAGAAGGGGGAAGTGATGAAAAAGTGGGGACCGTGAGAAAATTGAATGTGATGTTCATAGAGTGTGAAAGATCCATGCATGTATAAAGACGTATTCTTGTGCAAAAAGAGACATGCAACAGCATTTAACGACAACTCACGGTACATATGTGAAATTAGTCCATACAATGGACAACAATTCATGAAAACAACAGTTATGTTGCCCGAAATTAGGACAACTATAAAACAAAGAAGACATCCTCATGACAGTGTTTCTGTTAGATTGCTAAAAATTCCAATTAATTTGTGGTAATAAAAATAGCATGAAGTATGACAGTTATATCGAAAGACATCCTTCAATGGATTCGAATCAATTACCTTGTGGAAAACAACAACAAGGAGTAAAATGATAAACAACAAGAAGAAGTAAATTGATTGTAGTGAAATACATCCTAAATACAGAATAAAAGTGTACACATGTCTAGAGAATCTATTGTCGAAAAAGACATATTCAATTTATATCTAGGTGTGCACATGTACTTCTTGAGACAGTGAAACAGCATGCTCTTGTAAAACAGCACAGACATAAGTTCATATTTCAGCACAAGGGCAATCCGTGTGTATTCCGTCAAGATACTAGTCACCCAAGAAATATTGGAGCTCTTGATAAAAATTAAGATCATGTTCAACCGTACGCAGACGCATAATCCACATCGCTTCTAGGCGTCTAAGCCTAAACTCCCTGTTGCTACCCCATACGTTGGATTGTGCAGTGTCTATTCCAAAGAAGGTGATTCTTTCATCCATGGTCTGTTCGTGGCACACGGCTGCGTGCAATGCAACAGGATATTTAGGATCCTGCTTGTGAACAGCCCTCATGTGCTCCGCTATCCTGTCCTTGAGTGGTCGGATTGTGCTACCTACATAGAAGTTGCCACAAATATATAAATAATTGGAAGACTGTACGTTTTTTTTTACTTTGCTAACATATCCCTGTAACTGATCATTTATGGGTGAATATTACCCAAACTACACAGTAAATATTCAATAAAGGCCTTACTAAATAAGAAAATTCATATTAATTGTAGTGTAACGAATTCTTACCAGTTAAAATTCAGAAATTATACACAATTGTACTCATGACTAATTTCGGTTATGTCTAAGGGGAGGTTGATTTAATTTCTCGACCTGTGCCATGTGAAATTGCTCTATGTAAGTCATGTTTTTTTTATATATATATATTTTTTCTTCGCAACAGATTTTATTATTTTCATAGGTATAGAATGGGCAACGCCTACCAGGTATATTACAATTAACCAGCAATATTTTTTTATTCCAATACAAGTTGGCCAGTGGAACATCAGGCCGATCAAGTGTTATATATGTATTTTATATATTTTTTGTATTTACAATTCTGAAGTGGTTAGCATGCTACCTAGCGACAATTTCAAGATGAGTGAAAGTGTGGGTATGATCATACAATGACTGTCCATGTACCAAATCCTCGTGGTATGTTGGAAATATAAATTTGTAATAATGAAAGTATTAAACTTTGAATGTTGAAGTCTGTTAACCAGATAAACAAGAAATTGTTATTTTATTCGAGCTGATAGGCAATTATTAAAACCATTGAACTATATCACAATAATGTATTACAATAGATAATCTACTAAAACGTTAGTGTCTACATTAGAATACTTAAGGTGCAGAACAATTGACATTGTGGTGTATAGGGTAACTGTTCTGATAATGTTTCTCTGCAGCATGTGAAAATGTGACAAATACATTTTTAGGCCTGTTATTATGTGACCTCTTGAAATAACTCAGGGTAGTTTTCTATTCCATTGTTTTTTAATCTTCCGTCTGACTTTACAAAAGGGTATGGGGCTTTTGAAAATTAGTCTTGGCCTAAGCTTAAAATGAGAAGTCTAGCTCAAATTGTTTTGCCTTATCCATTTTCCTCAGAAATATAAGCACCTACATATATGGTGCAATGGTATTGTCATATATAATGATATATATATATATATAATATGTAAGGTGCAGGATAATGCTTCGTGCAGTAAACTTGGGACCTATATTTAATATATATGGACACGTCTAAAAGTTGTGCTTCTTTGATCTAATACATGCATGGATGCTTGTACTCCTAATTATTCCTTAAAAAGCTTTTAGTAGATGAAATGCTATAGTTATCAGACAAAACCTAAAAATCGCAAAGAAGTCTGTAGTTATTGTTAGCTATTCATCCACAAAGTACTGCTCGTGATCTCACATATAACATCACAGGTCACATCATGAATTATCATCTCTGATGCACACACAGTTACATGAAAAAGAAAAACAGTTGCTGCCCTCCCTAGTAATTTATATCCTGTCAGGTAGTGTGTTTGACAAGTCAGCCATAGGGATCTCTTTTTACAAAATGTTTTGCTTCTCTTCATCCATTTTTTCTCAACTTATTTTTGTTGGCCTTAGGGCTCTAGGCACATTGCCACTGCTAACCAATGCTAAAGTCCTTGTGCTCACTCTCCTAAAACATGGTTAACTCTGTTTATAGTCAATTGCCATATTTAATTTACTTATACGTTCCTTGTAAAGTGGTCTAACATATACCCAGGACCTGTAAAGAAAATGCTATTAGTGGGCCTGCAGCACTTATTGTGCCATCGACTTTAGTAGCACCTTAAACATGTTCCAGGCCTGCACTGCAGGCTAAATGCAGTTTTAAGCTGATATTTTCGACTTAGCAATAAAACCTTCTTGTCAGACCCTAAAATTCCTTTTTATCACATATATGTCACCCCTAAAGTAGGCCCTAGGTAGCCAAGAGTGCCGGGTGCCTACCTCCTCTATGGGATAACATTAGAGATTTCTTATTACATTTAACAAGCTGTAATTTCAATTGGGAACAGGTAGGTATGTCATGTTTGGTTTCAATGGAATTGTAATGAAAACCCCTATTTAATTATAAAGTTGGGCTTTAGATTACAATGTTGAAAATGTAAAATTTGGAAAGTTGGCATTTTCCTACTCTTAGCAATTTTGTGATTGCAACCTGTCCAGGGTCACATGACTGGGTGTAACTGACAGACTTTTTAATTCTTCCCAGTCACATAATATAGGGATTAGGTGTGTCTTTATGGCAATCTACTGGCAGGGTGGGGAGGCGGAGCAGAGCACAACCTCACATGTGGAGCTGAGCACAACCTGACATGCAACTGAATAGGGCTTGCTCTGCCAACACACAAAGACCTACCACCTCTAAATTGTCACTGCAGCCTGCTTGGAGCTATGGCTGGGAAGTCTGGAAATTCCATGCAATTCACAGGCACTGTCTAGAAGCTGCTCCCACCTCCCATAAAAATAGGACCACATTACACAAAATACATTGTCTCTAAGTTAAGCCTGACTGATTTTTTGCCTAGCAACCCAGAGATAACCATAGGTTAATTTAGTGACTTTTCTGTGTCTGCATAAATAACTGCCACAATCTCTGCAAGGGATTTTGGCTGTTCGGATGACCAGGGATCAAATACTTAGTCAACCAGCAACCCAATTTCTCACATTGTGTAAGACATGCAATACCAGCATCAACTTCTAGAGGGACTCAGAACCAAGGTCTCTAGAAGAGACAGCTGTTGCAGTGCACTCATAAATTATTGATATCTCTGCAGACATTGAAAGCAGTTGTGTGACTGTCAACATCTAATTGTCAGCGTACTAAATACACAGACTTCACAACTCCCACAAGTACAAATTAAAGCAATAAATATTGACTGAAAAATATAAATACATCCATCAGACTTCCGTATCATGGTCACCATCTTGTGGTAGTGACAAATGATTTATGACGATTCTTCACAGACATAAGTTGCATTTGCCCTCTGAGGTGCCACTATAAACAAATAAATGTGCCCTCAGAAACGGTATAATTTATAAAGTCTGCTGTGGTTATATTTATCGATTAATCAATCAGCATTTGTATAGCACAGCACTATCACCCCTATGGGTATATGGGCGCTGAAAGTGTATGTTTGCATCAAAAAGCCTGGTCACTTTCTGAAGTACGCCAGGGAGGGTGCCGTTCGGAGGTGAAGGGACTTGTTGTTCCATGACTTGGCAGTGATGCGGAAGAATGAGCAGCCCCATTGCAGCTTTGGCGGATGTGGTGTGTGTGTGTGTATGAGGGCGATTGAGGCAGAGCGCAGGTGTCTTGTGGACAGGTGGAAATTTAGTTAATGGTTGATGTAAGGTGGTCCTTGATTGTGTAGGGTTCTGTATGCGTGCATAAGGGTCTTGAACTGGCATCTCTTTTGGATGGGGAGGCCGTAGAGGTTTCTAAGGTGGGGGTGATGCGGGTCTGTTTGGGGAGGTCCAGCATAAGTCTGGCTGCAGTATACTGTGTGGTGTGGAGTTTTCTGAGGTGATAAGTGGACATTCCAGCGTTTAGGATGTTGCTGACAATGGGTGTAGGGTGAAGGGGAGCAGTGGGATGCTCTGTGTGTGTCCTCTGAGAAAAGATGCAAACCATTTGAGGGCATTTTGCTGTATGCCAATATTTTAGAGTTTGTCAATGAGTGTGTGGTGGGAAACAGTGTTTTACACAGCAGAGAGGTCGATGAGGATCAGGGCAACAGTTTCTCTGCAATTGAGGAGAGATCGATGTCGTCTGTGGCAGAAATCAGCTTGGTCTTAGTGCTGTGGTTGGCCTAAGATCCTGACTGAGAAGTGTCAAATAGCTGGTTTTGTACCAGGTATTCTGTGAGATGTTGGTTGATTGCCTTTTCGAGTACTTTGGTTGGGTAGGAGAGCAGGGAGATCGGTTGGTAATTTTTGAGGTTGCTGAGATCAGCACAGGTTTTTTTTAGGAGAGGTATGACCTCTGCGTGTTTTTATCTGTCTGGGAAAGTTCCTGTGGAGATGGAGGTATTGAGGATGCTGATTGGATTGGTTACCAGGTTGAAAAGATGGTGGGGATAGGGGCCAGTGGGTGCCCCAAAGTGGATGGGTGACATAATGGCTATGATGGGGTGAGTCTTGAGCAGAGACCAGGTGGTGATTGTATAGCTGGTGTTTGCTGGTTGGTTGAGATTGTTGAGGTTGAGGGTGGTGGTTAGGGGTCGTAGTTGTTTATGGTGGCAATGTTGCTGTGGAAGTGGTCCCAAGAGGGTGTATGTATGTATGTATGTATAAACCATTTTGTAGCGCGCTCCGTTACTTGGGAGTATCCTGGCGCGATAGGGAAAGACAGAAAACAGAACAATGGAGGGGCAAACTAAATTGTACTCTTAAATAGGTGTGTTTTTAAATTTTTCTTAAATAAAGCCACTGTTTGTGTGGAACGCAAATGGAAAGGAAGGGCATTCCAGGCCCGAGCCGCGATCACAGAAATTGATTGACCGCCGAGCCTAACTCGCTTAAAGCGAGTAACGGACAGTTTGAGCAAAGTAGATGATCTGAGGGTACGGGCAGGGGCATAACGGGAAAATCTCTTTCTCAGATACACGGGGCCCAAATCATGGATAGCTCTAAACACCAGCACCAGAGATTTAAACAAGATGCGCTGAGCAACAGGAAGCCAATGGAGGGTGCGCATCTCAGCTCGTACGCTCTTCCATCTAGGAATATTAAATATCAGACGGACCGCCGCAAACTGAATGATTTGCAGGCGTTTCACCAGGTAGGCCGGAATGCCACTGAACAGTGCATTCGCATAGTCAAGCCTAGCCAGTATAAGAGCACGGGCAACCGTCTCCTTGGCCTCTCTAGGGAGCAGAGGGAAGAATTTGCGGAGCATTTTTAGCGTGGAAAAACAAGTGCCTGTCAGCTTCTGTATATGGTCCTCAAATCTGAGGTCCTCTGCAAACCAGATGCCAAGGTTTTTAGCCGGTCTACCCATCTCTTTCGGGCTGGAAATGTTGGGGGGCCACAGAGTTTTCTTAAATGAAGGGGGGAAGGAACCATAAAAAAGCACCTCTGATTTGTCCTCATTGCACTTCAGCTGGGCCTGGGTTAACCAGCGAAAAACAGAGGACAAACACCGATGCACTGTCGATGTTTCCAGATTGTCATCTGGCCAGGTAAACAGCAGTTGGGTGTCATCGGCATACCCTATATTCTTAGCCCCATACTGTTCCGCTAGATAAACCAGGGGGGTGATGTAAACATTGAACAGTAAGGGACTAAGAGTGGATCCCTGAGGGACCCCCGTGAGGAGAGGTTTGGGCTCAGATGCATGGGGAGGCATCCAGACCTGCTGGAACCTGTCAGAGAGGAACGAAGACAGCCAAGCCAGCGCCACACCCCCAATTCCAATAGCAGACAGCCTGGCGAGAAGGAGTTCGTAAGGGACGGTATCGAACGCGGCAGAGAGGTCCAATAGAATTAGGACCGCTCTGCCGCCTCCGTCCAAACAGTCCCGAATCGCCTCAGACATCTCCACCAGCGCAGTCTCGGTGCTATATGTGGCTCTAAAGCCCGATTGGGCAGGATGGAGGGCATTGGAGGTTTCAACATAGTTCTCCAATTGTTGAAGAACCACCTTCTCACAAATTTTCGTGAGCGCCGGCAGAAGAGAGAGTGGACGGTAGTTCCCAGGTACCGTCGCGTCCAGTCCTGGTTTCTTCAAAAGTGGCAGAAGTTTAGCTCGTTTCCAAAGTAAGGGCACCTCACCTGAAGCCAGGGAGAGATTCACAATCTGCGTAATCTCGGTGCAGACCGTTTCAGCCACCCCCGAGAGAACCCTAGCTGGACACGGGTCGGCGGGGGATCCAGATTTAAGGGATTGAAGGAGAGGCATAATAGCACATTCCGCTACTTGCACAAAGTTCAGCAACTGTTGTCCCGAGCAAGGACATAGTGTGGGACAAATATCTGCTGCTGAACAGTCAGCCGGCAGAGCCGCTGCAAGGTCCTGCTGGATCCTCGCTATTTTGCTGATAAAAAGGAAGACAAATCCTCGCACCATTGCGCAGAGGACAGGAGAGCGATTGCACCCGCCACAGGCGTGACAAAGCTCTTGACAATAGCGAAAATCTCTCTGCTATTGTTATCTGCTTTAGCAATGCGCCCTGCGTAGTAGTTACCTTTTGCTACCTTGATATCTGCATAATATCTTTTTTGTGCTAAACGTAAAGCGGATTTAGCCTCAGAGCTATAGCTACGCCTCCACGTGCGTTCTAATTTTTTACAGCCAAGTTTCATCGCCCTCAGCTCAGGAGAGAACCAAGGTTGGGAGGGGAGGCGTCGTGACCTTGACACCGTAGTATGTTTCGTAGAGGCGGAGGCCGCCTGCCGCACCCACTCATTGAACTCGTGGACCGCCTCGTCCAGGAGCATCGATGACAGAGTTCTTGTGAGGGGTGGATGGTGTTCTCTGTGGGTGTCATATTGGAGAATTCCATGACTTTTTTGAAGAGTTCCTTCATATGGTTGGATGCGGAGTCTATGCATGCGGTAATGGGTGGTCTCTTGGCTTCATTGATGGGCAGGTAGTAGTTGCTGACAGCTGCCTCTGGGCGGCTCTATCAGAGGGTTCTTTGGTGATGCACCATCACTTCTAGAGTCTGTAGCAGTTGCCCTAGGTGGCTCTGAGCTCTGGGGTGTACCAGCTGGCTTGTTTTGATTTATTTTCTTTCAGAGTTTTATATAGTGCGAACTTAACCCGAAGGTATCAGGTATCAGAACGGTTTACATGAGCACCAGTTGCGTTACACAAGGACACATTAATTTTTTTTAGGCACGGGTGGGTTAAGTGATTTGCCCAGAATCCCAGGTTGGTGAGCGTCATTGTTGAGACTCAAACCTGGCTCCCCAGATTTGAGGTTGACCGCCCTATCCATTAGACCACATCCTCTTTGTTGGCCTTTACTGGTTTCAGTTGAGCAACTCTGCCTCCGTACTTTGTGATCCAGGGGGAGAATTTCTGGACAGCTTGGTCAAGGTCTGCTGAGGTTTTGTGTTGTGTTTTGTTGAGGGCATGTGTCCATTGAGTCTTGAATACCTTGCCCCAGCTGTGGTGGGTGACACTTGGTGATAGTGTGCTGGGCTTTGGAGATGGTGAAGTGAACAATCAGTCCAGGTGAGTTCTGACACATGGGTGAAATTGAGACAGTTGCTGGAGGTGAAGATGGCGTAGAGTGTGTATCCAGCTTTGTACATGGGTTTGGTGACCAGTTTGATGAGACCGATGTTGTTCAGGTTCTCTAGGAGGGTGGTGGAGTTGGCTTCATTGGGGTTATTAATGTGGAAATTGAGGTCACCAAGGAGGATGTAGTGGTGGGAGTCAATGGCTAGGGGGGGGGGGGGGGGGGCGATGATATTGGATATGGTATTGCACCATATTGGATAGGGCTGGTTGAGGCCCGAGGATCTGTAAGCAAGAGTGCCTCTTATCGTGGTCTTAGTGCCGGTCTGTAGTCTGGAAGTTAAAGTTTTCCAGGAGAGGCATTGGGTTGCTATTGGTGGTAGTGCAACGGATGATTTCCTTGAAGCTGGTGGTAATGCCGCCACCATGTTTGTTAATGTGGACGCGTTGTATCATCTTGTTGTCATTGGGAATGGTGATGGCGCTGTCGGGGTTTGAGGATGGCTTGAGCCACATTTCGGTGATGAAGATCATGTCAGGGGAAAGGGTGGTGAGGGTATCCCAGATTTCTGTGGCATGTTTGGAGAGGAAGTGAGTATTCATCAGGAGGCATTAGAGTGGTTCTGGATTGTTTGTGGTCTTCTGAAGAGACAAGGCGCGGGATTCGTTATGGAGGTGAAGGGTCCTTTCGTTGATTGCGGGGAGTAAGTAAAGCAGTTATTGCTTCGGTATCTGAGGTCCCGGTCCAAGAGTTCCTTGGCAGTGTATCAGCTGGTAGCAATAGGTTCAGGACACCTGGCACTAGGGGATGGTCCAGGTGCGGATGGGGGGATACAGGCTTGCTTTCAGCATGCCAGCGGTACAGCCATGCAGGTACCTCCATAAGTAATCCTGGGAGGTAGGTCGGGTTGTCAGAGTTTCAGGAGGGTGGAGAGTGAGGACAGTGGCTGGAACAGGGGGAGCAATACAGACAAAGGGTTCAACTCAAAATAAGCTAGGCAAAATATCCCCAAACTAATTATATTAAAGTAAAAATGAAATTGGTTAGAACCAGATCAAAATAGACGAAATGGGGCCTCAAACATACAATTAAAAACCCAAGCTAACACTAGTAGACCTATGAGCAGCAGGCCCAAACTGGGGCAGTCGTGACCAGGAACGTGGTCCCAGAGTCGAGAAGCTGGCAGCGACAAGCGAGGATTCGACACCAGACTAATGGTCTAGGGCTACTCACTGTAGCCGTGCGGCAGCCTCCATAAGTAGTACTGGGAGATGGAAGGGGCTATCAAGCAGGCCGGAGGGCGGCAAGTGGGAACAGCAGAGGGTACAAGAAGAAAATGGTGGGAAGGGGCGGGGAAGCACAAATGAAGGATACAACTCAAAACAAACTAGCCAAAATAAAGCCAAACAAATTACATTAATGTCAAATGAAGTTGGTTAAAACCAGACGGAATTAAAGGAAACTAAGCCACAAAATTGCAATTAAAAACCCAAACTCACACTTGGCAGAACTGTGGGCAGCGGACTCTAAGTGGGGCAGTCGTGACTTGCAGCGCAGTCCTTGCAGGGCCCTTGTACATTTTATGTGCCAACTATTGATGCCTGCAAGAAAGTAACAGATCGGCATCGGATTTGAAAACCAGTGAAGGCCTGAGTGAGTTTGGGTGATGCAATGAGTGATCTCTAACCCGTCAGTCGGCATGCCCTATGACGTCCTCAGATATGAAAAGTGAGAAGGCACCTGTAAAAGCTGTGCCGGTATTAATTAAATGAAGGTGTTGATCAAAGCTATAACCACGACTGAAACAATCCATGAAACGTTTGGCACACAAACTAGTCAATGCGCCTATTGACACGAAGTAACCTGTCCAGAACAAGAGGCCTGCTTGGATTCTAACATTTATTTTGTAGGAAAAAGAAATGAGCACTGTAAGTCTCTACAGCTTTTGTTTTACAATTCTTTTCGGCTTTAAAGATGGTTCTACTTCCTGGTTTTCTTTTTTTTTAATTTCAAATGCCTCTACTTCGTGGTTTTCCTTTTTCAATCTAACAGAATAGTTTTCCTCCATTTGGTCGCTGACAGGTATTCCATCAAATATTTTTTTCAAATTTCCCTGTGCAGCGAGGGCATGTCACAGACGATCACACACACCTTCTGTACGTGGTGCTTGAGAATAGGCACAACAAGGCCTTGTTCCTTTTTGTGCATACTTCTTTCTACTACAGTGGCGCCCCATCACCACAATAGCCAAGCCTGTCACATGCACTGCTGACACTGGCCTCATACTGACAACTGGCACGTGATGCATGCTGCCCCCAATGAACTGTTTCTTGATGCTGCATTAAAAAGGCACCTTTGCCCAAAACAATGCTGAGCTGCATCCTGGAAACATTTGCAGCGCCCTTGAAGCCTCTCTTGTGAGACATTAAAGAAGAGGGCTTTGCTCTGCAGCAGGCTGGCTGAGTACTGCAAAGACTGAAAAGCAAGCATTGTGTTATTAGACCCAAGAGAATGTAAACAGGTACAGTCTGGTAAAGATAAAGGAGAGAAGGCCTAAGTAGATGTCTTCGCTTTGGTTAAGAGTATAATTTCGACAACGAGCCCTTGTTAATAATAATGGTCAAAATAGTCATACTAATATTAATGCATACACATTTATATAGCACTTTTCTCGACTCTAGACCCTAATTACAGATGTTAATTATTACCTA
Organism: Lissotriton vulgaris; assembly: GCF_964263255.1. NCBI lineage: Eukaryota > Metazoa > Chordata > Amphibia > Caudata > Salamandridae > Lissotriton > Lissotriton vulgaris. The sequence goes on along the minus strand of NC_141688.1, from coordinate 188,388,930 downwards.
GCACCTCTGTGCCTACTAGTGCCTAGCCCTCTTTTCATAGACCTCGGAAGGATGAAAGGCTGATTATCAGTACTGATTTCTGATATCCACAGTGTAGCGATGACACGGAGAGTGGAATGGAGTAATGCAGCACTTTAACCTTGAGAGACATATAGATATGGAAGCAACCATGACTGTAGTTGAGAATATTCATAGTTTGCAACTGTCCAACGTGGTTTCTCCTGGCTCACTACCCTTTGGTTGTTGTATACCGATATTTAATGCATAAAACTTGTGAATGTTTGTACATTTGTTCACATCCTTAACTAGTTGCAATTCAAACATGGCCCATTTTGTACTGCGCAGCCCTTCAGCGTCTGTTTGCGCTTTGGTTCAGTTGTCCTTTTTGAATGGTGGGCGCTTTCTCCTGTCGAGTGCTACTGAATTACTTTTAAAATAGAGCCTCATAAGCGGTGCGCTCTGCCTCCTCACACTGCTGTCTCATATAGGGGTGGTGTAAATATACCCTGAAGTCCACATATTCCTTTAACACTGCAGGGCCCTGGTGCATTTTATGTGCCAACTGTTGTTGCCTTGTAAAAAAGTAACAGGAGCCAAGTGGGTGTACGCCATGAACAGGACGTGTTTTATTGAAGAAACACATGCGCTGTGACACTTATCAGTGTGTCAACACACACAGCCTTGAAGACAACAAAAGCTGAAATGAAAAAGCACAGGGGCCAAGCAAGGAATGGTGTTCTTTCCTACAGGTTCAGTTGTCCTTTGAGAAAAAAGAACCTGGGGCCTCATTTATGAAAAGTGACGCATCGCTGCATGAAAACAGCGATGCGTCACTTTTCACTGCGCCCTCCTTGCGACACCAATGATGCGTCAAATTTACAGTATGACGCATCATGGCACAAGGAGTTACAGATACGTCAGTATTTCTGACGTATCTGTATGGCGCAAAAGTGACGCATTGCTGGAGTGTGTCACAAAAGTGATGCAACCCCTGCAATGTGTCCTTTCAAAGGGCCTGCGTCAGTCTTACGCCTGCTGTGAGGCAGGCGTAACAAATTGACACATTTGTGTCCTAAAAGTGGCGCAGTGAAATCTTATAGATTTCACTGCCTCACTTCCATGACCCTTTCTTGCGCCCCCCCCTTGCATACATTATTCCTGGCGCAGGTATAATGTGACGTAGGGGTTTACAAAGTGATGCATCTACCTTGATGCGTCACTTTGTTAATATGACACAACAAGGCGCATTTTTAATGCCACTGGTGCGTCACAAAAAGTGACGCAACTGCGGCGCAAAAGTGACGCAAGGGCTCATAAATGAGGCCCCTGATTCTTCAACAGTCCTGGTCAGAAGTCACTAATAAAGGTTTAATTTCATGCAATGCATCACAGTGAAATGTTTTATCATGCATTTCAGAGCTCTTCACTTAATGTCTCAAATGGCTTACCCTGCATGCTTGAGAAGAGCTCAGGTGCATCATTTATGGGAAATTGGCACAACGCAGCGCTGCAATTCTTCCTGCAGCGCCGCCCTAGGCCAATGTGAAAGGGCAGGAATGCATCGTTTTTATGAAATGCAGGGCCTTCCTGTCCTTTCCCCCTGCGACGGCGCATAATTTGCTGCCTACCACTAATGTAGGCACCCTTGCACCATGGCTCACAGAGAGAAATAAACATACCTATTTGGTGCTTCCTCAGAGCTACATTACTTTGAAACTCTGGTGCAGCTTCAAATTCAGAGTGTGTTGCGTGCGAAAACCAAACCCAATGTCCATGGAACGCCTTCTAGGTGTATCGAAAGGCAACGCAGCGTTTTGCGCTTACCCGTGATTTATGAGGCCACTCAAAGCCGCACAGGCTTCATGAATCTTTACGAGAGCCCTGTACTTTACGTGGTGCAAAAGTGATGCAGGGCTCTCATAAATAGGCCCCCTAGTCAGCAAGGACAGGGTGGAGAAGAGTTAGGAAGACTCGCTGCCTGTCCCGCCGCGAACAGTTAAGAGGGTAGTCGTATGAAGGTTTACATTTTACACAACTGCTTTTTTAAGGAAATGCCCATGCTCTTCTCTGAGTGACTCACAACGCCTTGAGTGTGTAGTCCCACTTCTGGTCAGCAAATATATGATTTGGCATTATTGATGTACAATGTTAAACGTGACATTAGGCGATGTCTAACACATTTTTTGACTTTTGAATAACTAATTATTTGCTCTACTGCAGGCTGAGAGGACAGCACAGAAGGAGGGTTCTTTCATGAGTATTTGACAGACCCAGGGTAACAATTGCCCCCTAATTAGCTCTGTATAAGTGACTCTTCTGTGACATGCTCGAGCTAACAATGGGACAGCATGTCCTGCCTACTTTATCCATTCTCACTGCTCTTTGATGTCTCACCATGGCAATGGAAACGCTGAGCATAGGAGGCTCAACCTCAGTGCATGCGCTACATTTGGGGTTATTAATGTAAGCTCTGACCCTGTCAGCACAGGCTTCTCCTTTGGCCTGCAGTCTGTAATGGTTGGAGGGTTCCATGAACAAGCAGAATCCCCCTCAGGGTCCCTGAACAAGGGGAATCCCCCCTTAACCCCAGTTCAAAGTCGTCAGTAAGTAGATGTAGAGTAGTGCTTGCGATGTCTGTGTTTGACTGAGGTCTGTGCCGGCAGGGGCAGCCTTTGCGATGCTGTGGGCAGAACGTGCTGCAGAAGCTGGAGTTTAAATTGGAAGTATTCTTACATATTTGGAGAACCCGGAGAAAAAGACATACTGAAGAGAGGGATGGTCTGGAATCTGGAGGATGGTTGGCCTACAAGACCCTGGGAGGCTTATGCTGAATGGGCTGAAAAAATATAAAAAGACAGAAAAAGTTGTGCAGAAGTTGCCTGGAAGAAGGGACATTGTGCAGGAGTCTAGAGTGACAGCAACGGTGCAAGAGACTGTAGGGATGTGAAGGAAGGCGGAGAGAAGCGGTGCAGCAACCTGAAGGGAGGCTGTACTGAATGATCCTGCAGGAGCCCTGGCACAGTGTGGTACACCATGGCTGAGTACTGCTAGAACATTTATACCCATAAACATTTTTGCCAGGGACCAAGTGTTTGGTGTGTGATGTGACTAAGGGTCGCCTTGATGCCCAAGAGGAAGTGGTCGGAGGAGGGGAGTTCAGGTAGGAGGGTGTTGGTGGTGAGATAGGTGTATGCTGTGCATAGCATATACATCTACTGGCAGACAAATTGGGATTTATCCTGTCTTTCCCACTTTACCAATTGTGTGATCCTATGGTATTTTTTAAGATTGAAAAGGGTTTTACTGATCCTGTGGCTAGTCATAGAAGTAATGTTCCATTGGTGGATTGGTGTGAGCAACTCACACTATTCTTTCACAATAACATCAAAGCAATACAGAATAGTCTTCCCACAACTTCTATCCCCGATCTGACTTTTGGCTGTAAGGGTCAGTTGGCCATATCGATCTTGTATGGCCTCTCGAAGTCCAATACTATCTCCCTGGTAGGACAGCAATATAAAGTCTTAAATCGGGCTCACCTAATCATCTTTGTCCACCGACCATTTTGATTTTAGGCGTTGACATCAATATTCCCATTCTGAATGCAGTACTGAATAAGTCCCCGCCATTGTGCCCTCATGTTGGTAGGGGATAAAAATTGTTCCTTTATTAAAAAGGCCTAGGACAGATCCAGAAGTTCTAGGCAATTATAGGGCAGTTTCCCTTTTTACAGCGTCTGCTAAAATAGTTGAAAAATCTGTCAATTGACAGCTCTCAAGTTATCTAGAGGCCAATGGGCTACTTCATCTGAGCCAGTCGGGTTTTTGACATAGGCATAGTACTGTGGCTGCTTTGTGGCGGATTGTATAAGATGTACTATTGATGCATTCGGTAGAGTAGTCCTGGTACTGTTGGACCTGTCAGCAGCATTCAACGTGGTTCCATATTACAGGCTTCTTGCACGCTTTGGCAAGATTTGCATTAGAGATAACGCATGGAAGTGGTGTTAGTCCTTTCTTGAGGACAAGAGTTAGAAAGTTTGGCTTCCCCCTGTCAGTAGAAAAGTGTCAGTCGGAGTCCCTCAGGGCTCTGAATTTAGTGCCACTATGTGTAGCATCTTCTTGTCCCCCTTATCTAAGGTGGTGGAATAATTTGGGGTTAAGATTATTTCCTATGCTGATGACACCCAGACAGTGGCGCCTGGCACAGGTAAATTTGTGGTAGCGGGGAAGGGTGGGAGTGGGGGAAGTAAGCAGAAGATGGAATGGGTATATATAAATAAATAAATTAATAATACCTTTTCCGTCATCTGGCGACTTCCCCCACAGCACCCTGCGACGTCTTGCCCTGCCCTGCCCTACCACGCTTACCTGTGTTGACCGCCACTGCACCCAGATCCTCTTTACCTGCAGTAAGTGGACTTCCATCGATTAGGATGTCATTCAACCCTGTCATTCAGCAGTTTTTCAATGGCTGACATGCAACCATTTGAAATGCAACACAGAGAAGACAGAGTTTCTTAGTTTCAAAGATTACTTTGTCTTAAACTTCGATGCTCACTAGCCTTAGGTGGTACCTTCACCAGAAACTCAAGCTGCTGTTGTAAAAAATATGGGGGATAAATTAGTCTATAAAATGTAATTCCATAATAAAATTTATCAGTTGTCTGTATGTGCTATGACATCTTGAGTACTGCAAACATAATTCAGCATTTTCTGACTTTTTCAACAAAAATGACTGTGGTATTGGCCTTGGTGATGTCAAGATTGGATTATGCCAAACACATTATATGCAGGGTTACCAAAATATTTCCTGAATAGACTTTAGGTCATTCAGAAGGCATCAGCGTGACTGGTTCTTGGCATGGCTTCTCCTGTCTTTTGCGCAATTTGCACTGGCTTCACGTTAGAAAACTGAATCTTTTTAAAGTAGCACTCCTATTGCATAGGGCTCTCCATCATTCTGGATCTGACTAACTTTCGGCTAGAATTGCTTTCTATAGCCCAGTGAGAGTTTTATCCTCACCTGGGAATCATCTGTCCAATGTCCCTAAGGTTCATTTGTCCTTTACAGGAGGCTGTTCCTTTTCTTTCCTGGGATCTTTATGGTGAAACAAACTCCATTTTGACTTGCATTAAGACCTGGCCTTTTTCTCAGTTATTACCTGCAGTAGCTGCTTCTTTTCTCAGACCATATAGCGCCTGGACACTCTTGAGTAGCCATGGAGTCTATAAATCCCTTCACATTCACACATTCACTTGATTTATATCACTTTCCCTCTTTTTTCTTTATTATCACAAATAGGAGGACCGCGTAGTATAGGACTTCAGAATGTACACTTAACTAAACCTTCTCCTGTGTTTGATTTAACAAACTATAATATTGTTTGTGTAAAATAGGAACTCAGGTAACCTAAACAGTGCACATAACAACTGACTTACCTTTTAGTATACTAATGGCATTTTATCATGGTGGAAAGGAGAATGAATGTTTCTAAATTCATGTTTGAAAACAATCACTTAAAAAAAGATACTTCTCAATGCCTTGATATAATCGATATACTAAGGTGCTTCTGCATGCACTTTTTGAATTTTTAAGAGGCATCATATATGTACACTTTTTTTGCAAGATGTCTTTAAAAATGAAAAATGGTGCTCTTAAAGCTAAGCAGTGCATGAAAACCTAGGCCCAGATGTAGGTAAATCTGATTTACCGACTCTAGAATACCGAATTTTACCGATTCGGTATTCTAGATTCGGTAAATCAGATGTAGGTAAAAATTTGGTAATTCTTACCGAATCTGTATGATTCGGTAATTACCGAATTGGTATTTACCGATTCGGTAATTGCCATTGATTCCTATGGGCCTACAGGCCCATAGGAAACAATGTCAATTACAGGCCCATAGGAATCAATGTCAATTACCGAAACGGTAAATACCGATTCGGTAAAATTACCGAATTTGCAAGGGTGACAGGGTGTCACTTTGATACCCTGTTGCACCCCTGATTTTGGTTTGTGTGCCATGTGACACACATACATGCCCTTAGGGCATGTATGTGTGTGTCACATGGCGCAGGTGTACATGCACAGATGTGCATGTACACAGGTATTCGTTATTTACCATGCAATAGAATTACATTGTATTTAACGAATCGGTAATCGCCTGTGGCACTGTTTGGAGTGCCACCTACATCTGGATTTACCGATTCGGTATATTTACCGATTCGGTATTTTACAGAATCGGTAAATTTACCGAATCGGTAAATTAACAGATTCTGTATATTTGACGGCCCCTACATCTCCATTTGCAAATACCGGTCGGTAACGGCCGAAATCGGACGTTACCGACCGGTATTTGCCGACCTACATCTGGCCCCTAGTTGTTTCTTTCTTTAACTACAATTAACCGTTGCATAAAAGGCTTACCTGTTTATTCAACATCTTATTAATGTTGGTGCTGAGTCGAATACACAGCAGCCCTGTGGTGCCGCTGACCAACGGGCAGCATGTAAAGGTCAGGAGGGCCACATACGGCACAGGTCTTACTGTAAGCATCACTGAGCTAGGACAGCTCTTACAGGGCATTTCTGCTGCTAAGGTTCTTCCATCTGAAGCTGGAGAAAAATCCTCTACTTGGTATTCATTGCTCAAACTGTAGATAGGAGTGCACTGCTGTTGAGAACAATTCCTCTACAGGGTGTCAATGGCACAGTGTCATCTAAGGTACTGCACATCAAAAATTAAATGTGACTCATAAGTACAGGATGAATAGGGAACTGTCACACATAAGCAAATTGAAAACTGGGCTGCACCTGCTTCGTTTTTGCTCTGCTTTTGAGTCACATTTCCTTTTCTGGGCCATCGGAGAGGATGATTGGGCCTACTTTCTCTTTAGGAGACAGGAGTTGCGGTGGTAGCAGCTGTCTGCTGTGACAGTGTTTAGAGCAGTATGTAGTGAAAGGTGGAAAGATACACAAAAGAAAAACAAAAAAAGGCCAAAACATAGAGACTAAGGAGCTGAGTGTGGGCATGTGATGCCATTAGCCATCATTGGTGTGTCAACGTGCTACCACAGCCTCTGGATTTTAGTGAATGAACTTCCAGGAATGTGCAGAAGAGATAACCAAACTAGGGGTGGGCGGAATTTGCGAAATCCTACTCAGATGAATTGCGCTGAGTCATATAAAAACTCAGCGATAATGCGGTGAGGTCTGAAAAGGACCGGAAATAGGCAGGTTGCGCTGCTCAAGCTGTGGTTAAGAACTGTTTCAGGGGTCTCCAAACCGGTCCTGGAGGGCCGGATCCATACCAGATTTTTTGGATATCCCCATTGAGATACATGTAGTAATTTAAAAAATCTGGCATGGATCAGGCCCTCCAGGACCGGTTTGGAGACCCCTGTTTTAGTGCATTCTGTGTTAAAAAATAATAGCATGAGGCACCGCACGGCGCACCAGAGGATGCAGCTACTCGAGTTGATTTTGCTGCTGCTGGAGTAGATCACTCGAGCGACAGGCTACTGACTGCAAGCGGGCGGAAGCACTATAAAAATCTCGCTAGATGTGCTCCCAGCGACCGCATGGTGCACTAGCAGACACTAAATCTTGCTTGCGCTTGCCAACGTACTGTTTTTGAGGCTCACACAAGTACTGCTCCTGGCAGCCATACACGTCTGTTATGAATGTGGGTAGTGTCAATTCACACTGCAGCCCACATACCACATTTAGCTTCCAGGCCTATCACACATTTTCTGGCCCCCTAATATGGCCTTTAAAGAAAATAAATTGACAGAATGGGTGATACCAATTTTCTCAACACCATTGTAAGGCTGATCATACTCACTGTGGAACTGAATAGAGATATCACGTGCACAGAGATCTGGCATGAGGTATCATAGGAAACAGAAAAAGGCAAAAATCAAGGTTTATCATGAAGAAAAGGTGAATTTGCCACACTGAAGCTGAAAGCATCATCATGGGAGAAATTGACATGACAGAAATATTCCTGAGTCAGTGACATTTCCTATAACAGGATGTCCCTTCATAACATAATCTTTAGCCCTTTTTTAAAACAAATGTAAAAGTTTATATAAAAAATAGGATTTACAAACTTGCAAGTCTGCTACTTTGGAACAATGACAATAGATGGCACAATCTTTGCACTTTCTCTTTTTACTTCGATATTTCAGATGGCTGTTCTTGTTTTTAATGTCACCACAGGTCTTGGGAACATTTGAGAGTGAAGAATGAGATTATAGAACCCCCATAACCCTGACGAAGTTGCGAGAATACTTTGCAACGAAACATGTTGGCAAAATAATCATGGTATATTGGTAACTGTTTTTAATTGGGGGTGCTTGCAGCTTGGAATAAAACTGGATGGACAGCAAGCATTACCAGGTTTTAATGAGTGAGAACTATATAATTTTTGGTTTTCACTGGGGTTCATTGAGCACATACATATTTTGAATAGTGGACACATTGGTTGTGTTTACTTTCTCTTCACTACACGATTTGTGTTTGTAAAGGGAGCACATTCTTTTCTTTCTTACACACAACAAAGAGAGACTGGCCAATGATGAGAAGTGCGTAAACTGGCAATCATCAGACAGCAACACCCTCGGGTGCAGGTACCGTGAGGTACTCTCTCTTTGTTCACTATATTTTTCACTAGTGAGAATAGACCTGTTTTGACGTTTTTAAGCAGTGAAAGCGGACCGTGACCAATCATAGTAGTGGACGAAGAGAAGAATTATTATAAAATGCTGTGATTGTGTTGGTTAAGATAGGTGCAATCAAGGTGAGGCCTTATATTGTTGTAATTTGCGAGAGTGGGGCGGCCTCACCTAAACTCCCCCTGTAACTCCTATTGAATGTTTGTAACGTCTCAGGTGCTAGTTGCAAGAATTAACAAGCATTTGCAATGCAATAGGTATCGCATTTACGAGAGTTTGAGCTATTGGCATTGTAAATGACAATGCTTTTTATTTATGTGTTGTTTTGTAAAACGGAAAAATAAATTGCATTGTCATTTACAATGCCAATAGCTTAAACTATTACAAATGCGAGACCTATTGCATTACAAATGCGTTCAGTGCCCGTACCATAATTTTATTTTAAAAGCGTTAGGAGAGAGTGAGAGAGCATGTCCTGCCTGGAACAGCAGGGAGGACAAAGCTATTTGAGATAATAGTGCTCGGAGGCCGTAATTAAAACCTAACGAGTAACAACAAAAATACCAGGGGGGTCTCCATGGAAGGTCACAAAATAAGACAAGGTGGTACTAAGGAGGGACTACTAAGGCTTTTACAGTGGACAATAACACAAGCTAATGAAAAATATGGGCTGAGAGTGGCCGGAGCTTCAAGTTCCTATCTGAGTACAGCATTGCTTGCAGAGTGGCGTATGCGCTGCCCAGTCTCGACCTAAAAATTGTGTCAACTTGTGATCTCAAATACCGTCTCTAAATTGGGAAATTTCTATAAACAGATGAAACAGTTGTTCTTTTCATTTAGTGGTTCTCTTAGCACATTATTGAAGTATTATGAGACGTATTTTCACTGGTAGTTTAAATACAAGAAAATAGTGTTAAGTGTGTCTTTTAAACAGTCATCTATAGTCATGCCAAATTCTAAAATTCACTCCAGGTATAAATCGTATTTTTTAAATTTTAAAATAGGTAAATATGGACAATTAATGGCTGGTTTTCTATGACAGCGATTTATTCACTAATTAAAGCTTTTTGCATCTGTTTGAGCAATATTCTTGCAGCTATTTTCAGCAAGTTTGTTCTAATTGCTGAGTTGTAGATTTCTGAAACAGGGGATCCATGGTCATATCTTGGAAAAAGAACTAAACTCCCTTCTCTTTGCCTCAGGTAACTTAGCTGCCAAGAGTAAGAAAACCATGAGCTAAGATATAGGGCCACATGCAGGATCCATTTTGCAATTACAAATGGTGCAAATCGTATAATTTGTCCATTTGCAAATGCAAAATCGCCTATCATGATGTATGAAGGGGTTTGTAGTTGCGAATTTTATTTAATCGCAATATTTATGGTTACCTTTAGTTTCGACTACAAATGGGAAATTGCAAATTGCGATTCCATTAGCACATGTAGCAAAGCATTTTCTCAATGCAAACTGTTGTTAGAAAATGCTATTAGACGTTTGCAAAGTTTGAAAAATAAATGCATTTTTCAAACTGTCATGTGGCGCACACATGCCCTTAGGGCATGTGTACGCTTTATATGTGCACATTTACTTTTTATTGATGCTCCAGGGTGTCCTTAGGCCTCCAGGCACCCTTGGCTTTGCATTAGCTAATTTGCGATTACCAATTAGGTAATCGCAAATTTGCTTATGTAAAACATTCGCACCGATGGGCCTTTAGGCCCATCAGAACAAATGGAGAACTATTACCGCTTACCTATTTATTTGGTAAAATAAATCGCTAAATCTTTGACAGTTTCATACATACATAGCATTTTGCAATTAACAAACAGCGATTTAGTAAAAATCACTTTTTGGCAATCGCAAAATGCTATTATGATACATGTGGCCTATTTTCTTTTTTGTCAGGTATAGCAGAGCATTTTCTATTCATCAAGGTAGCCAAACGTTGTGTTTTTGCACCAGGTATTGACCTTCATTTGACCTTCCTGTAACTCACTACAGGCATGATTATGCCTGTAGAGTGCTAAACATGTGCTAGAGCTGTTTGTTTCTTTCTTGGGGTGGTCACAATGACAAAGTAAACAAGTTTTACTTTATTTGCCCAGTGTACTTGTCAATTAGAATGTTTGGACTACAGTGAACTGTCATAGGGATGAGAATTGCATTTACACTGTGTTAAGTTAGCATTAGATTATTAGAAGTTTAAACACCATTTTTCCTTTCTGCTGCCTTTGCACACGGCACATATTACAAATGTTTAGAGTCTAACAGACTGTTTTGCTTCACACGAGAATAATATGTTTTCCTATAGTAGCGGCTTTACTTGGCAAGCTTTGTCTGAACAGTGAGTGCAGAGTCCTTCAAGGTTATTTCAACACAGTGGTTGTTGTTCGGTCTGATCAGCGCACGTTCTAGACATAACATATATGCAGCTGTGGCCACCTATAATTTTGGCGTGTTTAATAATGCATTACGCAGGCATGCAAACACACTTTGGAGAACATTTGCATGCAGAGAGCTGGTGTAGAAAATGTTGTGATCCATTTCTACTAGGACCAGAGGTATGGGGCCAGCCTTGAAACCCAAGAGACCTTCTATAGATATAAAATACCCTACTAGCAAGGGAGGGTGATTTCTAGGTGTAATCTAGCCTTACTTTATTTAGCATTTTAACATGCTTTCTCCCTTTGTATTTTATAGAATAGTAACTATGCTGATAATCGTGTTGCTTATAATATGTCTGGTTGTAATAGCTAAGATACTGCGCCTGAGAACATGGCATTAGAAATAAATATTTAAAACTTGCACGTGTCTTCATTTACTCCCTGTTTTGGACCGATATGAGAGTATAACGAAAGAGTGTTCATGTGTTCCACATTGCCTGAGGTATTCTAAGTTCCATGTTTTGGGTTGTCTAATCATTGGGGGTATGGAAGAACCAATGAGACACCGATTGCTAGTCTGGTAGGGGATTTTGGCTTCTAAGGTGAGTTTTGGTACACTCTAATTCACTGAGGTTCCAAGTCTCTATGCACAGTTCTGTGTATGAGCATAATCCCTGCTACAGTACCCCTTCGGTGCAGTTTGTACCTCCTTTTCCCAACTATTTATCTATTTCCTTATTTGTTAAGTGCGCTGCACCCAGAGGATTCATGGCACCAATTAGTACTTAATTCAGGGCACAGCAGGCATGTATACTAGTGAGGACACAAGCAATGTGGAATTAACTTGTTGGGAACTAATAGGTCAACAGCATGTAAACCAAAGGGGAAGGAATGGATCTTTCATATCTGTGATGCTTGTACCTCAAAAGTTCTTACCTGGTAAACTTTTAGGAAACAGTTGACAAGTACATGGGGAACTTGTTTTTGAGAAAGTTAGAATCAATTTCAATTTGCACCCTGTACATAGTACTTTGAACGTAATATTTTGCCGAAATGGCAATTTGTGTAATTTGACCAAAATTATTGAGCTGTGATCCCTTCGGAGGATTTGAGGGAGGCTGAGTCGGATACCAGAACAGCAATCTAGTCTCTGTAAAATCCAGTCCCCCACCACTATGTGGTGTTTTTGGTCTGTGGGAGAAATGGTAGAATGTGACCTTAGATTATAATTTAATAGTGGCAACCATTTGTTGGAGGAAAGATTCCCTTTGAACAAGATGACATGATTAATCACCACTTGAGTGAGCTGTGGACAGATGAACCACAAGATATTAATCCAATTAGTAATGGAGGCAATCGTTCTTTACATAATCATATAGAAACTCAGTCTGAGTTTAAAAACATTTCTTGCCATTCATAATGTGGAAAACAGGTGTGCACCATCTGCACTGGCAAGAATTGGAGGCCCAGGTTAGATGTACATGCCCCAATGCCTTCAAATAAACATAGAGAAGCAGAGGTCTGTGAGGAGAACCCAGAGAGATTGCCCAGGTGACTTTATTTGGTGCTCCAACACAACAAACAAATCATCATTTTATTGTTCCAGTTTTTGTCTTAAATGCGATGGGTATTCCCATCTTGGGTCCTATCCTTACTGTACTATAGGAGTCAAGCTGCATCATACTGATAAGGCCCAAATAGGCCAAATCCCGCCTGGGGTTTGTTGTGTTCCTCTGGAGTAGATATCAACACACAGTTTATGGCAGACTGTTGCTACGAGGAGCAGAATCGGAACTTCGTTGCTAAAGGCAGGCCTGTGTCTACAGTGTGGTATATGCGATTAACCTTTTATTGTTATTTGTTGTATTTGGGGTCCAGTAGAATTCTTCTAAAACTACCTTCTTGTTGTGGTCCTACTGTAAGGAATAAATCACATTAGCAACTCTCCCTCCAAAGGCCTTTCATAGACAATCTGAAGTAGTCTCTCATATTCCACAAATTAAATCAGAGCAAGCATATCTAATTTAAGACAACAATGTTGGCATCCTTGCATGATCTGTCTAGCATAGCCCGTAAATCTTAATTGAGCAACTGACTACTTTTAGAGTAGCTTAAAGCCAGCTTAAAAGTAATGAAGGAGATCAGAAGCTTCAAAAAGGAACTCAGATGTTGCATAAGTTGCCTCAAGTAACTTAGGGCCTGATTGAACAAGGTAAACTTACACGTTTGTGTATGTTTACGTTGTATTGAAATTCACAAAGGAATAGTATCTGTGCAACAGCCTATTTTTTTATGTGCAGAGTTTTTGCTGTGAGTCGTAAAGATACTACTCGTAAAATCTCTCAGTGAATTGCAAAATTTTTTAAAACTCACATGAAAGTGTAAGCTACCTCTGCGGCCTTAGGACTGATAAGAGAAGTTTGAAACAGGCTGATAGTTTGTTAGTTCTGTGGGTGCTGTAAGAGTATTTTCAGGTGCAGCAAAATTATTGTTTTTGGTTTTTTAAATCAGTATGTATCTGACATGAAGAAAAATATGTAATAATGATTGTTATAGTCATTGGGCTGATAATATCCAGGAATTTCCTTATAAAATGTGTAGGACAAATTTCTAAGATGAATCTGTTCCCTTTTTCGGTTTGAGAATGTTATTATCAGCTGGTGAGCATTCAGGCTCGCCTCACAATCCTTGGAGCTGACCATGCAATTACATGGTAAAATAGGTCTGTGACTTGTATGTAGCTTGTTACTAACACTCCACTGCATTTGTCATACGATATAAATAATTATAGCATTAACCGTGTTTTCTTGTGTAAGCAATTTGGACTGTAGATCGGCAATATGAAGGTACCACCATCTTCTTGTTGCTTCCTCAGTCAATCAATCAATGAATCAATCAATCAATCATGGGATCATATAGTGCAGCTACTCAACTTTGAGGGTCTCAAAGTGCTTCGGGGATGGGGTTGGGGGTGCTGATCCATCTGGGTCCAGTCGAAGAGCCAAGTCTCTAGATCCTTCCTGATTTGGGTTAGCGACTGGGATTGCCTGAGGTGGAGGGGCAGGGTGTTTTAGGTCTCTGCGGTGAGGTGGAGAAGGATCTTCCTCCAGTTCTTGTCTTGTGGGTTTCAGGGATAGAGGCAGGGGCTAGTGTCATGGAGGGCTTTGTAGGCATGAGGAGGAGTTTGATGGTGAATCTTTTGCCGACTGGGAGCCAGTGATGTTCACAACGGTGTGTGGTGTGTGGTGATGTGGCTGCAGTGTGGGGAACTGAGGACCTGTCTGGTTGCGGAGTTTTGAACGTTCTGTCGTTTTCTGAGGAGTTTCTGGGTGATGCGGGCATAGAGTGCGTTTCCATAGTCAAGCCTGCTGGTGATGAGTGTGTGGGTGACCAACTTTCTTGCTGCAGTGGGTATCCATCTGAAAGTCTTTCGAAGCTAGCATAGTGTGGGGAAGCATGAGGAGGATATGACATTGATGTGGCGGTTCATTTTGAGCGAGGAGTACAATATGATACCAAGGTTGCTTGCGTGGTTTGTGGGAGTGGGTGGGGTTCCCAGTGCAGCAGCCACCAGGAGTCGTCCCAGGCAGAGGAGGCAGGTCCTGCTTAGGTGAATCCCATCACATTAGTTGTTAAAGTACCTTGGATACAACCATTAATTTTTTTAACTTGTCTGTTGCATATTCACACTATAATAGTTTTGCTCCAAAGTACATTGACCCTTATTATCTCATTTATAAGATTTTAAAAGAGCTCACTTGCACTAATGTCGAGCCCCAACATTTTATATCTATATTTTAGCAACCTTTTCTTCTTGTACAAAACACTTGTATAAAATGAGCAGCCGTGGCCAGTGGAGGGAGTTCCGTGGGGCAGACAGGTGGGGTGGGGGAGGGGCAGTGTGAGGGGTGGGAAACACCGGAAAATGGATGATTGTAGGTAAGTAAACAATTAAATTAATAAAACGAATTTCGTAGCGTGCCCTGCATCGCATTTTGGAATGCAGGGCACGTAACGGAATTTGTTTTATTAATTTAATTGTTTACTTACCTGCAATCATCCATATTCTGGTGTTTACCACCCCCCACCCTGACCCTCCCCCGCCCTGCCTGTTTGCCCCACGGAACTCCCTCCACGGGCCGCGGCTGAAAATGAGTGATGCCTGGTGTCAACCATGCTCACAAGCACATACGTCAATACCTGGAGTAAATTCACCATGGTAGGGTTCAAATAAAATTATGTAATAAAGAGTTTCGAAGAAACAGATCTGCAACATGTATTTTCCTTAAGCAATTATTCTGTGCATAATGTTTGGTTGACGATTTCCCTGCTTAAACGTTTTCACTTTTTTCTTCAGATATAGATGAGTGTGCTGCAAAGATGCACTACTGTCAGGCAAACACAGTCTGTGTTAACCTGCTGGGAACATACCGCTGTGACTGTACTACGGGATATGTCCGGGTGGATGACTTCTCCTGCACAGGTAAGCAGGAAGATTCATTACCTTCTCGAATCGCATTGGTTGCTGAACACAATTTCCATCTTTGATTATGGATATACACAGTGGCCTAGCTAGAACTGTTGCCATCCATGGTAAGAATGTCCGGTGGAGGCTGCCACCCCCAAAACCAATGCCGACCGGGGCAGACCGCCCTCCTCTTGCTACACCAGTGATAGACAAGATTGTTTACTGAAAGTGTTCATCCATGTACATCAATATTCCTGGTTGTTGGGTGAGGCAATGATTGATACAGTGCTTGGAGAAGATGTCAGTGAGCACATAATTCTAGTTCCGAACACAGGAAGATTATTTAGAATGATTACATGGACTGCACACCAAGAGAGACAGAAATAGAATGTAAGCTGCACCTTTGATTTAAATCGTGCCAATCTCCAATCCATTCAAAACTTTCCTCAGTTATGTAGCACTCTTGTAACATGTCCTGATTATCAGAGAATTGAGTACCACGCCGGACATCAGACATGACAGCGTTCTACTCGGAAGTGGATCATTTACTCGTGATTTAAGAAATATTATGGTACACGGAGATATTTAAAGGACCAAGTACGCATGTCTTGTGGGATTACGAAATAAATGAAGTGGTTTGGTATCGTGGTATGATAATCAGGACATGTTACAAGAGTTCAACATAACTGAGGAAAGTTTTGAAGGGATTGGAGATTGTTACAATTAAAAACAAAGGTGCCTCTTCCGGTACATTGTTATATGAATGACTCAGATTATTGATTCTTCTGCCCTGATGAAGTCAATGATGCTGTACATATGAGCATGACGAAACATGTGTTGACTGCACTGGAAATGTGTATATGAAGAATCACTTTGATTTTACTGGAATTTTGTTATATATGAAGAATTACACTTCTGGATACGACTGTACCAAAAGAGAAACTATTTGGTTTTTGGAAGAATTTGGAATTAATTGTTGAATATTGGACTTTTGAGTAATTTTCACCATTAGGATGCTCAGGGAGGATATTTGTTTTTTTACATTGATGTACTCACATATGTTGGTTTTAGTGGGGATGTTAGCGTAACCAACCTCCACCCCACCTTTTGAGCACCATTATTTACTAGTGTGATTAGTAACTTTACCCTATGCTGAAAGTAGAGCGCCCTGTCTTTCAACTGGTTACCTATAGTGTTTTTTGTTAGAAATAGAATGTACTTTCAATTAGTGGAAGGGGACAATTTCTAAGAATAGTAATATGAAGAAATTAAATGTAATTACAATGGTGGATCTGCAAGCATTTTGACATACAGTTCTATTCATGTTACAAGCATGTTAAGTGTTAAGAGTGTAAATCTGTTTGCAGTCTGCACACACACTCAGACACACAAGGACACACATATGTACATAACCAATACCCAACTCCTGTCTCATACTCTCTTCCCCCTCCCACCAGATCTTAGTATTTGGTGATGCGCACAATGGCGACACATTATAAAGTATAACAGTTCCTCACCTTCATGAATTTCTAATAATAAAGTCATATCCAGATGCACACTTTACCAGAAAGTATGTTTTGACAGTGCTGCATTTGAGGATGAGTTTGCTCTCAAACATGAGTGACCCAGTTCACTGTGCATTCAGCAAAGTGAGTGTAGTCCAAATTTAATGATTCATTGATTCTCCTATTCCACCTTGCACTATTCTATAACAACGGTATCCGTCCTATCTTCATGTATTTGCCCATATAAAATGCTAACCCTGGATCAAAAAGTTAACGTGCTCCTGTTATTGATATATATTGATTCATATGAAGCAACATTGTATGGTAAAAAATGTCTTTATTGGTTTATGTAAAGTGTTGCATTGCGCAGCAGCATTGCGTTGTCCTCATATATAAATAAACACGCACTGTATAATGGCTTGGATGGGCACGAACCTACATTAGACCCATGACTTACCCATACAAACTTAAGGTCCTGTCATGGAATATTAACGGTATAGGGGAAAAAATAAAACAGAACAGAATTTGTGAATTTTTAAAAAATTCAGATGCTCAAATTATAATGTTACAGGAAACACACTTAGAGGCAGTACTATGTAATTCTCTCTTTAAGAAATCAAGATGGGTTCAAGACATAATTCGCTCCAGGCAATTAGGTGTTACAAGGGGAGTTTCTATTATAATTCGAGCGAATAGAGGGATAAGCTTGAGAAAATTTGAGACAGATCAATCTGGAAGATGGTTAACGGCAGAAGTTTGTATTCAAAATATCCTCTATACAATTGCAGTGTACTATGGTCCAAATGAGGACAACCCGGTTCCACTGTCTAAACTTGAATTAGCACTACTGACGACAACTGGCCCCCTTATTTTAGGAGGTGATTTTAATTTGGTCTTCGAACAAAAATTAGACAGAACCTCTAAGGCGAAATACCATGCTCCCTTTAAATCACTTGCCACTTTAAATGTCCTAATGAAAGATTTCACCTTAGTAGACGTTTGGAGAAAAAAGTACAAAACTCAATCAGGCTTCACTTTTTATAGCAAAAAATACAAGAATTACTCTAGAATAGATCACTTTCTAGTGGATCAACACCTTCTCAAGGATATTAACTACCTCTCCTTTACGCCTACAGGTCTATCAGATCATGCTGTACTGGAAATGGTAATTGAACTGAATATAAATTCATTAAAATCTAGGTGGACACTGGAGAGATCACTTCTATTAGACAATCAAATAAAAGAAGAAGTTAAAGATAAAACATTAGATTTCTTCAAGACAAATTTAGGATCTTCCTCACCCCAGGTAGTATGGGAAACTTATAAAGCCTATTTAAGGGGAGTCTTAAGCTCCCTAATGAGTTATAAGAGAAGGAGTATAACAACAAAAAGAAGGGAAGACTTGGCAGGAATAATAAGAAAGGATCAAGAACTACAAAATGCAATTCTAGAGAATTCAAGTAGAGTACATTTGATAGAGAGAGAACTCTTTGATCTACAGCTTCAACTAAAAGTATCGGAAGAGAGAATTCTTAAAGAAAAATGGGAGTCTAGCAGATTAAAAAATTTTGAGTATGGAGAAAAGTGTGGAGCCCTCCTAGCCTGGAAAGCCAGAGAAGAGAGAACTAGAAATAACGTCAAAGCCCTATTACATAGACAGACAGGAGATTTGCTGGAAACTGACGTAGAAATTAGAGAAGAAGCAAGGTCCTTTATGAGAAGTCTTTATACTGAGGATAAAGATCCTAAGGAGGAGGATTTAGAATCCTGGCTGATTACAAAACATCTGCCGCAGATACTTGAAACGGATAAGACATACCTGGAAAGCGAGATAACAGAAGGGGAAATTCTGGGTCAATTGAAGAAAATGAAACGAGGGAAAGCGGAAGGCTCAGATGGGTTGCCAGTGGAGATTTATCTGGATAACAAAGATCAACTAATTTCTCCATTAAGGGAACTTTTCAACCTTTTACTGATTCAGGGTTTCTCTACACCTCCCTCATGGGGAGAAGCCATTATAACGCTCATACCAAAACCAAATAATGATGTAAAAAGAATCCATTTCCTTGTTGAACGCAGACATGAAGATCTATTCCGGTATCTTAGCCACTAGACTATCGAAGGTTATTAAATATATAATCCATCCTGATCAGAGAGGCTTTATCCCAGGGAGACAGTTAAATGAATTAACATTTCAAGCAATAGGAGCTATAGACTACGCCAACGGTAAAAATCTCCCACTGGCCCTGGTCGCCATTGATGCGGCTAAGGCCTTTGATCAGGTCAATTGGAAGTACCTATGGGCCACAATGGCAGCATTTGGTCTCCCTCAAATTTTCATAGAGGCGGTTAGATCTCTATACCATAACCCAAAGGCAAAGGTTTTAGTCAATGGAATTCTATCTGAGTGGTTTGAAATATCCCGAGGTACTAGACAGGGTTGTCCCTTATCCCCCCTCTTGTTTGACGTTTATATGGAGCCTTTCGTTTGTGGGATTAGAGAGGACAATATTATTCAACCTTTTTTGCTTGGAAATCTGCCTCTGAAGGTGGCGTTGTACGCAGATGACCTTCTCTTATATACCTCTGACCACTCAGTAGCAATACCGAGGCTATTTTATCTATCGGAGGAATTCGGGAAACTGTCTGGTTACCAGATTAATAAGGAGAAAACGGAGATTATGGGATGGAATAACAACACACTAATATTAGGCGCAAAACAGAAAATGAGATACCTGGGAATTCACTTAACCCAATCATTAAAAGACATTACATCACTCAGTTGGAATATGGTGGTTAAAGATATTAATAAAACACTAATAAGATGGGGAAACCTGCCCTTGAACATATACGGTCGGGTCAACCTCATTAAAATGACTATTCTTCCAAAATTGACTTTTTTATTTAACTGTATCCCCTTATCATTCTCATTGAAAGACATTAAAACCTTACAGGGTAAAATTGGATCATTTATATGGGCCTGTAAATCTACAAGAATTGCATGGAAGAAATTGAGGAGGGGTTTAAGCATAGGAGGGCTCGCCCTCCCAGATCTTCTGTCATATTGTCACGCATTTCATTTCAGAAATTTTAGGCTTCTTGCAAATAAGCTAGATGCATCATCACAGGGCCGCTTGTTTCAAGCATTATTAACTGACTTACCTTATGACCACGACTATTTTTTGTTTAAATTTGGCGACCAGAATTTTTTTTTAAAAATTCGCCTCAAAATCCAACTGACCGCATTAAAAAATTGGGGGTTCATCAGGAAGACATTTGATATCCCTTATTACCATACACACACCCCAATATGGGACTCTCCCGGTACACCTTTATGCCTCCAAGATCAATTGTCACAACCTTTAAGAACAGCTGGGTTAAAAACATGGGAAGATCTCTGGGTAGATTCGGGTTTGGTGAACTGGAACTCTCTCGTACAACTTACTGATGGGCAGCTGACTAGGTTCAAATATTATCAATTATCTGCCTGGTGGTCCAGTCAAAACATGCAAAAAGAGAAAGACACAGATATTCTTGATTCCATTGGTAGGAGGGGGAAATGGGTAAAAGAACTTTCATTTTGGTACAAACTATTGATCAAAGAAGAGGAGAGCAAAATGAACTTAGAGGTTATAAACTTATGGGGACATTGTATACCTGACACCCCTGATGAAGTTAATAAAGTATGGTTAGATTCCTTTTTTCTGTTACAGAGGCTAATTAAACCAGCCAATCTAAGACGTAACCACCTATTTACGGCTTATAGAGTTTATTGGACTCCGGCCAAACTGCATAAGATTACACAAAACAACTATTATTGTCCCTGATGTAACCACAACGCTGCTGATGATATTCATATTTTTTTAGAATGTCCAGTTATTCAAGACTATTGGTAAGCGATAATGGATTTCTTGGGTGATGTACTTTCAACAACTATTATTTGTTCTCGTAGACTTGTTTTCTTTGGCTTATTGAAAGATTATGATATCAATAGTGTGGCTTCACAGTTTATTTTTTATATAATAGTTATCGCTAGGAGACAAATTTGTATGGAGTGGAAGTCAGTGTCCCCTCCTAGTTTCGCAGTATGCCTAAAGTATATAATGGAAGTTTGTAAAATGGATTTGGCTGGTCGAAAAGAGATTACTGAGAATGTTTGGTCTAAACTGGTGGTCTGGATAAATAGGTGAACGGTCCTGTGATTATGCCAGAGGTTGTGTCGGTCCTGTCCTCCACCAGGCCTAGGGTGCCCAAAATAGGCCTGGAGGAGTAGGATAAGGAAAGCAGCCTACCTCTGGGACATCCCTGTCTGCTATGATACTGTCTCCATGGTGGATCCGAAAAACAACAGTATGAGAGGCAACAGCGAGACCCATCTAGAGCAAATATATTCTGGTGGCAAATATGAGGACAAAAAAAAAAGCATTGCGTTGTCCAGAGATCCCCACACATGCATGTATAGCTTTCGCATAATTACATAACAACATGAGCATGTGATGTCTTACTGGGCCTCCAGAGTGGTCATCCTGGTTCACTTTGGTGAACCATTGAAACAAGGTACTAGGCCAACAAGGTTCTATGCCTATGCATGTAGACTCATGCATAGGGTCTTGATGTTTGGAAAGAGGAAAGGGTACTGTCATGAAAGATTACACTCTTTCCCCAACAAAAACACAGTGGAAAAAAAACAATAACATTTTTCAAGAGTCCATAATTACAACAATACTATCAATCAAATCTGCACATAAATAAAATACAATTGTGTACAATCGGCTCCCCACATCTTCTAAACTAACAAACCTTTTGTGTCCATAGTGTTTTTTCTCACAACTGCCTGCTTTTGTCCACTGTAACACAGAGGCCCTGATTACAAGTTAGTAATTTCTTTTACAACCTGCTCGTCACCCCCTGTTTACGCACGGGTCGGAATTACGAGTTGAGTGTTATTAACGCATCTAATAATTGTCTAATGAGTTTTACATCTTAGCCACCATTATACTTCAGCAGATCTAAACTGCCAAAATTTAACAGGAAACAACCATATGGCAGTGACTGCAGGGCCGGACTGGCCATAGCGGGCACCGGGCAATCGCCCGTTGCACGGGTCGGGGCCGTTTTGTTACAGGGCCGCTTTCGAGCGTAGCTGCAAAATCAGCCGTGTAACAAAATCGGCCAAAAAACGGCCCTGGCAAAGAGCTCAGTGGTTTATCCCCTCCCCAGCCCACCTCCCCCCGCAAAACTGCAGGTTATGCCCCTGGAAATCACAATAGGCGTTATGATTTGCACACGATAAATAATGAACTCTGTGGTATCGATATTTACCAGGTACGATAAACAGCACCTGTGCTTGTCAGGCCCAGTATGTTTTTTACATGTTTTTTGTTTCGACTGTTAAAAAATATTTCCTAGTTCTGTGCTTTATATGTTTTCAACTTACAACACTATCAGAGAAGTAGACAGCTTCAAGGCAACCTCAAAAAGGAAACAGATATTTCACGTATGGATGCACAGTCCCCTAACTTGATTGGCTACATACATCAGGCTGTCATCCTCACCGAATGCCCTTTAGGAAACTTGGCTTTAACACTGAATTCTTGCAGTCCGCTGGTTTTGAAGTAAAAACATTGGAAAAAGTCTGCGTCTCAACCTGTTGTTGTTTCATTACTAAAAATATATGTTTCTCTCTTGTCAAAAATGTAAGGCTTTTACTTGAGTAGCATATGCTGGGTCTTTGAGGATGGAGATGTCAGTTGAATGGTGATGGCAAAGTCTGGATTACTTTGTTTATCTCCACCATTAAATGAATCAGTAACACCCATCATTGTTATATTGTTTAGTAAAACTTAGAACTCTAGTGAATTCCCATAATTGCAGGCACTATTTCTCATTAATAATTAGTTCAGTGCCGCAAATGCATTGGAATTGGATACTAAGGGCCAGATGTAAGTAGACATTTACCCACCAGTAACGGCCGATTCGGCCGTTACCGACCGGTAAATGGCTATTCTAGATGTAGGTGGCCTATTTTACCGATTCGGTAAAGTTACCGAATCAGTAAATTTACCGAATCGGTAAAATACCGAATCGGTATTTTTACCGATTCGGTAATTTTGAAATGTAGGTGGGACTCTTTTGAGTCCCACAGGCCTTACCGAATCCGTATTTTACCACCCAATCCAATTGGGTGGTAAAATACCGATTCCAGGTGTGCATGCACATGTGTGCATGCACACCTATGGCATGTGACAGACGGACATGCCCGTATGCCACATGTCACACATGCATTAAATCGGGGTGCTAGAGGGTGTCAAAGTGACACCCCCTGCACCCTTGCAAAATTCGGTATTTACCGAATCGGTAAATACCGATTCGGTAATGCCCATTGATTCCTATGGCTTCAATGCCCATAGGAATCAATAGGCATTACCGAATCGGTATTTACTGATTCGGTAAATACCGATTCCTACAGAATTCAATTACCGATTTTCCCAACATCTCCCCCCTTCTATTTTACCGATTCATTAATACTGAATCAGTAAAATTCGACTTGACGCACTAAGGGGCAGATTTATGAGGCCCTTGCGCCATGTTTACGCCGCAGTTGCGTCACGCAAGGTGGCGTAAACGTGGCGCATCCCTACGAGGCATTTACAACGTGACGCATCTATGGAGATGCGTCACGGTGTAAGGCCCTGCGCCACATGAAACCTGCGTCAGGTTTCATGTAGGCGTTCCGGTGTGCAGGGGGGGGGGGGCGTTCCGTCGCAGGAACGCCCCTGGAAAGTAACTCAGTGAAATCTACAAGATTTCACTGAGTCACTTACTACGTCAATTCCTTACGCCTGCTTGAAGCAGGCGTAAGGGTGATGCACCATGCAATGTAGGGGTGGCCCCTGTGCATTGCAGGAGTAATGTTGCACTTGCGACATGACTCTAGCAATGCGCCGCCCGTATGCCGAAAAATGCGTCACGCATCTTCCCTGCCTTGCACCATGGGTGGCGGAGCTGTGGCGCACTGTGGCGCACATTTACTGGCGCATCCCTGGGGATACGCCAGTTAACGTAAATCTGCCCCTTAGGCTTGTCTGGATAAGATGATGGCTTTCAGGGGTTCAGCTGGTACAGTGGCAGCAGGGCACAGAGGTAGGAGGGGCCCGGTGTGTCTTGAACCAGCCCCAGCTCTTCCACTTATATTTCTTTTTGAGGATGCTTCCCTGCCTTGGGTCTGCTTGATGTCCAGTGTTTTGGAAGAGGAGAAGTGGAAAATATGATTCCACAACCCCTAGGCCCCCAGACAATCTGTGTTATGAAGGGTAACCTAAGGGATACAAATAGAGGAAAATAGAAAGAGTGAGAACAAGATAACGAGAACGAAAGAAATTGGAAAGATATAATTATGCAGTGGTATATTAAGGAGACATGAGAAAGGAATAAAAACGGTCGATTGGATAAAATAAGCATCTATGAGCAAATGGAAGAGTAAAAAAGAAAATTGTTGGGGCATAAAGGAAGGGAGGAGAGAGGAAAGAGAAGAAGGAGATAGTAAGGGAGTTGATGCAAGGAAGACATTGAAAAGTGAGAACACGAAAAATTGGAGCTAGGAAGGTAAAAGAGGAGGGAGCAGAGTCATAAAGGATAAAGAATAAAAGGAAGTAAGTGTAGAGATGGTGCTAAATAGATAAAATGGATGTGCAGGATAGAGAATAAAGAAAGAGGTGCGAGATAGAGAAGGACAAAGATGGTAGGAAGAACAGCGAAAACAAAAAAAAAATATGAGTCAACAGACAGAAAAGGAGAAAGAAGATGCACAGAGAATGGAAAGAAAGGACGGATGTGAGTGAAGAGGAGGAAGGATATGTAGGGCAGAAATAATACTAAGAAAGAGATGGGAGAGGGATACATGGAGGTGAGAGTAGAAAGGTGAGGTGAGATTGAGTTTAGAAAGAGAAAGGAGCGACAAGGTGAGCGCAGAGATAGAAAAGAAGGCACGCAACGGCGGAAGGAGAAAATGGGAAATTGAAAAAAGAATAATAAAGACGAGGGTGAGATCTGTAAATAAAAGGGAAGAAAAGGAGATGGTGAACGGAAGCAAGAGGAAAATGCGAGGGACCCTGGGATGGCAAACCCAACAACAAGCAAAAAAAGAAAAATAAGACCAAGCACTAGAAGATGGCAAAAATATGGCCGACATAGGTATGCCAGAGGAAATGTGAAGAAGGAGGGAAAGAGGGATTCAAATACAAGATGTAGATGTGAAAGAGAAAGGGAAGACGAAAGTAAAAAGAATAAGGAGAATTATGGTACTTTGTTGGAGAAGCAGGGAGAAGTGTAGAGCATGGATAAAAACTAGAGGAGAGGATAAAAGGCAGGACAGAGAGGAAAGGAGAAAAAAAAGAAGGATAAAGAGGGCCAAAAGAGGTGAAGGTCAAGTGAGAATAGGGAGAAAGATATATGGGAGCAAATGAGGAAGGAAGTGAGAGGCGGAATAGAAGGGGCGGGGGAACGGATGAATGGATATGAGAAGTGAGCTGACTCGAGATAGCGAAGAGAGAGGAAAGACAATATCTGGAAGCTGCAGTGTATCAATCAATAGTGCATTAGGTGCACTGGGACTGGTTACCAAATGTCTGAGGGCATGACAGTGCCCCAGTTATAGCAATATTTTATTATTGACCTGAAATGTAAGGGATGCCAATATTTCCTACTCCCGTTAGGTGCCAAAACAAACTTGCTATGTCACTAGTCCTATCAGGTAGTTTTGAGAGCTGTTGGAACCAAACTGGCATATTCTAATTCCAATGGAGTGAGAGATGGCTCAGCACAATGTACAGGAACTGTCAGCCACATGCATCAAAGCCTTTTAAGATCGCTTTTGCGATGCATCAAGGCCCTCGCAATTTGAGAATTGGCAATTAATTTTTAGTTCTCAAATTGCGATGGCATTTAAGGATTCGCATTTTGCGATTTCTTAAATGCAATGCATTAAAGTTAAAAAATCAGTGATTTCGCTAATAGGGGGAGCAAATTACCATGAAGTTGAACTTTATTGTAATTTGCAAAAACTTTGAAAAATGCACTTTTGTAAATTTTTCAAAGTTTCATGTTGTGCAAAAACCCATCCCCTTAAGGCATGTGTGTGCACAACATATGTGCACATATCAATTTCAGGGGTGCTACAGGGTGTCCTTTTGACACCCTCCGACCCTTGAAATTGCATTCTCTATTTGCGATTCTCTAATTGAGATTCGCAAATTGAGAATGCCTTCCCATTCATTTGTATGGGCCCCCAGGCCCATAAGATTAAATGGAGAGGTATTCCTTAATTGTGACTCGCAATTTGCGAGTCGCAAGTAAGGAATATTTGGAATTTGCTACTTTTTAAGCAATATCTACATGCATAGGGGTTTACGATTCCTTAATTGCGATTCCTCATAAAATCGCAATTAGGGAATTGCAAAAGCCGACATTGATGCATGTGCCTGTATATTACATGAAAAATTATACTTGATGTCTAATTACACTCATTTAACATCATCCTGGCATTGTTATATAACAGAACCTAATCAAAATAATGTTCAGTTAGTAGGACATAGCCCCATGCTCATGTTCCCTGCCTCAGCTCTCTGTGGCATGGCAGCTTTATCGAAAAAATTCACTGACTGTAGCACTCCATAGATCCCCCATCAACAGCACACAAGCCCGATGCACTGAAAAACAAAACAATTCAAGATTGTTTTCTATATACAGTGCTACTATGAGATGAGGAATTTCCTGTGTGGTGAATCAGTGTATTTGGATGTGTTGAGTTGCTCCTCATGCACTGGAATGCAAGCACTCCATTGGAGATGTAAGATTACATCCTACATCAAAGAAGATGAAGTGAGTAAATATTATGTAATTAGAGACACAAATAGTTCCCTGGGTGGAGCCAAACCAAACTCTATGTATATTTTAAAGAATTTGTTAAAGTAGGTCTTACAAACACCTGCAAATTTCAAGTCAGACCTAAAACAGCCTTCACTCTGTCTGTCTATCACAGGGCTCACACTCGCTCACCGTCCCCAGCTACAAGAACACTTACCCACCATAATGCCCTTCTATCCACTCTAATATCCATGATTTTTTAACACTTCTGTATGTGTCTAAATTATCATCAATACACTAAATTTTTGGCTTAACTCTGTTTAAAGGAATCAAACAACTATGCTTGTTGTCACAAATCCTTCGTGTTAAACAAGACTTTTTTCTCATTCTACTTGTCCTTTCGAGCGTGTTCGACTCAGATCACTCAGAACTTTATCAGTTTAACAATTAAATCCTCTGTGATCTCTCCTACTGTTTCCCTTACCTTTTAGATTGTTTTCATATTGGCGTCTCTGTGGGTGGTTTTTATGCCTCGATCCCAGCTCACATACTATTCTGTATTCTGACTCATAGTTTCTCTTATCCTGTTTACTTGTATTCAATCCTTGTAAAGTCTCTCTCATGTTCTGTTTCTCATCTTCCACCCTTGCCTGATTCTTCTAGATGTCTTCCATTTTGACATTCTCCTTTCATCACATATCTTCTCCATCCAGTGTTCATTGCTTATCAAACTCTTGTTCAAACGTTCCACCTTATTCCACTTCATACTTTAGGTTTTCACCATACTTTAGGTTTTCACCCTGCTGTACATTATTCTAAAAAAAATATATATATTTTTTTATTTAACCAAACACAGCAGTACATTTCATGATGTCATGGGCATACATCATTTGATATTTATGCAGTGCGTCATCACTCATAGTTAGTGTACAACATACAAGAATTCCCCTTCGAATAAGCAATACAATCTAGTACATGTATCTCATCTATAAAAGCCTTCTATAATAGACGGTGGCTGGGATGATGTTTTCTACAGGCCTGCTCACATAGCATGCCAGTGGGGAGATCAGCTTCTTGAACCTGTAGCAGTTAACTCATATCTAGTTGCTGTGGTATAGCCCAGCCTTCAGATCCAAAGTGCTCTACCATATTAACTAAACTAGAGGATTTCGATTGGAAAGTGCATTGACTGGTCTTTTCAGGATACCAAGTCAGCAAGTCAATCCTTAACTTTGGGGGGGCGCCCCTGGCCCCACCTGCATGCCACTCGCTTTTTGTCTAGTAATAGGCTCAGTGCAGTAAATTTATTGTGTATCAATGGTAACTCTTACGTGCATCCCAATAAGGCTATAACAGGCGATGCGGCGATGTGGGACCTAGTCATCTTAGACACAACCTCTATGATCTCCATCCAGTATTCTTGCACCACCCTCACAATGCCAGGTCAGATGGAGAAAACCTGTATACTCCTGTGTGCATCTATCGTAGCAGTCATCTTCCCTCAGTTTGTATCTGTGCAAGCGTGCAATCATATAGTAAACATGGCGTATGAATTTAAAATGGATTATCCGCAAGCAGCTACTCGCTGTAATGGTCCCTGTTTGCATGAAGCAATATTCCCATTGCTTTATCAGTAAGTGTGGCCTCTAATTCAAGGTCCCAACCTTTCCTTGTTTCTTTTTGTGTGTTCGGGCTTTCTAGTGAGGCAACACAATACAGTATGGACACAACGTGCGCTGCGCTGCCCCACTCATTTGTAAGAAAACATGCATGGTATCACATGTTGGTACAAAAGGGGGTGGTGATGGACGGAGCATCTGAACCAATCAAACACTCACACCCAGTCAACAGATCTAGGATAAATCCATCACCGTTCTTTAGCCTACTCTGCCACCCCAGTTCAGACATGGCCATATGCAAATCAGTCTGACCCTGTGCCTCATGGGAACAGTCCAGCCCGAACTGCCAAGCCATGCCTTCTCTGGACTGGAAACTAGCTTCCGAGGACCGGTTTCTGGCATTTCAGCTGTCTTCTGCCCGGCTTCCTTGAATCCAGTGGCAAAGTGAGCAAGGGACTCACGTCTGAGCAAACCCTACCAACTTATGGCGAACAAAGTGGTACAAAAGGGGGTGGTGATGGACGGAGCATCTGAACCAATCAAACACTCACACCCAGTCAGCAGATCTGGGTTTAATCCATTACCGTTCTTTAGCCCACTCTGCCACCCCAGTGCAGACACGGCCATATGCAAATCAGTCTGACCCTGTGCCTCATGGGAACAGTCCACCCCTGGGGTGGCAGAGTGGGCTAAAGAAAGGTGATGGATTAAACCCAGATCTGCTGACAGGGTGTGAGTGTTTGATTGGTTCAGATGCCCCGTCCATCACCACCCCCTTTTGTACCGCTTGATATCATATGTTGGCGGTTCTTGGGGGAATGCAAGGGTGTTTGCCTTCACATCATGCCTGACCCTAATGTAAAGAAGAGTTTCGAATGGTGTGGTATCCTCCCCACCCAATAGTGTCTTCATGTCTTTAAACATACCTTTGTGATATAGATCTCCCCAAGTACGTAGGTTTTGCCTGCAGATCATATTTCTACAGGTGGTTTCATGAGTAACCGGGAATGGGTGGTGATATGGGAGCGTCATCAGCAATGAGTATATTAAGAGTTTGTCCAATTTTTTAGCCAGCCAGCCGTTTCCATGACAGATTTGTGCATGCTACTGCCGAATGGATGCCACCCACCTCAAGAACTTGCATTCCCAGGAAAGCAGTGGAGGGCAAGGAGCCCATGTAACCCTATTCAATGGCTAAATGCAGCATGAATGGTGGTGGGTGAATCCAGTGTATTGCGTGGTGTGCCTGGGCACACAGGAAGTATAATACTATATATGGTGTCTCAAAACCACCCCGTGAAAACGGAAGTGTCAAGGTCTGCCAGCTTACTCGAGGCTGCTTTCCCCCATGCCAACCTGATGAGCTGTGATTTAAGTGCAATAAAGAAAGGGTGGCCAGGGTGGTAAGGTATATTAAGGAATAAATACAGTAGTTTGGGTAGGATTACCATTTTCATCAATGAGGCCCAGCCTGCTAATGACAGCCGCAGAGAGATACAGCGGCTATCGAATTTGTGACAGAGTGCTGTACATTCTTCTTCACGCGTTCATATCTCACAAGAAATGTACTCCTGTCAGATACCAACTGTGACACTTATGCCTATGTATGATATGCTGTTGTGTCTTGTCTTTATTTATTTATTTAGTTCACCGTTTTATGTAGCACTGGAGCACCGTGGAGTGAAGATGTGCTTTATATAGTAACAACAATAGTAATGTGGAATTTAAATATTAAAACAAGAAAGAAAATGAATAAACTTAGCAATTGGAAATAAATTGTAAGGTACTAAAAGAGAAGCAAACTCGAATGAAGAATGAAAGTAAAGAGGAACGCGAGCAATAGAGAGTGGCACACACAAAGGAAAGAAGGGAGGGGTAGAGGTGAGCAAATCCGGGGTGAGGTATGGGAGCAAGAGCATGAAGAGGGAGTAGAAAGAAAAGACAGGAAATGAAAAAGAGAGGAAAGAAACAGAAAAGGCAAAGAAAGCACAGGAGGAAACATTAAAAGAAGGAGAAGGAGGGGACGTGGTGGAGGAGCAGAGAAAATGTTGAGGCAAGAGGAGAGCAGGGAATGAGTGGTAGATTCAGAAAGGGAACAGGTGGGAGGAGTTGAAGGCAGTGAAATAAAGTAAGTGAGCAAGAGGTGGAATGGAAGAGATAAAATAGGGCATATGGATAGAGAGAGAAGGGCGGCAGGGAGGAGGGCCAGAGGCTGGATAAATCCAGCAACCAATACAACAGTATCATTGGGTTAGATACAGTCAAAAGAGGTGACAAGCATGTTGAGGGTAGGAGAGTGAACGAGGACAGGTAGTGGAGGCTAGGGTTGATAGAACCGGAGGAAGTGGAGAAAGGGGATTGATAGGCAGGGAGGAGATAGGGAAATTGAAGAGAGTGTTGAAGAGGATGCTTGATGGGACACCGGTTGGGAGGATGGTTAGAGCAGGATAAGTGGACCAGTGGAGGAGGATTAGGGCATATAGAGAAATTGGGACAGAAGACAGGGACATGGGAAGCTTGCAACATGAGTATAGCAGATTTGGTTGCTGGGTGACCACAATCCTTGTCAGGGTGAACAATATAATTTACTAAATTAACTTGAGCTTATCTCTCTGGCAGCTTGGCTGAAAGGCAGTCAAGTTTAATTTAAAGTAACTGTGCTAAGTATTTATGCAGTGCACAATAGAGATAACGTGAAAACACACCACAATCAAATTCCCAATTTAGAAAAATAGAGAAAATGTTAATAAATAAAATGAGATCAACATGCCAAAAATCTAAATAGTAGAATGGAAGATATGCAACTTTAAAGACTTAAGTAAAAATAGAGCCAAGAAGCAGAAACTGTGGCTATCTGGACAGGTAGACTGGGACAACATCACAAGCTCATTTCAACTGTAATGGAGTTTGTGGCTGGATATAGGAACCAGGATAGTACAGCTGAAAATGTTACCTCCTCAGCTCTGATGTGCAGGGTTTAACACTTCAGGATTTCACATGAGGAGTTCATACTATGCCAGCCAAGGGTCTCGGACCTGGGGAGACATCTCTAGGGGATCAGGAACTTATTCCAGCAGAGGCCAGCAGGGCTCATGCAGGTCCATGCAGGGCCCGTTGCAAAGGGTCAGCTGGGTAGTTGCCGGGGGGCCTCTGGAGCTTGTTGTTATGTTACCTAGCCTTGTGAAGTGCAAAGCAACTCAGGACCGGGCTCCCCAGTGCTGATAGGAATCGTGAAGAGAAAAATGCTTTGGTTTGGTGAAGAGGTGGGTCTTCAGTTGCTTCCTGAAACCTAACAAGTTGTTTCTGGCTCTGTGGTAACTGGGCAGGGAACCTCAGAGTATAGACAACTGGTATACAAGTGATCACCCTCCAATCTTGGCTCTTTAAATGTTGTATCTCTGTATCTCAGAACAGGAGGTCAGCCAACTGACCCTTGGAGTTACTCTGGTGGTCATGTGTGCAAGGAAATGGTCCGCTCTCCTTTAAGCCGAAAGGCAATCCTCTAGAAGCAGGACAGCCCTCAAGAAACAAAACAGGCCTCAGGCAGTAGGCAGGCCTTCTGAATTCTTCTTCTACAGGTTAAAAGGGGTACTGAAGAGTTATTGTGAGGAAGGAGTCCACAATTTCTAACGTTTCCCAGATTTGAAGTGAAAGAAACATCTGCTGTTTTCCACCCACATTTGGTTCTAACATTTTCTTCCTCCCTACCCAGGTTCCAAGGTATCTGAGTGACGAAAGCCTGGGGCAAAGTTATTTGTGAGTGTGCTAAGGCAGCTTCTGTGAAATGTAGTTGGGGCAGAGAACCGCTGTCTCCCAAAGAAGATCCCTTTCCCAGCTACACCAAGGTCCTTTTGTTCACAATCTGGGCCCAGTGTGCATTCCTGATGGGGGAGCAGTTTACAGGTCCAGGCAGCTAGAAACTCCTGGTAGGTCTCAGAAAATGTAGGGTAGGAAATTGCCAATTTCTAAAAGTGGAATTTTTCAAATGGTAATCTAAAATCTGACTTTACCATTATTAAGTTTTTAAAATCACAGTTTATTTGTGTCCTAACATTACATTTCTCCCCTTTCCCAAACAAAGATTATCACTTAATAAATGTAACAAGGTAACTCATTGTTATCCTTTGGGAGACACAGTAGTGAAACACAAATTTGGGAGTTTTTCCCTACCAGTATATGTAAAACTTAAACATACATTTCCACCATTTTAAGTTCAATGAATCCTGTCATTATGGGCTTCTTATGGCCTACATTTGGGGTGATTAATATGTATTAAAAAGAGGATGCTTAGGCCTGGTAAAAGGTTTATTTTGCCAAATCGAATTTGCCATTCAAAACTGTGCACAGACTGCAATTTCTGGCCTGACACATGTTTTAAAAGGATGACTTAAGTAGGTGGCACCATAAGGGCTGCAAGCTAACTACTAGTATTTAAGTTGTTGGCTCTGGCTATATGTTGTACCACTTTACTAGGGATCTCTAAGTAAATTAAAAGGTGATAATCAGGTGTAGACTGATTTTACTATGTTTCAAGGAGTTAGCACAAGTCTGTAGCACTGGTTAGCCATGGTAGAGTGCACAGAGTCTAAAAGCTAACACGAGTGGGTTCAGAAAACTGAAGGGGTCAAGTCAGAAAGTTTGGGGGTGACCCTGGAGAGAGGGCCAAGTCCAACAAGGAGAGAAAGGGACTAATGGGCAGGAGTGGCGGAATGTCAGGGGGACAGGGCCCAGAAAGATGGTGTAAAGATCATGTGGGGGGAAAGAGCATAAACGACAGGATGGTAGTGACAGATAGGGACAGGAAGGGATGAAAAAGGACAAGAATGGGCTGGAAGGAGTGATATATACATTTGCATTTTATTAATTTCAGTTTTGACATTTCCATAGTTTTGTACTGGAGTATGATACATTGTTTGTATAAACATAAGTGTTATCACCCTATACCTAACATGACAACTAATTGCCAATACAAACGTTATCCATATTTTCTGATTATTGATGTTTTCTTCACTGGCTATTTCTGAAATATTTTTTGTTCTGCTGAAAGAGCATTTAAAAATGGGATTTTTTCAAAGAACCATGAAGATACCTGAGGACTCTGTTTGTCTTGATAAAAGAACCACCTCAAAAGGAACATATTTGTTTTCCCTCATTGTTCCTGATGCATATTAATCATTTGGAAATTATATTTTTGTTTCTGCTACCTCCAGCAAATAAACATTTTCCTGGCACAGTGCACAGCCATGTACAATTATTTTACAGTGTACATTGTTACTGATGCCACAGTAGTTCTGGAGGTAGTTTATTGTTATTGGGTAACCAAAAACAATGGTCACCTCACTCATTTGAAGAGTAAAATACTGAAGCATGAGCTGCATGTTCAAAGGATGGCAATGAATAGTACGTCATTAAAAGCAAAGTGGGCTTTAAAGTTTGTCACAGTAGAAGATCCAAACCCCTAGTTTCAGCTGTCTATTTAGAGTCAGGAAGAGTGAACTATTACCATAGGTGGAGTCTCATCTGCCTCTGCTGGTATCTATCTCTGATCTGACTTTCTGTCTCTGATCAGACCACTAGGCCACAGGGGTGCTTGCCATGCCCTATTTAAGAAGTAGCGACCTTTACTTGTTTTCTCTATTCAGTACACCATGGATGCATGACAGTCCAGTTTAGGGAAAATACACAGTGACTCCCACACACAGGGAGAAAGCTCCCTAAGTATCAAAGTTATTGCTCTATTTTGTTTTCTGGAAAAAAATCCCACTTTCGAAGTTTATTTTCAGAAAACAAAAACCTTTGCTGAGCAGGTGCAACAAAAATGATAACCTCTAGGCCAAAACGCAGTCCCTTTGATAGAGGCGCTTCACTGATGACTGCACTGAAGACACAAAAACTGTCTCTAAATTTGGTGAGCAGTCCTGTGGTAGAGAAGCAGAGTTGATGACCCCTTGAGTCATGCCCATTGACCTGGTGTGCAGTGTGCTGATGGGCCACACTGCAGCACCTAAATGGATCGGAAAGTATCTCTGTAGACAAGCAATAAAGATCAGTCAACACTCAGTTGTAAAATGGGGCACAAAGGCTGACTAAACTACAACATAAATAACAATGATAAATGTACTGGTGTGGCCTACCAGTTCCAGATGCTGCTACTTCTTTAGTGAAAAATGCATGTATGCCTCTGATACAGAATGAAAGTGTAGTATTGAACAAACATGTAAATAGCATCTCCCACCAAACACCACCTCCACACTGCGTATAAGGATCGAGTGGTCTGAGGGACATAGTTAGAAGGACCAGGAGAAAGCCGCAAGCGTGCAGATGAACTCCCATGTCTTTTCTATGATGCTGCAAAATATACAACTCTGAGTGTGCCATTGTTCCAAAGGTCTACTGAAGTAGTGCACCACCGGCCTACTACTGATGGTTGTGACAGTATCACTTAAATGTTGGAAGTCATAGTTGTTTAGTGTAACTGTACCATTGATACCCACATCAGTGACCCTTTGCAAATTGTCACTTGCTCCAAACTATCTTCAGTATTGGATATTATGTATTAAAAAGTGTTTTTTGCAAAGTAACTTGGATTTGTTCCACCTTTTCTCACGAATGATATTTCTGTTGAATATACACTTCGAACACCCCTTTTATGGTCTGGATTAATAGCATAGCTGTAGCCAGACAATTATGTGAGAAGCACCATGAGAGGGAATTTGACCCCATACATATGTTTACATGATTTGAATGGGCAGATCTCATATACTTCTTCGGAAAGAGTGCATGTCTGCACTCCTATTTGCATTTGAAGGTTTTCCCTTCACATAATATGGCTGCCATTTTAGAAAGTGATGATGTGGCGGCATACAAGGGAAACCTTTGTTTCATTTTCCTTAGGGCATTTTCACTTAGGTCTTCTGTTTCTCAGTGACACATGCTTTCCTCTTCAAGCAGCTCAGGTTATACATAATATGACCCAGTCATCCGGGCCCTTGAGTACTCTCACTTTCTCAAAATGGTGGCTAGAGGTAAACACTGGTGGACATGGTGGGAGTCGGGGACTCAGTTCTCCATCCAAAGAGAAGGAGGTCTGTAAATTGGACTCTTGGAGGTGAGTGAAGCTTGTTCCATGGTATTCTTGGGACAAAGCATGTATGGCATGGTGATAATGGCCTTTGGGCGGCGGTATGCAGTCATCACATGGGGTTTCAGTATCAGTAAGCATGTGCAAAGCAATCTCCATTGCCACCATCTTCTGCCCATAATTGTCAGCAGGTCCAGTATTAAGACTGATCCAGACCAGCACAGGGGTGGTGGGCTCAGGGCGGTGGCCTCAAAGTAAGACTCCCCCCCATATGTGGGCAGGGTGTGACAGCATGATTTCTGTTCAAAATCTTGGTGTCATTCATAACAATAAGGCATTTTGTTTTCTGGTGCATGCTAAGTTTGATTCGTTTAATAACTTGTATCTTGGCAGTAGGTCAAGGTTTATTTAGCACAACCTGCATTGTAGTAAGGGAGGAGCTTGAATGAACACTAGGATTCCTCAGAACTTCAGCTGTAAAATAGTGAACCCTTGGGCTGTATGTATTTTATTACCCCTCTGTTTAGTATAGGAAAACATGTCATGGAAATATTCCACATTCTAGATGCAGATGCAGCATGCTGCTTTAACATCTGAAGCTCGATTAGGAATAGCTGTATGTCAAGGATGATCTTGCTGCTGAAATTATGGACATCCTAGCTGGGATCAGGCACAACTTAAGGGAGGCATTGGATTAGTACATCCTTATGGTACCGAGTTGATGAAGTGTAAAGAAGATAATGTAGTGTTCAACTGTTGTCGTGGCAAAGCAGGAATCCACATGGAGGGAAATTGTGGGTGTTCCTGACTCCCAGAGGGGGGTGTGGTTGACCTGGCGCCTCTTCTCCGGACTAATTATGCCTGTGATTTGCTTATTTTAATGATCAGTGAGGCATAACAGCCTCCCAGGAGTAGGTTAAGTCCCAAATATGGACCTTGCTAGAGTTAGAGAACATTATGAGTACTTTATCATATGAGATGGATGCTGGGTTTGAGCAAACTCACTCATCCTTCAAGGCCAAGAGTGGACAAACAAGAGTGGACAAACACACCAAGACTCTTATTTCATTTATTCATAGTGTTATATAAAGTGCAAACATGACCATCACGCTATCAAAGCACTTTACAGAGAGAGGTGGTGTGGGTTACAGTACAGTAAAGACATATGTCACTTAAGATACAAATGTGTGGTATGGTAGAGAAAAACCAATTCCAATTGGTTGGCAAGACTGCTGAGGTCTCCCAGTTATGCTGTTAGCCTGGCATAGCTGGAAGCATCCCAAGGTGGTGGTTGACAAAATATAGCCCTATTTGTAAAGGTCAGAGTTGCTATGGTGCAGGAAAGCAGAACATACTTTTTCAGTGGTGGTAAGTGCTATGATATAATAGGGCATTTTGTTACAGGGGGCCTCTGCAGTACTCACCCCAGAAGTGGCTGAGTCTGACACAGCAACACTCTCTCTGGGGCTGTGATTCCTGTTGTCCAACAGAAGGATGATTAGCAGCCTCCTGATTCGTTTCTCTGTGTCATACACCTAGTTGGCACATTCAGATTTACTTAGAAGTCGCTGTTATATGGTACTACAGGAACCTATGTCCTGTAAATTAAATATGGGCTGCATTACTCATTGTGCCACCCACTCGAGTAGCACTGTAAAACATGTCTCAAGGCTAGCCTTTACAGCCTGTGTAAACCAGCCCTGGCAAACTACTCAGCCAGTCCCCGGGTGGGTGGGGAGGGTGGTAGGTCGATGCGATCAAGCTTTTTGCAAGGACGTGTTTCTGACGATTTTGTTACAGGGGGCCAATATTACTGGACACCAGTAACAAAAACGCCCTTGAGTGGCCCCAAACCGACCCCCACCCTGGCGCCCCAACGGGGAAAAGCCCTGTGCCCACTAGGGCCAGTCCGGCCCTGCTGTGCGTGAAGGTCTAAACTGCCATTAGGACCCCACAAAATAAATCTTTTACCAGACCTAAACATTCTTTTCTAATACCTAGAAATCTCTCCTAAGGTAGACCCTAAATGTCTATTGGGCAGCGTCCAATGTATTTAAGAAAGTAGTACATATATATTTCATGTGTTACATGTCCTGACAGTAAATAACATTCAATGTCCTACAGCTGGCCTACTATATGGGCTACATTGACATAACAAGCTCCAAGAGACCTTATTCCTGCATGGCCTGCTGACTAGTTCCAACTGGACCTGGCCAAGAACCTGCTGCTTGCCTCTGCTTGATTGAGTTGTGACCCCTTAGTGCTATCTCCAGATGCTATGGATTCTTTGTTGTTTTCAAAGTGTACTCCTACTAAAGTTTCCTGAAACGTAGCTCTTAAAAAACGCATTGTCAACTTTTGCTCTGAGAACCAAAGGAGGCTGGAACCAATCTGCCAAGCTAATCCGACAAAGGTGCATCTACGCTGAGTAGAAGATCTGTGCAAAGAGTGCAGATGATGAATGGAATGCTGAGCCAATCACACATTCACACCCAGTAACAGATCTGATTTAAATCCATTATTTCTTTGCAAGACACGCTATTCCAGTTTAGACTCAGCCATATGCAAATCAGTCTTGACCCTGCTCCCCATGGAAACAGTCCAGGCTGAACTGCCAGGCAATGTGCTCCCTGCACCAGAAACAAGCATCCTTGGACCTGTTTCAGGGTTTCATCCCGCATCAGCCAGTCTTAGCAGGCAAGGGACCGACATCTGGGCATACCCTTCTAACTTAGGGCAACAAATGCAAAAACACAACAGATGATGTACGAAATGCTGAACCAATCACACATTCACCCCTAGGCACAGACCTGGGTCAAATCCATTTGTTTTTATGCACGCTAAACCATTTTAGTTTAGATCCAGCCATATGCAAATCAGTCTTGACACCTGCTCCCCAAAGGAACTGTCCAGCCCGAACTGCCAAGCTAGGTCCTCCCTAGACCAGAAACAAGCAGTACCAGAAATGGTTGGGTGGAAGATCTAGGTTGCTCCTGCTACTTTGCGAGAAGTTGGCCTTGTTTATGCTGTCCACTAATTAAAGTGGGCACCCTGTATCAGTCCAACCAACCCTTATTGTGATTTAAGAGGTTAAAGGTAATCTTAGAAAGCTATCCAGGTGGTAGCTGTGGAGAGCAGTCTTCAGGCTTAGTCTTGAAGGATTGTTAAGCAGCTTGTTTTACCAGAATGCAACCTTATTATATTGGTAAAATGAAAGGAGAACCACACACTAGTTATAAAAATATGTTTTTATTAATATAACACTCTCTAGTACGACACAGTGTGTGCTACATGCAGATAATCACATGCTGTAGCATAGAAACCTTAGTAAATAGCACTAATACACAGTGGGCTTCAGGGGGAGACCAAACCATATACTAAAATATTGGAATAAGAACCACAACTCGAGTCAAGACAGTGTCTAGAGGTTGTAGAATCGCTAGGACCCCAAGGAATCACCCAAGGTATGTTAGTCTGGGAGGGTTCAATGTGGGAACACGACCGCGTGCTACGTACAATTATATGGGAGAGTCGCGGTCAAAGTTTTAAAGTTTAAGGACTCTTCTAAGTGGACTTCGAAGAAACCCCATGGAAGTAAGGAGGTTGGAGAGCCACTCCACCTGTGGATACTGTAGTACCAGAATAACCTATTCCAGGGTAGCCGGATGCATAGGTCTGCAGTGGTGTCGGAAGCCGCCGTTCTTCTCAAAGAAGAGCCACTGCTGGAAAGAAGGAAAGTGTCAGTCAGAATCCAAAGTTGATTCTTGGTGAAGAGTACCTGAAAGAAGAGGCAACAGGCTCTGGGTCACTAAGGAGTGGTCAGGGGTTCGGTAGATGAATGCCCACCGATGTTGAGTACTACCGGTGTATTGAGGGGGTTCTTGACTCCGCAGGCACCGGTACCAGGAGACGTCGATGATAGCCAAGAGCCTGATACAAGCTGTCCCACAAAGGATGTCGAGTACAGAGGGGCCACTTTCTGGCTGGAGCAACACAGGCCTTGGAAACGGCAACCCATGCAGAAGGTCAAAGAAGGTTATGGTTTGGACCAGCAAGGTCCAGAGAGCTCACCAAACACAGGAGAGTCCGGACAGGCCTGGAGAAACCAGGGGAGCCCAAGAAAAGCAGTGTTGACCCTCAAGAGGACCCACAGGCCGGAGGCACAGGAGTCACGAGGAGACCTCAAGCAGTTTCACAAAGCAACAGCCCAGGGAGCACTCGGTGCAAGGAGGCTGGAGTTACTTGGTGAAAATGGTTGGGGCTACTTGGAGTCCAGTTTACTTGTTTTGGGATTACCCACAAGCATATGCAAAAGTTCTTCATGCACAGGGGTACTGGTATTGCAGGCCCCACAAGGGATTATGACCTCAAACTTGGTAAGAGAGCAGCTCAGACCTCGAAGGGACTTGGAAACCCACCTCCATTTGTTGCTGGATCCTTCGCAGTCCGTCGAAGCTCAGGAGCAGCAGACCGGTCAGTTAAGATGTGGGGGCTGCGGTTGCAGGGGAGTGACTCCTTTACTCCAAAGAAGATATCTTCAGTTGTCCTTGATGATCCACAGGTCTTACAAGGAGACTGTATGGTGCACAGGCACAGACAATGCTTTGGATAAAGAGGAAGACGAAGTCGGGCCTAAACAAAGTCCAGCAGAGTACAGTGTCCAGATGGTCGAGGGTAAGTGGTTTCTTGATCAGAATCTTGTCCATGTTGTATCTAGGATCCTACAGCCAGGTAAGCCCTTTTGTACCCACAGGAGAGGGTAGGACAGTGAGGAGGTTACTCCCATGTCCATTTCTCGGTTTTGCGCCAGAGCAGGAGCCAACGGCTCCCAGGACTGGATTGAACTGGACAATGCACATGGACCCAAATGTGCCCCTCATGTAGACTTTCGGTTGCTGGCAAGTGCACCCACCAAGGCCTAATACACTAAATCATGTCTGAGAGGTGGTAACACCTCCCTGTGACAGGATGCCTATTGTTCTGCATTTCCCTGCTTGAGCTTGGCTCAGCAGCAGGAGGGCAGAAACGTGTCTCTGGTCGGCAGCAACCCGTTTGGCTGCCAAGGACTAGAAGACTGGTACTGCACTCATACTAAGGACCTTCCAAAGCTCGTTCCTGAGGGGTGGATTCTCACACCGGTTACCGGTGTGGGGGTATGTGGGGGTATGATTCCACAGTGTTTGACATCAAACATGATAGCGTTACTTCCAGCCATTTTAGAGTTGGTTATTCAGCTGTCGCATAATACCACTCTATATGTTGTAAATGGCTGCAGCACTAACTACGCGGGAGAATGGACTCCGTAGGCTGCAGGGGTGTCCTGCTCATGCAGTGGTACCCTTTCACTTAGAACCAAACACCCTGCCTTCAGGATTGTTAAGGCCTACTATAGGGGTGATTTATAGGTTTTAAGTGTAGTCACCATTAGATATAGTAATCCTATATCTTAAGTAAGTGGTGTGTGCACCAACGTACACAGGCTGCAATGGCATGACTGTAGTACCATTTTGCATGGCTTCTCATGGGTGGCATAATACATGATTCAGCCCATGGAAGGCCTCTGGGGTACCTATGCCCTGGGTACATGGGAACCATATACTAGGGACTGACAAGGGTACCCCAGTATCCAATCTGGAGTGTACCTAAGTACATAACATAACAGTTTAGGGAGAAAGCAGATATACTGGGGTCCAGATTAGCAGGATCCCAGTCAGACTAGTCAAAAACAGTATAACATGAAGCAAAAAGTAGGGGTAACCATAAGAAGCAGATTCTACTTTCCTACATACGTTCTTCGCAACTGCAAATCCTATTCAGAAATGCTCATGTCTAGGATGTTGAGCCCTCTTTGGCTACAGCCAATTCTTTCTTTAAATGAAACCACAGCCTCATTTAAAGAATCCAAGCTCTCCAAAAAGTGACTACGTACGAAGTTAGAAATCTTGACTGGACAAAGATGAGAATAGCATCAAGCCCAAAAAGTGCCTTCTCTGGGCACAAAATTCAACTTTCTCCTGCTCGGAGCTCACCTGCCAAAAGTAGACAACTTTACAAGGATTCCGTCCAGCGGCTAGCTGACAACATGGAGCCCTCATTGGCCAGTCTGCTGCCTTGCCCCACAGGAGATTTTGTACTTCCATTCCAGAGACTAAGAGCCATATGTATAACAATTAGGAGTAACAATTTCCAAAGTGTGATTCTGACAAAATTTTAATTTGAAAATTGATATTCTTAATGTACTAAAGAATATCTTTTATAGTAGCGCTTCCTAGTGTGCTCCCAAATCATCCTACCTCATGAATATTAATGAGATAGGTTACAATTTTTAACTCACTATGAATCACAGTAGTCACTGGGATGATGGCCTGCTGGGGTGAGCGGACCATCATGTCTGCGATTGCTTGTTAATGAAGCAAGCCTTTTTCTTTAAAATGCAGTCTGTTTTCCTTAAAGGAAAATGGGATGCGCTTCAAAAGAAAAATGAAACTTTAAAGTTGTATTTCTTTAGAGTAGGCATTGGTTCATGGTACCACCTGCCTGCTATTGAAAAATATATTTTTTTAATTCTCACATGGGAATGGGTACCGTGGGAAAGTCTTTCCATTTGCTAATGGTTATCACTCTTTTCCAGTAGTGAGAAAAATGTTGATGTTTTGCAATCGTAATTCAGTTGTGAAATATTAATGCAAACCACTTCAAATCAGATTTTGGAAGGGACTTCCAAATACCTAATCAGTAACCAAAAGTACAATTTGGTAAAATTTCCTGAATCACATTTTGGCTTTTATATATTTAAAACTGCTTTTTCCAGTCACAAGCCGGCTGATTCTGTGAATAATCATCCAATACACAGCCTCCAAAAAAGCTTTGTACATCTGGACTCAATGCCTGAAGTGAAACGTTTTCACTGAGAAACACCGGGTCCCTGTAACTGGCCTGCACTCTATTGTAGTCAGCATAAACTTTTGGCTTGGTCACGGTCAAGCACAACCAGATGACTAACGTCGGAGCTTAACTAGTTTTGGCGCTATTTTAAACCTTAAACTGTAACCCCTTCGATGCTCATGACGGAATGGTTCCATCATGAGCATCGGTCGCGCTGTGCTCATGAAGGAACCGTTCCGTCATGACCACACCCGCGAATGGAATGTTCAGCACCTGGGGAGAATCGGCACCGCAGGCAAGGTGTTAAAAAAGTTTAAATAAGGTTGTTCTTATTGGATATTGGTGTTTGGTATCATTTTGTTTATTAATATTTACTCTATTTTTGTGAATTGGTTTGGGATTTTTTCTATTGTGCTTTCCCTTTACTACTCCTTGAGTACTACATAAATACTTTACACATTGCATCTAAGTTAGGCCTGATGGCTATGTGTCAAGCTAATAGTGGATTTACCATGTTTACTGAGTGACTTTTATGGTTCACAGTGAGAAGCATTTTGATCATTATTAGAGGGGCGTTCATCAACTGCCTCAACTAATACTCCAATCTCTCCAGTCCATTCAGTCACAAGCAGACACAACTGTTCATTTGGGCATACTCATGTTTCCAGGTTTTACTAACATACAGCTTTACAGTGCTTCTTTCAATAAGTGACATCTCCATTTCTTTCCATAGTGTACTTCAACCTGCGTGGTACCTTTTCAACGTTCATCCTTTTCCCTTCTTTCTGCTTCGACTACTAGTTTATCCTTCATATTCTGTTTGCCAGATGAACCCTTTCTCTTCGTAGTCTCTGTTTATCTCACAATCATCTTCTTAGATTTCTTCCACCAAATTTTCTAAATATTTTCCCTTTCCTTCCAGGTCTCCACAGCATCATTTCTTTCATGTCTTCTCTGCTCCCTTTCCTTTGCTACTATTCTCCATTTTCCTCCTTGTGTTATTCCAGGTTTGGTGGAAATGCAGAATGGACTAATACAAATTCCCATTTTATTGAATTTCTTCTGCTTCAGAGTTTTGGGCTGATTTTTTTTTTTTACTTTAATTCAATTCATTGCATTTTAGAAATTGGTGCACATTTCTGTCAAACCATCCCACTTGACTTTTGAGAAGAGTTCATTTAATATTCTAATGAAATAATTTGACACCAACACATCTTATGGAGGGAAGAAAAGCAAACAATTAGTCATACATAAAGAAAAGGAGCACACTCCAGAGTACCACTGTCTATTTGTTTCTCTCTCACTCTCTATCTCTCTCTCTCTCTCTTCCTCTCCCTGTTAGTACTGGCATCCTTGGCGTGGTTTACCTCCTAACTTTACATCTTTGCTGACTGCGTTTTTGCTGGCTGTAGAACTCTCCACACTTTATCACTGCTAACCAGTGCTAAAGTGCTAGTTCTCTGTCAATAAAACATGGTAAGATTGGTTTATACCCAATCGGCATATTTAATTTAATTGTAAGTCCTTAGTTAAGTGTCACTATCAGTA
Source organism: Lissotriton vulgaris (assembly GCF_964263255.1). NCBI lineage: Eukaryota > Metazoa > Chordata > Amphibia > Caudata > Salamandridae > Lissotriton > Lissotriton vulgaris. The sequence continues at coordinate 188,344,899 of NC_141688.1, read as the reverse complement.
CACAGGGCCAGTAAATTAAAAGCTAGTAGTAGATCTGCAGCACTGATTGTGCCACCCATTTGATTAGCACTTTAAACATGTCTCAGGCCTATCATTGCAGCCTGTGTGTGCAGTTTAAAACTGCCATTTTGACCTGGAAATATAAACCTTTTGCCAGGCACAAACCTTCCTTTTCAATACACAAAAAGTTCATCCTAGGGTAGGTCGTTATGTTTTTAAAAAGTATGACATATACTTTTACGTTTTACATGTTCTAGTAGTAAAAAACTCTAATGTATTTTTCACTTCTGCAAGCATACCTCTCCTATAGGATAACATTGGGGTTACATATTACATTCAATAAGCTGTAATTTCTAAATGGGAGTAGGTATGAGATATTATTTGGTGTCTTTGGAATTGTAATGAATAATCCTAACTCATTGTGAAGTCAGATTTTGAATTACAATTTGAAAATACTACTTTTAGATAGTTGGCATTTCACTGTCTCAGCCATTTGCTGTCTGCAGCCAGTCTCAGGTCACAACTGACCGAGTGTAGTGGGCGGTTGTTACACAAGATTGTATAGATAACCCTCATAAACGCTATGTTTGTGTTCTGTGCGGTTTATCTTGGTTCTCCGCCCCAGATAGACGTTGTGGCATTTATCATCGGGTGATCTATTGTGCTACATGCCAGCCTCAAGCCTGAGGTCAACTCTGGAGTAGCGTAGCAGTGTCCAGAGATAGGTAGAGGTACCACCACACAAGAAGGTTAATGCTAAAAAACAAACCTACATCCAGGTGATTACTTTATTCTTAAACGGATGTAATTTGTTATTAAAAAATAACACTGGGGTATACTGTTGGATCAAGCAACTAGATCCTCGTATATCACTTAAAACATACAGTCAGTTGGCCCCCTGACTCGCCCCCTGACTCGAGCAGTCGCCGCCAGGAACACAGTACTCCCGTGTTATTGATTACCGGTTGTAAACGTCTGTTTGGCAACATCTTTTAAGCGGAAGCCGCCACCCCCCAAGGAACATTGGCGTATTCATTGAATTGCACCTAGAATTATCAAGATGCCAGCACACGGATAATAAAAAGTAACGGATAAAATCGTATATGTTACTGGTGACACCCACTACTGAACAACCTTGGTGGAAGGCCCACGACCACTGCTTGGTACTGAAGGAGCGAGACGTTGACCCTTCAGTTATCCATGAGTAGGAGGTTCTTTGATCATCCCAACAAAGAAATTTTGGGCCCACAGCCTTAATAACCACGGTACGGAGTCTTTTTGTGCCATATACGTCCTGAGGAAGACCCGCAGGTCGAGGTCCCCAGCTACCCTAGTACCACCAGACGGGTCGAAACGTCGACGCAAAACTCCCCCAAAACAGGACCACTATCCTTCTAAAACATTATACATGCCAGTAAAAGAATGTATAAATGTTAAAAACTAAATAAGCAATTAGTGGCCTTATGTACATAATTTTGCTGCCCTTTGTACAGCACTGTTTTTTTCAATCTTATAAATAACCCTATGTCACTATTCTGTTGAGGCTTACACCCTTTCTATCAAAATCACTACTCTTCTCTATTTTTCCGGCACCTGTATAGAAGCACGTTGCTCTCTTTGTTACCGTTCGTTATTTAAAAATTGTATAGTATTGTACATATGAATCTTCTTCGCTGTGTTGGAGTAATATAAAAAACTCCTAATATATATTTTTTGAATAAATATATGCTTTGAACAAATGAATTTTCCTAGGTGGATGCATTCCTAAGTTGTTTCTGATAAATTCTATAAGAGGTAAATAACTTTAAACACCTTATTATTCATAAAAATGATGTACTGTGAGCACTGATTGATTGAGCCTTTAATCGATTTCGGGTTGGGCCATTGTTTTATATGCCAACGTTATTTTTGGAGCACAGGAGCAGAAATTTTGAGAATCCACCATTTCAACTTTGAAATCAGTTTTCTTACTACAGAAGAGAAGCGGACCTTATGGTTTTTATTTCCTGCTTTCTCCGACAAATTTCTGTGGAGTATTCAGCGTTTCTTGGATTTCTTCGTGTTTTCCATCATTTTCTTCTATGAACCGTGGCTGATGCTCTACGTCATTTCATTGCTAACGAATGCTCTACCTATTAGAAGCTTTGGTTTGACGCGTCAACCAATCAGAGACTTTTCCCTACTCTGATTTAGCACCAGGTTTCAGCCTATCAGTGACCTTCTCCTACTCGGATAATCTACCTCATCAGCCTTTCCTGCCTGTCAACGCGCAGCTTGTTCCTGCGTGTCAGCGCGCATCATCACTGAGCGCCATCGCGTCATCGCGCACCACGCAAAGCTGCTCTACGCAAGGCTGCCATTTTGGTTTCCATGGTAACGGTGTTACCGAGTGGAAAGCCGAGAGGAAAGTTACACAGAGCTTTTTATTTATGTCCACGGCAAGGAATTTCAAATTGTCTTGCTCTTAATTTTAAAAGGAAAAGGTACAATTTTACACGCTCTTCGTATTTTTGCGTGTTTGGTATTACATTTGAGAGAATTTGCATGTTTGGTATTGCATTTGAGAACATTTCTTCAAAACGACTGTATACTTCATTTTAATAACTTTTGACTTCCTTATTTTGACACAATTGTGTTAACTTCACGTCACATCATTTTTCCTTTTATCTTGGAACTTTATACAGTGGAAATTTTGAACCTTATACAGTAGAAATTTTGACTGGAAATTTTAACTGGAGCTCTATTTATTTTATTACTTGACTGCCATATACTGTATATATTTTTTTCTTTTGTTAATGCTCTTTAACATTCATTACTTTCAGGATTCAGCTTGGACTTTGCATATGATATTATTTCATTTTTTTATTTCTCTCTCTTAACTGTATTTATTTATTTGTATATATTTTTACATTGAGGATTTAACATGCAATTTGATCCTCCTTCTAAGTTCCTACAATCTAAAGGTGATCCTCCCATTCTAAGGACAAGATGGAAGGAAGAATTTTTTACTTATCTCAAGGCTATGGATGGAGAACGCATGTCTGCAGAGAGAAAAAAGAACATATTTTTACATTGCCTTGGTTCAGAAGGGCAGTTAGTGTTTAGAACATTGCCGCCTGTAAGATCGGGTGGTGATAGTAATGTATATGATGAAGCTGTTTCAAGGATAGAAGGGAGATTCAATCCTATTACTAGTGTTGCACTAAATAGATTCAAATTTTATACTAGGGTTCAGGATGAAAAAGAATGTTTTGATGATTTTCTTACAGCTTTACGTGCATTGTCATTGCATTGTAATTTTGGTCTTATGACGGATGAAATGATCAGAGATCAGATCATTGTACATGTGAAGAGTAAGAAAGTTCAAGAGCAGTTGTGGATCTTAGGTGACCCTAGTTTAGAAAATGCTATCAGTACTGCTAAAGCTCTTGAGCAGTCAGATAAATGGATAAAATCGTTGGATGAAGCATCTACTTCTAGTACTTCTACCTCTACTAGTGAAGTTAGTGTTGTTAAACCCCATGAACAAAAAAATATCTATTATTCCAATAGGAACGATGGGAAAGCTAAACAGTTTTTTTGTTTTAGATGTGGTAATCCTGACCATATTGCGTCTTTTCCGCAGTGTCCAGCTATTAGTAGACAGTGCAATAAGTGTGGGCGCTCTGGACATTTTTCGAAAATGTGCAAAACTCCCACAAAATCTTTCCAAGACACTAAAAAATCTTCGTTTTCTACTTCTAAACGTCCTACTGGTAATGTATCATATGTTAATAATGAAGCATGTAATGATCCAGATATTAAGGAGTTTGGTATTGTTGTTTCTGTACAAGAGTCATTTGACATTTCACAAGTGGATACGCTATCTTCTCCTAAGAGTTTTGTTAACATTTTGGGTAAAGTATTAGAACTTATGGTCGACTCTTGTCCCCTTGGACCATCATCACTCATGAATATTGTATAGAGTCATTTGGAGACCTAATTGATATCAATGCGTTATCTAAATCTGATATCAGTGCGTACAATTTTGATGGATCTAAGATCAATTTTATTGGTTTTAAGGAAGTTTTACTTACGATCAAAAATAGTTCTGCCAATGTGAAGTTATATGTTGCATGGAAAGGAGTGAACGTGTTGGGGTGGAGGGACCAAGCGAAGCTAGGTGTTACGTTGTACCCTAGTCTGAAAGATCCTGTGTTAGTTCTTGCTATATCTAATGGAGAGTCTACTGAATTACCTGAATTCACAGAGATTTCTCGCGCTTTTCCTAAGGTGTTTTCTGATAAGTTGGGCAAATTGAATGGATTTAGTCACAGAATCAAAGTTAAGCCCAATTCTGTTCCTTTTAAACAAAAACTAAGGGGAGTTCCTATTAGTATTAGGGACGAGCTTAGAGATATGCTTGATACCATGGTGAAAGAAAATATAATTGAGGAAGTGGAATGATCAGAGTGGGTTTCTCCCATTGTTTTGACCATTAAACCTGACAAAAGTATTAGGCTATGTGTAGATTTGAGGGAACTTAATAAGAGTTTGGTTACTGACTGTCACCCACTTCCTAATATTAATGAAATGCAATGTAAGTTAGATGGGGCTAGTGTGTTTTCAACGTTAGACCTTAGATCTGCGTATCACCAGATCGAACTTACTGAAGACTCTAAACAATTTACAGCGTTCATCACCCCTCATGGGTTATTTCAGTTCAAGAGAATGCCATTTGGTTTGGCTTCAGCTGCTTCAGTGTTTCAAAGGGCAATGTACCACATCTTTAAAGACCTAGCATTCGACAAGTGTTTTCAAGACGATATACTTGTATTTTCTAAAAATAACTCTCATCTTAAAGAAGTCTGCTCTAAGTTAGAACAATTTGGTTTGACCATTAAAGCCAGCAAGTGTAAATTTTTCTGTAAATCTGTTAAATATTTGGGACACACTCTTTCTGGAGAAGGAGTGGTACCAAAGAAAAATCTTGTAGATGCCATTGTGAAAGCACCAGCCCCGGATAATAAGGAAAAATTACTCTCATTTGCTGGGTTATGCAAATATTACAGCAAATTCATTCAGAATTTCGCTAACAAGATGGAACCCCTGAGAGATTGACTAGGAGTTCTGCCAAATTTGTTTGGACAGACAAGCAAGATATGGCTTTTAAGCAAATTAAAAATGAGATTCTTAATGCTCCCACACTTAAATCATTCTGTATTAATAAAAAATGCATTGTTACTGTGGATGCCAGTCTATATGGCATTGGAGGTGTTTTGAGTCAGAATGCGGGTAAGGATGAGTGGTGCGTAGCTTTTGCTTCTAGAACTTTATCTCCCACCGAAAGAAGATACTCGGTTATCGAAAAAGAGTTGCTAGCCTGTATTTGGGCTGTGGAACATTTTAGAAATTATGTGTGGGGAAACAGATTTACTTTGAGAACAGACCACAAACCGTTAGTAGGGATTTTGTCTCCTGGGGGTGGATGGAACTCGACTGCACGGATAGCTCGTTTATCTTCACGCCTTCAGGAATATGATTTTGAAATTGTGTATGTGCTAGGAAAGAGCAATGTCACGGCAGATTTTCTCTCCAGGTTACCTTGTAGTGTTGATAAGGTGTCTACCATTGATCTGGATGTGGATGTTGTTGCTTCTATTGAGGATTGCATCTCTCAGGAGTTTTTGAAGTTAACTAAAGAGGAATGATTTAAGGAAATGGAAAAATATTCCGTATGTCAACAAATTTTTGACTAACTAAAAGTTGGATGGCCTAATAGTAAGTCCACTTCTGCTGAGTTAGCTTCCTTTTCTCAGGTTGCTTCTGAAATTGAAGAGTTTGGTTTTTTTTTATTCAAGACTGGTAAGTTAATTCCTCCTGCTTCTTTACAAGAGAAGATTTTGTTGTTGGTTTACCAGGGTCATATTGGTATGTCGTCTATGAAACGGTTGATTAGAGAAAACTTCTGGTGGCCTGGCATTGATAAGATGGTTGATAGAATGGTAAGGGAATGTTCACAGTGTATTAGTAGCGATAAAATGCTTCATTTGTCTTCTGCCCCTCTTAAACCTGTGGCTTGGCCTAAGTTTCCTTGGCAGAAGGTGGCTTTTGACATCTCCGGTCCTTTTAAACATTTGCCATTGAATGCTCGTTTTGCTTTAGTTTTGGTAGATTACCATTCGAAATGGCCTGAAGTAAAGTATGTTAGTAATGCTTCTTCTCAGGTTATTTTTTTTTTTTAAAGAGATTTTTGCTAGGGAAGGTTTTCACGGATAATGGTACACAGTTGATTTCTTCTGAGGTTGAAGTTTCTTAACAGTTGTGGTATTAAGCATCATAGCAGCATCATACTGTCTTTTTTATATGAGCCTAGGGAGAATGGTCAGGTTGAGCGTTTTAATCGAGTTCTTAAGGATTGCATTAGTGGTATAAGTTCTTCTGATGATAATTGGTTGGATGTTGTCAGGAAAAGGTTATGGGTCTATCGCATCACACCTCATTCTGTCACAGGTGTGAGTCCTTTCAAACTTCTGAAAGGTAGGGAACCTACTTCTGTCATTTGTCCCTGGTGGGTTAAGAAGTTAAACAGGAATGATTCTAAAGTTGATATTGAGAGTGTTGCTAAACGTGTTGAAGATAGACAACAGAGTATGAAAGTTTTGTTTGATTCTAAAATGAATGTCAAACTTCATGATTTTGTTGTAGGAGAATGGGTAAGAGTGAAAAAACCTGGATTTCTGGTTAAAGGATTTTCTAAATTCTTTCCTCCCATTAAAGTGGTCAAAGTATTCAAAAACAGTGTTGCCACTCAAGATGGAAGAGTTTGGAATGTTCGAAGGGTGGCCAGATGTCCAAGTTCTTCTAATTCTTCCAGATCTCTTAGTTCTCCTAACTCACTTCCATTACGGGCGCATGTTAATGTGTCTCCTCGGGCGCATGTTAATGTGTCTCCTCAAAGTTTCCCTCATAAAGATTTGTCTATTGCATCTAGGGTTAAAACTGATATTAGACCCAAAAGAGTGCCTAGTAGGTACCTGTGTTAATTTTCTTTTGTAGGGATAAGATGTGTTACATTCTTGCATTATCTATGCTTTGTTTTCCTTCTCCTTTTCCTATGTCATTATGGCTGGAGCCTAGAATGTATGATGCGTGCCTGCATCTTACATGCTGGGTTCCAGATTCTGCTTCAACTGTAATATACTCTGGACTTGATGCCTAACGGACGTGCTGTGCTTCTTACTATATTTATCCTAAAATAAACCCCAGTATTTTTACTATACAAGCCTCTTATTTTTTTATACTGGCGACGAGGGACATCCATCATATTTCTGCCACGTTATTTTTGGAGCACAGGAGCAGAAATTTTGAGAATCCACCATTTCAACTTTGAAATCAGTTTTCTTACTACAGAAGAGAAGCGGACCTTATGGTTTTTATTTCCTGCTTTCTCCGACAAATTTCTGTGGAGTATTCAGCGTTTCTTGGATTTCTTCGTGTTTTCCATCATTTTCTTCTATGAACCGTGGCTGATGCTCTACGTCATTTCATTGCTAACGAATGCTCTACCTATTAGAAGCTTTGGTTTGACGCGTCAACCAATCAGAGACTTTTCCCTACTCTGATTTAGCACCAGGTTTCAGCCTATCAGTGACCTTCTCCTACTCGGATAATCTACCTCATCAGCCTTTCCTGCCTGTCAACGCGCAGCTTGTTCCTGCGTGTCAGCGCGCATCATCACTGAGCGCCATCGCGTCATCGCGCACCACGCAAAGCTGCTCTACGCAAGGCTGCCATTTTGGTTTCCATGGTAACGGTGTTACCGAGTGGAAAGCCGAGAGGAAAGTTACACAGAGCTTTTTATTTATGTCCACGGCAAGGAATTTCAAATTGTCTTGCTCTTAATTTTAAAAGGAAAAGGTACAATTTTACACGCTCTTCGTATTTTTGCGTGTTTGGTATTACATTTGAGAGAATTTGCATGTTTGGTATTGCATTTGAGAACATTTCTTCAAAACGACTGTATACTTCATTTTAATAACTTTTGACTTCCTTATTTTGACACAATTGTGTTAACTTCACGTCACATCATTTTTCCTTTTATCTTGGAACTTTATACAGTGGAAATTTTGAACCTTATACAGTAGAAATTTTGACTGGAAATTTTAACTGGAGCTCTATTTATTTTATTACTTGACTGCCATATACTGTATATATTTTTTTCTTTTGTTAATGCTCTTTAACATTCATTACTTTCAGGATTCAGCTTGGACTTTGCATATGATATTATTTCATTTTTTTATTTCTCTCTCTTAACTGTATTTATTTATTTGTATATATTTTTACATTGAGGATTTAACATGCAATTTGATCCTCCTTCTAAGTTCCTACAATCTAAAGGTGATCCTCCCATTCTAAGGACAAGATGGAAGGAAGAATTTTTTACTTATCTCAAGGCTATGGATGGAGAACGCATGTCTGCAGAGAGAAAAAAGAACATATTTTTACATTGCCTTGGTTCAGAAGGGCAGTTAGTGTTTAGAACATTGCCGCCTGTAAGATCGGGTGGTGATAGTAATGTATATGATGAAGCTGTTTCAAGGATAGAAGGGAGATTCAATCCTATTACTAGTGTTGCACTAAATAGATTCAAATTTTATACTAGGGTTCAGGATGAAAAAGAATGTTTTGATGATTTTCTTACAGCTTTACGTGCATTGTCATTGCATTGTAATTTTGGTCTTATGACGGATGAAATGATCAGAGATCAGATCATTGTACATGTGAAGAGTAAGAAAGTTCAAGAGCAGTTGTGGATCTTAGGTGACCCTAGTTTAGAAAATGCTATCAGTACTGCTAAAGCTCTTGAGCAGTCAGATAAATGGATAAAATCGTTGGATGAAGCATCTACTTCTAGTACTTCTACCTCTACTAGTGAAGTTAGTGTTGTTAAACCCCATGAACAAAAAAATATCTATTATTCCAATAGGAACGATGGGAAAGCTAAACAGTTTTTTTGTTTTAGATGTGGTAATCCTGACCATATTGCGTCTTTTCCGCAGTGTCCAGCTATTAGTAGACAGTGCAATAAGTGTGGGCGCTCTGGACATTTTTCGAAAATGTGCAAAACTCCCACAAAATCTTTCCAAGACACTAAAAAATCTTCGTTTTCTACTTCTAAACGTCCTACTGGTAATGTATCATATGTTAATAATGAAGCATGTAATGATCCAGATATTAAGGAGTTTGGTATTGTTGTTTCTGTACAAGAGTCATTTGACATTTCACAAGTGGATACGCTATCTTCTCCTAAGAGTTTTGTTAACATTTTGGGTAAAGTATTAGAACTTATGGTCGACTCTTGTCCCCTTGGACCATCATCACTCATGAATATTGTATAGAGTCATTTGGAGACCTAATTGATATCAATGCGTTATCTAAATCTGATATCAGTGCGTACAATTTTGATGGATCTAAGATCAATTTTATTGGTTTTAAGGAAGTTTTACTTACGATCAAAAATAGTTCTGCCAATGTGAAGTTATATGTTGCATGGAAAGGAGTGAACGTGTTGGGGTGGAGGGACCAAGCGAAGCTAGGTGTTACGTTGTACCCTAGTCTGAAAGATCCTGTGTTAGTTCTTGCTATATCTAATGGAGAGTCTACTGAATTACCTGAATTCACAGAGATTTCTCGCGCTTTTCCTAAGGTGTTTTCTGATAAGTTGGGCAAATTGAATGGATTTAGTCACAGAATCAAAGTTAAGCCCAATTCTGTTCCTTTTAAACAAAAACTAAGGGGAGTTCCTATTAGTATTAGGGACGAGCTTAGAGATATGCTTGATACCATGGTGAAAGAAAATATAATTGAGGAAGTGGAATGATCAGAGTGGGTTTCTCCCATTGTTTTGACCATTAAACCTGACAAAAGTATTAGGCTATGTGTAGATTTGAGGGAACTTAATAAGAGTTTGGTTACTGACTGTCACCCACTTCCTAATATTAATGAAATGCAATGTAAGTTAGATGGGGCTAGTGTGTTTTCAACGTTAGACCTTAGATCTGCGTATCACCAGATCGAACTTACTGAAGACTCTAAACAATTTACAGCGTTCATCACCCCTCATGGGTTATTTCAGTTCAAGAGAATGCCATTTGGTTTGGCTTCAGCTGCTTCAGTGTTTCAAAGGGCAATGTACCACATCTTTAAAGACCTAGCATTCGACAAGTGTTTTCAAGACGATATACTTGTATTTTCTAAAAATAACTCTCATCTTAAAGAAGTCTGCTCTAAGTTAGAACAATTTGGTTTGACCATTAAAGCCAGCAAGTGTAAATTTTTCTGTAAATCTGTTAAATATTTGGGACACACTCTTTCTGGAGAAGGAGTGGTACCAAAGAAAAATCTTGTAGATGCCATTGTGAAAGCACCAGCCCCGGATAATAAGGAAAAATTACTCTCATTTGCTGGGTTATGCAAATATTACAGCAAATTCATTCAGAATTTCGCTAACAAGATGGAACCCCTGAGAGATTGACTAGGAGTTCTGCCAAATTTGTTTGGACAGACAAGCAAGATATGGCTTTTAAGCAAATTAAAAATGAGATTCTTAATGCTCCCACACTTAAATCATTCTGTATTAATAAAAAATGCATTGTTACTGTGGATGCCAGTCTATATGGCATTGGAGGTGTTTTGAGTCAGAATGCGGGTAAGGATGAGTGGTGCGTAGCTTTTGCTTCTAGAACTTTATCTCCCACCGAAAGAAGATACTCGGTTATCGAAAAAGAGTTGCTAGCCTGTATTTGGGCTGTGGAACATTTTAGAAATTATGTGTGGGGAAACAGATTTACTTTGAGAACAGACCACAAACCGTTAGTAGGGATTTTGTCTCCTGGGGGTGGATGGAACTCGACTGCACGGATAGCTCGTTTATCTTCACGCCTTCAGGAATATGATTTTGAAATTGTGTATGTGCTAGGAAAGAGCAATGTCACGGCAGATTTTCTCTCCAGGTTACCTTGTAGTGTTGATAAGGTGTCTACCATTGATCTGGATGTGGATGTTGTTGCTTCTATTGAGGATTGCATCTCTCAGGAGTTTTTGAAGTTAACTAAAGAGGAATGATTTAAGGAAATGGAAAAATATTCCGTATGTCAACAAATTTTTGACTAACTAAAAGTTGGATGGCCTAATAGTAAGTCCACTTCTGCTGAGTTAGCTTCCTTTTCTCAGGTTGCTTCTGAAATTGAAGAGTTTGGGTTTTTTTTATTCAAGACTGGTAAGTTAATTCCTCCTGCTTCTTTACAAGAGAAGATTTTGTTGTTGGTTTACCAGGGTCATATTGGTATGTCGTCTATGAAACGGTTGATTAGAGAAAACTTCTGGTGGCCTGGCATTGATAAGATGGTTGATAGAATGGTAAGGGAATGTTCACAGTGTATTAGTAGCGATAAAATGCTTCATTTGTCTTCTGCCCCTCTTAAACCTGTGGCTTGGCCTAAGTTTCCTTGGCAGAAGGTGGCTTTTGACATCTCCGGTCCTTTTAAACATTTGCCATTGAATGCTCGTTTTGCTTTAGTTTTGGTAGATTACCATTCGAAATGGCCTGAAGTAAAGTATGTTAGTAATGCTTCTTCTCAGGTTATTTTTTTTTTTTAAAGAGATTTTTGCTAGGGAAGGTTTTCACGGATAATGGTACACAGTTGATTTCTTCTGAGGTTGAAGTTTCTTAACAGTTGTGGTATTAAGCATCATAGCAGCATCATACTGTCTTTTTTATATGAGCCTAGGGAGAATGGTCAGGTTGAGCGTTTTAATCGAGTTCTTAAGGATTGCATTAGTGGTATAAGTTCTTCTGATGATAATTGGTTGGATGTTGTCAGGAAAAGGTTATGGGTCTATCGCATCACACCTCATTCTGTCACAGGTGTGAGTCCTTTCAAACTTCTGAAAGGTAGGGAACCTACTTCTGTCATTTGTCCCTGGTGGGTTAAGAAGTTAAACAGGAATGATTCTAAAGTTGATATTGAGAGTGTTGCTAAACGTGTTGAAGATAGACAACAGAGTATGAAAGTTTTGTTTGATTCTAAAATGAATGTCAAACTTCATGATTTTGTTGTAGGAGAATGGGTAAGAGTGAAAAAACCTGGATTTCTGGTTAAAGGATTTTCTAAATTCTTTCCTCCCATTAAAGTGGTCAAAGTATTCAAAAACAGTGTTGCCACTCAAGATGGAAGAGTTTGGAATGTTCGAAGGGTGGCCAGATGTCCAAGTTCTTCTAATTCTTCCAGATCTCTTAGTTCTCCTAACTCACTTCCATTACGGGCGCATGTTAATGTGTCTCCTCGGGCGCATGTTAATGTGTCTCCTCAAAGTTTCCCTCATAAAGATTTGTCTATTGCATCTAGGGTTAAAACTGATATTAGACCCAAAAGAGTGCCTAGTAGGTACCTGTGTTAATTTTCTTTTGTAGGGATAAGATGTGTTACATTCTTGCATTATCTATGCTTTGTTTTCCTTCTCCTTTTCCTATGTCATTATGGCTGGAGCCTAGAATGTATGATGCGTGCCTGCATCTTACATGCTGGGTTCCAGATTCTGCTTCAACTGTAATATACTCTGGACTTGATGCCTAACGGACGTGCTGTGCTTCTTACTATATTTATCCTAAAATAAACCCCAGTATTTTTACTATACAAGCCTCTTACTTTTTTATACACCCCAGTTAAGCAACAAGAACATTTCTCATCCTCCCCTATTCTCTATTGCTCTCTTCATATTTGTCTCCCACCTCTGTTCCATACCTCTCTAAAGTTTGCCTTGCTTCTAATCTCTGTCAGTCAAAAGAAAATATATTCAGGAAATGCATGCACAGGCAGACCTTTTACTATAACAGTCCTTGACATTTCTTAAATCTGTTTGAATTGAAGATTTCATGGCTATGAACTGTCTCTGCATAAATGCGTGATGCACTGTGAGCAAACGTGGAAGGCAGCAGCTGTGAAATGGGCGTTGTGGAATTGAATAAGAACTGTTACTTCATTTTTGAAACCCAAGACAGTAAACTCTAACAATATAAACTCTTTTATAAGCAAAAATGCAGTCAAGCATGCAACAGCACAGGCCTTCTCGTCTCCTGCAACTGCTCCCTGTGAAGCAGTAAAGTGTTTATTGTTTGCAGTTACACAACAGCTAGAATAGCAAGCACTGCTTACCAACGTAGGGCAATATAAAGCGATTGAGGAGTTGGACAGTTCCTTTGTGTTGTGATCGAAACTCAGCTAGGTGCTTATCTTTATCTTTCATATAAATTGTTTTGTCTAGCTCTGCATTTCAGGGTCTTAATTTGAATGCTCGGTTAGTGGCATTAGTAAAGGACACCTCACTTTTTAATACTTGAAAATGCCCCATATGAATATTTTCGTATTTTATTTTTTATAGTTTATGGACTTTGCTAAAACAAGATTTAACGTGAGATTAACATACTTTTCCGGCAGCATGTCTAGTGCACGCCTAAGAACCGGTTAAGGCACAAGAGTTACTGGACTGAGCCATTGTGAGATGCAGCAGAATCAACAGGCTGTGGTGATGATGGACTGAGACCCCGTCCATATGAAATGTGTCAATCATACCAGTGTTTGAGTGACATTTCTAATATAATAAGAGGTTGTACTCCCAACCCCCTGGCTACCAGTGCATCACTAATATGATTAGCCATTACTGATGAAAGAGAAGAACAAACAGTCATGGAAACAGAAACAATCATGTGATTCCAACATGCCCACAACAGAATCATATATTGGATGCCTCCTTCCCCAGGCTTTTGTGGCATGAATATCAATATTTAGCAGCGTGAGCAAATTACAGTCTGTCGGCAAATAGCAGTAGATTTAGCAGCAATTATTCTAAATATAATTGTGCAAATTAAGAAAAATTACAGTGTGGAAATACTCGCTCTGGACCTCTGATTAAAAACAATCATTTCGCAGTAAGTAGGCTGATTATAACTGGCAGAGCACGGTGGGGAAATGTGTGAAGTATTCAGTAGCCACCCAACATTTTACAGCCTCTGGTAACAAGTTTGCAAATCAAAATACGACATACAGCAAAAACTATTAGAACTTTGGGGCATAATAACAAGATGTGCATTAAAAAACGCACATCTCACATTTCACTATCGCCGGCTAACGCCGGATTTTATCGTCGTGTTAGCACGTTATTATCAACGCGCAACACGTAGGCGATAGTAAATCCTGTGATAGTCAGCGATAGTGAACAGTAACGCGTGAAAGCAAGCGTTGTTTTCACTCGCTAATGTGTGCCTTGATAATATGGGGGGGTGGATTGAGCTTTATGATCCACACCCTCATGTTATCAATGCCTAACGCTTGGTCCGAGCAGGCGTTGGGAGACCTGCGATAAACTCGTTTATCGCAGGTCTTTTCCTCCCAAAGCCTTTTCCTCCCAAAGCCTGCCACGTCCAACCACATTTTATATGTTGTTGGACGTGGGAACGCCCACTTTGCATGTCAGTAGTGATGTTTCTCTCTGACATGCAAAGTGGGCTTGAGGCAGGCGTTGCAATGCCCTTGTTAATAGGGCGCTGGGAGTATCGCCGCTTTCTCGGCAAATTGTGCAGAGAAAGCGGCGATACTTCAGCTGTTAATATGCCCCTTTATCTTTTGTACTAAGTTTTATTTTTGACAGTTGCTGCAGTAACTGATGGATAGGGGGGGCAGAATCTAGGTGAGGGTGGCAGCTGTCAATCACAGAGGAAACAAGTACGCGATGACATAGCGCTGAAAGAGGGTGTGCAAATCCTGTATTTATGCATTTGTTACCTTTTCTGCATCTCTGTATTACTGTATGCATCCTTTCTTTATCTTTACTCTTGTGGGTTATTATGAGGTAAAATGGAATAGTCCAACAAATGTTGACAGAAGGCTGGTGGCAGGTGATGTGGAAGTATGGGATCTCTCTTCACCTACAACACACCTGTCCAGTTCCTGACTACTTGCTTCACTTCATTACTGAGGAATACCCCTCTTTACACATCTCACAACAGGAGCATTCTAAAAATAAAATGATTAACTCACACTGAGATTATCAACATGCAACAACTTTGGCCCAGGCAGAATGAAAATGCATCAACCATCCATTTAATTCTAAATTAAATGCAAATTCATAGTGTGTTGGGAAACTGTCTTCACTTGAATTGCTATGTTTTTGTGAAAAGCCTTGGAAGGCTTATATATGGTAAAGCATATGATGAGATGCAATCTGCTAGCAACCCAATATCTTGCAGAATAAAATGAGCTTTTGGTCAGAGTCTTTTTTCAGGGCCCCTATGACAGCAGAAACTGTTGCTGTGGCTGTCTGTGAACATTCAAGACAGATGTATTTTAACTATTTACCGGACTCTATTTGCGCTAAAATGATGTCTTTGTGTCCTATGACACTGCTAATAAGTGTCACACTGCATGTGATATTGATAAAATGAGTTTCACTCAACTGGACGATTTAACTTTCCTGTAAGGCCACAGTGGGTGGTGCAGAAAATGCATAAGTGACATATGAGTTAAACGTTATATGAGTAAAGGAAACCAATTTTTAGAGGGCACTGCTACTCCAACGGAGGGTGCCAGTGCTGTGGGTAGTAGCGTGTTTTTTCAACCACTCGATTCTATGAATAAATATCTGCATGTGAGGAGTACCACTGAAGGCCAAAATGCTATTTCACTGGGTGGATTAGGCTACATATCCCATAGACCATTCCTTGGTTTGACCACATTATTTAATTTCATTTCTTGGGAAAATGCTAGTTTTCATAATATAATGTAATAATGAAATAAGATGTTTCATAGTGTTATTAGAAAATACCCTTTGTAAAATATACATTAGGCTGCTTCAGATAATTCCCAGTTTAAAACCAGTTCTGCCATTCATCACCTCCCAGCGCTGAGAGACATATAGGTGTCTGGGAGAGTTAATGACCCTGGGTCAGTGTACAATGGCTTGTCGCCGAACCTATCTTGGAATGAACAAGAACAATTATCGGACCAAAGGACAGCCTTACACTTTCTATTTTGAATTCAAGATACCTGGGGGTCTTCTGCCTCATTCCCAGGAGCATCCTAGACAGTCAGGCCCCATTGGAGAGAACTGTGTTAGCTATGATTTTTGTAACAAGGGTGAGAAATAAAACCAGGTCTGTTTTTTATTTTAAACAGGTTTAGAGGGGCCTCGCAAATCTAGCTTGCTGAGCCCTGCTCGGTAACACCGTCCAGTAATGACCGGCAAAAGGATTTGGACTTCCAAAAAAAGTAAAACCGTGAAACCAGGATGAGGCGTCAAGACAATCCAACTGAAGACGCACCCTGGCCGCCATAGCATTTGGCTTTGTCCCATTCAAATATTTGGCCCTAAAAGCAATAGCTTGAGTCGGAGCTGGATGAGGCGTCCAACTTTGATAAACCCTTGTCAGTTTCAGGCTTGTCCCTGACTCACTAAAAGATTTTAAGTACAACTTTAGAGACAAAAAGCATGATTTTGACTTTAGCAGATGGGTTGCTCCATCATACATGTGGCAGCTATCTCTTCTACCTTAATATGCAGAGGATATATTGTACTTGTAGTATGCAACACTATGTTTATTAAATTAGAAGTCATTACACCCTCCCAGATTAATAACATGATTTCTGACAGCGCTTGTTTGATTCTACAGGTGTACTACAGAAGTACTACAGGTGTACTACCGGAGTACCACCAGAGTTCTACAGGAGTACTACACCAGTACTACAGCAATACTACAGTAGTACTACTTGAGAATTAACGGAGTTCTCCAGGCGTACTACAGAAGTACTACAGGTGTACTACCGGAGTACCACCGGAGTACTACAGGAGTACTACAGCAATACTACAGGAGTACCACTTGAGAATTACAGGAGTTCTACAGAAGAACTACAGGTGTACTACCGGAGTACCACCGGATTTGTTTGCTTGCCATAGTGGCGGGCGCAGCCCAAATTTTTAACCTTGTGGCAGGCGGTGCTCTCAGCACCGCCCGACACAATACTAAAAATGCATGTAATGCATTTGCATACACAAAGCGGCAGCATTGTGTATGCAAATGCAGTGCACCCCCCACCTCACCTTCACCATGGGGGCCCGCAGTGGGCTCCCAAAGTAAAGACCGCCTGCCTTTCCATGGCAAAGGAATCTCACAAAGCCCATACTAATATGGATGGCGGTGTTTGATGGACACCGCCACCATATTACACCTTTTCTGCGCTGGTCGCAAGAAGACCGGGGCAGAAAAGCGTTTCCGTCCGCCACGGTCCCCTCGCCATAATAAGTTGGCGGTGGAAATGGGTGGCGGGCGGTTGGCAGGCGGGCAAGGATGTCGGGCGGATCGCCACCGCCCACATGGCGGTGGCGATCCGCCCGACATTCTAATGCGCCGCTTAGTTTGCGGACAATGTGGTGATTTCAAGGTAATGCAGGTCAGTTTGAGAATATGTCTTTCTTCAATAGTAAATATATTTTCCCCCATTGGTGGCGACATAGAAGCAGCACGAAGAGTTGCATTTAGAGGAGATTTGCAGGTTTGGTGGTTGATATGAGCAGGAAGTTCCAATTTCTCAACCACGTTAACACAAGGATTTTTTTCACTTGCTTTAAATCATCTTCAGCCAATATATATTTTACACCTCGGTGGAGTCTCAGCTCTTTGGTTAGAGAGCTAATATATGTGGGAAGTTGAAATCCTTGTCTGCACTTAAGCCAGTGATTTAGAGATTTCTCAATATCAGGGCAGAAGACTGCCGCTGTAAGAGTATTGATCCTGAATGTGCATACCTAGACCAAATGGGGAGGAGGAGTTCAAGAGAAACATCATTTTCTGAGGGCTTAGCCTGATGTGCTGGTGAGCTATCCAGTGCATAAGGTCTCTCAGAATTGTGCTAGTGGTGCAGTAAGACTGGGTGAGTATATCTTCAATTATGACTGAGTATCATCAGTATAAACGTTTTATGAAATGTTGATGTATTTTAGGAGAGAGCCAAAACAGAGGACAGAGTATTGACTCTTCTGGACTCCCTTTTTTGGAGTATAGATAGGCTTGAGAAGGTACTTGAAATGTTTA
This sequence comes from Lissotriton vulgaris, assembly GCF_964263255.1. Taxonomy (NCBI): domain Eukaryota; kingdom Metazoa; phylum Chordata; class Amphibia; order Caudata; family Salamandridae; genus Lissotriton; species Lissotriton vulgaris. Next base: position 188,326,775 of record NC_141688.1, on the reverse strand, counting down.
TACAGTTGCATCTCTTTTGATGGGAATTAACTAAGAAAAGAAACATTCATTCCCATTTTCTTTTAAATTTTTAGGGAGCTGTGGCCGATATAGCGGATAGTGTTAAATGCCAATGACAAGCCCAGAAAGCAGCACTTTCTCTAATTTTCAAAGTTCATAATATTTTTTTTCAAATATCTTTATTGTTATTTCAAAAAAATACAAACACAGTAATCACGAGGCAGTACTCAGTAGTTACAGGGTGAAACATTTAAGACTGAGTAGGATTGTACAGTAGTAAATATCACCTTGGGTTCTTACTAGTGACCCAATACTTCTGAAGAAGTATGCAGTGTATATTTGTATACCAACCTGTTATAAAAGTAATATTATAACTGTGTTAGCAGTATCTAAGTAGCAGCTCAAAACAAAGGAACAAATACTCGCTGCTCCTAAGCAGACCTCAGACCAGTCTCTCCTTTGTTGGCTTCCAAATTTTCATCCAGCATATTTGAGTTTCCTGTATTCCCCATGATCCAGTCATTCAACAACCATTGTCTACGGTAATCCATTTCTGCATGTCCTACAAGACATGGATGTCATAAGGGGTTACCTTAAACATTTACATGGCATGGGATTGTGGCACTTGAACACTACCACGCGCGATGTCGGAAGCGCATGCCGAGCGCATCATTTTGTCTTTGCAAGCAGCAAGCACAGCAAAAACATTTGCCACTTTTTAAGTGGTTTCCACTCTAGTACAGAAAAATGGGTCACAATATCCCCCTGGAAATCACTGAGCAACAAACAACCAGGGCAAACTACATCTAAGAAATTTAAGGTTATGGGTTAACTCCACACGATGGAGATTCCTGAGGGTGTTGTAGACTTTCAAAATATATATTTATAATTTATAAGCTTGAACATACGCCTACACCATACATAATGTGTCTGAAGTTAAGTCATCTGACATTCAATATGAAATAATAATGTGCTCGACTTACACCCTCACTTTTGCCCGCTAGAAATTGTCGAATATGAGATAAAACAAACCTAGGGGCATATTGCCAACAACTAGCGCTATTTATCGCTAAATGAGCTTAGCGATATTTTTTATCGCTGCGATTCGCCAGATTTTATCGCAGAGATAACGTGCTATTAGCAACGTTTATCTCAAATGTGATAAAATATCCGGCGATAGCGGCTCAATGCGTGAATATTGCTGGAAACCCCGCGATATTCAGGTATCATCACCAATAGGGTCTTAACCTGAATATCCACTTCCCAATGGATATACAGGTTAAGTAGTGGCCTGAGCAAGCGTTAGGTTTTGGCGATATTCGCGCTTAGCCCGAATTTTTTTATCGCTTCGACTGCGTTAATAATAGTGATAAACCCTGCATTTATAAAATGTTTCTCTGGCAATTCTATGAATAATGGCGATGAGCCCCTGGCACTCTCTGCCAGACTGGCAACCTTTCAAAACCTGTAGAACAGACTTAATTCTTTAATAAAACAACCTAACGTGCATAGTTGCTCCACCATGGCAGGTCGACTGTCCATTATTTTCTTGAATGCAAAAATACTGAATACCACACATATAGATAGCTGATTGTGAATCAATGTAAAGTGTGTATTCTACCCTCATAACCCTAAACTGACTGATAAGTCTTTTACGTTTTGTTGAGTATTCTTTTGCTTAATCACTACGTTTGAATGTAAATGTTATGGAAAAAACAAAAATGGTATGAATATAACCACTGAACCAGTCTGCATTGTCTCTTCGGCATGTGTGTTTTGTGTGTCTGCATTATCTCCTTACTTCAAGCTTCCATTTCTGTTCCAATTGTCTACACCATCTTTACTTGAGTATTATTTGTTTGCGCTAACATGGTGACAAGTAAACATAGCAAAAATGACTCGACCATTTTTATCAGGCCTCTCCTTTATCTAGTCTCTATGGCTGAAATCAATACCTCATTTTCTTTGCTTTCTTTTACCTCGTCAACAAGGGCTGATATCAACACTAGTGCAATATTGGCATGCCTATTTTATGTTAGCCTCATCAGAAGCAAGGAGTTTCTGAAATAGCTGATTTAGCCGAGATTCTGATCATACATGGGATAAAGTACCCCCTGTTGTATATTATACCAATATTGCTAGTCACCCAAGAGTTCTGGGACCATACAGAGGAGTGAGGCCGACAGTTGAGTTTCCTTATAAGATCATGAAACTCCCTGGTGACTTGCACTATCTTTATATTGTACAGCAGGAGGAACGTTATTCCTTATAATACATGATTACACCATTTCCTTTCCCCAAAAAAACTGAAATCTTTGGAGATTCGCCATCTCATATGAATGAGTATGTTTGCAAACATGAATAATGCTAATACAATTTCTAGAGCAAAATAAACAAAGCAAAAAAGCAGCCAAGTATTTGCAAAATATCTTAGATTCAGTATGATGCAAGTCAGATTTTAATAAACGTGTTGCAGCTCGAAATGTGTGGAAACGTGCTGAGAGATTCTATCTTTCATTTATCTACGTAAGGTGAGCAAATAATACATATGACGCTATAAATATCTCCTTGCTTTTTATCCCTCTTAATCTAGAAAAACAGAGCAGAAGAAAGAAAAGCCATATTTCTTTTTCATATATTTTAAACTGCAGGTTAGAAATTAGATCTCTAGTTAGCAGAGGTTTGCACCCTGTACAAGTTGAGTTCATAAACCTAATCAGGGCAAGCTGGATACACATTTTAAATTAACTTGTGCTCACCCTCTGGTAGCTTGGCACAGAGTAGGCAGACTTGACTTAAGAGGTAGTGTCTAAAGTATTTGTGAAACACACACATACACAGTAACACAAAAGAACACCACAAAAAGATTACACAGAGTTTTAGAAAAATAGAGAATCATTATCTGAGTAAAACAAGAACAAAACAACAAAAAGCCAATCGGTAAAAGCCGAGATATGAATTTTTAAAAATTAACCAAAATTACTACAGAGAAGTCGCTAATGGTTCAAAGGTAACTAGAGGTTGCGAGGGACCGGTACAAATTCAAAGTTCAGGGGACTGCGATGGTTGGCAGGCTGGCTACAGGAACCAGACAGTTGCCACTGAAGAAACACCTAAGTGTTGACATCAAGAGCCTACTGTGCCATCATTGAGCAACGTCCCATGTCGTTGTTGAGCTCCATTGAAGTGAATGCAATGCGTCGTCGAATGTTGAATAGTGGTGCAGCAAAATTTCTCATGCGGTTGGGGCGAGACATCATTATTTTCAGAAATCTGCTACAGAACCCACTTTTGAGGCCCAGGACTGGAGAGGCACATCATGCAGAGGTGGGACTCACAGATAGCAGAGTCCAGCAGCACCAGCAGGATTGCTGGTAGTCTTTTGTGTACTTGACACTACGGAAAACAGGAGGCAAGCCAGCAATCCCTTGGAGTCACTCTGGGTTCAAGTGAGATGGGTTCAGTCCACATCCTTGGCAGGGTAGAGATGAGCATACAGCAGGGCAGCTCAGCAAAGCAGAGAATTTGTTCCTCAGAACAGTCAGTTAAGGCAAAGTGACAATCCTTACAACAAAGCAGGCTTTACCCCAGCAGATTTCTTCCACGGTCCAGTAGTGCACTTATTATGAATGGTCAAAATGATACCCAAAAGTGCCTTTGATGTAAGGGGGACTTCCAAGGGTCTCTCAGAAGTTCACAAAGAGCCCTTTCAATCCAGTATTGTCTGCCAGGGTAACTGTGGGGTTGTGACCAGTGCTTTGTGTGTTGGAAGGACACTACCAAAGAATGCAGATAAGCCTCACCTTTTGGTGTTTATGGTTGTCAAGACGGAATGCACAAAGTGTAGCTGTCCCCCAACCCAGACGTGTATTGGAGAGAGACTCCTGGCACACAGAGCAATGTTTAGAGCAGACAAATGTACACTTTCTAAAAGTGGCATTTCTAAAATTGTAACGTCAAATCCAGTTTTACCACTAAAAAGGAGTCATCACTACTATTCCAAAGATATGAAACATGATTTAGCTAATCCTTTCTAATCAGGCATTATAGCTAAAAAGTGTGTTAATGAATTTATAATGCTAGCCTACGAGAGGAGTAAGCCTCACAGTGTTGAAAAAAAAAATGTAGCTGTTTGACACTACCAGTACATAAAACCTAAATATACATGTCCTGCCTACTGTTACACAACACCCTTACCACAGGTTGTCCTAGGGCTTACCATGTGTAAGAAAAAGGGAGTCTAAGGCTTGGCAATTGAAGTCGAAGTGGCTGTAAACTGGTCACACATGCCTTGCAATGGCAGGCCTCAGATAGGTTTGAAAGGCTACCTGTGTGGGTACCACAATCAGTGCTGCAGGCTCATAGCAGCATTCATAGCAGCATTTAGATTGCATGTTCCTGGGTATATGGTATGCCACTTTACAAGGACCTACAGGTAAACTAAATATGACAGTCAGTTATACACCAATGTCACCAAGCATTAGGGAGAAGCATTTGCACTTCAGCACTGGTCAGTAGGGGTAAAGTACCCACAGTGGTAAGACAAACAAACTGATACAACAAAAAGTAGTTGTAAGCAGGCATAAAGTTACAAGAAGACAATCTTAAGGATGACAGGTCTAACACTGCAGCTTTACTTATGCGTTTCTTCTTGGATGCTTGCTGTGGCAGTATGCTCTGTGATGGCAGAACTCAACTGTAATAAGTGATTGTAGTTGACCAACTAATTAAGTCTCTATTACAGGATATTATTTGTGTCACCTGTAATAAATAAATTATATACAGGTTGTTGTAATATTGATTACAAGTTCCTATGTATTATAAATTCGTTTTTCTTCATGCAACATTCATTCCAGCAACATGAGATGCCCAGCATTTAGCGTGAAATGTATACTTGTACTTCTAAATAACTTGTGCAAATAGGACTATGCCTGATACACAAGTGTTGAGATTGAACAAGCGACAAAGACACATGTCATTTTCACATCATGAGAACCAAGCATTAAATAGGGGTCAGGTTTATCCACAAAGAAGGAGCACATCTAGGAAGAGTTATGATCTTCTAATTCTGCTACTAGGAATTATATAGTCCTTACATACGCTTAAATGCACAGACCACCACATAAACATTTGAGGTTTTATCCAGGACTCCAATTGCAGATTCTCATTGGGAAAACTACATTGTTTCCTCTTTGTGATTTGTGGAAAACCCCCTTTCCTTTGTTTTATGCACTTTAGATATTTGTTGAGGCACTGTAGCCTCCATTTCCTCCTGACATGCAATCACAGTCCACATGGGTTCCACCCCCATCAAGTTTCTGATCAGTTGTGTTGAAGACAAACAACATCTGTCTTTCTCTATTCAACACCAGTTTTTCACTGTGATGCTGTCATCAGGATCACTCCTGGTATTAGCGCCGGGTAACCTACGGGTAGCTGTGCGCTCTATAAGCTCAATTATAATAATAATAATAATAATATAACTGTCTTCATCCATTCCTGATATTATAAAACACACACTTTTTCTTGGGTCTTTTCGTTTTCTGTCATGTTTGGAGAAAACAGCTGTTTTCTCCAAAAACTAATGTCTGCTAAAATGCAGACTTACCTATCCTCAACATTTGGGTGGATTATGCTGATATGACCCTTTGGGTCTTATCAGCAAGGTTATCGCAATTTTGCAGGGAAAATCGCTGGAAAACCAGCGATGTTCCCTGAAATAGGGCAATGACCTCGCTTTTTCTGGAATTTTTATCTCCCTGGAGTAACGCGTTGTTAATAACGCGCTACAAGGGCGATAAATTCCAGAGATAGCCTGCTATAATATAATTATCGCTCGGCATGGCCAGCGATAATTAGCGATGGCCGTTGTTAATATGCCCCTAAGTGTTTGCTAAACATGCTTATGGCAATCATGAACATGTTTCTGATTGTACCAGGTTGAGTACATTTCTGTGGCACATGCACTTAGTTAATATATTTTGGTCACACTGATCTTCAGATTCTGAATTAAAAGGACTATTCTCACCATGCTTTGGATGGGGAAGGATCATCATAGGTCTTTCCAAGTGAAAAGTCTGTGACTTAGTAGAGCACAAAAACTATATATCCATCCAGAAGCTATGCCAAAGAAACACCCAGTGGATCTGTGCCTTGCAGAAGACTGAACCAAATGTTGACTTAGGGCTGAACGTTTCTTTGCAGCTCACAGACCTGAAATCAGAGATATAAAGCTAGAGTTGGAAGGCAAGAAAAGCACTAAACAGTTGAGATAGCAACAGCATTTTGTAACCCATTGGCAAGGAATGGGAAGCCTGTGAATATTATTAGCTTTTCTTGAGCTCACTACTGATGGTTGACTGGCTTTCCCTTTACAGCATCCTGCTTAACTCTCATCAAGGAGCAAAACTGCCTGGATCTGAAGAGGAGGGGTCACCTAACTGTTTCATGCAGTGAAGAACTTCTGACTGCCTACCAGAGACCATTCATAACTAATATCTTCAGCTATCCCACAACCCCTACTACCAGCATTTTTCCCCCAGGCCTATGGTTCTAGTATTCTGCTGACTAGCCACATTGCATAAGTTAGGGCCTCTAAATCCCTATATCATACACCTAACGAGGCAGCAGCCTGCAGACAACCTTGAAACAGAAAAAAGCTCTTGCCTGTTTGGGAGAATTCTAACTGACCAGTTGATTCTAGACATTTCTTGTAGAAAGAGAAACTGAGTTGTGGGGACTCTATTATAAGTGAAAACCAGAAATCTTACAAGCTTGACCTTAAAATATGAGACTTTTTCAAATTTGCACTGCTGATAAAGCTTTTTGGCAGGAGATTACGGGCTACTGCATGGCTGTATGATCAGCTTATCTTACCATGTAGAGCTCTTAATGGCTATACCATTCGTGTTTGGCACAATGAAGAGATTTCTCCAACAGAATAATTTCTAATATCTGAGATTAAAAGTTTTAACAGGACTGACCACCAACAATTTTATGAACGTATTCACTTGTACAGTGGTTGCAGATCGTAGCCTGGTCACAGCATGGAGGACACTTTCATCCTCTTTTAAAATTTGGCTGATGAAACGCCAGATTACTAGAGAGGCAGAGAGATTGCTCCTGCCAGCTCGGTGGCAGCCTGTCCATCACATGGAGTTTATTTTACTCTAGGGATTTAACATTGAAAGTGCTAATGCTATTTCAGTGCAAGCAATTTCAGAGATTATATAATGCCAGCTAAGCCATCGTATCATTGCCGCCCGTTTGGCATTTTTATTTTTTTAACAGCAATTTTCACCCAAAGTAGCGCTTTTGTCTATAAACATTATAGCAATCATACTAGTGTGCTTGTAGTATTCTCCCAGTGCACAGATTTCAGTGTTTTGTGTTCATGCTTACAACCACTATGCCCAGAGAGACAGTATAAATGTTAAAAAAACAAGTTGAAAATACCACTCAAAATACAAATACAAAAAACTTTATTCGAATTTCAGATTTAAAAAAATCATAAAAGTCACACAAAAGGACTACTCTATATTTGACTAAACGTCTGATGCAGTTACTCCTGTGGTTCTGTATTGGCTGAGCCACCAGCAAGAATTTCTACGTGTGGGTCTGATGTTTGAAAAATAGCAGCTGTCTACCTCTAAATGAATAACAAAGTTAGTGTGAGAAATGGGACCGGCCATTCAATCCCCCTGGATTTTTCACTTTCTAAAATACCTGGTCTATGGACTTGTGCCATGAGTGAGTTTCACTACCCAAATCTCACTCACATTAAGCACTGTTATAATGGATTGGGAGTTCTATCTGCCAGAGCACGCCTTTGAAGATATGGTCTTTTGTTATGAGGATCACATACACACATATGCACATGATTGTACATGTGTGGGGGCTGATACTGTCAGACTACCATCAAGTTCAGCCTGGTATCTGAAAACAGGTGACCTGTTACAGAAATTGGTGCTGACCTGGTGTAGGTTTCACCATTGTGAGGCCAAGAGACTAGCATGATGTACTGACCATATGGTAAGAATTACCTCAAGTTCAGATTTAATGTTACTTTTGTCTCTTTTTCTGGTTTTTGAGGATTGGTCATATTTCCATGACACAGTTTATAATGAGATACCAAGCCTTTTCTTCTCCTATTGGGCTACACTATGTGTTATACTGACGAGCTGGAGGATCAAAGGCCTCCCCATCTAACTGTGCCAATTGGCAGTGAGTGGCCTTGGGTGAGTTTGGAATCTGCAGGTGCTAATTATCTCTCACACATCACAAGGCCAGGGCAGCTCATTCCTGCAGAAACGTAAGAGGAGACGCAGATCTGTGGAGTCAAACATGGAAGGGGTCCCCAATAGATGTTTTGTAGGGAAGCCAGATGAAGCAGTTAGGGGCGGAGCTACAGGTTCTCATAGAAGTCTTTCAGCAGAGCACATCAAATCGTCATATTGAAATGTCCAACAATGAAACATAGGAGGGTTGAGGCAGGGGTGGAGTGATGATGGGTCACCCCAGGATTGCTCAGAAGAGCCTACCTTCTAGAATTCACCCCCTAGAATATTCCACCCGATGCCAGAGGAAGAGCCGGCTCGAAGAGAGAAGATACTTGTCCTTTGCTGCAAGGAATTTTGACTACAGTTTTCACCAAGGGATTGGCCAGTGATGCTGGCCCCCTCACACCAACTGGGGATAGTTGAGGAATAGACCAAATGGGGTGGATCTAGCAGGGCTCCTATGGATCTTCTATGGACTGTTTTATCGGATTGAGACCTCCAGAAAGAGGACAACTCTGACTTCCACTGCACCAGGTGCTTTACAAGTGGTCAACCAGAGGGTCATGGATCTTTAGGGTACAGGCAGTTACAATACTTTGCCTGGGGGCATTGGGGTGTTGCTGAGGAAGACCTTGGTTCCGAAAGAGGTGCCAGGTGCCCAGACAAGAGACAGTTTTTGTGCAAGGGGCACAGCGAAAATCCAGCTCCTAGAAGAAAGATAGAATTAGAGACCAGAAGGCCTGAAGAAACCCCTCCTGATATCTGCAGCTAGCCACTAGGGGCAAGAACACACCAGGACTGTTGAAATTGGGCCTCTCCAGGCCCATAAAAATCACACAAAAAAGTGATCCTCCAGGAAGGACTGAGATTGTCTGGACAAGAATAGTGTCCCCCTCACCTGATTTTTCCAAATATACCTGTGTAAGGATAGCACCTGGCACAGAGACTCCCCTGAGCCAATCACAACACTGCACTGCAGCGTTGTGATTGGTCTGAGATCCATGGATCAGCGATCAGACTCGAACAAGGAGCCAGTGCATGTTCCTCACCAGGCTGTGTAATGCAGCCTGGTAGGAACATGCAAAGTGCGCTTGAACTGTTTGGTCGGCCCAAGAGGGCCGGCCAGACAGTATATGCACTCTATGGGAGTGTAAACCACTGCTCCCCTGCTCTGGCCAGCCCCACCTGCACTACACTGCACACAGGCCACTGACTGCATGCAATAGAAAAAATAAAATGACAATTATGAACTTGTACAAAATGCATCTTGTTTTGTGACTTGAACATTGAGTGTTTGATGCAAGTGTATCTTTGCTTCCTAAAGTTTTAACCTAGGTAGAGGAGACAGCGGCCACTCTCTACAAAAGGGTGGCATTTGGTTGTTTCCTTGCCCTTAGAGCTTCGCTCTGGAGTATCAGACTAAACAATACACAAAACAGTAGCACCCTCCATGGTCCCACATGATTGTCACTGATGATCCTGCATGGTTGTCACTGTGTTCTTACAAGATTGTCACTGTGGGGAAAAGACACTGCCATCGAAAACAAAATGGCGGGAGTGCACAGGAAGTTTGCAAACAATATATATTTCTAACTATAGTGTGTAACAGCTCCAATTCCCACTGAATATTTGAAACTTTGTGTCACCATGGTTGTCAAGTATTTATATACATGATCCATGTTCATAGGAATGGAAGTATTGCTGTGTTCTGTTCTAATCTGTGATTAATTTATAAGAAGTGACTAAAGAAATAGAAGTCTGTTTCTAACAACATTGCCTCCGTCCCCACTCCATTTACAGTGTTTCCTTCTGCCAGTGAGAATGCCTTCAGAACCTATTTCCCAGCATTGTAGTGACATCTCAGTCCGTCTTTTACCTTTACTATTTCTGAGATTTGTGCTGACTTCAGGCATTCACATTCAGTACTAAGTGAATATCAATGAACATTAAGGAAAGACTGGGATCAAGATAGTGGACATAGCTTTCTATATAAAAATTATTTGAACCCCATGGCAAGGACGTGCAGAGGGTTGGCCCCAGCTCCCTTCCATGCCCTTCATGTGGTTAGTATGTGTCTAAAAGTGGACAGGGGAAAAACTGCACTCCAGTGAAATCAGAAAAGGGCCTGTCATTAAAATTGCATTCTAAAATAATTTATTGATGGTCAATATTGCAGCTTCTGAGGCTTGTGGCGCGAGCCATCAATAAATGATTTCCAGGATGCAATTTTAATCGCAAATCTTCTGCTGATTATGAGCTTTGGAGCCTCTGATGTCTTCTTTCTTCCCGAGAGGTCCTCGGGCGAGGTCCGGGGCGCTGTTCTTCTCTCTGATCACCGGAAGCGCTTAATATTTTGCATGTCGATTCGGGTTTGCCGCTTTTCATGTGTTCAATGAGGTCATTTGATTTGTATTTCATCAGGCCAGTCAAGTGGCAACAGCTTGAAATTTGCCATTTTTATATATGTTTCTGATTTGTACAGTAAAGTCTAATTTTGACCCAGTGTACACATCCTAAACATCTTGACAACTACTTCTTAGAGCCTTGATTAGCTTAAATGCTGGGTATTTATGGACACTTTGTAGTGTGACATTGTCACAGTGCACTAATATTATTATTAAATTAGTTTTGTAACGCGCGCAGCTACCTAAAAAGGGTTTCTCAGCGCCTAGAACATAAATTGCTAGAAAAGGTGCATTGGTTTTCTCCATTGTATTCATTTGAATATATATTTCTGTATTTATACTTTAGTGCGTTTATTCTCCAAATTAATTTTTGGATGTAAATACACACCGGTTTCCTACAATGTTTCTAATGTGGTTGCCTTTATATTTTTCAAGGTTTTTAACACAGCATCGAACTGTGCTCTATTATTGTTATGTATTGTAACATCGGAAGTGTTTACCTAATATTTATAAGTTAATAAGCAAAAAAAAGACCTGATAAGGTTTCAGGGCACTTATTTAATGGAGAACCCCATGGTGACTGTTAGGAGAAACACAATGTCGATCAATCAATCAATCAAGTAGTATTTGTTAGCAATGGGGGTCTCTCGGCAATGGTTTGCACTTTTGGCCAAGTAGGGACCCTTCTTCCTAATCAGGTTAAGGGGGATACACTTCTAAAATAACCCCTGCTCACCCCCTCAGTAGCTTGGCATGAGCAGACAGGCTTATCTCAGAGGCAGTGTGTAAAGCATTTGTGCACACATACAGTAATACAGTGATAACACTACAAATGGACACCACACCCGTTTAGAAAAATATGTAATCTTTATCTAAACGAAACAAGACCAAACAACAAAAATCAAACATACTGTTATCCAAATATGGCTTTTAGAAGGTAAAAACAGTTCTGCCCATAGTGAACTATGAATGCCACACTTTCAACACAAAGTACCTTGGATGCGTTACAGTCACAAACAAAAACAACCACAGGGAAGGTGATGCGTTGGTTTCTTACTGTGGCTCAGCGTTCTTGTAGACTTAGTGCCCAAGTGTGATGTGTTTCACATTGGTGGTGAGGCTGCGCTTTGTGAGGCTTTGCGTTGTCCGGCGTCAGTGTTGGGGCCTGTGCGGCAAAACGCGTCACCCAGCGGGAATCGGCTCGGTTACGCATTGCCTGACGTCAGTTCCGAGAGGTTTTGCATGGTTTCGCAATGCTATGCACCATTCTTGCAGAGATCAACTGCAAAACCCACTTATGAGGCCTTTTGCCTTCAGGGAGGTAACACAGGCAAGGGTAGGACTCACAGATGGCAGAGTCCAGCAGCACCAGCAGATTTGCAGGAAGTTTTTTGTGTCCTTCTTTGCCGGAGACAAGTTCTACTTTAATCCCTTAGAGATCTTCCTAAAGCAGGGGACACAGCACACAGCAAAGTCCTCATCCTTTCCTTGGCAGAAACAGCCACTGCAAGCCAACCCCAGAAAGCAACCAGCAAAGGGGCCGTACTTCTCCTTCAGTTTCTCCAGCTCTTCTCCTTGGTAAAGTTTGCTCTTGAATTCCAGAAGTGATGTAGGGTTCAGGGGTCTTGTCCCCAACATTTATAGTCCATTTTTCTTTGTTCTCTGGTGTCGGAGAGGCTCTGCACTCAGTCAAAACCAGTGCAGTCCACCTGGTGCAGCTTTCCAACTGGAGGTGGTAACAGCATTGTGTAAGGTAGACCAGGCCAATTCAGTTGAAAGGAAATCTCCTCCCTGTACTCTAAATGCAGCCCAGGTCTATTCAGCCCAGCCCGACTCATCCAACCTCCCCCCTCCTCCAGGGGAAGCCTACAGTGAATACACGTCTCCGGACACTGTCACTCCATAGCCAGACAATACCCAAACCAGCAGAGGCACACCGGATAGCTAAGATAGAAAATACCTACTTTCTAAAAGTGGTATTTTCAAACACAGAATGTAAAAATCATCTTCACTAAAAGATTTAACTTTATATTCTGAGTTCAGGCATACTAAACGTTATCTTCCTATCTTGTCCCAATGAAAAGTTATATTGATAAGATGGTATAAATAAACTAACGTTCTATACTATGGGATAGATAGCCTTTCAATAGTGAAAAACGATATTCCCTGTAGTTCAGTATTAGGACATGTTACATACAACAAAACATGTCCTACCTTTCACAGACACTGCACCCTGCCCACAGGGGTACCTTGGGGCTACCTAAGGGGTGGCTCACATGTCAGAAAAGGGAATGTGAGGGCCTAGCAAGTGGGTGCACTTGCCAGGTCGACATGGCAGTACCAAACTGCGCAGAAACACTGCAATGGCAGTTCTGAGTACATTTTGCAAGGCTGTTTGTGTGGGTGGCACAATCAGTCCTGGAGGCCCATTGGCAGCAATTGACTTACAGGCCCTGGTCACACACAGTGCACTGTACTAGGAACTTAGTAGTAAGTGAAACTAGCCTATCATGGAAATACCAATCCATAGTCATAATTTATAGAGAGAGTATAGCACTGATCAGCAGTGGTAAAGTGCTTAGAGTCATAAAACCAACACAAACAGGGTCAGAAACAGGAGGCCAAAAATCAAAAGGTCTGGAGATACACCCGCTAAAAAAGCCAGGTCTAACAGTATTTGTAAAGCCAGGTCTTGAGTCCCTTCCTGAGGGTAAGGTGCATAGGCGGGGAGGGAGGGTGTTTCAGATTCTGGCCGCAAGGTGAGATAAAGAGCATCCTCCAGTGGGGCAGTGGTGGATCCATGGTGTCTATGTGAGGAAGAGGTTTTCTGAGTGCAGGTTTCTGGGGGAGTTGGTGGTAGTTCAGGTGGTGGTTAATGTAGTGTGGTCCAATGTTGTGGAAAGCTTTGTAGGTGTGTTTCCTAGCATAGAAAGCTTCCCTCCTTCGCCTATTGTAGAATCAAAAAATAGTGCAATTAATTTTTAGGTTCAGCCAGCACTATTTAGAAGCACAAAACACTCCAAATACCAAGAGGCACTTGGACAGGCAGTGATCAAGATCTTGACACTCAGAACCTGAGCAAATCTTTTCATTCTGTACTCTGAAAAACTGAAATGTAGTCATGCTAAATCCGAGTTTTGCAAACTATGGATAACTTCTTGAGATCATTGCTCTAAAACACACAAAAAAATCTGAAAACAGCAAACAAGCTTAAACAGATGCCAGTGCCCCTGATCACCTGAAGAAATTCCAGTGTGTGCGCAGACTAGAGAATCTGCACTAATGGAGCCTCTCAGTACCGTAATTACTGCACATGGCAATTACTCAACAGCCACATTTTTCCCTGAGCTGAACACCCAGTCTCCATTGTACGGTAGAAAATGGGTGGAGACACTATGAAACTCGCAGTAACTGGTGCACCAAACACAAACACTTCATCTATGACTTATTCCAATTTACAAAATTTAGAACCGATTGGAATTAATCCACCAGTAAGTATGATACACTTTATGTTTGGTACTTCTGAGTTATGGGAACTTCAACAAATCAGCCCATAAGATTTTCTTTTTAAAATGTACTGTAAACTAACTCTGTTACACTACAATTGTTGACTTGCACTTGTGACCTAATGTGAATACTCTGCACAGTCTGTATTATTAATATGTAAAAACAATATCACTGGAAAAATGAGACATATGGTTTCAGATTTTTATGTATTGAATTATAAAATGATTGTCTTTTTAATTACTGTGTGTATAAATGGCTGAGTCTCGGTTAGAGCTACTGTTCAGTTGCTTCATTCATCCTCTGGGGGACTTTATCAGATTCATTACTGTAAACAAAGGCTCCACCTCTTTCTGTAATAAAATAGATAAAAGAGGGTACCAAGTCTGACTTTCAATCTTGCTGTAAAGATGTGTTACCTTAGAAACGAAGTAGAAACATATACTTTAAATGTATATCTAATAATATAGAATAACACATTAAGGCCAATATAAGATATTTTCTCCTCCCAGTTCTCATTTTTGCTTTCCATTGAAAACAGTACGATTCAATCATGGGCCTTGAGGCGATTTGTTGTAATGCGGTTTATTCCAGTGTATTCCCTGATCAGTCTAAGATGCCTTACATTGTCCTTGACCCATTTTCCTCAACTAAGAGGTATGTCTCGCTCAGCCCTACTGTCTGAGTTATGGACTTCGGAGACAATTAAACCTCAGCGCTCTACTCAAGAAACCAACAGCGGACCCCACCGACCTCAAGAATTACCGCCCCATCTCGCTTCTCCCGTTTCCAGCCAAAGTCATCGAGAAGACCGTCAACAAGCAGATGGCCGCCTTCCTCGAGACGAACGGATCCCTCGACCCCTCACAGTCCGGCTTCCGAGCCAAACACAGCACCGAGACCGCCCTCATCGCCGCCACCGATGACATCCGAGCCCTAATGGACAATGGAGAAACAGCGGCCCTCATCCTCCTAGACCTCTCCGCGGCATTCGACACGGTCTGCCACCGCACCCTAGTACGGCGCCTCAGCAACATCGGAATCCAGGACAAGGCGCTGGAATGGATCATCTCCTTCCTCGACGGAAGAACACAGAGAGTCCGCCTACCACCGTACAAGTCAGAGGCCTCCGAAGTCATCTGCGGCGTCCCCCAAGGATCATCTCTGAGCCCCACCCTCTTCAACGTCTACATGAGCCCCCTCGCGGCCATCGTACGCAAACACAACCTCAGCATAATCTCCTACGCCGACGACACCAAGCTGATCCTCTCCCTGACCAACGACCCCGCCGCCGCCAGAGCCAACCTGCACGAGGGGATGAAAGAGGTAGCCGAGTGGATGACGACCAGCCGCCTGAAACTGAACTCGGACAAGACGGAGGTCCTCATCCTGGGCTCCTCACCCTCCGCCTGGGATGACTCCTGGTGGCCTCCCGCCCTGGGCACCGCACCCAAACCGACAGACCATGCACGAAACCTGGGCTTCATCCTGGACTCCTCCCTCTCCATGACCAGGCAAGTCAACAACGTCTCCTCGGCGTGCTTCAACATCCTACGCATGCTACGGAAGATCTTCTGGTGGATCCCCACAGAGACCAGGAAGACCGTCACCCAGGCCCTCGTCACCAGCCGACTGGACTACGGCAACGCCCTCTACGCCGGTACCACCGCCAAGCTCCAGAAGAGACTCCAGCGGATCCAAAACGCCTCAGCCAGACTCATCCTCGACATCCCACGAACCAGCCACATCTCCGGACATCTGAGAGACCTTCACTGGCTCCCCGTCAACAAGAGAATCACCTTCCGCCTCCTCACCCACGCACACAAAGCCCTACACGACCAAGGCCCGAGCTACCTCAACAGCCGAGTCAACTTCTACGCTCCCAAACGCCACCTCCGATCAGCCAACCACGCCCTCGCCGCCGTCCCCCGCATCCGAAGAGCGACTACAGGAGGAAGGTCCTTCTCCTACCTGGCCGCCAAGACCTGGAACTCCCTCCCGACCGACCTGCGCCTGACCCAAGACCACCTCTCCTTCAGGAAGAAGCTGAAGACCTGGCTGTTCGAGCAGTAGCGGCACCCCCCCCCCCCCCCCCCCCCAGCGCCTTGAGACCCTACGGGTATGTAGCGCGCTTTATAAGTGTCACTGATTGATTGATTGATTGTTTCAATAGCATAGCCCTGAGAAGTGAAAAGATAGCCCAAGCATGGGGCATAATGCAAATGTCTGTGGAGCACATCATCTTATTGCTTTTTGAGCCTTTGTAGAAGTCAATTCAATTTGCTTCTGACAAAGCTTAATGTATGTTTCCCTTGGCCCTGTTGCCTTTGCTACACAATACCGTCTTCTCCAGAGTTCTAGTTGTGTTTGAGCTAGCCGTAACAACACTTTCCATATTATTATTATGAGATACGAATTAAACAATAACTTTGGAAAAAAACTGTAGTATTTATATGTGTCAAATAAAAGTCAAGTTATAGTTGTAAATAGCATTGAATGCAATATATATGCCCATTCCTATAATTAATTTATATGACTACAGCATATTACAACTCTCTAATTTGCTTTTGAAAGATATGAGATGGTTTATTTTGCAAATGCATCCTACTTTATGCATGTAATGAACGTCAAGATTACATGTTATATGTTTGCTTGAAATAGAGGCCACTCTCACCTTTGCCAGGGATGATATGAAATCAGAACCAGCAGAATATCAGGAACGGAGATTAGTGAAAATAAACTATTTCAAAAGCTTATTTATTAATTTTAGGTTTTTCACTACCTACATATTTCTGCAAACACCTTCAAACTTGAAAACTGACTCTACCTTTAATTAATTCTCTGTGCCTTTTTCAAAGCACATTGGAAAGTAATAAGTACAGTGGTAGAATAAAGCTCATCAGAAAAATTCCTTCAATGAAAGGACATCTTAACGATGAGGAAATTATTGGTCGAATCTTCGATGACACAGACAAGGCTGTCGTGCTATTGGCTTTTTGGGCGATTCTGTCTTGACTTCCTCCAAGAAAGTAGTTCTATTAAATCTATTGCAGTGGTCTCCGCTCTTTGCACTAATAAGAGTTACCTATGTTCAATGAAAATTCCTCCAAGCTACTAATATTATTAGTGTTGTACACATCAGACAAGATTACATTATTGGCCACCCTAGATTACGAGTCATGATGACCTCAGTGCAGGATTGCTAGCAGTAATGTAACAAGCACTGGCAAACCCAGTAGGTCTGGCATTGACTGCTAGCCTTTTGGCAATTATTATTTTTTGCCATAGTGTTTGCAAAATGTTAATATTCACGAAGCTTCTAGGTGTTCGTCAGTCGCAAAAATACATTGGGATATATTCTCAAGAACGTGTGATAATTATAGCAAAATTAGCTTAAGGCATCTTTGCATATCGCAGTCTATCGCGAGAAAACAACCCCGCGTTAATGTAGTATTCTCAACCCGGTGGCTGTAGGAGAGTAGGGTCTGCTATCCTATGGTCACCCCAATTTTTGCTTTTTGCTTCACTGGTTTTCGACTTACTGAGGCTGTGGGCCTGCTAATCAGATCCCCAGCCTGCTGTTCTCTCTCTAAATTTATAATACATGTGCTATAGGTACATACCACAATTGGAAATGGACTCCTTGTCAGCCCCTGTACCATGCACTATAGGTGCTCAGGGCATAGGTGCCACCAAGGCCTACCAGGGGCTGAAGCATAGCTTTTGCCACCCCTGGCTGGTTCTTAAATTGACAAAACTGGCTGATCACTCAGCTGGGGCAAGTGGGTGTAATCACCCCTTGCTTAGATATAGTATACCTATATCTAAACCTATATCTGGACACATATATAGCCTGTAACCCACTCCTATGGAAGGCCTCATCAATCCTGGAGGCAGAGTGCGTGGTTTTATGTGAGATGGTGCTCTGGCATGAGCTGAGCCTGTCTGCAGCTGTCGGGAACAACTCCCTAAGCTGATCCGGGATAATGCCATACCATATACTCTTAAGCGCCTTATAATCCTCGCGGTTATATAGCAACTTTGGTTTGGCTTTATCAAAACATGTCGTGTAAGGTGTCATACGAATTGGAATACTACCCCCTCGCCAGTTCTGGCGACGGGGGTAGCATTCCACCCTTCTAGAGGGAGAAGACATGTTACTTTACTGAAAAGCGGTTGATTTAAAATGAGCCTCAGATCCACAAAATGGATGCCCCTGCCACAGACACGGGTCTGGCCTCCTGCTGCTGACCGAAACCCGGCAGAGGAGGCCTGGACAAAGAGTTTCCTGTCACAGGGCGGTGTCAAACCACCCCAGACAGGAGATAGTGGATTGGAGTAGGGAGGTTTCAAAGAAACCAGACACTGCCTGGGGAGCACAAGGCTGCCCCTTGCAGGATCCGGCCAAACCGGTTCTGGGGCCTCCCAGCCCCTGTCCCAGTGCGGCCAGGATCAAAGGAGAGGGGTGTAACCACCCCCTTCCTGGGTCCCACCCATAGGAGGGGACCTAGCAGGATGTCCAACCCCCCAGATTCGAATAAGAGGGGGAGCAGTCCCAATGCAACTCAGATCATCCTGAAGAAACATAAGAAACGAATTCTGGACCCTTCGACTTTCTACACGACGTGAGAAGACTGAAGAATCTCCCTTGTGGTCAAGGAGTGACCACCCTGTGCAAACAGGTACCATCCAGCCCTCGACCCTTGCTTTGTTGCAGTTCCCGCCGGAACTCGAGCGACAGAGATCGACGAGATCAAGCTTGCCTGCCTTCTACCTGCCCGATCCACAGTCCCTGCAGAGCTGAGACCCGTGGAGGCGACCTGAAGCGTGGGGCACGCCATCTTGAAAAGGCCACAAGACGCTGACCGTGCAGCCCACGAGTGACCCTCGAAGCTGTACACCGGGGTTTGAGAAGCCCCAGCCCCGAGCTCCACTTGCACCAAAGCTCACCCCTCCACACTCGACGAGTGCTGCGTGGGGCCCTTCTGCTTGTGTGCGCTCGACGCGTTGGCCCGGTCACTTGCCAGCTGGCTTGTGGCCCCTGTGCCGACGAAACTTGAAATACGACTCGCTTTTCTGGTTGCTCCAGATCTGCACCAGCTCCTGTGAAAAGGAGCCCCCACTCTGACCCTCCTGGTTCGAGTGATAAGCAATCTCCCGGTTCCGCGTGGATTGCTTTTGCCAAGTGCTGTTTGCTGCAATCTTGAAGCCGACGGTGCTGACGGCGAGAGCCTACGTGGGACAGATCGTGACCTGCTCCTGGACATCGCAGATGCCCCAGAGCCCACGTGACAGCGGAGAGAAGCCTATCGACAACCGCCTGATTGCGCCCGACATTGCCTGGTTCCGTCCTGGTTCCACCCTGGTCACTGCTGAGTGACCCAGACTCTGTCCCCTCTGCTTTCAGGTACTTTTCTACTTCGATCCACCCTTGGATCGCACCGGACACTTCTGCTTCACATCGCCTGCAGCTGCAACAGCTTCAAGCACCAAGAACCTGCGTGTCAGAACCCGACGCCACTTCGACCCTGTGCACCCACGGCCTGTGGGTGAGGTAACATTGCAACGCCGGTGTCTATACACTGGTACACACCTCTAGGGTCTGTGTCTAAAGTTTTGTGTTCCTAGGTTCAGCGGAAGTATCTTTTAATTCACTTTAACTGACTTTTACGCACCATTGACAGTGCATTGGTGCGCGCCGCACTTTCCGTGCTGCACCCGTCTCCTGTGGGCTACTCCCGACTTCATCATTGCTAGTCCTGACTGCTCCCAGCGAATCTCTAGGCCCTAGGCCTAACCATTGTTCGATAAGTGTTACTTATACCACTTTTTTAATATATGGTCTGAGTGGCCACCCGCCCTCATCCATAAACGTGCGACTTTATATGTGTAACAGTGCTTTTGATTTAACGCTTGTGCCCCTTTCCTCATAAAGAGTACTGGGGAGTAATTTAGAAATAAATACATATATTTTTATAATATATACTTGTGTGGTGTCCTTTCATTTGATTACAGGATTGTATGTGGTAAAACAGCTCGCTTAACACGACCTCTTAAGTTAAGCCTTTAAGGCTGCTTAGTCCATGCTACCACTAGGATAGCTTGTCTAACAAGGTTGACTTACAACCTGACATCTTTGGGGTTTGTTTGGACTGATAACCAGTGGTTCCAGAATTGGAAACACTACCTATCAGGCCAACTTCTCACAGTGGCACCATGCGATAGTCTCACGATAACACACCAAATGACCACGTTAAAATTAAGGCGAGGCTGAAAAAAAAGAAACACGAATGCAAAAAAAGTTGCGATGTGGCCAATCGCGATACAAAAATCAGAGTGAAGCTGCCCAGGCCTGCAATTCACTCACGTCAGGTAGGAAAATCACTATAAAAGTAGAAAAAAAAATATAAACAAAAGCAAAACGTCTGCGAAGCACAATGGAGGGAGCAGGAGCAAGTGCAGAGGACTACCAGAACCCCAAAAGCCCCACAAAGGCCCAGGCCGGGACCTAATCATCAGTGAAAGGCAAGGACAAGAAGAAGAGGAAGACGCAGTAAAGTCTGCAGGAAAACAGGATTCTGATTACAGAGGCTGTAGTACACCATCAACTACTGTTCGTCACCTCCACTGTGTCCCATCCACATTGCAGGGGGAAACCAACACCTTCTGCTGAGCAGACCGAATGTCTCTTCTCTGATGACGAGGAGAACCTCCACACCTTCGGCACAAACGCCATCCAAAAGTTCATCAACAGCTACGTCAACTCACCTCCGGGAGCAGGGCAGCCCAGCTGCATCGATGTGACCCCACCCCCTGCACAGACCACACAGCAGGCAGCACCCACCACTCCGGCTGCCTCCCAGGACCCCCACGAAGAACACAGGGCCTTCCAAGCAGACGGAACGGGTGCAGTGGGATTCGACCGCATGGCAGCGACACTAGATGCCATACGTGGGTGTCTAAGTCCTTTCAGTGACCACTCACATTTACTAATGGACACCCACAGTCCACTCCATGCTCTCCAGCGATCCAGGGCTGACATCACTGGAGTCTTGACTCAGAGACAAGAACAACTGACTAGTCAGAGTGGCTCTGGCGATGTCACCCGGGAGTTGGGACACATACGGAGGATAATGGAGACCATGGAGCAGACGCAGGCAGAAAGAGCAAATGACACATTGCACTCCAGTGAGAGGTAGCTGGGTTCCTCAATGCCTGAAAGACCCTCCTCATGACATTGCTGCCACAAGGCCTGGTACGGATGACTGCTGCTGGTACCACTCTATCCACATCTCTGCCCCCTGAAGTTTCAGTGCCACACAGTGCAGCAGACATTCCACCTCCGTCCCCTGAGGTGTCACTGCCACACACTGCTGGAGACAGAACGGGTCCCTGAGGTGTCACTGCCACACAGTGCTGAAGACATAACACCACCTCCCAAATGTGAGGCACATGTAACAGCAGAGGATGAAGATGTGGATGAGTCTGCCTTTGTGGTAAGAAGGACACAGTAGCATTCGTCTCTGCTTTATGGCCGGTTTCTGCCTGGTCTTGCCCTCTGCATCATCACTTTCCACTGTCACCCGATACACTCTGCGACACACACTTTGGACCTCGACATGGACTACTATATTCTGTTTGGTCACCAATGACACAGCATTCAGACTGCGGACTGAACTCTTCCTCTTATGATGGACATTTCATTCCCTAAAGGACCCTCCACGGGCCAACAATGTGTAGTGTGGTTTGCATGGCCCGTCACTGCTCCAGCTACAACACTCCACTGAATGTGCATTAAACATTCATATTCACACAGATGTGTCATGTCTATGATCATTCAAGTGTGGAAGTATGGATGAATTTAGGATCAGTGATTCCCCCTTACGTTCATGTTGCTCACGTTGTGGGACTTGGGTCACAGGGTGATACATTGCCGGTTGGGGACCAGGTAGCACCAACACAACAACAAAGACACATGCATTAGTTCCTTTCTTGTCCAGCCCAGGGCGGGACCACCCCCAGAGGTACGGGGTCATTGTTCACACTCTTACGCTGGACTGACATATGCCAGGCTAGCCCACTCCACTTACGCTCACAGGGGGGACAACAAGGCTACATTTCCCAGGTACTCCCTGTAGTGATCTGCTGATCACTGGTCTAATTATGAGCATGCGACAGCCACTCCCTCACGGCTCGTTTACACCCACTCTATACTCATCCAGTATGTCATGTGACCCTGCGAATAAAAAGGGCCATGTGCACATGCTAGATGCCATTTCCACTCTCTATCTGGGTGTATCTGTGTGGTTATTATTTATGCATGAGGGTCTAGGGTCCTACCACATCACATTCCCACTACCGGAGGTGACATGATAGCGTCCACACCACGATGATCATAGAGGGTCCATGACTTATGGTGCACAGACTTGGCAGCACCAGATACAGTTCACAGAGTTGGTGGCACCTAAAGGGTTGAGTGGGTGTGCAGCCTGTGATGAGGCTGTGTGCACTGCTGTGATCTCTGCCATTGCGAAAGCAAGACCCAGAATCAAGAGTGTGACCTGATGGCCCGAGGTGCGGGGCTGCATGATGTGTAGGCTGCCAAGGTTGCGGGCCCCTGGCTCGGAGTTTGCACCGGCATGTGGTGGGCCCTCTTGGAGACATGTCGGTGTCGGAAGGTGAGCAGTGAGGACTGTGTGCGCAGGGGTGGGCAATCACCGCTGGGCAGCAGGAGAGGCTGGGATGCAGCAGCCTGTGTGCGCAGGGGCGGGTATGCGATGATGGCATGTGCAATGATATGAACTCTACCATTCATGAATATGGACTGTGTTTCAGATAAGAGACCTAGTGGACTGCAGTATATACAGGCAAGTGGTTGGAAACACACCCGTGGCAGCAGGTGAGCAGTGAGGCCTGGATCCGAAGTGTCAGCACTCTCTCTCCCTCTCTTCCTTTCATTGTGTCTCTCTCTCCTTCTCTTTCTCTCTTTCTCTCTCTCACTCGCTTTCTCTCCCTTTCTCTCTCACCCTCTCTTTCTCTTTATCTCGCTCCCTCTCCCTCTCTTCCTTTCACTGTCGCTCTCTCCCACTCGGTCTCTCTCTTTCTCTCTCTTTCTCTTTCTCTTTCTCTCTCTCTCTCTCTCTCTCTCTCTTTCTCTCTCTCTGTCCTTTGATGAGATCATGACATACCTTCTTATTTTGCATTCTGTCTTGCTGGCTGTGACATACAGATTGTTCTGAGACGACCTGTGTTGACTCTTCAAATTAGTTGTTTTGAGTTTATTTTAAATACAATGTTTTGTGTTGTTATTCAAAGATGAATGAGTGATTCTCCTTTTTCTGACCACACATGAATGTGAGCTGTAATTGGGCGACATCAGGCGAATTGTTTTGTTCATGATTTCGTAAAGTTGATGTAACATATCTTTGTCCGGGGGGGGCAGGGTAGGTCCGGGGGGGGGAGGGTGGCGGTGGGTGTTGTGACCCTCTTGGGGATCCGAGCTACAAGATCAGTAGCTCCATGGCATCTGTTGTTCTTCTGGTGTGACTCTGGGCTCGGCTCCCTTTTATGGTGCAGGTTGTCATCTGACTTTACACCAGGTAAGAGCAGTTGTTAAATTCCTGCTGCTAACGTGCCTTATCACCTGTTTTGTGATCTTATCGCAGACCTGGCTGGTTGTTGAGAATGTTGTGTAGTGGTGTTTTCGCGTCTTTTATCATGCACACATCAGCTGTCAATATGCTATAGAAATTATGTGCTATGAAAATATGCACCTTTTCATCTCAAATGCACACTTTTCAGTTTTGGTATAAATATATTAATACAACCATGCAAAAGCTTCTAATTTAGTAGGCTGGGGTTTTTCCCCAAGAGAGATGCTCACAGGTAGCCTGTTCTATTGGAATTCGTGAGGAAATATTGTAAATCTAAAAGAAGTATTCAATGATCGTTTTTTTCTGCTATTTTCAATTACTTGTTTTAGACCTGTCAGCCTGGTTAAACATTTTGCCTTTCTCCTCCATTTTTGCTGATCTCAATTTTGCTGGTCTTAGGACTTTGGGGACTTTACAATTCTCTAATGAGTCTCTAATTGGCATATTTAATTTACTTAAATAAAGTGCTACTATGTTTACCCTGGGTCTATTAATTAAATGCTTCTTGTGGCCCAGAAACACTGATTGTGACACCCACTTAATTAGCCCTTTAAACATGTCTCATGCCTGCCATTTTGACCATTGTCTATGGTTTCATACTGTTATTTTGACCCAAAAAAAACTTTTGCCAGGCCCAAACCTTCATTTTTATGTAGAGCCTAGACAGGGCATGCGCTGTCTCATAGAGACATGCTGTTATCACTCCTTGGGATTTCAGCCCAACCGCTGCTTTTCATTTATTCATTTCAGTACCCTTTAAAAAAATCCTTGCTTCTAAGGGGATTTTCCCCTATTTGCCCCTACTTTTTCATTGTTTGTTCCCTCCCAATGATCAGGCTCCACTACTTGTAGCCTTCCACTTGACCAATTTTGCAACTGTAGAAAGGACTACTTTTTCCATTGTCTGAGCGCACAGCACAGGAGCGCTGGATGTTTTCAGTTGCTCCAAGCTCTGATGTAAGTACCCCTAGTGCTGGGCAATTGAAGTGATCGTTAGTGATTAGTGCAGCGATCATGAGAAACCATTACTTGTTACTCAAACCTCCTCCCTGTTCTTCCACATTTTTGGTTAGTGATTTTTATTAGGCCCTCAAACCTTGTTCTGAGCGAGATTAGGGCTGTTATTATTTTTGGCCACTTTTGGTAGGCCAAGGCTTGTCCTGCGCTTCTTTTCAATGTGAATTTAGCTTCTATTAAATATCAAGATTTCTCTTTCCTTTAGTGGATGGGATCGAGGCTTATCGATGAAGGATTTCATTTATACTTATCCACCATGCTAACGCCTGGGTGTGATGTAGGCCTGACCGTGGCAAACAGTGCATACAGGCTGGTGCCGGTAAGTAAAACCCTCTGCACCCCTATCCCGAAGCGCTGCCTAAGTATGACTGAATGACTCCATTCTTGAAGCAGCTCAGGTGGTACCGTTCAATGCCTACAAACACCTGGCTTCTACTGAATGACGTGTACATCAGTAGCTGTCATCTTACCCACCTTTATCAGCTTTCTCCTCCAGAGTCCAGCAGCCTGGCATAGTTCCCAAGTAAACTACACAAAATCTGCTGGGATTGTATATTAATGAACAATCAAATTACTATCTTAATATAGCCACTCCTCCCTGCCACTGACTCTTGCCTATTCTATGACTGGAATTTTAAACCACATTCCACTGCACTACATAAATGTATGTGGCCAGTGTAAAGTTACTGTGAGGTCAATTGTCTTTGGTATAGCAATAAAACAACAAATCAACAAAAATGTGAAGGCGACAAGTTTATTTACTTACCCGACCGTCTAGTGTTTTGGAAGTGTGCAGCCATAAACATCACTATTACTGGATTGGTTCGATGTACCCATGGGTGTCCTTTCATTTAAATGCCATGGCCGTAGGGACATGTGCCTTTTTACCCTAATTTACAGCACAGGAAATGACAACACTGAACTTATGTTGACTTTCCCTCGAGTCCACTTCATAAAAACACAGGATACATTAACCTATGACTGTTAACCCGGTTTATAATACAGGAAGTGACATCTTTGAAATAAAATAAAAAATTAGGAGGACAAGACTAAGCGCCTGATTTGAGTTTGGTGGTCCAAAGGTCTGCCAAAATTGATGTGGAGGTGCTGTGTCAGTCGGGGACCGCCTCACCAGTGGTCCAACCACCATATTACACGTACGTCGATTAGAGCACTTTGTGACCATCGTTAACCACCAGAGATTCACGATCCCTGGCAGTAGCATGGCAGTCTGGGGAAATATTATGCATGGGGGTGTCGCTGAGGCACCGCCATGCATATTACAAGTTTTCCCACTGCCAGCCTTTTCACTGAGGTGATCCTGCCATGACAAGGCTGATCGTGGGGCAACAAAGGGGGTCCTACAAGGCCCTCTGTTGCCCCTGTGGATGGGGGTGCATCCTGCATGGCATGGACTGCTCGCCCATTGCTGTGCAGGAATGTGCTTTGGCGGCCCCATGGCGATGCAGTTCTAAGGCTCACTAATGAGCCTTTAAACTGCACTGCAGTGGGTCCGCCACACCGACCGCCAGACCACAAAACTACTCGTAATCTGACCGGTGGGTGGCATGTCGACTTTGGCGGTCCTAGAGCAGGGCGCTAGCATAGCGGCCAGCTACAAGACCAACAAAAAATGTATCAGGTTCATAATCATGCTCCCACAGAAATAATGCACTCTAGCGTAGTAACCAAACTACATTCACATGAGTCAGAACCATAATAATCGTATACCTAGAGGCTGTAATCAGATACTTAGGAAGAGGACATCAATGTCAATGTGTTGCTTTATAATCCAAGGCAACGCTCCACATATCCAAGTTGTGTCCTTTTTACTCTTGTACAGCCTCGGCTGTATGAGAGTGAATCATTTCAACCATTTGTGGTTCAAGCAAATTCCATTGAACACTGTTATTTTTTTTTTATTGGGGCCAGAGCAGGCCGTTAGTTGGGATGTCACATATTGATGTTTTTTAGACAAACAATGAGTGCGATTGGTGTCTGCATTTGGAGCATTCTGCAGTTTTTGGACCTGGTATGTGGCAAGGCCACAAATGAGGCGGCAGTAGTCAAAGCAGGAGCTAACCAGTTCTTCTGAAACTCCTGCATAACTCACTTAGGAAATGTAGGGTGAGGGCTCTTTCATGGAAATTCATTGGTATTTTTTTCCAGCACCTATCTGATAATTTTGGCCAAGAGAGCTCAGCCTTTATCTTCTTCATGTATTCCTCCAAAGTACTATTTTTTCCTTGTGGTTTTTCCAGAAGTCCTGCTCTACTTTGATTGTGCTTTGATTTCCTCTTAAATCACTCATACCTCTTCCATTGTTTCTGTGGTATTCTCACTTTGGTCTGATTTCTTACCGCCACCACCCATGTTAGCCTTCTTGTGCCTTTCTCCTTTGTTATTTTTAACTCTCTATCCCTTTTATTCAAATCATGGGATGTGTGCACACTGCATGGCTTGTTTAATGAACAGTTTTCGTTAAAAAAGTAGAAACAACCGTGATTTATGAAACATTTAGGTAATAGTTCACATATGGAAAGGGCACCCAGAAACCTACATTTACAGCACTGCCAGTGCATTAAGCAGGCAGGTACTGTCCGGTTCTGAGTACATGCACTTCTTAAAATGAATTTGAAAGAGAGCGTACCTGCACCTCTTACCACTGCTGCAATATAGTACCAGCAGTGTTCAGGAGCAAACAGGTACTCTAAACTTCTGTTTCTATTTAAAACACTGAGCACTGCGGATAATATAATCCACTTTACAAACGCACACATAACAAAGAAATTGGTTTTATATCCAATGTGCCTCTAATTCTGGGGCTACCCGCGGTCATGAAAGTGTCCACAAAGAGCTAGGTGATTTACTCATGGTTTGCCCTCTGTTCTGAAGGTCAGTCTGGGGTCAAAAGTGAGGCTGGCTGGCACTCCGCTCCACATGTCTTATTCGATTGTTCCCACCATGCATCCTTGAGCAGTCGCGACTGTGGTCTTTAATTCTAAGGGCTTGATGCTGTAAGAGCCAGAGGCGTAGCAAACACCCCGCAGCCCCTGCGGTGTAGGGGGGCCCCTGTCTTCAGTAGATGAAGGGGGCCCCCCTCAGCTGAGCTGTGCGGCATGGAGCTGTGTGTCTCTCTCCCTCTCTAAAGCAGCTGCAGCAGTCTCCAGCCTGCTCTGAGCTCTCCCCGCTGCTGACCTTTGACTGAAGAGAAACAAAGTATCAACATACATTGTTTCTCTTCAGTCAGAGCGCGCCCGGCCCGGAAAAGGAAAAAGGATTGGGTGCGGCCCTGGGTTTAATGAGAAGCCCACGTTTTGTCAGTTGGTTTGAGAGGAAAGTACTTCACCGCAGAAAGCATGTATAGTTTTGGGCACTTGCTTTCACTTCAGTGAGTTCTGAGGTGAGAGTTTCAACCATCTGTGATAGTTTATGGAGAGTTGAACAGCTGGCATTATTTAGTATCTGCAGAGGTAGAAAGACGACTTTCACCACTGCTCCTTCAAAAACTATGGGGCATATTATCAAGGGGGTTTATCTCCGCTTTTTGGCTTAAAAAGCCAAGAAAGCGGAGATAAAATTATCTCCCTATTACCTAGCTGTCGCTAACACCAGTTAGCGACAGCTAGTAGGAGATAGCGACCATCTTGGGCCCCACTTTGCATGTCAGTGATATGTATCACTAATGACATGCAAAGTGGGCGTGCCAAGATGTTAGCGACTGGAAACAGTTGCTAACATCAATATCTCCTATTACCAACTTTTGGAGATATTCGCGCTAAGCGCGAATATCTCCAAAAGCTAACACCTGCCCTGAGCAGTTCTTAGCCATGTTATCCAATGGGAGGTGGATAACATGGCTAAGAGCATTAGCTCGCTAATGCATGAATATCGCTGACTTTTGAGCGATATTCATGCATTGCGGACGATTTTTATCACATTTGCGATAAACCTTGGTAATACCAAGGTTTATCTGCGATAAAAATCGCCGCAGCTCGGCGATAATTTTTCCACGCTAACCAAGCAATAGCGATAATTATCGCTATTGCTTGGTAATATGCCCCAAGTTTGTGTGAGAAAAAATCTGAGAAAAAAACTCAGGGGCATATTATCAAGGGGGTTTATCTACGCTTTTTTGGCTTTAAAAGCCAAGAAAGCGGAGATTAAAATGATCTCCCTATTACCTAGCTGTTGCTAACACCAGTTAGCGACAGCTAGTAGGAGATAGCGACCATCTTGGGCTCCACTTTGCATGTCAGTGATATTTATCACTAATGACATGCAAAGTGGGCGTGCCAAGATGTTAGCGACTGGAAACAGTCGCTAACATCGCTATCTCCTATTACCAACTTTTGGAGATATTCGCGCTAAGCGCGAATATCTCCAAAAGCTAACACCTGCCCTGAGCAGTTCTTAGCCATGTTATCCAATGGGAGGTGGATAACATGGCTAAGAGCATTAGCTCGGTAATGCATGAGTATCGCTGACTTTTCAGCGATATTCATGCATTGCAGCCGATTTTTATCGCATTTGCGATAAACCTTGGTAATACCAGGGTTTATTTGCGATAAAAATTGCCACAGCTTAGCGGTAAATTTTTGTCTCTAACCAAGCAATAGCGATAACTATCGCTATTGCTTGGTAATATGCCCCTCAGTCATTTTTTTCAGCTTACTCTTGAAAATATCAGCAAGTTTATTGGACTCTTGATTAGTGGAGGTGTGACATCGGAAAAAAAGGAGGCATTCTCATTTGCTGTTAGAAAAGATTAAAGGATCCATTTATTTGCTTTAGTTTGGAGTAAGAAAATCAGTTGGGAACAAGTGGAGAAGTAACTTTGCAGCAGTGATTAGTGCACACTAGTAAAGGATCCACGCACTCAATGGGCAGATGAACTACATGGTCAGACACGTGAGATAAATTGAGGAATTGTGGGGCATATTACCAATGTTTAGCGATATTTACCGCTAACGATGCTTATCAACGACTTTTTTAACGCTAAGCATCGCCGGAAATTATCGCAGAGATAACTTGCTATTAGCTAGGTTTATCTCAGTAGCGATAAAAATCCTCACGCTAACTGCGTTGGTTGGAAAACCAACGATAATCTCTCAAAGTTTGGCGTTAGCTTGATGATAGGGGCTCACAAACTTAGCCATGATATCCACCTTCCATAGGATATCATGGCTAAGTCAGGAAAATACCAGGTATAAAAAAAGCAGTGCTAACCGTGGTTAGCGCTGCTTTTTTTTATCACTAACAGGGTTAGCGAAATCCTTGATAGTAGGAGAAATGTCGCTTCATAACATTTCTCCCATTATTTTTCTCTGGAACGCCCCCTTTGCATCTCATTAGAGATGCAAGGAGAAGCGTAGAGAAAAAGGGTGCTAACATGCGAATTTGCATGTTAGCAACCTGTTGCTGATAGGGAGATAATTTTATCTTCGCTTTCTTGGCTTTTAAAGCCAAAAAAGCAGAGATAAATCCCTTGATAATATGACCCAGTGTTTTATAATTCCCTTTCATTTTGGTGCAACTATACTTTGGTACACCTATTTAATGTTGTTTTTTTTTAAATGAGACAGTTCAAACTGTATTCAGAGAGAAGAAAAAGTCACCCCAGCCAGAACCTTTGGAAATTCAGTATGTGCTTTTGTCTTTTCCCTGCTAATCATTACGGGGCAGATTTACAATAACTGGCGCATCCCTGAATATCAGCAGGGATGCGCCAGTTATTGTGCTTGACTGCGTCACCATGGATTCGCTGCATTTACAATGCGGCGCATCATGGGGCAAAAATGGACAGATGCGTGACGCATCTTCTGCCATAACGGCGGCGCATTGCTGGTGTTGCGTCGCAAGCGCCACACAGCTCGAGCAAGGCTCGGGGGTGACCTATCCTTAAAATGCTGCGTCAATCCTTACGCCTGCTTCAAGCAGGCGCAGGGTTTTAACACAGCATGGGCTTAAAAATGACTGAGTGAAATCTTGTAGATTTTACTCAGCCACTTATGGGAGGCGTTCCTGCACCAGAACGCCCCCCCACGCCGGAACGCCTACATGTGGCGCAGGGCTTTACAACGTGACGCATCTCCCAGATGCGTCACGTTGTAAATACCCCACAGCAAGGTGTTGGCTTTGCGCCACCGCTGTGTCACAAAAGTGACGTCACTGCAGCGTAAAAGAGGCGCAAGGGGCTTGACAGTCTGCCCCTACGTGCCTTATAATAGCAATGCCAAAGATGGACACTTGTGTTGTGATGAATGGGCACGTTGTCTTTAATACAACCTCTTATGTTAAAATGCTTGGCATGTTTTATGCATCCAGTTATCTCTTCTTATATTTATGAGCATGCTGTAAAATCAGTAAAAACATCATTTGCCAAGAAGAGGACTAGAAATTCACACCAGTAGCTGTGCCGCGGGCACATTCTTCTCCTGTCGTGTAATGGGTTTGAAGACCGTTAAATGGTCAAAGATCTGGAATGAGTTGAGTCTGGCAGCCGAGCTCTATGCGAGTTAGTTTAAGAGTTGACACAGTATGCTCAATTTGTAATTGAATAGTGCTTATTAATTCATATTTTCCATTATTGGTTAGTAAATGCATGGATTAACTACTAACCCTGGGTTTGCAGAGTAGCCTACTGCTTGGCATGTAGCACTTCAACGCCTCTTCAGGAGTCATAGCACTGTATAAATGAAATTGGAATACAATACAGTAACCATAGGAGGAAAGGTAATACAATAATTTCCCATAATTCCAAATTTAACTCTTTCATGGCATCTCCCTCCTACATAGCTCTGTCAAAATACATCTTTCCTCTATGATGTTAACGGCTTCCTAGTATGAAAGACTGCCTTATGCCATATTCTACTTCGGTCAGGTGTGCTGTGTGCTTTAATTTAGCAGTTTTTATCTCTTCAGTAACTTTAATTATGCAATGTCTACGGTTGAGGAGCATCAAATGACAGCACCATGTATCATATAATCAGGACCACTGGAACTATGAGATCCTGCAGTCACAGTGTTTTCCACATAAGAATGGATTTTCCGCATTTGCCACACAAGCCGTCATCAGATGCTTAATCAGCATCTTTTATCCCTAAAATGTTTCTAGTTCAAACAAATAAAAGGTTGCTAAAATGCAGCAACATGTGTTGCTATGTGGTGGTAGACCTATTGCAAAAGTTGATTCATTACCTTTCAGTTTCTTTTTGCTGGAATTGAAAGTTAAACTGATAGTAATGAGATGAAACATTTTCCTGGATAGTGTTAAAGTGTTAAATATTTAATACTATCATCAAAGATGCTGCATTACGCCACATAATTAGTTTTTCCTTGCCTCATACTTTGGTGAACCCTGCCATACAATTTGGTCTTCTTCTGCCGCATAATTCCAGTGCACCCGCATATAATGACTCCAATTTGTTTAATTTTTGAGCTCATTGGTTGCCTGAACGTGTCCTGAGCTGGACTTTTAATCAGTTTGCTAATAAAGGGAGGACTGCAGGCCAGAAAAACAGATTTCTTTGTGAAATCAAAAATGATTACTAGTAATGCGGAAAAAAACAAGGCGTATGTTCTATAATTTGGATGAGGCAACCGCATCTGGTGTAGTTGAGAATAAAGAGTGACTGAGAAGCAGAG
This sequence comes from Lissotriton vulgaris, assembly GCF_964263255.1. Lineage (NCBI taxonomy): Eukaryota > Metazoa > Chordata > Amphibia > Caudata > Salamandridae > Lissotriton > Lissotriton vulgaris. Next base: position 188,294,270 of record NC_141688.1, on the reverse strand, counting down.
TCAAGGCTTGTGGTGGAATATAAAGAGTAAACCTATTTTGAAGATAGACCGGGCTTTGAGCTATGCTATTTCGATGTACCAGCATAAATTGATTCTTTCTATTACTAGATGTCAGTGTTTTGATCTTACTCTTGATAGTTTTATTTCATCCCTGTTTTTCCCTTAGTCATTGTTCTCATGTTGCTTTCTTTCTCTTCCTACTCCCTTTTCTGGCCTATTCTCTGTTTCTCTGTGTCAAAGTCTGATGATGAAAAATAAATCCTGGTCCGCAAAAACGAGGGCAAGTGCCACTTCAAACCAGACATACATCCAGCACTAGCACCTGGTACAAAAATGAGTTATACAATCCCAAGATAAAGGCTATAGTCATAATCAAAAACTGGAGATAATTCTTAATGCCTAGCTGTGTTAAAAACTGGCAAGCTTCAAAAGAAAGTAAAGAGACTTTTCCTCATAGTACATACTAGCAGAAAACATGTGCTAGCTACTGTATTTGTTTGAGCAGAGAAGAAAATGACAAGATTTCTTACTGAGTTAACTGGGGTGAAAAGCGAACCCAGTTTGGTTGTGCCACAAATCAGAGGTCCACTGCTAAGGGGGGCTGCTAAGGATCAAGGCTTAGGTCTTGCTAAAATTAAGCCTAAGGGTGTCATTGGCCATCCCACTGAAGATGATGATCATGCAAGATGGGAAGTTGCTAGAATCAGTACTTTGGGCTCTGCCAAAGCAAAGGCGAATCTGTTTTGCCATCGACATGAGCACAGAAGTGGAACCCACAGGATCGTTGAAAATTGATTGCTTTCTCCACGTTTTTAGCTGAGAAGAGGGGCACCGGAGTTAGAATTGATTTATATGGCATCAAGAGGATCAACAGAGGGTTTTTGAGCAGCGATACTACAATGGACTCTCTTTGAAGAAGGAATAATGCTTAAAGACATGAAGGGTTAAGATTGGTGCATGGGGAAGAAATCAGAATTTTGGCAGCTATATAACGATTTTTGGGTGGACAAGAACCTAAGGGGTATCCACAAAAAAAAAGTCATCTGTTTGTGACATTATCAAGGGAAAATGAGATGAAGGAATCTGGGTGAATAAGACAAATTGCAAGGAAGCATAGTCGGGCAATATGGAGTAATACACTTAACTGTGGAACAGTGGATAGAGAGTTAATACTTAATTCTATTTTAGAAATGAAAAAGCCCAAAGATGAAATAACAATAGTTTGGTGCGGGTGCTGGTAGGATTACTGAGCTCTTTACCAACTCAAAAAATTATCTTTGTAGAATTTGTGGTAGGTAAGTTTGCAAATAAGAAAAACTGTAAACTTTAAAGACCTCTAGCTAGTAATCAACGTAGAAGTCATATATATATATATATATATATTCACCACACAAAAAATACGTCCATGTGAGGAGCCACTGCAGAAAGTTCAAAGCCTTTAATGTAGGACAAAAGCAGCGCAGTAACCAACAGGATAACTTCTTCAAATTTCAAAGCCCTAAGCGTTTCGAACAACAGGGTGTTCTTGTTCACGGGCAGCAATCTGGAATAGCAGTCATTAAAGGAAACGCCTTGATAAGTAGAATTAGGCTCCGCCTCCGTGAATGAGTGCCTAAAGGCATGCTGGAGCTTGTGGTTCACCCTCGTTTCCCCAAAAGCTAACACCTGCCCCATAGCAGTTCTTAGCCATGTTATCCAATGGTAGGTGGATAACATGGCTAAGAGCATTTGCTCGGTAATGCATGAATATCGCTGAATTTTCAGCGATATTCATGCATTTTGGTCGATTTTTATCGCTTAGGAGATAAACCTTGATAACAGCAAGGTTCCTAAGCGATAAAAATCGCCGCAGCTCGGGAAGGTTGGGTAGCTGGGGGGTGGGGTGGAGGGTAGAGGGTTTATCAATTAAAATGTATCGCAACATATGAAACATGATTGTTGTCACAGCCCCTCCGGGGTTCGGAGTACTGTGTATGTCTATCTCAGCGATCTTAATAAAAACGGTTTTGAAAAAAAAAATAGCCGCAGCTCGGCGATAAAAATATTGCCGCTAAACCAACATAGCGATAATTATCGCTAGTTGTTGATAATATGCCTCCTAGATCTTGGTGCACAGATTGGTCCTTTTAAGATTCAGTGTAATTCTATTCAGGGTTTGTTTCAGAAATTAAAGGTAAACAATATTTGGATATCTGGATGGTTGGGTCCACGAGAGGCTTGAGAGACTATCTCAGAGCGCCAAAACAAAAATAGACTATTCTGGTTAAACTACCACAGGGGCATTGGGGAGGGCCGCAGCTGAAAGGCTGTCTTTACTGGCAGGGAGTGGTTATATGGGGACTGGCCATCAGTCTTTCTGTCGGTGGTGGACAGGGGAGCAGTGGGCGGCAGTCATGGGTTCGCAGTGAAATCCAAGGGGTGGTTTTAAAGGTGGGCGGAAAAGCATAACTATGGGTTTGGTAGGGGTGAGAGTAGAGCTAATGGATGCGTTAGTAGCAGTTATGACAGCAGTGGTCTGTGTTTGAAGGTGATTAACTGAGCGGACTTCGCTTGGAGGTTGGTCATCAAGTAGGAGGATGTCTTTGGTGGTCCGGCAGGAGGCGGTGTTATGTAACTTTGCTGGCGGGCGCAGCAGCAGTATTTACTGATGTATGTAAATCGCCCAATGAGAGGGCGAATGTGACCAACGGCGGAACCAGAATCCTTTTTATATGGCTGGGTGATCCTCTGCAGTATGGCGGGCCGCTGGCTGAGAGAGCTCTCGACTGACGCAGAGAATGGGGGACCCCTCAATGTACTTTGCAGGGGGGCCCCCTCAAGTTTTGTAACGCCACTGGTCAGAGCGAAGGTTACTCTCAATAGCAAAGGTCATTGCCCCAAGCCTTTGGACTTAGGGTATTGCTAGTCACATGTCGAGCAAAGTCTGCCACAATACCCCACCCCTCAGCACTGTTACAAAGGACTTGCGTCTTACTGCCCAATCCCACAAACAATTCTTAACAGTCTTCAATGAAAGTTCCCCACTCTCTAATGGGACAGTGCATACAGTGGTAGCTCTTCTATATGTTTATTTATTTATTTTTGAGTTTTATATAGCACTTTCTAGACCCAAATGTGTAAGAGCGCTTTACATATTATATGAGTAACTTTACTCAATGTACATGCAGATGTCATATAGGACAGAATAATCTACTTACAATAAAGTAAAGAAAGTATAGTAAATACAGAATTAAGGTAGAGTGAAATAGTCACAAAAATGTACAACAAAACAGCATTATGGTAATGGCGTTGTAGACAGATTATAGATTGAAAGAGTCAGACAATAGCCTCTGCTGATCTAGTCAATGAGGGTAGGGTCTTTGGGAACATTGATCAGCTTGTTTTCATGTTGAGGTATTTGTTGAGCAATAGAGCTGTTACGTCCTGTTTAAAAAAGGAAAAACAGGGGTTGCAGAGGAGATCCTTAAGAAGTGAGTTCCACATTTTAGCAGCATTTCCTCAGAAAAAGCATGCCTGGGATTAGTTCTTCTTCAGATTGAGAGGTATGAAAAGAAGTGAGTTGGAGCTTCTTAGTGCCGGGCCTTTTCCTGCTCTAGATAGTTGGAGTCTAGGTTTTTTTTTTTAATGGAGGGCCTAGTGGGTGATACAACCTGGTTCGAAAGTGCATCTTCTTCCTTCAATGGGAAGCCAGTAGAGACACTTGAGGGCAGGTGATTGAACCATTTGATTGCCTTGAGGAGCCTGGCAGCCGCACTGAGAGCAGCCCTTATTGGTCAAGATGACTGTAGGAGTTCCTGTGATGATAGTCACGTTTTTAGAGCAGTATTGATTGCACTACTGTCTTAAGGTTACTAGGATGAATGAATGATTTGATTTTCGTGAGATGTGTCTGTTTCTTGAGCTCTCCTTTGGGTGAGTTGTTAATGTGCCCCCTTTATTACCCTCATGGGCTGTAGCCGAAAAAGACCAGCTATCGTGCTCTGATTGGAGCTGCTGCGACAGGGGTGCACTGCTGCTCAGTAAATGATAGCGCCCTCTCTCGACTATCTCACTCATTTTATTCTGGTGATATAATCTACCAGACGTGACCAATATTGGGAAATCAGAAGGTGTTTCACAAATATGTCTTCGTCTCCTTGGTCCCTGAAGCCGCAAACATCTGAACTTGCTAACCTCATTGTCTGGTTAGTGGGAAACAACTCAGGAGCTGATCCAGAAAGCTGCAACCCAGTCATTTCTGGCAGCCAAGAATGAGGAGCTGCCGCCAGTGGCTCTACAGCTGATACAATGCTCTAATGGCACATCGCTCCTACACAACAGCCAGAGCTTTTGTTTCATCGACAGTACTATTACACTACATTCAGGGCTCGGACATTCACCACAGTTGATGTTCTAGCACTTCACCACTGTCAGTGCTCTCCTATACCATGGTCATTGCTCCTACGCCATGTTTATACCATAACCAGCAGCGTTTCACCACAGCCGGCCTTCCAACAATATGGGCGGAGTTCTTGCATAATAACAGGCACTAGAGTGTAGCAGGTGCTGTTGCAAAAGGCTCATACTTTTGGATGACCTGTTACACCATAATTTGAGGTTATTTTTCACTCAAAACTAAACCAAATGATCCCATTTTCTTTGCTCACTTTAGAACTCAGAGTACACTTGCTATGCCACTGGCATCACAACCAATACAGTACAGAATGTGCTTCACCAGAACCAGCACTGGCATGCAACTGCACACACTAGAGCCAGTACTCCTATAGTACTAGTCACACCATGGTCGGCGCTACTGCAACCACTGCTCACACAACAGCCAGCGCCCTCGCTGCATAGCCACTGTTTGTTCATCACAACCTTAGAGGTGGGAGATCCACTGAAAGCACGGGCCAGGCATAAGCCTTAAGCCTGGCTATGGCTCAGATCAAAGTCCTGTTGGACTCTCAAGCCCCTAACAAGCTGTGCTTTTATTTGGCTTCTGCTTGCCTTTTTCTTTCCGGGATGTAGCATTACAGTCAGATCTGTTAACAGAGGGACCGGGTTTGAGTATCAGCAACAGCTCAATATCCTGTGATTCTGTGCAAATTTCTTAATCTTACCATCAGTATACACAATTGTGTGTGACCTTGTGTAATGGAACTGTTGGTCATGTAAGGTGATCCAATCACCTTCTGGTGGAGTTTACACTATATTTTGAAAAGTGCACATTGATACCCATTTATTAGTTGATTTGTACAAAGTGAAACCAGAAAACCTGAATGAATTGTGGCTTCCTCGCTTAAATTGTACTATTAGGCAAATTATTTATTTCACTAAAACTGTTTTTTTTTCATTTTCACTTATGAAAGAACATCCAGATATGTGAGTTAAGACTACCAGTTGTACAACACTTTAAATAAATACTTGTCAATGCAGTGCTATAATGTTCCTATTAGTGTCAAAGCTTCCATGTTAAAGAATAGTAGATTTGGTGCATCCAACATACTGTGCTGCATGGATAAATACTTATAAGGTCCCAAAGGTGAGACCTATTGGCTATGCCAATGCTTGTTAATACATATAAGTCACCCCTACGGTAGGCCCTGGACAGATCAGTGGGCAGGGTGAGGGTATTTAAATATTAGGACATGTACTTTTAAGTAACCCTGGGAGGTGTTTGCGGAGTGCACTGCGCGGATTTCCATGGAGTTAAAAAAAAACTCAGTGGAACTCCACTCAGCCCCACACTTTTTTTTTTTAAAAAAGGGTCGAAAACCCACTTACCTTCTTTCTGTCATCCGTGGGTCTGCCTCCTCCTTGCCGCGGTGTATCCTCCTTGCCGGTGTCCTTCTCCTCGCATTTCCGGTCTCAACCCCCTTCGTTTTACGTCTTGCGTGAACTGCAAGACTTAAAACGTAGGTGGTTGCGACCAACAATGTGAGGAGGAGGACAACAATAAGGAGGAAACACCACAGCGAGGAGGAGGGTGGCCCGCAGATGACAGAAGAAAAGATAAGTGGGCTTTTTTACTCAAACAGTTTATGTTTCGTGTCATTAAAAATAAAATTAAATCATTTTTTTATTGTCAAGTCTAATTTTTGATGACGATTTTGAAAAAATGACAGTTTTAGAAACTTGGCTTTTCCTGATTTATCCATTAACTGTGTGCAGCCTGTCTCTGGGTCACATGACTGTGTGTATTTGATAATTAAACTTTTTCCATTCCTCCTAGACATTAACACACAATAGAAAGCCTACGTGTGGCTGGATGGGCAATCACTGGCAGGATGGGAGGGCTGAGTTAGTCACAGCTCGGTTACATCTTTGTAGGCTATGTCTTGCCTTCACTTAAAGGATTTCATACCACCTATCATTAGTCTGTAGCCAGGGGAGGCAGAAAAAACGTGTGTACTTCAAAGGAGAACCCCCTAGAAGCTTCCCCCACTTCACATGAGGCACCAGGTATAAATATTAGACCTCAGACACCAACTCTTCAGTACACCTCTGGACCTGTGGAAGACCCTGAAGGACAATTGTGCTGCTGAAAGGACAGCCACTTTTTGGACTGCTGCTTTTAAGGACTGCTGTGCTGAACTGCTGCCTGCTGCCCTATTGCCTGGGTGAGTTGGGTAGAACTGCTACCTCTACTTCGGACCACCAGTCTCCTCTGCTGTGTAGTGCAACCCCGAGCATAACCAACTTATCAAGGCTGCTGTGAGGATTCTCTCACCACAAGGATTCTGCATGGATCTCGCAGCCTACAACCTCATTTGTACTCCCGCTGCACAACGGTTCTCCAATACAGGCCCTCGCATCGCAAAACTCTTGTCGATGGCAGCGTCAACTATGATGCTGTACTTCACATCGTATTCTCTTCAGAACCAGCTGGCCTATGGTGCATCCTCGATGCATGACTTCAAATCACAGGCTTCCCTCATCGATTGCCTTGCTGACAATGATGCAGGACCTCACATCACAGCTGTGCAGCTCTCCGAAACTGATGCAGCATGACCTAACCCCGACCTGGACCTTATATCACCTTGGCTGCGCCATGAATCCTTGAAGTAGGACCTTGCAATGCTTCTCAAGCAGGACGCTTGTTCAGCTGGCCTAACTGGGTCTCTATAGCCAACCCAGGCTCCATCCTGGTCAACCTGATATTGTGACTGTATCCAGGTCCATTCAAGGTCGACCAGATATCCACAGTATGCGCTTGCACCTTTCCACTGAGTTAAGACAGAATGCTCTGTGTCAAGCTACTAATCGGTTTGAGCAAGGGTCAATTTGAAATTACTTGTGACTACACCGTGACCACGATTTTGGTGACTACTTGAGCAGGATTTCACCCTATCAACCAGTAACCCAATTTATTACACTTGTACATTCATTCTATACCCATAGCCATCCACTGTAATTATTTGTTTGCACTCTAACCAGTCTTTTTCGTTTTCTCTTTTTTGTTAAGTGTGAGGCCAATGCTTTCAAGGCCACCCTATTGTCTTTTGTTTTTGATGTATCAGGAGGGCCTAGCTCCAAGATGGACACCTGAATTATCACAATGAAAAACTAATATCTTGTAAGTCTTCCTGCAGCCTTGTATTGCCCTAGTTGTCCCGCTGACAAACAGCTGTTCCAGCTCTTTGTGACGTACCACTGACTAATTATGGAAATGCTGTCAAATGCTTCATGGTTTAATTTAATGAAAGAATGTCGACATTTAGGATGAATGTTCGTACACTGGATGCATGTTTCAGAGTGTGGAACAGAGGCATAATGCTTTTTATAGTTGTAAGTGGGGCCGAAATTAAATAATTTCGGAGTTCAGAGGAGACTGCAAGATAGTAGACTACATGAGCAAAAATAATCCTTTTTCATTACTGTTCACAGATGAAGGGATTACATGTGCCTACCTTATGTGTCTGTAGCGTTTACTTCTGGAACATTTGTGTATTTATTGGAAAGAGGTAATGCTGGTGTTCACCTGTTTTTACAGGCTCTCTTTGCCAGTGTACCCTTTCAATATTATTCTACAGAGCTAGATGGGAGCGTTAATGCTCTGACTTTATTGCACACCTAGCATTGCTGTTGAGAAATGTTTAAAGTGTTTCTTTCCTGTTACACTGCAGTGTTTAAATGATGAATAGTTTGTGCACATCTTTATTTTTAGATTGTAGCCAATTAAAGAAAGGGCTGTTTTGCTTTGCTAGTACTTGCATTATTTGTAAAGTGGTCTACATTGATCACGTCCTTCCTTCTGTGAACCCAGTACTTATTTTTCACCTTAATCTTATTACATGCAAGCACCATTATTATGCTCTTCCCTCTACAATTCTATATCTTACATTATTTAGAATAAATCTTTGCTAAACATCCTGGGCCTGATTCACAAGGGCATAATGACTACTAACAGCCTTTCCTCTCCACGTGTGATTTGTGTCGACCATATCAGATGCGGCTTCGCCTACCTGTGCTTGCCTCTCTCTTTCTGAGATAATTCATGCACCTTCTTGCTTGAGTCCTGCCACTCCTGGAGAGCTAATAACAAAGGGCAAAATTAATATGCTCCAGTCTTTAGTGATCCCAAATTCTAGGAGGCATTTGTCCTATCATTTATCTGTTACTACATAATAAAATTAAAGCTGGCTCATCTTGGCAAGAAGACCACTTTCTCCTATACACTTGATCTGGACAGTCCCACACATTAAACCATTAAGCACATTCTTCTGCATTATCTAAAATCTGTGACTTCCTCAGGGATGCAAATTTGTAATGCCTGGAGTAAGTTCAAGAGATGCCAGTTATGCCAATCGCAATATTAGTCACCAGTCTTTTCCTACAACCTTCTTTTGTTTGCTCCTCAGATCTCTGTACTGGGATGAATGTTTGACATTGTGTAGCATTCAATCCATCAATTGTTCTTTTTGCATTTGTCACCACCAGATGGACGGGTATGCCCAGACATGGGTCCCGTGATCTACATGCCACTGAAATCAAGCTAGCCTGGCTGATGAGGGGTGATGCCCCAAAACCGGTCCCAGGATGCTTGTTTCCAGTTCAAGAAGGACCTGTACTGGCAGTTTGGGCGGAACTGTACCCATGGGTAACAGTTCCCAATGTATGAACTAACGCCCTAGGTAGGGGAACCCCACATAAGGTTTCTTCACTACCCGGGCACAGCCCACACATGTGTACCTACCTGAATTCTCACCTACCCTGTGCCGCACCCTCAGAATTTACCCTAGGGGTGCTCTGATGATAGCGAAAGTCCAACGAAAGGCCTACTTAGGGCTGGCTAATAAGTGAGAAAGTTCAGCGTGAACAAGATATATGTTGAAAGGCTATTTTGGTGGGTGGCACTGGCTTCCTACTACTAGCCAGTGTTGTACCCACCCCAGGTATGTGGTCCACCTTTTTAAAGGACACTCACAGGGCGTTTTACCACTGCCTTAAAGATGGAAGGGGCCCTGAGACAAAAGGCAACAAATAGAGAGTCAGCAAAAACCAGGAGGACAAAAAGCTAAACGTTTTAGAGAAATCCACAAGGGCCATATCTAACTGTCTCCATGTGTCAGCAGTAGTATAGTTTGCTGAGTCATAAGGCCAGCAACAACAGGAGGTCTGAAGTCAAAACATTAGTGGGAAACCACACCAAGGATGCCAAGTATAACAGTCTGGATTGACAGGGTCACATATGGCAGCTAGGATTATAAAACACAGATATCAGAAACCAGTTCTCAGTCGCTTAGCTTTAATGATGACCAAGGCCCTCTTTCTGAATCATAATACAAAATGTCAAGATTAGTAATAGTGATGACCAAATAGCACATTTTTGCGAATTGCTAATTGCTAATCGCTATTACCAATGTACAAACGTAATATCTGGCCCATTAGTAATTCATTGTAATCCTATCTCTAGAATAATAATGAGTTAGGGGACAATTTTTGACTAACTAGAATCCACTGCTATCACAGGGATAGTGGCCTGCTGGGGTCAGTAGACTATTATGTCTGTAATTGCTGTCTGTTAAATAAAGCACTCTTTTTATTTTGTTAAATGCCGCCCAATTTCCTGTATTTAAAAATAAAAATGAAAAGTTTCGTTTTTATTTTTTAAGAGAAGGTAGTGGTCTGTGGAACCACTGCCTCCTCTTAAAAATATTCTGAAAATGCAAGGAGTTTTGTGAAGCTGTACCCTTTTCTGTCAAGGCTATGCCAAGTACTTGTAGATAAGATGTGTTTTTCTATAGCTAAGTAATGACCTTAGTTTACGGTCAAGTCACATTGGGCTACATATGTTGATACCCTTGTAAGAACCCAATAAAAAACATTTTGATAAAAAAAATATTCTGAAACATTTTCCAAGGAGAAGGAGTCTCAAATAGACTCCTTTACATTTGTGAATGGGTGAGTTGGTGGTAAAGTGTGAATATTTTGCTTCCGCATTTCGGTCACATAAAATGCATACATACATTTCTGATCCACTATTTGAAAGGGTTGCCATAAACACGCTACTTCCAAATACCAACTCGGTATGCATTCAGAATTCAAAATTGCCATTAGGTGAAAAGCTATCATTTGGTGGATAAGAAAAACTCGAGTTTGAGAATCTGCTGCTAAATAGAAATGAAATAATTTAACTCCAGCAATATCTGCTGACGTTTAAAACAGGCTACAACAGTTGAAGAAAAAAACAGTCAGTTTTGTCACAATGAATGCAAAGTTTCTTGATGAAATAACATAGTCCAATGTTTAAATACCTAATAACACTTTCATTATTGTAATGTTAGTTACCTGTAGGAAAGCACTGATGGGAGAACTAGGCCGGAAACAGACTCAAGTATTGCCACAGAACCTTCTTCTACAAATACGATTACAAAACATTTCAGATGTGCTCTTTTAAATGCACATGTATATATTTCTGAATACATTGAGTGTCAACTAAGTATCATCCAAACACAAAACAATACACAACCACAAGAAGCAAAATGCAAATGGGACCAAAAAACAATAAAAGTCATCCAATGTGCAGAACTGAATGTCACTGATATTTTGTTGTTGCAGAGTGGCCAGTCTCTGTTGTGTTTGCTAGATCTAGATATCCCACTAGCTGTTTGTAAAATGAAAGATTTGTCAGGTAGGCTGTAGTTAAAGCCGAGTAAATCTGTTATTGAGTGTAGTGGAGTGTTTGTTCGCAGGATGTGACATCACAACAGATGTTGAGAAGTGTGGCTCAAGTGGTTAGAGCGGCAGACCCTGATGCGGAGGTCTAGCCCGGGACCAGCGTTCAACTCCCCGCCTTGGTGGGTCTTGGGCTCAAAATTCCACGGACCTGATAATTCTCTCCTCGGTGCCTATTCCAATCATGGAGTCCCACTCTGCAACTCTGGGCAATAGCTTGCTTAATCTCCACAACGGCCCCCACAACGCTAAGGATGCCTGGCCTCCACCTTGGGGGTGCCCAGGAGTGGACGCCTCACAGGGAAAGCCAGGATGGGTTCCACAGCGGTATTTGTACAAGCCCCTTGAGACCCTTGCGGGTGAGTAGTGCGCTATACAAGTATCAATTTACAACACTGTGGCTGAATTTTATCTACCGCCCATCATTGTCTAGTGCAAACGTGCTAGACTTGCCCATAGGTCCTAGGGACCTCAAATTGTGGGACAGCTCTATGTTCTTTGAAAGCTAGGAATGTAAAGAACTGTTGGGGCCAAGCTGTGTCAACTGTATTAGTTGCACACCATGTTTGTTCTTATTTTATTTAGTTGCAGCTATTGAATTGTTGACAATATTTTTTAAGCCACAGCTGTTTCGGTTCTCACCCAGCTGGAGAGCCGATTCACACTCATCTATTTTTTATTATTCGGGTGATTTCTAATTTGTGTCTCCCAATGAAAAAGACACAATGATTTCTGTGATTCATTTCATAGCCACTGCTTGTTTGCAATGTTCTGTAAAATATGGAGCTATAAAAAACCTTTCCTACTTCAGTATAAACTAAACTCTGCCAGTCAGTCTTATGCTATTATCTGCTGAGTTCCTAGTTAGGGAGAATAGCTTTTGACTCCCTCCTTTGTGCTCAGAAGCCCAGAGACGGAAAATGTTTTAAAGAAGTAGTTTCAGAGGCATTACATTTGAACGTTTTAGTTTGAAAGCATTAAAGTAAAAAAATTGCTTAGGTTTGAGAAATGTTAGAATTATGCTTTTAGACGTTATTGCACTATGTTTAAGTGAGCTAGTGAACTTTCAACAAACATAAGAGCTATTGGCTTTGTCAATGTTTTTTAGCCATGTTGTACAGCAGCACACTGCAGAGAAGCATGGCAGAAAGTAGAAGAAAATAGTGCTATGATGCAGTCAGCTCTGGCCACGTCATCATTTTTAACAGCGATTTTATTTATTGTAGACATGCACTGCTGTACCATATGGCTTAGAAAATGACAAAGCAAATAGTTCTCATGTAGGCAAGACCTATTGGCTTTGTCAATGCTTGTTGATTTGACGTGTACCTGTTTTGGCTTAGTTTATCCTTGTGCAGCTGTGATCTGCTCTCCATATAAAGTGTTTTTACTTGTAAAAGCGCTCTTTCTTTCACTGAACACTTCTGCTGGTGTCTTCTTTTCTGCTCCTATGGCCATTTTTGAAAGTTTGGTGGCAAAAGAAGGCAAAGTGGGGAGGTTGGGGTAGGAAACAACAGCGTGCACAAGCAGCAATGAATGGGAAAGCAAAAGAGCAACAGATAGATGGCACGCAAATGCATTCACTCTTATTGAGTGCTGCATATAAGAAAATAGCTCTGAAAAGAAGAGCAGTGGAAGGACACATGAGCAGGGAAGCAGCACTTGGGTCATGCTCCAGGTGAGAGACAAACATACAAAGAGAAACTGTAGTCAGCACGCGCTGACCAAAGAGGAGCAAGGAAATGAAGACAACCAGTGTTAAGCAGTGGTTGAGCTCTAAGTCCCCTGTAAGTAACCAATTGTTTTACAAATGACCATGTATACTCTGTATCAAGTGAGGCCAAAACATTGCCTTTAAAGGTGGAAACATTACTTTGATTAGTGCATTTGTTTTTCTTTCCTTCAGAGGTGAAGAAGAAGGAGGTCAGCTTATAAGTAATCCCATTATAGTGTACTCAAAATCCAAGGCACTTTCCTATTTCAGGACACAAAACATCATGGGTTTTGTTTACTAAAGCTAGGAAGCATCACAGGGTCCTATATTATTACCATGTTTACCTCAGCTGCATCCTGTGTCACCACACGGAGTACTGCCAATGTATATTCCATCACAACGTGGCTTCTTTTGTAGTTTTGTCTAATCTCTATTTGGAAAACCACAAAGCTGTATCCTATCACAATACTAAGTAGTCCAAATTCCCAACCCATCCTCACATGGAATACCAACAGACCTTTCCTAATACTATTCAGAGTACTCGAAAGGTCTTGCTCATCTCTAAAGAACATGCCAGGCCATTCGCTCACCAGTCTAAAAGGTAATTCACAATTCTTCCATCTAAAGGACACCAAGCCAGTGTGTTAGAAAGGGTGGACATGCTGGATATATACACCATAACACTTGGGGCTCATTTAAAATTACATGGATAAAGCCTTGGTTTTTGGTAAATGGGATGACAATTTATCAACCAAATTTCTGCCACAGACTGTGTCTGATTTAGGAATTAGCATGGCTATCATGCTGTTGGTGTGTATGTGGTAAAGTTGCATTATTTTATTCAGAGCGACTAATTATTTGGCAGAGAGGGAAACATTATGTGGCATGGTTGGCTGAATTATGCAGCAAGCATAGAAAAATTATGCGGCACAATGCAGCACATTTTGAGATAGCATCACTTCATTATTTGTTCATTGTTACATATGTTAATACTGTTTTAGCAAATATTTCACCTTATTTGTATTTAGCACTCAAAGGCAGCAATAGGCAACTGGAAGCTGACCAGTCAGCCCCTGCAACATGTATCGCCACATTTTTTGTAAATTTTGCTGCGTTTGAGCTAGAAACAATTCATCTCTTACAACCTACAGATTATGCAACGCTAGATGGATTATGTGAAATATATGGCAAATCTATAACCATGTGGAAAACTTTGCAATCACAAAATCACATTCCATTGGCTATGGTTTTCGTGAATATCAAATGACTATAGTTGTGGTACATGCAGAAGGACTATGTGGCAATATTGCATTTTCTCTTACTGCACTGCTCAGAAAATCACCAACATGTGAGACAGCAGAAAGGGAGTGAGAGAACACAGAGAGCCACATGGTATTTTGGCTATATTAGCAAATAAAGCCATTGTAGTACTGGCAAATTTGTTTGAGGAACCCTCCCTAATTACCACTATCATTTAGGAGGAGTGAGAACTTGAGCAAGAACTTCAACTTCAATCAAAAGTAAGGTTCTGAAGACCAATCCTGACCACAGAAGCCCAAGTAAAATGGATCACATACAAATATTGTAATGAATACCTGACTGTATCAGTATATTAGTATGCAAAACGTAATGTCCTCTCACCAAATAGGAGGGTAGAGAAAATAGTCACCTTGAAGCACATGAGATTCACACCCTTGTATTAGGTATCTGAACATTTTGTGATACACATCTTAGAGTGGAACACACTGGTGGGCTGGACAATCACAATATTGCACTGCAGGGTACACTGTTAAGTTCTGAGCCTTTTGTACCCCGACACTAACCTACCTTAAAAGTCTGTGGCTGCTCATCATAGCTGTCACTGAGAGTCCAGTGCTGAAATTTTGCCAGAGCCGTAGTCAGATGGACTCTAGGTATGTAATGCCTAGACTCCACGGCTGAGACCCATTAGCCCTTGCCTGCTCTTAGCCACCTAATTGGGGTCGTACATCATGTCTGCGAGTCAATATTCAAGCATATGTGCCTCAATCGCAAGCCTGAAGTGGTATCAACCTAGCTGACCTTAAGGTCCTGGGAGAAGATAATGCTCAGAGACGTGATTGTTTTATCAGAGGTTTAAGATGTCCTTGAGATAGGTGGAATATCCCTTCACAATCAGCTGCAGGAATCAATAGATTTAGATGCAGTTCCATTCTAATAATTTGCATGACTCTAGTCTATTTTCGGACATGTTATAGGGAACTGGTATAACATGTACACCTTTCAAAGGATTGTAATTCGAGAAGTGACCACGGTGCATTCCGCATTATTTTGCTGCCTCCTCTACGCAGAAAGTTCAACAGTTCCTAGGTTTGCAAGTAAATAGTATTTTTAGGTTGTGATTAGTATATCAAACTGGAAACCTCACGGTAGGATGACAAATGAGGACTAGCTGGATGGCAGAAGCAGCCTACTAAGCAACTACTTGAGAGTATAGTTCAGGTGGCAGGTCCTTACAAAGGTGTGGCAGACATACAGTATCTCTCAATAAATATAAATTCAAATGTAAACAAGAAATCCTGGCACACTTTGTTTGTAAACACTTTACATAGCAGGTATTATCATTACTCGGCTCACTGACCTCATAAGTATTGAAGACTATGGTGGTCTTGTTGGGATTTGATCTCAGGACCCCTAATTTGTTCATTGTGGTAAGCTCTTTAGAGTGTAGGTGTAAAATGTTGTCTTTGTCAGAAGTGTTTTGGTATTGTTCGTGTTGGCTAGAGGAATGATCCTTTTGTGACATGGTGAACTTGCACTTGTGCTTTTACATGGACAGAAGTAGAATATTGGGGACTTAGAGTTGTCTGTACATTACAGAACCTTCCTTCAATGAGGATGCCACAGTATGATATTGGCCTGGTAGTGTTTGCAATAAGATGTTCAGCATTTAAGGACGATCCAGGTCTTTACTCCCTTCCTTGATTCGAGGTGTTGAAGGATTTTTCCTATTTTCAAAGTCAGTGTGTTCTTAGGATTGGATGTCTGAATAGATACTAATGTACCACCTATTTTTAAAGGGTGGAACAGGAAATCAGGGGGTTATTCTGGAATGGAGATTCCCCTTTAGGTTGTATCACTAAAGTTTTACTTGGCTGTAGGATGGTTAAGTGACGTAAATTTCCCATAGGTAAAGCAAAGTGCCCTTGAAGGAGGACCATCTTGCTGTGGATAAGAAGCAGATTGATAGAATCACTGGAGTGAAATTGTAGCATAGGAATAGGTGTAGTAGTTGTCATTAAACCTTCTGAGGGAAACTTAAAAGAAAAGAACATTGGCACAGGGTTAGCATGATGAGGAAGGCACTATTGGTAGCGTGTTTCACTTTTAGCTCTGGGTCATTGTACACAGTCACTCCAAGTTTTCTTACATATCTTTGAAGGTGAGCCTAGCTCCTGAGGACAGGCCATAAGGTGATAAGTGCCCCAGTTGAGTTTTAACTGGTTGATCAATATCTTTTGATCCATGACTCAAAGCTTATTGTCTGGGCAAAAGGAGATATCAGGTTTATGTACTAAAGATGATCTGAGTGTCCTATATGTAATTGTAATAACAAAAATATCTTCCTTTCTGTGTTCTTCTGTATTTTTTGTGATCAGTATCATGAGATATTTACAGAACCCAACACAATTTATTTGGAGAATCTAGCAACACATTTCTTGATATTAATCATTTATTATTAATTTCTTGGCAACAGTAAAAAAAATATATAAAACTTGATACAATATGACAACAAGTTAAAACCACATAATTACAAATTAATACAAATCAATTCAAAATTGCCTTAAACTCCAATCTCAAGAAGAGTTTTTTTATTGAGAGATTTTTGTACAATAGTTTTCACAATCATGAATAGCATTGAGTTACAGATATTTCATATAGAGATGATCACAACATAAAAGTTTAAAAACAATACATTATAACAAATAACAATGTTCTTTTGTCGACGTGTTTCGGTGGTCCGATTTGTTTAAAAACACCTTCCTCAGGACTAGTACATTAAATTCACAGTCTTCTCACTGTGCCATCCAACATATCTAAAATTAAATACATACAGTTAAATATTTGTTTCAGGTGTGCTAGATTTACAATTTATAATTATTCTCCATGGTTATATATATATATTACTTAGTGATACTATTCTGCTGAAAATCCAATTCGGGCCGAGTGATTACACTTTATACAAAGAGAAATTTTGAATAGAACTTCAAAATCTTACACCCGTTTCTCGTCACTTACTCAAGCGTATACCTTCTGTTTAAGGCCACAGTCTTTACTTAGTCTAAGGACCTGATTCTTATATCAGATCTTGGATATACATGGTCCTCTGCCAGTCCTGCTTGGGACATTTCTTTTGGCTCAATCATGCTACATATAAATCTATTTATATAATGTAATTTGTGACCCCCTTTGAGTTCGTAGCCACAATTCTTATCCCTTTCCATTGATAAATATTAGATGTAAAATTTTTTTCCTTTCAAGGAAGGAGTATAGTAGTTCCTTATATCTCCATGTCAGTGAGAACACAGGTTTTTTAATCTGTGAAACAAGTGGAAAAGTGTAACTACAATGATCCTATTCTATTTATTGAAACAGTTTGTTTATCATCCTAACTGTTTAATTGCACATACTCACATAAATGAATCTTCATAAAAATCCCACTTGCGTGGATAGCATTAATGGCGTTTCTTTAAGATGATTTGCACCCCTTCAATGGCGGCAATTATTAGTGGTTTCCTTATTTGACCTATAGTACAAAAAGTTAGGAGTATCTATTATATTTTGTGTAGATGGTGTTTATCCTATTAGGAATAACTACTATTAGGCAAAAGGCACTAACCACGTATATATATTTTCTGTCCCTCTTGAGAGTTTCCTCATGTGGTTAAGTTTTTGCAAAGACTGGGAACCTGTTTGGTCTCCCGCTTTCATCCAAGTGTACACCTCCTTTCTCAATATAGGGTGACACTCAATCCTATTAAATATAAGAGAAAACCAATAATATTCCATCCGTTTCTCTGATAAAATTTATTTTTTTATATAAACATTCCTTTTCCCTAAAACGCTTAACCTACAGCCTTATTTTTAGTAATCTGTACTTAGAGTTTAATTAAATGCTGCCTATAATTGTGGACAACCTTGAAATGGCTTAATACTAATGAAAGACAATCAGTTATTATTATTAAGATCAAAGATCAAATGTACTCGTTAAGGATTGTCTGCCGTTGTCTTTTACTGTAATATACAGGAGAGTAACAAGAGCCGCCCCAAAATAGAGCCGATAAGGAACTCTCTTTCTATATTTCGAAAGGCTGTCAGTTAATGTAAGGCGAATTCCGGACATGCTTGCTTAAATATTAACCGGAATTAACGATTCCTGCTTCATAGTTTTTCAACAAAAGCAATACGCGCTGTCCCTCATGTAATTGTCACTTGCAGATGCATATATTTCGTTCGATTGCAACGAAAAAAACAGTATCACTCAGGTTGAAATTTGGCATATTCTTATATTACATTTACTATATAGCGCCAACCTGCAGTCTGTAACTGGTTCCCGATCTAACCCTTAAAAACCCCGGAGTATCTACTGGCATAGCTCATCACCTCAAGAGTCTTTAACTTTGGCCGCCTCAGGGGGTTCAGTTCACGTTGAAAATGGAGCACTGTGTACTTCCGCTATTTATGTTCCCGCGTGAGTATACTAACGCGAGATTACTACCTTATGCGGCTATTTTGGTAGTTTTTCAATTTTTGGGTCGCGGTAACCCGAACTAACTATGTGGCAACCACGTCAATAATAATATAAATATACCCGCAAGTCCTGTGATACAGGACTTGCCTGGCTTAACAAATAAGCCTTTTTAGCAAATCAACAAATGCGGATATATTCTCAAATGCAACCAACCTCTTTCCCTTATTTTTGGTCTCTTTTTTTTAATAAACTGCCGCGAGTTGACATCTCTAATGTCCCTATACCAAAGCCAAAGGCAATACTCGGTATATACATCCGATTGTCACTAATCTCCACTATGTTGGTTGCTAATACTCAAATTAACAATATGATCAATATTCTAAATCTATTATATTATATAAATGGACACTTAAAGAATCCTTGATTTAACTACCCATCCTCAATTCCAGTGTTATTACCTGTTCCTTATCACGTATCACGCTCCAAAACTCTTAGGCTTCGTTATGTAATATAAGTCCTATATTTATTTCTTTTTTTACCAAACATGAACTTTATATTAACCTTAAATTCCTTCTCACCAAAAAGTTACAGTTAGATTCATACTATGCTTAATGTGCACTATCCTCACTTGATAATTCTCTCCCATTCTTCTCTATTAGTCAACCCTTGATAGTATGTTTTAAATTTGAACATAAAAAATTGCTCCCTAAGTTTTCTTCTTTTATCAATGTCCCCACCTCTCGTTGTCAATTTTTTCTTCTCAAGAATGAACCACTTATACTTACCGTCCTTGTTATTCATTTCCAACCAATGTTCCACCAAGGGTGCATTCTTTCTGTGTTTTTTTAGGGTAGACCTGTGCTCAGTTAGACGTAGTCGTATTTCCCGACCAGTCTCCCTTACATAGCCCTTCTGACAGGGGCAGATGATTAAGTAGACTATATTTTTAATTCGGCAATTGACCAAATTGTTCATCCAATGCAAATGTGAAACTATATGTAATTGTAACAGGTTTGATTGAGTGTAATGGACAGAGCCTGTGCATACTTTGCATGAATTTCAAAGTATGCACACTTTACAATTCGCAGGCGATTTAGAGTGAAAACTGTATTTCTCCACTGAATTGAATTTGGGTGAGGGATAATTGAGAGTGAGATCCATACATATTCATGCTATGTTAGGCATTTAACACAATGCAGGCATAGCTGCACAGAGAAGCAGAGGGTTTTACAAAGAACATATTATGTAGTAGGCAAGCCTCAGAAATTAAACTCTGTACTGAGAATTTTATTTTGTTTGTGATGAAGAGGAGGAGACAAGATCAGAGGCCAGGATGTGGTGAAGGGGCCAAGGAGAAGGACAGTGCAGTTTGGACCTTAACATGTAGAGCTATTATTTTAATAATTTACATGACTTATTTGCATATATTTTCAATTTAAAGTGGAGGAAGTCGAATGGATTCTCCCAGAATCACAGAACGTGCTGTTCACTGATAAAATCGAGAGAGAACAAAACTGCAACAACTTACCTTTGCCATTACGTTGCATTAGAAAATGCAATGTGTGTTAAAACCTTATTACAATTAGTGAAACATTTTCTAAAACATCCCTGCATCTAAAAGAACCAGAGCCCATGATCCACTCAGCATTGTTTATGAATCTTCTATGTACTTGTAGTACATGGTTCTCAACACTGGGCTCATGCCCCCTAATACCTGGGCACCTGGCTACCGTGTGAGTTGAAGGAGGGGTGAGAATTGGAGCTCTTCGGGTGCCTGACAGCCTGGTGCTTAGTGGTTGAATCAAGGTGTTCTTGGAAGTGATGGGTTTTCATCTCTTTGTGGTAGTGTATATAAGATGGTGGTAGACACCTGTTTACTGGATTGTGCTCCAT
The DNA here is from genome assembly GCF_964263255.1 of Lissotriton vulgaris. Lineage (NCBI taxonomy): Eukaryota > Metazoa > Chordata > Amphibia > Caudata > Salamandridae > Lissotriton > Lissotriton vulgaris. Next base: position 188,273,775 of record NC_141688.1, on the reverse strand, counting down.
ACCAGCTGTGCACAGTATTAACACAAAAAATAGAAAACACATGATCACAGTAAGCAAACACACACACTTTATTTCTGGCAGCAGCATCGTTGTATTTTGCATCTGAATATTTTCATCAGGTGAAATTATTTTGAGGAGCTATAATTTCTTCCAAATCCACAATGTTAAGGACATTGACTCAATAATGAGGGTTTCCTGAGCTGAAATGTGAAGGTCACTGTAAGAGAAGACCAGCCTCTAGTACTGAAGACTGACACATGCAGGAGCCGCCTTTTGGAATGACTCGAGAAGAGAACAGAAAATGTTTGTTCTTCAATCTAGTTGTGTCATGAAGAACACTTGCCCATCAAACCTGCTACACATAGGGTGGGAAAAATACATTGTCTGAATGTGAGCCTGTTTGCAAGGTATTTATTGGGTGAGAGTGCAACTACACACCAAGCAAACACTCAATATTCAATTAGTGGAGGCACAGAATAGGGGATATATAAAATAGTACAACGATGCTGCAGAAAGGAAGGAAGGTCTGAAAGGGGGAATATCAGACAGAAGACAGAATGGGTGCAAAAAGGAAGGAAGGTCTGAAAAGAAGGTCTGAAAGGGGGAATATCAGACAGAATACAGAATGGGTACAAAAAGGAAGGAAGATCTGAAAGGGGGAATATCAGACCGAAGACAGAATGGGTACAAAAAGGAAGGAAGATCTTAAAGGGGGAATATCAGACCGAAGACAGAATGGGTGCAAAAAGGAAGGAAGGTCTGAAAGGGGGAATAATATCAGACAGAAGACAGAATGGGTGCAAAAAGGAAGGCAGGTCTGAAAGGGGGAATATCAGACAGAAGACAGAATGGGTACAAAAAGGAAGGAAGGTCTGAAAGGGGGAATATCAGACAGAAGACAGAATGGGTGCAAAAAGGAAGGCAGGTCTGAAAGGAGGAATATCAGACAGAAGACAGAATGGGTGCAAAAAGGAAGGCAGGTCTAAAAGGGGGAATATCAGACAGAAGACAGAATGGGTGCAAAAAGGAAGGAAGGTCTGAAAGGGGGAATATCAGACAGAAGACAGAATGGGTGCAAAAAGGAAGGAAGGTCTGAAAGGGGGAATATCAGACAGAAGACCGAATGAGTGCAAAAAGGAAGGAAGACAGAATGGGTGCAAAAAGGAAGGAAGGACTACAAGTAGGACTACATGGGGGCATGGAGGAGAGTTCTTTTGTGGTTGCCTGGACAACTGGGCCCGGTATTTGTTCATTTTTTCTCTCCAGCTCAGGTGACCCACATTTCACAGGAGGTTTCCTGGTGCGAGAGAAGGCACAGAAAGAATAATCTATATTATTGGCTCGCCTGTTAGGAAGAATGGACGTGTTTTGTGTGGGGACCAAGATGCATTAGGACACGCGCTGTGTTTCTTATATGCTGCAGAACAGGACTAATTCAGTCCCTGGCAGAGGGAATATGCTGCTGGCTCGAAGCTCAGTCCCCACAGGATTCCGTTCCAATTTTCGAAGGTACATTTATTTCCCTGCTAGGACAAATTTGCAGCCTGGTCACTGTGTACATGTTCTCTGCTTGTAATTTCATCTGGCGCCTGGCAGCGGACCATCCTTTACCCGTACCAGTAGGGAAAATAATGCCCCTTGAAGGGTAAAGGCTGCATCAGCAGATGCAGACAATTATTGATGTGATGTCTGTCTTCTGAAAAGGAATAAAGAGATGTATGTCAAAACGTAAATGAATGCAGGTAGACATGTTATTTTTGGAGTACATGAATGTAACCCCATAGACCTGCTCCCCACGAACTGCCTCTTGCTTTAAACGCAGCTACAGATGTTTGATAAAGGGACTAAGGTGTTACTAGGAATACTAAGAGGCATCTGAGCTGGCTCATTATATATAATGAGGCCAGCATGCCCCATAAACTGACTGTGCACTATATTAGTGCATAGTATAGTATGCCCACTACAGAGAAGCTGCTTTTTCTGCATGGTCACCCCGTATTTCTCACCTTTTGCTGTACCCTATATTTCTGATTCCATTTGATCTCTGCACTTTAACCCTGCTAACCAGTGTTAAAGTGCATGTGCTGCAAGTTTAAATATGGATGAAATGGCATATTTCTAACTGGTATCAAAAAAGTCCCAATTTTTCCAGTACAAAATGTACCGAGAACCTATAACTAAAATGTCAGTAGGTGATTGTGACACGTTTTGTGCCATCCATTACAGTGACGCGGTAAAGCATGTCTTCAGACCTAGGATTTTAGCCTGCCCCAGGCAGTGTAAACCCTACATTTCGACCTGTCAAACTTATAGTAAGATTCAACAAGCATTTTTGCGAGTGCAAACGGTGCAAATCACTAAATTCGGCCGTTTGCGCCCGCAAAAATGGCATTTGGAATTCATCAATGGGTCATGAACTCGCAATTTGAAACATTTTGAAAAATTGAAAAAATATTTGCGATTTTTCAAGTCGCGTTTAAAGGAATCTCAATTTGAGATTCCTTAAATGCTATTCATGAACCTTTAAAAAATTGCGATTTCGCTATTTTTTGCCGCTATTTACCGCGAAGTCTGACTTCGTGGTAAATAGCGAAAACTGAGAAAAATGCATCTTTGGACATGTGTGTGCGCAACAGCAGTCTACATTTTCATTTAAGGGGTGCTACAGGGTGTCCTTTGGACACCCCTGGCACCCTTGAAATCGCATCCTTATTTGCGATAAGCAAATTGCTAATCGCAAATAAGGAATAACTCCCCATTCATTCCCATGGGCCTTTAGGCCCATGGGAATGAATGGGGAGTTATTCCTTATTTGCGATTAGCAATTTGCTAATCGCAAATAAGGAATGTGTAGGAATCACAATTTATTTAGTGATTCCTACATGAATCCCGTTTTGCAAGTCCTTAATAGCGATTCCTTAAATATCGCTATTAAGGACTCGCAAAACGGGACAATGATGAATCTGGCTGTAAATCCTTTTGTCAGGTCGAAACCGCCTTTATAAATATTAATAAATCACATCTACACAGGCCTTGTATACCACACAGCACGGTGCATGGTATTCAAAAGTAGAATAACATTTTTGTTAAGATGTCCTTGGATTAATTATCACCCAATAGCTATTTGTTACTGTAGCAGGCCTAGCTGTCTTATTTAGTACACCAGGGTACATAATAAAATACTGTCTTTTGGGACTGGGACTAGCTAGAAAAATGATTTACAAATATTTTGAAAGTTCTTTTAAAAATACTATTTCAGTTGTGTAGTCAAATGTTATATAAATGATAAAGGATACATTACTCTTATAAAGCTACCTTTTTCCTGCCAGAAGTTCCTGAAGGCTAGTTTATATTTGCTCTCAAACCTCTCTCAACCTAGCTTTAGCATTTGAATAGGTATGAACAATTGTAAAATAGAGTGACCCGAATAGGCAGAGATGATTCCTCTGAAATATGAATTTCCCTGAATATGCAAGGTGGGAGCTGTGTGCATACTTTTTGACATTACAGTGTCAGATCCTGCTTGGGTGTCAATTTCTGCTTGACAGGTCAGTTGGGTTTATATATTACACTTTGGGGCACCCTTTAACCCCTCCCATGCTCGTGACGGAACCGTTCCGTCACGAGCCTCGGGTGAGCTGTGCTGGTGACAGAACGGTTCTGTCACGGCCCGCTCGCCGCGCCTGCGCGGTGCGGCTTCCGCGTGTGCGCTGGACGTTCTGAAGAGCGGGCGGGGCCATGACGGAACCGTTCCGTCACAAGCACAGTTACCTGCGAGCCGTGACGGAACGGTTCTGTCACGAGCTTGGGACCGCCGCACGGCCCTGCCTCCCCCTTAGCGCTGCGGCGGAATAGCCGCCAAAGCGAAGGGGTTAAAGGCAGAGAATAAGTTGACAGGACAATTTGTGTGTATCCACTCTTTGGGTGCTGATGAACCTTGCTTTGTTCTACCCAAACTTCTGCCTCTGGGCTATACATATAACACTGGAGGAAGGAAAACAGAATGCCAAATTTATTCTTGTGTGTTCACTGCCCACCTTTACTTTTGCTTTACCAGACGTGTCCCTCATGGGTTTATTGTGTGTTATAGTGGCTTCCTTAAATTGGGTTTTATTGTTTTATGTATTAGGATACTAGGATTTCAATAGAATAATTCCCACGTACACTCCCAGCCCTCTGAGCTCAAGATAAGTGTTGGCAAAGACTATCGCCATTTTAAAAATGCCCAAAATGGGTACAGTTGGCAAGAAGAACTTTTACCTGAATAGATTGGACGTGCACAGGAGTTATTCCCAACCACAAGCTGGTCAAGGTAAAAATATGGCACCTTCAGGCACCCACTGCAGAACACTCCTAGACCTGGGGAAGATCACAAGAGGACTGAAACTGATGTCTGCAACCCGAGAAGAGCCTGCCCCCTCTTGTATCCAGGACAATGATATGGACTACAAGGGTCTGCAGGCAGTTCAATCTTCATGGGTGCAACAAGCTACAAAAGGCAATTCCTGAAACTGCCCAGCTGATTAGTGGCAACTGTACCTCTATTGCAAGCTGCTATTGGCCTCTGCCAGATACCCCGAGAGTCTCTAAGTGCCTCGATTGATGTATTGGGGCTTTAGAACTCTATATATCTATATATCTATAAAATATTATATAAAGACCTACCTGGTTGGTATATCAGACCCACGCTCAGTGTCAAATTGCACCTAGCTCCCGGTCTACTGTGACCATTGACTGTCATTGACACTTTATGCTTCTTGGCACTATTCCTACTTAAAACTTTAACATTCATATCACTGGTTCCCCTATAACATAACGTGTATATGTATAGAGCATGTTCACACCGAAGGGTATCTTGGGGCTGAATAACAGATATTAACTGTTACCCAAATGTACTCACTTTATCAACCCCAAAAGGATGACAGGCTGAGTGAACCCGCCACTTTGAACCTGTGACCATGAGGTCAAACACAGACCCTTTATTGTGGATGCATTAGTCCACTAAGCCACCAGACCTGTCCTATTTTTATTGCAATTTCAGTGTCATTTTGCTTATTACATTTTACTCTGTTTTTCCAATTTTGTTTGGGATTTTTATGGTTTTGCATCTTGACTGTCCTGTTACCGAATACATACTTTACACTACACCTCTAGCCTAAAACCTTTTGCTCTGAGTCATAGCCAACAGGGTTTTGACTTCAAGTTGGGACAATGGGAAATGTAATGTAGCTTTGAGTGGAGGAGGGTTTTTGGGAACCAGTGGGTTTTAAGTAAATTTATAAAAGCCAAATGGCTCTCTTTCATCCAGGTTGACCTCTTGTTCTAAGTCTCTGGAGCCAGAACAGCCAACTTCTCTCTCAGAATTTGGCGTGTTAACGGTATGGATGATTAGGACGTTTCTTGAATAGAGCTCAGGTTTCTGATTTTGTGGTACAACTGGAAGCTTGAGCTGTATCAGTTGGGACACGATTACCAAATGGTTTTTGGGCGATGGTGATATACATGAATACTCTGTTTGCAGACTGTAGGAGCCAGAGGAAGCAATCAAAGCCTCACTGGTGATAAGTTGAATATTAGGCTGAACTCTTGTTCTGTGATTGAACCTTGGCATTGAGAGGAGGAAAGAAATTATCCTCCTCACCTTTGTTCTCCAGCGCATACAAGCAGAAACAAAGGGAGAGCCTTTGGAGTAGTCTGGGCACTCTCAAATAGTGATAGGTCTCAGTGTATGAGGGGTTTGTCACAGTCAGGTTGGCTTACCCTGTTTGTTTAAGGTATCCTAACCGAATAATTGTGGGGCTCAGGAGCAGAATAGCCAGGCCAGTGGGGTGTTATAAGTCATGATATTAATCAACTTTTGGGGATGTATGACGTTACAACGCATACTTTTACCACGCATGCCTTTACAACACAGTATTTACAACGAAAACCTTTACAACGCATAGCGCTTTAGGGTGCTGGATAGTGAATAGTTTAATTTACTATTCCAACTCCAGTCCCCGTGGACACTAGGGAAGGTGTTGGATAGTAAATTAAACTTATTTCCTATCCTAGAGCGCCCCCCAGCGCAATGCGTTGTAATGGTTTGCGTTGTAAAAGTTGCGTCGTAAAAGCACTGCGTTGTAAAAGTTGCGTTGTAAAGGTTGTTTCCCAACTTTTGGAACTAAAATTTTAAAACTCAGGAACACTTGTCATTAGAGCATAAGCAGTCCTCTCAGACTGGTAAATAATCCCCCAAGATGTTTTGGGGAAAGTGTTGAGTGATTATCTGCTTGTTTTTTGTGCAACCTCTCCTTTTGTGATCCACCAGCCTCGTTTCACCCCTGACTTGCTCATGTCCTCTTTCTCTTTCAGAGGTCTAGATGTCCTTCATTGTCACACAGCCATGGCACGTGAATATCACTGCCATGATATTGAATGAGAACAGACAAAATCAACCAGCTACTTTAACACAGGAATAATAAATGCACCCCCACCTAACCCTAACCGAAACCTCCTACATTGAAACCATCATCCCATGGTTAGGACAGTTACACATAAAGCAAAAGCACAAAGGTGAGGCGAAGAATGCTTGCCCGTAGTCTAAACCAATTGAAATCGCTCTAGCTGTGGGCTGAATTCCCGTTGTTTTTTTTCGTCCACTTTGTCCACCAGGTTTTCACGCCTTATATAAATCAGTACTGACCATGCTCCCCTCTGTTCCATTCTGGAGGAGGTTCTAAGTATCAGGTTGCTGATATCTCTGTGCACTCTCTAATTAGAATTAGATATTTCAAATAGTTCCTGTTGCGCAATCCTTGACGCACTGTGTCTGGCAGTGCCTTAACTAATAGAGGCAATGTGTGATATGAATATCACTAAATCTTAACCACGACTAAAGTAAAAAAAAGTCAATATAAAGGAATGTCCAAATGTCACAATTGCATTCAATGTAACAACGTAATAACTGGAAACATATTCATGCATCCCACTAAAGGCCATAAAATTAACTTACACTACACTGGAACATGTGATTCTAAAAATGCAATATATGTCATTAAATGCCCTTGCGGTAAAGTATATGTCGGACAAACTGAGAGAAAAGTAAAAACAAGAATATCAGAACACAAAAGCAATATCCGGACCAAAAATATGAAATCAGCCGTCGCAACCCATTGGCTTGAAAACAACCACCAAATAGCCCAACTTAAATTCACCATACTGGAGATACTCCCACAACGCTGCGACATGGATCCTGTCAAACAGCGTTTACAGGCAGAATTTTTCTGGATCAAAAAACTGAACGCCCTTCAACCCACAGGGATTAACGACAGAATCGAATATGCATGTTTTCTCTAATATCCATTAACAGAATTGCTCAACTTGGAACTTTGGGGTCCTTTCCTCCCCTAATGTAAATTACATCATGATTTGCTCTACTATGAATGAACTATGATCGTAACATGACGACCTGAAAATAATCATTGGTGCAGTATAAATGTTATAGACCAATTAATTGTATTATTTTTTGCTCACTTTAGACTTCATTTTATGACTTAGTATTGTTATTTTCATTATTCCGACCCTAATGGTCATTTTCACTCTGAAATATATTTGTTAAATCAAGGTCCAGCAATGTGTATATCGCAGATGTTCTATGACACTCTACATGAATCAGAGCACTTGACAGCTTTCATCGTTTTTCAAATATGTAAACAAACGTTTTCTATGTTTGTTCGTTCACTTCCGCGTCACGTGACCTTCATCACCGCTACGTCACACATCCCACGGTTACAACCGCTATGTTTAATTATGTCACACTAGTTCATCCGTTTTTTATCAGTACATTCATTTAGTCACAACAGATATGGTATAATTATGTGTGAAACGCTGTAGCGATATGTTTTTATTCTTCCGCGAGTTCCGCTATCACGTGACGACCACAGAGCTATAACTCTGGCTCTGATTGGTTTCTGAATATCCAGTCCGCTTCCGCATACAGACGCCGAGAGCACTGCACGTTACTTCACCGAGTAAGTTTAACTTTCTGTACTATCACGGGCACAACGGATTAATTTAGGTTACTCTAATGGCGACTTCTCGCGCATCACTTATCACAGCACAACACTAGTGCAGCACGTACTATACTATATTGATTTCTAACAGTAAAGTTACTGCATCATTCATGGCAAATACTATGAGTCCAAACATGCTATGCTTAATTGTTCATGTTTTGGTTAGAATTCAAGTTCGAAGGTAATCGAATTTAATTGGATGTACTGGATGAAAATGTAATATAATTTATTAGTTTTGGTTACTGTATATGATTATGGTGCATCCACTGATCGCTAAGGTCCTGTATGTCTCCCTCTATTCTAGGCCCCTGACGAAGGGTTAACCCTTAACCCGAAATGCATTGGGCAAGCATGAAGTAATGCAATATATTGGCTTATGTCTGGAAATGAATTTTGATGAACTAAAACAACAAATATGATGATTCAACTATGAGTAAAAATAAAAGATGAAAACAAGAAGGAGAAGACTTGTTTAATTTATGAAAATTAAATAATGTCGAATGAGTGAAGAAACCTTACGAGTTTCATGTTAAATGACGCGTCCTTAGTGATATTCATATCACACATTACCTCCATTCTGGAGGAGGCCTCAACTCTTCCCATGATATGCCGGAACAGTTCTGATGTGCAAAGGGCCTCTATCTAGAGTGGCACATAATGGAATGCTACCCAGAACAAATGCTATTGCAGGCATCCCTACCACCACCTTTTTTGTGATTCTGGACCGTGCTTTGGAGCTTGCAATATTCAATTACACATACAGCTCCAGTCAGGGGTGGCTTCTCTGCTTAGGTGGGGAAGGGTCACCCCACTGCTTTGTAGCAGTGAAATAAAGAAAACTTAATTTGATAATTACTTGAGGTTATTATCAACATATGTTTTTCTGCTGTGGCAGGTTTGAGGAGGGGCTGCTCCAATGACGGAGGAGCAAGGGAAGGAGTGGTTTTCCCACTCCAAGTGCGCATGAAATTTTGGCTGGTCCTCTCGCACTTTGCATGTTCTCCACGGAGGCTGCATTAAAGCCTGCGTGGAGAACATGCCCAGGCTCCCATTCCCTGGCTGAGTGCCGAATCACAGCACTCAGACCAATCGGCTCAGGGGAACCAGGGTGCTTCCTGTTGCAGCCCCAAGGGAAAGATGGAGGAGAGACGCGGCAATCAGGTACGCGTTTTTTTTTTTTAAACCCCCTGACACCCACCCCTGTCCCTTAGCTACATCTGCCCCCTCCTCCCCAACTGCTCAAAGATCTGTTTGAGAAGGCCTTCACTGAAACAACAGAACAACATCGTAGCCATGAAAACAGCTGCTTTAGTACTAGGCACAATGTGCAGAGAAACTAAATCTTCAACCCATCTTCATGGGACTGACTCTCAACCGTGTACTGGTTCTTGACTTTTTCTTCTGTACACATAGCACAAGTCAACCCTCAGGGGTGTAATGCCCACCAGGCCCCGCTCCAGGAATTTGTATTTGGGTGGGCCAAAGGTGCATTCAGGTAGGCCACTACTGGACCAATTTCTCGCTTCTGGAGGTAGTCTACAAGCCATAGATTACATCATATGTACTTGCAAACAGTCACTATGATACAAGGGTTGCTACAATGTGTATACAGACCATGTGGAGAGTTATTTATTGGCGCCCCACCACTGACCTCTTTCTCTGTAGATAGCTTTACTAGAATCCTGAAACAGTGCACTCCATCTCTCCGTAGCCCCACCCACTCATGACCTCCTCCTCAGACTCCCTCACTACCACCCTCCATCAGTGCCCTTCGTCTCTCCGTATCTCCCATCCTCCCCCCATGAGCTCCTCCTCGGATTCCCTCAATACCACCCTCCAACAGTGCCGTTCCTCTCTCCAAAGCCTCTCCCCCTCATGACCTCCTCCACGGATTCCCTCACTATCACTCTTCAACAGTGCCCTTCATCTCTCCAAAGCCCCTCCCCCTATTGACCTCCTCCCTGGATTCCCTAATTGCCACCCTCCAACAGTGCTCTTCATCTCTCCGTAGCCCCTCTCTCATATTCAATTTGATTTGTTATATAGCGCTACTCATAGTGTAGGGTGTCACAGAAATGTACATAATGCACACATTATGCAGAGGCAATGAATCATACAAGTATATAAATCAGCCTATAGGGAATATCACATGAGCCAATGAGGATTACGAAGTGTAGGAATCACATGTCATCCATACTGATGGACAGTATGTTTTAAAAGGGTTTGGTCCGGAGAAGCACAAACACAGGATTTAAAGCATACCCCAGTGTTTGCGGGGTTGGCTTTACTGATTAAAATGTATATCTGTCAAAACAAACTCTTTATAGCAACATTAGAGTAATGAAAGACTGGGGAAATTCTAACTATATTGCAACACAAAAAACAAAGTTCTAGTGATACCATTCAGGTTTGTATGCAGCTCTTTGATGTCAGTTCATACGTCACTATCTTACTTTAGGACTGTAACTTCTGTCCTGTAAGTAACCCACTGAGCTATCCACATAAAATACAGTTTATCTGCATTAAAAACTACGAACAGACAAAATATTGTTCTCCAGCAGGATCATTAATCACCAGAGGTATCTGGACATTTTAGTAGTTGTATCTTACATCCGTCATGATAAAAATTAAATATACACTGCATACACATAGTATGTGTCTTGCTGGGGCCTCACAGACTTTTAAAATATTAATTAATATACACACATACATGAAGTATATATCTAGCTGGGCCTTTGCAGATTAAAAAAATTGAAAAATAGCCACACATTCTCTTACCTGCTTTGTTCAAACTCTGTGTCACAGCCAGATCTGGTAAACAGCTGTAGGGGTCAAGAAGGATCAACAAACTCCTTTTCCCCAGTGCTGAAAATAAGGATACACCCACGCAGCAGGAAGGTACGCACAGATTACCCAGTGCTAAAGAGGATTTCTCCCCTTCGCCATGCCCCTGTACCTGCACGAGTGGGTGGGGACACAATCCACCTTTCTAAATGGGGATGCGTGATTGGGGATGCCTGTGAGAGGGAGCCAAGGCCCAATCAAGCAACCCCTTCATAAAAATTAGGAAAATAACGCTCAGAGGAATGTTTTTAATTGCAGTGGCCATTTTCTGTTGGCCTTCCTGACGTCACTGCGAGGGCCAAGGTTCATATTTGGGTGGGGCAGGCTCATGTTTGGGTAGGCCTGGCCCATCCGGCCCACCCGCTAGAACCGGGCCTGATGCCCACCCTTGCAGGGGAAAAATATTTCTAGGGACCCCTATACAGCCTAATGCCAATGAATATCTCGGAGATACATGAGAGACTCAGGACACCTCATTACATTCTGCAGGGGGCCCATCATTTTATGTTTTGCCACTGTCACTCCCCCTCCAACCGAACATTGAGCTAATAGGTGGAAGACCTCTGATGGCAGGAGTGCGCTTAATGTGCCGCGAAACTTAATCTTTAACCTGTCTGCGATAAAACGTATGCTCTAACACATACATAAAGACAGACCCCCAAGGCAAACCCAGCAGGGCATGTATCTAGTAAAATGAATAGAACAGAATGAAATGCAAAAAGACAAGGCACAACGAAAACATCTATTTTCTTCTGTCAGCTTCCTGTACTCTGGTACATCTAGCATGTCATACTTAATTGTAGATGGTAACATTGTGTACAGACCTGCCATGTTAAACAGAAGCAGAAGGAGGCTCTTTCACGCAGGCATTCTTTAAGGCAGACATTTTGCAGCCACAATGGGAGAAAATAAGAAAGACATCAAAACAATATGTTTGTAAACATTGTCATTTCCAGTGATTGGACTCTATTTCTTTTCAACCCATTGTTTGTCATTTCATCTATTCACTGTTCTGATGCATGCATGAATGTCTATATTGTATTTGTTGATTTATACGTAGTATTATCTGAGCTGGAAAAAACGAATGTATATGGGGATTAGGAAGATATTTTAATATTGTGTACAATAATGGGGACTGTACTCTTTTTCTGGGAGGCCAGGGTGGGTGATGGAAGTTGGGAAGCTCCTTTTCTGAAACAGATAAAATGCTAATTTAAGAGGTGTGGTTGCAGTACCGGACCTGACCCAGGGATGGCGAAAGCTTGATAGGTTCCAAATTAAGTAAACACATGAACTTCTTTACTTTCTCTCTGGTAATAATCTGGCTCCATTTATTTTGCTGTTCCTCTCAGATATTCAGGGGCATATTATCAAGCAGGGCATTAACATTATCGCTGTTTTAGCGGCAGAAAACTGCTGCTAAAGCGGCGATAATGGCCTTGATAATATGCCCTGGAGAATTCCAATAGAAGCCCATGTTCACACCAGAACATGGGTTTCTATTGGAATTCACAAGACCGTATTATCAAGCCCATTATCACAGCATTAGCGGCGGTTTTAAAACGGCGATAATTTTTTTAACGCCCCGCTTGATAATATGTAACTCAGTTTTCCTGACAGTCAGTCATTAATATGGATGGGGTGCTGAAGGTCTTGATGATAAGGTTGCTTGGAAGGACCATTGCTGTGGGTTCATCAGGTAGGAGAGTTTGCTTCATCCCTATCAGGAGATGTCCATTACTATGAAAGACGACCGCCAGGGTAGCCCGGGCAGCAGAGTCCAGAATACCAATGAATAAGGCATTGCTACCATGCAGACTATAGTTCTGAAAAAAGTTGTATGTCAGTCAATTTCATACAGTGTTAGAGGATGCTGAGTGGGCATCTAAAACGAGTGGGTCACATTTGGATGGTGACTGGCTTTGTGCTGGAGTGTGTTATAACACAAGCAATTTAGACATGGAACATTTAATTCATCAGTATTAGCTAAATATGACTTTAATGTATTCAAATTTTAGGGAGGGGATAAACTTCGGTAAGGCTGGGGTCAAATTCATATCAATTGAAAGTGAAGGAGCAAGGTTTTTTTAAACCAGTTTTATTAGTAACACCACAGGAAATATTGGTTAAGTGATCAATATTGTGCATCTACTTGTCTGAGGCTGGTAGAGGACAACATATACTACCAAATATGACCTTTTACATGGTCCACTCTCTTGCCTTTCCAGTTTGTCATTGTCAGGATTGGGTCTTAGGTTTCACAGGTCGCCTCAAAAGAACTGAACAGAATACTAATCCTGAATTATTTCTCCCTTATATAAGAACAAAACATATTTATCTCATGACAAAATTCGAACATTATCTCCAATGGATGCTATGCATTGAAACAATTTTAACACCAATCACTTAATTCCCCATTACATGTCTCTTGTTTAGTCTCCAAATATGTGTTGGAGAAACAAAATCTGCGGATTGAATGTGGATAAAAATATATGAGACTTGAAAAATTGAAATATGGAGAAGATTCAATTTGTGTTATACCATGGGGGAGATCTGAGACAAACAGGAAATATTTGAGGTTGTATGCCATAGAGATCAGTTGAAGGGCCAGTAAGGTGAGAGTCACATTTACAGTGATAGTACTATTACTTATCCGCCATTCCCCCATGGAGTATCTGTTTGTGAGCTCATTAAGGTGAGTCCTGGTGGTATGGATGCTTTTAGGGTCCATTGTGTTCATTATTCAAAGCATTGGCCCTATACATAGTTAAACATAGGCGTTTGGTCCTGCACCCTTTATATAATACATTCGTGAATAAGCCAGGGAAAATTGTTTCATGGCGGGCACATTTGTCGTGAGCCAGTGCTACAGGATGTTAGTTTTCACTATCACAGTGTGTTGGTCATTGACCTTCTCTAGTGCAAGGAGGTGCCATCTATGTCAGAGGTATTATGTAGAATTGCAAGCTTGGTAGATGGTGTGAAGGTGCATTCACTAGTTCTACATAGAACGTTCACTCTCCTCACAAATAATGAATTAAAAGTGGACAGGGCCATAATGTAAAATGAGATCTCAGCTCGGGATACTTTGTCTCCAGAAGATATCATCTCTATTCAGTTTAGCCCTATGTAGTTTGGATGGTGTCCAGCGGGATTCCCTGAGTTCCTAATTGTGCGTGGCGAGAACAGTAGTCCAGTCGTCCTCTGGATAATTTATACCAAGTAGTGGTTGCAGAAGTATTCTTGTACCTACAAGCACTGGTTTAGAGTTGTAGATGATGTCTACGAATTCTCCCAAGTACAAAACCCATTTTTGAGGCATGGATTAAACACTTTGCTCAGTCTATTAACCAATATTTTCTATACAATTTTGTGTCTGAGTATATTTGGAAAATGAGCTGATAGTTGATAAAGTAAAGTGGGTGATAATTGCTCTTTTTAATTCAAGTTTCATTGTGCCCATTTTCTCAGTTTTGTACTGGACTTTCTTAATTTGGGATTTCCTGATCATATCAAATTTTCCTGGTAGACCAACATATCCCTTACTTTGTCACAGGGCAGTTCATCTGTTAATTCACCCTCTTTTAGTGATCTACGGTCAACTGAGAGCACTGGCAATCAGACTGTGAGAGTGTTTATTCTAGGAATATAAGTGCCTGTCAAGTAAGCAGTAAAAAGGCGATAGTAATAGACTGAAAAGGCAATTACTCTGGGCATCTATAGGACTGTGGAAGGGATAGCTGTCTAAGATTCTTGTTGTTTGCATTGAGCTGGAAGAAGATAGCCTATATTTTCTTCCTGTTTATAGTGGAGCCGTTGTCATAGAACTAGGGTGTGTTCTAATTTAGTGGTGTATACAGTGTTTAGGTAAAGCTTTCTGTGTCCCAAGATCACATATCTAGTGATGGCTACATATTCTAAATATGTTTGAGTCGTCTGGTGTCTGTCTCTATCTGTGCTTGGATATCATGAGTCCTGTGTTTGTGGTATGCAGTGTCCCGTATTATGTCATCTCGCATAAATGCATTGCCCACAGCCCATAATAGCGGTAACAAACAGACACATCCCCAATTAGTGTCTATGTCGATATGAAGGTGCTCGCAAATTTGTAACTTTTCTGTCTGCTATTTTTATTTGGCTGTACACATTCTCCTATTTTTGGTTGGGATTGCCACATGTCCTGGCTCTAAAGTTCCAGAGTTATGAAGGTCTAGTCCGAAATTACTCTTTCTTGGATTGAACAATCTGAATATATATGGAGCATACACAGTGTATGCTTTCTCCAGTGGGAATGTCAGACGCCATGGGGCAATCAAACCATAGTCTGCCGTGATATGTCCCGGTATGGCTCTATCTCTCACACTTTGTCTCTGGGTACAGTCCTATGTATTGCCAGATGCCGGGCCATGTTCCTATCACCCCAGTCATGATTTTCGTGCTCCCTATTTCTGTAAAGACATGTGGTAGAGTACGTAGGAAGACTGCCTTCTTGGTGTATGGTGCGTGGAACGATCCCACTGCAAGTGTTGTGTCAAAAGTGTATATCTTTGTCAATATGTAACAACCCTATGAATTAGTACATGTGTTTATTTACTTTGAATTGAAGGGTTTGTTGAGAAGTATTACTACTCTACATTTCTTAGACTGTGCTCTTTGATTTAATCCTTTGGGGCTAGTGGTAGACAGGCTTACAATCCAACTGCTCACCACCCTCCCCATCCAGTCCCTTTTCGTTTTCTCCAATTCTTAGGTGATTAGGTGTTTCCAGTAGTATTGCTAGAGCTTCTTATGTTTTATGGAGTGGTTAACCCCTTAATGTTAAGAAAACATTGTAATGAATATTATTTTGTGTGCCTTGATCAGTTTAAGGCTTGCATATTTTTAAGATCTGTTGGGGTCACTCTGTAAAACTGCACTGATACAGAATGACACTTCAAGGATAAAGAAATAGTATATGTCTTCCCAGTAGAGGGGAATAAGAAGTACAGAGTTCAGTACAAATGTCAGGCAACTGTTATACTATGTTTACCACTGGGTGGATTGTTCATAAGTAGAGCCGACCTGTGGCGTCAGATTTAGGTTGTATAAGGATTAGTACACTGATTCAATCACCCTACTCTGTGCATTTTGAGTGAATTTAAAAGGGAAGGAGGTATCTAGCCCTTCACAGCAGCCAAACTAGGATTATCTAAACTTAACAAAAAATACACTTTGGTCAGTTGAAAACGCTAGTCCAGCTCCAGTGCATTGCTCATCTTATCTAGTAGGGTATAAAATACACTACAGCATCAGAACATTACAGGATCATTGCTCTCCATGATTTTGGGAAGCACTTTGTCAAAAGGCATTGAATAGAATCACTATGACCTGGATATAATCACTATGATTTGGATGGGCCCAGGGTGGAGAGTGGAAGGAGAAGCATAGGTATAGATCAGTAAGTGAGATAGAAAGCAGTTGATTGTATTGTGCATGGCCTAGCACAACAGGCTTTGAGTGAGTTTTAAACCTGATACCCTTGAGTGTGTAGTTCCACAAATGTTTTGCCTTGACCTTCCTGCTTTTCTGATTTTGTGTTTGTTGGCCTTAGGACACTGTGCACTTTATCACTGCTAACCAGTGTAAAGTGTTTGAGCACTCTTCCTAAAACATGGTAAAATTAACCTACACCTAATTGGAATTCTTAATTTATTTATACACCCCTAGTAAATAGTACTACATGTATCCAGGGCCAGTAAATTAAATACTACTAGTGGGCCTGCAGCATTAATTGTGCCACCCACCTGCTTAGTAAAAATGTCCTTGGCCTGCCACTGTAGCCTGTAGTGCAGTTTTAAGCTACCATTTTTTTTGTGGCAAAATCGACTTTTCTTTGTAATACTTATAGGTCACCCCAAGAAAGGCCCTAAAATATTTTAGGGCAGTATGCATGGTATTTAAAAAGTAAGACATGAGAGTTTACGTTTCACATGTCCTAGAGTTAGACTTATAGTGTGGTACCTTATTACACAAAATAAATGATAACATAAGTTTGGGAGTTGGTAGGGAAATGCTGTTTACACTCAAATGCACTGCCATCTCTTTAACGATAAAGTAGGGCTATAAGTTATAATTGTAAAAATGCCAGTTTTAGAAAGTTTGCATTTGCTGTGCTAAAACCCTGTGCCCTACTGCCAGTGTCCTGGATCACACAACTCTCCTGCTGTGGGATGTGCATTCCTCACAGACATGTGAAAGAATGGGCCACCCTGCCAAGCTGGTGGGGATCAGTTAAGCACAGACCGGAATATTGCACTTTAAAAGACCTTAGCTGCAGCAAACACAAAGGCTATGACACTAGCCTTTTATCACCACAGACTTTTGGGAGCCAAATTCAGGAAGGGCAGTAGTAGGCTAGGCTCCACTCCCCATGCAATGGCTAACTCTCTCAGACCCCAGATCAGATTACTTTTGGACCTGTGAAAGACTTAGAAGATGGACTACACTCCTGCCATGCCACTGGGAGGGCTGTGCTGGTGCCCTACTTATGGGAGGACTGTACTGCTGCCCTGCATTCTGAGGTAGGAAGCCTGGCCCTACTCCATGAACCCATAGCCAGTAGAGTGAATCCAAGGGCTAGATGGCTGGCCTCCTGTGTGAACTACAGGGAGACACCAAGCTCCAGACAACCTGCAGACTACCTGACTTCTGATACTGGTCGCTTCTAGAGTGAGTGCTACCCAGACGTGGTACCCACTAGGTTATGGGTCCTTAGTGTGGTGCTTAAGGGGGCTCCTCCTCCCAAAACCAAGACCTACCTACAAGCTGTCCCTCTCATTGAATAACATTGTGAAGAACTGGTTCAACCCACTTATTGGGTCTCGGCAGCGGGAGAACCGCCCAAGTCTTCCATACCTTCCATACTTAGTAAAAGGAGACACAGGAACCTTCGTCTGCAGGAGGAACCCGGATTTATTCAATAGCCCGGGCTATGGAATAGTGCCCCAAGCTAGTCAGAGACAAGACAGAGGAAGCTGCTGCTTTACTCCGCAGCTTATAAGCCTTTTATGCTTTTTCATTCCAGTCTTTTGGCTATTAATTCCTTGTTCAATCAGGGCAGTGTTTGCAGTTGATAACCAGATCCAGACGATGTTTGTATTTGGTGACCTGGTCAAGGCTTGGTACACAAATCATTGTTCACTCGGCTTGATCAAGGCTCAGTCTTTCAGGATATTGTTCAATTGCCTTGATCAAAGCCCGGTCTTTAAAGTCATTGTTTAATCACCCTGATCAAGACCCAGCAGTCAGACCATTGTCCAGATAACCTGATCACGGTGTCAAGGATGTTTACCAGGCTCGGAGCAGGAGATGGAAAACAAATCATTTGCTCGGGGTGTGAGTGTCTTGTGGCTTTCAGTTGAACTGCAAAGAACAGGGAGTTGGGTGTTGTGACAGTTCCTGGGCAGAAATGCAGGCTGCAAGATGGCTGTTGTCTTGTTAGTTAGATTTTCCTCAGGCATCAGCAGAAACTACCAGGTGGGTCGTGTGGAAGTGTTTGACACGAGATGGCAATGAAAAAAACAATGGAGTCCAGGTACAAACGATGCCGATCAGAAGAACACTTTTCCTCAGACCATCCTTTTGCCATTGAGTGGCAAATACTTTAAGAAATGTCAATGTTCATAAGGCCCTTGGTTTCTTGTTGGAGCATCAACATCATTGGTGTTGTGAATGTTAGAGGGTGGAAGCTTGATGGTCTGGACACACATTGTACAGAGCACTGGCAGACACTGAAAGCACAAACAGCAGGAGACCAGGACAGTTACTCCCAAAGCAGGAAAGATGAGTATCTTCCACCCCCACTTGGAAAGGAGGCCCCAGATCCAGCCTGTAAGGGACCAGTTGGCTTCACCCAGATGAATTTCGGAAGAAAGGCGATGCAGACGTTGGATGGCATCGTACGCTGTAGGTGCGTTGCCTGGGATGTACACGCAGCAGCTGGAGCCGATCAATTTACACACACCACCACGATCAGCAAGGATGACGTCTAGGACCATTCTATTCTGAAGCGTTATGAGGCGGTCCACCTGTAGCTCTGCAGTAATGTTGGAGAGAGCACCAGCTGTTACTATGATGGTGGTTTCAAGGACGCTGGTCAGTCCTCGTACAGCCCGGGCGCAGAGCTCCCTTCATTGCCAGGTGGTAAACTCCATGGGTGGAATACGTTGGCGGAAGGAGAAAGGTCAGATAGCAGTTACCAGACCAGTTACGGGGAGCCAAGTGGAGGTGGCAGTGCCACATATGAAATCGGTGTTGGGGGATGCCACCTGCTTCGAAGGAGATGTAGAGTTTAAAGTTTTTGTGATATCACACGTACTGGTACCAACTTTCTTAGTCCCTAGGCCATGAATGCAGACACAGCCTTGCACATTTATGACATTCACAGTGTCTCGTTCATCAGGCAGTAACCTTCTTGTGCAGAATCT
Source organism: Lissotriton vulgaris (assembly GCF_964263255.1). Classification (NCBI taxonomy): domain Eukaryota; kingdom Metazoa; phylum Chordata; class Amphibia; order Caudata; family Salamandridae; genus Lissotriton; species Lissotriton vulgaris. The sequence continues at coordinate 188,254,412 of NC_141688.1, read as the reverse complement.
GGAAAATTTTGTCGATTAGTTGAGTTGAATACTACCATCTCACGGAGTTCATCTGGTGATAGTAGCATTGTGGATGAGTCGGTCGGGCAAAAAGGAGCAGTGGCATGGCCGGATCTGTTCCGCCTGAAGTCATCCCGTAATGTTCCAAGGGCAGAATTGGCAGTACCATTGACAGTGTAGGCCTCCTGCATCAACATCCACAATGCAAAACAAAACACAGAGATGGAAAGGGGGTAGGGAAAGAATAGGACAGGGTGTATCATGGAATGCGGCATCAGTCCACACACCCAGCAGTTGGAAGTGTTCATGATCAGCTGGTGAGGATGCAACATTTGGATGAAGATGATGTTGAAGAATTCTGCACAGCGGGGTAACTCTTGGGCTGGTAATGTGTAATACTGGTGTTCTGCAGGAGTCGGTGTTGGAGTCTGTAAGGTAACAGGATGGAGGATTAGTAACAGCCAACCAAGGATAGACAGGATGAGGAAGACAAACAGTGTCACCACGGTGACCATGAAGCATTTACTATGTTGGAGGCTGACATCTTGTTTCTGGATTCGGGTGTTTTGGATGGTGGCCATTGTGCTAAGCCAGGAACCTCTAGTGGCTGTCTGTGATTGGTGGTTGCTTCACTGGGCGCAGGTGCCAAGGGGCCTTATGGCTTACCTTAGTCTGACATACCAGCACTACTCTTAGCCGGGGAAGATCACAGCCTTACAGCCTATTGGTACTTGGCAAAGTCAAGGACAAGGCTTTCCTTGGGGGCGCAAGTTGTATCAGTCGGAAGTAGGGACAGTATGGTCGGGAAACAATTGTTCTTGGTGTTGAGCAGAGTTCAGTATGCTATCATTCTCTACTTCAGTAGATGTAGAATGCAGGCTGGCATCGCTGAATAGGACAAACGTCTGGACTGTTTCTGTTTCTGAGTCTCCTAGTCCTTCCCTCACCCACTGATCATAGGGGAGGGGCAGAGGCACACGCCTGCAGTGCCATGAATGCACCCAATTCTTCCAACCTTCTACGTTCACGGCGGTGCGGGTGGCTAGTAACTCCTGATGGGGTTCTGTCCAGCGGGGCTCGAGGCTCTTAGTCCATTAAAAATTCTGAATCCCTTAGGAGTAACTGTGCCTTTTCCTGGGTTATACATTAGCCAAATCATGCATGTTTTAACCAGTATGTCAGCATATGCTGGTATCTTAGAGTTGTACCTTGTAGGTACCAACAGATTACATATCCCTTTTGCACTGATGTGAGCAGGACCATGGGCCAACGTAACTACTGGTAGCACATGACTGTCAGGTAACATCCATTGTCTTTCCATAGTCGTACGGACCCAACAACCATCAATCCCCTCCTTTACTAATAGCTCCTTCCACACCCTTAGTTCCTCAGGAGTAATATGGGACTGAATATCAATCACACTCTGTACTGTGTTTTTAACCATACCCTCGTCTGCCACCCACCTAGTGGGACCTCCTACATACCTTCCTTCCCTTTTTCTAAGAGCTGTTTGTCTGGCGTCTGGCCAGTCAGGGCATTGCCTTTCCCAACATCATCTGTCACTTTCTTGTGGGCCTTACATTTTATAATAATAGTAAAGGGAAGGGGTCCCAGTTGTAAAGACACAACAGTAGATCCAAAATAGAAATAACAATCAACCAAACAATAAATCCATCCACACTGTTTTAATCACAGTAGGAATGTATAGCAAATATACAATGTATTCAAGCAATAAATACGTATTTTTAAGTGCCCCAAAAGGGAAAGAAAAAGGGGAGGGGGTGGTTGGTGGTCAAGTGAGGATGAAGTGAAAAGAAGAGAAAAGTACTTCTTTAGTGACAGTACAATCAACAAATCTAAATCATTAGGTTGACAATGTTACAAAATATGTACATAACCGAGACCGTAGGTTCAAAACAGTTATTCAAACAAAAACATCCTCCACATAGTTCAACTAATGAAACATTCGGGCGTGGAGCTGAGTGTGAGAAGCAGATAGTTGTCGACGTTTCGACCCTCTTGAATACGCAGGAACTAATACTATCCTTGCAGTGGGGTCTTCATCAGGACAGAAAACGTGGGACACATAACCACAATTGTGGTACTGTACATAGTTCTCAAATTGATCGCGGTCTACCAGACCGATGTGGAACAGAATCACCAAGTAATATGAATATCGCGTAAGTTTAGTAAAGCTCAGAGGATGGCGGAAGTCAGCCGTGGCATCATTGGCATTAAATCATTAGACCAGGTTGGATCTAATCTCACGCGTGAATCATGGAAATTGTCGGTCCGGTGAGGAAAAGTATCGAGGTATCAGGCACGGAACAAATCTCGTCCTGTTAGACGCTCGGGCTTGCAATGGCGACGCGCGTTTTCCGGGTTACTAACCCGGAATGCCACGGCTGACTTCCGCCATCCTCTGAGCTTTACTAAACTTACGCGTAGGAATATTGGCTGTCAGTATAAATATTTTCCCTCATCCCTTTTCTTAACTCACAAGCTCTAGTTTTCTGTCCTGATGAAGACCCCACTGCAAGGATAGTATTAGTTCCTGCGTATTCAAGAGGGTCGAAACGTCGACAACTATCTGCTTCTCACACTCAGCTCCACGCCTACTATTTAGATAGCCCAGGTCCCAGTGACTTCAGCTGGGTCAACCCCCTATTAGTACACTTACATTTTATAATGGCCACCTTTCTGGGAAATGTCAGGGAGTCTAAAAATCGGTGAATTAGGGGGCCATGTTGAATTTTGGTCCCATGGGAAGTAAGGAAATTCCTTTCTTTCCTCAACCTCCCGAAAGTGTGGGCCACCCCGTAGGAATATTGGCTGTCAGTATAAATATTTTCCCTCATCCCTTTTCTTAACTCACAAGCTCTAGTGAGGGCCACTAATTCTGCTGCTTGAGCAGAGCTATGCTGAATCTGAGCTGTTTCTACTACTCGCCCTAATGTCGTCAGGGCTTAGGCGGCTGTGGTGTTACCATCTGGCCCTCTGAAACATGATCTGTCCACATACAGTGTACCTTCTGTTTCTGCTATTGGGGTGTCCTGTAAGTCAACCCGTCCCTTCGTCTCCTCCTCTGTGCTTAATATGCAGTCATGTGGGTCTAAGCGGGCATCCTGAGTATCCAGGGGAGTAATGTGGTGGTGTTTAGTACATTGTATCTTTTGATGTTAATATGGCTGGCAAAGAGTGTCAGTTCATATTCTGTGAGTCGTGCGCTAGTGAGGTACTGTGCCTTGGAGGTATTAAGGAGGGTATCTACAGAATGGGGGACCATCAGAGTCAGGGGGGAGTTCATGATGATCCCCGCACACTGATGGACCATGAGGGCGGCCTCAGCGGTCGCCCGTAGGCATCCTGGGATCTAAGGTGGCTGAAAAATAGGCACATGGTTGATGGTGACCTCCAAACATCTGGGTCAAGACAGCGCATGCAGAGCCGTCTGTCTCATGTACAAAAAGAAAAAAAATTGTTTGTTATAATCAGGAGTACCGAGGACTGGAGCAGTACACAGACCCTTTTTTAAATCTTGGAAGGCCTGTGCATGCTCTCTAGTCCATGAAAAGGAACTATCTGATATGTCTTTAGTAGTGAGGGCAAGTAGAAGTTTGAACATGGCCGAAAAATTACAAATCCACTGTCTACAGTATGTGGTTAGTCCTATGCTTTTGTGTTCGTGGGTCCGTCATAGCATTGATAACGGCTACACGATCAGGGGTGATCTGCCTTCCCTCCTTCGAGAGGAGATGGCTTAAATAGGCCACCTTCTCTTGACAAAACTGAAGCTTTATCAAAGAGACTTTGTGATTATGGAGGGCAAGGTGGCGTAACAGACAGAGAGTAGCTTCTTTACATGCTAGGGCAGAATTTGCAGAAATGAGGAGATCATCTACATATTGTAAAAGTGTGGAATTATCAGGGAGTTCCAAGGAATCTAGTCGACTTTTTAGGGCTTGACTATAGATACTGGGGCTCTCGGTGAAACCTTGAGGGGCGCGGCAGAATCTAAAGCTCCGCCCACCAAGGGAGAAACCAAAAAGATGTCTGCTGTCAGGATGTATAGGAATGCTGATAAAAGCATTCTTCAGGCCTTTGACAGAAAAGTGTGTTGCGTCAGAAGGGACCATCGTTAAGAGGGCTGTAATGTAGGGGACAACAGGATATTGGGATATTGGTATTTTGTTAAGGGGTCTCAGGTCAATCACGAATCGGTATATTTTAGGGGAGAGAGCATTAAGCATGGGTGAAATTTGCAAATTTGTGTTCCGCGAATTTGCGGATTTCCCTGTGAAATCGCAAAAAAACCAGTGAATTCGCGAATTTTCCAGCGAAATCGCGGATTTGTTTGCGATTTGCCCTGGAGTACTTTCTACTGGCTAATCCAGTAAGTGCTCCCTCATTGGGTAAATGTATAGTGCTTTTACTACACTGCAACTGCGTAAAGGGCCAGATGATGTGTCTCCAGTGACCATGTGTGCCTGTAACACAGGGACAGGCACACATGGTCACTGGAGACACATCTTCTGGCCCTTTACGCAGCTACAGTGTAGTAAAAGCACTATGGGGCAGATTTACAAGCCGCTTGCGACTCTTTTGCACCCCAGTTGCGTCACTTTTGAAACGCAGCGGCAGCACAAAAGATGCGCCATGGTGCTGTGTATTAACAAAGTGCCGCATCTGAGAGATGCGTCACGTTGTAAAGCCCTGCACCATAAGGAGGCCTTCCGGCGCAGGGGAGGGACGATTGCGACGCAACTCCAGCAATGCACTGCTTTTACAGCACTGATGCGTGACGCATCTGTGCCTTTTTTTCCACATGGTGCGCCGCATTGTAAATGCGGCGCACCATGGGTGGTGGAGCTGCAGTGCACAATAACTGGTGCATCCCTGGGGATGCGCCAGTTATTGTAAATCAGCCCCTATACATTTAGCCAACGAGGGAGCACTTACTGATTAGACAGTAGAAAGTACTCCAGTTGAGTAGAGGTATTGCACAAAAAGGTAGCATCTTCGTGGACAAACACGCAGGGCGGGATTCATTCTGCCCCCTGTTAGACTCGTTTTTTGAGCCCTTCTGCCCTCTGTTAGACTCGTTTTTCCTTTTTTTTCTGCCCTTCTGCCCTCTGTTCGACTCGTTTTTCCCTTGTTTTTCTGCCCTTCTGCCCCCTGTTAGACTCGTTTTTTGTGCCCTTCTGCCCTCTCTTAGACTCATTTTTCCCTTGTTTTTCTGCCCTTCTGCCCTCTGTTAGACTCGTTTTTTGTGCCCTTTTGCCCTCTGTGATTCCCTTGTTTTTGTGCCCTTCTGCCCTCTGTAAGACTCGTTTTTTGTGCCCTTCTGCCCTCTGTTAGACTTGTTGCTTTGTGCCCTTCTGCCCTCTGTTAGACTCGTTTTTCCTTTGTTTTTCTGCCCTTCTGTCCTCTGTTAGACTGGTTTTTTGTGCCCTTCTGCCCTCTGTTAGACTCGTTTTTCCCTTGTTTTTATGCCCTTCTGCCCTTTGTTAGACTGCTTTTTGTGCCTTTCTGCCCTCTGCATCACCCCATCATCACTCAGCGCTACCCCAGCATCACTCAGCACCACCACATTATCACTCAGCACCATCACAGCACCACTCAGCTCTACCACAGCATCACTCAGCACCACCACAGCACCACTCAGCACCACCACAGCACCACTCAGCGTCACCACAGCATCACTCAGTGTCACCACAGCATCACTCAGCGCTACCACATTATCACTCAGCACCACCACAGCACCACTGTGCACCACCACAGCATCACTCAGCACCACCACAGCACCAATCAGCACCACCACAGCACCACTCAGCGCCACCACAGCATCACTCAGCACCACCACAGCATCACTCAGCACCACCACATTATCACTCAGCACCACCACAGCATCACTCAGCACCACCACAGCATCACTCAGCACCACCACAGCATCACTCAGCACCACCACATTATCACTCAGCACCACCACAGCACCACTCAGCACCACCACAGCAACACTCAGCACCACTACAGCACCACTCAGCACCATCCCAGCATCACTCAGCACCATCCCAGTATCACTCAGCACCACCACAGCACCACTCAGCATCACCACTGCACCACTCAGCACCACCATAGCACCACTCAGCGCCACCCCAGCATCAATCTGCGCAACCATTCAACAACAACTGGTTCAAATATGTTCTCTCAATGTTTCAAGATTTATTACAAATGTCAGAAAAAGATGTTAATATTTCACTTCTGTTCTTGGATTTTCGTCACAATAAAACACACTGAACATAATCTTCACAAAAGTTATTTACAAAAGTTTAAGCTATTGCCATTATAAATAAAAATCACTTTTATTTAAGTATTAAATATTTAAAAAAATTAAAAGCCATTGTAATTTGTAATATCAATACATCTGAGTCACGTAAATACAAAACATGTTGCATTACAAATGCTATAGGTGTCACATTTGCGAAAGTTATAACTATTGGCATTGTAAATGACAACGCTATTAATTTAGCTATTTTTCAAATCAACACATAAATAAAAAAAATTGTCATTTACAAGGCCAATAGCTCAAACTTTCCTAATGCGAGACCTATTGCATTGCAAATGCTTGTTTTTATATCTGTCAGTGCTTCCTGTTGAGGTTTAATTTTCGTGACAGGCGCCTCTTTGCCTACTTGTAACTATTCTCTGACCCTGCTTCAAGGGTCAGAGAATAGTTGCAAGTAGGCAACGAGGCACCAGGAAGCACTTATAGGCTTACAGCAGGAGGTGAAGTTAATTTCTTTGTAACCCTTTTGTAAAAGGTTACAAAAAATTAGCTTCAACTTTTGCACCTGCTGCTGTAACCCTGTGAGTGCTTGGCTGAAAATTCGTCCCCGCTGATTCGTGGATTTTACTGCGATTTCGCGAGATTCGCGTATCGCGAAATCGCGGAAAATCCGCAAATTCCGCGAGCGGAACAAATTTTCAGCCCATGTTTAGAGAGCATCTCCATTTGTCTTTTTAAGAACGGGAATTATGGGACTGTTACAGATATTGCCACATGTCTTCTCCACTACGCCCTTGTCCATTAATTCAGATATTATTGATAAAAGGGCCATTTCTCCTTCCGCGGGCAGTCGATACTGCCGGAGGCGGGGGAGAAGTGTACCTGGCTGGATGCGTACTACATGAGTGTCTGATGATGCCAAGAGGGAGGAAGGTAAAGACTACAACTCTGGTGGGAGGGGACCTGATAGATACATGCAGTGGGGGAAATTGTTAGGGATACACCTTGGGGACTACATGATATGGTCGCATACAGAGCTTTCAGTAAATCCATGCCTAACAAGTTTTCACTGCAACCTGTAGTAAGGACCAAGGGAGCATCAACATGTGAAGGACCAATATCGAGAGGAAGGGGTTCAGAGACAGGGCTGGTCACAGGTGTTCCTGCAAAACCCATTGAGACATTTATATTGCCAGAAAGGGGTGCCTCCAGGACTGACAGACGTGCAATAGAAAACCTGGTGGCCCCATGATCCAAACTAAAATTCTGATCATTACCCACAGCTGACATTTGAACATACGGGCCCCTTTGATCCACTGGAATTTGCACTCTGGTAATACCCTTTTCCTGGCTGTCCTATGCTTGGTAGGACCCTGTCTCATCAACTTCATCATAATCATCATTGTAATAAGTGCCTGTTGCTTCAAACCCATTAAACCTATTGGCCGGGCGCTGCCAGATGGGAGCGTCATTCCTGGGCCTGCGTTCTTTATCCTGTTGATGGGGCGGGCCATGGTCCCTAGTCGGTCTCCCCTTTCTGGGAGCGCGAGGCTGAGTCTTCCCTGATCCGATGTTTTCAGCTAACACAGGACACTCATCTATCCAATAGCCGTACCCCTTACAATAAGCACACTGAACTGTTTGGAGGGTTCTGATACGTTTAGGGCTGGAGGGGGTAGACTAGCGAGCCCTCGGAGGGGGGTTGAGGTTGTGGTCTGAAATTCCTGCAGGCATCAGGACCTCGGGGAGGGTACGCCTGCTGGAGAAGTGCCTTAGTCTAAAGATACCTAACCTTCTTACTTTCCTTGTCTCTATCTTCATTCTCCCTTTTCTCGTGATATTGTGCCATAGCTAGGATATTGAGTGGGAACAAATAGGAATGTCAAATAATTGTAATTTTAATTCCTCTTCAATGGCAAGCTGTATTTTAGATTAAAATTTTGAAATTGCCACTTTTAGAACGTTGACATTTGTCCTGCTACTAGCAACTACAAGGAGTTTCCTGCTGCCTGGGTCTGTTAATAGCTCCCCCATTGAGAATGCATATTGGGCTTAGACAATAAAGAATATTGTACTGGGTGTGGGCAGGATAGGCAGTCTTGAGAGGATGATTGAAGGTGAAACTGTTCACTGCCCCACTTACATTTCAAAGAACGTTCCTCCAGCACACACAGCGAAACCTAACATGAGTCTTTTGTGACCATAAACTTCATTGACCCTTCGCAGGGGAAGGGGACAATTTTCCAGAATCAGATGTGGGGTAGCCTAGAAAATTCCCCCACTTCAAAGGATGGCACCAGGTATAAATATTGGACCTCCTGAATCACTCTTCAGTACTTGGGCCCATGAAACATTACACAAGAAGGACTGCCTTGTTTGCCAGAGGACTGCCCTACTGCTAGAGGCCTCCCTTGCTCCCCAGTTGACTGCCTTGTTGCTCAGAGGATTGCCCAGCTGCTTCAAGTCTCCCTTGTTCTCAGAGGACTGCCTTGCTGCTACAGGCCTGGATATTTTCCAGAGGACAGTCTTGCTGCAAGCCTTGCTCCCAGAGTACTGCACTACTGCTTGAGACATGCCTTGTTTTTCAGAGGACTGTCCTGCTGCTTGAGGCCTGTCATGTTTTCCAGAAGACTGCCCTGCTGCTTGAGGCCTGCCTTGCTCCCCAGAGGACTGCCCTACGTCTTGCGAAGACTGCCCTGCTATTTGAGGCTTAACTTCTCCCCCAAAGGACTGCCTTGCTGCTGGATGTCTGCTCTGCTCTCTGCAAAGAAAGATTGGAACTGATTCCTTCATCACGGGCGAACTGAGTGACTCCAAGGTTCAGTTGGCTGATCTATTCTGAGCTACAGGGACCCAACAAGATCCAGAGGCTGCCCTGCAACTGCCTAGCTAACCTGCTGGAACTGGACTTACCTGGAGCTGCAACTGGACCTGTCTGAAAATTGCTGGCCTCTGCTAGATTGAGTTAGTGGTCCCCAGGAGGTACCTTCCCAATATCCTTGAGCCTTGGCTGGCTCCTCTACAGGAAAAGTAGATATCCTGAAGTTGTTGACTCTTCCTCCTGGACGTTGAGAAGGTAACCTTTTCAGTGGAACTAACCTGGTCCCTGTATCCCGCCCACACTCCAATGCGCCCCGTCTGAACTTGCGACATTTCCTTGGTATAGCATGACCAGATGACTACGAGTGGCGTTTTGTGCTGTTAGGTGCTCTACCTACCTAAAACGTTAAAATTGCATATCTCTGATTCTACTGATTGGATTTTTGTCATTTTTATTTCATTTTATTTATTAGAATTTACTCCATCTTTTAAACTGGTTTGAGATTTTTCTTATGTTGTGATTTCACTTTATTAATGTTTGCGTGCTACATAAATACTTTATACAGTGCTTCTAAACTAAGTCCAACTGGTTTTGTGTCAAAGCTATACGAGGCTTAGGGACAGGTTAATTTAGTGACTTTTGTGGTCTATCCTGATTAGTATTTTGGTTGTTTTCACACCCCTCAATTCATAATCCAATTTTTTACATTTGTTATTGGTCATTCCTAATAGAGGGAATTGTATTTCCAGTTTACGAAGTATGGGCCTTAGCGCCAGGAATATCTCTTTTCAAGTGTGTTATGATCTTTGCTGACACATAGAAGTAGTCCATTTCATGTCTGGGTGGAAGCTATTACCTTTCAAGCCAGGATATGGTGGAAAAGGCATGAAAAGAATGGTCTGAAAGAACTGGAGAATTGACAAGGTGATCTTGTGCATATTTTGTGTGCTCTTTGAAATACCTCTGGCAGATGAAAGATTAGTTCAGTAAGGTCTGACAGGAATGTAAGGGGAAAAGTCTGTATGTTTTCTTTTCCAGCCTTCCTGGTCACCCAAGAGGCAGATGTTATTATCACAGGTTCTTCTACATCAGTAGGTTTTTGGCATCGTATCCACAATTCCTAATCAATGTCAGGTGTGTTATTTAATTGGCTGAGATGCGATTCAATGGCTTTGATTTTTGATTCAGTACTGTAAAGATGAAATTGAAAAGTGGCCAGCTCAATTGGCTGAGATGAGATTTAATGTCTTTGATTTTTTTATTCAGTACTGTAAATATGAAAATTAAAAGGGGCCAGCTCTAATCTCAATGATTTCACCACAGTGGCTGCAACCTTTATGCCTACTCCCATGTTGTCCAAAGTTGGTTTAGTTATCAATATTTCCTTTCAAATGACTTTCACACTCGTCTCTTTTACTGTGTTCAACTGTCTTTTCCTTACCTTGACTCTGCTACAAAGAAGAGCAGTTGTCTGGATGTTTTTGGCCTAGGCAAATGACTCTCAGCTGCAATAATCCAAGAGGGTGGCGGGTGGAGAATGGGGATGTGTTCTCGATCAGAGGCACAGGTGCAGACTACCTGAGCAGATCCTGCTGTTATGTTGCTTCAGTATGTGATACAATTTCCGCCAAAAGCATATGGATGAACAGGTTACATGTTCATATGTTCCAACTTGTCTTATGGATTGTTTTCCTGGTGTTTCTATATAGGAGAGGTAGGTCTATACGGATCATATGGCCTAAGGGAGGTGGGGCACTGGCAGATAGGGCTTTAAAAAACAACCCCATCTCTCAAAAAAAGCATAGGCACAGTATTCAAACTTTTTTCTTCTCAACCCAGGAGATAATGTAAATACTCTGGTCTGGCCTAAGACTTTGCGAGACACTCCTGCTGTGTGCCCTCCATAGAATCATACTTTTTGTAGGGTCTGTGTTTGCAGTAGAAGTATTGCTGTGGTTTGTTTCCTTCTAAATGCAAAAGTCTTTCTTTCTGGGTGTGTCGTTTCAGGTCTTTATCAGCTATGCAGTTGGGAATGGTGGTGGAAGGATGTCATATTGTTTGAGGCAGGACCCTCTCCCAACGAAGTTCTGTTAGTACAGGGCTCACATCTGCATGTCCAATGTTCTCTGTGTGGCCCTCCCAGCAATGTCATCAGTGTCTTGTGTATTTTTCCATTGGCGCTTTCACGTTGTGCGAGATAGAACTCTGTGCATCGTATGACCAAGAGGTGACGTGATAGGATGTAGCTGTTCCAGAGCAAAACCCTTTCCTTTCAGAGCCTAATTTTTTTTTTGAGTTTTATATATCGCAAACTAGACCCAAAGATATCAGGTATCAGAGAGCATTACATGAGCCACAGTTTTGTTGCCGGTGGGCTCATTCATTTTTGTTAGGCATTGGAAGAATTAGGGGCATATTAATAATTATTGCTGGCCGTACTTAGTGATAATTTTATTATCGCAGGCTATCTCTGGAATTTATTGCCATGGTAGCGCTTTATTAAAAACGCGTTTCTCCAGGGCATTGAAAATTCAAGAGATAGCGAGGTTATCGCCATTTTGATGGGGAACATTGCTGGTTTTCCAGCAGTGTTCACTGCAAAACGGCGATAACCTTGTTGATACGACCCACAGGGTCGTTTCAGCATAATCCACCCCAATGTTTGGGGATAGGTAAGTCTGCATTTTAGCATACATTAGTTATTGGAGAAAACAGCAGTTTGTGCTAAAATGCTGGGGAAGCCTTGTAAATATTGTGATGTGAACATCTGCGATATTTTCAACGTTGTCCATCCGGGGTACTTCCAGTGAATCCCACTATGCATCTCATAGTTGGGGGTTGCTACTGCTCGAACAGCCAGATCTTGAGTTGTTACCTGAAGGAGAGATGGTCCAGGGTCAGCCGTAGGTGAGTGGGGAGGGAGTTCCATATCTTGGCTGCCAGGTAGGAGAAGGATCTTTCTCCGACGGTGGATTTGCAAATTCGTGGGACGGAGGCGAGTGTGAGGCTGGCGGATCGGAGTTGGCGGGTGGGTGTGTAGAATGTGAGGCGGCTGTTGAGGTACTTCGGGCCCGTGTCGTGGAGAGCCTTGTTTACGTGGGTGAGGAGTCTGAACGTGATCCTCTTGCTGACGGGGAGCCAGTGCAGGTCTTTCAGATGGTCCGAGATGTGGCTGTGGCGAGGGATGTCCAGGATGAGTCGTGCTGAGGTGTTCTGGATGCGCTGGAGTCTTTTCTGGAGTATGGCTGTGGTTCCAGCGTAGATGGTGTTCCCATAGTCTAGGTGGCTGGTGATGAGGGCCTGGGTGACCGTCTTCCTGGTTTCGGTGGGGGATCCATCGAAAGATCTTTCAAAGCATGCGCAGGGTGTTGAAGCAGGATGACGAGACGGCGTTGACTTGCTTGGTCACCGTGAGGGAGGAGTCCAGGATGAAACCCAGGTTGCGTGCGTGGTCCGTTGGCTTGGGTGCCGTGCCCAAGGCAGGGGGCCACCAGGAGTCGTCCCAGGCAGAAGGAGATGGTCCGAGGATAAGGACTTCCGTTTTGTCTGAGTTCAGTTTCAGACGGCTGATCTTCATCCATTCTGCGACGTCTTTCATTCCTTCCTGGAGGTTGGCTTTGGCGGTGGCGGGGTCGTTGGTGAGGGAGAGGATAAGCTGGGTATCGTCGGCGTAGGAGATGATGTTGAGGTTGTGTTGGTGAGCGATGGCTGCAAGGGGGCTCATGTAGACGTTGAAGAGGGTGGGGATGAGTGAGGAGCCTTGCGGAACGCCGCAGATGACTTCGGTGGCCGCGGATCAGAACGGGGGGAGGCAGACTCTCTGGGTTCTTCTGGCGAGGAACGAATGGCAAGACTCATGTTTGTGAGCAAGAGCATGAGCTTGTAAAAGCTTCTACTTGAAATGCTAAATAAATATAACTTTGTTTAAAACACTCAAAGAATTTGGGCTAACCATGATAGGTATATTCCATACTAGCAAAAGAAGACACTTAAATAGTAACAATGTGTTTACACACTGCATTACAGAATATATGTCTTTCAATACATTTTTGCTTATGATATCTTTGCTGAACAACAGGCAGTACTGATACTTTCACTCAAAAGCCTAAATTTTAGAAAACACTTGAAATATTTACCTACCTGCATATTCTTATACTCCTTTCATGATAGTGTGGTAATTGGACTGTGATAAACAAAGCTAATTGTTTTTGAGGTCTTTGTACCAATCAGTCAACTTTAAATTGAGAACTGGTACACCTTAATAATAACATCTGTTTGCTTGCATTTGAATGAAGCACCACTTAATAATGAGGGTTTAAAAAGTGGGCATCGATAGAAAAAAGCATATGAAGTCAGACACGGTACAGCTGTTTCTGTTATTCCAGGTTCCATGGGAGTCAGTAGGAGATTGCCATTGTGCTGTGTGTATGTTGTGATGGTGGTTAGTTGAACAAAATGTTCCAAGACATGAAGGGCAGGTTCGGCTCTGAAAGGAATAAATCTCTTCTGTTATCAAATGCGTCCCTGCATCTGTCGGTATCGCTCAGAAGAACCCAATGATGAGTGGGCCTCTAGGCAGCACCTATAAACATCACAGAATGGGTTATCATCATTTCACCTTTGAAAGGAGTGATCATCTCAGCTCAAGCTCTGTTGAGTAAGGTATCGCAAACTGCTACATGGTCAAGCCCAATTGTTACCCACGTTCCTATTGACCAAAGTATTATTCAACCTCAATTCACAGTTAACAGCATAGAACGCCAACCCGTCGTCAGTTTTGCAGCAGCAATCCTGCTTCCACTACAAGAGTGTTGATACTTTGTACATTGGGTGGACAATAAGCACTACCAACCAATTTACTAGCCTGTAGTTCAAAAAACTGATTGGAGGCAATTGTTCAACGCTTGTGCAATTGATGGCTCCAAATTTGAACCTATTAGGAAGTTGGCGCTTCTTTACAGTTGTCTAGGAACCGAAGGATACTGCATATTTGACCAATTACCTGCTGCTACACAATCTTCAGAATTAGGCTCAGAAGTTTATGGGGAAGCTGTGTGTATACTAAGAAACCACTTTAAAGAGTAAACAAGTATAATTGTGTATGAGGCACAGATTCTACTCGAGACACCAATTATAACAAGAGTCAATTGATAGTTTTTTGGCTGAACTGAGTATAATTAAGATCCACATGCAAATTTGATGGAAATAGTGACTCTTTTCTAAGGAAGCAATTATTGGTGAATTGTTATGACAAGAAAACTCAAGAAAGACTGTTATGTTGCAGGAATCCTAGTATAAATGAAAGACTAGAAATTGCTAGGGCATTGAAGATCATTTTAGAACTCAAAGAAACTGAACAGAGGCAGCAATAGGTCTGATTCAGAAGCTGTCAACGCAGTTAAAGCTAAACCAAAAACCTTCATGCCTAATGTTCCAGAGGGTAGATGCAAGGTAGCAGCTTTAGATATGTATCCAGCACACATTTGGCAAATGCAAAAATTGCATGCCTGTGGAGAAAAAGTGTCTTAAATGCAGGAAAACCAGACATTCTGCACTGGTGTGCAAGAACACCCAGAAAGTTGTCATGTTAGAGCAGCACGATGTAGGGTTGGATGCAGAGTATGTACTATTCAGGGCAGCAACAAAGTAGTCCTGTCTACAAAAACTGTGGAAACATCATTGGATGCAAAGTCCAACGGAGAGCCACTGTGCACAGTGGTAATTGTAGATGTGCAAGTTCACGTCATGTGGATGTTGGACCTCCAATTATTTTTAGTGACTGATGACTTGTTTTACAAAGTTTGGAGCTCCACTCAATTGTCACCACCATATGTATGCACCATTGCATTTTGTGAACATGCTTTGACCATGATGGGTTACCTTTCCGAAAATATTAATCTTGAAGAGAAGTTAATATTCACTAAAGTATGTGTAGTAAAGAGAGGTTATAATGTGTATTGGGGTGGAAAGATCAAGGCAAATTTGGCCAGGCATCCTGTGTCCCTTCATTATCGTGTCGCTGCACCATCAGAAACTCTTTAGCAGGTGTTGAATAAGCACAAATCTTTGTTTGAGAATACGTTGTGAATGGAGCAGGGTTATGTACACAAAATTGTACTGAAGAAAGTTGCAGTGCCTTTCATTCACAAACTGGGGAATTTTCCCTTAAGTGTGTGTGGTCAATTGAGGCAATATCTGGAGATGCTGTGCACGGACTAGGTCATTGTACCTATTCAGTTCTCGCAAAGGATATAACCTTTGTAGTAGTAAAACGAAAATAGGAGAAATCATTGTGTTGACCTAAGATTACTCAGCAAGAACATCCTAATTGAAGAATTCCTATGTGGCTTTTCTATCCAGGTGTCCCCTTGACAGGATTTAGGGTAATCAAGATGAAGAGAAGTTGGCATGTGTTGATGAACTGGTTGATGGATTGGAGGTGTTGGAGAGAGCTGTTGGTAGGCAAGATTGGAAAGGGGATTCTGAATGTGATGAATGTCAAAAGAAAATTAAAGAACTTATTGTTAAAGGTTGGCCTGAGGAGAGAAATGTAAGTAATGGTATTCTGTCCTTTCACAAAGTCAAGGATGAGTTGACCTTCAAGGATGATTACAGCCTGGGGGAAATTCACTGGTTACCCCACTGGAGATGAGACCAAGACTGATTACTCTTGCCCATCAAGGACATCTTGGGATGACTGGTATGAAAAAACAGCTACACCTGTACTATTGGTGGCCTGGAAAGGACGGTGAAGTAGTGATGTATGTTAACAGGTATGTGAATTGCCAAAAAGCAGACAAAACTGTGAGTGTGCGTAACACTCCGCTTTACACAGTGAGGTTTTCTGAAGGCCCCTGGAAAAAATTGGAATGGATTTTGTTGGTCCTGTGTATAATCTGAATGCTGAGAAAAGGTATACGCTGGTATTGGTAGATTATTACTCAAAATGGGTTGAGTGCAAAGGTTTAAGAGAACCAAATGCGGTTTCAGTAATAAGGATGTTGAGAGATGTGTTTCTTAGGGAGAGAGTACACAAAGTTCTGGTTATAGACAAAGGGGTCCTGTTTAAATCCCAAGCAATGTAATAATTGTGTTAATCATTTGAAGTTAACCACTTGTCAGTTGGCCGGTATAGTCCACAAGGTAATGGAATAGTCAAGAGGGTGAACAGAATGCTAAAGGGGCTGATTTAGTTGACTATTACTACAGGTGAGGATGCAGCTCAAGCCGTGCAAGAAAGATTATGGGGTTACCCCATACTCCCTCATGGAAGTTTCTCCTTTTATGTTGCTGAAGGCCAGATATGGGTCTTGCAAGTTTAGTCCTAGTTGGGTGTTGGAACACACACGAAGCAAGGACAAGCTGCCTGATTTAGGGTAGGTGCGTGGTAAGGTGTAGAGTGCTCAGCTGAAAAGCATACCGAGCTATATCGAAGATAAAAAGGTGAGAAGAGTTCATTTTTTCCGGTGGTATATGTGGTTAGGTGAAAGGGCCATTGGGTGCCAAGAATCGCAATTCTAAGTTCTTTCCCAAAACATGCATTATCAAGGTCTCAAAACATGCAGTCCTGGTAGAAAATGGAAAGTGGTGGACCAAGAGAAGTGGGGCCCTAGTCGACGTCAAGGGTCCTGTGAGTGTGGGTGATGGTAAGGGCGGTTCCTAAGCAAAAGGATTGTGGTTAGTTGAGGAGAATGTTCCCAGGGGTGGGGGGCAAGTTCAGTCAGATGAAGGCCGATTGGCAGCTTTGGGAGCAAGTGACATGACTGGGGAGGCAATAGTAAGGGTTAACATAGGGCAGAGGTCTTCAATCTGTGGGCCGCGACCCCCAGGGGGGTCGTGGAGTACTGAGAAGGGGTCGCAGATTCTGTCAGAGCAGTTCCTAGAAACGCGTGCTTTGCCTTAGTGGCGTCGGGCTGATTGAGGGTGCTCAGGGCGGAGGCCTAATTCACACAGAGGGGTGAAAAACATCAAAGCCTCATTAACAAGTAAAAGGTCTTTTAAAGACTTATGAAGTACTCGGGTGTGGCTTTGTGTGTGTCCAAGCTGTTTCAGCAGGGTTCACATACACAAGGGGGGAGCCGAGCGGGGTGGGGTGGCTGGGGGAGGAGGCTGTAGCCCTTTGAGTTCAATGGACATTGCGCGCTGTGGGTCCTGCCAGTAATTGCACGTGAAAGGTCCTCTCCCCCTCCCTCCGACACGTCCCATAAATCATTGGTTCAAGACCCATGAGCCCTCATACCTGGATGTTCTTTACAGTGTGATGTTGTTACACTCTGTTAGCCCTCCCCCTCGCCCCCAGCAGAGAGGCACAGAGATGCCCTCCCATGAGAGAGGAAGAAGAAGGAAGAAGACGCAGAGAGATACTGACCCCCCCCCCATGAGAGAGGCACAGAACAGGTGGGTGGAAGAATGATGGGTGGATGGATGGATGAAAGGGTGGATGGATGAAAGGGTGGACGGATGTATGGATGTAGGGATGGATGTAAGGATGAAAGGGTGGATGGATGAAGGATGGATGGATGGATGAAAGGGTGGGTGGATGAAGGATGGGTGGATGGATAAAAGGGTGGATGGATGAAGGGTGTATGTATGGAAGGATGAAAAGGTGGATGGATGATGGATGGATATATGGATGGATAAAAGGTTGCATGGATGAATGATGCATGGATGGATGTGTGAAAAGTTGGGTGGATGAATGATTGGTGGATGGATGGATGGATGAAAGGGTGGGTGGATGAAGGATGGATGAATGGATAAAAGGGTGGATGGATGAAGGCTGTATGTATGGATGGAAGGATGAAAGGGTGGATGGATGAAGGATAGATGGATGGATGAAATGGTGGGTGGATGAAGGATGGATGGATGGATAAAAGGGTGCATGGATGAAGGGTGTATGTATGGAAGGATGAAAGGGTGGATGATGGATGGATGTATGGATGGATAAAAGGTTGCATGGATGAATGATGCATGGATGGATGTGTGAAAAGGTGGGTGGATGAATGATTGGTGGATGGATGGATGGATGAAAGGGTGGGTGGATGAAGGATGGATGGATGGATAAAAGGGTGGATGGATGAAGGGTGAATGTATGGATGGAAGGATGAAAGGGTGGATGGATGGATGAAGGATGGATGTATGGATGGATAAAAGGTTGCATGGATGAATGATGCATGGATGGATGTGTGAAAAGGTGGGGGGATGAATGATGGGTGGATGGATGGATGGATGAAAGGGTGGGTGGATGAAGGATGGATGTATGGATGGATAAAAGGTTGCATGGATGAATGATGGATGGATGTGTGAAAAGGTGAATGAATGATGGGTGGATTGATGGATGGAAGGGTGCATGGGTAAAGGATAGATGGAAGGGTGGAAGGATGAAAGGGTGGATGGATGAAGGATGGATGGATGTGTGAAAGTATGGGTGGATGAATAATGGATGGATGGATGTGATGAGGTCTAACAGGCGCATTTATAGCTGTCAATAGTTGTTGATGATGAGGAGTACCAGTTTCTAGAAACTTTTGTAGGAAGGGGGTCCTTATGACTAAAAAGGTTTTACAAGGGGGTCTCTGCATCAAAAAGTTTGAAGACCTCTGACATAGGGTGTCCCTTAGGTAGTACGGTGGAAAGTTTGGTCTCTTCAAGAGAAAGCAGGAGACAAATGAAACCATCTATCTATTTGAAAGATTATGTGTTGGAGTGATGTGTTAGTACTGTGCTTTTATTTATATGTTTTGTGTTTCCTCTGTGGTTGTGTAGTTGGTTCTGTCTTGGTGATAATTTTGTTTTGGGTTTTTGTTTTGTTTATTACATTCTTCTGTTTGAACCGTACACTGGCCAATTTTGAAGTCCTAGTTTTGTTTGTCTTTGGTTTATTTGTGGTGTTCACAAAAATATGTTCTGTTTTTGTGAGGTAAAGGAATGTATTCTAGGGGTGGAATGTGGTTAATGGAATATGGGGTAGGGATTGCTAGTTCCATGGGAGTCAGTTAGTGCCTGGTGCCAGGAGCTGTTGGTGGGGATTTCTGTTGGGCTCTTTGGCTATGAAAAGAATACATCTTTTCTGTTATTAAATATATTCATGTTTTTGTCTGTACCGCTCAGAAGAACCCAGCTATTAGCTGCATTGATACATGCACAAACAACTTCAATTGAAATGATTAATCAAAATAGGTAGCTATAATTCGTGGGAAGTTCCAGCAACCTGGAAGTTATGTTAAGCAATGTAACCCCACATATTGTCACTTGGCAGGATTAGCTTGCAGCCCGTGTGCTTAGCTATGTCAATATGAGCCATGCTCAATATGCAGATATGGTCACCCTGCCATTGGTAAGATAGGTTTCTTTTGAGCAACAAAGACAGCGTCTTTCTCCCCAGTGTACAACTCTGAGGTAGCACTTACATCCACAATGACTCTTCAAAACTGGTGCCGACCTACAACATTTAATAATCCAAATGCCCTGCAAACATTTCCACCGAAAAGTGATACAATCTTATAAAAACTTTTATATAGTAAAAAAGGAATTTTAAACCTGGAATAAAAATTATTTGATGAAAGAAAATGGTAACATTTTCACAGAACCTTGCCATCAGGCTTGACACTGTAGTGAGCATTACATTTCTTGCTATATTAAAATATTGTCTGGTGGCGGATACACTCATAGTAGAAAAAGTATTTTCTAATAGTAAAAAGAGGGCAAATTATTTTAATTGATACATCATTATTTCTGCAAATATGTGATTTTTCATAGTTATTCTAACATACACTGAATCACAAAGTCTATTTGATTTTGTGTATAATATTTTTCCTTTCGCAAGTTTCATATTCCTCAATTTATTTGAGACCCTGAACTGATATTAATATGTTTACATTAGAAGCATATTACAAACACAAGTTGCCATTGACAACTCTGCAAGAAAAATATGATAAATCCATCAAACCTAGGAAAAAATGGACTGGGCCAAAAAGGGACAGAGGAGCCCAGCTCATCAACACTTAAGAGAGCCCTACATTTTCATGATAATTCCTCTTGCTTGTTATGTACTCACCATCCTTAGAAAGCAATTGTAGTAATATGCATGCTGGTGGATTCAGAAGAAGAGAGGATTAAAAATAAAAAAACAGCTATTCACTGCCTACCCTAAACTCAGACAGAGAATCAACTAGGTACCTTATTTCAAAGTAGCTCCTGGGTTTCAGAAGCAGGGGATTCTATTGACTCTTGTGATTCCTATGAATTCCAGAGAGGAATGGTAAATCGCCGAAATATGTAGGTATGCAGAGTTCCTGGGTATTCTTTCATAGCTCTCTTAAGGTCATTTGAAACATATTCTCCTTAAATACCCACAAAGGTAGTTAGTTCCTGACACTGTAAGGTCCTCATTTTGTGTTGACGTCTGGTCCAAAAACAGTCAGTCTTTACCAATTCCATTAAACAACTGCTGACATTTTGCACCTGCTTTGAGCAGGAAGAAAGAGGCAGCAAAAGTGCCAGTGGGATGCAGGGGTTGGGTTGGTGGATATTTGCAGGACAAGCTTGTGCTTGTCCAGGTGAGCAGGGTCTACTATCCCCATGCTGATCCAGGAGTCAGCGAGCACCCAAAAATACTGATGCTCACAGACACTGCTGCTTAAGCAGCAAAGAGAGGTCCGATGTCCCCAGATGTGTGGCTTGCATATTCGATAACCCAAGACCCACAGAGATCTGAGGAACTTTATCCAGAAATATCACTCTCATTGAAATACCCCAACCCTTAATGAGGGCCTATCTGGATTCCTCCTGGACAGCAGATCTCCATCATCACTTCTGAGTGAGATGTGCATCATCATTTGGAGAGACCTGTGCCAGCAAATGCTAAGTCACCTTGATGACTGCTGTGAGGGCATGTTGGACTGGGAGTGTTTGTAAGTATCACTACTCTCAAGAACCTATAGTGTACGTCGAGTGTGTGCACCTATATAATGCTGAGTTAAGTGGTATACAAAAAATTGAATGCTTTATTATGTAAACATACAGAGTGACATGTGAAAGTGTTTGACAGCGGTTAGTCAAAGAGAGATCAGACTCTCTCTCATCTTCTTGTTTTTCTCTCATTTGAGCCCAGTTTCAATCGCTTTGTTCATTTTTTGGTTGCTGCTCATTATATTCTCACTTGTTTTCCAAAATGTTTAAAGAAAGCCGAACCTATACTACAGCACAAAATACAAATACACGTCTTAGTACTGCGGCGCTAATGTACTATTGTGTTTCATTTTGGTACGCATCGCTTTAAAAGTTATGGTTTAGACTCTACAGCAAAACATTATTTTGTACATGTACTTCACATTACTCTATCGAATAATCTTTGTGCATCTCGCAACAGCAAATACTAGAGTGCAAATTCAAATGTATCTAATTGCGTCACCAAAACAGACGATTTGTCCCTTGATGTCATTGTTAATGGAACAGTACTACCTCCCAGAAGTCCCCTATAAATTTCAGATTTTATCCCAAAAAATATTTTTCAATGAAAACTAAAGAATCGCTTGCTAATATGAGACCAAGCCTTGGATGGTATCCCCAGGTTTGGTAATAATAAAATGTAATTGAAAACCTTCAAAAGCCTCTTTAAACTGTAGCAGTAGAAAGAACATTTATTTGAAAGAACTTAAAAACTGAAAATGGGTTATCTCATGAAAAGAAATGTAGTGTGCAGTAGTTGTTTTTGTCTACCATCACTTGTGATACAAAGACCTCAAGGATGGGACTCGAAAAGCACAAAGATGAAAAATGTAAGTCAAATCGAACAGGAGGGAGCAGATATAATTGGATATGTCTGAAAGCAGGCAAGAACTGGAGGAAGAGAAATCGGGTGAATGGTTAAACAAATGAGAAGCGGAAGGGGCATGGGTACTGAAGCAGAAATGTGCAATGGCATCACCAAAAGAGTAAAGAGGGGAATGGGTATCAAATGGAGGAAAAAGAAAGTGAGGGCAAATGACGGACAGAAATGAAAGAAGTACGTGTTCTGTAGTAGGGGATCTCTGTGTATAGTCATAATCTAGTGAATAGTCCCGCCCATGTGCGTGGGCCCCGGCAAACAAAAATAGTCTCTTAAATTGTCAAAAAATGGAGAACTACAAAGACACTTTAGAGAGAAATTAAAGACAAATTATGCAGCCTATATCCACAGGCTACAGTGTCCAGTACTTCAACTAGAAATTCCACCCAAAAAAAAACCACACACACATCACAGCCTGCCCAGTTTCTTCCATAGAAAAACTTGCCTCTACCAGTAAAAGCCTCTGGAATGATAGAGAGGAAGGCATGGACGGACAAGCGCCATTGGTTGCCATTATACGGCTTAAATAGGATACTGTGCCTTTAAGAGAACTTTCCAGATCTTCTGCCAGTATCCCAGAATGTACAGCAGGTCCCTCTTACTTTCAGTTCTTTTTTCCGGCTCCTGCTAACAGGACTCTGGTGCATTGAGCTCTCCCTTTTTCAAGGGTTTATTGGATTTTTGTGCACTTTTAGTTAAAAGTGTTTTCAGTTGCTGTACTTGGTGTTTCCCTTCACTCCTGTGTATTTGTTCAGGTTTTTTAGGGCTCTAAAATGCCTTCTCTTTTTGACAAGTGCCCAGCATTTGGAAGGAAGAAGTCCAAGACTGATCCACACGACGTCTGCATAATCTGTCTCCCTGAAGCACATGTCCCTGAAGAATGTGACATCTGCCAGGACCTTTCAGCAAGGACCCTGAGGGAAAGGCTGAAGATTAGGTTCAAGGCCTAGAGGAGAGACGACTGCAGGCTGCAGGTGGGTCTGGGCAGGCTGGGATGGTTCTCTCTACCTCTGCTGAGGCCTCTGGGGGGCTCCCCAGAGGCAGGAAGCCCAGCCAATTGTCCAGGTCTCCGTCGGCGTTGATTGCATTGACGACGACGCCGAGAGGGATGACGACGGTGTGTTCCCCATCTCCCCGGGGCTCTGGGTCAAGACGGCGTGAAGGATCAACGTCGTAGGGCCTGGGTAGGCCGCCGTCGAGACCACCGTCGACAGCTTCTTTGTCGGCGTCGGCGACAACCGCGTTGAGCTATCGGCGTCGAAGAATGAGCGACAGGCGTCGGCGCTCGCCGTCGAGGCGACACCGCCGGTCGCCGTCGAGAAGACGGTCAGCGTCGAGGGGATCCTCGACGTCGAGGACCTCAAGAAAGCGGCCGGCGTCAAGAAGGAGTCGACGCTCATCGTCGAGGACTGAACGTTCAACGTCGCGGAGGCGGCGTTCGGCGTCAAAGAAGAAGCGTTCAACGTCGTGGAGGCGGCGTTCGATGCCGGAGTCGTGGAGGCGACGTTCGACGCCGGAAAAGGCAACGCTCAGCGTCGAGAAGAAAGAGATCGGCGTCTCAGAGTTTTTCCAATTCTCCTAAGCGGCGCAGAAAGAGTTCTGGCGCCAGAAGTCACACTGGGTCTGGTGGAGGGCGCCAGAGACGGCGATCACCTACTGGAGGGGCTGGTTCGCAGTCCCCTCCCCCGAAGAAGTCACCGGGCTCGGTGTACTCGGCGGTTTATACACTACCTCGGCCGAAGTCGCCCCTTGTCTCCTGTACCTAAGGAGGATCCTCCCATCAACCCACCGCTTCCACCACTTCCTCCCTCAGGACAACCACCACCACTGCTTCCGCCTCATGGGCCCGCTCCTTGGTCAGAGATACCTCCTGTTCCTCCACCAAGGTCGGTGTCACTGCCTCCACTTCCTATACCGCCTTAGGGAATGCCAAAACCATAACCCCAAGATAGGCCACGGAAGACGCCTCCACGGAAACCTGCGGAGCGCCCACGAACTGGGAGATCGCGTTCTCGTTCCAGGAGGAACAGGTCATCCACGCGGTCGAGACGAAGCCACCGGAGGCGCGGGTCTCGTTCCCATACGAGGTCCTCAGGGACCAGGGACTACTCTCCGACTTTGTCGGAGTAACCGGAGACAAGGGTGTCACCGGTTGATGATCTGATGTCCTTTCAGGATGTCCTGTTAAGAGGTGCAGCAAAA
Organism: Lissotriton vulgaris; assembly: GCF_964263255.1. Classification (NCBI taxonomy): domain Eukaryota; kingdom Metazoa; phylum Chordata; class Amphibia; order Caudata; family Salamandridae; genus Lissotriton; species Lissotriton vulgaris. The sequence continues at coordinate 188,230,277 of NC_141688.1, read as the reverse complement.
TTGGGCATCTCGGTGAGGGTGCCCACGCCCAAGACATCGGTAATCTTCGAGACGCTGCACCAGAAACATCTGTGTCGCCCATTATTGCCACTGGTACCGGGCCTGGAGGATCCGGCCATGGACGTTTTTCTCACCCCGGTGTTGACTAAAGCGGCCCCCTCGAGACTACAAAAAAAATACCGGGCTCCCGATTCTGATCAGGCTTTTCTAAGAGTGGAACCCCCTCCAGACTCTGTGATAGTGACGTCGGCTCTTAAACAGCATGCCACCACTCCGTCATCCACAGTCCCACCAGATAAAGAAACTAGATGGCTGGATTCGGCTAGGAGGAAGGTTTGTGGGACGTCGGCGACTTCCATGAAGGCTGCGAGTGCTACGGCCTTGTTGGGGCGCTATGACCGTGCCCTCTGGGAATCTCTCCAGCAGTTTGTAGAACACCTGCCTCGTGACAAGAGAGAAGATTTCCAGGAGGTGTTAAATGAGGGGATGTTGGTGGCGAATCAGGTCATCAGTGCTACAGCCGATTCTTCCCTCCTGGTGGAGCATGGCTTCTACCATGGGATTAACCAGCGATGACACGCCTGGCTCCGCCTCACGTCGCTGACACCTGATGCACAACAAAGGGTTGCCAATCTACCATTCTCTGGCGAAACCCTGTTTGGAAAACATGCGGATGACGAAATGGCCCGCATGAAGGCAGAGTGTAGAATCAATGATCACAGAAATTGTTGATGGATAAAGTAGGTTTATTTGTGGATAAAGAAGCACTCCCAGCAACACATCTGAAGGCTCCGGACAGTCAGCAGCAACTGTCCTAACAGTAACTGTACAGCATGGAACGGCACGATAACACATCGTGCCGTGTAGAGAGACACATACATTCAAAGAATAATAAATGCACGAGATACACTTAAAAAGAAATACATGCGCGAGAAGAAACATGTGCGAGAATTAACACGCGCATTATTAACACGCGCATGCATACACAACACAGAGGCTGAAACACTCACGGCTGTGGGTCTGGAAAAGCCCAAGGAGACAAAGAAATCGTACCGCCCATTCCAGAGACAGTTCGGTGGACAGGGCAGAGGGCGTGGCCAAGCTTCGGGACAGCAGCAGCAACAACAGCAGCAGTTCCAAAGGCCGTTCCAGAAGCGCCAGAAAGGCAGAGGCGGCCAACAGTCGGCACCAGCGACCAAAGGCCTGTCCAGGTCTAGGCCCTGAGCTCTTACTACCCCTGCATCCGTTACCCACTCTGGTGGGGGGAAGCGTTCAATTTTTTCTGGCAGAGTGGAGAAAAATTACTCAGGACAAGTGGGTGCTGAATATTGTTTGCAATGGATACAGTCTTCAGTTCACCAGCCCACCTCCAGCAATTCCACCGGTCAGCTCGCAGTTTCAGCTGCACAAGCTCCAGGCGGAGGCCGATATCCTGTTAAGGAAAAGGGCGATAGAAGACGTACCTCTGTCTCAAAGAGGAAGAGGTCTGTACTCCCGGTTCTTCCTGGTTCGCAAGAAGGACAAGAACGAGTTCAGGCCCATTCTGGACTTGCGACAGGCAAACAAGTGGATTCGCAGAGAGAAGTTTTGCATGCTGTCGTTGCATCAGATTTATCCTCAGTTGCAACAGGGAGACTGGCTATGTGCTATAGACCTACAGGATGCGTACTTCCATGTGCCCATGGCACACAAACACAGGAAGTTCCTACGATTCCAAATTGGCACCAATCATTATCAATACACAGAACTCCCATTCGGACTGTAGTCTGCGCCGAGAACATTCTCGAAGTGCATGGCGGTGGTAGCAGCACACCTGAGGAAACCCAAGGTTGACGTCTACCCGTACCTGGACGATTGGTTGATCAAGGCCTCCTCCTTCTCGGAAGCCAATGCATGTTGTTGGAGGATCCTTTTTTGTTGATGACCCTGCGGGTGAATTGCCTTTTCACCCGCAGGGTGAGCTGCATGTTAGTGTGCACAGGCACTACACGATACTCACAGTCACTCTGTGTAATGGGGTTAATGACCTGTGCCTCCCCAGTCACTGGTCCTTTCCCAAATGACACGCTGGCTTAGATTGAGTTGGAATCTTCTCCCCGGGCCTCTTAAGTATTACATCTCACCCTCAGGCCTCCCCTGTAGACATGTGGCAGGTACCAAAATCACCCACACACTTGTGCCTGTAAAACTAGTGGGATTCACCGTGATTATGATGGCACGATCACTACCACTCCAGGCCTCTGAGCATTGGGCGGGGCCTCGCCGGGCCATGGGCATTAGTTGGGGCAGAACTGATACTTCCACAGGCCGCCCAGCGGCTGCCGGGGAGAACACCTCTGTTGCTGCGCTGCACACAGCACTACCGCTTATGGCACTGGTGCTCAGCCAAGGACCCAGGTGACTTGGATGGATTATTGTCTCTTTAGAGAACCCCTCGGTATTGGACCAGTCCCATGAGCACAGGGACAGGGATGATCAACGGTGAAGGGAGAGACAGAGAAACAGTGGATTGGAGTTCTATCTCAGTCTGGACTCTGCAAATGTGGGGGGCAGCCTTGGAGGGTATTTTTGCATAGGTATGGTAGTTTGCTTCTGTAGCTGCATATCAGTGGTGGATACAAGGAGGAATTCACTGGATGCTATCACAAACCAGACTGGACAGGAGCTGAGACGGCAAGTGAGAGAGTATAATAGACAGTAATATACCTATTACAATAAGGAAGAGCACGGGAACTGAAGGACACAAGGGAATAGGGAAAAGCTACAAGCATATGGAATGCAATGAGAGTTTTGAACTTATTATGACACAAAGAGCCACCAACCCAAACAACAAATTGCCAGGCGTCATCTCCATGTTTGCTAGACCCTGAGAATCTGACTTTATCCTTTCTGACCCAGAAATGTCACATACCCAGGAAGTGAAGCGAACATGTGAGCCAGCACCAGGTTAGCGGTCTTGTGTCTTCGTTTTCTCAGTTTTCATTGCGCTGTTTTCCAGAATCTCCAGCCCTTGACTCTTACTGCACTGGAACCAATATTATTGATGAAACAGAAGGGTGACAAAAAGCAAGTGTTAGTGGCTGGTGCCTCTGACAATGCATTCCCTGTATGTGTATCAATCATGGGTCAAACAGGGGTCTCATTAAGTCACCTATACGAATGCTGCAAAATGTTGTAATGCGAATGAATATCAGAGTGGGTTTCCTTCTAATGTCCTTCTCAATTACTTCTCCTTCCTGTTTCTTTGGACTGCTTCCTCACCGAAAGACTTTACTTTGTTATGGAACACAACCCTTTACCCATTGGACTCCCATAGCTTCCTCTTCTAGGAGTTTGCACCTGTACCTGAGCACAACGACAGGTCAGTATAGCCCAGGGATACCTTCTTAAGTCCTGCAGTTACCTGCTTAGGAGCTCACAACTGCAACAACAGCCGGTTGGATGCCCTTTAGCCTCAAGAGACATCTGGCAAGTGGCCTAGGGAAATGTAGACGAGCCACAATCAAACTCATTAACATACAGAGAGAAATAGCAGCATGTCTTGTCTTGCTGACAGCTAGTAGATTCCAACATAGATTGAGTGCAACAATTTGTCATTCACGATACAAATTCAATTCAAAATGCATTCTTAAATTTGCAGAAAAAAGTTATTGTTAAGAAATGCTTGTTAATTCATCCAAATATGTGTTTTCATTCTCCTATATGTATTTTCAGATAATGCACACCTCGTGGCCCTTCAAGACAGAAATCTTCACTCTTTTCTATAACATGAGCTATTATGTTTAATAATAGTCACCCTAATGTACTAACACAAATTATCAGTGTTACAATAGTAACCACTTAGACAAGATTACATTGGTGGTTGTTGAATGCGGGATTATGAGCAGTGACCTCCTCGGTGCATCAGGCTGAGCTATCAGCAATATTGTGAAAAAAAGCTGAATCGACTCTAACTTTAAATGCCTCTACATGTCATAGCAGTATATACTCGATGCTACCTGGCAGGTAAGAACGAACATCAGAATTAAGACTCTCCAATGTAGCGTGAATTACCACTTACATGTCAGCCATACATATTTTTTGTTCTGCAAACATCAGCTTTTCTTTTCCGAAAATAAACTCATTTTACTTTTAAATACTTCCTTTTCAAATTCGAAAACTTTCCTAATTAAACCAAACAAAAGCTTTTCACGCACATGGTTTGATAGACATATAGGAGCTTCTCACAGGTAGCTGGATAGCTACCAGTAGCCACTCTGCTACAAACGCATCCCTGAAAGTCTCTTGGTAGTTCTTCATAAATATTAAACCAATGCACATTGTACAAATGACTGTGTTAGGCATCGACTAGACAAATCAGAACTATGTGGAAAGGCATTCTAGATGACCCACCGTTTTACAAGGCCATATCAATTCTTAGATGTATGCTATACATATGCTAATTGTTAGATGTGTGCTATACATATTCTAATGGTTAGCTGTATGCTACATGTGCTAATGGCTAGATGGGTACTATACATATGCTAATTGTTAGATGTGTGCTATACATGTTCTAATGGTTAGCTGTAAGCTACACGTGCTAACGGCTAGATGGGTACTATACATAAGCTAATGGCTAGATGTGTGCTATACATATACTAATTGTTCGCTATGTTCTACACATGTCCTAGTAGCTAGGTGTGTACTATACATATACTAGATGTGTGCAAAAGATGTACTAAGTGTTAGTATCTTATAGCTATACTAATGTTTACTTGTGTGCTACACATGTGCTAATGGCTAGATGTGTGCTATACATATAATAATAAAGAAATGTGTAAAGCGCCTGGTTACACTAACTAGTGTGTCCCCGCGCTGCGGCCAGAAGCTGCTACATGAGATGTGATAACCAAAGAGCAGGCAGAAACCAAAAAAGCTCCATAACTGGAAAAGCCATGTCTTTAGATTTTTCCGAAATGTTTTTTCCGAAAGCAGGTTCCACTGTTTAGCAGCCCGGGAGCGGAAAGATCGGCCCCCCATTTTCATTCTTTGTATAACTGGGACCTGAACCAGCTAAATGTTTGATATGTGCTATACATATACTAATTGCTAGATGTGTGTAATTCATATGCTAATTGTGAGAGGCGTACTATACATATACTAATAGCTACATATGTGCTATACAGATACTAATTGTATATGTGTGCTGTGCATATACTAATGGCGTGATATGTGCTATACATACACTAATGGATAGCTGTGTGCGACACATGTTGGAGAAGTGTGGCTCAGGGGTTAGAGGCGGCAGACCTGGAGCTTGAGTTCGGCCCTGGACCAGGGTTCAATTCCCCGCCTTGGCGGGTCTTGGGCTAAAAAATTCCACGGACTCGTTAATTCTCGCTCCGGTGCCTTCTCGACTCACGGGTTCACACTCTGCGACTCTGGGCAATAGCTTGCTTAATCTCCACAACGGCCCCTCGCGGTGGGATGCCTGGCTTTCACCTTGTGGATACCCTGCCAGGGTTATCTCACAGAGGAATACCAGGACGGGTTCCCTAAGCAAGCGCGGAGATGCCCCAGGGTAAGTCATGCGCTATATAAGCTTCATTCATTTCATTTCACATGTGCTAAAGGTTAGATATGTGCTATACACATACTAAATGTAGATGCGTGCTATAAACAAACTAATTGCTAGATGTGGGCTCTACAAATACTAATTGCTAGATGTCTGCTGTACATATACTAATGGTTGGATGTGTGCTCTACATATAGTAATTGCAAATGTGTGCTACATATGTTCTAATGGCTAGATGTGTGCTATACATATACTAATTATTAGATGTGTGCTATACCTATAGTATTGGCTAGTTGTGTGCTATACATCTACTAATTGCTAGATGTGTGCTATACATATAGTAATGGCGAGATGTGTGCTATTTATTTACTAATTGTTAGATGCATGTTATACCTATACTAATGGCTAGTTGTGTGCTACACATATACTAATGGCTAGATGTGTATTTATTTACTAATTGTGAGATGCATGTTATACCTATACTAATGGCTAGTTGTGTGCTATACGTATACTAATGGCTAGATGTGTATTTATTTACTAATTGTAAAATGCATGTTACATCTATACTAATGGATATATGTGTGCTATACATTTGCTAATGGCTTAATGTGTGCTATACATTTCCTAAATGCTAGATATGTGCTATTTATTTACTAATTGTGAGATGCATGTTATACCTATACTAATGGCTAGATGTGTGCTATACGTATACAAATGGCTAGATGTGTGCTGTTTATAAACAAATTGTTAGATGCATGTTATTCCTATGCTACTAGCTAGATGCATGCTGCACATATACTAATTGTTAGCTGTGTGCCACACGTGCTAATGGCTAGGTGTGCACTACACAAGTGCTATGGGCTCTATGTGTGCGATACATATGCAGATGATCTAAAATAACCTGTATTTTCATTATTTTGCTTGGTTGCTTTTATATACCATCTTGGCTTGTCGGAATCTGTAAATTCTTTTTTATATATATTCTTAGCAGTTTCTATTTTATAAGCGTTCCTATTTGATAGATATCCCTGTGTTCGTGCTGTTAATAAACAGTCTTATATGTTTAGCATTCTGAGAACACATGATGGCATGCTCCCAGTACAGCCCCAGGCTCGAGGGGCAGGTACCACATGGCCCTTGCTGTCCCAGTGTGAGGCGTGAAGTTGGAGCATGCGCTCACGAGAGTGGAGCCAAAAGATGAGAAGAGGGGACTCAATAGACCACACCATATTACTGCACAGGAGGACCGCCCCCGCTTTTAGGGGCACTGATGGCCCACCACCACGCGTGGGTGCAACTGCCACAGCATGGTGGATTTGAAATCCTTCTACAAAATATGAGGTGCTGTATGTGATTATAGAAATACTGCTTCAGTTTCAAGTGTCCCCCGCCTGCTTTTGACTACATCCCCCTGTGTGCGAGGCCTAAGTCGATCTATGGAACAACGCCCCCCTCCTCCCCCCCCAGTAGGTCCCACGGCTTCTCCCTTAATTGAGCCACCTGATTGGTGCGCCAGCTACATTATCCCACGAAGATTGGCTCATTGCCCATGCACCTTTATCTGTAGTACGACACAGGAGCCAGGCACGCGCTACATCCTTCGGGGTGACCACGCCCCACATTTGAAAGAATGCCCAGTTTGCATTATATTGTCTCTGCCTTTGCACCTGTGCGATGCATAGTACGGAAGAGCTGCATAGAGGTCTGCAGACCCTTTCTGGAGAAACAACGTGAATCAATAATGCTAAAAGTGGCACAAGCATTCTTGGAGTATCCCTGCTGGTCTGATCATACCGCCCTGTTATTTCCTGAACCGTAGCCTAGACTTACTGAATCTATTTTACAATGGAAACCTGCAAAAAGAATAAATGAATTGTGCGTTCAGGCCACATCTCTGCCAGGTGCACTTCAGATCGGTTTCAGTAATTGGAATTCATGCTGAATTTTAATCAGGACAGACCTGCTCTCTAATTGGCCTAGCATTACGGTTTGATGACACTGCGACGCGCTACAGCTGGGATTAATGTGTTTTTGACACTTATTGTGCGCTAAATTTAAACCTCTCGTGTGCGTAAAGCAGAGAGGAGGTCAGCACTGGACAGCACGTGCCTCCAATTAATTATCATTGAGGAGCACATTAAAAGCATGGGCGGCTCTCCGTGGAGAGTTAAAGCCCCGAGAAGCAGCGCGGCCTTGAATGGACTGTGTGCTGCTGGCATCCACGGCAGGAAGCATGAATGGCGGCCTGTCAGGTCACGTCACGATGACGCAGAAGACTATTGATGTCATCTTTGACTACCGGCACGCTTTTCCATCTGTCATATATGAATGCAGTGGTAACTAAACTCTGCCATCTTAATTGGTCTTTAGACTGGCAAAACCGTGCTCGACTTTCTTGCCCACGTGCTGTCCAAATATTGGTATGAGATAATGGCTCGTCTCACTTCCCCGACCTCATAGCTATTATACTGTTTTTTACTGTCTCAAAATCAAATTAATGGCGGTGATTTCTGGTGTGCTTTTTAATGTGAACTGAACTGCAAAGGTCATCTTACTAGTTTAGTGTATAATGCATTAAAGGAAATCCTTTTTCTGTGAACATTTGTTCCATATTTTCTCTTTGCGTTACAGCTTGCTTGAAGTAGGAACATACTGTAACACAGTCATACATTTGACTGGTTAGGTCACAGCAGACGCCCACGCTTATGCGGTGAGCCTAGCCTAGTTTAAAATGTCCATCATTGGCAAACTAACAAGGTGGGTGTTAGTTTATGAAATAAAAATAAAAGAGAATAAACCTGAACCACAAAATGAATGACCCTCCCTGAGCCACAGTAGTTTTCCTCCTGTTCGTGGGGTCCGAGGTGGGGAAGGGGCACTGACGGTTTTGCTGTATGGGGGTGCCACATCTACCATGAAGGGGAATTCTGCATCTGAATAGCTTCCCCTAAACATGGAGGGCAGCCCTATGCACTACATATAGGTGGCAGCTGTGTGGCGGAAGGGCTGCGCACAGTGGGGAGTCACTTTTGCACCACTGGTGCGTCACTGTTTGTGACGCACCAGCAGTGTAATAAATGCACCTTTTTGTGCCACATTTACAAAGTAACGCATCTGCGTGGGAACACGGCCCCCTGCTACATTAAACCTGTGCCAGGTATAATGTATGCAGGGGGGGTGTTCCCACGCAAGAAAGGGTCATGGAAGTGACGCAGTGAAATCTCATAGATTTCACTGCGCCACTTCTAGGACTCAAATGCGTCAAAATCTTACGCCTGCCTCACAGCAGGCGTAAGACGGACGCAAGCCCTTTCACATGGGGCTTGCCCATGTGAAAGGACACATTGCTGGAGTTGCGTCACTTTTGTGATACACTCCAGCAAGACGTCACTTTTGCGCTTACAGATACGTCAGAAATACTGACCTAATGGTAACTCCTTGCGACATGATGCGTCATACAGTAAATATGACGCATCAGGTATGTCGCAAGGAGTGCGCATTGACAAGTGGCACATCGCTGTTTTCATGCAGCGATGCGTCATTTCTCATAAATGAGGCCCAGTGTCTGTACGCAGCTCAGCACTGAGTGACTGCACCAGTGCACAGTCAGCACTCCAGATCGACACAAGGCAGGAAGCTGTGGCCGCTGAGGCTTCATGAGGCTGGAACAGGTCTCTCCAACAAGTGGGCTCCTGGCAGCGCTACCCCTGCCTGTGAATAGCTCTTCTGTGTGCAGCCAGCCTAATGAATGAGAAGCTTTTGCTTGATTGAATTATTATATTTGCACGACAATAGAAAAGGGTGCATTCAAGACACAAAATGTATTTAAAGCTCATATTTGAGTGATAAATCAGCAGTGTTGGGGAGACTATTACTAATATTATTAATTTTGTGTCAATGTAAAGAAATTCCACATTAACTGAGCATTTCTTACATTACTGCTAGCATCGCTGCCTGTTGCAATGAGGTGATCACCACAGGAGATCTTGCATATGGTGCCGCTAACATATTCTTGTCTGGTGTGGTCACTATTAAATCTCTAATAACATTACTAGCTCAAGATGATTTTCATTGAACATAAGTAGCTCTTATTACAGAAAAGATTGAAGACCTCTAGACTGGAAAATATATTTTTCAGAAAACGCTAAGCCTTGCGTTTTGGCACAAAATCTCCAGGCAACACAAACCTGAAAAATCGCGGCCACCAAAGTCTTTTTGCCACTTCATGCCCTGGTCATCTGCGCAAGCTAAGGCGTCTTCTGTGTTACCTTTTCATTACTCGACCTCTACTAATGTGACAAGGCATAAAGTTGTAGACGGGCAGGGCTCCACAAGGCCAGATATGTAGGTTCCACTGTCCCCAGAAGCTGAAACCTCTGAGTGCGGGAAAATTGAGGTTATATCTTGTTCAGTGGTCCTTCGTGGTTCATGCAGCTCGCTCGTGGAATTCGCATGTTCTATGTCCCACCATCCTTCATATGCGGTGGTCCTTTCTACTGTATGGTCAAAGCTTCCAAAATGCAAGGAACAGCACCGAGCACCCCAGGGCAAAGGCGTCAGGGGGAGCCAACGGGAAACCAGCCAGGTTACAACCAATGTCTAGTCTCGCTGCAAAGACAATTGACCTCTCAACAAAACCTGAACAATATGTTTTATTTGCTACATAAAGTGGGCTTTATTACCTTATCACTGCTGCAGCTGAAAAGTAAACAATGTAATCTATTTAAACTGTAGAGCACACTGGGAAATGCAACCAAGTTTTAGAAGAGCTGGGTCAGGGTATTAGAGCCCTTGCAGAGATGAAAATGGAACTGTTTCTTTCTTCTGACAGTCCTGTAAAATCGAGATGAACTGCCTGTCAGCCACATTATGCTATGGAATGATGAAGAACACCTTTTTCTAAAGTGACAATACCCTGAACTGTATTTGTAAAAGACTAATGCACAAATCTAAATAGCTACTCATGGCCTCATTTTACAAATGCTCTCTGCAAAAAAGATCCATTTAATGCCGTGATCCTTTTTAATGTCCTAGTCAGTGCTGTTCAAATGTTCATTATTTTGAAGACAGCAATTGCTGGTGGAGAACTATCTGGAAGTGTTATCTATCAGGATTGAAGTCAGATTGAAAAGAGCTGCATTTCATTAAACATTTGTTACAAGGGTGGTTGCACAATGACAAGCAGAGGTTAGAGAGTGGTAGATACGTCATTGCATCAGACATATGGCATACTAAGGGCTCCATTGAAGAAAGTTCCTCAGCTGCATGCATTGGGGATACTGCTGCTCAGCTCATAGGTTTGCAGGCTTGCAAATGTACTCAGCTAGTGCTGGCCCATGACTTTCACTCCTCTCATTTAGCATAGTGGGATGCTTTATTTCGTATATAATATAGCTACACAAGGCAGTTTCCTTTCACTATCCATTCACATCTGTCTATTTAAGCTCCTGTGTGTGGGATTGGTGGGGCAGGGGTACAGAATACCATTGCATGAACGCTATTCAATGTGCACTAGCATTTAAGTCTTTTCAGTGGCTATCAGTGTACCATGTTCATACACATTATCAATTCTCACAAATGAGTCATCGCCATTGAAAGTACAATTTGTGCATGGCCAAAATGTGAGATTCGACAAAGGAAATTAAAAGAAAAGTGAGAAGTGTCTTAGGAATAATACTTACTACAGTTAGGCAATGAGTACTGTCTGTGTGCTGGTGCAGTATAATTTAACTCTTTATGCACGCATGAAATGAAATACCATCATTCGTAAGCGTACAGCTACCTCCGGAGAGGTGTCCCGGCGCTGGGGCCCGTGGGGAAGATTCAGCAAGCTATTGCCCAGAGTAACATGGTGCTGGGCTAACCTTACTCTGGTAGTAGGGTTCAAACCATGAACTCCGTGGTCCGGAGTCAGGCACCCTGGCCGCTGCACCACACCTCCCTCCCTGGTCTGACAGGTCTCTTAATCAACTGCCGCTCTGCAGTAAAGCATGCCGCCGATGTAGCTGCTCTCATTCTGAACAATAACACCGACCTAGCCATCCTAACTGAATAATGGCTTAAGGATGCATCATCCCCATGCCTCGATCTCTTAGCCCCCCCAATTTTAGCATTGCCAGACTAGACAGACCACTTAACAAAAAAGGTGGTGGAATCGCCTGCATCTATCGCTCTAACCTCCTTGTCACTGAGCTTCTATCGGATGCCACAGATTCCTGCGAATATCTACCACTCTCAGTCTGCAGTAACACCACACACCTATGCAACCTGCACACTTTTTACCACCCCCCAGGAAATAACGATCAATTCACTGACTACCTCATGGAAATTATCACAGCTAAGAACTCCCCAAACACCAAAGACATCTTCCTCAGTGACTTCAACCTGCACTGGAACGACCTTAAGGATCCTTATGTCAACGCCATTAAAGACCTGATGACCGATCTAGCCCTGACCCAAGCTTGCCCACTCCCAACCCACTCGAAAGGGGCCAGTCTAGACTGGATCCTCTCTAAGGAGAAAACCGTCCAGCCCATATCCAATGACCCTTGCGACTGGTCAGACCACCATGCCATCGCCTTTCTTCTACCCGACACCCTCAAGACATGGGCTCCACAACCAGTGCTCCCAAAACACTAGGTCAGAGACACCAAAAACCTAGACCTAAATGAACTTGAGACCCGATGCAAATCTGCCCCCCCCCCCACATCACCTTGATGGAGCAAGGATTTGCCCGTAAACGCCTTGCTCGTATGCAAAACCCTTGTCTAAACTGCATAATAATATTAACCTCGTTATTCGTCATTTATAAAGCGGTTTTCCCAACACGCGGGTGTCCCTAGGATGCTTGCTTGTTTGTCTTTTCGTACTAAAACGAAGCTTGCACTGAAAATGGCTGCTTTGCCGAAGTTCAGTCTGCGCATGCGTCGGTCATACCCATGTGATGTGACGCACTCGCATTCTGGAGGGATTCTGTGCTCATGCGCATTGATGCTAAAAATGGCTGCTTGTCTCTCACCACGCTCTTTGCTTACTGCAGCAGCTTTAGCCTATCTGTCTTTTCGCACTAATCTTTAACGCAATAGTCATTATAAAGCAAGGGTTGGTTAAGTTTTAGCTTGGTATACAGTGCGATCATTTTTATGTATGATTTTAATTTGTTTTCGCTTACTTTTCATGTACCGCGTCTTTGTGGGCTGGGGCGATCATGAGCGGAGCCATACTTATAGCTCTGCTGGGCACCGTCACATGACCGGAGAAAGTTCCAACTGCGCAGAAGCTAAATCTAGCCAGCTGGCTCCTGAAGCACAATGCGCCTGGGAACATCGCTGGGAATACGGAGTCTTACCTTGAAAGAAGCAATACTGTTGCTACCTATTGTAAAACTGTCCTGTACTGCTGTATTCTATGCATGGGAACGTGAACCCGGGGGGCGGGTGTATAAAATTGAATATTAAACATGTGAAAGCTGAATTCTAGGAGGTGGTAATGACCGCACCACCTCTCCTGACCAATCACAATGTGGGAAACTGTCACTTGCAACATTAGTGGGTGGTCTAAGGGTCCCCAAAATAGTATAATTACCCTAGTTTAGCTTAGGAAAATTGTCCGACTTGTCCGAGTAGCAGACCTGTCACTGACCCTACGATCTCAATAGGTGCTCATTCCGAAAGTGCTGCGGAGCACTTTGTCCATACTTTCCACAATCCCCTAAGGGGTGGAAAATCCTAAGTGCTGGCGAAGCACTTTGCTGGGGAATTCGAAAATCCAATCGGGGTTTCTGGCGGATTACTTGCAGGAGGGGGTAACGCAGGCGTTGCTGTCCGAAGCTGTGGGTGTTGGTCGTACCCTGGGAGGCCCAGTCCTTGACCTGAACCTGAGGGGTATCCTGTCCTTACTGTCCGTGAGCTGTACCTGCTCGCATTCTGGCATTCCTTTTCTGAGGGTCTCTGTCCCCGTCTTCCCAACTGACCCGTGGCCAGGGTTGGTCTTCAATCTGAACTAGGTAAATATAGATTGTGGGTTTACGTCTCTCTCTCTCTCTCTCTCTCTCTCTCTCTCTCTCTCTTTTATCCGATACCTGTGTTATTGCTTTATTGACATTGCAATTATATGTGTCTGAATTTTAGTAGGTTCCTTCTCTCCCCCCCCCCTCCTTTAGAAACTCATTGATTTTATAAAACCATAGCATGTTCCCGTTTCTTCCCCTTTCCTTTAGTGGTTTGCAGTGAACTTAGCAAGAATAGTTCAAATACTTAGGTTAAGTACATGTTCTAGGTCTCATCCCCAATCCTACGTTCTAGTATAAAATTGCAGTGACTAGTTTGTTCTAAAACGTCTACCTTTAGTTTCCCATATATCCTAATGGTCTTAATTTTAATACAAAGTTACCTATTGGTGTTGATCTTAATGTTTGATATATTACTCTGTGTATCGCTTATTATCTTGGCATCTTCTCTTTGAATTCTTATATAAAAATTTTAACTTCATCAGGTGTCTGTGGTCATTTTACCGAATTGTGGAAAGTATATTATTGATTTTAAGTGTATTGGATGTTAGGCCTGTCTACTGTTTTCCCTAATAGCTCCAGGTCCGTCGTAAGAATTGTGCCTGTGGTAAGTCGGGTACATGGTAAGCAGAGGTAAATCCAAACTTTATTACTCTTAGCAGCGTGCAGGAGGAGAAATCCTCACCCGGATCACCCAATCAAATTAGTGTGATGATAAAAAGTATTTTCCACGCCAAGGGCCCAGTGCGTGTGAAGGAATTGGTAACTCGGGTGACCTGGGTAAAACTGCGCGCTCTAGCAGTAATTTCTGGCAGCCAGAGGATGGTTTGGACTAGTTAGATTAGGTAGACAGGATAGGCATAAACAAACCGTGAAAATAAAAACGTGCTGCTGATTTCTACTGTATTTTTCCAAAAATTTATGAAATGTTTTTTTTATATATATAAATGTACATGATTTTGCATTGCTGCTATAAATATTGCATGTTGAATTAACCCAGAATTGTTTGTAAATGTTCAGTGTAGTCCGAATCCCCGGGGAAGTATTTTAGCTAACGGTGAGTAGAATCCGGTTAGCTGTTGAAGTCACTAAGTTTGAATCATTAGTGCAGGGTTAAAGGAGTAACTGGAAGCACTAATTAGGATTTTCTTTTTCTGGAGTGAATGATAGCTACGAGTCCATTATAAAACTTTCATTGCGATATCACCTAGTAAGGGTCGCATACGGAAGGAGTAGTAGGGTCTCCGAGGCTTGTCTGGTAAGTTAAATAGTTCGCTGGTGAAATCCTGGCTCAGTACATATCCCCGACTAAGGTGGATGAGTCAGAAGAATAACGGGTTCTATGTTACTAGTGTGAAGGGACAGGCAAAGAAGTCTATCCAGAGTGAATGAAAAGTAGACAGAAGTGGTTTACTAGTAGCGAAAGAAAAGTCTTTTCTCTCTTTAGAACACTCAGACATAGTGGCAAACGTTGTGTGTTATTGACTAAAACTTGCACTTGCACTTTAGAGAGAGTAAAAAGTTTCCGTTACCTTGTGAAGGAGGGAGTCAGTCGGAGAGCTGCTCTGACGTCACTCCGTGCCGCGCTGGTATTGGTCAAAACAGTGGGCGGGTAGCGGAGCTGAATTTGTAAAGGAGGGGTGAGTGCCGAAGCGTGAGACTCTGTCTTGCGAAAAGGCCGCGCACCCATTGGTTAACAGTATTTGGATTCTCTGACCCGATTGGGGGGTGCGAAATAAAAGTCGCGCTAGCATTGGAAGCACAAAAGTAAACAAAATTAATCAAGCCGAGTTAGAAGCGAGTCTGGAGAGTTGTATGTGGTATCCAGACTTCATACCGAATCCAAAGCACCTAGGATTTCATAAGGATCAGCTTATACGAGGTAGACCGCACATGATGTATGGAATAAAGAGAAAATTGTCGTTTTCCGATAAAGTAAAGAATTTTTTCAAAACTGACAAGCCCATTAGAACGAGGGAAGGCGTACTCATTCCCCCGCCAAATACCCCTGCCTCTTTTATGTTGTTTGATAAAGGGTATCACACTTGTGTCTGGCTAGAAAATTGGGCAAAGTATACTGTAGATGACGGAGTCCTAGCATTCCCTGTTGAAGGTACATTTAATGGTCGGATCCTGTTTAGCTTAAGGACCCGCATGAACGAATTACACCCTAGACCTAGGTTGACCCAGTACGAAGCTTTGGAGGAATGGGAGATTGAGGCTGCAGAGCGAGATAAACCACGAATGGATAAGGGAGTGAGTAAATGGTATCCCAGACTTCCAACGCCAACCAAAGAGCAGAAAATGAAACAGTGGAGGCAGTCTATGTTAACTGAAGGGCTGTTCCCCATGATGGGGGTATTAGAGGAGAAAAGAGGAAAATGTAAAGGAAAGACCAATAACCTAGCACCTATGGGGGATATGGAAGACGAACACCTGGAAGACTTGTTAATGAAGGATCCACCTCCCTATGTAGCAGAATCAGATTCGGCGCATTCTCAAAATTCTGTTACTAGATACCCCCGAAGTAGGAGGGAAAGTGATTCAGACGGGACAGCTACAAGCAGTAAATATAGTGGAAGGGATGAGTTTTGCAGACCTAAGTCCACAGTCCCGAATTATCAGCCATTCGGGGAAAGTCCCCCTCGATTGGTCGCCCCGACTGCCCCGAGTATCTATCCGTCCTTAGTACCTCAGGTATTGCATGGCAACTCTGCTGAAAGGGGGTTGCAGGAAAAAGAGAGAGAAGCCCTGACTAAACAGCGAGAGGACTTAGTCAGAACCATTGCCCAGATGCATCCCCATCCTGATTCCTTGACCATTCCGGTAACTATTGGTCCTGCTATCCCAATGTATAAAAATGACCTGATTAGTCCCCTTCCTCCTGTTATCACCCCAATACTGCCTACTCCCAGCTTCCAGACCCCGAGGAAGGAAGTATTCATAGATGAAGATCAGGAAAGTGAGTGTGAATCTGGAAGTTTGATGGATCTGCCCATAAGGGAGTCAAGGGCCAGTGTAGTAGGGACAAGAAGTCAGCCCAGACAAAAGGAAGTGGTGATTGAAAGTGCATCTGGAATTAGGAACGCCTCTTTAGTTTCCCCTGAAGAATTAGACAGATGGACAAAGGAGATAGAGAAGGAGACCGCTCCCCAACCTAAAGCATTGGAAATATATAAATTAAGAATAGAAATAGAAGAAATGATGGCTGGGAATGTGGGAGTTGAGCGCCTGAGCTCGTATAATGAAGAAGAATTACTATTCATCAGTAAAAATCTTACCCGGAGTGCTAGAGTGCTCCATGAAAAGATAATGGATGCCGCCACAGAAATGGGAGTTGATGTTAGTCGCTCCAAAATTCTTCAGAAACCTTACAGAGTAGACTTCTCAGACAAGGATTTAGAAAGCCTGAATGTGATGGGAAAACAGATCCAAGTAAGAGAATTGTTGAAAATCTTGCAGAAATGGGGCGAAGTGGGAAAATGGAGAACAAGGTGGGCAAAGAAAAAGGAAGGCAGCAGGGCTGGGTCCGTAACTTCAGAATTCGTATTGAAGGAAGTAACCCCAACAGAAAAATTGTGCCCCATGAGAGAGGTCCCGGGAGGAAAATATGTCCATGTCCCTTGGTCCAGACAAGACATTGTGTCATTTACAAACGACTTCCCGAAATTACGTGAGAAACCAGTTGACTGGTACAGACAGGTAGAACGTTTCATAAAAGTTCAGAAATGTCTGCTGAAAGACCTGGATGGGTTCTTCGACATTGTGGTCCCTGTAGATCTATGGACCGAATGTAAGATAGAAATTGATTGGCCGAATGATGAATATCCCAGAGATGAGAGAACGGGGGCCCCTTCACCGGATGTAATGAGGAAATATGACCAGGTCATACAGTACCTTAAGAAAAAGGTGCCAGCAAAGGAAACAGATTGGACCCGTATAGATAGAACAACCCAAGAACGTGATGAAACAGTGCATTCATTTTATGAAAGGTTACTGCAGGTATTCAAAACTTACAGTGGTATCGATAATGTAGACATGAAAGACATGACGCATTTCAGTTATAGGTTTGTGCTAGGATTAAGGCCTGAAATATCACAATGGATTCGAGATAACAAAATCAGTTGGCAGGGAAAACCAATAGATGATGTCCTGAAATATGCAAAATACTGCGAAGATGAAATCGAGAATAAAAAGAAAGCCCTCAAGGAGAAAGTGATGTGGGCACAGGTAAAATTAGCTGAACAGCAAGAAAAACAGTTAAGTAAAATGACTTCTGATAATAATGTTCCGAATACCAATTCTGGGGGGGGAGGAAAGCCCAGACCTAAAATGAGTCGTGAAGAGGCCATGAAAAAGTTTCCGTGCCATGGGTGCGGTCAGATGGGGCATTGGAGAGACGAGTGTCCACACCTACAGGCTGGTAATGCCCCTGTAAATGGTTTAAATCCACAGGTGCCGAAAGAGGGGACAAGAAAAACCCAGCAACAGGTAAAATTACCTCCAGTACCTCGCGCTCCTAGACAGAATTTTAAGAGTCAGGGTCAGCAGAATGAGAGGGCGGAAGTATGGGAGGTTGAGAGTGAAAGAAATGCAGTCATTCCACAGTACTTGCTAAGTGATACCTTCCTTTGTGAAGATCAAGATTGACGGGGCCTGAGAGGGGAGGATGAGGAGTGCGTACTTGGCGCCTCCTTACCGGTAGACCAGACTGGACCATACATTGAAGGAAAGGTTGAAGGCAGAGACGTCACCTTTCTGTTGGACACTGGTGCTACCAGATCTACTGTAAGAACAGTGGATGTTCCTAACCTACCCCTCTCGGGAGAAGCGATCCAAGTAGTGGGAGTCTCGAATCAGATAATAAGTACCCCTGTAACTGAACCAATGGAGATTTCCATAGGAAATTTCAAGGAAATGCACAGATTTGTGGTCTGTGATTCCAGTCCTGTAAATCTACTGGGACGTGATTTGTTGTGCAAGATGCGTTGTACCATTTACTGCACACCAAATGGCGTTGAAATTCAGACCCCCGATGAAGATGGCCTGTACAAACTGATGTTAGTCAGACAAGATGCCGATATCAAGCCTTTGACAATTGAGGATTTACCTGAGGAACTCCAGCTAAGAGTGGTACCAGAAGTGTGGGATTTCACAGGAAAAGATGTAGGCCTGATGGCAAATGTGGACCCAGTTAAAATAGCAATAAAAACAAATGCTGTATACCCCAAAACCAGACAGTACAAAATGAGTGCAGAAGTGAAGGCAGGAGTAGCGACTGAAATCACGAGGCTACTAGAAGCAGAAATAATAGAAGAAGTGCTGAGCAGCCCCTGTAATTCGCCTATCATTGGGATCAAAAAGCCTAGTGGGAAGTACCGGGTGGTGCAAGATTTGCGCAAGGTAAACCAAATTGTTGTGCCTTGCTGTCCTATTGTACCCAACCCTGCAGTGATACTCTACCAGATTCCCTGGAACGCAGAATGGTTCACTGTCATCGATCTGTGCCACGCATTCTTTTCCATCCCATTGCATCCCGAAAGCAAGTTCCTTTTCAGTTTTGAATTTGACAGCCATATCTGTGTCTGGAATCGTGTCCCCCAGGGGTACACCGAAAGTCCATCGATTTTCAACCAGATACTGAAAAAGTGCCTTGAATCCCTAGTGCTGCCAAGAGAGTCTGTTTTGGTGCAGTACATAGATGACCTGTTAGTGGCATCTAAAACCCAGTCTGACTGTGTCACTGACACAATTGCCTTGCTGAATCACCTAGGAAAAGGAGGACATAAAGTGTCGCCTGACAAATTACAATTCTGTAAAAACTCAGTAAAATATCTGGGGCACCAGATAGAAAAAGGAATCAGGAAGGTCACTACCGAAAGGATCAAAATAATTAAAGCAATGGAACTGCCTACCACCCAGAAAGAAGTGAGAATGTTCTTGGGAGTTGTGGGTTACTGCAGACAATGGATTGTAGGGTTTGCGGCTCTAGCCCGACCCCTGATAAATATGACAAAGAAAGGAGTGGAAGACCCCGTCCACTGGGACAGTGAGAGCATGAATGCTTGGGTAACTCTGAGAAACTGTCTATGTACCGCACCTGCATTGGGTATGCCTGAGTACACTAAACCCTTTGAACTGTTCTGTGACACCAGAGAAAATTGTGCTCTTTCAGTCCTGACCCAGGAGCACGGATCAGTCAGACGACCAGTAGCCTACTTTTCGGCCACCTTAGACCCAGTGGCCGCTGGATTGCCTGGATGCTTGAAAGCCGTTGCGGCTACTTGCGTCAGTCTGGAACAGAGTGAGAGCATTGTCATGGGACATCCCGTCACTGTCTATGTTCCTCATTCTGTTGTCATCCTACTGACTAGAACTAAGACCCAGTACCTCACACCTAGTCGGCTGACTAAGTATGAGAGAATTTTGATTGGTGCTGAAAATGTAACTATTTCCCGGTGCAATGTCCTAAATCCTGCGACACTGTTACCTGTTCCTCTGGATGCAGAATCTGATGAGGACGGGGAACATAATTGCATCGATCTGACTGAATATAGCACCAAGCCCCGTCCTGACATTCGTGAAATAGCACTACGTGACGGGGATAAAACAATGTTTGTGGATGGCTCGTGTTTGAGACATGAAAGTGGGAGTCTGAGTGCTGCCTATGCTGTGGTTACACTGACAGGAGTCGTCGAGGCATCTTACATGCGCGAGGTGAAATCTGCACAAGTGGCGGAGCTCATCGCGTTAACTCGAGCATGCAAGAGGGGAAAGAACAAAAGAATTACTGTTTACACAGACAGTCAGTACTGTTTCGGGGTTGTTCATGACTTCGGCCAATTGTGGTTACAAAGAGAATTCATGACTTCCTCAGGCACACCTATCCGAAATGGGAAGGTGGTGCATGACTTACTAGAAGCTATCCAATTACCCAAAGAATTGGCTGTGGTCAAGTGTGCGGCTCACAGATCTGGAAATGATGATGTGACTGCCGGTAATAGGTACGCTGACCAAATTGCACAGTTTTGTGCCCGTCACCAGATGTCCCTACAAATTGCCCGGTGGGATGGAACCAGCTGCCAACTTATGTTGTTTGATAATGTGTCAACGTGGGAAGAATTAAAAGAGATACAACAAGCAACAGACAGGCAAGAAAAAGGCAGGTGGGCCGCAAAGGAATGCGAATTGCGAGAAGATGGTGTGGTGGTAAATCCGGATGGGGTGCCTGTACTGCCTGATAGCTTGATTGACCCCATGGTCAGAATGATACATGAGCCAACACATATGGGAAGAGACGCAATGTGTCGGGTGTTTGAACAGGTGTTCTGTAATTCAAAGTTCAGGGACCAGGCGGAAAGGCTTTGCCAGAGGTGCCTAGTGTGTCAGCAATTCAATGCAGGAAAGAAGACAGTAGTGAAACAGAGTACTATTGGAAAGGCAGTAGGTCCCTTCGTTAGAATGCAGGCAGACTTCATAACCATGCCCAGATGCAAAGGATATAGATATGTCTTAGTCGTAGTATGTCTATTCTCCAGGTGGGTGGAAGCGTATCCAGCTAAGAAAAATGACGCTATCACCACAGCCAAATTGTTGCTCAGGGAGTTGATACCTAGGTATGGGATCCCAGAGACGATCGAAACAGACCAAGGTGGGCATTTTGCCAACGATGTCCTATTGGAACTCTGTAGAGCCTTCAAAATGAAGCAAAGATTGCACTGTGCCTACCACCCAGAGGCTTCTGGGGTAGTGGAACAAATAAATGGCACTCTGAAGTCCAGACTGGGAAAAATGTGTGATTCCACAAAAATGAACTGGATAGAAGCTTTACCCCTGGTGCTGATGAGTTTGAGAAGTATCCCGAATCGAAAGACTGGCCTAAGTCCCCATGAAGTGTTGATGGGAAGAGTGATGCGCCAGGCATGGGTACCCGGAAACAAACTGCTAAGCATTTCTGATGATATGGTGCTAGAATACTGCAAGCAGCTGGGTGACCAAGTGCGTTCTCTCTCTCAGCAGATTGGAGAGACAGAAGACGAGTGGCCAAAGACTCCAGCACACAATCTGCAGCCAGGAGACTGGGTGGTGTTAAAGAAACACACCCGGAGCAGTTGCCTGAAGCCAAGGTGGGGAAAGCGACGACAAGTGATCCTCGTCACTACCACTGCTGTGAAGTGCGCTGGTGTACCGAAGTGGATCCACGCCAGCCACACAAAGCGGGTATCTGGAGAAAACGCGACTGGAGCTGAAGGCAGCACAGCTGAAGAGACTTCCGAGGAGGAAGGTCCGGAACTAGCTGACATCGAACTGCCGAGCACAAGTCGAGACGTTGAATGGTATCCCGCCGACGAACCAGTTCATGACCCAATACGAACCAGGAAATATTCCTACTTAGACAGTGAGTGGGATAGCCCAGGTGAGTCAGAAATAGAAGAAGCAGGTCAGGTCAACGAAAGCCACAACACACCTGATCAGGACATAGGCCAAGTAGGGTCAGATCAAGATCTCGAGACTCCTCCTGAAACTCCGGAGCCGAGAAAGGGACAGTTAGAAGTTAGAGCTGACGTTCATGCAGAAGAAAACGAAGAGATCGAAGAGCATGAACAGGAACAGATAGAACTAGATCAAAGTGCTCAGACAACGGAAACAACAGTAACCAGAAATAAAAAGAAAGTGCGATTTGAATCTGAGCAGGGACAGAATAGGGACCAGGCAGAAGAAATAGACGAAAGACCTGGAACTAGTCAGACAGGCAGGGAAACAGAAGTGCCACATCAAAAAGTGAAAAGAGTACACGAGGAAGGCGAAGTCTCCTCAACCACTGGGAGGCACGGAGGAAGAAGTGAACCCCGATACGTCAAGAGACTAAGGCTCAGATTAAAGACAGTCGGAGAAAACGATAAAGACCGAAAAAGGGCTCAAAGTGAAAGAAGTGCAGCCCAAGGCAAATCGCTGAGAAAAAGCGACAGAATAAAGAAACAGAACCGACTGTATCGGAGCCCTGAGTGGACGTACTTTGTGTTGGAAGAAATTGACGAGCCACACCACAGTGGCAACAGTGACAACGAGTCCATTGCTGATCGGAGTTCGGACGAAGACCCTCCGTAAGAGAACCCCTGAAGTGAGCCTTTGGTACAAAGGAACGAAGAGGGGTAGCAAAAGCCACCTGTAAGCTAAAAATGTCTGATCCGAGTGTCTCTGGGAGATCCCGGTGTGGGTGTCTCAAAACCTGTTGTAAGATATGCTTGTGTAGTGTAGCTATGCTAATAGTAATGTGGATAGGACTAACAGTTTTTCTACCCTTTATGATAAGTAGAGATCCAAACTTGTCCCCTACTGAACCCGAAGCAGTAGATGTAGGGGTTGTACAGACTGCAGAAACACCACGAAGACTAGAAAGACGCGACAAAAGAGTAGGACTGACACACACACGACCTAATTTAGAAGCACCAGATGAGGATGGACTACATTTTCACAAAATGAAGAACAGGACGCATCTAAATGTTTTTGCTAACTTGTTAGTGCATTATGTAGAAGCTATGGAAATAGAGGACTGTTATGTCTGCATGAAGCTACCAACCTCAGTGGCTGAAGGCGTGACATACCACCATCTACCTTTGACCTATGGAATCTCCTGTAGTATATTAGCTAGCTTGTTCTATAGAAGCACCTTGCAGTACTATTATTCAAACGATGACGTAGTATTTTCTGAACTTCCTGTTAGAGGACATTTGAACCGTGTACATACTACAAGTGACGTGACCCGCTATATGGGAGAATATTTCCTGACTATAGGTAACATAGACTTAGATCAAGCAAGAGAAGACAATCTGACCTGTTCACTGCAAGAGCAGGAAAAGATGTTTATAAAGATGGCAGACAGAAGGAGAGAAAAGTTTCAGAAGAAGGCAAATGACGAGAAGGATAGAATCCCTAGGTGGGCTGAGCACATGGATAACACCTCAGAAGGCGAAGCCAGTCCTGCCTTGTTGCTGGATTTTGAAAGAAAGGGGAAACTTTGTATCCATAGGGAAAAGACAGAGTACTATAACAATGTATTCATCGGTTCCAGCGAGTGTGAACATAATTATAAGGTAATTGGAGGCTGGGGATTCAAAAATGGGTCAGAACCTGTGTTTCCCGGAATATATTATATATGTGGGAACAAGGCTTATTTCAAATTGCCAGATCACTGGTATGGAAGCTGCTACTTTGGCATTGTTTTCCCGAAAATATACCATGTGAATAACGCAGCTGGAAGCGATGATGAAACTAATGGCTTAGTGCGTAGTAGACGCGAAAGTGTAGGCGAAATTGTAGGTGATATCTTTAGTGCACTGATACCTGGAATGGGGGTAGTTCTGAACACCCATAGAATCTGCAAACTGTCTACAGTAGTGGACCGGTTATCAACGGACACTGCTGCTGGTTTCCTGCTGGTCAATACTGAAATGGTTGCGATCAGATCAATGGTTTTACAAAACCGTCTTGCCCTTGACACCCTATTAGCAAAAGAGGGCGGAGTCTGTAGAATGCTGAAAGCGCAACATTGTTGCACCTACATTCCTGATAAAAGTATCGAATTAAAACAATATGTGAAGAACATAACTAATTTGGAAAGGGAACTCAAACCATTGGAGGTTGACAGTGCCTGGACGAGACTGACTGGAGGTCTCTCCTCTATAGGTAGTTGGTTTACTAACTTAGGTAGAAATATTTTGTGGAAAATACTGATGCCAATAGTTATAATAGGTGTGGTTGTATTGATCATTTTTATCTGCTGCAAGTGTCAAAAGTGCAAAAAGAAATATACAGTAAATCCGAGGGGGGTGAAAAGAAATATTGATGATTTAGAATTAGAAGAGTTGAAGAGTGCAATTTACAAAAAGGCGAAAAATGACCACTCTCATAGAGAAGCTGCAAGAAAACTAAACGACAAATTTGTTGAAATTCGGATGAGTGATGTGGATGAATGAGAAAAGTTGGCATCTGTTTCCTTCATGTAGTGATGATAGTAAATATCATCAAAGAGGGGATTGATGGAGCAAGGATTTGCCCGTAAACGCCTTGCTCGTATGCAAAACCCTTGTCTAAACTGCATAATAATATTAACCTCGTTATTCGTCATTTATAAAGCGGTTTTCCCAACACGCGGGTGTCCCTAGGATGCTTGCTTGTTTGTCTTTTCGTACTAAAACGAAGCTTGCACTGAAAATGGCTGCTTTGCCGAAGTTCAGTCTGCGCATGCGTCGGTCATACCCATGTGATGTGACGCACTCGCATTCTGGAGGGATTCTGTGCTCATGCGCATTGATGCTAAAAATGGCTGCTTGTCTCTCACCACGCTCTTTGCTTACTGCAGCAGCTTTAGCCTATCTGTCTTTTCGCACTAATCTTTAACGCAATAGTCATTATAAAGCAAGGGTTGGTTAAGTTTTAGCTTGGTATACAGTGCGATCATTTTTATGTATGATTTTAATTTGTTTTCGCTTACTTTTCATGTACCGCGTCTTTGTGGGCTGGGGCGATCATGAGCGGAGCCATACTTGAAGCTCTGCTGGGCACCGTCACATGACCGGAGAAAGTTCCAACTGCGCAGAAGCTAAATCTAGCCAGCTGGCTCCTGAAGCACAATGCGCCTGGGAACATCGCTGGGAATACGGAGTCTTACCTTGAAAGAAGCAATACTGTTGCTACCTATTGTAAAACTGTCCTGTACTGCTGTATTCTATGCATGGGAACGTGAACCCGGGGGGCGGGTGTATAAAATTGAATATTAAACATGTGAAAGCTGAATTCTAGGAGGTGGTAATGACCGCACCACCTCTCCTGACCAATCACAATGTGGGAAACTGTCACTTGCAACATTAGTGGGTGGTCTAAGGGTCCCCAAAATAGTATAATTACCCTAGTTTAGCTTAGGAAAATTGTCCGACTTGTCCGAGTAGCAGACCTGTCACTGACCCTACGATCTCAATAGGTGCTCATTCCGAAAGTGCTGCGGAGCACTTTGTCCATACTTTCCACAATCCCCTAAGGGGTGGAAAATCCTAAGTGCTGGCGAAGCACTTTGCTGGGGAATTCGAAAATCCAATCGGGGTTTCTGGCGGATTACTTGCAGGAGGGGGTAACGCAGGCGTTGCTGTCCGAAGCTGTGGGTGTTGGTCGTACCCTGGGAGGCCCAGTCCTTGACCTGAACCTGAGGGGTATCCTGTCCTTACTGTCCGTGAGCTGTACCTGCTCGCATTCTGGCATTCCTTTTCTGAGGGTCTCTGTCCCCGTCTTCCCAACTGACCCGTGGCCAGGGTTGGTCTTCAATCTGAACTAGGTAAATATAGATTGTGGGTTTACGTCTCTCTCTCTCTCTCTCTCTCTCTCTCTCTCTCTCTCTCTCTTTTATCCGATACCTGTGTTATTGCTTTATTGACATTGCAATTATATGTGTCTGAATTTTAGTAGGTTCCTTCTCTCCCCCCCCCCTCCTTTAGAAACTCATTGATTTTATAAAACCATAGCATGTTCCCGTTTCTTCCCCTTTCCTTTAGTGGTTTGCAGTGAACTTAGCAAGAATAGTTCAAATACTTAGGTTAAGTACATGTTCTAGGTCTCATCCCCAATCCTACGTTCTAGTATAAAATTGCAGTGACTAGTTTGTTCTAAAACGTCTACCTTTAGTTTCCCATATATCCTAATGGTCTTAATTTTAATACAAAGTTACCTATTGGTGTTGATCTTAATGTTTGATATATTACTCTGTGTATCGCTTATTATCTTGGCATCTTCTCTTTGAATTCTTATATAAAAATTTTAACTTCATCAGGTGTCTGTGGTCATTTTACCGAATTGTGGAAAGTATATTATTGATTTTAAGTGTATTGGATGTTAGGCCTGTCTACTGTTTTTCCTAATAGCTCCAGGTCCGTCGTAAGAATTGTGCCTGTGGTAAGTCGGGTACATGGTAAGCAGAGGTAAATCCAAACTTTATTACTCTTAGCAGCGTGCAGGAGGAGAAATCCTCACCCGGATCACCCAATCAAATTAGTGTGATGATAAAAAGTATTTTCCACGCCAAGGGCCCAGTGCGTGTGAAGGAATTGGTAACTCGGGTGACCTGGGTAAAACTGCGCGCTCTAGCAACCTCGGTCAGTGACCTCAATGATCACTACTCTGTTACGATGTCGAACATTTTGGATGACCTATCCCCTCTTAAACTAAAAAGAACTCAAGTCAAAGATAGAAACCCATGGTTCACTGGTTCCCTCAACGACGAGAGTAGCTCACTCCGACAAGCCGAAATAATCTGGAGACAGCACCCATCAGCAGATCACCTAAAACGTCTTCGCCTGGCCAGAAATGCTTACAACAAAAAAATCCTCAACTCAAAAAAAGAGTTTTTCAAAGCGGAACGAGAAAATGCCCAGAACAGGCCACGCAAACTCTTTGAGATGATCAAACTCCAATCGAACAAACTGTCTAAAACAGCAAAAAATAAACCCAAGTCTCTCGTCTCCTTCGAGGATTTCTCCTCGTTTTTCGCAAACAAAATCAAAACCTTAGGTACCGAACTCAAAGCTGCCTCACTCCCCCCCATCGAACCTTGACCTTCTGCCTCCCCCATCCCTACCGACACTGACCTTACCCAAGAATCTAGCGCACTGGTCCAAATTCTTACCCTAGGATGAAGACTCCGTCGCAAATATCCTTTCCACCTTGTACCCGAACAACCATTTCAACGACCCGCTCCCCTCTAACTGTCTTGCGACCGCTCCCAAATCCATTATTCCTTGCTTGACTGCGATAATCAACGTCTCTCTCCAGCAGGGATCAATCCCAACCTCGCTGAAAGCAGGCTAAGTCCTCCCCATTCTGAAAAAGCCGTAGCTAGACCCAGCCTCCCCAGATAACTTTAGACCAATTTCCAACATTCCCCTCTTGGCGAAAGTGCTGGAAAAGTGTGTTCAAATACTGCTAAGTCACCACATCAACAACTTCCATCTACTCGATGACTGCCAATCCGGCTTCCGACCGGAACATAGCACTGAAACCACCATGCTCCACATTGACGATGATGCTCTTCAAGCCCTTGACCAAGACAAAACCTGTCTCCTAACCCTCCTTGATCTATCCTCGGCCTTCGATACTGTCAACCACGAGATGCTACTCGAACGCCTCAAACATAGGATGGGATTAGATGGCACAGTCCTCAATTATTTTAGTTCCTACCTCCAAAACCGATCTCCGAGATTCCTAATCAATGGCGAACTTTCCGCCCCCTAGGTGGTCACGGTGGGAGTCCCTCAAGGATCAACATTGTTCCCCACCCTTTTTAATCTCTATTTAGAACCCCTTGACGAAGTCCTTCACACTGCAAATATCTCCTTCCATATGTACGCTGATGACACTCAGTTCTACATAAAAATCTCATCTCTTGCGGAGATCCTCACCTTGAATGAGGCCCTGAAGCTGACCGTCCGATGGCTCTCCTCCAACCAACTCAAACTCAATGCTAATAAAACTGAGTTCCTTCTAATCTCCCCGCCCAAGAGCAACTCTGAGATCCAGACATGGATCAAAGCTATCACAGCCTTAAATTGTCCCACGACCATTGTGGACTTGGCCAAATTGCTGGGAATTACCTTGGATTACAACCTAAACATGCAAGACCAGATCAACTCAAAGGCCAAATCTGCCAGATTCCACCTGAGCTACCTATGGAAACTGAAACCCTTTTCTAGCTGCTCCCGACCTAAAGCTTTCAGTCCAATCATTAGTTCTCTCTCAGCTGGAATATGGTTGCTCCACCCTCTCCAGTTTATCCAAGGTCTCTCTGGCACCCTTAACAGCCTGCCTCAACCCAGCCGCCAGATTACTTACAGACTCTAGAAAATTCGATCACATCACTTCTCACCTGAAAGCATTGCACTGGCTTCCCCTCGTGGCTAGGATTCACCTCAAGCTGGCATGCATCACGCACAAGGCCTTACACTCCAACTCCCCGGCGTATCTAGCACAGAAGTTTGTGATGTCCGGAGGAATCAGAAACTCATGATCGGCAAATGCCTTCCTACTTCAGCGTGCACGCTTTAAGAAAAAAAATACGTACAATCGGGTTTTCACCGGCAATGCTTCAAGAATATGGAACTCCTTCCCTCCCGACATCAGAAGAATCCCCTCCCTGGCACGCTTAAAAAAAGAGGCAAAATCCTTCCTCATTGGTAAATTCCTTGGCTAAACCTGCTCCACAGCCACTGAGAGTCTTAGTACCCGTGTGATATCCTGCCTATCGTATGATCCTCCACTCTGTAAATTACCCTGCTGTATAGTTTTCTTTTTTCGTCTCCTAATGTTAAGCGCCCCTGCAATATCCTGCCTATTGTATGGACCTCTAATCTGTAAAATGATCCGATGTACAGTTTTCACCCTCCCTCTAGTACCCAGCACCCCCTCCCTCCATTGCACAGTACCCTTTTGACACCCTGCCTACCATATGACCCTTAGATTCTGTA
This sequence comes from Lissotriton vulgaris, assembly GCF_964263255.1. NCBI lineage: Eukaryota > Metazoa > Chordata > Amphibia > Caudata > Salamandridae > Lissotriton > Lissotriton vulgaris. The sequence continues at coordinate 188,201,209 of NC_141688.1, read as the reverse complement.
AAGCTCTCTGATGTGCTGGTCTCCTGTAATAACCGTCTTTTCTGTATTACTCTATGAACCTGTAAAGCACTCTGATACCCTCACGGGTCAAGTTTGCGCTCTATAAAACCTTAAAATAAAGTAAAATAAAATAATGTTACACGATAACCCTATTAATCTGTGTGCACCCTATTAATTGCGTATTGTATAAATTGCGTAACAGTAGGTGGCTATATTACATGGAGTGAACGCCACACTGAAGAACTGGGTTTTAGAACCCAGCGGCGCCAGGGAAAACGCCCGATGTCTTCGAGTTCCCCTGCCTTGGCAAACAGAGACACAGGACACTTCTCGGTGACGTCAAAGACCAAATTTATTGGCTGCAACCAGGAACAGTAGTCTACGAAGCACAACACGGGTGGTTCGCTAGAGACAGCACAATTTAGTAAAGCGAGACATCGTCTTTTATGCTAAAAATCACATTCCTGACTAGCATCAATTATTTACAAACGGACCAATCACATGGTGACATTTCAAACGTATCGCATAACGACAAACCCACTTTCGGTTGTCCAACCCACCAGAAATGACAAGGCAGAATCCAACATTCTTGCTCGGACAGGCCGGACAAACCCATAATAAAAAGGACCTCAACTGAAACCATAATTAAGCCATAAAAAGGAAGGAACAGAAACAGATGAGAAGCAAGATAGAAGGGTGTGTGCATGTACCATAAACTCAGCAATGTCCTGCTCTTTGATCTCTATCTGACCAGCTGCCTAACAAGGAACTGGCTCAACAAGGTCAGCTTCGGGCTAGAGAGTCAGTTCGTTCAGGTCACTCAAAAGTCAGCTACAGGTGTACGTGTCCCAAAGACTCGTTCGTCCGTAGTCATCGGCCTATGTGAGGGCAACCACAAAATGGCTGCCGTACACAAAATGGAACCCGAAGGTTCGAACGAAATCCCTGAATACGCAGTGTTTCCATAGATCGATTATGACGAAAACACTCATATATACCGCACTCAACACTTGCGGTCCACTGATACCAAAATCGTCTTGATACGACGACCTTTATTGAACGGGTTCAGTATCACGGAACCTCAACACATGTAACCGAGTTATACCCATGTATTCACTCGTGCCAACTGTACCCGTATAGTTGCCATCATTTTCTTTCATAATATTGACCTGACTTGTGCTCTGGCCTTCAGTCGCTCAAATTCATTCACAAATAAATGCCTTGAAATGTCATGTTACTCTCTCCTCTGCAGCTGCGGTATTGAGAAGCGCTCATCAGTGATAATAGGGCCTTGTTTATTGTTGAGAACTGTTGCATTAACAGCATAATTGGAATTTGGATGTGGATGTTGAGTGCATGGGGATGGGAGAAAGCCTCCTTGTCCAGGCCCACAGAACTATTGCTACCCTCACGGCCGTGCATCTGTGTACTTCGTTGTCTACCCCTGTCCCCCTGGGGAGTCTACCTGCTCCCAGAGAATATTGTCTCCGGGCTGGACCATCTAGAGGGGGTTGAGAAGAGGTTCCTGAACTCTCCATTGCTTATTAAGTGTGTGTTCCTTAGGATGGTTAGCATACCCTGTCTTGATTGCTGAGACACCTTTCCCAGCTCAGCTGATTTCTCGTGCCCGAGTGTTGAGCTTCTGGCTGGAATGCCCGTGTCTTTCTCAAAATCCTTAATTTGGTTCTTCTGAAACTGACACATTTCTCTTTGATCTTTGACTTGCCACTTTCAATGCAGGAAAATCCCTTTATGGAACCGATTTACCTTATACTGTGTGTTATTCTTCTTTATAATATACACATATAGATTGCATAATTACAGAAATATACTTTTTGCGAAATAGATTTGCTCACTGATTAATGTACAACCTTTTACTTAATCTGCTATTAAATTTTTTATGACTTGAACCCATCTTCGCTGTAGTTTCTGTGAAGCCACATTTGTTTCACTGTGATTGAAATGTGCCGCTGATGCTAGCTCTTTCATACACTTTCAGTCGACACCCAAAAGACTATACGACCAGAGGATGTTCCTGTATACTGACTGCAGGAGAACATTGGGAAATTAAGGGTTATGCCACATCAGCGCTATATACACATGACTGTTCGAGTACAATGGGCATATAGAGCAAACAAAACTTATTTAAAAGTGCAAAATCTGGCAGAAGCGGCGATGGACCAGTAATGGACAAAGATGAATGAAACATCTGGTCGCAAACTACACCTCATTATCTTGGTTCATGTTGGTCTAGTTACAGGTGCTATTTTCTCTTTTCCATTATTCCTAAAAGAAAATGGTTCTTAATGTATCCGTGCATACTCATTCCGTCTAGGGACTTTGGGCCAGATGTAGGTAGGCGTTTACCGGGTGGTAACGGCCGAATTCGGCCGTTACCGATCCGGTAAGAGCAATTTGACATGTAGGTCCCTGTATTTTACAGACTCGGTAAATTTACCGATAAGTAAATTTACCGAGTATGTAAAATACCGAGTCGGTATCATTACGGATTCCGGTAAATTGGTATGTAGGTGGGACTCTTCTGAGTCCCACAAGCAGTACAAAATCGGTATTTTACCATCAAATACTACTTGATGGTAAAATACAGTTTCTGGTGTGCATGCACATGTGTGCATGCACACCTATGCCATATGACAGGCAGACCTGCCCTTAGGGCAGGTATGCCTGCCACATGGCACCCGAGCCTCTTTTGGGGGTGCCAGAGGGTGTCAAAGTGACACCCCCTGCACCCTTGTGACAGTCGGTATTTTCCGATGTGGTAAATACCGACCGGTAAATGCCCAATCAATCCTATGGGCTTCAAAGCCCATAGGAATGAATGGGCATTAACTGGTCGGTATTTCCCGCATCGGAAAATACCGACTGTTTCCGATTCGGTAATTGCACATCTGCATTTACCTACATCTCGGTACTTTTATTTTCCGACCTCTGAAATACCGAGTCGGTATGACTCGGTATTTAAGAGGTCGGAAAATAAAATTTACCTACATCTGGCCCTTTATTACGAGTGTCCTTGGCCAGTATTCCAGGTGGCCATTTGGCCATTCTAAGTAGCCAAGTGTTTCTGCACCCAGGAATACTGGGTCCTAAAATACTGGACCACATAATGCCAGGCCCGGAAACACCTGACCTTTGTGCGGTGCTGCAGTGGCTGCCAGCAGCTGCTGAACCCAGCCCCTGCCCGGCATTCCAGAGGCCCAGCCTCAAATGCCCCCGGGTACAATACCCCACATCCAGTGACAGCCTGCTCTTTGCAGGTGGTATATTGATACGGATTTGCACCTGTTATTTTATCTAGAATGGGGACAAACACAGAATTGGACCTGATATTGCTGTGTCTGTGTGTTATTCCCCATTCTGAGGAAAATAATCCATAATACATATATCTTGGTAAAAGCTATTAGTGCCTTTTGTTCCAATTACAAAATATGGGAAACCTACAATGAGGGGCTAAGTGTTTTAGCAGTATTATGGTGGCAGAGCAAACTTAAAAAAAAAACTAAAAAAAAACGATGAAGATATATAGCTGAACAACATTATTGTTTCTTATACAATTAAATCTGTCATGAAGACTTTGCTTGAACTAGAAGGCAGCAGTTCAAGGCCAAAGTACAACCAACGTGTTCCCAAAGAGCTCCATCAAGGAGCACTGCTAATATTTACACTTGATATTTGATATTTATTGGAATTTGTATAGCGCGGCTATCGCTCCGGAAGGAGCATCTTGGCGCTGAGCAAACAGAAGAACCAGCAATGGATAGCGGGGATCAGATGGCTGCGAGGACCGATGAGTCAGACTGAGGGAAAATCCAGGTCTTCAGAAGTTTCCTAAAAAGGCTTTCTGTAGGGGCGTGCCTAAGGTTAGGGGGGAGACTATTCCATGCCTTGGCAGCCAAAAATGAGAAGGTCTTTCCACCTTTTGTTTTTAGTTTTATTCGAGGTACAGTAAATAAGTTGGCTCCTGACGACCTCAAGCAGCGTGATGGAATATAACGCAGGAAGCGCTTAACCAGGTAGGAAGGGCCAGTGTTCCTGGTGGATTTGTAGACCGTGACGAGGAGCTTGAATAGAATTCTTTTGTGGAGGGGCAGCCAGTGAAGGGTGTTAAGGGCTGCAGAGGCCGAGGACCTTCTTGGGAGTTTAAGAACGAGCCTGGCCGCTGCGTGTTGGACGCTCTGCAGTTTCTTGAGGGAGGATTTCTTTATTCCTGCCAAGAGGCCATTACAATAATCCAGCCGGGAAAGGATAAGAGCCACCGCGACTGATTTCCTGGCTGAGATGGGGAGGAAGTCATAGAATTTCTTCAGCTGTCTGATCAAACTAAAACAGCACCCTGCAGTAATGCGCACATGCTCGTCAAAGCTGAGGGACGAGTCGAATTGAACCCCAAGATTGCGGGCTGAGGAGACCGCACTCGGTGGAGCTTCAGAGTTTTGAGGCCACCAGTCTTTGGGGGAGAAGAGGATGTCTTTACCTAAGGGTATTATTTCAGTTTTGGCGCTATTGCATTTGAGGTGGTTCAGGTTGAGCCAAGAGAAGACTTGGGAGAGGCAGTTTTGAAATCTCAGGGCAGCGTCAGGGTGTATTTTATCTATGGTGACGACAAGCTGAGTATCGTCAGCATAGGAAGTCACGAGGATACCGTGGGATTCGATCAGTGTGAGGAGGGGGGCCATATATATATTAAAAAAGAGAGGGCTAAGTATGGACCCCTGGGGCACACCTGATATAGTGGGTCTTTCGCCAGAGAGGAAGGGGCCTAAAGAAACTGTTTGTGATCTATTGGATAGGAATGAAGTTATCCAAGCTAAAGCAGTACCCGACACACCAATCTCACGCAATCTGTTGATGAGAATGGCATGTGAGATGGTGTCGAAAGCTGCGGTTAAGTCGAGCAGGATGAGCACAGCCTGTCTTCCCTCATCCTGCAAGAACTTAATGGTATCCGATAGCTCGATCAGTGCGGTTTCGGTGGAGTGGCCCGGGCGGAAGCCTGATTGCTGTGGGTGCAGGATGTGATTATTTTCCACAAAAATTTTTAGTTCCTCGTGAACTAGCTGCTCGGTGATTTTGCCTAGTGCTGGGAGTAGGGAGATTGGGCGCATGTTGGATAGATCAGTCGGGGATTTGTTTTGTTTTTTCATGAGGGGCTTGACTATGGCCTTCTTCCATTCATCGGGGACAATGCCTGAGTTGAGGGATTCGTTAACAATGGCATTGATTGAGGGGTTGACGACCTCAATGAGATGGTGTAGAATGATCGGGGGACAGGAGTCCGTGGCGGCTCCCGATCTGCAGGTCATGATAGCCTTTTGTGTTTGTGGCAGGGAAATATCATGTGACAACTTCTGCTCTGAACATACTGCATGCGCTTCTCTTTTCTGTGACATTGTGTGCTTCCAAGCGTGCTTAGTCGCAAATCCCTTTTTGGGGCACTTCTATAGGTCATTAGGCTCCAAAAAAGTTCAAAATCAATGTACTTTCTTCAGTAAACAGTTTATTCGTTCAAGGTTTCATTGAAGTTCCTGCATATTACGTTCCATATGCGCTTTTTTGTATTGTATACAACTTGCAAATTCATCAATTGAAATCTCCCAATCTCCAATGCGTATCGAGCACCCCTGTGCCTTTCATCAGGGAGTCAAACTAGAAAGGTAAATAAATAATATAAAGCTTAAGCTCATTGTGTTGAGGCGTCAATCTTTATATAACATGTACATAGCAGTATTCAAACCAATCGTGATTGTCAGTGTGGTTAGTAAATACTCGTGATTTAAGTGTATACAAATGTGTCAGTACTCACTTATTGCAGCATGAATGATACGCTAATTCCAATATTTTTAGATAGTGACTGCTGAAAAAATGAAGGAAACTCATGGTCGAAATTGGTAACATACCCCAACTTTGGACAAAATACAAGCAAGCATGTCTGTCGCGCTACCATTCCTAACATACTCGTGATGAAATTTTTTTTACTTGTGGCGTTTAGATCGTCTCCAGTTATTAAGAATCATATTACATGTCGGTGCGCAACGCACTTTGCACTAGTATTCCATTCTGAGGGTCTTACCGTTATGTCTTCTATTGCAAAATACGAGCCGTCCTGTTACACAGCATTCTGTGTGTTATGTTGTGCCTGCCGTCTGACATCATTATTATGGGCGTAGCATGTGACGCGGGCTTCTATGGCAGGAAACAAAAAACGGACTAAAGTGTAGATAGTGTGGTGGGAGCCATGTTGTGGGTATTCGCGCTATTCTATAATTCATGACATAGATCCTTCACATAAAAATAAACATAAATAAGTACTGATAGCGGGTTACTTTCAGTAATGATAATCTGTGTATAAAACAGCGATAAATGAATTATAAGCGTTATAAATTGCGATTGAATTAACATTTTCAATGTCTCATGTTATATATTGGCATCCATTCACAGTCTATGAGCAAAATAAACCCACATGGGGTGTATTTACAGGTAGCATAAAAATTCATTCCGATCATTTAAACCCATTGGTTTCATTGTTTCCAATAGATAGATCCAGTGATTTTCACGCTGTAGTAAGTATGTATTATTGTCTCTACCCTCCAATTTTTCAATCACTTCCAGTATTTGAAATCTGAGTTGGGCTATATTGTTCTTCTGTTCATGAAAGTTTATGGCCACTGTGGATCTTGAATTCTTCGTTCTTATATTCGATTTGTGTTCATTGATACATATACGTATCTTGCGCTCTGTTTTTCGAACATATATTTTCCCAGAGGTACATTTTAAAAGGTAAATCACATTAGGAGTTTCACAAGTGGCTGAAACATGTAACTTGATTTCGTATGATGGTTCCTCGCACAATGTTAATGCAGTTTTGGCAGTTTAGACATGGGAGAATACCTGTGTATTTACTCTTCTTCGATATTTTGTTTTTTAAGATTTCCCCCAAATTTCTGTTCCTAGTGTATGCGAACATGGGAGGTTCCTTGAATAAATTCTTACTGTATGGTTCCATAGTGAGAAGCTGCCAGTGTTTGTTAATTATCTTTTTGAATGAATAGCTTGCTGTGGTATACTTTGTTACCCCTACCATTCTGGTAGTTTCCTTCTTGGTGCTAGGGGTTAAAGAAGTTTCCCTTGTCGTTGATTGACATCTTTGTACTGCTTTATTGACGATGGTGTGCGGTTAACCTCTCTGTTGGAACCGTTTCACCATTTCCTAAACTCTAGGTAGTACTTTTGTATCATCTGACACTATTCTCCGTATTCTCAACATCTGGGATATTGGGAGGTTGTTTTTGAGACTTGGTTGATGGTAGCTAGTATAGTGAAGGACATTATTCTTGTCCGATGGTTTCCTATACATGTCGGTTTTCAAGTTTGTTCTTGCTCTTCTTAGTTTCATGTCTAGAAATGTTATTTCGGTATCTGATATTTCACAGGTGAACTGAAGATGTACATTATACTCATTCCATGATTCCAAAGCCTCTTTAGCACTTCTTTTGTCTCCATTCCATAGTACGAAAATGTCATCAATGTATCTTTGGTAAAGTAAGATGTGTGGTTTCCAATTCACATTGGAGAGGCTGTTTTCTTCCTCAAATTTTTCCATAACTAAATTCGCATATGATGGAGCCGTACAATTCCCCATCGAAGTACCGCTTAGCTGGAGGAACCACTCCTCCTTCCATCTGAAATAGTGTAGTAAAGTGAAAAATGCACACGTTCAATTATAAATATTTGCATTTTGTGGTCAATTTCACTATTGAGTAGTGTATGTTCAATTGCCTCCAATCCCAGGTGGTGGGGGATTGATGTATATAGTGATGATACATCAGCTGTGCATAGCGTTATCGTGTCTTGTTCTGACCAGTGAAGGTTTATAATCTTAAGTAAAAAAGCTGTGGTATCTTTGGTGTACGACTTCATTTTCTTAACACTCGGTTGTAAATATCTGTCAATAAATTGACCAGTGTTTTCATGTATGCTACCACATGTAGCCACTATTGGTCTGAATGGTGGATCCAGCATGTTTTTATGGATCTTAGGTATCATATAAATCACCAGGCTCTTGGGGTTGGGTTTCAGTAGGTATTGTCTGGTTTTATCTTTTATCATTCCCATCTCTACCGCCTTGTCCACAATGGTCTTTAGTATGGTGGTATATTCTCTCGTAGGATTGTTATCTAACTTCATATAAAGATTCTTGTCCATAATGTGTTCTGTCACCTTCTGTTCATAGTAATTTGTATTTCAAAATAACAAGGGTTCCCCCTTTATCCGCTTTTTGAAATGTCAAATCTGGATTGTTTGCTAATTTTTGCAGTGCATCCCAATCTCCTCTACTGATGTTCTTTTTCGATGTGGATTTAAACTTTATAGTCAATAGATCTTTCTTGATTATACTTTCACAAAGATCCAATGTTTTGTGGTTCGTTGGAGCCATGTATGTACTTCGGGTACTGAGGCCCTTCAATTAATCTTCTTCTTTGATGTCAATGCTTTGAGAAGGTATAATATTTTCAAAATGATTTCTTAGTCTTAATTTCCGCATCAACTTAAATAGATCGACTTCCAGTTCTAGAAGGCTGCTGTCAGAAGTAGGGACAAATGAGGTTCCTTTTTGAAGGATCGTTTGTTCTTTGGTTGTTAAGTTGTGATCTGATAGATTCACGATTAGGTTTCCTTCCCTTGTTTCTTCTTATCCTGTTTTTTTGTAATCGTATTTCGTGTGTTGGGTATTCCTTCTCCTTCTCCTTTTCTTTTGTTTTTTCCCCTCCTGGGTCTTCTAAATCTCCTGGGCCTCTCTCTAGAAAAGGCTTTCCTGAGGTAGTAGGTGTAACACTTTCAGTTGGATGTGTGCTATGACTACGAGATTGTGTTCTCATACTTTGTGTATTTCTTCTTGATTGGCGGTCTGTGCTCTTACTCCCGGAAGATGATGTATCTGTAGTTTGAGTATATGGTTTATTTTGTCTCTTTTCTGCAACATGTCCTTTTTAAATACATTTTCTCTACACCCCTCCATCTGACAGAGAGACATCCATGAGCTGATTTAGTTTTCAACTTGACAATGACAATCAAAATGTTCTTATGTATTGATTAAGAGAAGCCAACCCTCTGAGTCGCAATCAGAAACCCACACTCTCAAACAGCTGCTCACTGCAGGACAAGAATACACAGCTGTGAAATTGGTGTTAAACTGAAAAAACACACAAGCACATGCTCCTAGTGAGCTCGTGCGTGCGTGCAAACTACACACACACACACCCACAAATTTACACACACACTCATACACACACACGCTTTTGTCATGCATTCTCTATTGCACCCAGAGATATAATAGCAAACTCCTGTCAGTAATCACTACTACACGTGTAGGCATATACACACTTTTGAAACACACCCTATATCTCACACACCCAGCACTAAGTGCACATATACTTATATTGAATGATTACACCGTATATCACTCACAAACACGCACTTACACGCACACACTATCTGAAATCCACATATAGAAAAGACTTTCAGTATTCTGCACACGTTTCGATGGGAATATGGAAATCTGCCTCACAGCGCGGGCTGTTCAAAGAGTGTTCATGCAGGGCTGTGGGGCGGTCTCTCCCAGGTGCAACTTTCTTCACTTGACGCTCCGTTTTGACTGGCGACTCTTTGAGGAGAGAGTTGAAACATCACTTGAACACGCTTTGAGAAGAGGACTTGACAGATTCCGCAAGACGCTCAGCGCTAAAAATAGGGGCCTCAATTTTCCTGAGAGATTTCTTACGGAATACAGAAAGGCAACATTTCACTAAATGAATGCTAAGTGTGTACTGTCAGCTCTGTTACAGAACCAGCTCATCTCTACCAGCTCATTTCTGGGAAGATGTGGACCGGGATGAAGTGACTGGTTTGTTGGGCTGGTCGGCAAACATCTGACAGCTGCGTTTGTGAAGTATTGGCTACTGTTGTGATGGGCAAGCCACTCAACGCTTGGAGATATGTCAGAAAATGCAAAACCGAGAGAAAGCAAAATCCAGAAATTAAATCATTATAATGAGAAAGTACTCTGCGTAGAAAATTAGATGCTGGCGTTGAGCGTAAAACTAAGGATGCTTGCAGCTTTTTATAAATGAATGGAGACAGTAGCGGCCACCATAAATAAAGGGTGGAGGGGGCGGGAGAGGTCGCACGAGGGAGGGAGGGAGGGGGGCTAACAAATGATTTTTAAAACAAATCTTACCTTTTGCCAATGGCTGCCTCCAGCTTTCGCGTATCGTCCTGCCACCTTTCCTCTTCTTCCTGGGTCCAGGCAGCCCCTAAGACCCAGACTCCCATCCAATCCTTATGCAGGGATTGGTCTGAGCAGGCAGGAAAGACGCCCTGCTCAGATCAGGGAGTCTGTGGGGTTTCCCCAGCCTGGCTGCTCAATGCGCCTGGGCTGGAGAAAACCTAAGTGCGCATGTGTGTTTTGGTCAGCTGTAAGGGCTGGCCAAAACACATATACACATTTAGGGAGTGGAGTGCACTCGTACTCCCCCTCCCCCCTCTCAACGCTGCTGGCTAAGAGCTGGTAAATGTAAAATAAAACGGTGCAAGAGCATCGTTTTATTTTACATTTGCTGGCTGTGAGCCAGGCAGTGAGGTGACACTCCTCCGCCATTGCTAAGAAGCCGCCACTGAATGGAGATCACATAAAGTTTTTCAAAGCTTGAGAGAAAGAAGTGAGAAGTGGCAAATCCTGAATCCTGAGACCAATTATATGTGTACCTCAATGCATGTGTGTGTGTGTTTAACATAGCACTGGCTAAGGGCCTGTCTACCAGGGCCCAGAACACAGTCAGAGTGAGCTACCATCATTATGTACAAGATAAAAGGGTGACTTTCTAACACCTACTGTCTAATAAGTAAATGGTTGATGTTTCCTAAATATATGTATATATATCATCCAGGTATGTGGATGTGGACCTAAGAATAGAAAAACTGTATTTTCTTATTTGTACTTACCTTGACAACATAGGGTCAGATTACGAGTTACGGCGGTACGGAGTGGGCAGTATGCCACTACCAAGCCCCGCACTGCTGAGACTCGTTGCCGCTCGCCTGCCAGATTACGACTTAAAAATGGTCTGGTGGGTGGGTGGCGTGGCGATGCCATCTGAAAAAGGCACTGCAATGGGACTGCACAATAAGGTTTTGCTAGCTTATCTCACTTAGAGGGCTATTCCTAGAAGTTAGTATTGTCTTGGGTAGTCTGACTGGTCCAGATAGTCATTCTTAGTACAGTGCTCAACACTACATATATTTCCTACTCATGTCTCCAATATGTCACACATTAAACCCACCTTCACCTTGAGTAATATGTAGTAATAAACCCCCTCTGAGCTGATGGCCATTTAAACTTCAAAATCCACACTAAAATGCTTCTCCCATTTCATATGTTTATCTTGTAACTGCTTTAAACTGTGGCACCTTTTTCTTTGCCCTATGTGTGTCATTGGAATTTCGAGTATGCATACTTTAACAAACAGCGTTTGTCAGCTTCATTTTGAATGCTTTGATGGGATGTATGACGTTACAACGCATACATAAACATCACGGTACATTACATTGTGGTTTTTAAAACGCAAGTCGTTACAACGACTTGCGTTGGAGGGCTTTGGACTTAGGAGTAGTATAATTTATATACTATTCCTTGTCCTAGATCGCCATCTAGCGCAAGTCGATGTTACGACTTGCGTTGTGAAATAGCATCGCTATCTAATCCCTCCGTTGACGATGTTTCCCCTTTGATGAATCCGCCTGGTAATAGACCTCATGGATCCATAATTGTCATCTCTTCTTCCTCAGAATTAACACTTTACTCTAGTGTAAAGTACCAAATTGCTACAGAGGGACTCTTCTTTTTCAAATAAATCTTACTCCACATTCTGGGAATGGAAGTTTTCATTATAGCTCACAAGGGTAAAAAGAATCATTAGCTATTATTCACAGAGTGCTAGAAATCCTTGAAACATTCCTTGCTTTTGGCTTTTGAAAGTGACTTTCTTTTACAAAACAGTAGTGCTAGCTTCCGCAGTGGCGTAACGAAACTTGAGGGGGCCCCCCTGCAAAACACATGGAGGGGGCCCCCCCCACCCATCCCCCATCCCCCACCCCCCCCCCTCCCCGGCGCGGCCCACCGTGCCTCCCCGGCGACGCAGCCCACCATGTACCACTTTGCCCTACCACTGTCACGTGCCCTTCCGGACCTCCCGCTCCAATGACTGTTTGTTGTTGTTGACTGCACTCACACTGTGGGCCAAGGGCAAACATAAATAATAGTACATGATGTTTGGAATTGGTGGAAGAAGAGTGCGAGTGGACCCTGCAGGCCCCGCCGGTGACCGTAACCGTGACAGACTTACTTCGGAGTTCTGTTCAGTCACACTCGAGTCCTGAGCGTGGGCTTTTTGTCTTCGTCCACTTCAATTCGAATCGATCGAAGTGTTATTGTTCCTCCTTCCTCTTCACTATGGCCATGCTGCGAGCGCGCCCCCTGTCCACACGCACACGTGACGTGACGTGACGCCAGTCATACCTCACACCTGAACTGACCGTCCAACTGCTTATTGGGCCGCCGACAGTGTTGTACCCCTGGGCCCGGGGCCGGCTGCCTGGCATTGGTCACCACTCAACAGCAACCCGCCCCCCCACGGTGACATGGCACGCGCATACGCGGCGGCGGAACGAAAGACCGAAAGTGAAAGAAAGTCTACTCTGTCCTGCAGCCGCCATTTCATAAGATTCGAGTGGCTGGCGGCTCGGAGTGTAATAAATGTTAATGCACCATTTCGGACTTGCGTAATGTACAACTACCTGACTCCATTTACGTCCACTCACACTCAAGTGCAGCGACCAATGGGACAAGAGCCTCCCACACGGACCACACTACAGGCAGCATGGCCCCAAGCAAGCGCGCCAAGTTGTGTGCGGCTCCCCGTCCCCTCAGCGCTTCGATGCCTGGTCACGGCTATGAAGCGCTATACAGATTCCACAACAGGCTCACTGGTGGAGCGCTGCACGCACAGGGAACACCCCCGGTCGCTTGAAGAGCTTTATAATCCGAGGAGGCCTCATCCATACCGTCCCAGATGAGGGGCTGCTTCCTATAGCCGCATAAATGCCTCGCTGCTGTGAGGGAATGACGCCTCTGTGCGCTGCCCAGGCCCTGAAATGTCTGAATATTTCATGAGAATTTCTGCAGCACATTCTATAAAACCCCAGGCGCTTTGGACAATAAATGTGCTTTACCATTCGCCGTTTGGCCTTGCGACTTCAGTGGGGACTCCCCCAAGCCTCCCTAAAGAGGGTCGGCCTTGCTGACCACACTCGTGCGTCCAGGGCACTTTGGGGGGAGTGCACGGGGTTTCACGCTGTTCTGAGCTCCTGCCCTGACCCGCAGGTTAAAGAGAACCGAGGGAGAGAAAGGGCTTGGAGAATGAGAGAGAGCACACCGCGCCAAGATCAAGGGCTGGAGGCGCTGGGATTCACGTGCATGATAGGGAGAAATCCATCTCTCCGGGGTCCTGAGTAAAGGCAGGGGCGGTGCACAGGGCTGTGACAGAGGGCAACGAGCCCGGACCACCGGACAACAGGATCACCGGCCTGTCAGAGACCACGCACTGCGCAAAGAGGGGCAGACGAGCCGAGGCGCTATACACAACTCCTGTAACATTATGAACGAGACCCCCTGGCGATGCCCGTCAGTGTACACCAGTCCTTGCAGAGGAAGAGGAGCACAGCCACCCCTCCCTTCTCACCACCAGACCACCCCTGTACCCCCTCCCCGCCCCCCAAAAAAAGCCTCTCCCCAGTAGTGACGCGCAGTGGGTGGGATGTATTCACGACCTATGAAGGTGCGGCCGCGGCGGCGGCCTTTGGGTATGAAAGACTTTCTTGCCAGTGCTGCTAGTATGTCCGTATGTCTGTCGACTTGTCCATCTTTCTACATAGGTGTCTGCCGATCTGTTTATTTATGTCTCTGTCTCTGGCTATAGGCATGTCTAGCCACCTGTCTGCCTCTCTCGTTAGTTACATGTCTATTTCTCTGTATCTGTCTCTCTAGCTATATGTCTGCCTAACTGTATGTCTGTCTGTCTGTCCGTCCATCTGTCTACTCTATCCATGTCTGTCATTAAGTGCAACCCCTGTCTCGTTGCACCATGAGAATACTGTACTTCCGGGGTTCCCGCGCCCCTGTTCTTCGTTCTGATCCTGTCTCTGCCCCTCCACCCCTGGGCGGGCTCTGCCTGCCGATGGCGGGGTGGGGGCCCACGCACGATTTCGAAGACTGTCGGGGCCCCAGGCCGGGCCTGGCCTGGCTACCCGCACCATTTTGAAGACTGCCTCTCTCTCTCTCGCAGTACCCCAGGGGGGCCCCGCCCACACCACCATTTTCAAAGAGACAAACACTTAACACTCGTCACCACTAGGACCTTCGCAGGGGCCCCGGCAGGGGGCCCCGCGGCCCGCACCATTTCAGTCGCAGGGGCCCCGGCCGTCCCGGGGCCGCGCTGCGCAACATTTTAGAGCCACTACCCACCACCATTGTTTTGTTGTATGATGTGAGGAGGGGCGGGGCCCTGCCGGCCGGGGGCCCCCAGCCAGCGCGAGGCCCCCCCGCAATGCGGGGCCTGCGGGGGCTTGTGTTACGCCCCTGAGCTTCCGACAGCTGTAGTCACTAGTACAAGGTCCTGAGCCCTTTCACTTTTGACTGTAATCAACATAACTGCATACAAACAATCCAGAGTTCAGATATGGAGATAATTACAATAGTAACACTTTCAGTGTGGTTGGCACTCCTCCCATACTGTAAGCTGAGTCCATTTACTGTATCCCCTACAGAGGCGATCACTAGACAAAATGGCTACTTCAGCGATAGAGTGAACGGTCTTTACCAGGAAGAGCCCAGTAATTCAACGTGATTATTCCCTCCTTGGAACAGAATGTGTAAACAAGTCTCACTAACCATTCTCCAGAGATCTGAATTTATCCTTAGCTATATTTACCACGCTCTTCTGCAGAAGAGGGTCTTGCATTATTTAGGAGACAGCCCACATCTGTAATCCAGCACGCTTTGCATGGCGAAGCAAAGGCTTGTTTTTAGTCAACAGCACAATTTCCATTAAGGGATGCGCGGCAACTGCACTGAGGATGACGCTCAGTCCTTCGAGGCCTCGTCTCTGGCTTTTTTCCCCAACTCATCTATAAAACATAGTGAAAACATATTGTGTGAAACATAAAAAATGTATCGTTTTATAATGTTCACAAATCCTTGTTGGTCCCTGCCACACACACCGCGGGCTGAGCGCCCAGTGTGCATGTCTGATGGCGTTAGACTCCATTGAAAACATGTCTCTGATTTCTCATCTTTTCTTTGCCATTTAATATCTGTATGTAATTTACTCAAGAGATATGGTGCCTTGAAGTTTCCTATTCTGTGTTAGGTTCTATTTCTACATTAAACTTTTGCTACTCAGCATTTGGGGCAATGCACATACATGGCTTTTTTTTGCACACACATATGTGAATTACAAAGGAAAAACATTATCTATAGGTGCCAGTTTATTTATCCAGAGTCACAAAAATAGGATGAGCACACGACCACTCACAGCTAGAGCTGTGGACGCTGTGCTGCAGTTTGTCTTTTGGAGTGAGTCTCTGGCAGGTGCTGAGATTTGGGCACTGAAGTATTTCTGAACCTGAGCTCCCAGTAACACAACGTTGTGCATTTAAAAGCGGTTGTCTCATCTTTAAATCTCATTATTGTTCTTGCCCGGAATTTGTTACTAACCTGATCCTTGTCTGCAATTTGCTGTCAACCCAATTTAACCTCCTGGGTATCCCCACTTATTTACGGAAGAGACTGAGTGGTTTCTCTCTCCTCTTTAACAACAGATCATGTACAAGCTTCCCTCTATTCAGGAGACTTAAAAACCTGGTTGTTCTCCCAGGCGTACAAAGGACCAATTAAGCAGCAGGCCATCCATATATTCAGCACCAAGAAACCGCCTAGTGCATTTGTGCTTTATAAAGTTTTTTAACTTAACATAACATTAACATAATGTAAAAATGTCCAGTTTTAAAACCTGCAGTAATAGCTATCGAAAATTAGTTTGTTATCGAAAACAGATTTGTTCTGTGGCCAAAATGATTAGCACTGTTTTCCGGGGGATCCTGTTTGTAACAAAGCCAACAACCCTTCTCTACTTCACCACTGTGAAGAGTTTTTTTCTTTTCGTTGCTTTAATTTGCGATGGTGGTTTCAGGTGGGGCTGGGATTTATTTTTCATCCGTAGACTTTGACTCAGGCAAGAAAGAAAGAGGGAGAGAAATAAAGGACAACATTGACAAAAGGAGAAAAAAGGAATTAAAAAGACCCTCAAAAAGATTTGTGATTACCTTCAAAGTCACAATGACAGCCCTGATAGTTTTTATCCACTCTGTTTTGAGGAAGTCTTAGCAAGTTAACATAGAATTTAATCTGGTTCATAAATTAAACACATCCATCTTTTCAGCTGAGTAAGCCTTCTCAAGGGATGACACTGGGTATTTGTTCTTATCTGAACTCATCCTTACAATAGACTGGGGTGTCTTTACACACCATTGGAGCCACACTGTTGAACAAAAACTAGTGCAGACCTGCTGAATTTCTAACATATTGCTGTAACCCTGTTTCCTATTTAAGTTTCTGAAAAACATGCTGAACTATCAGTGCTCCAACATTCTAAAGACAACCAAGTCCCTAGGCTATACTGAATTAAATTTCCCACCTGCTCACACATTTGCCACAGCATTCATGTTGCTTTGAATTGAGGGGTCACAGAGCAGATCTTGTTTGATTGTTTAGCTACTTTTACTAAAAGGTTAATCAGCAGAATTCATGAACTACATATTTTATCACTATTTCTGAATTGTTCTAATCCCACTCTATGCAATGGATATGTAGCACATCTAGCGACCGTAATCAGATTGTTCAAGTACAATTTTTGTGCCTACGATGATGATAATGGACACATGGCTAGATAGAAATATGGTGTAAGTTATATGTAATATTCATAATTGCAAACTATTAGTATCATCCTACATTAGCCCCCCCAAAAAAACTTAAAATACATTTATACAAAACCAACATTCTAATTTTAGATGGTGCCTATTTGAATTGGTCTTTGGTTTGGTGGCCTCATATTTTAAACCCACTTCCAGTTCCCACCCCAAAGGTTTGGCATTTAGGATAGTCCTTTGTACTTCATTCATCATTTCAGTAAAATTGGATCTCCCCCTCTGAAACGCTTTAGCAATTTATTCTTGCTTGACCTATGGGATCAATTTAGTCTTGTCTAACCTATGGGGAAGCAATTGTTTTAGCTTATATATTGATTACATTTCCATACCCTATGCTGCAGAATGTTGAACTATGAACTCTGCATGAGCTAGTTTAACTCACGTCTGTCTATTTCACATTTAGCCACTCTCCGCTGATTACCTATTAGAAAAGCATTTTCTTCAAGCCTTTCTGTTTAGTTCTCCAAGGTTGTTTCTCAAAAGGACCTATGTCTCCTCCTCATCAGTTTTTCCTAGGCCCTGGGTACTCTTTTCAGATTTATCTGCAGATTCCTTGCTTTTGTAATTCTCCCTTGTTAAATTGCTCCCTCTCCTACACTGTGGCAATCCTCTGGTGTTACATCCAAATATGTTTTCATATCATTCCTGATCATTTTTATTGTTTCAAGCAATTGAAGACCTTACTATTGAGGGTTGAACTTCTCTTTATCAGCCCTCCAGGGAACAATTGTAAATAAAAGTACTAGATCAATCTATATGGCAACAATGCTCTTACAAATAACATTTTTAATAAATCATCTGAGGGTGAGTGAATTTTGGAACATAGTTTTAGGAATATCTTAGAAAAGACAACTTATAACAAATCATATGAATACTCAATTGTCTGCAATATCTTCAGCAATTGGTTCCACAACAAAAGGGTCATGACTGAGTAGAAACTGATCCCAATATTAACTTTCCTGAAGTTATAGATTGACAGCAAGTGATTAAACGATGCTGTTGATTGAAGGGATTGGACATACACTTTTAATTCTGCTACAATAAAAGAAGTTCCAAAGCTGGAGTTTACCTGCTGAGTAACATAGAAGCCCTTATTGAAAACCTATTGGGTAAAATCAACTGGTAGGATGCCAAATTTAACAATTCAAGCCGACCGACTAAACTATGGCAATGAACTCAATGCAGACACCACATCAGAACTCATGTAGAGTTCCAGAACACAGCTGCCACTTTGATCCTCAACCTGTCCAAATGAACGCACATTACGCAGCACCAAAAGGACCTACTCTGACTACTGGTCCAAAAGAGATGCCATTTTAGGCTCCTGGCCCATGCTTTCACAGCACTCCATGACCAAGTACCTGCCTACATGAACCAGTGCTTGCACTTCCACCAACCCCCAGAAACCTCTGCTCTGCACGCCTCGCCCTCCCACAGATCCCTTGCTTACACCATTAAAGCAGCTAGGGACACCCCTCCTCACATCTCGCCACCAAAGTCTGGAACACTCTCCACCTCCATCTCTGGACCACACCCTCACTGGCCTACTTCAGTAAGGGGCTCAAGACCTGGCTATTCCAGTGAAACATGCAATAAGAGCCTGTGCACCCTTTCAGGTGACAATTCGTGCTCTACAAGTACAACCTGATTGATTGATTGATTGATTGATTGATTGATTGATTGATGGACTACCAAGATTATGGTGTTTAGAGTTGTCTGACAGACGTTAATAACGCTGAGCAACTGTTGTGGAGAAGTGTGGCTCACTGGTTAGAGCAGGCAGACCCTGAAGCAGAGGTCAGACCCGGGACCAGGGTTCGATTCCCGACGCGGCAGGGTCTTGAGCTCAAATGTCCATGAACTCGATAATTCTCGCTTCGGTGCCTGACCTAGTCATGGGTTCACACTCTGCAACTCTGGGCATTAAGCTTGCTTAATCTCCACAACGGCCCCCCGCGGCGGGATGCCTGGCTTTCACCTTGGGGATGCCCTGTAGGGGCTATCTCACAGGGAAAAGCCAGGACGGGTTCCCAAGGCAAGCGCGGAGATACCCCTTCGGGGGTCGATTCTGGCGCTATATAAGAAACATAATAATAATAATAATAATAATAATATAGAGGGGAACTTCCTTTACAACAGAACTTTTACAACGAAGTACCGTTACGACGCAGGTTTAACAACGAAAGTCATTACAACGACTTTCGCTGGAGGGCGCTATAGGATAGGTAATTGTTTAATTTACTATCCAACACCTTCCCTACTTTCCACGGAGACTGGAGTTGGAATAGTAAATTAAACTATTCACTATCCAGCGCCCACCAACACGAGTCGTTGTAACGACTTGCGCTGTAAAACCTGCGTCGTAACGGTACGCGTTGTAAAAGCATGCGTTGTACCGTCATACATCCCTATATAGAAGCATCTGTGAATTCTAAGAACTTGAATCAAATGGCTTGTGATGAAAGGACAGAATGTCTGTCTTTTCATCACAAGCGTTGTCCTCACCTCTTTCATCACCATTTCTAAATATCCTATTCATCCTACTTCCTTAACACCACACATTGCCCTAGTTTGCACTCTTGTCCCTTATTTGATCCAGCTGTTAGGCATTCTAACATTTCCGTGACTATATACCCCTGACTGTTTGTCCCCCATTTATAATTACCTACTTAGGCAAGAATATATGTTGCCCATTCTAAATGCTGAAGACTTTAGTTTGTCTGTGGTAAAGGATGTAACCTCACTGCATTATATCTATGTGTTAACTGTGCCACTATTTGATTTTCTTTTGTGTTGTCTGGCTCTCAAGGGGCAGTAGCGCCGATAAAAAAAAGCAAGAACATGGTACCGAGCCACATTAAATTATTGAACAGTTGCATTTAATCTTAAAAATATCAAATCCAGAAATGATTACTTTACTTTGGTCAAAGAAAGAGACTTTATCTGTCATTCCATTTTAACATAACTTTAATATTTTAAGTGTTCTTGATAAATGGGAATGCTCATTTATGTTCATTAATTCAATTTAGTGCTATTTAACACACTTTAACTAGCATGTGGGATACATGCTCCTCTAAGTTTTTGAAAAATATTATCTATTAGAAATATCTTTCAAGTTTAGCTTATGCTTTTTGGGCTTTCAATTTTATGGGCAAATTGGTTAACGATTCCCACACTCCTTTAAATAACCTGTTAGGCTGAATACATTAACATGCAATGAAAGTCTACATTACACTGTTTCTCACATTCTAATATGAGCTTACAAAATAAAAAGAAAACAGAAAAAACTATTTTCAAATTTGTGAAAAGCTTCTGGTAGCAGCTATTATTAGTATTGCTTCAAAAGGATGAAATTATCACTTATAAATAACACTTCTCAATTGCATGTTACACTAATAAACACTTCAAAAATGAATACCTTCCCAAAGTATTTATTCTTAAAATATATTGCAATTAAGACAGTATGAAAGGGTTAAGTGGATTGAAGTTTACATACAGTATATGATTAAGAGCACAGAATGTTGAGTATATGTTGAAGAGTCTGATGTGTGGTTGTCAGAGATTTGGGGGTTATGCTTTAGGAGATAAGGGTCCGGCCACATGCGCAACGCCCATTGGGCTCATAGGACTTCTGCCTCCTCGGCGTGGGTCACAGCCCGGGCTGCATCTGAGAGGGTACTTGTCTCAGTGCTCGGGGCTCTATTCGGGTAGTGACGTCTTAGAAGGGATTTCATTTTCTTAAAAAACACAGGGCATGCATCTCCTTATGCTAAGAATTTTTTTCTCAGGAAGGGGTGGAAGTTACTAGTGATACACAATATCCTAGGGTGCAGAACTCATTCTTGGGGCTCTCACTTTGCAGGGCAGAGTGTTTGAGCCTTTCCTATTGTTCTAAAGGAGAGCTAATGACTGCCTGTCAGCACTGGGCGTGCATGAGAGACACCGTCTGCACTCTAAAAGGGATCTCTGCCCCCTCCTCAACTTGACTGATGCCCTCTGAATGTTTCTAAGAAAACGAGGGAGAAAATGACAAATTGTATTATTTGCAATTGGAATTATATATGGGGCTTATCTCAGATATCAGCTAGAAACGCTACCTGTGAAGCGCTGATCACGCTACCTTTATTCACGAGCTGTGCGAGTAATTCTGCTCGTTTTTATCGTACTTTTAAAAACTGTTTATTTCCACTCTGTATTGCGTACAGCACACTTTTAGGCCACCTGCACGCATTTTCGCCACTTTTTCACGGCTCTAGCTGCCGTTAGGGCTTCAGACCGGGGTAAGGGATTTCCTCCCACGGCGGCCATCTTCAGTGTCTTAAAAGTCTGGGGATTTAGGTCATTACTTATACCCATTTTTGCTTGTGGTTTACAAGTTCCTGCCTTGCCCTGCCTTAGCATCAGACACACTTTAGGAGGGGTAGGGGCATCATTGTGAGAGGACAGGCACAGCCCAATTCAGGTATCAGTACCAACTCCTCCCACCACTCTAGCTCAGGAAGATCCATCAGCCTGGTGATGAATCATCAGGAGGTGTAGGGTACACCTCAGCTCCCTTTGCGTGCCTCCCTAGAGTGAATGCAGAAACAGGCCTCTGTCAGCCTAAACCTAACCTTGATTCCACAGTCAGGGAGAGGCGTAGGATAGTTAAACAAGGAGAGGCCCAATTTTTAAAAGTGGCATTTTTAAACACACATTCTAAAAAACACCTTCACTGAGAGTTGTATTTTTAAATTCTGAGCTCAGGGAGCCCAAACTCCAAGTCTTTATCTTTTCCCACTTGAATTTTACACTTGTAAAATATAACAAGACATCCCAAATGACAGTCTATGTAGAGCTAGTCCTTACAATAGTCAAAAAGAAAAATGGCAGTATTTCAATATCAGGATGTGCAAAACTGTGTTTTACATACACTGCACCTTGCCCATGGGGGTACTTTGGGCCTACCTTAGGGGCGCCTTACCTGTAGAAAAGAGGAAGGTTAGGGCATGGCAAGCGGGTGTACTTGCCAGGTCAATGTGGCAGGTTAAAACTGCACATACAAACACTGTAACAGCAGGTCTGAGACAGATGTATAGGGCTATGCATGTGGGTGGCACAACCAGTGCTGCAGGACCACTAGTAGCATTTAATATACAGGCACCTGGGCACACACAGTGCATTTTACTGTGGATCTACTACTTAATCAAATATGCCAATCATGGTTAACCAATTACAATCACAATTTACATGGAAAGTTTATGCACTTTAGCAGTGATTAGCAGTGGTAAACTGCTCTGAGTCCTAATGCCAACAAAAACAGGTTACGAAAATAGGAGGTAAAAGGCAAAAAGTTTGGATGTAAACCTCTAAAAAGGGCCAGGTAGAACAGAGGGGTTTCAGCAAAAGTCTGTAATGATTTCTTTTTAAGTGTAGGAGGTATTGGAAGAAGAGAATTGGAGCTTCTCAAAGCCTAGCCTTTTTCTGCTCTCGAAAGTTTTGTTTCAAGATCGTTGTGGGTTTTTAGTATTTATGGCTTTGTGCGTGATACAAGCAGATATATCTTCCTTTACTGGGGAGCCAAGTAAAAATGTTTTAGGGCGGGTTCGATGTGATCAAACAATTTGATTCCTGTGAGTCTGGCAACCACAATGTGAATTGTTCTTAGAGGTACAAAGTGGCTCATAAGAGTTCCTGTCAGGTTGGCCTTAGTCAAGTTTTAGAGTATTAGGGATTGTACTACCATCTTAAGATAGTCAGGAGGAATAAACAGTTTGATTATCCTGAGATGTTTTAGCTTGAAGAGTGTTTTTTCGGTTGTGTTTTTGATGAGTTCCTTCATTGATAGATTTATGTCTAGTGTGATACTTAAGGACTAAGTAGTGTTGGACAGTATTACAAGGATTTTTGAGCCATTTATATGGATGGGTAGTAGATTGTTTTTAGGTGACAGGAGTAGAAGTTCAGTCTTGTCGGGGATCAGTTTAAGGAGGTTGCGTTTTGTGTATAGCCAAGTTTGTATCTTAATTAGTGTGGCATTAAGATTTCGGATGGAACTGGGTGGTCTCATTCTGTAGTAGAGTTAAGTGTCATCAGCATATAGATAATACTTGATCTTAGCTTGGTTCAGGCTAATCATGATGGTCTCCATCAAAACTTGAATAGGGCTGGAGATAGGGTAGATTCTTGAGGTTATCCTTGTAGTACTGGCTTAGGCTCCTAAAGACAGCTGGAGTTTTTTATTTGTTGTGAGCGATGTAGAAGAGAGAACATAAACAATCTCAAGACTGCCATTGCTACCCGTGCAGTTCTTGAGTGTGGTACTTGAGTGTCCCAAGTAGCGCTGGCTGATGAAGTCTATCAAATGCCGCCGATTGGTCGAGTGGGATTAGGAGGAGTCACCTTCATCTAGGGAACAGTGAATGCCATCTGAGATATTTAGTATATCAGCTTCTGTGCTACAACCTTTTCTGAATCCTGATTGGAATGTGTTGTGGATGTTGCATTCTGCTATGTGTTGGTTGAGTTGTAGTAGGACACACTTTTTCAATGTTTTAGCTTGGATAGGAAGATTGGTGATGGGTCAGTGGTTGTGAGGTCGTTGGGATCTGCCCCCAGATTTTTTAGAATGGGGGTGATGTTGCCAAATTGGAGGGAGCCTGTACAAAGCCTGAAGAAAGAGAGACATTGATGATTTTAGTGCAGCTTGGGGAGATTAAAGGTTTGAGGTTTTGTACTAGGGTGGAGAGGAGGGGTTCAGTGATGTGGGTTTAACTTCACAATTATTTTCAAAATTTCTCCTCATGTCACCGTGGTGAAATCTGTTCATTTAGCATTACTTTTCAGTTGAAGGAGTTTGTTATTGACTATATTTTGCTTATTTAGGTAATTTTGGTCTTTAGGTAAGTCTTGGGAGAGAATATCCATATTGACTTGGGTGTCAGTGGAGCTGGCAGATTGGGATGTCAGGCTTTTGTCAAGGCTTAGGTATGATTTGATTTTCACAACTTTGTCAGCAAGGAAGTTAGCTATTGCTTTGCAGCTTTCATTTGTGATTTTTGTTTCCAGTAGGGTAGTAAGCAGAGTTTGTTGTTTAATTATGTTGAAGAGCTCCCTTGGTCGGTTCTTCACATGTTGGAGTTGATTTTGAAAGAAAGTCACTTTATCCCTAAAAATGTGTTTCTAGTAGGAGAGCTGCTAGGATCTTAGGAGTGAGATGTGTACCAGTGTAGGGCTCTGTGTCCATAACTGTTATATTCCCAAGTTAGGCCCATGTAGAGAGGCAGGTTATTCCTACATTGTCATTGAAAATAACATTTCTGGGGTGACCCCTTGTGCACATTTGCATGCATGACAATGTGGGATTTGTTTCTCTGAAACTACTTTGTTTTCATATCCATCTGTGCACAACATTATCACAATGTCTTGTACATCATGTACTAGGCCACTCTTCACTCTAGGTACAAAAGTCGTCCAATCTTCTGCCACGAGGCGACAGCACTCTCTACATATCCATAACATCACTAATCTAGTGTGCACATTGCGTAGGTTACTTTTCTTTATAATGATTAGGCATCCCGATAGATTGGTAGAGGAGGCACTTCTTCTGACACTGAAGGTCCATGCATGATGAGAATCCACAACGCACTGGTCTGACATTCCGTGAGGGGTGTCAAACTCGAGACCAAGACAGGGTTCTTTACTCTAGCTAATCTGAGGTTGGATCGACCATTGGGAAGATTCTTTGTTCTACGCCCATACACACTCTAGATACACTTAGAGTGGGGTGTGCATTGTAGAAGTACATTAGATTACCATATTCCATATATGCCTGCAGATATTCATTGCTTCAGCACCATGTTCGAAATGTGTCTACTGTTCACTCTGTTAGTGCTTGTAATCTCCTGTATTTGCTATTTCCTAATCATTACAGCACATGTATTTTATATAAGAATAATGTTGGTTCAATAAATATATTGAAAGCCTCCCACTGTGTATTGTGAATACTACTCTGAGAGAAAGCAAAAATGAGTGACTGTGCAAAAGATTCTGTACTGTTTCCACAATCCCTGAGTGAGCAGGTTTGTCATGTTCAGTGATTTCCAGAATCCATTCACTCCATGGTAAGGTTAGGGGGACTTATATAGGCACTGTGAGCTAGCTGGTGTATAGGCCAACATATCCTGCGGGTATGTCCAGAATCAGTCTTGACACTGAGCCCTTTGTTTATGTTGTCCGAACAATGCACAGATCCTATGGATTAGTAGGAACTACACTACCTAACCTTTCGGTTTGTCTAAAATGTCTTCTTACGTAGTTAAGGACTGAGTAGAACCAGGATCTGTATTAGATTTTTCTCGATCCTTTTAGTTTGAGTGGTGGAACTTGGTCAAGAACATCTGTCATTGATGAGCTATAGTGGGTGGTGAGGTTATCAATGGTGTGAAGGAGGGGTTAAAAATGTAATTGAGCACATATCCTGGATTTAAACTCCATTAGTGTGATATGGTTTAGGTTTCTAGCCCAGTGCCTAATTTTGTTGGGTGGTGCTGGGAGGGGTGTGTTGTGTAATTTGAGATTGAGCAGTATTCAATGGTGATCCGACCTATCAATAGGTAAAATAGAACAAAGTAAAACAAGCTCACTTATGGTAATTATTGCATCATGAGTTGAGCCTTTATTGTGGGTCTATTAGTTACAGAGTTGCTTAACCCCTTCGCTGCTGATGACGAGCTCAGCTTGTCATCAGCCACGGTAGTCGTGTGCGGATGACGAGCTGAGCTCGTCATGTAACGCGGCTTTTCGTAAATTGCCGCACACAGCGGGAAAAGCCGCCGCAGCGATGCGGTTAAGGTTGTTGATTTCAAGTAGGTTGTTTAGGGCACGGATTATGGCGCCATCAGTGTCATTCCAGTACAGGTCGTAATCACCCAGAAGCCCCTCATTGGAGTCAGTTAGTGAGAACAGAAGTATTTGGTTAATAAGTTTCTTGCTGAAGTGCGTGCAAGCAATAGGATGGTGGTACATGGTGTGACGTTTGATGGGGATGATGGCTTTTGTTTTGATTTCTACTCTGAGATATTCAAAGGCCGGCCACTTTGTGGTCTAAACGGGTTACGTTGTTTTTCTAATTTGTGGATGATTGCAATCCCACCCTGTGAGAAAGATCTTGTCGGAACCCCTGATAGGGTTGGACTACAAAGCCCAGACGCCCCTGCACGTACAAGGCTGCATCTCGTCTCACCTGAAACAAGGACGAAGACCTATATCTCTCCTCTCTTTCCACAGCGTGAGGTAACGGCTAGAGGAGGCTCTACGTACAATGGACGAATAAAAACAGACGCCACACAGGAAGCGGGGTCGTCGCAGTACGTCGAGGAGGCGGGACCAGAGACGGACCACGAGGAGGACGCCGAATCTCGGAGCCGGGTGCCGGAGCTGAACACCGAGAGTCAAGACAGCGTTGCTGATCGTGAAGAGGAGGCGGGGGAAACCGAAGACCGCTGGACGGAGGAGTGGTGGTGTCCCCCGGAGGAGGCTGGAGAGCGTGCCGTGACTCAGGAGAGTTACGGCGGGGCCGGTGAGTGACATTGAACCGAAGCCCAATTGGGGAAAGTGTTGTGTGTTGCGGGAGGGGGGGAGGTAGGGAAGAAACTGTGGGTGGTGGGTGGAATTTCGTAAGGGGGAAAACCAAAACGTTCATCTGTGAAAGATCAGTACCCGACAGTATCACGTTAGTTGTTTATCTTGGGATTAGCCGTAGCTGGTCTATGACTCTATCTTCCCTGTATTCCTATCCTCATTCCGTGCCAAGTCACTTCCTACGCCTTTACCTGCCACTTCCAATACCTTTACGCACACCCCTTCACCATCCCCATTTTTCGTGCACTACCTTCCGGTGTAGGAGCAAGGGTTTCGAAGCGACAGTACCACTGACGGCCCCTTTCTCTTTTTCCCTCTCGGTACCTCCGGTAATCCAACACCACGGAGACTCTACCGTCCCAGGAACAACAACCACTGGAAGACGAGGGAGGAACACCGCATACCACTGCCAACCCTTTCAACTCTGGAGTACTTGGTGCCGCGGGTGGAAGTGCAGAAGCCGTTGTGAAACCTAAAGTCTTGTTTCCTGACAATAAAAGTGTTGTTCGCCAATATATTCAGCCTCCGCGTCTGTATATCCGACCTGCCCTCCCACAAGTGGTGTCAGAAGTGGGATCTGATGGAGACATGGAGGCTGCACTTACAAAAATGGCTGAACACCAAGAACATTTGGGCAAAGTGATGGAAAAGTTCCTACATGTTGTAGAAGAAGATCGGGAGAAAACGCAAAAGGTCCTTACTGGTCAGAGCCAAACACATGAAGCGGCCATGGACAAATTGGCTGAAATACTGGGGAATCAAAAAGGGCCTACTACGCTACCCTCAATGGTTATGCAAAAGTACGTCAGTCGAGAGGATCCTGATTTCTTTTTTACGAACTTTGAGCATATAGCCACTGCTGCCGCATGGCCTGCCGACAAATGGGGTCAATATCTGGGTCCCCTCCTTTCAGGGGATTTACAGGCGGCATACCAAGCTGCCACCATACAAGGAACAGTGCCCTATGCAGACATCAAACGCTGTATAATGGAAAGGTTGGGGGTGGACGACGAATCTTACAGGATAAAGTTACGCCAGATAAAAGAGGGTCCGCAAGAAACACCCCGAGCCTTGTACTTCAGGGTAAAAGACATGACCGATCGGTGGTTGAAGCCGGCCACCTCAGATAAGGATGGTATTATGTCGAAAATTTACTTAGAGCAGTACCTAGCATCCCTCCATCCGCCTATACAGAGGTGGGTTAGGCAACAACCCCGTCAGACTCTTGAATCTGCAGTGAAGATTGCAAGTGCTTATAACAGGGCTCAAGAACTCCAAAAGGGCAGAGAAGACACACAATGGAGAACCCCCGGACCAGGGCATCACAGGCCCTCTCGTGCTTCTGTCCCAAAAAAAATAGATCCCGTGGCTATCTTACCTGGACCTATGATACCTACCCCGGTGTTCAGATCACCGAATCCTGGACCCCAGTGTTTTCATTGTGGAGGGATGGGACATATTGCTAAATTTTGTCCCCAAAAAGAGGAACCAATGGAGATAGGGATAGCCAGGAACTACTACTGTTCTAACCCCCGAGAACCTTTGCCCCCATATCATTGTAAAGTAAAAGTTAATGGACAATCCACCTTGGCTTTAGCCGACACGGGGTGTAGACAGAGTGTAGTTCGTCCCCAAGATTTTCAACCTAGAGTAGTCCCAAGTGAAGAGATGGTGGCCATCCGATGTGTACACGGGGATGTTAAACAATACCCAACTTCCCAGGTTACCATTCAACATATCAACGACCCAGGAACCTCCTTGAAAGTAGGTCTTATCCCGAATCTACCTGAGACAGTCATTTTGGATAATGACTATCCCCAACTATCACACATGCTAGCATACGATAGACACAAAGGAGAGGACTGGTGGGCTGAAGCTCCTTTTTCTAAAACAGACGAACATGAGTGGCCTGAATCAAAACCACGGAAGAGTAGGAAGCAGAGGAGGATAGAAAAAGGGAAGCCACCAAATGTGTTGCCAGTTATACCGGAAGAGAATCCGTGGGAAACAGATAGAAGTTTTCGGGCCACGCAAAGAGAGGATCCGGTTCTGCTGGAGGCTTGGAAGAAAGCACTAGAACAGGAAGACCCCCATCATGTAGGTCCCTATTTCTTTAAGAGAAACGGGTTACTTTATAGGAAAGGGAATCCTACACAAGACCCCCAACTGATAGTACCAACCCCATTTCGAGAGAAGGTTATGTTCCTAGATCACAGCCATCTGTTAGGAGGTCATTTTGGTCCAGAAAAAACGGAAAAACAGATACTCGAGAGATTTTATTGGCCTGGGATTTACCAATAGGTTAAAAGGTATTGCCGAGAATGTCCCATCTGTCAAAGACACAGCAGGTACATACCCCCTCGTGCCCCCTTACGTCCACTTCCTGTGATAGAAGAACCCTTTAACAGAGTAGGCATGGACATCATAGGCCCTTTGTTACCATCGAGGAGTGGTTGTAGGTTCGTGCTGGTGTTGGTAGATTACGCTACCCGTTTCCCTGAGGCCATAGCCTTACGACGACCTGATGCAGTTAACATCGCTAAAGCGATGATAACAGTGTTCTCCAGGGTAGGGTTTCCAAAAGAAATTCTGACAGATCAAGGAACCCCGTTCATATCCAAAGTCATGAAGCAAGTGTGTACCCAACTAGGCATACATCAGATCCGAACGGCAGCTTATCACCCCCAGACTGACGGGTTGGTCGAAAGGTACAACGCTACACTTAAGACCACCCTTAAGAAACTGTTGGAGCTGGAAACAAGAAAGTGGGAGGATATGTTACCGCTGGCGTTGTTTGCTATACGGTGCAAAATACAGAAAAGTACAGGGTATTCCCCTTTTGAACTGCTATATGGCCATCAACCCCGAACCTTTTTGGACATGGCCCAAGAAAAGTGGGAGAATGAACCTGATAACACTAAACCCTTAGTTGATTATGTCTCCACTCTCAAAACGCATCTGAGTCAGATCCGGACTATTGTCCGTAACAATCTGGAAGAAGCACAAGCTGCCCAGAAAATGCAATATGACAAAAAGGCCAAGGAGAGAAAGTTCGAGGTGGGCGATCTCGTTCTATTAATGATGGCTTCCTCGGATCACAAATTATTGGGTCAGTGGCAGGGTCCTTATAAGATTACTGAGAAAGTCACCCCTGTGACTTATAGAATAGAGCTAGACGCCACCCGGGGTACTTCACAAATCTATCACATCAATTTGGTAAAAAAATGGGAAGGACCTCAGCCTGTTCTGAGTACCCGACTTGAGACTGAGGAACCTTTATTTGTTCAATGCATTGACTCCACTCTTCCAAACACTTTAAAAGAAAAGTTAATGCAAAATCTCGCTCCCCTTGGAGGAGTGTTTTCCCAAACACCTGGAAGGACGACCCTGGTACAACATGCCATCCGAACTCCTATAGGTAAAAGGGTACGACTTCGGCCCTATCGGATACCCGAGGCACGTCGTCAAACCATACGAGAGGAAGTTCAAAAGATGCTGGAAATGGATATTATCGAACCATCCTCTAGTGAGTGGAACTCCCCGATTGTATTAGTTCCAAAACCAGATGGTTCGGTTCGATTTTGTATCGACTTCAGGGAAGTTAACAAATTATCTGAATTCGACACTTATCCCCTACCAAGAGTAGATGAAATGGTGGAGAAAATAGGGAGAGCCAAATATATCAGCACATTAGACCTGTGTAAAGGATATTGGCAAATCCCTTTAGGTACCCAAGACAAAGAGAAAACAGCTTTTTCCACCCCAGATGGGCTATACCATTTTAAGGTTATGCCATTTGGTTTACATGGGGCACCAGCCACTTTTCAAAGGGCAATGAATTGTATCCTACGTCCTCACGAGAGGTATGCCGGAGCATACATAGATGACATTGTTATCTTTAGCGATACATGGGAACAACACATGCAACTCTTGAAACAAGTCATTGTAACCCTGGGAGAAAATGGTCTAAAAATCAATCCCGCAAAAAGCCATTTAGCAGCCCAAACGGTAAAATATCTGGGGTATCTTTTAGGAGAGGGAATGATTAGACCCCAAGATTCCAAATTGACAGCCATATCTTAAATTCCACTTCCCAAAAACAAGAAAGACCTACGGGCCTTTTTGGGCCTTTTGGGATACTACAGAAGGTTTATTCCCAATTTTTCACAAATGGCATCTCCTCTCACTAACCTACTGCAAAAAGCCTCCAATACGGAAGAAAGCTTGAGACATCCCACTCCCGATATCCTAAAAGCCTTCCATACCCTGAAGGGTTCCCTAACGTCCGAAACAGTGCTAGCCAGTCCTGACTATTCTCTACCGTTTGTTTTACAAACGGATGCATCGGATCAGGGGTTGGGGCAGTGCTCTCACAAGTATCACGACAGGGACAAGAACAGCCAATTCTATACATCAGTAGGAAATTATTTCCTAGAGAACAAAATTATGCCGTCATTGAAAAAGAGGCATTGGCAGTAAAGTGGGCCATTGAAACACTGAGATACTATCTGGAAGGAAGAGAATTTACCTTATTCACTGATCATGCCCCTTTGGAATGGTTATCCGGCAACAAAGGAAACAACGATCGTGTGTTAAGATGGTTCCTGGCGTTGCAACCTTATAGGTTTTGCACTCAACATCGGAAGGGGTCAGAGCAAGGGAATGTAGATTTCCTGTCCAGATATCCACAAGAAAGAAACCCTAGTAACAGGACTCCAAGGGAAAGGGGATGTGAGAAAGATCTTGTCGGAACCCCTGATAGGGTTGGACTACAAAGCCCAGACGCCCCTGCACGTACAAGGCTGCATCTCGTCTCACCTGAAACAAGGACGAAGACCTATATCTCTCCTCTCTTTCCACAGCGTGAGGTAACGGCTAGAGGAGGCGCTACGGACAATGGACGAATAAAAACAGACGCCACACAGGAAGCGGGGTCGTCGCAGAACGTCGAGGAGGCGGGATCAGAGACGGACCACGAGGAGGACGCCGAATCTCGGAGTCGGGTGCCGGAGCTGAACGCCGAGAGTCAAGACAGCGTTGCTGATCGTGAAGAGGAGGCGGGGGAAACCGAAGACCGCTGGACGGAGGAGTGGTGGTGTCCCCCGGAGGAGGCTGGGGAGCGTGCCGTAACTCAGGAGAGTTACGGCGGGGCCGGTGAGTGACATTGAACCGAAGCCCAATTGGGGAAAGTGTTGTGTGTTGCGGGAGGGGGGGAGGTAGGGAAGAAACTGTGGGTGGTGGGTGGAATTTCGTAAGGGGGAAAACCAAAACGTTCATCTGTGAAAGATCAGTACCCGACAGTATCACGTTAGTTGTTTATCTTGGGATTAGCCGTAGCTGGTCTATGACTCTATCTTCCCTGTATTCCTATCCTCATTCCGTGCCAAGTCACTTCCTACCCCTTTACCTGCCACTTCCAATACCTTTACGCACACCCCTTCACCATCCCCATTTTTCGTGCACTACCTTCCGGTGTAGGAGCAAGGGTTTCGAAGCGACAGTACCACTGACGGCCCCTTTCTCTTTTTCCCTCTCGGTACCTCCGGTAATCCAACACCACGGAGACTCTACCGTCCCAGGAACAACAACCACTGGAAGACGAGGGAGGAACACCGCATACCACTGCCAACCCTTTCAACTCTGGAGTACTTGGTGCCGCGGGTGGAAGTGCAGAAGCCGTTGTGAAACCTAAAGTCTTGTTTCCTGACAATAAAAGTGTTGTTCGCCAATATATTCAGCCTCCGCGTCTGTATATCCGACCTGCCCTCCCACACACCCCCTATCCACTCTGGTCTATCCATGATGATGATGGAATAGCTGGTAGGAGTGAGCAAGTCAAGTATTAGGATTGAGTGTTCTTTTAGCCTGGTTTCCGAAAAGAATGCAAAGCCGTTTTCTTCCACAAGTATGGTCACATCAATTTCTGTGGTGTGTTTCATTGCAGATCTGCAGTTTAGGAGCATGCAGGTGACCGAGCAAGGGTTATTTTTGGTAGAGTTCAGTGTTTGGATGGTGGTGTATTGAGTGGGCGGTATTGGCGTAATGCTAGATAACAGTATTCTATTTATGCCAATAATTACTGGGATTGTAGAAGTCGGCTTGGTGTCAGTTTTTTTTAATTGGATGATTGGCTGAGTAGTTTGGCTTCTATTGAGGATAGGAGATTGAGTGCACAATGGGGTCTCTAGGACAAGCAGCTCATGGGAATACTGGTCTGGGTGGTGGGACCGCTAATGTTTGGAGATCTCTTTTGGGTAGTCAGAATCTCTATTCTCAGGTTAGGATTATGTGTTAACTGCGCTTGTATCACAAGATTATCTTTACAATGGAGTGGTCTTTAGCTAAAGAAGACATGTTTTGCTGAATTCTTATCAGGAACAGGAAACGAAAGTTGAGGAGGTTGCCTATTCCATGAGTCAGTTGGTAGGTGGTAAGAAGTGAGCAGGTTGGGTTCAGTGATGGGAGTCTGGGGTGTGTATGAAAGGGCTTAGTGCTCAGTGTTCTTGAACTGGGACTCATGTCCTTATGTCCACTGTGTGCAGCATGGGACTGTGTACTGATAAAGTCACTGGTTGCGGTGGGTGAGATGGGGATGGGATTGGAGCTTAATAGACTTGGATGTGTGTGTGGAGAAGAGTCAGTAATGGATAGATGGGCGGAGGAGTCCTGTAAACAAATAGGTTTTGGACAAATGCACTAGGATGTGGTGGGTGATTCGGGGATATGATCTGGTTGTGTCAGAGAGGAGTGACAAGAAGTGTCTATCAAAAATAGTGAGGTGAGAGTCGGCCATTGGATTACTATATTCCCAGTTCTTAGGATAGATATGCAGATCTCACCTCTAAAGTTTAGTGAGGGGGTAGTGGTGAGTTTAGTACCTTATGAAATGTCGATTGTTTTTCTATATGTAGGTGGAGAAGTAAGATGCTCTTCCATTTTGCAGGATGTTTGGAGTAAAGAATTAGGTCAGTTTTTGTGTTACCATTGCTCGTCCTGTAGTAGGTATTGGTTACAAGTGTTTACTGAAGTTGTTTGAGTAGGTTGTGTACACATTTTTTTCTTGCATTATTTGAAATATTTTTGGGGTATTCTATACTCCATGAGTTGGAGCTGAGTATGCAAGTGCTGTGTCATGGGGTTAAGGTAGGAATGAGTCATCATGGCTATACCTTGTCCTTGTCCTCAAAGTCTCTGTTTTAGAAGAGGCATGTTGCCATGTAAATTATATGTAGATGACCATGTTTAGGGTCACAGCTGAGGAGGAACAGGGGAGGTGCTTAGGGTAAAATTCATGGGAATGTTCCAGTAGTAGATTAAACTAGTTGTATTAAAAAACTTTTTGGGGAGAATGACTAGCTGTCTATGGTTGACCTTTGTAGACCTAGATTCGCTGCAGTCCTATTGAAGTCAGGAGGGCCCTCTTACACTAAAAGATGGATGTCCTTTGTTAGTCATACTTAAATTGAATATTTATATTGTGAGCTTGAAAGTAGTCCTCTTTTACTGTTGCGTTATGGGAAGTGTTTCTGTTGTGTCTTATGAAGGTAGACACCAGGAGCTAGGATGTATATTTAAGTCTTCTTTATCTCTCAGTACATGTTACATCAGTCTGGACTCCAGCCAGCCTAGTGTGGTACCAGCCCCACCAGGAGCAGCCTGTCTAGCTGCTTAGCCTATCTCTGACTGCCAATACTCATCCACTCAGAGACCCAGACATTCCACGCATCACAGGCACACCAACATTCTAAGACCAACTCACACTCTGGCGGAGCAGCTAGAGGAAGCAGGGCTAGAATACTTGTTATACAACTAAGTGAGGTATAACAGTATCCCTTTTTCTTCAATGGAAATAAAAAATATAAATGATATAACATCAAGCAAGAACTATAAACAGGAAAAATAAATAATGGTACAAGTCTCTAGCAATAAAGACCAAACATAGCAGGAGAAAGAATCATTCAAACAAGAAAGGATGGTTAAGATAAATATATTTGAACATCAATATCCCCCATCCCCTCTAAAAAGAGAGTTAAAAACATTTTGAAGCATCAGCAAAAGCGTAACATTACAAGAAAAAAATAGTGTGCTGTGGTGTGCTTAAATGGGAAAAAGGGGAATAAATAAAAATATATATATATATAAATAAATAAACAAATAAATATGCATAAGGTGAATAAGAGACTTGCATTCTTATATAGGCGGGGCACCAGGGGTCTAGGGCCTCCTAGGGCGTAGTTTCGCCAATCAGGAGGGTAGGGTTCCTCGGGGAGAGGGAGGGGTGGGCTCTCAGGGGTGGGGGGAAAAATCAGATAAAAAAGTCCTCATGTGCCATAAAATGGTATTTTTCTTTAGAATTTATATGCTTTTATAGATTATTATGCTCTTTGTTGGCCACAAAAAGAAGGAGAGTAAGATTATACGATGCCTCAATCTAGATATACTAAAATCCTTTTCTGGAACTTAAATGGTTTAGGGAGCCGTAAGAAACAATTAAATGTATCTCATTTTCTGAAAAATACCGGAGCTTCTATAATTCTCTGGAAGCTGAGGAATGTAGGAAAGTTTTTATTAGGAACAAGTGGGTTCAGGATATTTTTTGTTCAAAACAAACTGGTATTACGAGAGGGGTTGCAATGATAATTAGCGCTAATAAAGGAATTGATGTTCACGATTGGGCTACAGATCAGTCAGGAAGGTGGTTGGCTGCAATTGTCTCTATAAGCACAGTTAAGTTTCTATGTGGGGTTTATTATGGTCCGAATGAGGATAATGCTTATTTTTTACAGAAACTAGAAAATTACATGCTTCAATATACAATCCCAACAGTGTTAGGAGGTGATTTTATTTACTATTAGATCCTGAAGTAGATCGCACCTCAAAAGCTAAATACAACAGTCCAAAAAGATCCCTCTCAACTTTGAAGAACATTATGAAAGAATATATGTTGTGTGATGTGTGGAGAGTTAAACATGGCACCCAAAGAGAATATTCTTTTTATAGTAAGAAATACCATCAGTTCTCCAGAATAGATTTTTTTCCTGCTTGATCGATCGTTATTAGCGAATACTCATTCTATTTCTTACATTCCGATTGGGTTGTCAGATCACTCAGTGGTTGAGTTAAACATCAATATCCAAAAGAATTTTTCAGAATATAGGTGGACATTGGATAGGACTATCTTGCTAAATGAAGAGTTTAATATTAAAATCAAGGAAAAGTTATTAGAATTTTTTGAGTTCAATTATGAATCAGCTCCGGATCATATCATTTGGGATACACTTAAATCTTTTTTAAGAGGAATATATGGCTCTCAAATGACTCTAACCAGGAAGCTAAACAAAGAAAAGGATAACAAGGATCTTAGTTTGATTAAAATAAAAGAACAACAACTCCTTACTGCCATTTCTGATGATCGAATTAATGTATCAAGACTGGAAAAGGAATTATTAGACTTACATACAAATTTTAGACTAAGAACTGAAAATATACTTAAAGATAAATGGGAAGTTAGTAAACTACGTAACTTTGAATATGGGGAGAAATGTGGATCTCTGTTAGCGTGGAAAGCTAGGACGGAGAGAACTAGAAATAATATCGAATCCTTGATACAACGCGGGACTGGTGTACTCTTGTCAGAAGACGGAGAGATTAAGAAGGAAGCTAGAGCTTTCTACGAAGAACTTTATCTAGAAAAAATTAATCGGCCAGTTGAGGAACTAGAAAACTTGTCAATTTTGAGAGACCTACCACAGCTGAGCAGTACAGATATAGCTCTTTTGGCAAAGGAAATATCTGAAGGAGAGATCAGATCTCAACTAAAGAAGATGGCAAGAAATAAAGCCGCAGGTCCTGATGGACTCCCAATAGAGATTTATAAGGATAACACTGAAGAAATTCAAGTCCCACTACAGAAATTATTCAACAAAATTTTTATTCAGGGAGAACAAATTCCGTCTTCTTGGCTAGACGCTACAATTTCACTAATCGCAAAACCAAATAAAGATCCGGAAAAAATAGAGTCGTATCGACCTATTTCACTCTTGAACTCTGATCTAAAAATTTACTCTGGAATTTTGGCTAGTAGACTGGCTAACGTTATAAAAACTATTATCCATCCTGACCAGAGGGGATTTATTCCTGGTCGTCAATTAAACGAACTTACATTTCAAGTAATTGGGGCCATAGATTACGCAATAGAGATGAAGAAGCCTCTCGCTATTGTTGCAATAGATGCAGCCAAAGCCTTCGATCAAGTGAATTGGCTCTTCCTCTGGAAAGTGATGACGAAATTCGGTTTCCCTGAGATTTTTATTAATGGGGTTGAAACTTTATATAGGGGCCCGAGAGCTAGGATCTTGGTAAATGGTGGTTTGTCAGACTGGCTATACATTTGCAGAGGAACTATGCAAGGATGTCTCCATTATTGTTTGACATATATATTGAGCCTTTTGTTTGTTCTTTAAGACAAGATCCAATAATTACCCCGTTTAACATAGGAGAACTAACAATTAGGACAGCATTATATGCTGATGACCTTCTCCTTTATGCTTCAAACCCATCTGAAGCTATACCTAGATTATTTAGACTTGCTGAGGATTTTGGTATTGTTTCAGGATATAGTATTAACAGGGATAAAACCGATGTTATGTGTTGGAACAATCCAGTCCCTATCCCAGAAGCTAAGTTTAAGATGAGATACTTGGGTATTCAACTGACTCATAAATTAGTAGAAATTCCCAAGACCAGCTGGGAAGCCCTGATAAAGGAGATTCAATTTTTTTTTTATCTAAGTGGAACTCCCTGCCTTTAAACATCTATGGTAGAGTGAATTTAGTTAAAATGATCATCTTACCAAAGGTAACGTTTTTGTTTAATTCTATTCCCTTAGTATTTAATAAAAAAGATATCCTTAATTTGCAAGGCAGGATAGGATCTTTTATTTGGGCGACAAAATCCCCAAGGATAGCATGGAAGAAGTTAAGGAGAGGGTTAAAATTAGGCGGTTTGGCTCTTCCAGATTTATTACTCTACTGTTATGCCTTCCAGTTTAAAAATTTCAGGCTTTTAGCCAATAAATTGGACTTTTCGTCTAACAGTTTACTCTATCAGGCTATGCTGCAGGACCTTCCATACGATGTAGATTTTTTTTTGTTTAAGTTTAGAGATCAAATTTTTTTTTAAAAGTTTAGACTGAAGGTTTTGAAGACTGCTCTACATTACTGGCTTCAGATTTGTAAGTTGCTACGTATTCATTATTATCACCAATATGCCCCAATTTGGGACTCCCCTAGTACCCCTGATTGTTTGATGGATCAACTAGCTCTCCCGTTAATGAGAGCTGGTCTCTCTAGATGGGGGGACTTTTGTGATGCATCGAAAGTATTAAAATGGGAATTTCTGGTTGGTTTAACCGGGGGTACTCTTACGAGATTTAAGTTTTACCAATTGTCGGCTTGGTGGGGAAGCCAAACTTGGGATATAGAGGACGAGAACCCCCTGTTGGACTTAATCAGTAATTATAGAGGAAGGAGAGGGGAGACCGCTCAATGGTATAAAATACTATTAGACAATAGGGATAATCTGGAATCAGAGATCATTAAATTGTGGGATCCCTCTACGGTTCAGATTTCAGATAATTTAGTGAAACTGTGGACAGATTCTTTCTCTATGTCTCAGAAAATAATCAAACCTTCTAATTTAAGAAGAAATCATTTATATACTATGTATAGAGCTTACTGGACTCCTGCGAAACTCTCCAAGATGTCTGCAGTTCAATATTCCTGTCCCAGATGTAAGTCTCAAGATGCAAATGATATTCATATGTTTTTTGAAAGTATTAATATATGCAACTTTTGGAGACAAGTGTGTAAGTTTTTGGAGGATGTACTTGTACTTTCAATTACATGTACTCTTAGATTGTTTTTTTTTTGGTCTCCAATCTGATTATGTTGTTGATAGCAATTTATCACAGTTTATCTTCTATGTAATAGTGATCGCTAGAAGAGAGATCTATAAAGTGTGGAAGTCGGTACTCCCTCCGACATTTGCAGACTGCCTTAAAAACATCATGGCGGTGAGTAAACTTGATACATTATGTGGGGGAGAAAGGTCTGCTAACATGTGGTCAGCCTTAAATGCCTGGAGTGAAAAATAAACAGTCCAATGATTATGCCAGAGGTCTTGTGGTCCTGTCCTTCCTGTGCAGCAAGTACCATCACGATAGGAAGTTGGACGGGTAACAACCCTACCACTGGGCAATCTTCATTGGCTATCCACAAACACGAGGGTTGGAAAAAAAGGTTTGTGTCAGTGGCCTGAAGAGCGCCTATTCAGAGTAATTACTTACTGTAGGCATATATGAGGACAAAAAATATATAAAAAAAAAAAAACATTACAAGAAATACAGTTCATAGCATTTCGTATCATATACACAGACGTAATGTACTATAACGCAAAGGGTAAGAGACCCCAAAACACAAATGCCCAATAGCATAACATAGATTAGCACTAAAGGTAGAATACCCTGAAACTTCAATCCCAAGAGTAAGGGAGACTAAAAGTAAATGGGTTGTCACCCATAAAACACCAATGAAGGGATGTACTAATGTACTGTGTGCAACTGTAACAGGGATAAAATCCCACATCTACCTCCACATAAGGGTTGACCTAGGTAAATATGTATGGGAACTAACCCATGAACAACCCCCTTGTGGAGATTACATACCCCTAATGTAGGAGTAACAAACATAACTGAGCGAAGGGCAGCTCTCAGCCTATGTTACATCAGTCTTGACTCCAGCCAGCCTAGTGTGGTACCAGCCCCACCATGTGCAGCCTGCCTAGCTGCTCAGCCCATCTCTAACTGCCAACACTCATCCACTCAGACACCCAGGCATTCCAAGCATCACAGGCACACAAACATTCTAAGACAAACTTACACTCTGACTAAGCAGCTAGAGGCAGCAGGACTAGAATATATGTTATACAACTAAGTGGGATATAATAGTCTCTGTCTGTATCCTTGTTTCTACAAGAAAGGGGGAGGTGCCTTTTTCTTGGTATCAAATAGTATCCTGGACGAAAAAATCAAGTCCTTAGATTATTTGTCAGGGTTTTTTTTCTTAAATTAGTGGAGCAACAAACATAAAAATCAATCCTTCCTTTTCAATTTTAAAATCCAGAGAGGTCCATTATGAAGGGGAGGGGGTGAGGTGAGAGGGCTCTATGCTGCATAGAAAGGCTCTTATCCAAAGACCCACTGGTTCTTAACAGCTAGCTATTAATATTTACGATCTGTGGTGAACCATTATTATCGTATATGCACCCTGTGAGCAGCTGAAATGTACGGTTCCTTTGTCAACTAGCCCCACCTTATTTCTTGCAAAGTCAGACTAAACAGTATGGTTGTAGCCAATCCAATTGTGATAGTGAATTAGAAAAAACAGTTTCATTTCAAGATGGCTGAGCCATTAGTGGTGACATTTGTGTTGACAATTTAGTTTCTGTTAAGGCACTTTGTTTGGCCCATAAATCACTGCATAATACAGGTCCAGATTATCTGATGAAGTCTTTCTCCTGGTATATGCCTAGGAGAGCCTTTTGTTCTGTGGCATACTGTGATTATCCCCAAATGTAACAGTCTCTTGGGGGTAGAAATGTTGTCTTTTTAACATGAAAACTCTGGAACAAACTGCCCATCCAGTTAAAAAAAATCGGCCTTATTTGACATGATTTAGTAAAAAACTGGAATATTAGCTTTTTGTGGTACAGTATTAGCCTAGGCTTCATCTAAAATATAGGTTTTGTACATTTATATTCTTTCTTTGTCACTTATCTTGCATATTCCATCGCCAAGATGGCCACTGGCATTCTATGTGCTCTATATATAATCTCAATATCAATTTCCGTCCCATGTGCCGCAGTGCTTATCGACTACTATTGGATCATCCATAAGCCATCAGGTAGGCCGTAGCACTATTTATCCTACCCTCTTTCCCTGTAGTCACTTTCCACTCTCCTCATGCGGCTACCTCCTTTCCTGCAGCAGTGATACAGTCAGTGCATGGTGTTCAACGTAGGGCTGTGCAATAGTTTGGTCAACCACCATGCAGCATATTGGTGGAAGGTGAAGATGTATACTCAGGGCCGACTGGCCATAGCGGACAATGGGAGGCTGGCAGCCAGTTTTGGAGCGGTGGGGGCTGGTTTTGTTTCTGCAGAAGGTTTTGCAGGGATGGTGCAATGTCGGGCCCCAGTAACAAATGCAGCAGTGGTTTTGTTAAGCAGCAATGCTTCATGCAGTGCTTCACTCTGCCGCCCCCCCAATATGGGTGGGGGCCAGTCTGACAAAATTGCCAGGGATGCTTTAGGATCCCAGTCCGGCGCTGTGTATACTGTATGGTCACTGGCAGTATATTGTAGTGCCCGCCCAGTGTAGCCATTCACAAAGCATATATATTCGCTGAGGCCTGTGTGAGAGGCAAGATACTGCTGCAACAATAATGCTAAGGCAAATGTCACCATTTCCTTTTGCCTCCTTCACCAGAAGTCTGGATATCACCTTGTCAGTAGGTGATGCCAGACCTGGCAGTGTATCCCACAGGTACCAATCTCCAACAGCACATTTTTAACACATTTTGAACACCAACACCTTGACAGCTGGAGACCTGCTTGTGAATCCAGCTTGCCACTTAAATTAACATTTTGCAATTCTGGGCAAATCACTTAATATCACTGTGTCTATACTATGAATATTTGAGATGCTAGTGTCAATGTGTGTAATTCAGAGATCTATTGTCCAATTTGAAATTACCTCCCTTAATGTACAGTGC
The DNA here is from genome assembly GCF_964263255.1 of Lissotriton vulgaris. Classification (NCBI taxonomy): domain Eukaryota; kingdom Metazoa; phylum Chordata; class Amphibia; order Caudata; family Salamandridae; genus Lissotriton; species Lissotriton vulgaris. The sequence continues at coordinate 188,159,639 of NC_141688.1, read as the reverse complement.
TCTGTTGCTTACCAGCAAGGGCCATACAATATAAAGATCAACACATACTTCTTTTGACCCTGTGAACAATTCCACATATTCCGCTTTGTGAATGGTACTACCGTTTGAGCTCTTGGTGACCCACCCGCATTTTATGACAGCCAGATATAAACCCCACATAATTTTATTAATCCCAGTATATGCTACACTTCATTGATGGGATTCATGAAGGTCTACTTCTCCATGGGAGTACATTCATGTGCTCATTGGGAGACCACCCACAAAAATCTGCTAGTTCCTTGGAACCATTTGTTTCTTATGTGGCTTTACTAAGATTAAGAAAACACACATTCCAATAGGGCTCCAGTGCTTTCTTGTATGTGTGTCAGACATGTAGAGCAGATACAGGACTCACCTGGTGCCATCTTGCAGGCATCTAATTTTCTCAGCTCTGATGGATACTCTCTAAGCTCAAGTGATGCTAACTGGCTCATGGTGAAGCTCTGGCAGAACCAATAGACCTGGCTAGAAAATACAGACATGAATAATTGCTGTATGTATGCGTTGGCACATTATAGCCACACCTGCCAGCTTTGCTAATATATGTTCTCATACTGGCTAAGAGGATGCCTCTTCCTCCATTGCTTAAAGAGGTAGCACCACCATCCTGGCTTGAAGTATTAGTCCACTCCCCCGAAGTTCAAGGCTAGTTGCGCCCTTGGATCTGACATAGAGGATTTAGGGATTAGTAACACAGGTTAGAGAGCTATGATTTGGGTTAGTAATACAAGGAATATTAATAAAGGCATACAGTTTAGGATTTGGGATGTAGGGGTAAGGATGTGGGGTAGTTGGTATAAAGTGGGAGTTAAGGGTATAGATGCGAAGGTTTGGGGTACAAGGGTAAGGGATCGCTCATCATCCATACTATATTCTGTTTGATGTAGTTGCATTGCTCCCTTGCTCCCAGATATCAATCTAAGCATACTTAGTTATTACAAACCAATTTCAAACTCCTTCACATTTAATGAAAAAACAAGTGCAATCTTTGTCTGAGTCCGGTGGCTTAGTGAATTAATGGTCCTCTGTGGTCACCCTCATAGTCACAGGCTCAAATCCCGGAGGGTCCACTCAGCCTTTCATATTTCTGAGATCGGTAAAATGAGTACCATTTTGACTTTGGTAACAATAAACATCTGTTATTTAGTGCCAAGATGCCCTTCTGGGTGAAGGTGTACTTTACAAATACACTTTGTTGTCTTTGTACTGAAACACCACCAGTCTTTCATTTGTTTGGAAGCCTTCCCTCTCTTTGTCATTGTCATCAGGTACGCACAGAATCTACTGACACAAATAGACAGATATTCCTTGGAGGCCTACAGTATGCCAAGATTTAAAACCGTTTAACCAGAGCCAACATTGTTCCAGCAGTCAGCACCATCATGCGCATTGTTTGACTGTGTTATAACCCCTTTCAATCACACTGTGAGTTTAATGTAAGATATGCTGTGAACTTTGGAACACTGGATTAAAAGATGCTGGGGAACTACAGGCCCAGTTTCAATAGGCACATGCTTATTGCATACATGTAGAGAGGTGTGTATAGTTACCACCTTGTTTTATGACATATATGCGGCCCCCGGCGGCAGACCCAGTAGGTTGAAACACGGAGGAGAGACCTTGAAGTGAGTGTGACTACATGTTTCCCTCTACCCTAGTGGAACCATGATGTGATATCAGAACTGATTACGTAAACAGAGACTGTGATCTCATACAAGGTGGTAATTATACACAACTCTCTAAATGTATACAATAAGCATGCGTCCATTGTAAGATAACAGGAGTAGTGCCCGGGAGCTGAGTGCCCTAGGTCCTGATGAAAAGCCAATAGGGCACAGCTTGAAAAATGTTGACATGTTAGGAGATTAGTTACATTATTACTTGGCCCCCTAACTTTTTTTTCCTTTTTAATCATACTCACTAGAGGTCAGAATAATTAGGATATATCGTTCATAGCACTGCGAGTCGCTATTAGAAAGTGACACCCCTTCTTAATACTGCATTAATAACCAATTTTGTGATTCGATAATAGATTACCGAATTACAAAATGGGGTTGGTACATAGGAAAACGCATTTTTCCAGTCGGAAACAGCCTGAGTCTGCACATAAGGCTGGTTGTGACCTACAAAGACCTACGCAGATGTTGCTCTAGTCTTTGTTAGAAAGTTAAACAGGTGGCCCCACTGAGTTAATACAAAAAACTGTTATAGAGTGCTCCCTCAAACAAAGCTCAGGCAAAAATTAAAATTTCCTAAAGTCTGCTTTTTTATACTCACGTTTTACTCTCCCTCTTTGCTACCTTTTCTTTCCTATGGCATTTTATAAATCATATTTGTGGATAGGAGACCACACCGTGAAAGGGCTTGCCCTTCCAGGGCTGCTAGGGATCTCCAGAGGGCTCTGAAGGCAGCTTCCATGATGCTATGCAGCTTTCAAAAGCAGCTGTTACTTTACTGAACTAGGGATCCTATCAGCCATGTACCTGGATCTTCGTACATGTTTCTATATGTGTGAGGCCGCTTGTCCTCAGTGCATAGGTGAATATTTAGCAGCAGTGATACAGTCAGTGCATGGTGTTCAATGTAGGGCTGTGCAATAGTTTGGCCAGCCACCACGCAGCATATTGCTGGAAGGTGAAGATGTATACTCAGGGCCGACTGGCCAGAGCGGACACCGGGAGGCTGGCAGCCAGTTTTGGAGCGATGGGGGCTAGTTTTTTTTCTGTAGAAGGTTTTGCAGGGATAGTGCAATGTCGGGCCCCACTAACAAATGCAGCAGTGGTTTTGTTAGGCAGCAATGCTTCATGCAGTGCTCCGCTCTGCCGCCCCCCCCCAATATGAGTGGGGGCCAGTCTGACAAAATTGCCAGGGATGCTTTGGGATCCCAGTCTGGCCCTGTATATACTGTATGGTCACTGGCAGTATATTGTAGTGCCGGCCCAGTGTAGCCATTCACAAAGCATATGTATTCGCTGAGGCCTGTGTGAGAGGCAAGATGTTACTGCAACAATGCTATTTTTCTCTGGACGATGGGCAAGTGCCGTTTTTTGCTTTCTTGTTATTAATTGAAGTACACATTAATCAATGTGCATGTTTCTGATGGCTCCTAGATAGGTACAGGAACTCAACAGGGTTGTATCCTGCTGCCTTTATTATTAGCATTACTCCTGGAACTGTTGGCTTGTATAATAAGGCAAAGGCACACCACGGTGGCCTTAAAATTTCGACTCATTACTCCCTGCATATCGTTATATGCTGACGATATAATGCTGTACATTCAGAATCCTTCTGTGAACCAGGTGCTGGTGATATGTTAATATGCAAGATTTGAATATTATTCATGCTCAGTATTATCAGTCCTTTTCCTGCTTACATTGGAGACTCCAAAGTGCATGCTGGAATTCCCGTTAGTGTTAAGCCAGTAAAGTATCTGGGGATATGGGGCCTTATTTATGAAGGTCTTGCGCCACCGATGCGTCACTTTTAAAATGGGAAAAAGTGACGCACCGGTAGCGCAAGGCCTTCATAAATAAGGCCCATGGATACATAGGAACCTTGAACTAGTGCTAAGGGACAATTATGGCAAAATTGCCATTATCATTGGCGAGTAGAGTCCCAGTGCTAAAAAGTTATATTTTGCCCAAGCTTCTGTACATTTTTGTCAACATTCCTATTGCCCTACCTATGCACTGCTTAAGGAAGGTCAGGTCCCGAGGCGGTACCTTTTGTTCACTGTTTTTTTTCCTTTCTGTGTTTTGCAAAATAAAAATTTTACAAAAAAAAGGAAGGTCAGGTCCATTTTGGATGCATTATGGTCCGGCAAACAACTGAGAATCGGCTGGGCTGTACTCACATTACCGTACAAGAGAGGAAGATTCAATGCGCCTGACTTCTATTTACACTACCGCTGTGCACAGGCACCCTTCACCCATTATGGGTACACTGCACATAAATCCACACTGCATGTCGCAGTGGAACATGACAACGTGCATCCCATTCCACCATTGGCTCTCATATCACTCAAAAGAGTAAATATACCTCACACAGAAATCAACGCTCTACAGTCCACACTGTCAGCATCGAGAAGAATGGGCGGAGAGGAGAGGAGACTGCCGGTGTATTCACCGGGGATGCCCTTCACACATCACCCAGAGATTTCGGTGATACATGAAGATGTCGCACTGAATATTCTAGCTTAAACTGGGTTACAGAAACTGTCCTGAGGACACATTTCTAACGCTAGATGCATTCACATACGAACATAAGGCGTCTCCACTCACAACATTCATATATTACAGGCTCAGAGTGGCGATGTGGGAGGTTTGCACCCGCTGTCAGGTGAAGCCATCAGCGCTCAAGGCCTTGCAGGTCCTCCTCACTGCAGACATGAGTAGGTATGTCATTACAAACATATATGTTACAGTACAGGCGAATAGATCACAGACCACTGACAAGGCGAGTGAGTGCTGGAACAATAAAAGTCGGTAGTGCTAAGGGAGAGGACTGGGGTTTCTGTAATGCACAATTACATAGCCTCACATCTAATTGTAACTTACAAATTATGAATTTCACATTTTTACTTCAAATATATTACATGCCTCCAAAACTATATAAAAATGGGCTACGTACCAATGATAACTGTGCCTAGTGTGGGACCTGGGAGGGCTGATTTAGTTCATTTGGCATGGACATGTAATGCTATAAGTCAATGTTAGATTCATGTCACTGAAACTTTAACTAAAATGATATTCAAACCTATACCATATGTTCCAGTCATCTGATTGCTAAAATTGGTTAAAGATGTTTAAACTGCTGCAAGGAAGAAAGCAGATGTGGCCCTTTTTGGCAAAGAGATGGGTTGCCTTGCACTGGGGCAGCATAGTTAAACCCACTAAAACAAACTGTATTTGAGATATGGTCTCACAGTTTGATGTTCATTATTTTTTATTTTTGCTGTTTTTGCAGTTGTGCATTTGTAACATATCGAAATTGAATAAACCCATTGTTCGACTAATAAGATTTTTATCATTTTAGTCTTGTTTTTTTCATTCGATTCAGCTCTATGTTTCTAATTTGGTGTGGGGTCCTTTTGTGTGGTGTTTTACTGTTTGTAGTGTTGCACAAATACTTTACACATTGCCTGCAACTTTAGCCGGACTGCTCTTTGTCAAGCTTCAAGGGGGTTGAGTATAGGTTTATTTATTTGAAGGTTTTTTAGAGCGCAAACAAGATCCTTGCGGATATCAGAGCGCTTTACATTGGATACATCTAGTAAAAGAGGCAAATAGAAGCAAGTAAATTAGATATACATAATAAATAAATTGCACAGGAGAGTATTAGGACACAAACATGGTAAACCTGTTGAATTAGTTCGAAGGTAGATAGCGTGACTAGGATTTCATATTGGACTCTTGTAATAGTGAGGATTACTAGGAATGAGATCATATCTTCATTATAGTATGATCAGGTGAATTTTGCCATGAGAATCGCTTTAAGTTCCTTTAAGAAAGATGCGGTAGAAGCATTCAGTCTGGTTTCTGGGGGAAGTGTATTCCATATCCTGGGCGCCTTCCCAGAGAAGGTTCGTTTGTAGGTTTTCTTTTTTTTTTTAATCTTTGAGGTTTCAGTAGAAGGTTTTCCAAACTTCTTGAACATCTAGAGGCCGCAGAGATTGTCAGTTTCTGTGCAAGGTAGCTGGGCACATTGTGATGTATGGCCTTATGCGTCATGCACGCTATTTTAGATGAATTCTGGCTTCAAAAGGTAGCCAAATCTAGGATTTTAAGTCTGGACCTTCTTTTCGAACCGGTGATGAGTCTCGCTGCTGCATTTATGGAAGCTCTGAGGGGAGCTGTAGTGGTTTTTAGAAGGACACACAGAGAGACACTTATGTACTCCACATGAGGGATATCTAGAGCTTGTACTGCCAGCTTGAAGTCATTTGCTGGCAAGAAGGGTTTCAGCTTCCTCAAATTGTTTATCTGGAAGTTTTCTCCCCTTGTAGTGTTGCTTATGTGATTCTGCATAGTGAGGTTGCTGTTGAGAGTTATTCCTAGGATTCTGTTTTAAGAGCGTACAATTTGAGGTGGTTCTCCGCCAGCCAGGTCTGGGTGTTACTGAGAGTTGTGTTAAGCGATTTAAAGTCTTCTAGGGTGTTGATCATAAGATAAAGTTGTGTATCGTCAGCTTACATATGATATTGCACGTTAGACTCATGAAGTACTATTTTAGTGAGTGGTTCCATGAACAGGTTAAACAATGTCGGAGATAGTGCTGACCCTTGGGGGACTCCCAGCGTTACTGGTACGGGTTCGGAGAGAGTGTTATTGACCTTGAATTTTTGCGTTCGGTTATAGAGGAAGGAGGTAAACCAGTTTAGCACTGAGCCTGATAGCCCCATTCTATGTTTTAGGAGATCTAACAGTTTCAATATGTACAGTCAGTTGGTGGTGTACACATTTTTCAAGTAGTTTGGCCAGGGTAGGAATATTGGTGATAGGACGATAGTTGTTTAGGTCCATAGGGTCAGCTATTAGTTTCTTTAGAATGGGTGATACCTGTCCGACTTTGAGGGAGTGCGGGATGCTGCCTTGTTGCAGTGAACTGTTAATGATTTTGGTCCAGAGAGGAAGAAGCCATGGGGTTAAGTCTATAATGGCGCTTGCAGGATGAGGATCGGTGACGTGATTGGCAGGCTTCAGGGCATTAAGAATATTGCCTATAGCTTCTTCAGTGTAAGTAGCAAAGGATGACCAGGCTGCATAATTTTTTAGGTCAAACCTTGAATGGCTTTGAAGTTGGGCAGTTGGGAGTGAAGGGGGCGTTATCGTCTAATGAAACGCTGTGTAGTAGTAGATCTTTTAAGAGATCCTTCCTGATGTTGTCAGTCTTCTGATTAAAGAAGGCAGAAAATTCTTCACAGTTGGGTTGTGGACGGGCTAAATCTTGTAGCCGTTAAGGAGCGCCCTTAGATTGAGTTTTGATTACCTCAAAAAAAAAATGTTTTTTTGGGATGATTTCTTACTTGGTCTAGTTGGTGGCTGAAAAAATGTGCCTTTGTGCAAATAATCTTTCTGTAATAAGCATTTCTATTTTCCCTGAGTAATTTAAGGTGGTTAGCAGATGGAGCTGATCGTCAGTTGCGTTCATACGTTCTGAGAGACCGTCTGTCTTCGTTTAGTAGACCGTTGTACCAGGGCTTAGAGTCTTTAATGGAGGCTCTCTTAAGTTGAAGGGGGGCTGCCTTGTTAATTATTGATGTCATGGAATTGAGGTAATGGTTGGTGAGATCATGAACGTCAGAAGAGCCTGCAGGGGCAGAAGTAGGTTGTAGCTAGAGGCAGGTAATGTGTTGGGATTGAGTTTTTTCCAGTCTCTTTTCCAAATCTTTGGTCTAGTGGATTGAACCAAGTTGAGTATAACTGTTTCCTTGATAAAAAGGTGATACTATGGTGGTATGACCAGTCACAGGGTAAGATAGACTCCACCTGAATGATGTCGCTTTGGCGATTATTAAATCCAGGATTGAGCCTTTAATATGTGTAGAGCTGTTGTAAATTTGGGTGAAGTCGAGATCTTCCAAGAAGTTTGTGAGACTATTGACTACTGCATCGTTGTGGTCGTTCCAATGGAGATTGAAGTCGCCAAGGAATATTTGGGTATTTTGCCATCTGGTGTTGGATGAGATCATATCCATGAGGTGTTCGGTAAAGATGAGGTTGTCCCCAGGTGGAAAATGGATGATGTGAAGCGAGCATACTGGTTTGCAAATGCTGCTGATGTCGAGACATTAGTATTCACAAGAGGGGAATACAGGGGATATGGCTCTGTTAACCGTGATGTTGCTACGGTATATACAGGTGATCCCTCCCCCTATCTTGTCAATCTATCCAATCTCATGATGTCGTAGTTAGGGGGCACTAGAATGTCGATGAGTGGTGTGGAGGAGTCTTGTAGCCAGGTTTCAGTTTGCATTATCAGGTCTAGCTCCTGTGATATGATGAGGTCAGCTATATCTGCTGCGTGCCTCGAGGCAGATCTACAGTTTAGGAGTGTGCATTTAAGACGGGGTGTGATGTGGGAAGACGTGGGATCTTGAGTGAGAGGGAATCTTCTCAGGTTGTTATCGATAATTCCTCTGATATTGTGTGTAGAGAACCTGAATGGGTTGAGGGTAATAATAGGGATGGTCATATGAATAGTTGCTAAGGTGTTCGAGATGGAGGGTTCATAAGAGGGTAGTAAAGAGAGTAGGTCGCTCTCCGCAAGTGGATTGATGTATCGCATTGGCCGGTTTAATGTGTTATGGGAGGCAACTGTTTTCTAGCTGGGTGGGGTAATCTTGGAGCTGGGTGTTAGGTGGGAGGGGCACTCTCTAGAGTTAGATGTTCTTGAGGTAATAGAGCGCCATGGTTGTCTCGAAAAAACCACCTTAAAAGCATGGAGTTCCTGCTTGATTTGGTGAAGTGCGGTCATAATCTCATCCAAAGTTTTATTTATTTATTTTATTTATTTATGCGTTTTTATATAGCGCGGACTTTACCCGAAGGCGTCAGAGCACTACACAATAGGAACAGAAAATTACAAATGAACAATATTACAAAGGCAGATGATAAGTTACATGAGGTAAAAGTGACAATTGTGGGCAAACAAAATACATTAGGTAGCAAACAGTGCAATACAGGAGGAAATAGTGACAAGTGTGCAAGTTACAAGAGAAAACAAAGTACAATTAGAGGTATAATACTGCAATATATGCTAGACACTGAGACACAAGAACAAACGTTACGTAGGCAATGGTGGCACTTGTGCAAGTACCAAAAGCAAACAAAATGTGAGAGGTAGCAAACAGTGTGTTACAGGAGAAAAGTGATGAGTGCAAGTTACAGACGGGTACCATACACAGGTACAAGGATAATACTGCAATAAATGGTAAACACTCAAACTACCAGAACACACTGGGAAGGTACTTCCATAGTCATGGAGAGTAGTTTCCAGTAATGGGAGGTCTTCCTTCAGATAATAGAGAGGGCATGAATTACATTTAGAAGTGTCTTTGAAGGAGGAGAGCTTTGAGGTCCCTTTTGAAGGCCTGGGAGGAGGCGGTGGTCCGGAGCTGAGGCAGAAGTGAGTTCCAGATTCTCACTGCATTGCCTGAAAAGGATTGGGCCATCGATCTTACCTTCTTGAAAGTGGGAGGTTCAAGCAGTAGATTTTCCGCATTACGTGATGGTCTCAAGCCTCCAGACAGCTTCAGTTTGTTCGCCAGGTAGCGAGGAGAGGAGGAGTGCAAGGCTTTGTGAGTAATACAGGCAGTCTTGTAGATAGCTCTAGCCTCGATGGGAAGCCAGCGGAGGGTGGATAACATCGGTGTGATGTGGTCGCTTCTTTTGGCCCCATAGATGAAACGAGCTGCTGAATGGAGAACCGATCTAAGGGGGGACAAGTGGGATTTGGGGAGGCCAGTAAGAAGAGAATTGCAGTAGTCCAGTCTGGAGAGGACCAGCGATTGCACCAGGGTTTTAAGGTCCTGCTCCGGGAAAAAGCAACAAACTCCTCAAAGAAGGCGCTGTTGGTATCGAGCAGACTTTGCAATGGAATTGATGTGGGAGATTAGTTTGAGTTTTTTGTCGAGTATGACACCAAGGGATTTTGCGCTGTCGACAATGATGGGTTTATTGTTAAATAGATTCATCTGATCCATCCATGATTGAACCGGGGGAGGAGAGGGTGAGGAGGAGAGGAAGAGGAATTCAGTTTTGGAGGGATTCAGAATCAGTTGATGAGTTGACATCCAGTTTTGAATGGAATTGAGAGTGGAGCTAAGGTTGGAGAGATCGTGTGTGGAGGCGACCTTGAGGTAGATTTGAGTGTCATCTGCATAGAGATGATAGTGCATCCCAGATTTACTTAGGAGATTTCCCAGTGGTTCTAAATAGAGATTGAACAAAGTGGGTGGAGTATAGAGCCTTGCGGAACACCTTGACCTACCGCCACAGGAAATGAAAGACTGTTCTCTATTTTGATCATTTGGGATCTATCTGAGAGGAAGGAGGCAAACCATCTAAGCACAGTGCCCTCCAAGCCCATTCTCTGTTGAATAGTGTTGAGGAGGGTGTTGTGATTGACAGTGTCAAAGGCTGCAGAAAGGTCAAGGAGAATTAGAAGACAAGATCCCCCCCGAATCGAGTATCCTCAGCGCATCATCAACAACTTGCAGTAGGGCTGTTTCAGTGCTGCAGTTTTGGATGAAGCCGGACTGACAATTGTCAAGAAGATCATTGTCCTTAAAATGACGAGAGAGTTGTTTCGCTACACATCTTTCTGCGATCTTCACCAGAAAGGGTAGAATAGTGATGGGGCAGAAGTTGTTGAGGTCTTTCGCATCAGCAGTGGGTTTTTTAAGCAGAGGGGTGACCTGCCCAGTTTTGAAGGAGGCAGGAAGGGAGCCTTGACAGAGGGAGAGGTTGACCAGAGTGGCCCAATAGGAAAGGGAATGGGTGTAGAAGTCAATGGCAATGGCACTGGGGATGGGGTCCAGAGAATGGTTGGAGGGCTTTGTTTCGCGGATGCACTTGAGGAGGTCAACTTCAGAGATGGGGTCAAAGTTCTGCCAAATGGTTGAGGATTTGCGCTCCTCTGGAGGGGTAGGATGAGCGACCTGATCCACAAGTGATTTCACTTTTTCATCGAAGAATATAGCAAAATCCGCTGCTTACTTTGAAGAATCCTCTAACTTGAAGGTTGGGGGAGCAGTTAGGAATGTTGATGAGCTCGAATAGTTTTTTGGGTCTATTTTTGGCTGAGTCAAGAAGGGTTTTGAAGTGTGATGCTTTCCCAAGGAAGATGAGCTTGTGGTATTTGGATCTTGCTGAGCGAAGCGTGGCCAAATTATCTGTGGAGGGCACTTGCCTCCATCGTTTCTCCAGGAGTCTTAGCTGCTTCCTTTCTTCATGGAGGGATTTGTTGAACCAAGGAGCTGAGGGAGTGGGCCTTATCTTTTTGCTTTTGAGTGGAGCGACGTTATTGATTTCGGCTGCAAGGACTGTGAGGCATTGGGAGGTGAGATCATCAACATCTAGGTTCGGGTCTAGTCTTGGAAGTGATAACAAAGCTGATTCACGGAGGGGTCCGACATCAATATTTTTCGCAGCACGGAACCAGGAGGTAGCCCTCTTAGGTTGACCAAGGGTTATAGAGTGTGAAAGGTGAAGAGAGAATGGGATGAGGAGGTGGTCAGACCAGTCTACTTGAATGGGGGTAGTGATAGAGAGCATGCCTGCTTTAGAAATGTCCAGGTCCAGGATTGAGCCCTTAGAGTGTGTTGATGCTGTGCAGTGTTGGATAAGATCGTTTTCAGAGAGGAAAGTGGCCAGCGAGTTCGCCGAAGAGTCATGCGGTGCACCCCAGTGGAGATTGAAGTCACCCACGAAGGTCTGATTGTCACTTCACAAATACTGGTCGCTGATGAAGTCAATGAGTTCCTCCATAGAAGCAGGACCGCTGCCAGGTGGGCGGTAAATGACATGGAATCTGAGGGGTGAGCGGTGGTGCAAATGAAGCTCAAGAGAAAGGCATTCAAAGGTGCGGAAGGCGCTGATGGGAGAAGCCTTCAGTTGAAGGGGTAGTCTGGGTGGAAGTGTCGTAAGCGTCCGATGTAAGTCGTGGGCAGGGCGGTAGAGGAGCGCAGCTGTCAGACGGGGTGGGAGATTTTACATCATGTGCGGTAGAAATGGGAGTAGAAAGGGTAGCCGATTGGGTATTGGACACAAGGATAGTTCCATTGTTGTAGATGGTGATGGTAGCTGTCGTTTGGAAGAGTTGGGAGGGGGCAGTATAGATAGCTAGACCATGCGCGGTTTTCCACGTGGAAGAGACCGAGAGTGATGATAGGAACGCTTTCCTCCATTGGGCTCTTTGTTCCGTGTGGAAAATGATATCAGTGGTCGTCATCCCGTTAAGAGATAAGAACTAGGGATCAGCAAATATAATTTTGGAGTGCAGCTTTATAAAAGTGTGTTTGAATCGTTTGGCTGCTTTTTTTGAGAGGGAGGGGGAATAAATGATGTTGTAGGTATTAGTGCCTGTGAGCTCCATGATATCAGCAGAACAGTAGGAAGTGGAATGGTGTGGGGCGCAAGGTGGGTGTGAATCACGTAGGGGTTAGTGGAATGTGGCGAGGCAAGCTTGGGGGAGGGGGGAAAGGAAGGGTGCAGCCCTCAGATGAGGAGGGGGATAGGTAATCATGGACTAAGTGGAAATCGGGGGTGGAGTCTCAGGTCCACTGATGGTATTGTTAGTAGTGCCTGGTGCAGAGCGGGAGGAGGGGGACAGAAGAGGAAGGAAAAGACAAGACAGGGGATAGGAAAATGAATAGCATGGAGTGCATGTAGGGGAGAGGTAAAGAGAATAAGAGATTATGATCAAAATACTTCCAGGTCAACTAGTGGTGATAAGGTGGAGAGGTGGGTCTGCGCAGAAATAGTGGGTTACAACTCTATGGAGGAGACAGTCTAAGATAGCCGACGCCTTGGTAGCGGTCTAACTAAATCAATTAAGTAGTCCTTTGTCAGTTTCAAGTAAGTCTGAGATAGGCAATGAAGTCCTTTTTCAATGTCCAATAGACTGATGGGGAGCTAAGAGATGCCCAGTATAGTCCTGTTTCCCTATGTATGGCGCTATGCTAGCAGCAGTAGTCCTATTTCAGTTGTGGTGAAATGAGTACAGAGGAGAACCAGTTAGGCATAGTTTGAAGTGCCCAGTGGATAGAGGAGGCCCATTGGCTTTAATATTTATGGCTTCGGCCATTTTGAGAGAGTAAAAATGAACAGACCAGTGCCACTGCCATCTTAGAGAAAAATGTACCAAGAAATACGAGTGAAGATCCAGAAGTAAAAAATAAAAATAAAAGTAAAATTTATTTGGGTTTTGCTTTTACCTCTCACTGCCATGGATTGGAAATACTGCTTGACCAGGCTTAAAACACCAGTCAAACAGTAACCCAATTTCTCACAGCACCCTTCATTAAATTGTACTGGGAGATATGGATTTTGGCGTTGTAAACCCCAAAATGTGTGTGTTAAACTCTCAGAATATGTGATAAATATTTCACTCAATAAATTCCGAACATCTTGGTGCTGGATTTTGATTTTCAATAAATATTGCATCCGACGGGACCTAGTCATTATCAAGCCTAAAAGCCCTGATTGGAATATGCCTACTAATAGATGCTATAATGTCCACATCTGATAAAAAGGAATTGCTTGGTTTCTATCACAGGTTATTCGGACAGAACATGCTACATGTGGTTACGACAACAAGAAATACCCTGGCACTCAAAACATTTGGAACTCAATTAATGACACAATAAGTAAAGTTAACTTTAGAACGCATTATTTCATTGTTACAGATAAACATTTATTACGACTCCATTAAAAACTACTCAAAAACTGCTACTACAACTAAGATGAAGAGTGGCCTAGATCCAATTTTAGAGTAAGCATATAGTCAAGATGTACATTACTACATCAATATGAATACTTAGATACTGATTATGATGTAGGGTGGATCGCCACCGCTCGCATGGCAGTGGCGATCCACCCTACATTTCCCTCGCTATATTAGTATGGCGGGAGGGGACCCCAGTGGACGGAAAGACTGTCCGCCGGTTTTCCGCCGGGCAGAAAAAGATCACAATATGGTGGCGGTGTCTGTGAGACCCAGACATCCCTATTATGATGAGTGTGGTAAGGAGCCTTTCCATGGCGGCATGGAAAGGCTTGTGGTCTTTGATGTTGGGGGCCTGTAGTGGGCCCCCATGGTGTTGGGGCGGTGCACATTAGGGGTACCTTTGGTACCCCCCCTCATTGCCATGCACAATGTGGCAGGCACACATGGTGCCTGCCATGTAGTACATGGGAATGCTGTGCACAGTTCATTTACACTGCGAGTGGGTCTGCAGCCAGCAGATCCACCCTCAATGTAAAGGGGCCGGGATGCGCCCGCCAGTTTGGCGGGCACATCCTAATTTACATGGCGGGACCACCGCGACTTGGGCGGTTGGGCCCTGGCTCCCCTACTGTGGCGGGCGTACTTTGTCCCCCTGCCATCGTAATGGACCCCGTAGACTTGTTCTTCTGAATATTTTTAATTTTGTATGTTTCAGCCTTAATTGTTGATCGTTACGGAAATACTCCCATTACTTTTGCCTATTTCTATCAGCGAGTCGTTAACTTATTGTAATAATCCGTATATATCATAGGTGAGATATTTAGTTATGCTCTCCGGATACACTTCCCTTTTGGTCTCTACCAGTGGTGTCACGGCTAATCTTTCTTTATTTTCACATTTTTTGCTTGTTTGTTATACTTAGTGGTTCGAACTTCCTCCCAACTGTCTATCATCTTATACAACTTCAGAATTCGGTTCACTATCATTTCCTATTACATTTCTTCACATACCTCAATTTTTTACACTGGTTTTCTCTTTTCTATTCCTTTCCGCATTGTTTCAGGCCTTCTTTTCTTGATATTTCCTGCCAATACCCTGTCCAGGTTAATTCTGATAGGATGCATTTCACATTGTAAAGATATACTTAATGTATACTTGTGTTTTTACTATTGTTCTTACAGCCTTGAAAAGTCACAGTTGTGTCGAAATACGTTTTGGCTTTTTCATGTTTTCTGCACCAAGGACTGGATCACTGTTTTCATCATTGTAGAGACTTCTATTTTGATTGTTCTATTTAGACTTAGGCATCTCAGTCCTTGCAAATTGTGTAACATTGTTGTATTACTTAGATAACAATCAAATAAATTAATGAATGTCTTGACAAATTATACTTGTTGTGTTTCCTGTGTAAAGGTACTTCTGTTTTTTTCTTGCTAGTTTGTACTAAAGTGTGTCATTAATTGAGTTATAAATGTTTTGACTGCCAGGGTATTTCTTGTTGTTGTAAGCTAGTTCACAGGCCACTACTTCTTGGGGTGTTTGTTTCCCTGAGTGGCACCAAGTGTACTCTTTCATGTTTTGTTACTAACCAAACCTACTTTGTAGGCCGTTCATACATTGATATTGATGTGCAACCCCTTAATCCACCACTACCTACTCTTGATATTCTACATGTGGTGCTTGGCTCATCAAAATCACATGCTCCAGTAACAATCATTCATTTATTCCCCTCCCTCCCAAAAAGCACATCCTCCCGCTGATATTTATTCAAAACTCATAATTCTGAGATAAGCGGTAGCAGGAGTTACCGCACATATCAAAATATATTTTTCATATATTTTATTTGCATATATTGACTTACTGATCCACTTGTAATGAGAGCCAATGTCTTATATAAACCCATAATGATAAGAGGAACCTGGGAGTATGCTGGGAGAGTGATAGGACCAGCATGGTAAATCAGAGGTTAGGAGAAACTTGTAGTGTGGTTGTTGGTAGGGAATTCTAAAAACGACAAAAAGCCACCCCCCACCTAAAAAAAACCCCAAAACGAATGGGGTCTGGATGGAGAAGGAAATTAAAGGATGAGAAGTTGACAATGACATAAAGTAGCTGGGAGTGTGCACACCGGGGCCTAAAGGGCGTCCCCATCCAAAATGGCGGTGGATGCTAAAGCAAGGGTGAAACAGGATGTCTGTGCCAGTCGAACAGGAACAACAATAATGCTGCTTCTGAAATATATTTACAATAAAATATCCATCTGTCAGGAACGATGTAAAATGCTGGTTTCGCTGGGACTGGCGTCTCAGGTCCAGTTCACCAGTGCAGGAACACGTCAGGTTGACGTTCGTCACCATAATGTAGAACTCATGGTAACCGGACACTGGGGAGCCCCGGCAATCCTTCCCTCCTAAAATGCTTCCTACCAACAGAGGATTCCTAAGATAAACACAGCTCCCAGGGACGTGTCTCGCAGTGTCTGGCAAGGAAAGGGCCCCGCATGTCTTCTTCCAGCATGAAAGAGGAAAACCAGCTTCAGTACGAACTGACCTAAATAAACACGCAGCAAACATAAGCTTCTGGGACAAGATAAGCCTCTTGATCAGGTGCATGCGGAGATTGTGGTCCTGTCTGCGCGCTGCACATTAGTCCGATTGCCTGGAGGCAAACAATATCTTCGCTGAGCAACCTTTATTGTAGATAAATAAAAACTTCTTGGTGCTGTGTCTTGTTTCAGACTCCCACCACTTAAATGTAAAGCGAGAAACAGGAGCTCATACATTTGTGTGTATTATATAAATATATATATATATACATATATATATATATAAATATATATATATATATATATATACATACATACACACACACACACACACACACACACACACACACACACATATATATATATATATATATATATATATATATATATATATATATATATATATATATATATATATATATATATATGAAATGAAAGTCGAACTTGTCAGACGACTGCGGACCCAAGATTATATCTATATACATATATATATATATATATATATATATATATATATATATATATATATATATATATATATATATATATATATATATATATATATATATATATATATATATATATATATATATGTGTATATATATATATCAAAAATGAATATTATTATGTACAGGCACCAGATTCCTTTCCCCAAGGAAGACGCTCTCTCAGAAACACGTGTCGTACAAAATTCAGCTTTACTCCGTAGCAATGCCTGTGATCTTCTCTGGATGAACGCTCCACCACTCACGGGCTGCGCGGAAACCCTACGAGAAATTGTGATTGTGATATATTATATATGTTTTAATTTCAAAAGGTTTGATTTCTTTCTGGAGAATGAACGCATACAGTAGTACATCCATCATGATCATCTATTATAGATGTAAGGTTGTAGTAAGTGAAGCTTTCCACATGCATGAATTACTGTCCACTGAGGAAGTCAAAAAAGTGATGGGTGGAATAATTGTATTAATCTCAGCCACTTTTAATTACTCAAGTCACATAGTAGTGTGTCACTTTTGGCCCAGCATCTCCCCTCAGATGAGATCCAGCCATATGCAAATCAGCTTTGGTCTTGTTCCCATAGGAACAGCCCATCTTGAATAGCAAGGGCAGGCCCCCTCTGAGTGGGAACACAAGCAAACGCGGTCAGTCTCTGCCTACTAGGGCCTCGACTGTAGAGTGCAGCTAGAGTCCTATGACACAATAAGAATGAATGATCACAGGGGAAAGAGAGTAGATTGTACTGTTCACCCAAAGAAAATGACAGACCACTCTCACCATACTAACACGTTCATCTGCATAAGGCAAATCACTAAATATTTTTTAGAGGCAAACCCATATACACTGTTTGTGAGATGCTTCTACAAAACCACCAGCCCCATCCTCACATCAGTCCCTTCCCTACTTGATAGAACAAATATATAGCCTTTCAGGGTCAGCTCTTATTAATAATCATTCTTTGAGTTCAGGAACATAAGAATGTACTAAAATGACCCTAATTTGAAAAACTATCATGCCTTGTGTAAGACATTCAGGGCAGGATGTACGCAGCATTTTACCAGTCTGCTATTTGTGACTGGCAAAAGGCTTTTTGGCATGCACCACCCTTATTTTTTGTGAGTCGGTAACCTATTAACGACTTGCAAAATTTGGTTTGCAGGTCGCTATAAGGAAGGGGCATGTTACGGGCACCCCTTCCTAATAGCGAGTCACACTGGTATGTAGGAATGTTTTACAACTAGGAATGCAGTTACAAAACATTCACAGTTACCACCAGTACCAACTTCATGTTGGTGGTAACCTATTCCTAAAGGGAACCCTTCCCCTTCGTAAATCTGGGTGCCAACATTTTGTAGGAGCAGGCAATTGTCTCATGGACCACTGCCTACTCTTACAAAATGAAAAGATTGCTATTCATTTTTTATTTTTTAGATGCAAATTGCTGCTCTACAAAAAAAACTGCTTTATTTGAAAAGCAATCAAAGACATGGTGGTCTGCTCACCCCTGTAGGCCACAATCCCTGTGAGTGGAAGCCAATCCCAGTGGGTTGAAAGCGAGATCTACCTTATGAATATTAATGAGGTAGGTCTACTTGCAACCCACTGTGAATCGCAAAATGTTTCTAAGACACATTTGTATATAGGTGTTTAAGATTTCTTAATTGCGAATCACAACAATTTGCAATTAGGAAAAGGCAAACTGACTACTTTGTACATCTAGCCCTCAGATACTGGTTGACTGGAGTGTGAGCCCTGGTCAGGCAGCAAAAACAATTCTTGTCAGGGCGAGGCACAGGCCAACCCTAAATGAATCTATTCTGAACCCTCTGGTAGCTTGGCATGGAACAGAAAGTCTTAACTTCGAGGCAATGTGTAAAGTCTTAGTGCAACACACCAACTATTAATAAAGTGAAAAAACTGCACAACAAAGATCCTACTAAATATATTACATAAAACTGAAACAAGAAAACCCCAACCAGTCGATCAGTCCCTAGAAAAGTGGTAATACTTGTCCCCAGGACCTATAAGTGAAATGCTACTTGTGGACCTGCAGCCCTCATTGTGCTACCCACTTAAATAGCACTGTAAACCTGTCTCATCCTGCCAATACAGCCTGCATGTGCAAGTTTTATATGGCAAAATAATGCCCACATCTTTTTTAATACAGATGAGTGACCTGTAGGAGAGGTCCTGAAAAGTACTGTTAAGCTTTACGTGTACTTTTAAGTCCTGCTATTGAAAAGCTCCCAAAATGTTTTTTAGGTTTCGCCTGCACAGGGCTTGTGCTGTGCTTGTGAAATCTATTGCATTTAATATAAATCTTAAAAGGGGCTTATATCCCGCCGTTCCTTTTCATTCACTCACCACTCACTTTTCCTTTGTTTTTATTGATTGCAGCATACAATTATTTCTCCTATTGTTCTGTGTCTACTTCTTATCAGTGTCTCCAGGCTGAAGTATTCTTTGATATCTGCTTGATTGTCTTTGTTATTTTAATTTCGAGCAAGCCACTGTTTTCAACCTACTTTTTGGTGACTATTTTTCTTACGGAATCTAAATTTAACATATCGGAAGCACTGGCCGCAACGTCACATCCTCTTCCCTCTCTCCAAGCCTTGCTTTCTCCAGCTGTAAGAATGGAGGGTTGGACTTAAATGGATGGAACAATACAAAGATAGAATTTCCCTTTACGAGGACGACATTCTATTATACATAGCATCCCCGACATCGTCAATTCATTGTATCCTACACATATTTTGTATATTCGTAATCACTCCGGGTATACTATAAATTGGGCTAAATCGCTATTTCTTTTAGTTAACTGCCCTGTGCCCAAATTACCTAAAGGCTATGACATTCCTGCGGTGACAGAAGGTTTTTGCTACTTCGGAATCTAAGTAACCACCAACCCAACACGATCTAAAGATAACAATTTACAGGGACCATTAACTCACTTGTGCACCGATGTTCATCACTGGCGAGCCCTCCCATTGACCCTATGGGGACAGGCAGCACTCTTCAAATTGCTTCCATTGCCTCGCTTCCTATATGTAATGCAAAACACTCCCTTTAGGTTCCCAGATTCCTATTTTATGAACATTGAAAGCGCAGTGTGCATCCTGCTGTGGGAAGGGAGGGCACCGTGTATCGCGATGCAGAAATTACTGGAGGGTGGTATGATGGCAGCTATATTACTGGGCGTTCCACTTATCAGTTGTCAACCACTGGATCCACGGTCCGCAAACTGTACCTAGCCTTCAGATAGATAGGTGGTTAATGGGAAAGGGGGGATATCGTAGAGCCCTTTACAAGAATTTCAAACGCTTACACCTTACAGGTCCCACAGCCGACAAAATAGATATATGTCACTTGGTCACTTGACAAATGAGGTGGCACAAAAAGATCACACAGGTAACCCCACTCTGGGAGTCAAAGCGGTTAGGCAGGCAGAGCGCTAGTGCCGGTTTTGATAAATGGTGTCTAATAGGCATCTCGGTGGTGGGATACATGTGGACTAAAAAGGGGTTGATACCATTTACACAACTACAGAAAGAATGACAAATGGCGCATTCTGAAATTTTCCAATGTTTACAGATCCGCCACGCCCTGAATATGGGGATACCTGAGGGCGAACAAGCTACCTGAGGCCTCCCCTCTGGAGGATAGATTGCTGTCAGACCCTAAGCCCAAAAAGGCCATATCTTTAACATATCAGAAGCTAATTAATAATCATCCAGAATTGTAGACACACCTCACAACAATGTGAGAAGAATGTGGGAGACATGGAGGATAAAGACCGACGGGACACACTGGCCTCCCCTCGGTAGATTGCCATCCCTATGCAACTCAGATTGATCCAACTCAAAATCCTACATAGAGTTTACTTTGCCGCGAAAGCCCTGGTTAAAATGGGGAGGAGGATGGATACTTATTGCCTACGGCAATGCTCCCAGAGGGAACCTTTCTACATATATTGTGGGAATGCCCAGTGGTCAATACATACCGGGCTGCTGTTACGTCTCAGATGAAAACAGCAGGGGAGAAACCACTCCACGCCTCCCCTGCTTGTTAAAGATATGGGAAGCCACTGACCTAACTCATTCGGAGCAGTCCTGGGTCTCGTTGGGATCGGCCAACAAAATACAGCACAGGAATAGGGGAACCGCCATTGATAAGCAGATGGGTAATTGGGATCACTGACTAAATATTGAGGGACAAAATATAGACTACCCAAAATATAGATTCCAAAATATCGACAGACAAAATATCGAATTCCTATCTACAAACAGGTAAGTACCAAAATATCGACCCCAAAATATCGTTTATATATATATGCAATATAAAAATATCGAATTTCTTAAAATTAATGTAAAATTAAAAAAATATTAAAAATAAATAGCTAAAATATACTTAAATTACCTTAAAATTATTAATTAACTAATTTAACTAATGAAAAAAACATACAATCATATATGTTAAAACATATATATATATATTAAAATAATATTAATAAAAAATACACAATATTATTACCGTAGGATAGCGGAGGTGTAAAAATTACTATTCCAACTCCAGAGAGTGCAACAGTAGGGAAAGCGTTGGATAGCGTAGGGGTAAAAATTACTATTCCCACTCCAGAGAGTGCAACAGTAGGGAAAGCGTTGGATAGAGTAGGGGTAAAAATTACTATTCCCACTCCAGAGAGTGCAACAGTAGGGAAAGCGTTGGATAGCGTAGGAGTAAAAATTACTATTCCCACTCCAGAGAGTGCAACAGTAGGGAAAGCGTTGGATAGCGTAGGGGTAAAAATCACTATTCCCACTCCAGAAAGTGCAACAGTAGGGAAAGCGTTGGATAGCGCAGGGGTAAAAATAACTATTCCCACTCCAGAGAGTGCAACAGTAGGGAAAACGTTGGATAGCGTAGGGCTAAAAATTACTATTCCCACTCCAGAGAGTGCAACAGTAGGGAAAGCGTTGGATAGCGTAGGGGTAAAAATTACTATTCCCACTCCAGAAAGTGCAATAGTAGGGAAAGTGTTGGATAGCATAGGGGTACACATTATTATTCCCACTCCAGAAAGTGCAACAGTAGGGAAAGCGTTGGATAGCGTAGAGGTAAAATGTACTATTCCCACTCCAGAGAGTGCAACAGTAGGGAAAGCGTTGGATAGCATAGAGGTGAAAATTACTATTCCCACAACAGAGAGTGCAACAGTAGGGTAAGCGTTGGATAGCGTAGAGGTAAAAATTACTATTCCCACTCCAGAGAGTGATAAATTAAGGAAAGCGTTGGATAGCGTAGGGGTAAAAATTACTATTCCCACTCCAGAGAGTGCAACAGTAGGGAAAGCATTGGATAGCGTAGCAGTAAAATTTACTATTCCCACTCCAGAGAGTGCAACAGTAGGGAAAGCGTTGGATAGCATAGGGCTAAAAATTACTATTCCCACTCCAGAGAGTGCAACAGTAGGGAAAGCGTTGGATAGCGTAGGGGTAAAAATTACTATTCCTACTCCAGAGAGTGTAACAGTAGGGAAAGCGTTGGATAGCACAGGGGTAAATTTTACTATTCCCACTCTTGTGAAAATAAATTTATATAATTCACATTATTATCAATTAATCAATTAATAAAAATTAATTATCAATTAAGAAATAATTAATTATCAATTAAAAAGTAATTAATAATTTGTTCTAAATAAATACCTATAAATTAATTAACATAGTTAATTAATTATAATTAAATTCCTTCCCACCCTATTCCCCAGCCTATAAACCTACAACCCGCTACAGAAAATAAATTCATATTATTCACATAATTATCAATTAATTAATTAATTAAAAATAATCATTTAAGAATTAATTAATTACCAATTAAAAATTAATTAACAATTTAATCAAAATAAATACCAATTAATTAATTAACATATTTAATTCATTATAATGAAATTACTTCCCACCCTATTTCCCTATAAACCCACAACCCGCTACAGAAAATACATTAATATTATTCACATAATTATCAATTAATCAATTAATAAAAAAAATCATTTAAGAATTAATTAATTACCAATTGAAAATTAATTAACAATTCAATCCAAATACATACCAATTAATTAATTAACATATTTAATTAATTATAATTAAATTACTTCCCACCTTATTCCCCTATAAACCCACAACCCGCTACAGAAAATAAATGAATCTAATTTACATAATTATAAATTAATCAATTAATAAAACATAATTATCAATTAAGAATGAATCAATTACCAATCAAAAATTATTTAACAATTTATTTCTAAATAAATACCAATTAATTAATTAACATATTTAATTAATTATAATTAAATTACTTCCCACCCTATACCCCTATAAACCCACAACCCCCTACAGAATTAAATTACACAATAATTAAATAACATAAAATTAATTACTTAAAATAAATTATAAAAATATATACACTTTTCACACATATACTAACATAAAAAACACTTTAAAAAATGCGATATTATAAAAAATTCGATATTTTTATAAACTATATTATGTACTTCAATATTTTGACTGTCTATATTTTTAAAATCGATATTACATTACTTACCTTCAAAACAATATTTTTGATGTCTATATTCTGTCCATTCGATATTTTGTCCATTCAATATTTTGGACTCGATATTTTGGTTTGTCTATATTTTGGAATCAATATTTAGCCCATTTACCGGGTTATTGATGTGAACATGGCTATGATAGCAGAGAAAGACGTCTGTAAAAATATGGGATGTCCTAAAAAATTAGACCGTCAGTCGGCAGCCTGGAACACATATCGTGATGAAATATGCTTGTCTCTTGTTGTTGAGCTGCGCCAAGTGGGGGGCGGGGAGACCGCTGGCCCATTGGATGCCGAAGGGGAAATATAATATTGTTGAAATATATCAGACTGTTAGGCCAACAGTAATAAACAGCTTTGGTGTACCATACTATTGTCTTATTGAGATTTGTAATGCTGAGCATTTATTGCTTTATTAAATAAAAAGAGTTGAAAAAAATTAGTGGAGTGCGCTTTAAACAAATCAAGCAGAGGTGTAGCAAGGATGTCATATGCTCTATACTATGTTCGACTGCCTCATAGAATGCCCATTCATTTCAGTGGATTTGCAAATTACCAAACCAATTGCCTTACAAGTAAACATAATTTTATTTTCAATTACTCTAAGGCGTTTATAACATCTGTTACCAAGACAAGACTTTTCCAACAGCTTCTACAATGGATATAGCTGACATCTTTTTGAACTTGAAAACAACTTGGAGTTTTGGCTTCATTTGTATTTAGGAAAATAAGTGTAAAGTTTTGCCCCATTTCGAAATGCACTTTGTGCAAGCAGTATCCATCAGCAAGAGCTTTTTCTTCTTGCTTCCACCATTGTCTTTCCTTCCTCATCACTGTTGCTTGCACCCCTCTCACCCTGACCCCTCCATGGGCTCTGCTCCTCCTCCTTCCAGGATGGTACTCTACCCTTTTAGCAAATTTTATTTCCAGCACTGACAGCATTTTGCTTCAAGGGCCAAGGAAGGATGATTTCCACCTTTACTATGCAGCACTACTTCAAACCAAATCACACTTCTTTCAAACTGTTTACTGTTTGGCTAGTCTCGAACTGTCACACAGCGCTAAAAAGCAAGAGACAACGCTGCAAAACTCTACGGACAGTTTGTCGTAGGGCCCGATTCACAGAACTAAATTAAGACACAATCCTAAACTTACTACTTTTGGTATTCGCAGATGTTAAGATTTTGCCTTAAGTTTGTCTTAAGACAAACTTAAGACAAACTTAGGGCAAACTTAAGACAGACTTAAGACAAACTTAAGACAGACTTAAGACAAACTTAAGACAGACTTCAGACAGACTTAAGACAGACTTAAGACACACTTAGGTTAGGATTTTATCTTTAGTTTGTCTTTAGTCTGTCTTAAGTCTGTCTAAAGTTTGTATTAAGTCTGTCTGAAGTCTGTCTTAAGTCTGCCTTAAGACAAATTTAAGACAAAATCCTAACTTCTGTGAATACCAAAAGTAAGTTTAGGATTTTGTCTTAAGTGAGTTCTGGGAATCGGCCTCCACGATTTAAAAAACGCAATTTACAGCCTGGAGTAAGTAGATTGATTTCACTACGTTTTCTGTGGTTTCTCATGTGGGGGAGGGGTAATCGTTATGCTTTTATAATGAGTTTAAATTCTCATGCTTGCAGTTTAGTCAAATGAACTTTATGCATTACATCTGCAGCAGTTACTTTACCCATCACTTGCACCTTGGTCACCAGTATCAAAGTCAGCAGCTCTGACTGCTATACCGCATCCTTGACTCATCTCTTTCATATGTTTTCTGGTACAGAGCCAAGAGCAGAGAATTCCCTCCAGAAGCTTTTCTAGCACGTAGCCTCTACACTTGTGTTGCTGGTTTGTTTTACCAAACAAGCCCTCCTTAAGAGTGCATCTGCAGTCCAACTCTTTCCTCCCAATGTCTTGCAGCCTCCTCCCGGGCTGACACCTCGTTGCTTCCCCACTTGTTTTATTTATTTCTGTCTCCACAGATACAGCTCCCATCTTTTTGACATTATTCAGCCCCATCCAAGAAACTAATCTCTGGATCTTTTAAATTGCATCCCTGCAAGTTACAGGGATGAACATTAAGTCCTCTGTGCAGAGGTATGCAAGAGACCCCCATGGCATGACTCAATATTTATTGCTACAAGATGTCTTTCCAGTCGGAGGAAGGCACATTATGCACCACGCGACACAGTCTCACCTAATCTTGGTCCCAGGCCTCATCTGCATTCACACTAAGGAGCCAGGGGATGACAAGAGCCGCCAATTGATTGAGGTAACCGGTAATCACTGCCCTCTGTAATATGGAGAACCACTGGGTATGGTAAATGCTGTGTAACGTCAGACAAGCCAAGGGAATGCATACATTGATTTTTTTCAGAGCGTGCAATACAACCATGCTTATGATTTAAGTACTTTGTTTAATTTCTATTGTATTAATTGTTTCTGTGTAGTGCAAGTACAGCCAGACTGATGCTATGGAGCGCTCGGGGGACAGCCATGAACGTTTTGAGATTTAACCCCGTTGATGCTCATGACAAGCTCAGCTCGTCGTGAGGCACAGTGGAGCTGTGCTAATGACGAGCTGAGCTCGTCATGGACAATGGTATTCATAGAATGTCAGCACAGGATGGGAAAAGTCACAGCAGCCAAGGTGTTAAATAGCCAAACCCACAACTATTATCTATCTCTCTTCTATGTGGAGAAGTGTGGCTCAATGGTTAGAGCGGCAGACCCTGATACAGAGGTCTGGCCCGGGACTAGGGTTCAATTCCTGCCTCGGCGGCTCTTGGACTCCATCTCCCTGGACCTGATAATTCTCGCCTCGGTGCCTAGTCTAATCATGGGTCCCACTCTGTGACTCTGGGCAATAGATTGCTTAATCTCCACAACGGCCCCAGCAGCACTTGGATACCTGGCTTCACCTTGGGAGTGCCCAGGAGTGGACATCTCACAGGAAAGCCAGGAAGGGTTCCACAGCGGTATGAATACAGTACTACGAGACCTCTGGGTAGAAGGCGCTATATAAATACAAACACATTTACATTTCACATGTAGTGCTATAGACGGGTTCTCCGTGAGGTAGTGTGGCGATAACTTGGCAAAGTATGAAATCTGCTGCATGTACTAGGAGAATTTACAAAATATTAGTATCAATATCTGTTGGAAACAGAAGGCACGTTTTTCGTTAAATCCTATGTGCTGTAACAGCAGAGAACACTGACGCCTCTCTTGGGTGGTTGACCAAGAACATGGAACATACACTGCCTCATTTGAAAACATTGGCCTCCGCGCTCTCTCCTTCCAAGACACAACTCAACACTTTTGGAAGATTTGCTTTCAGTATCTGCAGGTTCGTGCTGCACATGCCAAGGAAGGCTGCTTCACACCTTTATTATGCAGCGCTCCTTCAAACCAAATCACACCACTTTCAGACTGTTTACTGTTTACCCAGTCCGATGAGCTGTTACACAGTGCTAAAAAACAAGAGAGACGGCTGCAAAACTCCACAATCAGCCTGTCGTGGTTTAAAATAACACAATTTACAACCTGCCACAAGTAGTTAGATTTCACTACATTTTCCATCATTTGTCATGTGAGGGAGGGGTAATTGGTATGTGTTTATAATGAGTTAAATTCTCAAGCTGAAAGTTTAGTAAAAAATTATTTTGCACTTAACAAGAGCACCAGTTACATGTCACAATCTTTTTTTGTAGTCGCAGGGAGATCATATTTTTTGCCCAGAATCACAGGATGTTGAGCCAACACCAAGACTTGAATCGTGGTTCCTATGTCCGAAGTCAGCAGCTCTGCTTGCTACACCCCATCATCTTATCGTCTCTTTACTGTGTATTCTGGGACAGAGCTAAGACCAAATAATGCCCCACAGAAACACACCTAGCACTTAACATGTTCGGGTATTTTAATGCGCGAATTGCACAGCTTCGGTTCGTTTTGGATACCGAAGATGACAACGGGAGTACTCTCCTAGAAACACATTTATTCTCCTTTGGATTGGATCTGATGTATGTCCTTATTGAGATATCTACTTGATATGTGAATAGACGACTGATGGATACGTGGCTTTTATGAGGAAACCGATTATACTTAGTTTTATGCTGTATTGGGCCACAGACAGGTCATACCTGGAATGTGGTGAATTCTGTCACGAAGATTATTTGTGCCCTGATGAAGTCATCGGGTGATTGTTCCCTGAGACGAAACACGTGTCGGCCTTCTGGCTACATTATGTATGATTTCAATCAACGTATCAACAAGAATTACCATTCTTTGAAATCTCTACGATTGTGAAGAAAAAATAAGAAAAATAAAGGAATCTATTTTTTGAACTTTGAAAATCAGATATACTGTTGATTTATCTTCTTTTTCTCTTTGACTTGACATATTCTAAAAGATAAAAATCTTCTTTGTGCTGTGCTCGGGACCAATAATTTGTTTATCACTTAGCATGTTCTCTTGTGTTGCTTGTTGGCATTTCATTACAAGAATCTGCATGCTGTCTGTCTCCTCCCCTTGTCTATCAGCCTCCTCCCGAGTCACACCTTGTTGCTTCCCCTCTCGTTTTATTTATTTCTGTTTCCACAGACACAGCTCCATTCTTTTTTACCTCATTCACCCCATCCAATAAACTAAGCTCTGGGTCTTTTAAATCGTTTCCCTTCAGACTACATGGATGAACATTAAGTCCTCTGACACAACTCAGCATTTATCACTGCAAGATGTGTTTTCAGCCAGAGCAAGGTGCTGCCAGTTACATGTGGTGCAGGCTCATTTAGTCCCTGTCCCCGGCCTCATCTGCATTCACACTGTACTTATCGGGAACTTGATTTTTTTTCTTTATCCTCTCAAGGTTATTTTTATGTACTGCGAACTTGACCCAAAATCAGGTATCAGAGCACTTTAAATGAGCAGCAGTTCTGTTAAATGAGGACACATTCATTTTTGTTAGGCACGGGGAGATTAAGTGATTTGCCCAGAATCACAGGATGTTAAGCTTCATTGCCAAGACTCGAACTCAGTTCCCCAGATTTGAAGTCGACCACCCTAACCTTTATTATAATACCACCAGAAACAGCACAGTATATTGCCTTTATCAATCTGCAAGTCATAAAACTTTAACGGAGCTTCAGTAACTTTTAATGCACAACTTTTCATCAAGCTACAGCTTACAACAAAAAATAGCATATTATTATTTACATAGGCGACACTGTTAGAACTGGGGGTCTGTAGTTGGCTGAGGTAGGTACCTTAGTCCAAATAGGGACCCTTGCTTCTAATCAGGCAAAGGAAGGAAACACTCTTAGATATCCCCTGCTCACCCCCCGGTAGCTTGGCACGAGCATCCCAGCTTATCTCCAAGGCAATGTGTAAAGTATTTGCAACCACACTCCCTGTAACACAGTGATAACACCTCAAATTGACACCACACTGATTTAGGAAAATAACAGTATCTTTATCAAGAAGAAATACGATGAGACTAGGTGATAAATATATCCAGCAAATGCGTATTCGTAATATTTCACTTAGCCGGTTATTTGGCCAACAATCACTTGTAGAATCTTGCGGTATTAAGGAGCAGTTCACGATGATCTAATGCATTCCTAATGCAATGCTATGCAGTTTGTAATGCAGTTCATAATGTAGAAATAAGACAGTCCTTAATGAAAGTACTAATGCGGATCGTAAAAGTAAGTAATAATGCAGTACGTAATTCAAGTTCTAATGCGGATCGTAAAAGCAAGTAATAATGCAGTACGTAATGCAAGTTCTAATGCGGATCGTAATCGCAAGTAATAATGCAGTTCGTAATGCAAGTACTAATGCGGATAGTAAAAGCAATGCTGGACTGATCGCTGTGCTAGTGAAGATCTCTATGCCACTCCTGGCCGACTTGCGGTCAGCGACTGCTGAAATATGCCTCTGGTACTGTTATCAAGGGAAGACAGTGCAGCTCCACAATCCGACCCTGGTACTGCCACTCCTGAGCGAGTACGGGCCGCGATAATGAATTGAGCAGAAGATTGTGCTGCAAAGATGGGATAGGCTGAGAGTTGTATCTCATTGCACGCACTCCGCCCCAGGTGGCGACACATGCACGCTCGCTGAGCGATACCTGGGGGAAGGGCAGTCTCTCTCTCCTCTCCTCGCGGCTTGGGCATCACCCTGTGCTGCTTAGTGTTGACGGCGGCTGCTCCTCGCAGTGAGAGTTGGGCTACCAGGCGACAGCCTCGCAGCTGAACGGGTCCTGGAGCAACTTCGTTGGCCTTGGGCAAAGGACCTCAGACCCACGATGGTGAAGGTTCACAGCTTTCTTCTTGGCCAAGGCAGGCTCGGGTCAGCGGCGGTGATTTTTCACGGCTCACCCTTGGGACGATGGTACGGGCCGTTGGCAATAACTATCACAGCACTACTGGTCACACTGTCAATCGTAACAAAAGGCAAGACTGCTCCTGGTGTCACAGTCACAGGGCAATTCTAAGGAAGGTCTAATTCTGCAAAAATCAGATGCACACAGCGTCGCTGAGACACATTTGGAAACTTTGATGTTCCTGAGTTTCCACAACAGGGAGCCAGCTCTTCTCGGGCCCTAAGAGACAAGTTAATTCATGACACAGCACACAGCAAAGACCTTTCAAGCAGAGGGACACAGCACACAAGAAAATCCCTTGTCCTCTACTTAGTAAAATCAGCAAACTGCAGGCCAGCCCCAGAACACACAGCAAAGGGCAGTCCTTCTCTTCAGCTGTTCTTCTTTGGCTGAAGTTCCTCTTGATCACATGGTCGGTTCAATCCTTTTTCAGGCTTGAGTTCAGTCTTGAATTTATACCCCTAAATGCCTCTGAAGCCTTTGTGTTAAGGGATCTCTGAGCCCGGTCCAAACCAGACCTGGGGGTCTTCCTGCCAGTGTACACCTTCTTTCTTTGATAGTGAGGGTCTGGGCCCCAGACGCTGCGCAGGAAGTGGAGCCATTCTTTTGTGGCAGCAGCACGGCCCTCTACACATCAAAGGGACTACTCCTCCCACCACACTAAATTTAGGCCAGCCTATTGTCTCACCTACTCCTCACTGGTGTCAGGACACTCCCCAGACCCTGTCACATCCAAATCCAGACAGTCAATACACAACCAGGCAGAGGTACGCAGGATGGTTAGAAACCAGCCACTACTAAAAGTGTGGTTTCTAAACACATAATTTAAAAACCATTTCCCAAAAAGATGAGTTAATAAATTCTGAGTTCAGGAACACTAAACTCCATCTCTTCATCTTATGGCTATGGGAAGATATGCTGGAAACATGTGACACAGCATTCCTCATTCTGTCCTATGTGCAAGATGGCCTTGCAACAGTAAAAAACGAAATTGGCAGTATTTTACTGTCAGGACATGGTACACACCTCAGTACATGTCCTACCTTTCACATACACTGCACCCTGCCCAGGGCAGTACTTTGGGCCTACTATAGGGGTGTCTGATGTGCATAGAAAGGGAAGGGTAAGACCTGGCAAGTGGGTGCACTTGTCTGGACAACAAGGAATTTAACAAACTGCACGCAGGCACAGCAGAGGCAGTCCTGAGATCTCTTTTTGGGTCTACTTGTGTGGGTGTCACACATTAATGCTGCAGGGCCACTAGTAGCTGTTGCAATCTTCTTGTATGGGCCAACTAAATAAAACAACTTTAAACAATCTACAAGTCCGCCTCCTGTCTTCAAATATTACCTTGCAACAGTAGCATTTGCATTTCCAGCCCTGGCACACATAATGCACTTTACTAGTATGACAAACACACCTATTATGAACAACCAATTACCATAACACTCTATACAGGGAGCACCGGCACAGTGACACTGATCAGCAGTGGCAAAGTGTCCAAAGTATCTAAGCCAGCAAAACAAAATCCATCGCAGCATAAAAAATAGAGGTGGTAGAGTCAAAAAGTCAGGGGTAACCATGCCAAGAAATGCCAGGTTTAACAGACACCTATTGTATTTACCAATGCTTGCTCACTACTGTAATGTCTGCCTCTCCCATATAGTGCTGTTGTAAACTTAAAGCATAATAGTTTGTTCCTCCCCCCGCCCCCTTTGTACCTTGGGATGTTCTATCACTCTGGTAGTTGCCTGTGAGCTTGCCTTAGAATGTTGAAAAGGCTCAGCTGACTGCTTGAGTTATGTGGAGTAGTGAAAACGTGAAATAAAGCTATCGGAGGAAACTACGCTTAGTCTAGCACTTACTTTACAACACTGGCGACAAGGATGGGAGTTGCCATGGGAGTTATCACATTACCTTTATTAAGCTGTTATTTCCAATTAAATACAGGTGGACAAGTCGAGTATGGTGTCTGAAGAAATGTAATTAAAAGCCCTCTTTAATGATAATTCACAATTCTGAAGGCCACCTTTAGAAATTTGCCATATTCTTCTCATAACTACTGTGTGCCTGCAGCCTGTTTCTGGATCCCATGACTAGGTGTAGCTGTCAGTTGATATTGTTTATTCCTACCAGAGAGGGAGACAAAAGGAAGATAGATGTTGGCAGGATGGGACACTTTGCCTTAACTAGGGGGAGGAGCTGTCACCTACCACACATGCACATCACAAAGGCTCTGCCTGAGCACTCTTGCAAAGGGGTTGTCACTAGTCTATTGGGACCCCAGACAGTCTGGGGCAAGTACAGGGAGGAAGGGGGTGCCTGACAACTCGGGGGAGATGGAGACCTCTAGAAGTGTCCTCCACTTTAAATTGGACCTGATACCTCAATTCTTCAGTAAATATCTGTTCCTGTAGCTACTCTGCCAGGAAGAAGGACTGCTGTCTGCTGAAAGGACTACCACTCTGCAAGACTGCTGCTCTAAAGGACTGCTGCTGTGCTGTGCAGACCTGCTGCTAGGAAGTGGGCCTGCATCTGATAAACACAAGATCCCAGAGTGACTTCAAGGGCTAGTTGGCTGGTCTCCTGACTGAGTATCTTTACTGCCAAGATAATGGCCCATCTGCCCAGTTTAGAGGCGTGTGCGGACCAAAGGTTTAGTCACAGTAGAGACCACTCCATCTCTACTGTGATTATACCCTTGGAATATGGTGGGTGGTCCCTCCACCAGGGCAATGGAGCAATTAACTCGATCACCCTAGCAGAATAATGGACCTTCCACCAGGATTTAAATGGCCCCTAGGTTAACTGAAACTATTTGAGAATAACATAATATTGCAAACTGATCTAAAAATATACTTCCCTTCAAGCTTACAATTTATAATTGTGTTAACTTATTAGACTATAGTTGGAACTATAGATTGTTAGTCTTCTTATGTAGCAGGAACAAAGAGTATTTTTTTAAATGTATTTAGGATTAATCTATTTAGTTATATTCTTATTACCACAGTCAATAGAGGCCTAACTACTTTGTTTTGCTTTAATATCTGGGGTAAAACAACATTTGGAAAAATAAATATAAAAAAGAAAAAGGACTTCCTGTTA
The DNA here is from genome assembly GCF_964263255.1 of Lissotriton vulgaris. NCBI lineage: Eukaryota > Metazoa > Chordata > Amphibia > Caudata > Salamandridae > Lissotriton > Lissotriton vulgaris. The sequence continues at coordinate 188,127,009 of NC_141688.1, read as the reverse complement.
CAAGACTTAGGTTAACCAACAGTAACTTTCTGAAAAAACTATATTTCATAACCCACCTGAACAGTCTGCCTAAAGAATAATGTTCCTCATAAAAGCTGTAAACTGTGGCATCAAATCAACAGAATGTAGATCGCCTCATGTGTTACAGACACCTCCTTGACCTACTGAGCTGAATGAAGCTCCTATGGATTCACAAACAAGCAAATGAATAAAGAAAGGTCCAAATCACAACAAGCATCTTTCAGTTTGAGATTGGGCATCAAAAACAAAATGTTAGTGCTTTAAACTCTATACCTGGTTTCTGCTTCTATGGAGGGAAGTTACTCATCACTTTAAGGTTCTACCGGCACTTCCTTGATAAGTCATTCCACTTACTATTGTATTATTGACTGTATCTCGGGAAGTTGTTATAAGTGTGTATGTACAAACCCTGATTACACCTAGCCACAACATCACATCCAGTTGTGTGCACTCAAGCGGTGTATTCATAGTTTAATTGGTGATTTCAGAACATCTCCGACAATCATCTTATCTGGTGTACAGTATGATAGAGGTACCCGCAGGAGCACCTGGAGATTGGTCTCATTGAATTGGACAGAACGGGGCAACTGTCCTAGAGCCTCAGTAGAGTGCAAGACTGACGAAACATAGGATAATATTTATTTTACCAGAGTATTCTGGTTATTTATTTCAATGCATCAGTTCCATCATCACTGAGAATAGACAGGCAAATTTTGGCCGGTTACAAAAATGTGGGGGTTCTAACGGAAGCTCAGTGACACTTATTATAAAATAGGCTGGGCAGAAACAGTCTATTAGTGATGAGGCAGATTTCCTAATGCCAACAATAACCACATCCTTGTGTTTTAAATTTTGTATACGTTGAGTGGCGGACTGAATGAAATAAAAATAAAAATTCCAGATGAAACATAATTTTAAATATTTGAGACCCTTCATATATCGATAAAAACAGCTTAAGGGCTCTCGATGAGCAGACCAACCACCAAACCATGCTGACGTAGGATTTCACCATGGATGAAGAAGGCCACATGCATTTTTCTTGTGAACACAAGCTTTTTAAGAGCAAAATATGAGACAGAACTGTGCCTATAATAGATGGTTTCAAATATTACCCTATTCTAGAACTAACCAGTAGAAAAAAAACAACAAAGAACAAAGCTCTAGCACTATAAACCAATTACATCCAAAGGTGAGGTCAACTTATTATTTGTAGCCTCAATGGTGTAAAAGACCCCCTTTAGAATAAAATCAATGTTATTGTTCTAATAATCTATGTTCAATTTATAATGGAGGCCTTACTGTGCTGCAGTAGAGGACGTCACTAGCAACAATGGTAATTCTCACAACAGAATTTACTTATTCAAATTTAACTTGTATACTTTACAGAAAAAGACAAAGCAACAACTGATTGAAATAATATTGAAGCTTATCAACTAGTCTTTTAAAAGTGCTAAATCAACACAAACATTAAGGATAATCATTAGTATCTAGGTAGACAGTGTATCTACAATGACATACAATAAACCTTGTTATTGTTGACCAAAGAATAACTGGCTCCAGGTAGGACAGCCTACAATAGACCTGCTATTACCGTGCACAACTAAATTGCATAAAACTACGACTATGGTAATGGTCTATGAAAACATTTAAAGTCTGTGTTTGTTCTTCTTGTTAGTCATTGACCCTGGATGACATAGCTTGACGCGTTTCGGCCTTGTGCTTTATGGCCTCTTCAAGACTTTCCGGAACAAATGTCACCCACACATCGCACCATATAGGGAAGGCTATTGGGATGAAGGTAGTTCGCGTAAAATGAGAAGTTGGTGCACCACCTTAAAAAAACTCTAGGGCGAGCAGTGAGGGGCTTGCTTCTCAAAGGGTAACGCCGTATTTTAGAGAACTTATACAGAGGGCCAGGTGGAGAGATAGTAGAGGGTTTAGGTGTGCCCTAATGGACTATCTGCTGGAAGGATAGGATGGCCGGAGCTGAGCACAGTCCCGCTGACACCTGAAAAGCATGTGCTCTGCCTTCACACAAAGGGCCTAACGACCCTATATTTTCACTGCATCTAGCTCGGAGCCATGGCAGGGGAGTCAGAAAAGTCCATGCACTTCAAATACCTTTTCTAGAAGCTTCTCCCACCTTCCACCAGGGCATACATATAGGACCTTCAGACCCACTCTTCAGTTCACTAAAAGACCTGTGGAAGGACTCTAAGAGGACTGCTTTCTTCTGTGAATTATTTTGCATTCTGCCAGGCTGTGGCTGTACCTAGAAGGACTGCTTTGCAGCCTATAGCCTGCCTTGAGCCCTCAGAGGCCAGCCCTGCTGTTGAGCCCTGCATCGAAATCTGTAGCCAGGACAACCAGAAGTGACTCAAAGGGCTAATTTGCTAGCCCCCTGTTCAGAGCAACTGGGACAAAAAAGGCTCCCACCATCTTGAACCTGCATCTGGACCCAGCAGGAGTGAGTCCTGAACCCTAAAACGGTGTCCTACCAGTGATGCACCCTTCATTGAGATGTTAAAGGTGCCCTAATGGGCAGTTTCCAAAACTGAGAACTTAAACAAAATTGGAGCAAAAAGTGCTTTGAGAGCCTGGGGGAGACTGGGACTAACCTGCTAGCCTATGCGTCAGAGGTGCTTCACCGGTTGGATTGGCTTTGTGGCTTCTCCTGCTATGTTCTTCTTTTTAGCAGCAAATACTTTTCAACAGTACTTTGCCAAAGGGGTATCCAACCCTGTGATACTATCTTCGGCTACAGCCCTCTGTTTTATCGTGCTGGAGTTTATTCGACTTCCATTTCAGCAACTAAGTCCAAACGTAGAAATCTCCACCATGACTTCGACCCAAGGCCATCCAACGACAAAGCTCCCTTCTGGGACACCTCCTGCAGCCTTGCCCTGCTAAACTTTACCTTCGCAGAACTTTTTCTTCAAAAGGCTCTGACCAGGCCCAATCCACCTCTGGTATCCGAATCGTGCTCCATTGCTGTCGGCCATATCTTTAGACTGTGACCCAGTCTCTCATGGCTAGATGTTCCCTGTTGGCAATTTGATCTTTAAGGGGCAGATGTATCAAACTAAAATGTGATCGCTAACGCTACAATTGGCAGAATTTCAGCGTTTGCGAGCGCAATTTAGCTGTGTGCAATGTATGAGTAAGAAAACAACTTGCAAAATAAGGAATCGCAAAATTTGTGATTCCCTATTTTCCAATTGCATTTAATGCACTGTAGGAAGCACAGAAAAAGTGTGATTTGGCCTTAAGGAATCGCAAATTACCACCAACTTCAATTTATTGAAAAATTCACTTTTTTTGCATTTTTCAAAATGCCATGTGGCGCCACATGTGCACACATACATATTTCAGGTGTGCAACAGGGTGTCTTTTTGCCACCCTGGCACCCTTAAAACTGCATTCTCAAGTTGCGATTCTCTAATTGCAAATCGCAAATTGAGAATATCTTTCCATTTATTCCTATGGGCCTCCTAACCCATAGGAATGAATGGGAAGGAATTCCTAATTAGCGAATTTCAATTCGCGATTCACAAATAAAAAATATGTAGGATTCGCGAAATTTTTAGGAAATCCTACATACATTGCATTTTGCGATTCACTAATTGTGAATTGCTAAAATTCGCTATTTGAGAATCGCAAAAGGCGTTTTTGATACATAAGTCGCTAGTTTGAACTAAAAACTTTAAAAATTCTTAACTCTAGCTCTAATGATTGAATTTTTGTTGTTTGGGTGTCAAATACTTTATGACAATTTGCTCTATTTTTCCAAATTGGTTTAGGATTTTTCTTGTGTTGTGTTTTCACTGTTTTTGCAACTTGTGTGTTGCATAAATGCTTTACACATTGCCACTTAAGTCAAGCCTGACTACTTCTTTGTGCCAAACTACCCAAGGTTAAACGCAAGTTCATTTAGTGACTTCTTGTGATTCACCCTGCAAGGATTTGTGGCTGTTGCTTGACCAGGGCTCACACCCCAGTCAAACAGCAACCCAATTTCTCACAGTTGGTAAGGGTGTTTTTTGGATTTATGGATGTGTAAATGAATAGGGTTTTAAGGAAGTTTAGGGTGTAGGGATGGTTAAGGGGATTGGGTAGTAAGGCATATTTAGGGATGAAGGGATGAGTAAAGGAATTGGGTTGTAAGAGAATTATTAGGGTTTAGGGTGGGGTATGGGAATTTGGTAGTAAGGGTGTTTTAGGGTTTAGAGGTGGGTGAGGCTGTAGGGTGATGAGGGTACTATTATGGTTTAGGGGTAGGTAAGGAAATTGAGTGGTAAAGTTACAAAACAGGGGGTTGGCAGGGTTCACCCCTAAATATAAAAGAAATAATTTTATAATGGTTTTCAAAATAAGGGGGTTCCTCTCAATTAAAAAAAACTACGTTTTTTAATACTTATGTATATATAGGTGAACAAGCGGCGTTCGCGCCGCGAAACGCGTCTCAGACATCTGGCCAAAATAAAGATTTGAGGCACTGAAGAGATTGGGTCTGTGTCCTGTTTTTTGAGCCCGCGTGGAGTGAGCGAGGAGCCTCATCACAGGATTTGAGATATATATATATATATATATATATATATATATATATATATATATATATATATATATATATATATATATATATATATATATATATATATATATATATATATACGTGACCAAGCCGTAATGGCGATACGCGTCGTGGAGATTTGTTCATCTGCCAAATAAATCCTCGAACTGAAGCTCTGGGTGTCTTGTTTTCTTCATAATTTTGAAGTTTCTTGGAACGAATATATATATATATATATATATATATCTATATATATATATATATATATATATATATATATATATATATATATATATATATATATATATATATATGTATATAGAGTGAAGCGACTTTGAAAAATGAACGCGCTTCATTGCACTTTGTGGCCCGGACAGTCCTTTTGTTTACAACAAAAAAAGGCGTAGCGGTGGATAAAAATATATATATACATAAGTATTAAAATACTTATTTATATTTATAGTATTTTATTTTTTATTTTACCTACTGGCGATTGTTTTGCTAATAACTTTGGCGCCATTTGACAAATCCTCACAAATATTTCTAAACTAGTGTCCCAGTTACTTTAGCTGCTGTTTGTAAAGTTTCAGGGTGATTCGTCAAGCGGGGGGCTGTGAGAAGTTGGCCTGATATATGATGTTTCCAATTCTCGAACCACCTTGTATCAGTCCAAACAATCCCTTATGGTGTCTGGTGGTAAGTCAACCTTATTAGACAAGCTATCCTAGGGGTAGCATGGACTAAGCAGCCTTAAAGGCTTAACTTAAGAGGTCGTGTTAAGCGAGATGTTTTACCACATACAATCCTGTAATATCAAATGAAAGGACACCACACAAGTAAATATTATAAAAATATATGTGTTTATTTCTAAATTAATCCCCAGTACTCTTTATGAGCAAAGGGGCACAAGGGTTAAATCAAAAGCACAGTATAACATACAAAGATGCACAATTATGGATGAGGGCGGGTGGCCACTCAAACCATATATTAAAAAAGTGGTATAAGAGATACCAATCGAACAGTGGTTAAGCCTAGGGCCTAGGGAATCGCTGGGAGCAGTCTGGACTAGCAATGCTGAAGACGGGAAAAGCCCGCGGGATTCGGGTGCAGCACGTAAAGTCCGGCTTGCACCAATGCAAAGTCAATGGTGCGTAAAAGTTACACAAAGTTAGTTTAAAGATACTTCCGCTGAACCTAGAGGAACAAAACTTAAGACACAGACCCTAGAGGTGTGTACCAGTGTAGGAACTCCGGCGTTGCAATGTTACCTCACCCACAGGAAGTGGGTGCACAGGGTCGATGTGGTGTCGGGTTTTGACACACAGGCTCTTGGTGCTTGGAGCTGAAGATGCTCCAGGCGATGGGAAGCAGAAGTGTCCGGTGTGATCCAAGGGAGGATCGAAGTCGAAAAGTATCTGAAAGCAGAGGGGACAGAGTCTGGGTCACTCAACAGTGACCAGGGTGGAACCAGGACGGAACCAGGCAATGTCGGGCGCAATCAGATGGTTGTTGAGGAGCTTCTCTCCGTTGTCATGTGGGCTCTGGGGCATCTGCGATGTCCAGGAGCAGGTCACGATCTGTCCCACGTAGGTTCTCGCCGTCAGCGCCGTCGGCTTCAAGATTGCATTTACAACAAGGGGTGGTGAGGGACAGAGTCTCTGAATTAAGCAGAAAGCTCTCACCCAGTCAAGAGATCAGGGCTAGATCCAACACCGTTTTTTAGCTCACTGCACCATCCCAGTTTCAGATGCTGGCTGTATGCAAATTAGTCTGTTCCTGTCCCAGTGCATGATGGGAACAGGGCAAACCAAACTACAAAAGCCAATTCTTACACTGGGAAGGAAACAAGCTCCCGGGGACCGGTTTCTGGCATTACAGCCGTCTTCGGCCCGGTTTGCTTGAATCCTGATGGTGCAATGAGCAAGGGTCTCACATCTGAGAATACCCTTCCACGCTTAGGGTGGACAAAAATATTTACAACAAGGGGTGGTGAGGGACAGAGTCTCTGAATTAAGCAGAAAGCTCTCACCCAGTCAAGAGATCAGGGCTAGATCCAACACCGTTTTTTAGCTCACTGCACCATCCCAGTTTCAGAAGCTGGCTGTATGCAAATTAGTCTGTTCCTGTCCCATGATCCATCAGGATTCAAGCAAGCCGGGCCGAAGAAGGCTGAAATGCCAGAAACCGGTCCCCGGTAGCTTGTCTCCTTTCTGGTGAAGAATTGGCTTGGTAGTTTAGTCTGCCCTGTTCCCATGATGCACTGGGCCAGGGACAGACTGATTTGCATATAGCCAGGTTCTGAGCTGGGATGGGGCAGTGAGATGAATAACGGTGATGGATCAAGCCCTGATCTTTGGACTGGGTAAGAGTGGTCTGTTTAACTCAGACACTCTGTTCATCACCACCCCCTTTTCTAAATCGTTTTTGGCCACTATAGGTGTGGCAGGGTATACTCAGACATGAGTCCCTTTCTCACTGCCCCATCAGGATTCAAGCAAGCCGGGCCGAAGAAGGCTGAAATGCCAGAAACCGGTCCCCGGTAGCTTGTCTCCTTTCTGGTGAAGAATTGGCTTGGTAGTTTAGTCTGCAATGTTCCCATGATGCACTGGGCCAGGGACAGACTGATTTGCATATAGCCAGGTTCTGAGCTGGGATGGGGCAGTGAGATAAATAACGGTGATGGATCAAGCCTTGATCTTTGGACTGGGTAAGAGTGGTCTGTTTAACTCAGACACTCTGTTCATCACCACCCCCTTTTCTAAATCGTTTTTGGCCACTATAGGTGTGGCAGGGTATACTCAGACATGAGTCCCTTTCTCACTGCTCCATCAGGATTCAAGCAAGCCGGGCCGAAGAAGGCTGAAATGCCAGAAACCGGTCCCCGGTAGCTTGTCTCCGTTCTGGTGAAGAATTGGCTTGGTAGTTTAGTCTGCCCTGTTCCCATGATGCACTGGGCCAGGGACAGACTGATTTGCATATAGCCAGGTTCTGAGCTGGGATGGGGCAGTGAGATAAATAACGGTGATGGATCAAGCCCTGATCTTTGGACTGGGTAAGAGTGGTCTGTTTAACTCAGACACTCTGTTCATCACCACCCCCTTTTCTAAATCGTTTTTGGCCACTATAGGTGTGGCAGGGTATACTCAGACATGAGTCCCTTTCTCACTGCTCCATCAGGATTCAAGCAAGCCGGGCCGAAGAAGGCTGAAATGCCAGGAACCGGTCCCCGGTAGCTTGTCTCCGTTCTGGTGAAGAATTGGCTTGGTAGTTTAGTCTGCCCTGTTCCCATGATGCACTGGGCCAGGGACAGACTGATTTGCATATAGCCAGGTTCTGAGCTGGGATGGGGCAGTGAGATAAATAACGGTGATGGATCAAGCCCTGATCTTTGGACTGGGTAAGAGTAGTCTGTTTAACTCAGACACTCTGTTCATCACCACCCCCTTTTCTAAATCGTTTTTGGCCACTATAGGTGTGGCAGGGTATACTCAGACATGAGTCCCTTTCTCACTGCTCCATCAGGATTCAAGCAAGCCGGGCCGAAGAAGGCTGAAATGCCAGAAACCGGTCCCCGGTAGCTTGTCTCCTTTCTGGTGAAGAATAGGCTTGGTAGTTTAGTCTGCCCTGTTCCCATGATGCACTGGGCCAGGGACAGACTGATTTGCATATAGCCAGGCTCTGAGCTGGGATGGGGCAGTGAGATAAATAACGGTGATGGATCAAGCCCTGATCTTTGGACTGGGTAAGAGTGGTCTGTTTAACTCAGCCACTCTGTTCATCACCACCCCCTTTTCTAAATCGTTTTTGGCCACTATAGGTGTGGCAGGGTATACTCAGACATGAGTCCCTTTCTCACTGCTCCATCAGGATTCAAGCAAGCCGGGCCGAAGAAGGCTGAAATGCCAGAAACCGGTCCCCGGTAGCTTGTCTCCTTTCTGGTGAAGAATTGGCTTGGTAGTTTAGTCTGCCCTGTTCCCATGATGCACTGGGCCAGGGACAGACTGATTTGCATATAGCCAGGTTCTGAGCTGGGATGGAGCAGTGAGATAAATAACGGTGATGGATCAAGCCCTGATCTTTGGACTGGGTAAGAGTGGTCTGTTTAACTCAGACACTTTGTTCATCACCACCCCCTTTTCTAAATCGTTTTTGGCTACTATAGGTGTGGCAGGGTATACTCAGACATGAGTCCCTTTCTCACTGCTCCATCAGGATTCAAGCAAGCCGGTCCGAAGAAGGCTGAATTGCCAGAAACCGGTCCCCGGTAGCTTGTCTCCTTTCTGGTGAAGAATTGGCTTGGTAGTTTAGTCTGCCCTGTTCCCATGATGCACTGGGCCAGGGACAGACAGATTTGCATATAGCCAGGTTCTGAGCTGGGATGGGGCAGTGAGATAAATAACGGTGATGGATCAAGCCCTGATCTTTGGACTGGGTAAGAGTGGTCTGTTTAACTCAGACACTCTCATCATCACCACCCCCTTTTCTAAATCGTTTTTGGCCACTATAGATGTGGCAGGGTATACTCAGACATGAGTCCCTTTCTCACTGCTCCATCAGGATTCAAGCAAGCCGGGCCGAAGAAGGCTGAAATGCCAGAAACTGGTCCCCGGTAGCTTGTCTCCTTTCTGGTGAAGAATTGGCTTGGTAGTTTAGTCTGCCCTGTTCCCATGATGCACTGGGCCAGGGACAGACTGATTTGCATATAGCCAGGTTCTGAGCTGGGATGGGGCAGTGAGATAAATAACGGTGATGGATCAAGCCCTGATCTTTGGACTGGGTAAGAGTGGTCTGTTTAACTCAGATACTCTGTTCATCACCACCCCCTTTTCTAAATCGTTTTTGGCCACTATAGGTGTGGCAGGGTATACTCAGACATGAGTCCCTTTCTCACTGCTCCATCAGGATTCAAGCAAGCCGGGCCGAAGAAGGCTGAAATGCCAGAAACCGGTCCCCGGTAGCTTGTCTCCTTTCTGGTGAAGAATTGGCTTGGTAGTTTAGTCTGCTCTGTTCCCATGATGCACTGGGCCAGGGACAGACTGATTTGCATATAGCCAGGTTCTGAGCTGGGATGGGGCAGTGAGATAAATAACGGTGATGGATCAAGCCCTGATCTTTGGACTGGGTAAGAGTGGTCTGTTTAACTCAGACACTCTGTTCATCACCACCCCCTTTTCTAAATCGTTTTTGGCCACTATAGGTGTGGCAGGGTATACTCAGACATGAGTCCCTTTCTCACTGCTCCATCAGGATTCAAGCAAGCCGGGCCGAAGAAGGCTGAAATGCCAGAAACCGGTCCCCGGTAGCTTGTCTCCTTTCTGGTGAAGAATTGGCTTGGTAGTTTAGTCTGCCCTGTTCCCATGATGCACTGGGCCAGGGACAGACTGATTTGCATATAGCCAGGTTCTGAGTTGGGATGGGGCAGTGAGATAAATAACGGTGATGGATCAAGCCCTGATCTTTGGACTGGGTAAGAGTGGTCTGTTTAACTCAGACACTCTGTTCATCACCACCCCCTTTTCTAAATCGTTTTTGGCCACTATAGGTGTGGCAGGGTATACTCAGACATGAGTCACTTTCTCACTGCTCCATCAGGATTCAAGCAAGCCGGGCCGAAGAAGGCTGAAATGCCAGAAACCGGTCCCCGGTAGCTTGTCTCCTTTCTGGTGAAGAATTGGCTTGGTAGTTTAGTCTGCCCTGTTCCCATGATGCACTGGGCCAGGGACAGACTGATTTGCATATAGCCAGGTTCTGAGCTGGGATGGGGCAGTGAGATAAATAACGGTGATGGATCAAGCCCTGATCTTTGGACTGGGTAAGAGTGGTCTGTTTAACTCAGACACTCTGTTCATCACCACCACCCTTTTCTAAATCTTTTTTGGCCACTATAGGTGTGGCAGGGTATACTCAGACATGAGTCCCTTTCTCACTGCTCCATCAGGATTCAAGCAAGCCGGGCCGAAGAAGGCTGAAATGCCAGAAACCGGCCCCCGGTAGCTTGTCTCCTTTCTGGTGAAGAATTGGCTTGGTAGTTTAGTCTGCCCTGTTCCCATGATGCACTGGGCCAGGGACAGACTGATTTGCATATAGCCAGGTTCTGAGCTGGGATGGGGCAGTGAGATAAATAACGGTGATGGATCAAGCCCTGATCTTTGGACTGGGTAAGAGTGGTCTGTTTAACTCAGACACTCTGTTCATCACCACCCCCCTTTTCTAAATCGTTTTTGGCCACTATAGGTGTGGCAGGGTATACTCAGACATGAGTCCCTTTCTCACTGCTCCATCAGGATTCAAGCAAGCCGGGCCGAAGAAGGCTGAAATGCCAGAAACCGGTCCCCGGTAGCTTGTCTCCTTTCTGGTGAAGAATTGGCTTGGTAGTTTAGTCTGCCCTGTTCCCATGATGCACTGGGCCAGGGACAGACTGATTTGCATATAGCCTGGTTCTGAGCTGGGATGGGGCAGTGAGATAAATAACGGTGATGGATCAAGCCCTGATCTTTGGACTGGGTAAGAGTGGTCTGTTTAACTCAGACACTCTGTTCATCACCACCCCCTTTTCTAAATCGTTTTTGGCCACTATAGGTGTGGCAGGGTATACTCAGACATGAGTCCCTTTCTCACTGCTCCATCAGGATTCAAGCAAGCTGGGCCGAAGAAGGCTGAAATGCCAGAAACCGGTCCCCGGTAGCTTGTCTCCTTTCTGGTGAAGAATTGGCTTGGTAGTTTAGTCTGCCCTGTTCCCATGATGCACTGGGCCAGGGACAGACTGATTTGCATATAGCCAGGTTCTGAGCTGGGATGGGGCAGTGAGATAAATAACGGTGATGGATCAAGCCCTGATCTTTGGACTGGGTAAGAGTGGTCTGTTTAACTCAGACACTCTGTTCATCACCACCCCCTTTTCTAAATCGTTTTTGGCCACTATAGGTGTGGCAGTGTATACTCAGACATGAGTCCCTTTCTCACTGCTCCATCAGGATTCAAGCAAGCCGGGCCGAAGAAGGCTGAAATGCCAGAAACCGGTCCCCGGTAGCTTGTCTCCTTTCTGGTGAAGAATTGGCTTGGTAGTTTAGTCTGCCCTGTTCCCATGATGCACTGGGCCAGGGACAGACTTATTTGCATATAGCCAGGTTCTGAGCTGGGATGGGGCAGTGAGATAAATAACGGTGATGGATCAAGCCCTGATCTTTGGACTGGGTAAGAGTGGTCTGTTTAACTCAGACACTCTGTTCATCACCACCCCCTTTTCTAAATCGTTTTTGGCCACTATAGGTGTGGCAGTGTATACTCAGACATGAGTCCCTTTCTCACTGCTCCATCAGGATTCAAGCAAGCCGGGCCGAAGAAGGCTGAAATGCCAGAAACCGGTCCCCGGTAGCTTGTCTCCTTTCTGGTGAAGAATTGGCTTGGTAGTTTAGTCTGCCCTGTTCCCATTATGCACTGGGCCAGGGACAGACTGATTTGCATATAGCCAGGTTCTGAGCTGGGATGGGGCAGTGAGATAAATAACGGTGATGGATCAAGCCCTGATCTTTGGACTGGGTAAGAGTGGTCTGTTTAACTCAGACACTCTGTTCATCACCACCCCCTTTTCTAAATCGTTTTTGGCCACTATAGGTGTGGCAGGGTATACTCAGACATGAGTCCCTTTCTCACTGCTCCATCAGGATTCAAGCAAGCCGGGCCGAAGAAGGCTGAAATGCCAGAAACCGGTCCCCGGTAGCTTGTCTCCTTTCTGGTGAAGAATTGGCTTGGTAGTTTAGTCTGCCCTGTTCCCATGATGCACTGGGCCAGGGACAGACTGATTTGCATATAGCCAGGTTCTGAGCTGGGAAGGGGCAGTGAGATAAATAACGGTGATGGATCAAGCCCTGATCTTTGGACTGGGTAAGAGTGGTCTGTTTAACTCAGACACTCTGTTCATCACCACCCCCTTTTCTAAATCGGCTTCAAGATTGCAGCAAACAGCATTTGGCAAAAGCAATCCACGGGGAACCGGGAGATTGCTTCTCACTCAGACCAGGAGGGTCAGAGCAGGTGCTACTTTTCACAGGAGCTGGTGCAAATCTGGAGCAACCAGAAAAGCAAGTCGGTTTAAGGTTTTCGTCGTCACAGGGGCCACAAGCCATCTGGCAAGTGACCGGGCCAACGCTTCGAGCCAACACAAGCAGAAGGGCCCCACGCAGCACTCATCGAGTGTGGAGGGGGTAGCTACGGTGCAAGAGTAGCTCAGGGTTGGGGCTTCTCAAACCCGGTGCCCAGCTTCGAGGGTCACTCGTGGGCTGCGCAGTCAGCGTATCGTGGTCTTTTCAAGATGGCATGCCCCACGCTTCCGGTCGCCTCCACGGGTCTCAGCTCTGCAGGGACTGTGGATCGGGCTGGAGGAAGGCAGGCAAGCTTCATCTCGTTGATCTCTGTCACTCGAGTTCCGGCGGGAACTGCAACAAAGCAAGGGTCGAGGTGCTGGATGGTGCCTGTTTGAACAGGGTGGTCACTCCTTGACCCCAAGGGAGATTCTTCAGTCTTCTACGTTGAGTAGGATGTCAAAGGGTCCAGAGTTTTGTTTCTTATGTTTCTTCAGGATAATCTGAGTTGCATTGGCACTGCTCCCACTCTTATTCGAATCTGGTGGGCTGGATTACCTGCTAGGTCTCCTCCTATGGGTGGGACCCAGGAAGGGGGTGGATACACCCCTTTCCTTTGATCCAGGCCACGCTGGGACTGGGGCTGGTGTGTCCCAGAACCGGTTTGACCGGATTATGCAAGGGGCAGCCTTGTGCTCCCCAGGCAGTGTCTGGTTTCTTTGACACCTCCCTGCTACAATCCACTATCTCCTGTCTGGGGTGGTGTGACACCGCCCTGCGACAGGAAACCCTTTGTCCAAGCCAACTTCTGCTGAGTTTCGGTCAGCAGCAGGAGGCCAGACCCGCGTCTGTGGCAGAGGCATCCATTTTGTGGATCTGAGGCTCTTTTAAAATCAACCGCGTTTCAGTAAATTAACTTGTCTTCTCCCTCTAGAAGGGTGGAATGCTACCCCCGTCACCAGAACTGGCGAGGGGGTAGTATTCCAATTCGTATGACACCTTACACGACATGTTTTGATAAAGCCAAACCAAAGTTGCTATATAACCGCGAGGATTATAAGGCACTTAATAGTATATGGTATGGCATTATCCCGGAACAGCTTAGAGAGTTGTTCCCGACAGCTGCAGCTAGGCTCAGCTCCTGCCAGAGCTCCATCTCACATTAAACCACACACTCTGCCTCCAGGATTGATAAGGCCTTCCATAGGAGTGACTCACAGGTTTATATGTGTCCAGATAGGTTTAGATATAGGCATACTATAGCTAAGCAAGGGGTGATTACACCACCTTGCCCCAGCTGAATGGGCACTTATAGTGCACTATACAGGGGCTGATAAGGTGACCCAAGCCTATTTAGTTATGCACCTAGGGTACATGGAATCCATGTTACAGAGAGAGCAGATAGCCTGGGGCCCTGATTAGCAGGGAACCAGGCCAACTAAGTCGAAAACCAGCTAAACACAGGCAAAAAATCTGGGGTAACCATAGTCAGGTAGCCACCTTCCTACAGGGCCAAAATGCGTTTTCTCCATGCTGTGTCTATGGAGATTTTGCATTTTTGAAAAAGACTACAACCTGAACCACTCAATGTAAACACACCAATTTTTGCAGACAGGTAGATCTTGGTTGAGAACTTTGCTTTTTTGTAATTTTGTGTAAATCTGTTCAGTAGTTTAGGAGTTATTTAAGAAAGAAAAATAGAAAGAATAGAAATCTAGTAATGAGGATCCAGGGCAAAAGCAAGGCCCTAATTCGGTAGCTGCATCCTAAAAGGAAAGTGACAGCTGCCATTATGTTTCTCTGCATGACGGGGGGAGGTGAAAAGTCAAAAGTAACTTAAGGGTTCAGGATAGAGGTATGCTACCCCTCATGGGCAAATAATTGGCCTTTTTTTGAGGGTTGACGAACCATGTAACCGCAGACCCACCGCAGTACTCACAACAGTCCCCTGAAATATACACCCACTCGGCCGTGTGTGGCATGAGATTGGGTGAGTGCGGCAGGTGGCTGCAAGGCTTGTACAAAGGACGTGGCCACAGGAAGGCCCTGCGGTCAAACCCTGCAATGAACAGTGTTTGGCACAAGGTCACAAGGACGTTAAGCTAGATTGACATTTTACCCACACAAATCCATAGAAATTGAGCACTTATACTTAACTCAAGAAACTTTAACTCATGCTGTTAAGTAACGTTCAGCCTTGCATTATAGTTTCTTAACATAACAATGAGTATAATTATAACTGCACAATTTCTATGGTTTTGTGTGGGTAAAATGGCAACCTAACTATAACATTCCTGTTACCTTTGCTTTATTCAGGGTATACACATACACACACACACATAGATAGAGATTTTATTTACTTTATATATACTTATCTTGCATTATAAAGGCATGTGTGATAACATTATATGCATGGCATTGGTTGTTTGGTAAAGGCATTGTGTTGTAAGGGATGCGTGGGAAAGGCATGCACTGTAAAATAAATTAATGGGAACCCTGATACACCTGAAATAGTCTGTGAGCTCTGTCCGTCCTACTCTAATACTTAGATTTATTACTGAGAATTTGTTCTCTTTTCCTATTACTATGGAGCAGACTGACTGAGCTGTGCTAGAGAGATTATCATGAATTTTCACAGTGTGCACAATAGAAATTGACTACATTAATAGGTTGGAATATTACACGTTAGTGCAGGAAAAGAGGCAGTTTGTGTATATATGAATTGAAATTACAAACACATTTAAGGATCTGCTTACAACAAATATCAAGAACTAGTATATACAGTAGATGTGACTTTTAGAGTATATCCATGTGTATCCGTCATGACTTCAAACAAATTAGTTGTAAAGGGGCAGCTGAAACTCCAGGAGCCTAGTCCCGACAGCTCGACGACTTCGGAGGGCTGGAAGTGGTCCCCCGCTACACGGCGGAGGAGGGCACTGGACGTCGTATGCTGTCTTATGTAAAGCGCTCTGATAACTCTATTGTCTCTCCTGATGCCTACTTGTGACTATCTGCTTCCCTCTCTGGTTTGTCTCACTTTCCTGCCCGTCTCTGTCCCTCCCTTGGTGATGTGACTTTAAAACCAGTCTTATCCCCTCCCTATGTATATAGAGATAACTCTAATCACTAGTATACACAGTAGATGTGACTTTTAGAGTATATCCATGTGTATCCGTCATGACTTCAAACAAATTAGTTGTAAAGGGGCAGCTGAAATTCCAGGAGCCTAGTCCCGACAGCTCGACGACTTCGGAGGGCTGGAAGTGGTCCCCCGCTACACGGCGGAGGAGGGCACTGGACATCGAATACTGTCTTATGTAAAGCGCTTTGATAACCTAATCGGTTCAAGATCCTGAAATGTGCAACGTAACTGATTCTATGTAAACTGCTGTGATAACATGTAACGGAACTGGTGCTATGTAAAGCGCTCTGATAACCTAATCGGTTCAAGTTCGCGCTATAGAAAACTCTAAAAATAAAATAAATAAATAAGAACACCACCTACATCTGGCCCTATATGTTGCTGAACACCACCTTGTAAATAAGGCACCCTGTCAAGTTATACTTAGCGTAAAAGTGGCGGGCAAGGGGTGTTACAGTGGGCGTTCTGCTGCAACATTCAATGATTTTGAAGCAGCCCCCTCTTTAAAAGGTTAGCGTAAATAGGAGCTAGCGCCAAAATTAAGAACAGGGAACTCTTGGTCTTAACATAGTAAAACAAGGAGAAAGGCTTTATTTCTCCTCCATTTTGCTGTTTGTATGTGTGCTGCGTTGTGCAGCACACATAGAAACAGCAAAACTCCATGAATGATTGTTTATGTGCAGGAAGGTGCCCCTAATTGCACATACAAAAGCATTAGAAAAAGAATCATTTGCAAATTCAATATGTGCTGCACATCTATGTGTGCTGAAAAATGCAGCCATTATGTACCATTATGCATTACATTTTCAATTATTGGTGAAAAACTAATCTTTTATGGAGCTGAATATGTTATTTGTAACAATTTGAGAACATTTATGTATTTAACTTTCTAGGATCAGCTGTTTTTGGAAATTGTACTATTGTACTACAAATTAGCTAAACAGCAATAAGGCTTGTTGTTTTCTTATGTATGCATTTTAAAAACTATGGAGAGTGTCTTTTATTTGTTTATTTGTTTTTCGTTCATAGAATCAACTTGCCGTGCAAATCTTCAATTCTAAAATGTACTGTGCTTAAAGGCCAGACTGGCTATATTGAATGGGATAGCAAGTAGCAAGATGTAGGGGAGTGTTACATTATATGGTGAAAAGTATTGTGTATTGTACCCTGCCCATTGTATTCACTATCAGAAATTATATGCAAACAATACTAGACCCTAATGGGTAGGACGGGTAATGTGTTATTGTTTTTTACTCCTAGCTAAAATTCGACAGCCTGAAATCTCATAAACATTGGATAAAAACTCCAAAAGCACACTATATAGAAAGTGATCAGTGCATCAGCCTCTCTTACTTTACAAAAAAAGCAATTGACCTCACTGTGTTTCAGAGCAATGTGATACAAGTTTTTATGTATGTAGTTAATGGATATAATACCCAGAATTGGGTTGGGTAGCTGGCAGAGAAAGGGAACTCAGAAAGGTTCGGAACAAGGTGGAAGGAGATACAGGGGGGAGTTGCAAAGCTCAGCCAGAATTGGAAATAAAAAGGAAATAGTGATCATGGCACACAATGGACAATATACTCGTGACAGTATAATGGTTCTCATGAAATTTGCCTGTGCTTCCCTTTTTAATAAAAGAAAGCAGAAACTTGTTAGAAGCAGCTTTGATATACAAGATATGGCTGTATGTAAGGACAATCTAGAACATTAACCAAAAAAAGTTATTTCTCAAGATCATTCTGTTAATATGGAAAAGTTGACGTTTACATGAAAACCTTTACATTGATATATAAGAACAACATTTTATCTTTATTAACAAATGTTTATATTGTGAACTCCACATCAGCCCTAAGTTGCAAATAGGTAGCCAGGGAAGCTCTGAGACCTAGGTCCAAGGTCACTGATTGATAGGTCACTAGGGTGGTGGCACGTAGTCGCATACAGATGCATGAACAGGACACCCTAGATCAATCCCACAGATAAGCCCAGCAAAAGTAGAATTATCAAGGAAAATTGGCCCCAATAAACCGCACATTGACAGAGGGGGATATGAGCTCTTAAAACACCATAAATTCAGATGCCACATGGGTTAGGAACATATAGCCAATATGGACACTAGACGCGCATGGATGACACGCTCCCCGTGCTGGACATCCGGATTCGTTACCCACTGACCACATTGTGTCCATGCAAGGTCGAGGCCCAACTGTAAGTTCCATTTGACAATTAATTGATGACTCCAAAGGAGGCATCACTTTAGATCACCAGAATCCTTTATGACCTAGGATGAACTGTATCACAGAAGGCCGCAGACCAATTGTAAATTGAGACAGTCGTCAGACCCTGCACCTATAACTGTTCTCACGGCTACAATGTTTAATTGCAAACTGTTCCTGTATTGCCAAACGCCTCTTGTCTCCTGTTTTTTCAAGGTTTTTCATGTTCAAGTAACATTTTGGTGTACCACCATCGGAGATGACTGGTACCTCACAGATTGACTGCAGCCAAATGCAGGAGACCCTGCCCTGGCGGTGATCCTAAGATTTAAAATGTAGTCTACTTATCTTTGCTGAGTAAACTGATAAGCGTGTAATGAAGTTGCAGGAGTACCGTCAACCCATGGTAGCATTAACAATACTAGGAAAGCAATAACAAGAGCAAACAATGTCTAGAAGAGAATATTTATAATGCCTGAGGGTCAAAGAGGTGACTAGATTTGAATACTATGGTTCATGAAAAGGTGATTTTCTAGCCACATGGTCTATGACTTACATGACCAGGTACGATTTCATAGTGATAGAGAAGAGCTGGAGACAGTAAAATAGCGACTGACCTCATAAACCCATTGACAATTCTAATACATCTATTTAAGGCAGGATAGTTCATATTATATATTTAGCAAGCTCTATGAAATGCTAAGCATTTGATGATGTTTTCAGTTCTAGTGTACTGTAGGACAAATGTTCCGATAGTGCAGTGTTTTAAACACTGTGGAAAAAGTTAGGTTAAAAGTATTGACTTGTTGTGTATATTATTTGGAATATTGAAGTGCACATCAACATCCAGATAAATGCGACAGCTTCTATATTATTACTGCAACAAACACAGTCAGGCTTTCTTTCATAAGTGGTCAATTGCAGACTTGGAATTGACAGAAGCTCATGGCACAGTGGTATTCAGAAACGCGTTTACAAATTATGGTAGTAGAGCTGAAAATGCACTAGTCTACTTTGGGACAGCAACAAATCACAATACCACATTGCTGTGCTTCCTCAAGTGAATGCTGTTTAAATATTATTTTGTATCTTGCCACTGACCAGCGCTCTACTGCTCTTCAGATAAGACCTACGATATACTTGGTGCACTAGTGGACCTTGAAGGTCACTGTTTGTGTCATGTGTCACCTAAAAGAACTAAATATTACTCCCATTTAAAACAGAACTCTTGAAATACCCTATTAGACCTTGCAACCTTGGCATGTTTTTCCTTCACTTTTTGCCTTCTGAACTCCTGTTCTGTTGACATCCCTTTTGCTCGTCTTTGGATTCTGGGCAACCTACCACTGCTAACAAGTGCTAAAGTGCATATGCTCTGTACTTAAAATCTGGAAGCACTGGCTTATCCACAATTGGCACATTCAATGTTCTTATAAGTCCCTAGTAAATTGTAATATATGTGCCCTGAGCCTGTAAATTAAATGCTACTAGTTGGCCTGCAGCACTGAATGCGCCACTCACTTCAGTGGCCCTTTAAATATGGCTTGCACCTGTCACTGTAGAGGCGATGTGTACAGTTTACCCCACCATTTTTTTACCTGGTTAGTTAACCTTCTTACCAGACACAAACCTTCCCTTTTATTAAATATAAGTCAGTAGTAAGATAGGCCCTAGGCAGCCCTATGCGCAGGATACAGTGTATTTAAAAGGTTGGACATGTACCTTTGAGTTTTACATGTCCTGGAAGGGAAATCCTGCTAAATTTGTTTTTCACTACTGCAAAGCCTATCTCTTCCGTAGGTTAAGTTTGGGATTGCCTTAAAACATCTGTTAAGTGTAACTTCCAATTGAGAAAAGATAGAGATTAAGGATTTGCTGTCTTTGAACTCCCAATTTAAATCACAATGTATGGTAAAGTCAGATTTTGAATTGTTAGTCTGAAAAAGCCACCTTTAGATAGTTGATTTTTTCTTACTTTAACCATTATGTTACTCTGCCTGTCTGTGAATATAAGTCTGGGTTTGGTGACAGCTGGACTTGGTTCATTTAATCTAGACAGTCACACAAAGGGAGCAAGGGTGGGACATGCCAGAGGTGCTCTAATCTGGGTGGCACCGGGAGTCCCCTTTAAGGCAGTAAAATCTAACTTAGATCTAGGAGGGAGATATGTGGTGGTGGAAGGGACACTTGACGGACAATACACGTGCTTGATAAATGTATATGAACCAAATAGCATTGATGGGGAGTTTCTAGGGACGATCCTGGAGCAGTTAGATCTGACATCGGATGTAGAGGTGATTGTTGCTGGGGACCACAATTGCGCCCTAGATGGGGCATTAGACAGGCACCCCCCTCCCCCAAATTAGAGGACAAACCTAAAACAAGGGAAGCTATGCGCTAGATGCTCCTCAATTACAAACTAGTGGAGGGGGTCCTGATCCTAAAGATCCCTAAGATCTTAGAATTTATTACAGAAGCCGGCGAGAGTGGCATATTACCAGCCTCAATGCGAGTAGCATAGATAGTGATGATCCCCAAACTGGGGAAGGACCACCTGATCCCCAATTCATATAGACCTATTTCTATGTTGAATGTAGATCTTAACATTATTAGCCAAGTGTTAGCAAGTAGAATGCTCCCATAACTCTCACAGCTGGTGCACAAGGACCAGTCAGGATTTATACTTTGTAGCAATGCATTACGAAATATTTGCCGTCTCGCACACATAATGCAAACACTGGAGGGAAATGCGCAACAGAGTACCTTAGCATTTTTAGATATCGAACAAGCGTTCATCTTGCTACGATGAAAATACTTATGGTGGGTGCTTCTAAAAATGAGGTTGATAGAAGCATTCGTAAACTGGATGAAAGTGCTCTATGCTAAGCCTGTGGCGAGGGTTTGCACAGGTTGTTCAGTCTTGGATGCTATGACAATAGAGAGGGGAACATGGCAGGGGTGTCCGCTCTCCCCCTTGTGATTTGCGCTGGCAATGGAGCCATTGGCGTATTATCTTCGCGTGGTGCTCAAGGGGCAGGTCATTGTGGTGGGACATATGAAGCATATTGTGTCATTGTGTGCTGATGTATATACGCCAGCAGACCCAATCACTTCCAATACTGTTTAATGCCTTACAACAGTTTGCCAGGACCTCTGGACTATGCATTCATAAATTAAAATCACAATTATAGCCAATCGGGTCTGTGGCCGAGCGAGGCGGTCCCCAGCTCCCCGAGCTGGGGCTCCCAAGGGAACCAGAAATAGTAAAATATATCTCTGGATATGGATAGATAGAGATAAAGATAATTTTTACCAGTACAATAGGGGGAGGATACTTAAGGGCCTTCAGGGCAGCATACATATTTGGAATACACTAAAACTGTCATTGATGGGGTAGTTCGCCTTAGCAAAAATAGTGGTGCTACCAAGATGTCTCTTTACCATGCAGGGTTACTTTTTTGAAATTTCACATAAGGTCTTAAGGGAGCTAGAAGTGCTACTTATACAATTATTATGGAACGGGAAACGTTGCAGGGTTAGCTTAGAGGTCATGAAATAAAAGTGGGACAAGGGAGGTTTGGAAATCTATGATTTAGAACTCTATTATTTGGCATCACAATTGCAACATGCTTTAGCCTGGTTGGACATGGACCCCTCCTGGGAGCGGCCATTACTTGCAGACACATATGGAGGACAGCAGTTGGGAGCACTTTTTTGGGCTAATGGGAGGCACTGGAAACAATGCCCACCTCTGGTAGGACTAATAGCTAAAATTTGGAACAGGGTAGTTAAGATGCTTTTTCATGAATGGCCATATGCACTAGAGGCATATTTATGGATTATGCCACAATTTGCCCAAATAGAGAGACTAATGTCGATTGAAAAATGTAAGGAAGAGGGCTGCCTGATGCTGTCAGATCTTTACCCGGAGAATAGCTTTATTACATATCAGGAAGCGAAGCGGTGGATACATTTGAGTTGGGGACGGGGCAGTTTTTTCTAATATATCAAAATAGCGGCAATGGCTCGGCTACTATGGCTGACGGTACAGAGCAGGAATATCGTCGTAAAAATATCGACTAACCTAAATATCGCTGCAAAAATATCTACAGGAAGAAATATCGATGACAAAAATATCGTCTGACCAGAATATCGACAGACAGGTAAGTAATATCGTTAACATTAATATAGTTGTAATAAATATCGTTTACAAAAACATAGTTTACAATAATATCGTTTTTAAATAATTATAAGTAATGTAGTGTTTTTAATGAATATTTGTAGTCAAAGTAGTATTTTTAGTAGTATATTATTACTTAATAATGTATTTTAAGTTGAATTTAGTATTAATAGTTCCGTAGCGGGTTGTGGGTTTATAGGGGAGTAGGGTGGGAAGTAATTTAAATATAATGAAATAATAGATTAATTAATGTTTTAAATGAATACAAATAGTGTAATAAATAATAGTTAAGTAATTTCAATTACTTAATTGAATAATAATTATGTAATTAATTATGTTAATTTTTAAATTAATTTTAGGTGTGTGTACAGGATTTTTTTAGTGAAAATGTTTTTGGGTAAAGGGGTATTTTTAGGGTTCAGGGTCAGTTTTCAGTTTTTGGGTAAGGGGTATTTTTAGGGTTCAGGGTCAGTTTTGAGTTTTTGGGTAAAGGGGTATTTTTAGGGGTTCAGGGTCAGTTTTCAGTTTTTGGGTAAAGGGGTATTTTTAGGGTTCAGGGTCAGTTTTCAGTTTTTGGGTAAAGGGGTATTTAAATATAATGGAATAATAGATTAATTAATGTTTTAAATAAATATAAATAGTGTAATAAATAATTGTTAATTAATTTCAATTAGTTAATTGAATAATAATTATGTAATTAATTATGTTAATTTTTTAATTAATTTTAGGTGTGTGTACAGGATTTTTTTAGTGAAAATGTTTTTGGGTAAAGGGGTATATTTAGGGTTCAGGGTCAGTTTTCAGTTTTTGGGTAAAGGGGTATTTTTAGGGTTCAGGGTCAGTTTTGGGTTTTTGGGTAAAGGGATATTTTTTGGGTTCAGGGTCAGTTTTCCCTACTGTTGCACCCACTGGAGTGGGAATAGTAATTTTTACCCCTAGGCTATCCAACGCTTTCCCTACTGTTGCACCCTCTGGAGTGGGAATAGTAATTTTTACTCCTACGCTATCAAATGTTTTAATTAGTAATATATTGTATATTTTAATTATATGTATGTATTATTGTTGTTATATAAAGTAATGTGTAAAATCAATTTATATGTCCACATTTATTAAGTTTATAATTAAAAAGTGTGGTACATTTTTTTGAAATAGTTAAAAAATAAAAGTCATGTAATGTATTTTGTTAATAGTACTTATATTTATTTATTATTTAATGTAATTTTAATTATTTTAAAAAGTCGATATTTTTTACATCTATATTAATTACAACCATATTTTGGAGTCGATATTTATGTACTTACCTGTTTAAGTATAGGGTGTCAATATTTTTGTAAACGATATTTTTACAACGATATTTATGTCAGCTATATTTTTGTAATCGATATTTTACCACCCTACCATGGCTGACATTTCCAGAATCCCGGGGGGGGGCAGTCATAACTTCTCACTCACCTATATAGGGCATTTAGAGATGATAACAAGTGTAGATTCTGAAAATAGAGAAGAAGAAGCAGCTGGTTAATCCACATGAGATAACGTCAAGAGACTTGGGAAAAATTCATGAAGGCGTGTCGGTGTGTAATAGATTCAAACAGATACAATACAATATAGTTCACATTACCTACCTTTCACCCAGGCGACTGCATGCCATTAATGGATCTAGAGATCCAAAGTGCCCCCGATGTCAATATGTACTGGTAGATTTTCTACATATGGTGTGGACTAGTCAAATAACACAAACTTACTGGACGGAGGTCCTAGCGGAAATGAGTAGAGTAACGGGGTGGAAAATTGCCTTGGAGATGCGTACTTGTCTCCTTGATCTGTTCTCCCACGACCCTAAGCGCAAGGCTAGGAGGCATTTCCTGATCTTGGGGCTCATAACAGCTAGGAAACGCATAGCAATCCACTGGTTAACCCAACAGGGGCTACAACTGGACAAATGGAAAACAGATTTAAAGGAATGGGCACTGGCTGAGGAGGTGCAAATGCGAAACACTAGAAAGGAATAAGCTCCCTAGAGTGCTGATGGCATGGAGGATGATAGTACAAGAGATAGAGGAACATGCCCCACATTCCACACGTACGTCACAAGATGAACATCACACTAGGGTCACAACCCATAGTCAAGTTGGAAGGCAGGAGGACGCCCAGGACTGATTTCAGGATAGATGGACTTTGAGAAGGTTAAACCCGGTAGGAGGGAGCAAGGGGGATTTTAAGCATTGACAAGTTATTTATTAATAAACTAGCTGCCCGTCCCGACGCTGTCCGGGTATGAATTGCTGTCGGGCAGTAGTATATCGTTTTGTAGGATTTCGCTTTGATAGCATTTGTTATCTGGGACAGGCCTGTGAAACACTCCAATTCACAGTGCACTACTGATGCACATAAGAGTGTGCGGTCAGTAGTGTTTGAACTCGAGTTTCCCTACTTTATTTTTCCTTGCAATATTATATAGCACGAACTCGACAACATGGCATGAGCACAATTTACATTACAGAAGAACACATTCATTTGTGGTAGGCACAAGGAGACAAAGTGATTTGCCTGGAATCATAGGATGTTGAGCTGATGCTGAGATTCGAACGTAGCTCCCCAGCTC
The DNA here is from genome assembly GCF_964263255.1 of Lissotriton vulgaris. NCBI lineage: Eukaryota > Metazoa > Chordata > Amphibia > Caudata > Salamandridae > Lissotriton > Lissotriton vulgaris. The sequence goes on along the minus strand of NC_141688.1, from coordinate 188,102,188 downwards.
TAAAGTTCGCAATTCTAGAACTTCTGGCGGGAGGTGTGTCTAAAAGTGTATGTCGGTGCTGGCCATCAATGAGAGAGACTTGTGCATTTTTCAAATGGGTGGTTAAAAAATATAAGTATGTTGCTGGAGATGTGGGCCGCCGTGCCACCAATGTACTTACCGGGGGAAGGATAGTCCCTTTCTTGCTATTTCCATGGAGGCGGGCCTTGTGTCCGTATGCGCGTGGCGCGAGGCCTGTGCGCAACAGAAGTGGAAAATCTCCAGTGTACGCTTAAGGCGTCACCGAACGTTAAGGTGAGATTAGATTTCCTGCACAATGGCCCCTGTTTGCGCTCCTTCTGGCCCTTGAGAATAGTGCCATGCCTGACCTCCATACAGTAAAGCAGGTGCACGTCACTGGGAGCGCAGGGCAAGCACACCCGGAGCTGGAATGTACAGAACATTGGAATAAAAAACAATGAAATATTGGGCACAAGGCTTGCTTTTTTTTCGTAATCCTGCACCCTGCACACGCCCACACCCCCAGCACACACCCACAGCACACGATATGAGACATGGCATGAAGGGCGGAATGTACCACACGCCCTCAGCGTTTGTCACGGCCCCAGCACACGCCCACAGCACAACGCAGACACTCCCACAAGGGACTAATATTTTGCTGGCACGGTTCTTTTACCTTTTAAATGTATATGGTGGGCGTCTGGATAGCCTATGTCCTTCTGCTGCAACTGTCCTCTTCAACGCTGTATTGGGTGTTGTGATTGGTGCTGTGGTTCCTGAGATTACCCATCTCAAAGGTTTTGGCTCTCTCTTTATAATATTAGTATAGATGTAAGATGTGCAATGAAATTCCGAGGGAGAGCATATAACGAATTTATCCTTACTTATGTATTGCAATGTCAAATATATATAATGTCACTTGTGAAATATATGGTTGTATGCTCATATTGATGATATTTTTTAGATAACAAGGATAATATATATTTTGTAAACCTCTGCAATGAATCCCGAGCCAGGGCAGGAAAGGCGGGGACCTTGTGATCTCCAAATGTCTCTTTGAAGCCTCCCCCACTTTAAAGGGACATTTGGGTATAAGTACTGGACCTCTGACACCTCCATATCTGAACTTTGCTGGGACCAATGATAATATGCCTGGAAGAAGAGTTGCTGTGCTGCAGGAGGGACTGACATTTGCTAACTGCTTTGCTGTGTTGATCTGTTGCCTACTGATTCCTGTGCTGGAGGGGGGACTGCCACGTTGTTACCTACTTTGATGTGTTGGTCTGCTGCTTCCTGACTGACAGTAAGAAGGACTGGACTTGCTCCCTACATCCTTGAACCCAAGCTTCTACAAGGACTTGCAGACTTGCACCCTGTTCTTGAAGTTTGTGGGCCATCAAAGACTTCCTTCAATGCCACGTCAGCTGCTATACTCTGCCATCTGTGAGTTCCCCTTGCCTGAGGTGCCCCTCCAGTCCTGCACCACAGAAGTGGATCCTGCAGCTGTTTTGCTGCAATATTGATGCATCGTCACCTCTTCCACGATCACAATGACCTTCGACTCCAATGCAGTGGCGATCTGAGAACATCCCTGCTTGCCTGGGAGATGATGTGGGATCATGTTGCATCGCCTGTCCAAGGTCAGGACTGTGAGGCTTGACAACGATACAGAGCAGATCTGAGGTCCTAACTGCTAGGCTCGATGATGCCGCAGTGCCGATCAGATATCCTGACTGCAAAGCTTGACGACGCACCTGCATCATAAGGGGTATGATGATGATACGTGGCTCGACTGTGAGGCTTGCCTTGGACGCATGGGCCTGATGGTGGGAATCAGGAACGGTGAATTGAGTGCTCTATTCAAGGTACTTTTTCAGCGGACCCTGCAGTGGTCCTGTAGCCTGCCTGCCCTCCAGTGCAGTTGGCCTGAAACTTTGGATTTACCCCAGTCTTACACAATCTCTAGTAATACTAAGCGCTAATGACTTTCAAGCACTATATTGCAGTTATTTCTTTAAACATACATAACTCAAGTTCTACTTATTGACGTTTTGGACCAGTTTTACTCAGATAAATATACTCGGTTTTTCTAAACTGGTGTTGGGTCTTTTTGTAGTATTTTCACTGTGTTACTGTAAGTTAAGTGTTGCACAACAACTTTACACATTGCTTCTATAGTTTAGCCCGACTACTCTGCCAAGTTATCAGAGGATGAGCAAAGGTTAATTTAGGTTGTGTATCTATTTTACCCTGACTAGGATTATGGTCCCTACGTTGAACAGGTGCCAACCTCTGCCAACTAGCGACCCAATTTCTAACACACCCCTTAGCCCCACTATCTATAATATTCTAGTGTACTCTCCTATTTGACTGATGGAATGTCTGCGTCTTGAGTCAAGCTACCTATGAAGATTATTGATTTGCTATGTAGACAGTGAGTTGCACAACTCCCTTGTGTTCTGCAGGCTGAAAACCTGTTCCATTGCAGCCATTCTATGTTATAAGTGCCCTGTTATTTTTATACTCCTGACAGTAACATTGTGCAATTTTCGGTGTTCCTGTATTTAATCACTCTACTTCTGCAGTAGAATCTGGTGCCAGTTAAGATCCAATGACCTTGTCACTTACGGAGTAGTTTATTAAATAGCTTTGATACTCGTAGTTTATGTAGGGGCTGCAGTCCCATCATGATAGATTCCCCTCCTCTAAAGTCTAAACAAGGATGCTTATCATGCTGCGAGTTGGCATTCTATCCTGACAGGGGTACAGTGATTGGTCTTTTCTGCGCACTGCGCGCGCACCCCGCTGTGCCCAGCCGTTGCGCCGTCCTTGTTCTTTAGCTCCACGTCCCTCTTCAAACTTCAGATCAGCGGGTCTTTCTTTTATTTCTTTTTCTTGTAGAGCATGATGAATGTGGCAGCGGCCAGCACCAGTGTGATGAGAATGCGGTCTGCGCGAACACAGTCAGGGGACATAGCTGCACCTGCAAGCCTGGACATGTGGGAAATGGGACCATCTGTCGGGGTAGGTCTGACGCGGCAGGAGCCCGCTGAAAGCATTATTGCAGACGCTATTAATAATCTTGACAGACACAGGCGGCAAGTTCCCGTGGCCAGTGATGGCTGGGCGCTGGCATGACACCAGCCTCTAATTTATCAAATGACAATTTTAATATGCGCAGAGTAGCGCGTAGCAGATTTTCACATGAGATCAGATAATCAGAGGGAAATTGTCAAATTTAAGTGAACTGCATTATGTATTCAGCGGCAGGTCTGCATCCGAGCGCCAAGATTGGGAAAAGCCTTCACTTACTTTAAAGCATTAAGGCTCGAGGCCTGGGGTCAACCAGTAAAGCTATCATTTACAAGAGTCTCGAGAAACTGAGTTTATGTGTGCATAATATTGAGAACATGGAAAACATTGAACTGCTCGCTGGATTTTAATCATGGGTAACTGCCTTAATAATAAGAATTATACACTCAGTCAGTGTTTAATTGGCAAAAAAAGAAACTTGTGAAAGGTTGTCCTGAAAAGCAATAGTTTATTGCCACGACTGTGCATTATTAACCCCTTCCATGCTGATGACGAGCTCAGCTCGTCATCAGCTATGGTGCTCGTGTGCTGATAACGAGCTTAGCTTGTCATGGCCGTTAGAACGCTCACACGTGGGGCTAATTCCCCTGCTGTGCTGAGCGTTCTAACGAACGGGCGCGGCCGTGAGCACACGAGCACACGCCATTGCGTCACTTTTTGTGATGCAACAGCGGCGCAAACAATGCTCCCTATTTAGAATGTGACGCCTCTAGGGAGATGCGTCACGTGGTAAAGCCCCGCCTCACATTCTACCTGCGTCGGGTATAATGTATGCAGCGGGCGTTCCTACGCAGGAAAGCCTTGTAAAAGTGACGCAGTGCTTCAAGCAGGCGTAAGGAGTGACGCAATGTAGTGGTAATAGGCCACAAAATGCATTGCAGGAGTTGAGTCGTGCTTGCGACACAACTCCAGCAATGCATGACTTCTCTCCCAACAGATGCGTCAGAATTTCTGACGCATCTTTTAATCCTTCCGCCATGGTGCGCCGTATTGGTAATACGGCGCATTCATGGTGGCCAAGCATTTTTTAGGGTGGCACATCTCTATAGACGCATCACTTTCTTGTAAAACTGCCCCTATGTTTTATCATTTTCTGTTATGGTATGTCCCGGTTATTTTATATTTGAGCATTTTCTTATGTTTTTTTCCCACTTTTGTAATGAAAGGAATGCTAATTTGGATACTGTTAGACTTTGGTTATATCATGCCTAAATCATTTTTGTGAATTTCTGGTGCCACTGAGTCAAAAAATAAGCAAGTCAAACATGAATATTTTGCAACAGTATATATGGTCTATAAAATACTGCCTTGGGCATTGATGTTTGATAATGTGGACTCCTGGCTGGGTAATTGCCCGAAAGAGCTCGAGTTGGACACAGGTATTCTAGCATTTGTTTCCGGTTCCTCGTGTAAAATCACTTTACCAATTAAGGTGAGTATGATTCAATTGACAATAATGATCATACGAGGAGCAGTCACACAGATATATTCCTAGTCGAAGGCAACATCTCTGAGTGCGAAAAGTTTTCATGTATTTTCCCAAAATACCATTTTAATTCATTTATTTGCAAAAGGACAAGAGAGTTTATTCTATGTCAATTTACGCATAAACAGTTTATTTCCGTGTCTTTCTTTATCCACCTCACCTTTATTTCTGTAAATTGCAAAAACCGAAGAAGTTTTGATATGATTATTTCATTTATTAAATTTGGTGATTTCTGAGAATTGTTAAACTTTAATTATAGGCCTTCCAGTTTATGTTCACCATTTTTGTGTATTTATTTCTCATTTAATCAAGTCAGCTAAGAATATTTAATTTGAAAAGTGAATTCTTCTGCCCTACTCTTTGAAAATATGAGTACTATCACCTTCATTGCTGCATGTAGACTTATATTGGGAAACCTGCACTCAAAATGATGCCCTCAGCAGTCAAACAAAATCAGTTTAATGGGAGAGTAGAGAAACTAGATACAACTGGATGCATATCACATTTCAGGAATCTGGCAACACACAGAATCGAAGTTGAAATAACCTTTTCATCTGCCAATGAAATATCTTTTTATTTCTTCCTGCTAAATATGTTGCTATTTACTTATCTCTGGGCTTACATAAATGCTACAAATATAGAGTACGAGGTGTGAGGGAGTGGTGGAGGGGAGTGGGAAGGCCAAAGAAGCAGAGTAGGGGAGGCACACCTAGTTGGGTAATTGCAGGAGGTGAGTTTTGTTTGTCTTTCCAAATAGTTGATACCTATTGTCACCTCACTCCCAATTCTTAGAACATAGGCAGAGAAGCCAGTACTAAACAAAACTGACGTCCAAAACAGAAAGAGCGCCTTGTGTTTTGGGTAAAGGGTGTATAGAAATTAGTTAAATTAACACAGCTGAAATACGTGATCTTTAGCATATTGTGTTGCTGAAATATTATGCATCTATGCAATTAAGGTATAACAAACAGGTAAAAGAGAGGCAAGTAAATTAAAATGCTTCTTTATAAGGGAAGAGTGAATGGAGTGCACGGGGAGAAGAAAAATATGATACAAACATTATGATGAAAATGTTGGGAAGTGAAGCATTGAGGGGAGCATGAGAGGGGGAACAGAAGTGAGTGGGTAAGAAAAGCAGGTGGAGATAGCAAGAAAAAAGAAATTCCAAAGGTTGATGAATTTAAAATAAAATAATCCACCCACATATGCAGTAGAAGCACCCCATTCATCCAATCTGAACACTCAATCAATCAATCAATCAGGGATTATTTAAGTGTGCTACTCACCCGTGAGGATCTCAAGGGACATGGGAGGAGGGGAGCAGGTCTTAAGGGTCTTCCTGAAGCTGTGCAGGGTGGAGGTGTATTTGATGTCGATGTAGAAGGTGCTGCCACCTGTTCTTGCTCTGCGCATGCGCAGGGGTCGGCGTGGGTGAGGTCAGCCGTTCGGAGGTCCTCCTGGGTACATGGAAGGAGATTCTATTGTTGAGATATTGGGGTCCGGTGTTGTGGAGGCATTTGTAGGCGTGGGTGAGTATCTTGAAAGTTACTCTCTTCTGAACAGGGAGCCAGTGAAGGTTGCGCAGGTGTTGGGTGATGTATTTGTGTCTAGGGATACCGAGGACGAGTATGGCTGTGGTTTTCTGTATGGTGTGGAGTTTGCAGAGCAGAAACTTGTTGATCCCGGTGTAGAGGGTGTTTCTGTAGTACAGTCTGCTGGTTATTAGTGTGTGGGTTCCTGTCTTGCTTGATTCGGGGGGGATACATTTGAAGGTCTTTCGGAGGATGCGGAGGTTGTTAAAGCAGGCGTAGGTGACGGTGTTGACCTGTCAGGGCATGGAGACGTAGGAGTTGAGTACGATGCAGAGGTTTTGTGCATGGTCCATGGGGGAGGGGGGCTGCCAAGGGCAGTGGGCCACAAGGTGTTGTCTGGTGCTGAGGGGGAGGGACTGAGGACGAGGACCTCTGTCTTCTCCGAGTTGAGCTTCAGGCAGCTGCTGCTCATCCAGGATGTGACGTCCTACATTCCTACCTGGAAGTTGAGTCTGGTGGTGAAGGGATGCTTGGTGAGGGAGTGAATGAGCTGGGTGTTGTTGGCGTAGGATACTATGCTGACTCCATGCTTTCTGACAATGGCAGATAGGAGGGCTTTGTAGATGTTGAAGAGCGTGGGGCTGAGTGACGATCCATGGGGTACTCCGCAGTTGATTTTTGTGGGTTGGGAGAGTAAGGGTGGCTGTCTTATTCTTTTGGTTCTGCCAGTGAGGAAGGAGCAGATCCAGTCGAGGGCGGTTCCCTGTATGCCAGAGTCGTGGACTCTGGCGGTGAGAATGTGGTGGGAGACAGTGTTGAAGGCTGCAGAAAGGTCGAGTAGGATGAGGGCTTCGGTGTGTCCTTGGTCAAGGAGAGTGTGGATGTCATCTGTGACGGCGAATAGAGCTGTTTCAGTGCTGTGGTTGCTGCAGAATCCAGATTGGGAGGGGTCGAGCATGGAGTTTTCTTTGATGAATTTTGTTAGTTGGACATTGAAGCTCTTCTCTGTGACTTTGGCCAGGATGAGGAGGAGGGAGATGGGTCGGTAATTCTTGAGGTCTGTGGGACCTGCTGAGGGCTTCTTTAGTAAGGGTCTTACTCCTGCGCATTTCCAGCCATCAGGAAAGATGCCAGTTTTGAAGGTGGCGTTGATGGAAGATGTTCAGGGGCAGGGGTCCATGGAGGCTCCTGAGTGGATGCCTTTCATGGTCGATGCAGTGTCTTCAGTGATGACTCTGGTCCAGGAGGAGATGGTGGGCTGTCTAGCGTTGCTGGAGGAAGGAGTGGTTTCAGAGTCAGGTGTCTGGTTGTAGAAGTTGTCGCAGAGGCTCTTGATTTTCAGTTGGAAGTAGGAGCCAAGTTTGTTACAGAGGTCCTGAGAGGGGGTGATGTACGTGGTTTCGCAGGGGAGTTAGGTGAACTCCTGAATGATGCTGAAGAGTTCCTTGGAGTTGCTAGAGATGGCGAAGATCTTGTTCTGGATGTAGGTCCTTTTGGTGGATCTGATATGTTGGTGGTATTCTGTCACGGCGTTTCTTGTAGGTAGTTCAATCTTCAGGGTTTTGCTGTTTCTCCAGTTCTTCTCGAGATGTCTGCAGGTGCGTCTGGCTTCTTGGAGGTTGGTGGTGAAGCAAGTGGCCTTTCTGGGGTACTCTCTGTCGGGGTTACGCAGGGGTGTGAGACTGAAGGCACTGTGAGACTGAAGTTCTCCTGGGTGGGAAAAAAACATAAGAATTGGACAGAAAGCCATTAAATCAAGATCATACATCCAGTCAGGATCAAGGACCGACCAAAAGCCTGGCCTATGTATGTGTAATATATTGGAAACAATAGGTCTGGCTGAGGTGTAGCGGATACCAAAAAAGGGAACGTGAAACAGCAAGACTAGACACATTAAGGATATCAATTAAAATGTTAATTCATTATGATTTAGATAAAAAGAGATTGAACTATAGTTTATACATGGAATGTGCAGAGTTTCATTTCTTTTTTGTATGAGCTTCTGGTGTTTTGCACACAGACGAGAAGCTCACTGCAAGTATAGCTATCTTGCGACAATTAGGATTTTTGCTTGTCTTTTGTATGCAACTAAGCTTCAAAATACTCTTTAGAAAAAGCTAAGCAATATATACACTGCAATTCAAACTGTTCACAAGTTGCTTACCGCAAATAACACATGATTGGTAACCTCAGGTAAGACAATAATTGAAGATTCCATGTGCCTATGATTCTTTAATAAAAATAAAAAAATTGTACAAACATATTTTGTATATAGTACATGCAAGCTTGATCATCTTACACGTAAATGTGTTAGGACCTTCTACTTTGCTCCTAATTTTTCTAAATACCTGCAGTGTACAGAGACTTTTTTTCTAGACGGTATACTCATAAAACAACCTTTAGAAAAAGTTAAGTGTGCTAGCTGTTTGAGTTTTTTAAAAAAGTTCTGTGAAGCTTCATCCTCATCAGTTTTCATTTGGTGCAGTGTACAGACACTTTTTCGGATAGTGCCTGCGAGAGCAGGCGCTGGCGTATGAGTCTTGCTTGTGAGCCACTGTTGAAAATAAAATGGGCTTGGAGCCTGCTAGTTGCTTACCATTTGTTGGCATGTGTTGCACTTTGCTTGACAGTCTCGTAATTCATCTAAGCAGACCTCACATCATTTCCATTCCTCTCTTTAGAGCAGGGACCAAGCACTGATTGGTTCAACATAATCAGTGCCTGTTTGCTGTTCTAGGCGTGAATAAGTTACTGGACAAAGAAGATGTCTGACTGGCAAAACGTGCCTAGCAGGACAAACAAAATTGCAAAGATTTATTTTTTATAATTAACTTTCTTTTATTTTGCCAAGTCTTATTTTTTGACTTTGCCCTCATGTTTTCTTTTGTCTTTACTCATGGGCGTAGCTCTCAGAAGATGGTTCCAAAGTAGCATTGCTTCTTTCGTCTGTGTTAATACTAAAATGATACTTTAAACCCATAATTGTGGAGTACACCCCAATCTGCCCTATTCCAATCAATGCCACTCCATCCCCACCTCCCCCACATCAATCCACCCCCACTCAATCCAATACACTCCTTCCCAATCCCATCCACCCTAGACCAATCCTATCCACCCCACATGAAATTACTCACCCTAATGCAATCCACTCCAATCCACCACTCTCCTGTCCTCCCAGCTCACCCCTCTCGAATCTGCCCCACTCCAATCTAAAACAATCTTCCCCAATCTACCCAACTCTAATTGACTCCACTCCAAGCCAAAACAATCTGCCCACACCAATCTGCCCCACCCTAATCCCCCAAAATCTGCCTTTTTTCAATCCATCCCTCTCCAATCTGCCCCAGTCCAATCCAAAATATTCTGTCTTTCTTCAAACCATCCCACTCCAATCTTCCCCACTCCAATCTCAAACAATCTGCTCCACTCTAATCTGCCTCACTCCAATCCACCCCTCTCTAATCCAAAACAGTCTGCCCCACTCTAATCCAATCCGGTTCAATCTACCCCACTCCAATCCAAAACAATCTGCCCACTCCAATGAAAAACAACTACCCCAATCCAAACAGCCACTCTAATACATGCCAATATAATGCGCCCTACTATAGATCACCCCATTCAATCCAATCTACCTCATCCTAGTCCACCCACTCTAGCCCAATTCACCTCACTCCAATCCAATCCACCCCACCCCAATCATGCCAAATTCAAACTGCCTCACTCCAATCTATCTCAACCCAATCCAATCCAAAACACTTCACTCCTTCCCAATCTACACCACTCTAATCTAAAACACTTTGCCCCACACCAATCTGCCCCATTTCAATCCAAAAAATCAGTCCCACACACATATTCCCCACTCCAATCCAAAACAACCTGCCCCTCTTCAATCCAAAACCATCTGCCCCACTCTGACCCAGTCCAATCCAAAATAATATTCACCACTCTAACCCCAAAATAATCTGCCCAACTCCAACCTACCCCACTCAGTCCAATCTAGACTACCCCAATCCAATCTACTCCAATCTAGCCAGCTCCATTCTACGCCACTCCAACCCAATGTACCCTACTCAAATCCACACCACCCCAATCCAATCCACTTCAATCCATTCAACCTCAACCCAATCCACCCCACCCCAATCCAGTTCACCCCACCCCAATCCACAGCAATCCAGTCTTCCTCCATCAAATCCACCTCACTCAGCCCAATCCATGTCAATACAATCCAATTCTATCCACTCTAATGCAATCCAACCTACTCCACTCCAATCCATCCCACCCCACACCAATCCAATTCAACCCACTCCAATTCACCCCACCCACCCAACCCCATTCCAATCCATTACACCCACCTCAGTCCACCCCATCTCACTCCAGCCATTCCACCCAACATAACCCCACCCTACTCCAATCCACACCACTCCACCCTATCCACCCTACCTCACCCCATTTCAATCAACCCAATTTAATCCACCCCACTCAAATCCACCCCACTTCACTGCAGTTCAATCCATCCCACCCACAATACTCCAAACCACCCCACTCTACCTCTATCCAATGTGTCCCACGTCCATTCAGTCCACCCCACTTAATCCAATCCATCCAGCCCACTCCACCCCACTCCAATCCACCCCACTCCAATCCACTCCACTTCATTTCAATACATCCCCCTCTAGTCTAGTCCAGTCCACTCCTCCACTTCACTCCACTCTAATTCACCCCTCTTCAAAACACCCTACTCTATTCCAATCCCACCCCAATCGTCCTAATCAAAAGCACATCACCCCAAACCAATCTACTCCACCCCACTCCAATCCACCCCAATCCAGTCCACCTCATCCCATTTGAACGCACTGCACCTCAGTATAATCCAATGTACCCCATCCAGTCCACCCACTCCAATTCAGCCCACTCTACCCAATCTAACCCACTCTATCACAATCCAATCCACTCTACAACACTCTACTCCAACAAATTCAGTCCATGACATTCTACTACCCCCACTCCACTCTAGGACACTCTACACCGCTAAACTTTAGCCAGGTTGAACACCAGACACACTGGTGTAAAACTTGACAAAAAAAACATTTCCATAGCCAATAGCTCTCATAAAGGCTATACCTATTGGCTTTGCCAATGCTTATTTTTTCTGGACAGCACACCCAATATCACAACCTTCAGAGAACCTTAAGTGTGTTAGTTACGGTTGAAATGTTAAAAAATTCTGCAAAGCCTGTTCCTCATCAGTTTTTATAGAGTGAAACTAGCTGGGGTATTTTTTATTATTCCCTCCTAGCCCAATAGTAGATTAGTCAGATCAAAGTGGTTTGTTATCCTTTTCCATTTGCAAGCAACAGCCTCCAGGGCTCAATACACAGAAAAATATGTAAAGCTATGTCACATACATTTATGTTCTTGATTTACATATTGTCAGGGATTTATAGAATCCCAATGAGTATGCCATCAAAATCTATGCTACTTCATCGCTTTCCAGGCATATTTTTATTCCACTGCCCGTGCTTTAGTGGATTGTCCTCATTAGTTACAATCTACTGTAGTGTGTGTTGAAGAAATGTGCTAAAGCTATATCTCTGCTCTCCTATTAGGAATCATTTTATCTTATTGGGATACCTTGTGCACTACATCTCAGTAACATGGGAGAGTAATGCTTCCATACCCTGGAAACTGGCATACCCCTGTGTGACTCTCTATTGTAAGAAATGATCTTCAAAACGTTGGCATATATCTGTGTTTTGAAATGGTTTTATCTGGCCATCAATTGAGATTTTCTGAAATAGACACTACCACACTCTCTGCAGGAAGTAAGGTGGAGTACTACCCTTGTGCCATGTAGCTCTGATGGGCTGGCCTACAGTTGCTGCTTCTGTCAAAGAGAGGACAAAGACTGGAACTTTGCTGTGTACCTGCTTGAAGAAGAAACTCCAAGGGGTTGCATCACATTTAAGGCACTCATTTTTGCCTTTAGAGCCTTGGGGGAAAGAGATACTGGTACTTAAGATGCAGACTCTGGCCCTACTTTCAGAGCAGACACCACAGGTCCAACCACCAGTGTTGCTAGCAGATCCTTATGATCCATAGGCCCAGATGAGGTGGAAGGTCGTTCACCCTTTTCGCATTTTCAATGGCTAATCTATGAAATCTGCTACCTCTCAACCTTCGCCTGGCTCCTACTGAAAGGATCTTTAGGAAAGGATCTTTAGGAAAGACCCACCTGTTCTATTGCTTGGTCTCTTTCCATCAAACATGGCAGTCCTTGGTGTTAGCACCGAGATGCTTCCTCGGGAGCAGCTGTTCACTCTATAAATGCTCATATATTGTATTGTATTGTTTTGTTTTGAACAGCTACAGCTTCCATCCTTGCCCCACTGGTGAATACTGAAAAAGTGACAATCACTGGATAACGTTGAAATGACACGTCTATCCTAGTGGCAAAGTGACATCTGAAAATGTTCTTTGTTCTCCTCTGAGATTTTGTTGCCAATCCATTGGCCCCAGTGAGAACTTCATAACAATGTATCTGAATTCAAAAGCATCTCTATGGCTTCATCTTTGGACCAGGCCCGCTCTGGAGGACTTTGAGTTTCCCAAAAATCTCAAGGTAAAAATCTTAGGGCATATTGATAAGAGTAAATCTATGTGGGGAAATCTCTGCTGTAAGAAATGTGATTATTTGTTGAAGGGGATGAGAACCCACTTCATGAAGTAATCACACTCCTTATCAAAGTGATTCACAAAGGGGCATATGTATCAAACTAATTTTTAGCTGCAAATCGCAAAAAACAGTGTTTGCGACTTTCCGATGTATGAGGCACATTTGCATCACAAAATAAAAAATCGCAAAAATAGCAATTTCTTACATTGGGAGAACATGAATTCTGAGAATTCCCTAGCGATTCTATAGTTTGCCATTTTTACTGTTAGCGAAATTCGTAAACGGGATATCGCAAAATAAGAAGTCGCAATGAAATGTATAAAAAAGTTGCAAATAGCGAATTCACGAAATTCGCTATTTTGAGAATTGCAATTAACACCAAGCATGAGTAGGTGGTAACCAGGTGCAAACAATTTAAGGAGTCCCACAATGCAGCAGATTTTTCCCCCAGGAAAGGTACACCAGTGGAGCTCAGCGATTCAGACACATCAGATGAGGAGGGACCAGCTCCAGGATGCAGGCCAGCCAGTGTGATTGTAGCGGCAGCCGGGCGACAGAGGTGAGATGACATAACACAGCACTATTTCTAGGTGAGAAATGTTCACATATTGCTATGTATTCGTGATAAACTGTGTGTAATATCCTTTAAGTCAGGATTCATAATATCACACAGCCTGTGTAGCACACAATGTGGTTAGTATTGTCACACACATGTTGGATGCACAGTGCAAAAACAATAAATTGTTCACTGTTGTCTTTTTGCAATGGGTTAATCCACCCATTACTATTAGTAAGTCCAGGCACCTCAAGAGCGGCACTGACGTCCCATTGCTCTGTGCCCCGAGTGCACATTCCCCTCTATAGTGGCATCTGCAGCCTTGCCATGATGCTCACTACAGCGCCTGTCCTATTCGGGGGTGGAGTGAGGCAGCTGTGGCATGATTGTCCGTCCTCCTCTAGTGAACTGAGGACTCCTGTCCCACCAGTAGCAACTGTCTGCTGCTGATCCACAGCACATGTGACCTGGAGTAATCCCCTGGCCATGTCCTGACTGCTGTATGCAACCACACGCTGCATGCTAATTCTGTGCCATGACTGGATAGAGGTGGCTGAAGCCAGACGGTTAACAGCCATTGTGAAAAGTTCAAGGCGTGTGTGGGGGCGTTGACTCTCACGGCGCCTAGCAGCACGGTCCAACCGTATCTCCACACAGAGTGCCTCCAGGGCACCCGTCATGCTCCTGATGCCCACCCTAAGCTGTCTTTGAATTGCCTGTATGCTTCTCCCCTACAGGCACTGAACCTCAAGCATGTTTCCTTTGAGGCCGCGGAACACTGTCTCCTCTCCTGCTGCAGATGTACTTGGGAATGGATCGGCCCTGCACCTGGATGGAATGGCTGGTGTGGGGCTTGGAAGTGATCGTGGTCTGGGTTGTGGCAAAGACTGTCCCTGGACTTGGTTGTCTTCTTCCTCTGTGTCACAGATTTCTTCCTCCAGCGGTGGCAATGGAGCCACTGCAATGCGCTGGGGGCATTTGGATGTGATGACTGGGCTGCCCTCCTCTTCCTCCTCCTCCTCCACTAGCCCTGGCACTGCTGTGCTGTAGGACTCATCCTTCCCTCCAGGCCTCTGGCCCTGTGTTTCTTGTGGTTCTGTGGACGTAAATGCACACATTAATTTGCTGTCCAGCCTGGCATTGGTAATGCAATAAATTACACTATTTTGTTGACTACGTGGGTCCTGACTCTCAGTATATTGCCTTCACTCATACACACATACTGCTTGAGCCTAGCTGGGTTTCACTGATCCACTGTTTGTTTAATGTGACTACATCTCCCATAATACATTGCTGTGGTTGGGTGGGTGCCTGCACTGGATTGGCATTTGTGATGTGTGCCTGGGTCTCTCCTGGGGGTGGGGGTGGAGTAGGTCGGTATCAGGGGTGTGATAGCATACTTCTTACCTTGTCTTGGTCCTGGTAGGTCGGAGCTGTCGAGGTCAGCCACGTGGCTCACACTCTCCGGTAGCAAAGTACCTTCGTCCAATTCCTCCACTGGCGTGCAAACGGTGGTAGTGGATTTCCCTCCACCAGTCTGTTTTGCCTCCTGCAGACTGGCAGCAACGCTTTCCTACAAATGCTGGCGCATATCGTACCAGCGTTTTCGCAATTCCTCGACGCTGCAGTGGGTAACGCCTATGGAATTGACCTTCTCTGATATCTTCGCCCATATTCTCCTTTTCCCGGTCTCTGGCAATCTGAGTGATTTTATTCCATATAACAGCTCATGGCTCACCACCATCTCCTGGATGAGCACCTCCTGCTCCCGTTCAGAAAACGTTTGTTTTCTCTTTCTTGTGCTTTCACCCTGCTGCTGCTCCTTTGTGGCCATTTCTCCAGTCTCTGTTGCAGTGCACTGGTACCTCAGCCCTCCTTCCAGCCTCTTACTCTGATTCTGAAACTCTGGTTCAGCATGGGTAGTCACACTTCTTGGTTGTGATGTCATCAAGCTGCACCTGAGTTTCAGATCACCCGTTTTACAATTCCTTAATTGCGAGTTCGCAAATTCTGCGAATACGCAATTAAGGAATCGCAAAACGGGTAATCACAAAAAAATCTGAGATTTTTAACGAATCGCTATTTATTTGTGATTTTTTGTTTACATACCGATTTGCAATTCTCAAAATGCGATTCGCTATGAATCGCAAATTGAGAATAGCAAATTCAGTTTTTCATACATATGGCCCAAAGTCACTAAATAAACTTTTGCTTTAACCGGTGGTAGCTTGGCACAAAAACATTCAGGCTTAAATTAACGTAACTTTTATGCTGCGCTCAAATAGTAATAACGTGAAATTTCAACACAAGAAACATTCCAAACCAATTTAGCAAAATAGAGAATATTTTAATTCAAAAAAATTACAAAAAAGGACCAAATTCCAATCAGTGGAAACAGAGATCTGACTGTATAATATTTTAAGGTTAAGAATAGTACCAAAAAGTAATAAGTGCCAACCACAGTTATCTGGAAGCAACAAAAATGGCACAACGTCAAACGTTAAGGTCAGCAGCGATGTAGTGTGTGCTAGTTACAGGGACCAGGTTCATCCCAGTTAAAAGATTTACCTATGGACTCTGGATTGGAAATCAAAAATCCTCAGCAGGGCAAGACAGCAGGCTATGGATGAAGAGAACTTTGCATTGGTAGATAACTGCAGAATAAAGTCTCTGTGAAGCCAGTGACTTTTGGCATTAGAGCTCTGAGTGGGGAAATTTGAATTACTTGCCCAGAATAGGTCCTCACCGGCCAATACTTGTTGTGCTTTCAGACTTAGTCACTTTTTTGGAGCTTGGGATCCTGTAGTGGAGCGTAGCTGCAGGCAATAGCCAAAGAGGGCTATAGGAAACTTTCATGAAGTGAAGCTGAATTACATTTGCTGCAGGGAAGAACATAAAGCAACCTTTGTTGGATTGGCTTGGCAGGTTAGCCCCGTATCTAGTTAGTCCTTATAGCAAATAGCTAGCAAAAAGTTTGTAAGCCCCAGATTTCATGGAACTTTAGAAAGAGTACACTTTGATATCAGCAAAGTGTTCAAGAGCTTGGGAACAGAACTTGTGGGTCAAGACTCACTCCTAAAAGGAATCAGCAGCAGGGTCCAGGACTGATCCTGTTGGAACTGGTAAACTTAGTGCAGGAAAGGCTTTTTGTTCCCTCATAGCTCAAACAGGAGGTCAGCCAACTGGCCCTTCAATTCACATCTGGGGTCCTGGGTTCAAGGCAAGCAGGTCTAGTCTTCATACAGGAACGCATTCCTATTTCTGATCTTCACAGGTCCAGCAGTGATCTGAGGAGAGTACTGGGTTTCACACATTTAATCTTAGTACCAGTATATGAGTTGGGGAACTTCCTGGCTGCTTCCTAACCAGTTGGGAAAAAGTTCCCATGGTTGACGCTATCCACTTTTACAGCGCACTTTGTGTGCTCTGCTGTGAACTATTCCACTGTGCCCCTTTCTACCTAAGTCCAACATGGCAGAACCCTTCTGCTCCCAGGTCACAGCTCCCTGTGCACACCCAGAGGTGTGGCTATAATAATGGTGTGATGAGCAACAGAATGATGGATTAAACCCAGATGCTTGTGACTGGGGGTGAAGCATTCCTTCCATCAATTGTTCCTTTTGCATGTATTGGATAGCTAGAGCACATTTCTACCATTTTCTTTTGCCATAGGGCAGTGCAGTAGGAAGGCCTGCAGCACTGCCCTACGGCATAACGTCATAAATGAGGCCCCATGTTTCTGTGATGATGAGGGCATCAAGCTCGTAATAGGTGGTGAGGCCTGTGATATTCCCTTTACTTCATTGATCACTTATATGTGTTATTCTTTGCCCCCATTGATTTTTATGAGAGTGTTTAACAGTATCAATGATTGCCTGTATTTGGTGTCTAGCTTACTCCAAAACTTGACTGGTGCAGATTAGAACCTGTTTTGGCAGTACTACCGCTATAGTAGATTTGCACTGGTTGTCTTACGCTTTTGTAGATGTATTTTATTAGTTGCATGTCCCTCTGCAAACCCCTGATTTAAATGTCCTAAAGCTAACCCATTTATGGGAGAACACTGCACTTATAGCGGAGGTTTATGCGCATATTAGATAGGACAGGAGGATTCTGAGATCTGGGTATATAGAAAGTAGTACTGTAGGAGCACTACTTCCTCTGCTGAAACATCTCTTTGTGAAGCAGCTCACTGAACCAATATGACCTACTTAGTTCCTGCTTGAGTGCAGTTGGCCTGAAATTGCACTTAGGTCCCAGTCAGCTACAATCAAATACTTTGCTTTGGCGTTCTACATTTTCCTGGCATTTCTTGACGTAAAAAATTAACAAATCATATACGGGGAAACAGCTGCCCTCATCCTCCAGGACCTCTCTGCAGCGTTCGACACAGTTTGCCACCGCACACTAATACAGAGCCTCAGCAACACCGGAATCCAAGAGAAGGCACTGGAAAGGATCATCTCGTTCCTCGCCGGAAAAACCCAGGAAGCCCGCCTCCCCCCGTTCCGATCCGCAGCCACTGAAGTCATCTGCGGCGTACCTCAAGGCTCCTCGCTCAGCCCCACCCTCATCAACATCTACATGAGCCCCCCTCGCGGCCATCGCACGCCAACACAACCTTAACATAATTTCTTACGCCGACAACACCCAGCTGATCCTCTCCCTTACCAACAACCCCGCCACCGCCAGAGCCAGCGTACACGAAGGAATGACAGACGTCGCCGAGTGGATGAAGAACAGCCGCATGAAACTGAACTCAGACAAGACGGAAGTCTTCATCCTTGGATCATCCCCCTCTGCCTGGGATGACTCCTGGTGGCCCCCTGCCCTGGGCACCACCCCCAACCCATCGGACCACGCACAAAGCCTGGGCTTCATCCTGGACTCCTCCCTCTCGATGACCAAACAAGTCAACGCCGTCTCGTCATCCTGTTTCAACACCCTGCGCATGCTCTGAAAGATCTTTCGATGGATCCCCACCGAAACCAGGAAGACGGTCACACAGGCACTCGTCACCAGCCGACTGGACTACGGGTACTCCCTCTACGCAGGAACCACAGCCAAACTACAGAAAATCCAGCGCATACAGAACGCATCCGCGCGACTCGTCCTGGACATCCCCCGCCGCAACCACATCTCCGCCCACCTCAGAGACCTGCACTGGCTCCCGTCAGCAAGAGGATAACATTCAGACTCCTCACCCATGCACACAAGGCTCTCCATGACCTGAGCCCCAAGTACCTCAACAACCGCCTCACTTTCTACACGCCCACCCACCAGCTGCGATCGACCAGCCTTGCCCTCGCCACCGTACCACGCATTCGCAGAGCCACCGCCGGAGGAAGATCCTTCTCCTACCTGGCGGCCAAGACATGGAACTCCCTCCCCATCCACCTATGGCTGACCCAGAACCATCTCTCCTTCAGTAAGCAACTCAAGACCTGGCTTTTCAAGCAGTAACGGACCCCTTCCCCCCAGCGCCTTGAGACCCTAGCGGGTGAGTAGCGCGCTATATAAATTGACTGATTGATTGATTATGTCTGGTCCCCCTCATTCGATTTTGATTATTTACGTATTTAAGAATTTCTATGGGAAAGTGTCACTGCTTGTGCAACAGGTACCAAAGGTTGGCTAGAAATTCTTAGAGCTGTGTTTACCTTAAACATATTGTGTTTGCTGTGTTGGAATGGATACTACCCTTCCAAGGCAATAACCCTATTTCTCACACCAATTCATCATCAGATGTGCATGAGTTGCTGAGCACAGGAGTGAAGAATAATTTGTTTTACATCTAAGAACAGTGGAAACATACTTTGAGTGTGATGTGAAAACACGATATAGCTTCTGCCAGGAGTGGGGCAGCTCCCAGGAAATAGTTGATTATTGTAAGTGTATGCAGCAATAGATTCATTATCATCACAGCTCAACTCGCACTAGATTACGTGCATATCATGACAACACTCTTCAGGGCTGTGTAGAGACATACTTAAACTCCAAGAAGACGCTGGCTGAGATTGAAGGCACAATTCTCTTTGGGGCATATTATCCAGGACCGGTGTGAAAATTATCGCCGTTTTATCATCAGGAAACTGCCGATAAAACGGTGATAAAGGGCTTGATAATACGCTGTTTTTAAATTCCAATAGAGGCCCATGTTCTGATGTTACCAAGGGCTTCTATGGGAATTTACAAGTGCGTATTATCAAGCATAATATCACCGTTTATCGGCAGTTTCCTGCCGATAAAATGGCGATAATTTTAACACCGGTCCTTAATAATATGCCCCTCTGTTTGTTATTTTGTCCCAACTGGCCTTCCCTTCTGTGATGGCATGTGATTCACGGTTCGCCCACCTGGAGAGATAGGAGGTCCAGCACCTTCTCTATTCACAAGCGCAAGGTGAATGGTATGACTACAATTGTGTGGAACTTGGGGGCATATTATCAAGACCAGGTGTTAAAATTATCGCCGCTTTATCAGCAGGAAACTGCCGCTAAAGCGGCGATAATGGGCTTGATAATATGCCCTTGTGAATTCCCATAGCAGCCCAGGTGAACACCAGAACCTGGGCAGTTATGGGAATTCACAAGTACATATTATCAAGCCCATTATCGCCGGTTTAGTGGCAGTTTCCTGCTGATAAAGCAGCAATAATTTTATTGCCTGTTCTTGATAAATACCTAATGTCCTAAATCCGCTCCCACGGGCTGGGACTAAGTCATCTAGGGCAGGTTTGCCATGCAGAATTGGTGAACAACCACAAGCATTCGTTTATGGATAGTCAGAAAGGTTTTTACGGGCCATTCTCTTGATACAATCATAGGTTTACTCTTGTCTGTAATAGGACTAACCCTTTTCTATGGATGGAGAGTACAGAGAAAACCTCAATGTGGTTGGTTGTGGAAGTTGCTATTGTTTTCCAAGGGGACATATTTCGCTGTAGAAAAAGATTGAAACCAGTTAGGAAGGGACGCATGTATAAATGGACACCATGTACAGTTACGCAAGTTAAAAACCTTCACATATAGGTACTCACACACAAGTTGCAATTATTATGACATTCATGAAACATTGAACTACTACAGAGGTAGGCATCTCTCTGTGTGTGAGTTTATAATTGTGCTGCACATCGGGCCCTTTGAGAGTGGGAAATTGAGGTTTACATTCTTGATATATAAATACACCGGCAAAAAGACTTAAGAAGGCGTAACTCCAGGGTTGTGGAGCGGGAGATGTTTGCACATTTACGAACTAACAACATGTCTACCCGACAATCTCCTCAGTAAGTATAACTCTGTGCCTTATTTATCCCTGGTGCCTTACGGGACAGCGACCGGGGTGACGTCCAAACACATACAGTTCTACGAGCATTTAATCCTATTAGCAGTTAGAGTGAGGAGGTGCCCCTTCCTTTCATCATAGCTCGGCCTTTTCACGGCCAGGCACTTTAACAAAAATACTGCAATTACAGGTTGAGAACGCTTTGCCGTCCTCAGTTTGAGAAATGTCATTTGTGTTCATAGACCCTATCATTTCAAAAGCTGTTCATTAAAAGCTGAATTCGGCCTAAAAGGTTCTCCCTTTGACATAGATTGGCGTGCCCATGTGTCCAGCAATCACTCGTATCGGTGCCGTCTTGAAAGCGCAACCGGCCTTGTCGGATGAAGGAAAGGCTTCTGAGCCCGAATGCTTTTGCTCACGTCTGAAGTGTCTCTTGACACCGACAACTCATACAGGTTGTTGCGCTATTTTTCCTGCAGCTTCTCGCAGTGTGTACAGCATGCAGGGACAGCTGCAGTGCTATGTTAGGAGGACCACCACAAACGCTACTGTTACTGGAAGACAGGGAGATCCCAAAGGCAAAAAGTTGTTTTGCGAGGGCTCAAATAATTGCTTATAATGCTTATGCATTCGAAGAATGAATGCAACACTTCCTTTAAATTGCATCCATCTCCATGCAACTGGCTGATTAGGTTTCATCCTCAGCAGTGTTACATGTCTCTTAGGGTGAAATTGATTACTGACCTGCTATCTGGAAGCAGAGAGGCTGACAGCAAAGGGTAAGCACGTGGACCCCAAGCTTCTGACGACGAATCTCAGGCCTAGGTGACTAACTTTACTTTTTAGGTTAACTTTACTTTTGCAGCACATTGTGCAGTACGGCTGCTCTCTGTGCACTATGGAATGAGACTGCGTGTAGAAAAGCCAGGCCTGACTCTGTTTCTTGAAACAGATCTGCATAGAGGCTTCCCAGGGTGGCGATGCATGGATGCAGAGCCCCTCACCGAATTATGGAGTGATGCAAAAGCATTCATTTTGGATTGTGGGTGGGCCACACGAAGAGTGGGCAGTGCCCTACCTGTGTTTAAAGTGAGGTTTCTTAAAGTAAGTCTATAGTGCAGCAAGGCACGCGTGGAGTTCTATCAATCAATCAATCAAAGCATTTGTATAGCACGCTACTCACCCGGAGGGTCTCAAGGCGCTTGGGGGAGGTGGGTCTGCTACTGCTCGAACAGCCAGGTCTTGAGTTGCTTCCTGAAGGAGAGGTGGTCTTGGGTCAGGCGGAGGTGGATGGGGTGGGAGTTCCACGTCTTGGCAGCCAGGTAGGAGAAGGATCTTCCTCCCGTTGTGGCTCTTCGGATGCGGGGAACAGCGGCGAGGGCGTGGTGTGTCGAACATAGCTGGCGGGTGGGAGTGTAGAAGGTCAGGTGGTCGTTGAGGTATCTGGGTCCTTGGTTGTGGAGAGCTTTGTGTGCGTGGGTGAGGAGTTTGAACGTGATTCTCTTGCTGACGGGGAGCTAGTGCAGGTCTCTCAGGTGTCCAGCGATGTGGCTGTTTCGGGGGATGTCCAGGATGAGTCGTGCTGAGGCGTTCTGGATGCGCTGGAATCTTTTTTGAAGTTTGGCTGTGGTTCTGGCATAGAGGGAGTTGCCGTAGTCCAGACGACTGGTGATGAGGGCCTGGGTGACTGTCTTCCTGGTTTCGGTGGGGATCCACCGGAAGATCTTGCGCAGCATGCTTAGGATGTTGAAGCATGACGAGGAGACGGCGTTGACTTGTCTGGTCATCGAGAGGGAGGAGTCCAGAATGAAGCCCAGGTTGCGTGCGCGGTCCGTTCGTTTGGGTGCGCTGCCTAGGGCAGGGGTTCACCAGGAGTCGTCCCAGGCAGAGGGTGATGATCCCAGGATGGGGACTTCTGTCTTGTCTGAGATCAGTTTCAGGCGGCTGTTCCTCATCCACTCGGCTACGTCCTTCATCCCTTCATGTAGGTTGGTTCTGGCAGTTGTGGGGTCGTTGGTGAGGGAGAGAATCAGCTCGGTGTCGTCAGCGTAGGAGATGATGTTGAGGTTGTGTTGGCGTGCGATGGCTGCGAGGGGATTCATGTAGACGTTGAAGAGGGTGCGGCTGAGTGATGATCCTTGTGGTACGCCGCAGATGACTTCGGTGGCCTCGGATCTGAATGGGGGGGGCAAACTCTCTGGGTTCTTCCGGCGAGGAAGGAGATGATCCACTCCAGTGCCTTCTCCTGGATACCGACGTTGTTCAAGCGCTGCACTAGGGTGCGATGGCAGACCGTGTCGAACGCTGTGGAGAGGTCCAGGAGGATGAGGGCCGCTGTTTCCCCGTTGTTGAGCAGGGCTCGGATGTCGTCGGTGGCTGCGATGAGGGCGGTCTCGGTGCAGTGGTTGGCCCGGAAGCGGACTGCGAGTGGTCAAGGGATCCATTCGTCTCGAGGAAGGCGGCCAGCTATCCGTTGACTGTCTTCTCGATGACTTTGGCAGGAAATGGAAGGAGCGAGATGGGGCGGTAGTTTTTGAGGTCGGTGGGGTCCGCTGATGATTTCTTTAGTAGGGCGCTGAGTTCGGCGTGCTTCCAGCTCTCTGGGAAGGTGGCTGTGTCGAAGGAGGTGTTGATGATGTCCCGGAGGTGGGGTGAGATGGCGGAGTCGGCCTTGTTGAAGACGTGGTGAGGTAAGGGGTCGGTTGGTGATCCGGAGTGGATGGAGTTCATCGTGCGGATGGTGTCTTCGGTGTTGACCGGGGTCGAGGCTCGGATGGTGGTGGTGGGGGGCGTTGGTACGGTCGTAGGGTGCGTCGGCTGTGTGCTGAAACTGTTGTGTGTGTCTGCAATCTTGCTGTGGAAGAACGAGGCGAGCGAGTTGCAGAGGTCTTGCGAGGGAGTGATGTCGTTGTTTCCGGAGCTGGGGTTCGAGAGCTCTTTGACGATGTTGAAGAGTTCCTTGCTGTTGTGGGCGTTGTTGTCTAGTCGTTCCTTGATTGCGGTTTTCTTGGTGGTGTGGATCAGCTGATGGTGTTTCCGGGTGGCGTTCTTGAGGGTGGTCATGTAGTCAGTAGTCGGGTCTCTAGGCCAGGCTTTCTCGAGGGCCCGGCAGTTCTTCTGGGAGCTCTTGAGTTCGTCGGTAAACCAGGATGCTTTCTTGTTGCCGGGTCTGAGGGGGGGTCTTCAGTGGGGCGAGGTCGTCTGCGCAGTTGGTGATCCATCTTGTGAGGTTGTTGGCGGCTTGGTTGGGGTTTGTTGAGCTGGCGGGAGGGTTCTGGCTCAGGGATGTGGTGAGTTGGTCGGTGGTGATCTTGTTCCAGCTTCTGCGGGGAACCTGTTGCGGGTGGTGGTGAGTGGTGGTCCTACTGAAGCTGAAGTGGACGCAGCTGTGGTCCGTCCAATAGAGTCCGGTAGAGTGGCTGAAGGAGATGTGCTACGCCGCCACACAGCAATGTTTAAAAGCTCACTGAAGATTGAGGAACTGCCCTCTGAGGACAGATCGCCTCTGTGGCAGACTGGCTCATGACCACACTTGTATGGTTCTTGAGAATTAGGGCCATCATTGGAGGATGCTTGGAAAGAGAAACTCTTCTCACACCTTTAGACTGAGGAAGAAGCATGTCGTTTTCTGGAAGAGATGTCTGGGTGATCTAAGAGAGCAGGGGCCTCATTTATGAAAAGTGGCGCATCGCTGCATGAAAACAGCGAAGCATCACTTTTCATTGCGGAATCCATGCAGCATGGTGGATGCGTCATATTTACAATATGACGCATCATGTCGCAAGGAGTTACAGACACGTCAGTATTTCTGACGTATCTGTGGGCGCAAAAATGATGCATTGCTGGAGTGTGTCACAAAAGTGACGCAACTTCAGCAATGGGCCATTTAATATGGGCAAGTCCCATTTCAATGTGCCAGTCTTATGCCTGCTGTGAGGCAGGTGTAAGATAATGACGCATTTGCAATCTGAAAGTGACGCAGTGGAATCTCATAGATTTCACTGCGTCATTTCTATGAGGCTTATTTGCGTCAAAACGCCCACCCTGCATACATTATACCTAGCGTAGGTATAATGTGGCACAGGGGTTTACAAAGTGACGCATCTACCTAGATGCGTCACTTTGTAAATATGACGCACCATGGCTCATTTTTTACCTTGCTGCTGCATCACAAAAAGTGACGCAACGGCGGCGCAAAAGTGATGCAAGGGATCATAAATAAGCCCCTAAGTGTTTGGTACTTGGATTGAAGATATTTGGGCGCTGTGTCATCAAAGGAATTAACGGTCATGGTTGTATTTTTCATATTTCTCTTTTTTTGTGTCATAATTTTTTATTGGAGATTATAGATATGCAATTTCACAGAATAGAAAACAAGATCATAAATCACAAGTCAGTATGGGACAAATATTATACACTTACAACCTGGCATGGAAGAGGAGAGGGAAAAAGAAGATAAGAGAAGGGAAAAATAAAACGTTTCAGGAATCTCGAGGAAGGGGGTCCACACCTGCTGGAATATTTGTTCTTGACCTTGCATCTTATATATTATATGTTGAAATGATGCTGTCTGTACCACAGCAATCATCCATTCCTCTATGGAGGAGGATTAGGTGACTGCCACAGTCTTTAGCAGTAGAGAGTGCAGTGTGTAAAAGTCGACTCTGAGGTCGTGAAATAGTAAAGAAACTGCTAAAGTCATGCAATAAAATAATGACAGGTGTAAGAGGAAGTGTAAGAGGAATTGTTTCCAACAGTGCAGCACCTATCTTTGATCAAAAGTTTTTTTATTAAAGGGATATTACCAGATTATATGTAGAAGGTCACAGTTATCTTCAGAGCATCTCCAACACCCAGAGTGCAGTGATAATCCAGCTTGTTGCAACTTTAAGGGAGTCCAATGTCAGTCATGTAACATTTTCAAAAGACAAAACTTCATACGCGCTTCACGAGTGTCCTTGTCCGGAGCTTCCAATATGTCTGACCTAGTATCTTTGTCTATAGTAATATGCAAATGTTCCTGCTATTCATCACGGAGAGTAGTCAGAAGCTGCTGCGAGTATAAATGGTTAATCAGAGTTTATATAAATCAGACATAACACCTTTATATTGACCCCAAGTACAAAAAAAAATCAATATCGGCGAGGTTTGTAATGACAAAGGGGGAAGGCCAAGACATCTATTCAGACAATGTTGAGTTGTAAGTATCTTGAGGCCTGGTGTATAGGAAGATCAAATTATTCACCAAGAAGCTCAAAAGATTTCAATTCCCCATCTATTATAAGTTGATCTAAAATTAAGATTCCTCTTGAACTCCCCTCAGGCCAGGAAAGTACCCGTCCATTAATTCGAATACTTTCATTCTTCCATTTTGGAGCTTTAGAATGTAAACAATGGGAAGTCCTCAATAGACGATATGTACGTTGCCATGTTTGATATGTGGCATAGAGAGCAGTGTGTATAGGAGTAGTTCTGGGTTTGCGAATACTGTATAAAAAGTTGAGACCGTCATCGCATTCAATTATCAAACGTTCTGTTGTAACCCATTGGGGAGAGTCAATTGCACCTGGAAGTAAGTAAGGCCGTTGTGAAAGATGTAAAGCTAGAGAATGGTGTTCTATTGAGGGTAGACTTAGACCACCATGGGAGCGACATGCCATTAATTTAGCAGCAAACAAACAAGGCTTCATATTTTCCCAGATAAAGGATCGAATACGGGAGTCTATACGACAAAGTGTGGCAAGGGGTACAATAGGTGGAAGCATTCCCAGGACATAAGTGAATCAAGGCAGAGTAACCATTCGGACCGACTGTATTCTTCCCCACATGGAGAAATTCAAAAGAGACCATTTAGCAACATCAATTTCCATTTGTGCTATGAGAGGAGAAATGTTATCTGAAACCATTCTTTCTATGCCGCGAATGATCAGAATTCCTAAATATTTTAATTGAGACGATTTCCAGCAAAAATAATATCCATCTATTGAAGTCTTTGTGGTACAAGAAGAAAGTTGGTAGAGTTTCACTTTTATCCCAGTTCACTTTGTAACCAGAAAGCACTGAAAACTGCTTATTAATTTCAAGCAAATATGGTTAGGAATGAGAAAGATCTTTAATTGTGAGAAGGATATCATCAGCATATAAGTGTAATTTGGATGCACCTCCCAGAATAGGTATGCCCTGAATCTGGGATAAGTGATGAATAAGCAAATCCAGAGGTACCATTGCTGATAAAAATAAGAGAGGAGACAAAGGGCTACCTTGACGGTACCTCTATGAATTGAGAAAAGATCAGACAGAAAACCTCCACAATTCACCTGAGCAGTAGGGTTATCATGCCATAGGTGAACCATAGAAATACATTTCTCACCTAGACCAAAATGTTTCATGGTGGCAAATAAATAGACCCAATTAATACGGTCAACACGCTTTCTCAGCGTCTAAAGAAAGAGCAACCGCATCTTCTGTAAAATCTCTAGCAGTCCATAAGGTATGGGGTAATGTTCTAAGATGATTTCTGGATGAACATCACCGGACAAAACCAACTTGTGAATGGTGTATCAGGGAGGGAATAACTTTTTCAATGCCTTGCGGCTAAGATACTTGCCAGTATTTTGATATCACCATTTATTAAGGAAATAGGTCGATAACTACTACAAACTATCAATCAATCAACAACAATCAACAAAATGTGTATAGTGCCTACTCACCCGCAAGGGTCTCAAGGTGCTGGGGGGGGGTGGAGTTGCTACTGATCGAACAGCCAGGTCTTGAATTGTTTCCTGAAGGTGAGATGGTCCTGGGTCAGCCGTAGGTGAGTGGGGAGGGAGTTCCATGTCTTGGCCGCCAGGTAGTAGAAGGATCTTCCTCCGAAGGTGGATTTGTGAATTCGTGGGACGGAGGCGAGAGCGAGGCTGGCGGATCGGAGCTGGCGGGTGGGTGTGTAGAATGTGAGGCGTTTGTTGAGGTACATCGGGCCCGTGTCGTGGAAAGCCTTGTGTGCGTGGGTGAGGAGTCTGAACGTGATCCTCTTGCTGACAGGGAGCTAGTGCAAGTCTTTCAGGTGTGCAGAGATGTGGCTGTGGCGAGGGATGTTCAGGATGAGACGTGCAGAGGCGTTCTGTATGCGCTGGAGTGTTTTCTGGATTTTGGCTGTGGTGCCAGCGTAGAGGGTGTTCCCGTAGTCCAGATGGCTGGTGACGAGGGCCTGGGTGACCATCTTCCTGGTTTCGGTGGGGATCCATCGGTAGATCTTTCGGAGCATGCGCAGGGCGCTGAAGCAGGAGGACGAGACGGCGTTGACTTGCTTGGTCATCGTGGGGGAGGAGTCCAGGTTGAAGCCCAGGTTCCGTGCATGGTCCGTTGGCTTGGGTGCGGTGCCCAGGGCTGGGGGCCACCAGGAGTCGTCCCAGGGAGAGGGGGATGGTCTGAGGATGAGGACTTCCATTTTGTCTGAATTCAGTTTCAGGCGGCTGATCTTCATCCATTCTGCGACGTCTTTCATTCCTTCCTGGAGGCTGGCTTTGGCGGTGGCGGGGTCGTTGGTGAGGGAGAGAATCAACTGGGTGTCGTCGGCGTAGGAGATGATGTTGAGGTTGTGTTAGCGAGCGATGGCTGCGAGAGGGCTCATGTAGATGTTGAAGAGGGTGGGGCTGAGTGAGGATCCTTGCGGAACGACGCAGATGACTTCGGTGGCCGCGGATCGGAATGGGGGAGGTGGACTCTCTGGCTTCTTACGGCGAGGAATGAGATGATCCACCCCAGTGCCTCTCCTTGGAGTCCGGTGTTGCTGAGGCGCTGTATCAGGGTACGGTGGCATATGGTGTCGAAGGCTGCTGAAAGGTCCAGGAGGATGAGGGCGGCAGTTTCCCCGTTGTCGAGCAGGGACCTGATGTCATCGGTGGCTGCGATGAGGGCGGTCTCGGTGCTGTGGTTTGCTCGGAAACCGGACTGTGAGGGGTCGAGAGATCTGTTGGTCTCGAGGAAGACGTAGAGTTGTCTGTTGATGGTCTTCTCGATGACTTTGGCTGGAAAGGGGAGGAGAGAGATGGGGCGGAAGTTCTTGAGGTCCGTGGGGTCCGCGGTGGGTTTCTTCAGGAGGGCGCTCAGCTCGGCATGTTTCCAGCTCTCCGGGAAGGTGGCGTATGCGAAGGAGCTGTTGCTGATGTTCTGGAGTTGGGGTGCGATGATGGAGTCGGCTTTGTTGAAGATGTGGTGAGGGCAGGGGTCGGTAGGGGAGCCGGAGTGGATGGTGTTCATCAGTCGGGTGGTGTCTTTGGTGCTGACATGGGTATAGGTGCAGAGGGTGGTGGTGGGGGGCGCTGGATCAGTGGTTGGGTGCGTGGTCAGCGCGCTGAAGCTGTTGTGTATGTCAGCGATCTTGCGGTGGAAGAACGAGGCGAGTGAGTCGCAGAAGTCTTGCGAGAGTGTGATGTCGTTGTTGCCGGCGCTGGGGTTGGAGAGCTCTTTAACTATGCTGAAGAGTAACTTGCTGTTGTGGGTGTTGTTGTCCAGTCGTTCTTTGAATGTTGTCTTCTTGGTGGTGCGGATCAGCTGGTGGTGTTAGTGGGTGGCGTTCTTGAGGGCTGTCATGTTTTCTGCTGTCTGGTCGTGGCGCTAGGCTTTCTCGAGGGTGCGGAAGGATTTCTTGGAGTTTTTGAGGGTCGTTGGTGAACCACAAGGCTCTCCTGCTGCCGGGTCTGCTGGGCAGAATCTTTAGAGGTGCGAGTTCATCGTCGCAGTTGGTGAGCCACTGTGTGAGGTTGCGGGCGGCTTCATTGGGGTCCGTCGTGTTGGTGGGCGGGTTCTGGCTGAGGGTGGTGCTGAGCTGGTCAGCGGTGATCTTGCTCCAACTTCTGCTGGGTACCTGTTGCGGGTGGTGGTGGGTCATGGTTCTCCTGAAGTTGAAGTGGACACAGCTGTGATCTGTCCAGTGTAGTCCGGTGGAGTGGCTGAAGGAGATGTGCTTGCTGGAGAAGTAGATGGGGTCGAGCGTGTGGCCGGCAAAGTGGGTGGAGGTGTTCACTAGTGGCTTGAGTCCGAGGTTGGCGTGGTTGTCCAGCAGGGCGATGGTGTTGCAGTCCTTGTTGTTCTCTAGGTGGAAGTTGAGGTCTCCTAGGAGGATGTAGTCTGAGGAGGTGAGGGCGTGTGGACTGACGAAGTCTGTAAGGGATACGCTGAATTGTGTGCGTGGTCTCGGGGGTCTGTAGATGAGGGTGCCTCTGAGGGTGATCTTGTGGTCAGTGTGTATCTGGAAGTGAAGGTGCTCAGCGGCGGTGAGGGTGTCCTCGGAGTTGGTCGTGATGTGGATGGTGTTTCTGTGGACGATGGCGATGCCTCCTCCGGTTTGGTTGATGCGGTCCCTCCGGGTGATCTTGTAGCCCTCTGGAATGGCTATGGCGATGTCGGGGGCTGAGGAGGCGTTCATCCAGGTTTCTGTGAGGAAGGCGACGTCTGGTGATGTTGTGTCGAGGAGGTTCAAGAGTTCGACGGCGTGCCTGTGGATGGAGCGGGTGTTGAGCAGGATGCACTTGAGGTGGATGTTGCTGGTGCTCGGCTTGGCGGGTGCGGTGCAGGTTCGGAGGCAGTTGAATTTGCAGGCTTGGCAGGTGAAGGGTCCGTGGGTGCCTTTCGGGGTGGCTCGGTAGTTGGCGGGGTTCCGGCCTTTGTTGAGTGCGTGGAGGGTGGCGGCGGCGTAAGTCCGCCGGGTGCGCTGGCAGCGTCGAGGACCTGGGGTCCTGGTGCTGGGCGCAGTCCAGGCGCGGACGGGCGTAGACAGGCTTGCCTTTGGTACGCCTTAGGCGCACAATCGGCGCGCCCGCTACGCATACGCTTTGGCTCCGCCATATGTTACGTAGTGGGAGGGAGGAGCAGCTGGGAGGCGGGAGCAGGGTGGCGAATGGGAGGGGTACAAAAGGAAAAAAGGGGCGGGCCGCAGGGGAGCAGCAGCAGGGAGCGGGGGGGGTGAAAAGAGCAGGAAAACAACGGTCCTAGGGTGGCGGAAGTAACAACAGATGCCGGGGGCGGCAGCAGGACACAGTACAGAGCAAAAAACAGTACAAAAAAGAGTTAGTAAATAACAATACACGAATCAGAAGGAACACCTCAGGGGCAGAGGCAGTGGCAGCGTGGGACACCAGGCGCACTCAGAGTGAACCGCGCGGTGCGAGGAGCGATCGGCCCTGGGACAGGGTCAGGTCACAACTCTCGGCCGCGCGGACAGCGCTCTAAATAGCAAGTGGGAGGGAGGAGCAGCTGGGAGGCGGGAGCGGGGTGGCGAATGGGAGGGGTACAAAAGGAAAAAAGGGGCGGGCCGCAGGGGAGCAGCGGCAGGGAGAGGGGAGCGGGAGGTGAAACGAGCAGGAAAACAACGCTCCTAGGGCGGCAGAAGTAACAACAGATGCCAGGGCCCGCAGCAGGACACAGTACAGAGCAAAAAACTGTACAAAAAATATAGTTAGGAAATAACAATACACGAATCAGAAGGAACACCTCAGGGGCAGCGGCAGTGGCAGCGGGGGACACCAGGCGCACTCAGAGTGAGCCGCGCGGTGCGAGGAGCGATCGGCCCTGGGACAGGGTCAGGTCACAACTCTCGGCCATGCGGACAGTGCTCTAAATAGCAAGTGGGAGGAGAGAGCAGCTGGGAGACGGGAGCGGTGTGGCGAATGGGAGGGGTACAAAAGGAAAAAAGGGGCCGGCCGCAGGGGAGCAGCGGCAGGGAGCGGAGAGCAGGGGACGGTGATACGAGCGGGAAAACAACGGTCCTAGGGTGGCAGAAGTAACAACAGATGTCTGGGGCGGCAGCAGGACACAGTACAGAGCAAAAAATTGTACAAAAAATACAGTTAGGAAATAACAATACACAAATCAGTAGGAACACCTCAGGGGCAGTGGCAGTGGCAGCGGGGGACACCAGGCGCACTCAGAGTGAGCCACGCGGTGCGAGGAGCGATCGGCCCTGGGACAGACGGATCTTTGCCCGGTTTAGGAATAACCGAAATTAATGCCTTATTTGAAATGGGTCCAAGAGAAGAGGATTGGATAGCTTCATGAAAAGCAGAATGACGAATGTCAATGTTACCTCTCCAGACCTCTTATAATATTCCACGGGAAAACCATCTTCACCTGGAGATTTATGGTAAGGTGATTTGGAAATGACTGTAGGTAGCAATCTCTTCTCCGGTAATATTTCTCTTTTTTTATTATTGCTTTTTGCTTTCTAAGTCTTTTGCGCCACAGGAAGCCCACTGCCATGCCCTCCTAACTTTTTAGTTGTGACCTCTTATCACCAGACAGCAGATACTGTACTGCATGAAGCCTTTGGAACCGTTTTGCAGTGAACCTTGAGCTGAGGTATTAGCCCAGCAGATTATACGAATAATAAGACCACAATAAACCCCAATATGAACTTGCATAATAAATTGGTTTTTTCTAGGCTATAGTTATTTGTCGCCCATACAGCTCGAAAGGTGGTGAGGATTTAGAAGCGTGCGCACTGGTGTATAACACTGGCTATTAATCACTGTTATTAAAGTCATCTCGTCCTGCCGGTACGATAATTCCTGCCATCTGCTGGTGGGAACTATCGTACCGGCCGGACGAGATGACACGTTGGATGTGAACACGCAGAATTACAGCCCTGATGATGTCCAGTGTGGACGAAACTTGTTGGCTGGATTGTCTGTTGTGATGTTTTCTGGATGAAATAATTGAAGGTTCTGAAATAAACAATGAATTGGATAATCATCAAGACTGCCTATGAACTTTCGTTGAAAGTGATTGTTACCAAGCAATTAGCTTGTGAAAGTTGGTGATAAAGGAGCTCCCTATTTGTCTCTCCTTCCTCATACTTGCAGCCAATTAGAAACTTACTTTATTGTCTCCTCTGGAGTAGCTTATCCCCATTTTCCACCTTGGTTCTTCAATTGGTACTGCCTCGCCGTGGGCTTTTATGAGGTGTGTTCTTGTTTACCAAACCCAGTTGCACTGGGTACAGCAACCCCTTCTCTCAGAACCTGCCCTCCTCCTCTCAGGAACATGTATTTTTTCTAAACAGGAGGAAACAGTCCAAGTCAAGGGGAATACTTAAGGACCGATGTGCCCTAGTATTTCTCTCCTCTGTTGTAGGTTGTAGAGGGAGGGATGTGTTGAGGTCAGGCTCCAAAGAGTGGTGTGGACTGTGTGTTCACGACAGACCACAGAGGTGTTCAGCTGCACAGCAAGAAAAATGGTTTTTGTGTAGTCTCTTTCTGGAAAGAAAGCAGTCATGCAAAATAAAAGTAATTAAATGCCTACATTTCCAAAACAAACTACAACAGGGTTTAGGCAGAAATTCTTTCAGTATAAAAGTTGTCCTAACACTGTTACTGTTTTTCCTCTCGCCTTGAACAACCCTTTCTGCCTCCCTTACCCCTTCCATTCATGCCTCTGATTGACAGCTGCCTTCTTATATGCTGTCCTCTTGACAGTAGGTATCATGACCTTGGTGAGGTGAAAGCACGAAGTAGCAGAGGATTGTAGGGAGGATACCCAGGACCTGACAGAAGATGAGACCAGTGGCTAATGGGGAACTGGGAGAAAAGGGGGGGGAAACAAGAGGGGGGGGCGGACTGCTAAGCCTAGGTTGAGTCCACAGGATGGAATCCCCAACTACTGGCAAGGTCGGTATGCTCACTGACAGTATGCATTGAGAACCTGAAATTATGACTACAGATATCAGATGAAAATCTAATGTCCAGGTTAATCAGGATTTCAGAGTCACAATCTTATGCACATCAGCCTTGCTCCAGATATGTAGTATTGTGCTTACCCTGTGCATTTATCAAGGTGATGTAATTCCATCCCTGCGCACCAATAGCATCGTCCCTTACGGTGCTCACAGATAATATGGTGCTGTTTGAACTCTTAGGTTGTACTGGAACAGAGACCCCCCATATGGGTTTAAAGCCCTGCTGCAGTATACACAAAGAAAAAGTTCTTGTTGCAGTATAGATAAAGACAAAATATATTCTTATGCTTTCCTATACTACCTGTTAACTCGGACCAAAGAGTATTCCCTTACTTCAGAGTCTTTGCTGTTCCACTCATTTACAAACAGTGAGAAGGATAACCTACTATTCGATAATACTTCATGTTCACAAGTGGTCCTAATAACATCAAACACTGAACGTTAACTCATCTCACCTGGGTAGAGTTAATACCCAACCCTCTGTTTTTCTCCTCATTCACCATGTCTCTCTTTCCAAGTGGCCTTCGCCTGCACTGCATACCTTCCTGTCCAGCTTCTTACATGTCAAGTCAATCACGCTTATTTCAAATGTAAAAACAAATAAAACAGTATAGCAAAGCAATATAACTTACAATATAGGGTCTCATAAATAAAACATAAAAACTGCTCAAAGCTATGCGCATCATGATATGGTTAGTGTAAAACACATAAAGCAAATAAGGACACCGAAGTTACATAGTACTGCAACATGAGCACGACAACATTTAGAAACAGCATACAAATCTATCATACTTGCATAATTGCTAGATGAATATGCCTAGGGGTATATCTATCTATCTATCTATTTATCTATCTATCTATCTATCTATCTATCTATCTATCTATCTATCTATCTATCTATCTATCTATCTATCTATCTATCTATCTATCTATCTATCTATCTATCTATCTATCTATCTATCTATCTATCTATCTGTCTGTCTGTCTGTCTGTCTGTCTGTCTGTCTGTCTATCTGTCTATCTGTCTGTCTATCTGTCTGTCTATCTGTCTGTCTGTCTGTCTGTCTGTCTGTCTGTCTGTCTGTCTGTCTGTCTGTCTATCTATTTATATATATCCAAAATATCTAACTCTCTGCTACAAAGTTGTACTTGTGCCCTGGGCACCTCCATTTTTTGCTGACTGGTACTGGTGGTAACTGACTCTGACTGTCCTTGAGCTCTGTTTGACCCGGCCCAGGGCCAGTGCTTTGCTGAAAACACACTTAGAATACAGTGAAAAAACCTACATACATTAGGGTACACTATGGGTTAGCGTACTCCAATGATTGGCATGACCTCCCCTATAATGTCCTAGTACATAATAGGGCAGAGGGATTAAAACTACCTTTAAGTCCCTAGTATGTAGTAGGGTATGGCAGTTTAACTGCCAGAAGCCCTTTCTGCACTTGCATGAATGCACTGCTGAAACCTGAGGTCAGTTTAAAAGAAGATCTTTGTTGCAGGGCTGCTTTTCAGATGCAAATTGAGCCCAAAATCGACTTTGGTGTTTGGGGCTCTTACAAAATAATAAACTACAATGTTTTGGCATATTAGTCCAAGTGGTAGGGGGAAAGGTAGTTATAAGGAGGACCCTTATAAAATAGGTTTTATATGTCTTGGGTTTACTGAAAGTGCACATTCCACTTATCACATTGTTGTAACATATTTCTCAAAATCAACTTCTGTGATAGGAGCATTGTGGAGTGAGGATATGCTATATTTCTACATAGTCAGAACCATGAATGTCTCCCCCTAGGTGTTCCAGGGGTAGTGGGTCCTATAGAAATTGGCAGGGTCCTTATAAAAGCCTTGGTGTTGGAGAAATTGCTCAGTTCATTGTCCCCATTGCAGATCCCCAGCCACATAGGTTTACATGGCAAGAAGTTGTTAATTAAGAACTAACAGTAGGATCAACCAACCAATATCATTCAAGGACTTAAGAGTTTGGTATTGATAAACCCAATATTATGGTAATGTTGAATTTATCCTAAACAGTACAGACAAGAAGTTAGAAGACTTTCTCGTATGTAAGCCAAAATGTAGCCTTCCAGTGATCTGTTCTGATTGGTCAGAGTTAAGTGGATTAGCCAGGCTGATTTGATGAGGTGAGCCTCATCAAAGCAACCCCAGGAGTTAAGGAGCTATTCTGGGAGGAGAAGCTATTTCTAAATGGAAATGCCAGAGCAAGGGAGAGGGGTCGCAAATAGTGCTCTTCAAACTCATGTGGGGACAGCCAAAAGAGGCCAAGGCCACCTGCTCTCCTACACTTTGAACCCAGATAGATGGCAGGCTTCAAGGAAGGAATGTGCAGATAGATGTCAGCGGGAAGGAGAATATGGAGATGAGCCATGCTGGAGGTTGGTTTAGTCAGCTCTTGCCTCTCTGCTAGGACTTCAGCCATATTGAATTTTGGAGAAATAGTGCTTTCTGGGAGACCATTGTGCCACACTATGGAAGAAATGGTCATGCTCTGGTTTATGGTCTTGCATGTCATGGGACAGGAGTGCCCTCCTCTGTGAACCCAGAGAACACTGAATAAGAACCAGAGAGGGGCAGTGCCTCTTAGATCTACTGCTTGAAACTAAAGAAAGAAGAAGGGTCAATGCTGGAAGTTTGGTTTGCACCAACCAGGCCCTGCACTCTGACTGACTGCGCCTGATGCCCAATCTGGAACTACAGCCCTGTGGATCAAACCTGCTACAAAAGGACTAAAGAGTGAACTCCCTGCAAGCTATATGTTAACAAAGCTCGCATGGACCATCACCAGCAAGAATCCCCAGCCTGTAAGCGTTTTGTCCAAGTGGATTGAGGGAATAGAAGCCCCAAACTTTCAAGGACCATCTTGGTGCTTCTAGACCCTTGCAGTAAGTATTGGACCCTCAAAGGAACTTCAGAAAAAAGTTTCAGAAGTTTAAAGAAGTTTGGAGCAACTTTAGAAAAAAAGCTCTAGAAGTGGACTGACTTGTCCTAGCCAGCCTAGCCGGCCTGCCCACCAGGTACATCCCACTGAAAAGCTCTGGAGGTCAGACTTCCAGAGTTTGACCGGGAGTTGGGCGAAATCCAAGCTGGGGAAGCCTCACCAAATCCAGCCTGGTGAAGAGCATTGAGGGACCGCAGGAGAAAAAGCTCTATAAAGGTTTATAAGTCTGAACATAGGAAAAGTGACTGGTACCGACCGCAAGAGTCAAGCCACCCACCTTCAACCGCGAGCCAGCCTAGGTCTCTGGTTTGTCCCAAGGTAAAGCTACGCAGGTCTGACTTCCATAAGTTTGACCAGGAGCTCATTGCGTGGCAAGCTGGCGAACCCATACCAAATATAGACTGGCTGAGAGCTTCGAGGGTACCCTGGAAGAAAAGCTCCAGAAAAGTTTCTTTGTCAGTAGGTAAAACCTTTGACTGAGATCGACCACTAGGGGCAGCCGTGCAGGGCTCCATCAGGGTCAGCCTGAAACTTTGACTTGGTCCCGGTCTAGCAGGATCAGATGTCCCAATAGGCGCTATAGATTTCCATGTGCTTCATAGAGCTAAATCTTTAAAAATGTATATCTCCAGCTTTTTGCATTGGATATTTTTTCATTTTAAAGATACAATATTTCCTATTGTTATAAATTGGTGTAGGGTTTTCATTCAAGCTACCAAGGGTTGACCATGTGAATAATTTCTAAGACCTATTCTGAGTCTGATATTGTGTTAGTGGTATTATTGCCAGTGATGGATGCATATTTACCACTAATAATAATCGAGTTTCCAAAAGTAAGTAACTATCTATCTATCTATCTATCTATCTATCTATCTATCTATCTATCTATCTATCTATCTATCTATCTATCTATCTATCTATCTATCTATCTATCTATCTATCTATCTATCTATCTATCTATCTATCTATCTATCTATCTATCTATCTATCTATCTATCTATCTATCTATCTATCTATCTATCTATCTATCTATCTATCTATCTATCTATCTATCCTGTCTGTCTGTCTGTCTATCTATCCCAGTGGCATACAGACCTATTCTAATGAATAACCTTATTAATCAAGAATACAGCTGATTCATATCTTCCATTGGAGGATGAATGGTGAGTTGCTGACTGAGATATGCCTACCACTACCACCAAAAAGCCATAGTGTTCATCTGTTTACAATGATAAGTGTCCTTCGTATTCGGGTTTGTGACTGGTGTCCTGTGGAATTTCCTACTTCACCTACCAGTCTCTGTGTGTTCCTACAAAGACTATTGTTTAGGGGCCGATCTAAAATGGTGGCTGGTGGTAACTTAACCGAGCTGCAGTAACATCCAGCAAGGCTGGGATCAAGATCTCTTTCGCTACTTTAAGCAGGCTACATCTTTGAAAGAGACTTTTACAAACTGACCTTGTCTCTCTGTCTCACTTTCTGTGTCTGTACTACTTCCCAAGTGACCTTACCTTGACCTCAACTTGGTAGAAGAGCGGGGCATGATGGGGGCTGGCTGGATGGCCGATTCAGATGCCTGTCCACCATGGCTCAAAGTGTGCTGGTTGTTCGGTTGAAGGACGGTCTAAAGAGCTCCGTTTAAGCATGCCCTGCCCCCTGGTGGCCTCAGATCTCAGGATATGTCTAAGGGCGATAGACAGACAGGGTCATTCAACTCTCAGGGTCTTGCCTCCTTTTTTCATTCTCTTGTAAGTTCAGTGAGTAACCAGGAGTGCGGACCTGAGCGCAGGTTTCCTTCTCAATTCGTCCGACACACCAGGGCCATAATATTATTAAAGGGCGATACATTATCGTCTCTTTTATCGTCAGGAAACTGCCGCTAAAGCGGCGATAATGAGCTTGATAATATGCCCTTGTGAATTCCCATAGAAGTACGGGTTCTGGTGTTCGAGGCAGGTATAAACTGCCCCATCGAGAGCGCAATAAGGAAAACATCAGAATAGACTTACTGTGATGTGACGTCTGCTCTTAATGATGGCAGCAGATGAGAATAAACGTCTCTTACTCTTTGGAGGAGAGAGCGTCCCATGGGTGAGGGCAAGCAGCGGCACGCACGGCACAGGGCTGTGGAACCCTCTTCATTTCGCATCCTCCTCAAAACGTTTTCTTTTTGCGGAGCTTGTCTACCGCCAGGCTTCCTCTCACACACGCCAATGCATTCCCAGCATCCTTTCGCTCCATCTGCCGGAACCCGCCCCAAGAAAGCGGTGCCTTGCCAGGATAGCCCCCCCCCTCCTCGCAGACTTGATGGCGAAAAGATGCTAACTCCTTTCTTTAATTAGAACTAACACATTCATTTGATAGGGTCTTTACAACTAGAAAGATTTCAGGAAGTAAACAATCTATACAGACATTGCAGTTGTTTATTGAGTATCGAGTAGGCGGACTTCCTTTTTTGGACAGAACCCGGACAGATCTGTTCAGATTCAACTGATCGTTTAATTATGTTAGTGCATAAGACGTGGAGGCGTCTGATTCAGCGCTCCTTTGTCTCGCTTCACAGTGTCAGTACTGTGAGGGCACAGTAATGGAATTTGTCTCTGTTGTCTGCTAACATCTGTCCTTTGTACGCACACTCGAATCCGCCAAGGCCAGCACACTCCTTTATCCTTTGAAGGTCGGTTAAATTGAGCACCAACAATTTACGTTTATAAATCACAACATTGTGGTATTGAAAATCGTCTGTGTTATGCCAAGTATTTGAAAACACAATAAAACCGTTTTTATGTATTTATTAACAAATATATTTGATGAGTGTGGATCTATCCACATGGCCTTGCTTTACATGGTAATATATAAGAAGAAAGCAGTAATGTATGGAGTACCGAAAAAAACAAGGGCAGAAGATAAAGATGAGTAAAAAGAATTGCATCACAAGTCGTAATACGTATATGTTGCTATATGTTGACTGGGAGATAGTTTCAGACCAGGTAGTATCTTTTGAGCAGGGCACGGGGACAATGCCTAGTTTATTTAATGCCTAGGCCGCTGCTGTGAAGGTGTTCATATAAGGTAATTCTTGAAATAACTTGAAAGTCAGCCTGACATTGGATGATATGCAAATGTCGACTATTCTGTTTGGCTGCTACTGAATAGGATTGAAAGGCCTATATCTGGGTGACATTTGCAGTATTGCACAGGAAGAATATAAAATATGAAAGGTCGTCTTGACAGAATAGTAATGAATACAAAAATGTCAATGAAAAACATATAAAGAAATATTGGTGGTGGAAGCAAGCAGCTTTCCCCGATTCTTATTTTTGACCCCTCGGCAGTAATAATGTGTTTTCATTTATTTTCAAAGGCGTCTGTACACCAAGAGAACATTATACAAGTTAGGAGTGTGGATACATCAGTATCCAGGGATTTTTCTCATTCATTTAATCCTGCAAAATACTCGATCTTTAAAAAAAATTGTAAAACAGGTGTTGCTCGAAAAGTAGAGTCAATCATATTGCATACAGGGAAAAAATCCATCATACATGGCGTACTTGCCTTAATCCAATCCATTTGTGCTAGAAGATACCATTTTTGTGGCTATGACTAGATTTAATTTTATGCTTTGAAAACATTTTTGCAAAGTTTTTTTTTTGCAGGAACGCGAAACCCAAAATTAGACTCCCCATTCTGATCTAAAAAGCTCATGGACTGTGGCCTTGTCAGACTTTTGCCGCTGTACCTCATTTAGTTATAATTACCTGTTCTCAATGTCTACTGCTAGATGCAGAAATAAAGAGTTGGTGCTCAAGTATACAATAGGGAAGTGTAGATTATTTTTCGTGTATCCATTGACAAACAACGTTTTTATAGCCTTATTTGTGGGCTTTTCTCTTTGCTGCATGACATTGTCCCATTTGTTTATTTATGAATGCTATTTAAATTCTTACATCTAGCAACTGTTACCCTTTTAAAGGCTGCAGATGACACACCTTTGAATACATATATATTTATTTACAGTATCTGGTTTGGTGATACATCAAATTCAGAGGCACTAGAAGTGGTATAAAATACACATTTATTATCTTGTGTTTTAGATTAAAACAGAGAATAATGTATAAATCCCAACCAGGGGGGAAACCGGCCTCATCAGTGTAAATGTATAAACATTGAAGAACACCTGCACGACCCTTAAACTAAAATGACATACAAAGTAAGGAAAGCTAGCGATAATTAGACATTTACATTTCTTTCTAAAAGGGGCAACACCATATTACGTGTTTTAGAAGGTAGCAGCTAGAAA
Source organism: Lissotriton vulgaris (assembly GCF_964263255.1). NCBI lineage: Eukaryota > Metazoa > Chordata > Amphibia > Caudata > Salamandridae > Lissotriton > Lissotriton vulgaris. The sequence continues at coordinate 188,061,575 of NC_141688.1, read as the reverse complement.
GGCTGGTCTACATGTATTCTGATTAAGATTTGTTGTTTAGGGATGGCACTGAAATATTGTGTCTTCTTCCTTTTGTGTCCTTCAGTTAGATATTTGTGGATTAAAGGGTCAGTGTTTGGAAGTATGTTTTAGACACTGCTTAATTTGTAAAATATATTGGGGCAGATTTCTGAGCCCCTTGCGCCACTTTTGCATCGTTTTTCCCATGTTAAAAATGACGCAAATGTGGCGCAAGGGGCTTATAAATCTACCCCATAGTGCTAGGGCCCTTCTTGGAAGGCTACTGCAGCATACACCACCGATACCCAGCCAGCACAGCCAATGACAAGGCCAACATAACACCTAACCATCTCACTCCTACAGGTGTGACAGTTCAGACTATTTCAGACCACACACAGCTATAATAATGGCATAAGTGATTAATTTCCAATATATTGACTTAATGAACAGGGTTGTTGTGCTCATCTCAAATTATTTTAAAAAGTCAGCGCCACCCAGCAGTGGACTGTCACTAGAGCCAGTGCTTACAATTAAGCACAAGTACCGAGCACCAGAAATCACGGTCACAAATTAAGCACTGGTTTTAGTTCTGATCTAATTGTATTATACAGTGTAGAGCATATGGGAATATTACAATCTTATTTGATCTTTTGTCAACATTTAATTCTTTCAGTGACTGGTGAAATTGATGTCTTGTAAGAATCTTGGCTAGTATGAATCTTACAACGAGACACAGAATGGGTAAAGCACTGTGATTCATCACCCCCCTTTTCCAACAAGTCAGGTTTTGGTAGCAGGGCACTCGCCAAACACAGCTGGCTGTAAAAATTCTATGTAAGGTGTGGTGACAGGTACCTGTAAAAGGACCTGTCACTATACACAGAGGATATTAGTGAAAACATCACACAAGACTTATCTCATAACAGCGAAATTCATAGCTGCAAAAGTGTCCCATTGTTATATACGCAAACTACAGTTAATTCTGGATTTTTATCCAGCTGCACTTTACTGATGGGGTTTTTAAGTCAATAGTTATGATGTTAACAGCGAAAAATCAAGTTCCAGAATACAATGTGAAGTCTGTTAATAGGTCAAGACCGACTAAAAGTGAGGCATTTGCCATGGGGACACTGACAAGACCAAAATTCGGATCTGTAGAAAGGGCACATCACCATAGGACTCCACCTGGTGGCCAACAGAACTAAGATCGAACCCCACTTCCACCACCCATGCCAAGAACATTAGTATCATCACCGACAGCAACCTCTACATGACTGCCCAACTTAATGACGTCACTGCCTCATGTTTCCAAACCCTGCAGCTGAGAATAGTCTTAAGCAGCACACAGAAGATCGTTAAGAACCCCATGGTTACAAGCAAGCTGGACTATAGGAACACCCTGCCTGCTGGGATTAACAAAACAATCATCAGAAGCCTGCAGACCCTACAGAATTTGGTGGCCCATATCACTCTGAACCTACACCGCACTCACATCACACCACGCCTGAAGAAGCACCACTGGCTCCCCATGCTCAAACAAGCAAAATTCAGACTCTTCACCCACACTTTCAAGACTCTACATTGTATTGGCCCAGCATACCTCAACAACCCTATCTGTGTTCAGAAACCTTCCAGACACTCCATCTCATTCGGAATCCTACTTGCACAAATCCCACGCGTAAGGAAAACCAGACCTGGTGGTGGAGCCTACTCCTCTATTGCTCCGAAAGCATGAAATGGCCCCCACCACACATAAGCGCCTCCTCCTCACTTCTAGAATTTCTCAAAAAGGTGAAGACCTGGCTTTTCAAGTAGTTCCACTAGGCCCTGGCTACCCAGATACACACCTGCACGGAGCCAGAATACCCTTCTGGATGACAGTGCGTTTTACAAATCTGCATAACATAACATAATTACCAATTTTATTAGAAAAAATGTACATACTAATCAGTAGCTGTGAAAGCACTGTTCCTAAGCAAATGATTTAAATGAGACTCATGCAAACAACAACTGAACACTACAGAATCGTCCCACAATATGTGATCTGCTGCAATAATTAGAAAGGTTAGTCAAAATAGACCCAAATTATTTTTGTGAACCATATGTTAACACATCAAAATGTTTAAACTGGTGATTCAGTTTTATATATGATATTATTTGGGAAATATCATCATAGCGAGAGAAAGGCAGGGGTGTAACGGAGGCCCCGCGGTGCGGGGGCCCCTACACCGTTCACCTCAAAGGGGGCACCATTGGGAGGGCAAATTGCAAACAAAAGCATCAAGGCAGCTAGGAAATGGGTATTGAGGGCCCCCCACCTTACCTTGCTGGAGCCTCACCTGAGGTTTTGGGACAACACTGGAGAGAAGAGAGTTATAGCCCCCTATACACCTGCAAGCCAGCAGGTGGTACTTTTATGTTGAGGACCGCAGTTACTGACAGCTGCTCTAAGGCTGACATTGATAGGATTTCACCATGAATCTACTTTTTTTTTTTAGACAGTCAATACTTATCTACAGAGACCTGACAGCCGACAACATTCACACGGACTACGTTACAACCTCGAAACTTATCATCAGTATATCACCTTGAAACAGTACAAGGCCGGCGTGGTGCTAAGGGATAGCTCACAACTCTCTATATGACAAATGGCATTGGCAAAATCATATGAAAAATCACATCAATAAAATAATATAAAAAATAAGAAAGTTACTCAACTTCTCTGATTGAAGTATTTGAATACTAACTACCTCAAAGCAAATTATGCGATTTTAATTTGCCTCTACTATCAACGGTTTACCATTGGAAGTTAAGTTGCTGTACACTTTCTTGGCCCAGAAAGAGACCATTCCTAGATTCTCTGGGGTGAGGTTCACAAGGAGGCATATTATCAAGCACGGAGTTAACATTATTGCCGCATTAGCGGCAGTAAACTGCTGCTAAAGCGGTGATAAGAGGCTTGATAATACGCCGTAGAGAATGCCCATAGAAGCCCATGTTCACACCAGAACATGGGCTTCTATGGGAATTCAACTATAGCACGGACCTTTCTATTTGAACTTCATATTTCCAGTTTATTACCATTGTATATATTTTGGGGTTAATTCACAGAACATATTTACTCTTATGTAAAAGAGAACTACAAAAGTACTGCTCTGCGAACTCGAAAACACCTTTGTGAATAGGTCTCTAAATTGATGTGGTTCCACTGTGGGCTATAGTATGTCTCTACATTTCTATCTTTGCAGAGGAGATAGTGATGGCTACCCAGTAGATATACATTACTTCTGGCATGCCTTTTTGCATTTGACATTTTAGACTAAGCTATGTGACAAAAATGAAGTATAACAAATTGATTTCAGTTTCGCCAACACGTGTTGTTGAAGCTTTCGAGCACAGCCCTGGTGTCGTGTAATTATTTGCTGATTTAGTTTCCACTTTAGTTTCGATGGTGCCATTAGAGGCTGTGTTGATGGTGTAAACCTCATCATCCATTGCATGGAACACACTAAATAATGCATGAACAGGAGCTGAAAAGCACCCGGGGTATTTTCAACGCTTATACATTTCAGGGGGCTGAATTCACATTGAATAAGAAGGGATACATTACCAGCATGTGTTAAACGAAAACCACTTGTAACAATTCTAATTCATGGTCTCTAATGATTTTGCTTTGCTTTCTTCAAAAGAAAAATGTAGGTTTGGGGCAGATGTATCAAAATACCTATTTGCGATTCTCAAATAGCGATTTTTTGACAATCGCTATTTGAGAATTGCAAAATGGTATGTATATAAATATTCAATATTTTTTAGTGATTTCTTCAAATTCCTTAATTGCGATTAGCAAATTGCTAATCGCAATTAAGGAATAATTTCCCATTCATTTCTACGGGCCAGGAGGCCCATAGGAAGTAATGTGAAGTTATTCTCAATTTGCGATTCCCAATTTGGTAATCGAAAATTGAGAATAATTTCAAGGGTGCAAGGGTGTCTTAAGGACACCCTGCTGCACCCCTGAAATATACATGTGTGCGCATAGGGTGCACATACATGCCCTAAGGGCATGTATGTGCACCATATTCAAAAAGCCCTATTCAAAAATAGGGGCTGACCCCAATGAATTTAATAACCTGAGACTAATTACCAACCTTCCCTTTCTAGCTAAAACAATTGAGAAATGTGTCCTGCTACAACTCAACCAGTGTATAGATGAATTCAACCTTCATGACATATTCCAGTCGGGTTCAGGAAAATTGCAGCACTGAAACTGATATGCTTAATACATCAGATGACATTCACGACTCCTTAGGTGAAGGACACTTGTGCTTCCTAATCCTACTCAATCTATCGGCAGCATTTGATTCGGTTGATTATCCAGCTTTACTTGACACCCTCAAGAATCTCACTGTTATTAATGGCACAGTCTTGAAATGGTACATATCTTACCTGCAACATCGTTCTTAACAAATAAAAATCAATAGGTGTCTCTCTTAGCCTTCACCAGTTCCCCAAGGTATTCCGCAAGATTCAATACTTTTGCCAGTCCTATTTAATCTCTTTATGGAACCCCTCACATTTATTCTGAAACAAGCTTGGGTCAAATATCACCTTTATGCTAATGACACACAACTATAATAGAAAATAACTTTACCCAGAGATATTCTCCATCTAAATGCCACACTTAACAAGATACTGGTTTAACACCAACCACCTAAAATGGAACCCCAGCGAGACTGAACTAATACTCTTCTCCCCTAAAAACGAACTCCCACCAGTTCACGAATGGCTCAAGAATCTGAACGCACAAGATTGTTCTCTATTCATTTTCTTTTTCAGTTCAAGTTTATTGATCCAAATATAAGAAATATAGAATAACACTGCGGTAATAGGATGAAATAGTGCATAAAAAAGACAAGGATACTGCAGATATACAATGAAACGGAATCAATAAACACTTATTTGAAACTACAAGATGGGGGAAAAGGGGGAGAAATCAGAACACATGTATTAGAAGCGAGTACAACACTGTATGCAAAGTGAAATGAAATGAAATGAAAGTAAGGCAATAATAAGAATAAAAAACAATCGGAATAAATCAGCAATTGGTAAAAAAGTAAAAGAAAGGTTATGCAAAAGACAACTAAAGGAAAACTCATGGAGGTTTATGAACTTCAGCAGATGAGGCATTAAGAGTAGTAGTAGTGGTAGTGGAGCTGGAGGGGACATGCGAGGATAGGTAAGTGGTAAGAGGGATCCACAGTAAATCCCTCTTAATGGCAAGAGAAATAGGGGTAACATAATTGGTATCAAGTCTATGATTAAAACAAATAGCATTCCACCAAGCGGAATATGGGACTTTTGAGGAATCCTTCCAGCTGGAGGTAATAAGGTGGAGGGCTAGTGCAAAAAATAGGTCCAGTAATTTAAAATGAGGGAAGTGTTGGGGTAAATCAGGAGACAAGGAACCTAAAAGGACATTAGAGAGGGAAAAAGGGAGCTGTATATTGAAAATAGTATTTGTACGGGACCAAACTGAGTGCCAAAAGGTGGAAATGTTGGGACAATGAAAAGCCTATGAAGTAAACCAGCAATTAGGTGAAAGATCGGGAGAAAAAGAGGCTAGTTTGGCCTGGGTAAATAGCAAGCGTTGATAAATGAAATAAAGCGTTTGAGTAGTGTTGGCAGCCCTAGACATTTTATGAACCTTTAACCACAAATTATCCCATAAAGGGAGTAGCCAAGTTACTAATAAGTCCTGTTCCCAAGCCAATTCAGTCTTCAATTTAAGTCGCGGGGAAGATATTAACAAGGAGTTGTAAATACGAGAAGCTGAAGGAGAGGAGAATAAAAGCAGAGAAAGTGTATCACAGAGGAAAGGTAGATCGCGGAAGGAGGGAAGAGATTGAAGGTATTGGAGAAGAGCAGGAAGTAAAAGATCATATTGTTTCTTGGCGGAACATGGAAGACGAAATAGCGATTGAAGATCAGGAAAAGCTAGGGGAATACCATTGTGGAGGAGTTGGGAAATCCATAGCAAACCCCTGGATTTCCAGTATTTCCAGAAAAAGGAGCGATTTTTACTGCGGAGAGATTTATTATGCCAGATGGGTTGTTAAGAGAGAGATTTAAGGGAGGGGTAAGAAGAGGCGTCATGAACGAGTCAGAAGATGATGGGAGTGAGCAATGATAGGAGACTGTAAAAAGGAGGCTTTAGCAGAAAAAGCCAAAATCTCAGAAAAGTCAAAAGGTGAGATGAGAGATTTTTCCAAAGAGAGCCAGACAGGGGGATAAGTAGGAAGATCAGTAGTCAGCCAGCGGGAGGCTTGTTTAAGAATGAAGGAGTAATGATAGGATTTAAAGTCTGGAAACTTAAGCCCTTCATAGGATTTATCTTTTTTTAGGGAAGATAAAGCAATCCTTGGAAGTTTATTCTTCCAGAGGAATTTGTAAAGAATAGAATCTAATCTCTTAAAATAATAACCAGGAATTCGAACAGGGATCATAGAAAGACAATACAAGATAATAGGGGCTAACATCATTTTAATTGAATCCCATCTCCCCCACCAAGAGAGGAAGAGAGGGTGCCATTTAGTTATGGAGTCAGATAATTTCTTTATAATATAAGCAAAATTGGCTTTCAAAGTTTCTAAAATAGAAGAGGAGAACCAGAGCCCCAAATATTTAACTTTGTTCAGTTGCCAGGAAAAACCCGTTTGGTCAAAGTAATGTTGAAAACATAAATTATTAAGGGGTAACACTTCGCACTTATCGCGATTAAGACGATTACTGGAAACCAAAGAAAAAGCATCAACTTGGTGAAGGAAAGAAGGTATGGAGAACGTAGGATTAGAGCAATATAAAAGAATATCATCCGCATAAACGGATAATTTGATCTCATTAGGGCCAGGATTAAAGCTAGTGATTTGAGGGTCTTGACGCATCTTAGTGAGAAAAGGTTCTAGGGCTATAATAAATAATAAAGGGGATAACGGACAACCTTGACGAACCCCTCTTGAGAGAGAGAAATAATCAGACACTTTCCCATTGGCAAAGATAGAGGCTTTAGGACCAGAGTACAATAGAGAAACTCTACACACTTTCTAACTCTGTAAAGTCCTTGTGTATCACCCTGTACAGTAACTAGTCAACTAAGGGGCACATTGACAACTCAGACAAAGGAGCCCTTTTCACCCTAAAACACCAAAATCGCATGCCCTCTCTAAACAAGACAATCACAAGACCATCTTACCTGGAACTCCAAATATTCATCTTGCATCCCTGAGAACCACTCTCAATTTGCTGCCAGACTCGTCACAGGAATACAGTGATTTGATCCCATCTGACCTGCCCTTAAAACTCCCAACTGGCTTCTCCTATGATGGAAGATGCTTTTTCAATACAGCCTGTATCACCCACAAAGCCCTTCACAGCGAAAAACCAAATACTTTGAAACCACAGTTTTGAGAGCAGGTAGAGGTCGGGCACTGAGAAATTTCAACTCACTACTTTACATACCCCTAATCTGAAAAAGAAATCAACCCAGGCGCGTGCCTTCTCAGGAAATTCTCCTATGATGTGGAACTCACTACTCAAAGATCTCTACTGCAACCCCTTCTCCTCTTGCTTTAAACAGGACCTAAAATCTCTACTGGTTAACAATTACTACAGGACTCTCACAGTTTGATTCATTTTGCCTAAAGACCTAGGGGCATATTAGCAAGGTCCTGCGATAATTATCAGCGCTTTTAGCGCGAGGATAATTATCGCAGGCTACCGCTGGATTCCATCGAGCTAAATTTAACCAGGGAAAAGTGTATGGTATTTACCACGCCAAGTGGATTTTGATGCATTAAACACCAGCATTGATATTTTTTCCCTTAAAAACTAGTAACGGACTCAGGGCCATATTATCAAGCCTCAGCGATAATTATCGCTAAGCGTACTTAGCGCTAGGATAATTATCGCCGGGTAGCGTGAATTTGTATCACTGAGATAGCGTGCTATTAGCAACGTTTATCTCAAGAGTGATAAAAATCCTTGCGCTAACTGCCAAATGAGAGATTATCGCTGGAAAACCAACGATCATCTCTCGAAGTTTGGCGTTAGCTTGATGATAGGGGCTCACAAACTTAGCCATGATATCTTACAAACCTGGAGAACCTACGCACTCCATTGCAGTTCCGTTATATCGGCAACAAGCCTACAAGTAAGGGCAAGCGGATTTGCTTCCCTGCTTTGTCTGACCGCGTACCCGGCAGCAGAACATTCTAACCTTACACGGTTCCCTGACGCTTTTGAAGCACTTTCTTCTCACGTCTGCCATTGTTTATACCCGATTAGGACCGGGTTGGAATTATCACCGGTCCCACGCCCTGAAGAGTCCCGGGTCTACCCCGTTATTGACGAAACACGTGTCGGCTGGTTTCTTGTGAAATAAGTATTCTCACCGGATGAATTAAAAACAAATAAGATAATAACATTGGAGTTCGATCTTATCCTTTCATTGAATGACACAAGACATTACCTATGAACTAATTCAGGTTGTGTGCGCTTGACTTTGTTAGCCATGATCTCCACTTTCCATAGGATATCATGGCTAAGTCAGGAAAGTACCAGGTGTAAAAATGCAGCGCTAACCACGGTTAGCGCGGGGTTTTTTATCACTAACAGGGTTAGCGATATCCTTGATAATAGGCGAAATGTCGCTTAACAACATTTCTCCTATTATTTTTCTCTGGAACGCCCCCTTTGCATCTCATGGGGAAGCGTAGAGAAAATGGGTGCTAACATACAAATTTGCGTGTTAGCACCCTGTTGCTGATAGGGAAATAATTTCATCTTCGCTTTCTTGGCTTTTAAAGCCAAAAAAGCAGAGATAAATGCCTTAATAATATGCCCCTCTGTTTCTCATACCCGATAAATAACGTACCCTCGGCCGACCCTTTTTTATGTGGTGAGATAATTCCGTGTCCATATTTGTAAAGTGCGAAATACTCACCCTTACGGATCTCTAGGCTCTTGGGGCCGTTGTGGAAATTAAGTGAGCTATTGCCCAGTGTCACATGGTGCTGAGCTGGAGCTGGGATCAAACTGTGAGCCTTGTGCTCCGAAGTCAGCAGCCGCTGTACCGCACATTCACATTCAATGGTATTCAGCCCTAAGACTTTCGATTGGAAAGCAGCTGTTCAAGGTCGTTTCTCCTTTTATTTAAATGGCTTGATGTCAAGTATTGACCATCGAGCTGTTATCTCGTGGTCTAAAACAAGTTGTTTAAACAACACAGTACACCTGAAATTCATTCAATGTTAATTGTATAAAACCACCCTCTGGACTTTATTTCTAAACGTAGTTTAGCTTTAATTCAATTTTTTTCAACGTGTAATTTAATTCAAATTCATGTAATTGTTTTTCTTACTAAAAAAAAACCAAACTAGATTAGTGTTGGCTGAGGACCGTACCCCTCACTGCCAATATTTTTACATCCTTTGTTTATTAGGGTCATTTGTGGACGATTTTCCAGCTGTGGCATCAACACTGAAAACAAACAACACAGGGTTTTAAAGAGCCCTGCAAAATCGCTGTAACTATGCATATAAAAAACGGGGCTACAACGTAGTAGACCTAATCTCCAATCAATATCATAATCCATTTTTACAGATTAGGAGAGCAAGCACCGTATAAGCGAATGCACATCGGTAGCTCGGATCGATAGAGAGGCGTTGAGCTGTAATAGCCAACCTGTGCGTGGTTGTGCCCCAAAAGGACGGGCTGAGGCACAGCTGAGGAGCGTCTGATGAGCCGTGGATAATGCCTCCCAACTCCGGCCTAATTGACACTCGGAGCCCGTGTGTAAAAAACATAATATCCAATGGAAATGTTAGCGCTGGGCTGTAATTGGGGCAGTGAAGTGAAATACAGAGCGAGCGGCGGTGCAGGGAAACGAGGCGTTGGGAGGCATCGCCCAGTGGAACAGGGAGGGAGAGAGCAGAGCGGCATCACTGGAGGATGCTGATGCGAGTGGAAGATGCTGAACAATTAGGGCTTATAGGTGAAGATTTACAAGCCCCTTGCGTCCCATTTACGCCGCCGTTGCATCACTTTTGTGACGCAGTGGCGGCGCAAATCCTGCTCCATGGTGTGGGGGTACTTACAACGTGACGCATCTGGGAGATGCGTCACGTTGTAATGCCCTGCGCCACATGTAGGCGTTCCTGTGCAGGGGGGGGGACGTTCCTAAAAGTGGTTGAGTGAAATCTACCATATTTCCCTCAGTCACTTTTAGGCCCATGCTGCGTCAAAACTCTGCGCCAGGCGTAAGGATTGACGCAGCATTAACTAGATAGGGCCCCCAGAGCATTTCTGGAGCTGCGTCGCAACTCCAGCAAAGCGTCACTTTTACTGCACAGATGCGTCACGCATCTCTGCCATTTTTGCCCCTTGGTACGCCGCATTGTAAATGCGGCACATCCATAATGGCGGAGCTGTGGCGCACAATAACTGGCGCATCCCTGCTGATTTGCAGGGATGCGCCAGTTATTGTAAATTTGCCCCTAAGTGTTAAGATGGGCAGAGCAGAGCGAAGACGGGGGCTGTGTTTACCGTCACGTTTTTACCATTGACCCTCTATTGCGAATTTTGTGCAAACAAATGAAAACAGCCAGTCAGGGAAAAATTTTCATCATAGTGTGTGGCATTGCTATCTAGAAATGTTGTCGTTTAATACAGATGAAAACCATAACGAGCTGTAGAATGCATAGCTTTGTAAAGAAAGGGAGGTATGTAGACTTCAGTAGGGTGTATTCAATCACGTGCTCTTTCTCTTTCATGAAGTCCAGGAGCACTACTTTATCACCACTGACCTCCCTAAAGTCATAGGTAGTATAGTTTGTATATACAATATACAATTTAGCATTGAGGGAAGAAGTGTGGCGCAGTGGCCAGCGTGGCTGACTCCTGAACACAGGGCACACGGGTCGATCCTTGGCCGCAGATTTGCCCAGCACCATGTGACTCTGGGCAATAACTCGCTTAATCTTCCCAATGGCCCCCAGTGCCTTGAGACCCTTAGGGGTGATTAGTTAGCACTTTACAAATACGACACTGTTATTGTTGTAGTTGATAAATGCCTACTTGCACATGCTATAAAAGGAGTGTAAGTTTTACAAGCCATTTAGGCATTAGGCAATAAATGATGTCTTAAGTTTCGGATTCACTTCTAGTTCACAAGATTTTCATTCCAAATGTAGAAGTAAATGTTTTAATGATTCACACATACCATCACAATTATAACCAGCAATCAAACATAGGGTAAACCGGTGGATTGAAATATGTGGTCAGAGTCCAAGAGGCATATGTGTTTATCTTAACATCTTTCCGTTGGCTCATATTAGTCTTCCTGATATAAATCATGCTCCCTGTGGCTTTCTCTAATGTTTTATTCCAGGTGTCACAAGCGCGGAGATACTCCTTCGGGAGTCTATTCATAGCGCTATATAAACACGCAAATAATAATAATAATAATAAATAATAAATAAGGGCATTGCGCCACTGGAGCGTCACTTTTGTAGGATGTTCCGATGGCGTAATGCCCTGCTCCATATTTAAAAAGCAGATTTAAGAAGCTTAACACCGCTTCGTAAATGTCGCGCCTTTCAGTCTGGTATCTGCATGAAAGGGGGAGTGGAATGGGTGTTGCTTCCTGCACATAAACAATCATCCCTGCAATACAGAAACCTTTACACCATTAAGCAAGGGTGCCTGCTTTGCAGGACTAATTCCATGCACCATGGCGCAAGTGTGGCTGTGTTAAGGCTAAGCAGCTTTTTTTTGCCCCGGAGCAAGGGAAAACACAGGGGTGTGCTGTAATCTTCAGAATAAGGCGCATCCCTGCATTTTTGAAGTGGCGTAGAGCGGTGCTACAAAGTTGCTTGCAGCGCCGTGCTGCACTATTGCTTTGTGAATATGCTTGCAGGATAGGACAAATATACACAATATCTATGTGATTGGCATGTAGTCTATAGAGTTTAACAGGAAGGGAAAGCTGCCTATAAAATCCTAAGTCCAACTAGTGAGATGTGTAAGCCCAGAGGGTGTAAATACAAATGTAGGTGACTTTTAGAGAATACTCTGTCAAATACCATTTTAGACTCCCTGTTTGGTTAGTACGTGAGTGTACTTTACAATGGGAAACAGCTTTGCATTACAGTGATTTAGGATGCAGACTTGTTACAACCCTGTCACACTGGAAGGCATTTAATGATGCAGCATGCCAGACTTGAAAAGGAGATGCAAGAAACTCTTCTGAATTGTGAATGACTTCCTTGGAAAAACAGCTGCTTTGAGAACAGTGTCTGTGATGTAAACAGGAGTTTGTATGAATTATAAATTAAAACACGCTCTAGAGAAATAAGTTAAAATTCATTCTTCACTGTATTCCTTTTATTTAAACACCAACAACCTATATATCATAAGAAAGTCACCAAGCATTTCTACAGTGTTTTTTCTATATTTGGAGTAAATGTCCTACTTTTTGGGAATTTAAAAATGTACGAAATTGGATCATCATTTAGGGTGGCCCAATGCCCACCTCATAAAAAAAACAACAACTCTTATTGGTGTCAACCCTTGACACCTGATCTCCAATTTCCCTGTCATATATGTATATAGCTGTTGTACTACTTCTTTATTCATTGTATATGATATTTCTTTCCGATTCTCCTCTGTTTTATGTTGATATTGGATGCTATTGATATATTGTATTTGCCCTTGTTGCTGTAATATTGCGTTTTAACCATTACTATCATCTTACCAATGTAAAGCGCTCTGATACCTCTGGATCTAGCCAGCACTATATAAAACCTCCAAAATAAATAAATAAATAACCCTAAACCCCTTAAATGCTGCCCCCGCCTGTACCCATTCTGAGCCCTGTTTTGGCTATTTTGGGTGGTTTACGCTTAGGGCCCAAAACATTTATTTTCCACATAAGTTATCCATGCTACCCTTTTTTCCCCAACATCCTAAGGATTCTAAAGGTATCTAGGGTTTGAGGCTTTCTCTGGAGGGGACAGGGAAACTGGCCAAAATATAGCTGCATTTTGAGTTTTTGAGAAAAAATAGAAAGATTGTTCTGCTTTTTTTTTTAAATGGCTTCAACAATAGATTTACTGTCATCAAGTCACCATCATCCCAGCTTTCTGAACCATGCAGAGCTGAATAAGAAACCAATTGACCACATTATTGGTATTTTTCAAAGATTGAGTAAATGTGTCCTATTTTTTGTGCTTTAAACCACTGTGAAACCCATGGGTGATCCAGCAGACCTATAGATTTCTGAACTTCCAATGAGTACTTTTCGTGGTAGGTCCACTTGGTCCCAGAGCTCTGTGGCAAAAAATTTCAAAAGTTTCCAACTACAATGTACTTCTAAGACTCCACACGATTTCTGAGGGGACACCCAAAGACTCGCAGGTTGCCAGACAGAGGCCATCAGCATAGTCTGGCCCAAGGGCCATTTGCCACAGGTTAGCTAGGAACTGCGGGGAAAAGCCTACTTGCTGCTATTCTTGTTTCCCAGTAGCCACACAGGAGACCAGCCAGCTGTCTTTGGATTTCTTTTTCTGGGTTCAATTGGGAGCAGGTCCAGTCCTTCAGGGATCCTCACAAGGCACAGACCGTAGGTCCAGTCCTCATCTGCAGGTACTTCTACAGGTCTAAAAGTGTTTTTTCCAGATTCCCTAGGGTGCTATACTATGCCTGGCACTAGTGAGTAGATGGAGGTGATGCCTGGGCACTCCGTACCTAAAGTGGTAAATGTTCCTGAGTGCAACCCTGCAGACTTCTTTTGTTATTCCTCTTTGCCTTTTTGCAAATAGGCACCAAATGCAAGGTAAAAACCAAAGGTGATGATGGACGGAGCGTTGACAATCAAACACTCACCCCCAGTCAACTGATCTGGGTTTAATCCATCACCGTTCTTTAGCTCACTCCGCCACCCCAGTTCAGACATAGCCATATGCAAATGCAAGGTGTCAGGGCATTTTCAAGTAAGGGAAGGTTTTCTGCCTCACCAAACTTGCAGTCTCAGGGTTGTGGGTTTGAAGGGGAGGGCATAAGGGTATCACATATAACACTAAAAGCCAGTATGAAGCAGGTACTGTACCATAACCAAACCCAAAGACAGACGTCTGTTAGAATAAAACCAGGGTCCTCCAGCAACCGGATAAGGCATACAGAATAATTGTCCTAACATCCTGTTCTCTCCCTTTCAAGTGCACAGCCGGGTTATTCCTTGGTATTGTGCATAGAGTTCTAAAGCAAGCAAAGCAACGCAAAAAACCTTGGGGAATATCACACAACATTGTAATTTTCGACAACAAAGAATCCCTATTACAGTTAAATCTATGGTAATCACTTTTTTCCAGGTATACTCACATGCGTTAGCATTAGGGCATTTGTAATTGTGTCAAGTAGATTTCCAAATCAGTAAATGTTATGCATTAGTGTATTTGCAATTAGTAACTATCCCCCTTTTCAGGGAAAATAATTTCACCTGTGACCTATCTCCTTCGCAAACACCCTCTCTTTCCACACCATGATAAATAATTTATTATTGGCATTGATTGGAGAAAATATCGAATAGTTCTCAGGTTAGAAAACTACCTGCAAACAGTTTGTGAGTCCCTAAAGGCTTGTGAGTTTGTGGTTGTTTACCTATTTTTGCAGGACTTAACTGTATTTAGAATTACCTCATTACTCTACTTTTACATTGTAGCAAATTCACTTACTAGTGAAATTGTGAATCACAAAATTGAATTTGCACACATCTTCTACGACCTAAGGGTCACTTGAATTAGTAAATATCTTTTACAATCTAACCCATAAAGTAATTGCATCTTGCTGCAGCCAAAACTATTTCCCCAGTCCATCATTTAGGAATGTTAACGCCATTTTCATAACAAATGACATCTCTGGTGTTACTGCAATCTACAACTGAAAGGTGATCCGTTAACTTTTGCAAAGTTTCATGCTGTACATTGCTCACATTTCAGCAATTTTTGATCACACATCTGTAATAAATTCATAAAGACTCAAAAAATGCAAATTCATAATTACAAGGAATGGTGGAGGCTGCAGAGTCCTATAATGCCATTGCCCTTCTATTAGTGTAAAAATAAGTACTGTGCATGTAGGAGAATGACATTTCTGGTCATGTATGTTTCTAAGAAGAGGGACATAACGTAATTGGAAAATGACTAGAAGCTAAAATGTTACATAAGCAAGAAAAACTTTCATCCAGCTACTTTACAATCCCACATTTACAGCAGATAACGGGTAAAGTGAGTCCTGCACTATGCTGTCAGACTACTAGCATAGGTACTTGTGAAAATATAGGGGCATATTCTCAAGGATCTATCACCGAGTTATTGGCACTTTATCGTAGCCAAAGTCACAATAAATTCATCGTCCCATTCACAAGCTGGTGCTAATAGCCCATATCACTAGTTTACCTACAATAGCAGTCGCAAAAAACATTGCCACAGATGAAACCGGCAACTAACGCTAATCATATGCAGAGTAGGCCTTCCTGTGCAAAAAGCTGTGACAACACCACTTTGCAACATTTCCAACAACCAGCCAGATCAGCAAAAAGATCACAAAACATGCGATAAGGTGCGCTAGCTGCAGGATATTAACACCTGCTTACCTGGTATAAAGTCGGATGACAACCGGCACCGGACAAGGTAGCACAGCACAGAGCCACACATGAAGAAAAACAGATGCCCTGGAGTAACTATATATGCAGCCCGGAACCCCAATAAGGCAAAACCATCAACCACCACCACCACCCCCAGAACCCCCCGACCCAAGGTCGTAACCTGGGCACCCCCCCTTTGGACTAAGATATTGCACATCAACTCTACGTAATCATGAACCAAACAATTCTCCTCAAGTTGCACAATCGCAACACCTAACATACACGTGTGGCCAGAAAAAGGAGAATCATACATTCATCTTAGAATATCGAACTACTTATTTTTTTACAGAATAAACCCAAAACAACAATTCTGAAGAGTCATGGCAGGTTTTCTCAGGACATCTAGTAAGTCACAGCCTGCAAGACAAAAATCAATATAAGAAGGTGTGTTATGCGCTTATCAAAGTATAGATAGCAAGAGATAGAGATACAGATAGAGATAAAGAGAGAGAGGGAGAGAGAAAGAGAGAGAGAGAGGGAGAGAGAAAGAGAAAGAAAGAGCGAGAAAAAAAGAGAGAGAGGGAGAGAGAAAGAAAGAGAGAGAGAGAGAAAGAGAAAGAGAGAAAGAGAGAAAGAGAATGAGAGGAAACGAGAAAGAGAGGGAGAGAGAGTGCCGACACTGCGGACCCAGGCCTCACTGCTCAACTGCTGCCACCAGTGTGTCTCCAACCACGTGCCTGTATACACTGCAGTCCCCCAGTTCCCTTATGTGAAACAGTTTCCAGAGACATGAATGGCAGAGTACATAGAGTTGCATACACCATCTTCGCTTGCCCGCCCCTGCGCACACAGGCTTCTGGCCCCCAGCCCCTCCCACCCCCCGGCGGTGATTGTCTGCCCCTGCGCAACCAGGCCTCACTGATAACCTTCCGCCACAGGCGTGTCTCCAAAAGGGCCCATAACGTGCCAGTGGGAGCACGAAGCCCCGCTACCATGGCACCCTCCACATCTTGCCCCGCCGGTCACCAGGTCTCACGATTGAGTCTGGGTCTTGATTTCGTAATGGCAGAGATCACATCAGTGCACAGGGCATCATCGCAGGCTGCACATCCGCTCAGTTCTTGAGGTGCCATTAACTTTGTGTACCGTGAGGCAACGCCACGTGGGGTAGGCCATCACTGCCCACTTGCTTAGGCCTACACTGCGGTCAACGAGGGCTCACACTAATCCTTATTAATCACTAATCCTTATTATTTAGGACCGCCAGATGGCGCATCATCACAAGCTGCACACCCACTTTAGGTGCCCCTACCTCAGTGCACCAAAAGACACCATCCAGTGGTGGTGTGCCTGTGCTTGCCGCAGTGCATCCGGTGCCACGGAGTATGTGCATGGCAAGCCATGGACCCTTTATGGTTGATTCTCATTGAGTCTCATGTCACCCCCTGCACTGGGTAATGTGAGGTGGCAGGGCCCTAGGCCCTCATGTTTTATTGATTTCCACACAGAGACACCCAGTTAGAGAGCGGAAATGACATCCAGCACGTACGCCAGGCCCTTTTTATTTGCAGGGTCACATGTCCTGTGACGGCTATGCTGGATGGGTGTGGTGTGGGTGTAAACTAGGGGTGGGCAGATATTTCCGTCCCGCCCACGGAATGTGTGGAAATGTGCACCTTCCGCATTCCGCAAAGAAGGTGGAAAACGGGGCAAATTTCCGCACATTCGGGGGCAGAACTTAAGTTGGCCACCCGCCCGCCCACATTCCGCATGCGCAGTTTCCAAGATGAAGCCGCAATGAGAAAGTTTGCGGCGCAATCAGGTAAGTTTTATTTAAGTTTCATTTTAGCCTTTAAATTTAATTTAATCTTGCGGGTGGGAGGCTGGCGGGAACCGGGCGACGGAAATATCGCGGAGAGGCACAGAGAATGGTTCAATTTCCGTGCCTCGCCGCAATAGTCCCTTCCGTGACTACCGCCCACCCCTAGTGTAAACCAGCCATGAGGGAGTGGCTGTGGCTTGCTGACAACTAGACATGTGAGCAGCAGATCCCTACTGGGAAGACCAGGGACATGTAGCATTGTCGTCCCCTCCTGTGAGCGTAGGTGGAGTATGCTGGTCTGGTATCTGCCAATCCAGCGTAAAGGTGTGAACAATGACCCCGGGGCTCTGGGTGTGGTTCCGTCCTGAGCTGGGCGAGGAAGTCACTAATGCGTGTGTCTCCATTGTAGTGTCGAACAATTAACAATATCCCAACAGGTAATATTCAGTAGGTAATTACATATGCATTTGAAAGCATTACACAAACAGAAATAAAGGAGACAATCACTCAATTGGTCTTGTGTGGTTACTCATATTGTATTTAGAAAGGAAAAATATGCAGGGTCATATTCATACAGTTGGTGCAGCACTGTATTAGACAAATCATATGACAACCGAAATTATACTTGGTGCTCAAAAGGTGTACAAGTGAACAGTGGTGACGCAAGAGTTGAGAAGGACAGCGTGAACGGCGCAGTGTGAGCATAAGTGGAGATATCATGCAGTGGGTGGCTGGGTGAAGGGAACTAATCAAGTGACTTAGGTGTTCAATTCACGATTAGGAAACAGCCACAGTAGAGAATGTGCCAGTTAATATGCTGTAGAGTCGACGGCGTTTCGATCCTTGATTGTTTGGGATCGTCATCAGGACATGGTTGTCTTTAGTAGAAGTGCTGCGGGGCAAAAAGGACAAATCAGTGGAGTGTCGAAGCTGGAGCAGTACAGGGCCATGCAAACCCCATTGTACATTGTTGTCCAGTGGCAGGCCAGCCAGAGTCCTTCAGGGAATGACAACTAAATCGGAAGAGGAGGAATCCAGTCCACAGTCTGATAGCTGTGTCATAGGTGACCAAACAGAATGTGGCAGTCCATGCCGAGGTCCAAGGTGAGTGTCGCGGAGTGCAACGGGGGACATTGGGAGGTGATGATGGAGAGGGCAGAACCAAGTAGAAACAGGCCATATGGCGGAGAGGAATGCTACTGCGTCCTGCTGACCACAAAGGCAGATTCATCTGCATCTTCGTCCTCTGCTGTTGCATGTGCCTCACATGTGGGTGGTAGTGTTCTGCCTCTAGCACTGCGTGGCAGTGACACCTCAGGGGCCGGAGGTGGAATGTCTACTGCACTGTGTGGCTCCGACACATCAGGGGCCAGAGATGTGGATGGAGTGTTAGCAGCAGCATTCATCAGGGCCAGGCCTAGTGGCAGCAATGCCATGAGGAGGGTCTTCTTCACCTCTCGCTGGTGTGCAGTCGTGGCCGCCTTGCTTTTTGCCTGCGTCCGCTCCATGTTCTCCATGATCCTCCACATGTGTCCCAACTCCTATGCGGGATCGCTGGAGCCACTCTGACTAGACTTATCTCAGAGTCAGAACTCTAGTGATGTCAGCCATGGTCCACTGGAGAGCATGGAGCGGCCTGTCGGTGTCTGATAGGGACTGTGAGTGGTGTCTAATAGGGACTTAGACACCCACAAATGGCATCTAGTTTGTTTTTTTTTTGTTTTTTTGTTTTTTTATTTAAAATTTTTTATGGCACATCATACAACAATTTGTCATTTACATACACAGAGATCTCAATACACAGTATAACCCAAATAATTACTATGTTGAAAAAAAAATTATAAGTCATCAACACTTTCAGGTGGAAAACAAGCCTTATAAATTATTAACCAAGGGGTATCCTTACTGTCTCTTTCCACCGATATATAGGATTCCAGATTTTTAATCCCAATTTTCTAGTTCTTTTACCCTTCCTAGCGTATATACCTTTTTCAAGGTTAAATATCCCTAATAACAAAGCAATCCATTGTTGTATTGTAGGGGGGGTAGGATCCCGCCATGCTCTTGCAATTAATAGTCTGTACACTGCCATCGCTAGGAATATAAATTCAGTATTGTCGTCCCTATAGCCCCTAACCCCTAGCATGATAACCATTGGTGTTAAAGTCTCATTTACACCCAGAGTAAACCTCATAAAATCTTCAATCTTCTTTCGTAGATTCTCTAATTGGGGACACAGTGCGAAAATGTGAATACTATCTGCTACTGGAGCATTGCATCGAAAACAAGTTGTCCCTGTGGTCGCCCCCCACTGTGCAATGCGGTCCGGTGTATGATAGAGTTGAAATACAGTTTTAAAATGCTGCGATTGAAGAGGAGCAGAACACAGCACAGAGCATCCTAACTCTAGTGAATCCAGAAAGAATTGACTCTGTACACCTAGTTTCCCTGCCCATTTATCTCCAAATTTCTCAGTATCGTCTTTTTTTAGGCCTGCTAGACTGGCGTAAAAGAATCGTATAGAACACACTCCCCCTTGAGCTAGAGATTCCATAAGGTTACTTTTCCGAAATCCGGATTCTCCCCCCTTTTTCTTACCCAAAAAGCTCCTGATTTGCAAGTCCTTAAAAAAACTATTTCTTGTAATGCCAAATTTACCCATCAGATCTGAAAATTGTAATATATTCCCATCCGTTCCCATCAAATCCCCTATACTTTTTACGCCTTGCATATCCCATCCCGCCATTATAGAATCTGAAAATATCATGGGGGGTAGTGTTCTATTCCTGTACAATCTAGTATACCTATTGTATCTTCCTAGTCCGCATTTCTTTGCTACTGCTATCCAGATATTATATGCAGCTTTAACTGTTTTAAATCGTGTATGCTTATAGTAAAGAAAATCTGCGTGATTTAGGAAAGCATTTGCGGCATCTGCCCCCAGTACAATAGAATATACCATTGTCGAGCAAGATCTAACATTCACCTCTCGGTTATCAGCCCCCAGCAAACCCTGGGTGTATTGTAGTACAGATGCCCAGTAATATAGCCTGAAGTCTGGGACCCCCCACCCTCCTCTAACCCTTGGTAACGTCATGAACTTATAGGCCCTTCTCGTTTTCCCATAAGACCATATAAATTTATTAAGTATTGATTCTAGTTTACTAAACCAGATTGTTTCAAAGAAAAGAGGAATAGTGCGAAAAAAATAAAGGAATTTGGGAAGAATAATCATTTTAATTACATTTGTACGTCCTACTAGCGAAAGTTTAAGCTTATCAATTCTGGCCAGATCTGTACTTACATCCTTAATTAACGGAGAGATATTCCGTCCTACCACTGTGTCCAGATTAGGTGATATCTCGACTCCCAAATAAGTTGCTGCGGGAACCACTCGAGCATCATTATATAAGACCACAGTGTTTTGAATGATTTGTGTCTTTGCGCTGTTTAGTTTATACCCGGATATTCTTCCAAATTTACTAGCCTCCCGCTCCACCTCCTCCACTGCTTTGGCTGGGTCTGGAGTGATTATAGCAACGTCATCTGCATATGCTAGAACGTTAACCTCCACTCCATTCGAGATGAGCGGTGGAATATTCGGATTAGCTTTTAAATAACGCAGATATGGATCCATATATAATGCAAAAAGAAGGGGGGAGCTAGGACAACCTTGCCTAGTACCTCTTTTAATTTGTACAGGTGCCGTTAAGTCTCGATTAATTTTAATTCTAGCTGTAGGTGCCTTGTATAGAACCTGAATTGCCCTTATGAATTTATCGCCAAAACCATATACTTTCATTATTTCCCATAAGTATAACCAAGCCACCCTGTCAAAAGCCTTCTCGGCGTCGAGGAACATGGCTGCCAGCGGGCCGCCAATAACCTCCATAGCATCAAAGCAAGTGATTACTGTTCGAACATGTGTAGTGGTACCTTTTCCTGGAATGAATCCATGCTGCTCTGATGCAACTAATTTTTCAATAATGGTAGACAGCCTTGTTGCCAAAATTTTAGAATATAATTTCACATCCGCGTTCATAAGGGCAATTGGTCTATACGACCCTGGTGTTGTAGGAGGCTTGCCCTTTTTAAGAATGACAATGATCTCCGTGCCTCCCCATGAATCTGGAACTGAGACTTCTCTCTGTGCTTGTAGGAGAGTATCTAAAAGCTCCGCACTTATAGAGGAAAAAAATGTTTTATAAAATTCAATTGGAATGAGATCTGGACCTGCGGCTTTAGAAGATGGGAGTTCCGAAAGTGCTAATGCAACTTCTTCTAATGTTATATCGGAATCTAGCTTAGTCTGATCTACTATTTCCAGCGTATCTAGCTGTATATTTCCCAAATAATCTCTTATTTCCCTATTTATTTCCTCGGAACCCATCCTGTTGTCACTGTCATATAAGTTCGTATAGTATTTCCAGAATTCATTCCTTATACCATTCGAATCTAATATCACATTTCCTAAGTTATCTACCATGCTTTTAATATCACCAGCATTAGCTTTCTGCCTCGTCCTAACAGCGAGGATATGCCCCACCTTCTCACTATATTCAAACACCTGTTCCTTCTTTGCGAGATAATTCATGGCTGTTCTATTTGTAACCATTTCAGCAATGTCATTCTTTAACATCATTATTTCTAATATTTTTTGATCCAGTGGACTCCCGGCTATAATCAATCTATTAAGTTCTGCTTCTGCAGCCAAAAGTGAGTTCAACTGTTGTTCAGACTTCTCTCTTTCAGCTTTCCTTCGAAAAGATGTAAAACTAATCGTTTCGCCTCTAATCCCTGCTTTAAAAGCATCCCAGACATTACCACTACTTGTGCTCCCCTTATTATTAAGCCAAAATTTGGTTATCCATTTCATCATATGCTTACAGTAGCTTTCGTCTTTCAACAGCGCTCTTTCAAATGTCCATTTGTACACTTTTTTGCTTATTCCACTGAGATTCAATGTCAATAGTAACGGGTTATGATCTGACATCATACGTGGCAACTTTGTAATAGATGCATTAGATAACAGCACATTAGAGATTAAGAAATAATCCAACCTGACAGTAATTCTATGGGGTGCTGAGAAACAAGTGTCCCCATCACTCATTGGATTCAAATTTGCCCAAACATCTGATAAAGCATTATGTGTAGCCAGATCTACTATCGCTTTATGTACCCTCTTCTTACGCCCAGTATAACCAAAATTCCTTTGAAGCTCTATACTGGCTGGTCGACTAATATTAAAATCCCCACAACATACGATAGGATCCACCCATGTTGTCAACTCCTGATCCAAAAATTCAAATATGTCTGCTTCATCGGCTGTTGAGCCGTAGACTGAGACCAAAGTAAATCTAGCTCCTCTGAATACTACTTCCACCATAGCCCATCTTCCCCACTTATCTACCTTCTTCCTAACCACCAAACACTCTCTCCCCCTTCCCAAGATTGCCACCCCTCGTGTTTTTGAAGCTTGTGTAGTATAAGCTAATACTTCGAACCCCAGCTGTCCTAACAAGAAACCTTTACCTCCCTCAACGTGGGTCTCTTGGAGACAGATCAGATCTGGATTTAATGCCTTACAAAAAGCAGAGACCCTTAATCTCTTCTGGAGGTCGTTAAGGCCACACACATTCATTGACATAATTCTACATGCCATTCAGAATTCCAAGAATTATATCCATCCTGTCCGTCCTACTCTCCCAGTTTCCTCTTACTCTCTTTGTTACCTTGTTCCACCATCTACTTAAAATCAATACCATCTTTTTACCAGAGCTCTGTGTATACACTACTACAAATGATGTGTGCCATTTTTCCCCCCCTCTAGTGTTCCCCCCTTCTCCACCCCAGTCTAACCCACCCCCACCCTCCCCTACAGGCAAATAGGTCAAGCATGACCTATGTGTGATCGCCAGGGAATCAGCAGTCGCCACTTCTCCCGCCTCCTACCCCCCTCTATTTCAAATAAACAGTTACTATATTCTGGTTAACTGTCCTTATACCCCAACACTTCAATCATAAAGGCCTTTGCTTTAATTTCAGAAAAAAAGAACTTAACCTGACTTTTAGTTACTATTTTCAGCTTTGCTGGGTAGAGAAGGTAGGCTTCTGAACCCAGAGATTGTATACTCGGAATCAGCTGCCTCAATCTCCATCTTCGCTCTACCGTAGCATGGCAAAAATCAGGCCTTGCAAAAAATGACACGTTATTAAAAGACTTTCTTGACTCAGGTTTGGCCTTATCTAAGATCAGCTGCCTTAGCAGGAAATTTCCAACAAAAATCAAAATTGCCCTTGGTTTACCCCCTTGGGCCCCTTCCTGCCCTCTTTTAAAGAACGGAAAGCGGTGGGCTCTTTGGATTTCATGTTCCCATTGCCATGATGTTAGTTCTGGGAAAGCTCCTTTTAACAAATTCACCACAAACAGTCTGATGTCTCCTCCTTCCAGTCCTTCTTCAATTCCTAGCAGTCTGATGTTATTTCGCCGCTGCCTATTCTCAAAATCCTCGAGTTTCCAGTTAACATCTTCAGCAACCTTCTGATGCTCTTCCTTGTATGATTTAATCTCTCTCAGGTCATCCTCCACTTTCCCAGTTCTTTCTTCTACGT
Organism: Lissotriton vulgaris; assembly: GCF_964263255.1. Taxonomy (NCBI): domain Eukaryota; kingdom Metazoa; phylum Chordata; class Amphibia; order Caudata; family Salamandridae; genus Lissotriton; species Lissotriton vulgaris. Next base: position 188,037,444 of record NC_141688.1, on the reverse strand, counting down.
GTGCCACCCTCTCCGCCATCTCGTCCTGCCTTTGACTTATCTTCCTCAATTTATTCTGTACCTTTCTAGCCTCATGCCTAGCTCTCCTACTTTCCCCTCTAGCCTCGGATTGCATCAATTTCAGAGTGTTGAATAATAGATCCAGAGTAACAGGTGGTTGTGTGGGCTGCAAAGAACCCTGCCCTCCAATCATTGTAGCCGGGCTATCCTGCTCTAAAAAGGAGAATGTGGTAGTAGAGTAATCCCAGGCTAGTTTTTTAGTGGGGTCTGTAGTGCTGCTTGCTGAGGATGGTTTTCTTCTGGATAGACGTTTTTTTTGAGTATATTTCTGAACCGGAGAGCTACTACCTGTATCTCCCCCAGTTGATTCATCAGAACTCTCTCCAGTAAGAAGTGACTGTGACTGGGAGTCTTCTTCTACCGAATAGAACCTCTCCGCGGAGGCTGCCTCAGATATAAAATGCAATTCAGTGGAGTGGGAGGTAGAAGCTGATGATTCACCGCCTGATTTCCCTCCTTCTCTTTCCAAATTCATTTCTACTTCATTCTCCCATAACGGAGGCATTGCTTGTGCAGTGTCAGTTGTTAACAAACCATTCGCTAATCCTTCATCGCAATCCATAGCTATTGTCAAGCCGCTATCTTTATCTGATAATTGCGCATTCAGAGCATTAACCTCAAGCACTTCGTTACCAACCTTATGCAGTGTATGATGTGCACCTGGGGCCATTTTGCTTGAGAGCTGTGCAGAAATGGCCTTTGCAGTACTCTCACCCTCTGCATCTCTCTCAATCCCATGTGTGACAGCAGCGCTAACCGTGGATGCAGGCAGCGCCTCAGCCGGCTTCCCTGCAGCGGGTCTTTCTCCCTGTTGCTTGGTTACCGCTATCCCAGCGCCCGCGCTGGCGCCCTTCACTGCCTTCTCTCCCTCTCTCACTGCCGGTGTCAGCCCACGGACCTTGCTGGCAGGATCCACAACTCCTTTAGCTTCCTCGGCAACTGTATCAGCAGGTACTGAACCAGCATCAGCCACGGATACATTCTTACCGCTGCAGATCCCGGCCGGATTCAGAGGTATATTTGAAAAACTTTCCGTCACTGAGGGCTGGCGCATAGCACTCTCTTTCGTCTTCTTGGTGTTTCCACAATCCTTAGCCGAGGCTGGGTTGTCACCGCCCGGTTTCCTCAGAGTTGGCTTTTTGGGAATAGCACCGGCTTTCTGAGCCGCGTTCTGCGATACTTTTGTATCCATTTTTGTATCCTGTTTGGTGTCTTGCTTCATATCCGTCTTGACTTTCTCTTTAGCATTAGAGGCTTTGCTAGAGTCAGTTTCGCCGGGCTTCCCGCTTTTATTTTCTCTGCCTTCTTTTGCATCCTGCACTCGTTGCAGTCTCGTTGGCATTCTGAACCAAGACTTCAAAAACAGCTTGGAACTTGCTGTAATATTTCTCCAAATCTTCAGGGCGATCCGTTTTGTAAAACTTAATTCCTGAGATAGGAATCCGGTGTCTTTCCTGCAACTCCTGTTGCAATGAAGCTGTGTGTTGTGCTGCCAAGTACTGCTTTCCAAATCAGGTTCCAGCATCGATTCAGTCAACCATTAGGCCTGTGGCAGGGAGAAGTGGAAAAGTGCGACTTACTCGCTGAAACCCTCAGCGGCCATCTTGCCTCCAAAACGTGATGGCATCTAGTTTGGATGCCATGCGGTCAAATCCCACCTGTACCTGTTCAGCCAGTTTCTCCTGGCATCCCTACACACAGCGTTGGAAGGCCTTGTGTTTGTCGTGGGGGTCCTGAGAGGCAGCCGGAGACCTGAGTGGTGGTGGGTGCTGCCTTCTGTGTGTTCTGTGCAGGTTCTCCTTGTAGAAGCTGGGCTGCCCTGCTCCTGAAAGTTGGCTGCGGAGGCTCTCCACGAGCTATAGGAGGGTGTCGGAGTCGAAGGGGTGGTGGTCCTCTTCATCATCAGAGAAGTGAGGTTCGGCCTGCTCTACAGGAGGTGTTGCATTTCCCCCTGCAATGTGAAGGTGATATGCAGTTTAACATTGTGTTCACATGCATGTTAAAGCATTGAATATGTTTACATTCAGACTGCATGACAATGTACAATGTGACTGTGGGGAGCTGCCTATTTGATGCAGGACAGTGAACATTCTAACAACAGATGTATGTTTGTACTTGTACATTGTCAACTCACATTTCCTTGTAATGCCAAATGTGGTCGGTCAGTTTCTACACACAAGCAGCCCCAGTTTTGTCTACTGTTCTGTTGTGGACGTGTTGCGATTTATACCACATTGTTCTTATTGTTGATGTGCTCAGCATGTAATGTGTGTGTGCTGCATTTTGGAGGAGTCACCCCTGCAGCTCTAATTTAGCTGCCCCTTATCCCTTACATATGGGGTGCCTCTGACTTCTGTGCTTCTACAGTGCTGAGATGTTGCATACGTGGGTGCATTGGTCTCTTGGTGGGAGTTGGGGGTCTGAGGCATGGTTTATCCGTAAATGTGCTATCCTTAATTGTGTATGTGTGACATTGTGCCCATCTCCCCCGCCCTCCAGTCCGTGGCTGTTACTCACCCGGGTGCTGTTGTGTCCGGTCATGTTGAGCAGTGTCCGGGCCCCCAACTCCTGCAACCGTCTCCCCACTGATGACTTTGGACACCATTTCCTCCATCTCATCCAGCTCCTCCTGTGGCGCTGAACTCCCACCTACAGTCTGCATTGCTGCCTTCCAGTTGTTTGCGAGTTTCTGCTTAGTTTTGTCCTTCACAACATTCCAGCGCTTCTTGTCCTCTTCCATTGTCCTCTGAAGCACTCCGACTAGATTCAACTTGTCCACGATGGTCTGCCATATTCCATGTTTAGTTGCCACTGACATAGTGAAGTTGACAAACAATAGTTGATGGTCGTCTACCACCTCCGTTATCAGGATCCTGTATTCCTGCAGACTGAACTGCTTCTTCCTACTCTTCTTGTCCTTGCCCTTCCCTGACTCCAAGGTCCAAGGCTGGTCCTCTCGGGGGCTTGTGGGGTTCTGCTCGTCCTCTGTACTTGCACCAGCTACCTCCACTGTGCTTTGCTGTTGTTTGGCTTTTGTTTATATGTTTTTTTCTACTTTTATAACACATGTTCCCGCATGACGCGTAGGTATTGCAGGCCTGTGGCTGGTTTTTGCACATTTTTGTTACGCGATTGGCTACATCACTACTATTCTTGTGTTCGTGGTTTGCGGTTTTGCTGTGTATTGTTGGTTTTTATACGTTCATTTGAAGCGTTATCGTGAGACTATCACATGGTACCGCCGTGTTGGGACTACCACGTTAACACAGCGTTATTTTCCCACGATAGACTGCAATGTGGAGAGATGCGTTAAGATAATTTTGCAGTAGTCATCATACGTTCTTGAGAATATGCCCCATAATTACATAATTCGATAAGACTTGATCCAGACATGCATGGAACAAAGTGTCATGCCTTTTATGAGAAATAGTAAGTAGAGATAAACAGATCAAGCAGTGTCAGTGTTAAAAGATGAGATGGTAGCAATTTCACACTAGGCGGACTTAAGGGTCAATATTTAACAGCAGTTTCTATAGTCTTGCCCTCTTTGGAAGCAGACAAGTGGAAGATAAGTTCCTTGACCTCAGCCCTGCCTGATGCTCTGCACTCAAATCCACACATAGGCCCACATTACTGGTGAACTAATTCTTTTTTTATAACACATGCCACAAAAACCCACATTCACTATCACTGTCACCTTGCATAATACTGGAAACAAATTCACCCCGTTAACCCTGGTGAAATTTATCCCAGAAAAACCTTTCCTGAAATTCAGGAATCAGTGCATTAAAACCAATTTATGCATGTTATTTTCACCTCATAGTTTGGCAATTTTGGATCCCTGAATTACCAAGTGAGGCCTTTTTGGACATCAATCACCGCTAAACCTGTGCTGTGTGCCTTTCCAATTTGTTTGAGAGATTATAGAGGGCATATAATATTAAAAGTAAACTGGAGTGTTTTTATCTTTTTCTAAATCTTCTATAGAATGGTGCTTTCTATGTAGGGAAGCGGTTCTGTTTACTTCACTGCACCCTAAATTGTAGCCGCTTACATATATCCAATACTAATAACATTCTTGCTGTAGCTAATTCCCAATGAGCTAAAGAAACTCTAATATTTCAAAATTAAATGTTTTCATTTCATGTCCTATTATATCATCATAGAATGTGTATGAGTGTCAAAAACGGGTGGTAAAGAATCTAAGGCCCACATACAACAAGGTAGGCCTCTGCATTTACTTAATTGCGATTATTAAGAAATCGCAGTTAAGAAATGGCAAAAGCCTATGCATGTAGAAATCGCTAGAAAAATAGCAATTTCTAAACATTCCTTAATTGCCACTCGCAAAATGCGAGTCTCAATTAAGAAATGTTTTCCCATTCATTCCTATGGACCTAAAGGCCCATAGGAATAAATGGTACTTGCATTTGCAATTTGAAAGTAACTAATAGGTACTCGCAAATTGCGCATGCAATTTCTAGGGTGCAAAGGTTCCAAAAAGACACCCTGTTGCACCCCTGAAATAGGCATATGAGCACATGTTGCATACACACATATCCCAAGGGCATGTGTGTGTGTGAAATGGAACATTGAAAAATGCACTTTAGTGCATTTTTCCAAGTTTTTGCAAATTACCATCAAGTGCAAAATCGCAAAAATTTTGACTTTATTGCATTGCATTTAAGGAATCTCAATTTGCGATTCCTTAAATGCAATCGCAATTTAAGTAATTGAAATTTTGCGATTTCTTAAATTGCGATTTTTGCATTTGGGATGTTGCATCCCAAAAACAAAAATACTGGTCGCAAAGGGGCAGATTCTAAGAATCTGCCCATTTGCGACCAGTTTTTCCTTTGATGCATGTGGGCCTAAAAGTTTCAATTCACAGCTCTGAGCAAGATCAGAGGCCTGCTCCTGACCACATCAATGGCTCAACTCCTACATTCCAGTGGCCTTTCCTTTTACGTTGTTCCCAGAGTCAAATGGGCAAGTAAGGGATCTTTCACATACGAGCAGGAGCAGCCAGTGCAGGTAAGAGTGGTGGAACCAGATTGGGGGTAATTTGAAAGATAACAAGGAGGAAAAAATTAATTTTTATTTATTTTCCCTCGCTGTAGTCTGTTAAATCTCCCCCCCCCCCCAAACCCGACCCAACCTCCCCAGCGCACTTACATGCTAGGGCCGCTTCTGCATACCAGGGCCCTAAGCTTTGGAATGCTCTACCAGAATCCTTGAGAAGTTGCACCTCACTGACCACTTTTCATAAACAGCTGAAGAACTGAATGTTCTTTGGTCAGCCTTGTCTGGATAGAACTTACCTGTAGTTACAGAGCTGGTTAACTCTGTGTGGGTAGCTGAGCACTATGCAATACTTAATTTTAACATTGCTTGCATATGTTAGACTGAAGGATCAAAATCTGAAATCATATTTCAATAACGCCAACCTGAACAGAAGTTATGTAATGTATCATTTTTATCATTTTAGCCCAGCATAGATTGATAAATAGCTTAGTTGCACCTCTGAGATCAGGGATATAATCCCACTAAGGAATGCAGATAAGCTATCCTGTCATTTAAATCTGTCTTTCCAGGTTCAATAGAGTTCTACACAATAGAAGCTTTCAGGCAGGCAGTTAAAGAGCTGAATGAGAGTCTGTGCTATTCACTTTTGAGAATCCTGGTGTCCATGGCATCAGCAGAAAAGGCAATATTTTGACTGGATATAGAATCCATAGGAGTCCTCAGTAAGTTTTGAAAAGACAAGAGAAATGAAATGGGCCATAAGTTGACTACCAATTGAGTACACACGACTTAGGGGCTTATTTATGAGCCCCTTGCGCTGCCATTGCGTCACTTTTTGTGATGCGGCGGCGTAAAAGATGCACCACATTGTGCCATATTTACAAAGTGCGCATCTAAGCAGATGTGTCACTTTGTACAGCCCTGCGTAACATTATACATGCGTCAGATATAATGTATGCAGGGTGGGCATTCCTCCACAAAAAAGGCTCATAAAAGTGGTGCATTGAAATCAATGAGATTTCACTGCAACACTACTAGGATGCCACTGCGTCAAATTCTTGCGCCTGCCTCACAGCAGGCGTAAACTGTTGCAGACACTTTTACATGGTGCAAACACCATGTGAAAGGACACAATGCTGGAGTTGCGTCTGGTTTCAGACACAATGGGGCAGATTTACAAGCCTACTGCGCCACCAGTACATCACTTTTTATGACTTACTCGTGGTGCAGGGGGCTCCTCCATATTAACAAGGATAGGAAATTCCACCCAGCGTGACTTTTCCTCTCCGTGTAAATACGGCCCCTTCACACGCAGCACTTGGCTTTGAAGGGAGGTTCCATGGGTGTTGCTATGGGTGTTACCACGCAACACCCATGGAACAAGAAACATCTCCAGATTTACTAGAAATCGTAAATCTGGTGCTGCATCTGAATGCTACGCCACCCTAGAGGTGGCATAGTGAGGCGCAACGAGGAGAAATGTTTTAATTTCTCCACGTTTTTTCCTCTTTCATTGCCTGCTGCATTCTACAGCACGCATTGAAAGAGGAAAATGCCTGTAGTGATTGTTTTTGTGCAGGAAGGGGCCCCTCCCTGCACCAAAACAATCTCCCTACGACACAGGTATCCTTGCACAATGGTGCAAGGGTCAGCGCCAGCGCATAGCTGCAGTTTGTGGGCTAGCACAGAGGAAAGTGCAAAGAGGCGACACACATGCAAGAGGAAAAAACTAGGTAAAATAAAAATATTTCTCCTCATTACGCCTACTATGGGAAGGCGTAAGGTTTTGACACTGTCCCAGCTTTCTGTGGCAGCGTCATAATCGATCGGTGTTGCATAGGAAAACTCACTGCATTGCTAATGGAAAGCCTCCTAAACGCAGAGTAAGGCAAAGCAGCAACTTGCGCTGCTTTATCTTACTCCATATCCATAAATCCATTCATGTAAAGGCTTGCGCTGCCACACCGTTAAAAAAGTGAGTCACAAGCCTCTCATTATTAAGCACCTCAGTTTACAATAGGAAGCAGCATGTATTCTAGCTTCCACACTTGGTCATTTGTGTGCATTATTTCACAAGTACCTTGAGTAGGATAATTTCCATTATTCTACAGAAAATTACCAATTAGTATTTATTCTAGCAAAGTAATTTTATTTCCAGTTTCTACACTTCCCCTATTGGTGCATTTGATAGGAGCAGACATTGTCACGGAAAGCTGGGCAGTATAACTTAATTGGGTAACTGATAGTATACAAGACACACAAACCAGCCTGTACATTGAGACAGAAATATTCTCACACAGAACTACCTTCAGAAAGCTCTAAGGTCCCAAGGCTGGACTGGGAACCATAATCAGTGCTGGCAAAAATTTTCAGCCCAGCCCATATACAGAAAATCAGAAATCTTTATTGCATGATTTAAAAAAAACCATTGCAGGGAACAAGATAACATTTTTGATACTTATTAAATTGATAAAAATAGATAGATAAAAATTTGACACATTGGGTTGGATAAAAGTAGGACCCTGGTAACAGTGATAAAAAATGCCCAGCCCTCCACTTGTCCAAGCTCTCTTATTTGTGCCCTGCAACGCGGGTACCTTTGAAAACGATCCCTTGAAGACAATTGTGACCAAGATTGTGTTTTGCAGCCCAAAGGTGTCCAGCCTGTGCGCACAGCCCTTTATTTATATCAGTTATGCTTTTGCAGTTCTGACGGGTTTTCATGTGTCAGGGTGCAAGCAGGGCAAGAATTCTCATTATTATGGAGGTCCATGGATCTGTTCCTCTGGCTGAGGTAGTGATCGGTATCTCCCGTTCCCTAGTTTTTTTTCTGCACAGTCTATAAACCTCACCAGTGCGCAATTTAAGTGTGTGTTCCGTGGGTCGAAACAGGCCAGTATGGCAGATCTACATGAATTGACTTCCTTGTAGTTCCAGGCCCTCCGTAGGAGGAACCTTCTTTCTTTCAGGAGTCTTGGGCACAGGCACACAACATGAATTATGTCTTCCCTATGGTTGCCACAGAATCAACATGTTTCCGGGGTTTGTTTACTTTTCCATTTGGGAAGGTGGCAGGACAAGTTAATCACCCCCAATCTTAATTTTAAAAAACTGAGGGGCATATTACCAACAGCTAGCTATGATTATCGCTATGTTGGTTTAGCGGCAATATTAATATTGCCGAGCTCCGCCGATTTTTATCGCTTAGGAACCTTTCTATTATCAAGGTTTATCTCCTAAGTGATAAAAATCGGCCGAAATGCATGAATATCGCTGTAAAGTCAGCGATATTCATGCATTACCGAGCAAATGCTCTTAGCCATGTTATACACCTACCATTGGATAACATGGCTAAGAACACTGGGCAGGCGTTAGCTTTTGGAGATAATCGCGCTTAGCGCAATTATTTCCAAATGTTGGTAATAGGAGATAGAGATGTTAGCAACTGTTTCAAGTCGCCAACATCTTCACACGCCCACTTTGCATGTCAGATAATTATCGCTGACATGCAAAGTGGGCACCTAAATGCCCGCTATCTCCTACTAGCTGTCGCTAACTGGTGTTAGCGACAGCTAGGTAATAGGGCGATACAATTATCGCCGCTTTAGCGTGAAAAATTCCCGCTAAAGCGGCGATAATGCCCTTGGTAATATGCCCCAGAGTTTAATACGTACTTTGAAGGTACAAGTTAAATAGCTCTGGGGTGTCATCTGATAGTATGAAGTCAGGGTCATCCAACCATGGCTTCTTCTTCCATTGAGGAGAGCTTTTTTGCGCTTATTTTTGCTAGCCTTTTAAACTCGTTTTGTCTGACGTGTAGGTCCCATACATCACTCAGACCTAGGGTTTTTAGCCCACGTGACAAATATCGATGCCCTGCTTGCCATCATTTTGTATTCAGATTGGACCATTGGTGTTCAGCTAAACTCACCTCTTTTGATAATCTCAGCTTGTGGCAGCACATTAGGAAATTCGTCATTCTACCCAGTGTTTGTTTAAAGATGCCAAGTTCCAGCCTTATCTGTGCCTGTGACGTGAAAGATGGTAACTGGAAGACTGTTTTAATTTTTTTTGCTATGATTGTGTCTAATTGACCGCTGTCCAGTCCTTTAAGCACCTTGCTGCCATAAGTTAGGGTTGGGATGACTTTTGCCTGCGCCACCTGGAGTGTTGGAGCGAATGTTGGGCCAAGTAATCACTTATGGAACTGAGAGCAAATGCTAGCACTGTTCCTTTCTTTTTTGCTCTCCCAGGTGCTTTTGTATCTTCTGTTATTATTGAAGAGCACTCCTGGATACTTGTGACATTTGTATTCTGTAATTCTTTCAGAGTTTAAGACCCATGTCAGCTTTTTTGGCATTCCTGGGCAAACCGTCAAGATTTTTGTTTTCTTGTTATTTATCTCGAGCTCGTTCTTGCATGAGTATGCAGCAGTGGCATCCATAAGTATTTGTAAGCCCACCTTTGTGCTACTTAGGAGAACCATGTCATCTGCGTATAAAAGATTTGACAGCTGTAAGCTGCCTAGTTTAGGAGCATGAGAATTGACTGTGTTGAGATCTGCTAAAAATAGATTAAAAAGTGTGGGGGCCAAGACGCATCCTTGTTTCAGTCCTTTTGTTGTAAAAATTGGTCGTGGCAGTCTGGAGCCGTCGCCAAACTTAGGGGGTCATTATGATTGCGGATTTTCCGCATCCTCGGGGCCGGCGGAAGCCACCGCCGGCCCCGAGGATGCGGAAAATAAGCAGCGGACTGACCAAAGACCCACCGCCAGATTAGGATGGCTGGTGGGTCCTGGTTTCCGTCCGCAGCTTTTCTGCCGCGGTCGGATTACAACCGCGGCGGAAAAGCTCTAATATGGTGACGGTGTCTTCCAGACACCGTCCACCATATTAGGATGGCCAGTAAAGTATGCTTTTCCGCGGCGGGTTTTCCGCCGCTGAAAAGCATACGGAACTTCACTGCGGGGGCCCGTTGCGGGCCCCCTAGGTGAAGGGTGGGTGGGGGTGCACATGGGGGGTACCTATAGTACCCCCCTGCATTTGCATGCAGAAAGCGGCAGGCACCGCGCGGTGCCTGCCTCTTTCTGCATGCAAATGCAATGCGTGCATTTTTAACATTGCCACGGGTGCAGCTTGAAGCTGCACCCGCTGCAATGTTAAAAATAGAGGATATGACCGCCAGGGTGGCGGTCACATCCTAATTGCACAGGAGGGAACTCCGCATGCCATGCGGAGGTTCCCTCCTGCTCTGGGGTCGCGGACGGACTTGTGTCCGTCCGCGATCCTAATCGACCCCTATATCCTGACCCACTATTCCTGATGCAGTAGCTGTAGGGCTCTTACTAGACCATCTGAGAAGCTTCTGCAGTAACTTGTCCATATTGACTTTGTCGAACGCTGAACTAAAATCTATGAATCCCATGTTAAACGATTTGGTGCTAAGCTCCAGCTGATCTTTCAGACACGAGAGAGCCATGAGGTTAACCGTAGTGCCAGTTCCGCTTGTAAAACCAGTTTGGTTTAGAGGGATTATTGAGTGTTCCTCGGCCCAGTCCCGTAATTAATTCAGCAAAATCTCTACAAAGTACCAGTCTTCATTATAAATGAGAGCAACTAACCGATAATTGCTAGGGGATTTTTTGTCCCCTCCTTTAATGATAGAAACAAGGATCGATCCTCGCCAAGAGGGTGGCACGTTGTTCTTTGCTAGAATGGAAGTGAAAAGTGGAGCTAGTTTGGATGCCCAGATGGCTGGGTCTTCCTTGAACAAAGCCAGAGGAATTCCGCCTAGTCTTGGGGCCCCATCTTTCCCCCCTTTTTTATCTGCCTTTCAATTTGGTCCTCCAAAACTGTTCTATACTCAGTGCAATTATCATGATTTTGTCTCTTTGTTTCCTTTTTGGTTTTGATGCTTTTGTGGGAAAGCTCGTCCATTGTTGACCCTATTCGAAAGCTGTCTGAAAGTAAATTCAACTCTGTCGGAGTGTTGCAGTTCTTTGTGCCAGTGACCTGATTCAGGGTGTGGTCTTATCGGTTGTTGAAATGGCTGTGCAGAAAGAAGTACCACTCGGACTCCAGTATGTTTGGTGAGGCAGCTACCGGGACACGACCCCGAAGACTATCTACAGTATGCCAGAATCTCGCGGAGTTGTTTGACCTTATATCTTGATATCATTTAACCCAGAAGTAGTTCCAGTGACCCGTTCAATGTTCTCTTTTTACTGCCTTCAGATGTCTACAAGCTGCTCTCAGTTTAGTTATGATTAATGTGTCCATTGGCTTTGTTTTTAATTCCAGCAATAGCGGATTCATGCTTTTTTTCGCCGATCGTATCCCTGGATCCCATGAGATCGACTGTTGGTACCCCGTCGCTTATACATGCGTTATTGGCTTTGCACATGTGGTTGTCAGCTTGCTTGTAAAGCTAGTCCAATTGGCAATTTGATCTACAGTTGCCTCTCAGTTGATCTCCATCGTGTGCTTTGCCTCTGTGATACTAGCTGTAGGTTGTTCACTGAGCACTTGATACGTTTTAAGTTGATCGTGAAGCTTTCAAAAGCTAGTGCTCCTGCCTCATCTTGTTGTATCATTCTGGTGCTAAACAAATTTTCTTGAGGACTGTGATCGCTTTCAGGTCTGTCGCCAAATCCAAAGGCAATTACTTGATTCAAGAGAGAAAGATTGACAAAAGTTTAGTCGATTACAGATGCACCAGTGTTTGATAAGAATGAGAGGCCAGGAGGCTTGTCCCGAGTGAAACACCCATTGAGGGCTCTGAGGTCAACATGTTCTTGGTTTCCTTGTAGGATGCATCCTTTCTGGACAGCCTTGCACCATCCAGGGAGATCCTGCGGTGGTGTAGCCCAAACACTTTCCTGTGATTTAATTACCTTGTTTTTTTGTAGGTCCGACAATAGCCACATATTAAAATCTCCAGAAAGTACAATATTGGCATTCAGGAGCCCTGATCTTATTCTTAGCACTGTCGCTATCAACTCTTCTGAGAGTTTTTGCCTGGACACGGAATTTGGGCGAATGTACACATTCAGTAAGATTATGTTCCTGGGCTGGCATTTGCTGGTATTGAAGGAGATTACCACAGACTGGAAAGAGTAGGAATTGCTTGTGAGTTCCCATGATCTAACTGCATTACTTGTTGATATAAAAATAGCTAGACCTCCGCTGCCTCGTCCTGGTGAACCACTTTGCTAGCTGGTTATGGTGAGTTTTAAGCCCTTCTAAATGCTGCGGTGCTACCAGTCATGTCTCTTGTAATAGTATGATCTCAAATGACCGTAGGTAAGAGATCATGGCTTTTATTTTAGATAGTCCATTGATATTCCAACAACAGACCCTTAGTGGGCAGGCTTCTTGTTCCTTCTGGCTGCTGATTTGTCAGCATAGCAGCCGGGCTGAGTGTAGTGAGCCTGCCAACCATGACCATGTGCAGGTCTGTTCCATTCCCCCTTTGAATTTTACTGGCCATCTCTTGCTTTTTGGTCTTACGAGTCGGGGGTTGGAGTCTTGTCCCAGGCACTCCTCAAGACCGAGAAGACTTTTCTCTGTTCAGCTTGTGGATGCTCGATGGCTCGGATTTTCTGTAGGACATACAGGTATCCTGGTTCCCCGCCGGGGAGTATAGTGATTCCCCACTAATTAAAGGTTTCAGTGTGGCTTAAGATCTTCTTCGTTACCTCACTCGAGCGCCAGGTGACCTTCCTGGTTTCATTTGTTTTTCCCTGGCCTGGTGCTATAAATTCTATTGTGATGATATATTGTGAGGTTACAGCGTTAGACAAACCAATGGCTTCTAGCAGTTTAATGATGTTCCCATGGTATGTCGCTGCTGCCTTTGGACTTATACTCTGGATATAGAAGCGTGACTGTTGTAGCTTCGTGAGAAGGGGCCCTATCAGCCCTGGTTAGAGATTCAGGTCTTGTCACATAGTGGGTTAGGACTGGTCCTGTCCAGGGTCAAAGTATTCCCCCCTTCATTGTTTTATGTTCGGGTGTGGGAGACAACCTTTTCAATAATCTAGGGCTTTTTGAATTGCATCACAACCACTTTGCGCTTTATCTCCTTTGTCCTGCGCCGATGGTAAACAGTTGTCCTGATCAACTTTGTGCTGGCTACTGACTTGGGACTGGTTGTGTGCTTTAGTGCTGCCTGACGACTCGATAAACCCGGTACAGCTATGACCCACATCTCTTATCGAGGGCGTAGAGTCAGATATTGGGCCTTCGATGTTGGTACTTGGCTCAGTCACCCCCCCTTTGCTTGAGTGCATCTGGTCTGCTCCTGATGTTTCTTTTTCCATCTCAGGGAGTGGAGAGCCCCTCTGTTGCTGCTTTGCATGACTTAATGGGATTTTTGGGGTTTCTGTCCCTTTGATTTCCTCGTCTGTTCTTGTTAGGTCATTTTGCCTGATTGAATCGGCTCGTTTGTGGGTGTTGAACAGTGGGTAGAGGTTCAGTTCGTGCCTGGGCTGGCGATTCTTATTACAGCCTTTTCGCTTCTTTTGTTTTTTCCCCTTTCTGTTAAGATTGTCTAAGTCTTGATCTAAATGAGATAGTAGGATGGTGTCTCCTTTGCCTGCGGCTGGGAGTTTTTGTTGGTCGGTCGTTATAATGCCGATGGTCGGAATTTCTAGAGATGGTGTCGTGGATCTGCCTACTGCCCCTTTTGCCCCTAGTTTTGCCACTGCCTTGGCCATGTTTACGGGGCATGTTTTATCTTCTTTTTGTTGTGTGGAGAGGCTTTGCATTTGTAATTTATTTTATGTCCTCTAGCAGTTTTGTCATCATCTCTGGCAGCGTACTTAGTTCTCTTTGATTGGTGAGCACTCGCAGCCTTGTCGAGGGGGGTCGGCCTCCGCTTGGACCCGTCTGATCAAGTTATTCAGGTTTGTGATTTTGTCGTCTATGTTAGCGGCATATACTGCCAATGTATTTAAAAGACTGATTTGTATGTACATTTGGCTGGCTTGGTAGGTCATGGAGTCAGCTGACCTTTGTAAGATGTCCAAGGCGGTGGCCCATGCCGACTCCTGTGTGAAGTCCTCCGTCTTCCTTCCTCTCATTTGGGACTGGAGATGACCTGGGATGATCAGGAACGTCTTTGCCATATGATGTGAGCATTTTTCCCATTCTTTTGATTAAAAAAGGTCTCTCTCCACGGTGTGAGCCTCTACCTCACCTGGTAGAGGCAAAGACCAGCTCTGCCTTTGGTTTAAGGGCTGGGCTAGATCTATATTGTCCTCCGCCCAAAGTAATGAATGTTCTTGTGGTGCCCGTGGTGTGGTTGCAAGAAAGTCCTCTCCTTGTTCCGTTGCATCGGTTGTACTGCCCTTTGTAGGTGGTGTGACGTCGTCCGACTTGAGGTCAGAACTGACCTGGGGAGAGAATGTGTTTTTGGCTGCCAAGTCACTCGTTGGCTCTAGATGAAGAATGTACGCGTTCATTGGTAGTGTGTGTACTGCAACCTAGACTGAGGATGGGACCCCTAGTCTGCTTAGCATGGTTATGTTAGGGTCTCTTCCCCCCTGTTGTGGTCCTGCCTCATCCAACTTGCCGATGGCAGTTACTTGGTGTATTAGTGGCTTACTTGACACTGTAGTGTCGCCTAAATTGTCCTTGCAGATGGTTACTATGGGACTCAGAGGAAAAGGTAACCGCGTGATTTTCATGTTGCTAGAGAAGACAGCGGACCCTGCGTCTTTCAGAAAGGAAAATGTTGTCGTTATTTTTGGTTGGAATCCAGAAGATTTATATCCGACAGAATTGGCTTCCTGTGAATGTAGGTGGGATGCACTAGCTAACATGCCTCCAGATGCGCTTGGTGACAGGTCTAGAATCTGATCAATGGGAGCACTGGGTGTCTTAGTCTTTACTCTCTGTTTCTTTTTGTTTTGAAGGAGATTATTCATCTGCTTCCCTGATCGCGTCCTGTGCTTGAGCCTGTGCTTAAGCTGGTTTTATTGTGGAGGGCCAAAAGTCCCTTCCTGAGCCTGCCCACTGGCTAATAGTCTCTCACAGTCTTTTGTTGTGGATGTTAGTTGCCACTGGTGTTTTTCTTCCTACCCTGCAGGACTTTTCACATGGACCTGCACCCTTCAAGCAATTTGCCCCTGCAGCAGAGGTCATTCAGCTAGCCTCTCACGTTGTTTGGCTCAAAGTTCCATAGAGGCAGGTAGGTTGTGCTGTGATGTGTTGTGGTATGTTATGTTTGAGCAGTCAGCAGTCAGCCTCTGTCGACAGCCACCATGCCCCACTGCTCGCCATTCGCCCTTTGCCTTCTTCACTGCCTCAGCCTCAACCGATTCAGCGCTTGTGCCCGTAGAGGTGCTTTAGGGGTACTTTGAGGGGTGCGGTGGAAGTGATTGCCTGATCCTAGATGGCCTCTTGAGGCTGCGAGTCACCAGTGGCTCCAGTAAACACTCACAGCTGTAGCAGGCTGTATCTAGCTATAACGTTCTTCTGTAGCACTGTTGTGAGCACAGGATCAGGAAAGGGCACATGTGCAAGCAAAGGAGCAACTGAACAAATGTGAGCGAGCGAGCAAGCCTCCTACATGAATCTAATGCTCAAGCTCTCTCTCTATTCTGCCCGTCCGTCTTACCAGTGTCCGCCAGCATCCAGCTGCCAGCATCCGGTGCAAATATGGCTCATTACCTGGGCACTTTTCCTCTGTTACGCAAGCCTTCGTGGGCTTCTACCTCCTGCCACCAGCCTCCTACCTTTAGCTCCGAGAGAGGGAGGGAAGCGAGGAGGGAAGTGAGGACAGTGAGAAGCGAGGAAAGTGAAAGCAGAGTGGGCCAGTGTTGGTCGGAGTTGGTGGCGGTGGTTGCAGTGTGCGTAAGGAGCAGTGAGCAGGTAAGCGATGAGGATGAGGATGAGCAGATCTTCAGCAAAGGGACCCATTTTATCTCCATCCCCCCGTATCTGGTATAAAGGTGAGTGGTGAGCGGGTGTGCAAATCTGTGGCAGACCCGCTCTAACTACGGCCGGCCACCATCTCTGGTGTTTGCCCTGGCACTGGTTGTTGACCGCCCGTCTCACCTGATCTTGACGATCTTAGCCAGCTGATAAAAAGCTCCGTAAACCCGATCCGGCGTTTGTGCTGACAGCACTGACAGCCTCGGCACCAAGCGGCTCCAAGCGCCAAACGAAAGTAAGCAGGGGCGAAGCGGAGCTTCTCCTCCTACAGCCGTGTAGAACGGGAATCAAGCACCAAGCGTGGAATGGCGCTTGATGAAGTGCCCAGCCCATATACTGCATGTAATGAGAGAACACAGAGAGTACGCATGGCCTCTGCCAGGAAGGTTTGGGGGCCGGGGGGTGGTCTTCTTCTGAGAAATATTTGAAAACATTTGCAAATATGGTGCATTCTACAACACATTTTACAATATAAAACCTTGTCCAATCATTGGCTCTATGGAGCCAGGCCACAGTGTTACAAGGTTCTATGATTAAATGAGGGCTATGTGTGAGGTGTCAGTAATTCAAGAATGAATGTTAGTAGGAGGGACATGTGCACACACGATTCTAGATGGTCGCTGGACGCTGATCTACCACACACCCATAGGAACGACAAGCTATTTACGCTGGTAATATTTCAAAATTTTCACCAGCACCTTACCCCCATGTCTTGAGGAATATTTTGTGGGGTTTCTACAACAAAACACTGTGCCTGTGTCCTCTGAGGAGCATCTAAACCCTCACCCAGACTCAGCTTGCTTTCTCTCTGGAGTTCCTGTCAGGAAAGGCAGAGTTCCAACATAACAGGGTAAAGCTTTGGCCCTGAAAACACCCACTGTCAGTTTAAGTTGCTTCATCTGTGAATGTTCATCAGCTCAACATTGGTTTGGCTTATTTACTAGATTATATTTTAATATGGAGGGCAAATCTACATCTTCAGCTGCTCATAAATGCAAACACACTGTATCTCTACCTCCTCTGAAGTCTAAAAGTGTGATTCTTCTGAACATTCACCTATTACTAAATTGAAGGCATTGCAAGCTGTTAGATCTAAAACTGACAATATTGTTCATTAAATTAAAAATATTCTTAAAGACATGGCTGGTCTCTCTATGAAGGTTACAAATAACAACATTAAAATTAATGACAATAAAACAAGAATTGACCTACTGGATCCACTTGCTGCAAATATTCCTCCTATGAATAATTTATTGTTGGATTTAGAAAATCAAAATTGTCAATATAACTTGTGAATTTCCAATTTACCTATTGATATAGAAGGAAATTATTGCAGGTGTTAACTTGAGAGCCTACTGCCTACTATGTTAAAATAAAAATGTGCATAGAAATTTGAAATTCGAAAAAGTGCATTGTATTTCATCTCATCTCAAATCTCACCAAGCCGAACCGGACGTAATTTACAAAGTTCTTTGTCATCATCGTCTTGTTTTGATACACAAAGCAGCACAAGAGATCCCTACAGAAATGGTTAATGGTGATAAAGTATTGATTTAGCAAGACTTTGCTAAGGAAACAGTTACCATCCATAAATACTTAACAGCTCTGCGACCAAGACTTAGAAACTCTGGTTTTACATGTAAGATTTTTTATCCTTCCACCGTGCTCATTAGGAAAAATAAAATCCCTAAATAATTTCACTGACCAGAGGATCTTCGAACATTCCTGAATATTCACTTCAAACTTTAAGTGGATATAGAGGACCCTTCAATCTGATACCTCTTAGACCTTGTAGGAGCACACAGGAACCTTCAACTTGATACCACTGGGACCTTGAAGATGTCTTTGCTTCTCGTTCACTTATTGCACTATTCATACAATATTATGATTATTACAGGCTCTACCACCTTCCTAAACTTCTCAATGCACATGTGTGTTTTGCCCTTATTATGTATGTTCTCTGTTTGGATAGAATTACATGTTAGTCTTTCATTTTCTTTTCTTTCATTTCTATATGCTGTCTAGCTACTTCATTAGTTTTCATTGCTTCCTTTATTCCTTTCTCAACAATCTGTCCTGTTCGGATTTTATCTTTCATACCTTGAGTTACAGATGTTACTCACAATATTAAGGTTGATTATCTAAATGTTAAATGATTGTGACATCCTGTTAAGCTTTTAAACATTATAGGTTATTTGTTTAGAGTAGGTATGTATGTGCTACAATTAAGACACATAATAATGCTAAGATTTTTTATTCCATGCAAAAGAAATGGATCGGTCAGAGACATTCTGTCCCACCAATGGATAAGAAAAACGGAATGGGAATCCATTTTTCCCAAAAAATTCAATAACAAATTTTAGATAAACATTCAGATTCAGATGTAGATACCTATTTGTTAAAGTGAAACTTGATACCAAAGTATTACATTTCATTAATATATATGCACCCTCTGTTGACGATCCGAAATTTTGGAGCGCTAAAATAATTCAACTTGGAAATATTCCTCTTATTGTTGGCAGACACTTCAATTTGATCCACTTTTTGAAAAAAATTCTTCAGCTAGATGTATACCTCCAGAAGATTGTCACTCAGATAAATTTCTATTTAAAGATACAAAGCTTGTTGCTGTTTGGAGATTAAATTTCCCAACTAGCAAAGATTTTACCTTTTTCTCCAACCCTTATAATTCGTATTTATGCTCAGACAATTTACTGGCCTCCAGAAGATACGATCGATTAATTGGAAATATCGAAATTTTTGATCATGCAATGATTTCACTATGTTTGCAGATAAATACATCTTCTAATACTCATCTTCGATGGTGCCTGAATGCTATCTGTTATCAAAGATAATTTTTACCTCAACCCTGAAGGTATTACTTCCCCTATTACACAATAGGATGCTTTTAAGGGACTTGGGTGAGGGGTAGCAATCTCTATAATGGCCCTCAAAAATAAGACATTTAATACAAAACTCTAAAATTTGGAAAAAGAAATTACTGAGTGTGAAAGGGTATTTATCAATAGTACTGTCAAAACTATCCTCCACCAATTTAGATATGGATATAACTACTTAATAAGCAAAAAAGCTGAAGTACAAGTTTCAAACAAAAAAGCAAAACTTTCTTTTGATAGTAATAGATCTGCGAAATTATTAGCTATTTATCGTCACATTCATCAAAATAAAAAACACATTTATGCTATTTATATGATAATGGAACAATTGCTTCATCTACTCAAATTATTTATGGATTTCTTAAATGTTATTCTTCACTATATAATAGAAACTGACCTCCTGGAATCTCAATAAATAGAAGCTTTTTTTGGATGCCAATACATTTCCACAAATCTCCCAACATGACAAGTTCAAACTAGATATGCCCTTAACGCAGGAAAACATTTTAACAGCTATCCAATCACTCAAACTAAAAAATCCCCCAGAACAAATGGCATGCCTACGGAATTATATGAGCTTTCTCTAATGTCCTTATTCCCCATTTATACCATTTATTTAATGATTTTAGTAACTCACTTATGGTTTCAGGATCTTTTTCTTAAGCTTTAATAATATTATTTTCTTAAACCAAATAAAGATCGATCTAAAGTCTCTACTTATTGCCCTATCTCACTCATAAATCAAGACTGTAAAATGTTTGCAAATATTTTGGCCACAAGACTAACCAATATTTTATCATCACTAATACATGTAGATCAAACAGTTTTAATGAAAAATTGATTCATTGTGAATAACACACAACTTCTGTTTCATGTGATAGAAGCTTTCCCCACATATACCTCTCCTTCCATACATCTTGCTCTACATGCTGAGAAAGCTTTTGATGCTCTTCACTGAAAATTCCACTTTCTTACACTATCATCTTTTAATTTTAGATCTGAATGTATTAAATGGTATTGGCTTCCTATCGTTCCCCTACAGCTCTGCCTTTTATTAACAGTCACTTTTTGTTTTCTTTTTTTCTATATAGAGGTATCCGACATGTTTGCCATTGTCGCCCCTCCATTTTTTTGTTAGCTATTAAGCTCTTACCATCTAATATCTGAAACTTTAATGAAATCACTGCAACCAATATTGCAAACATCCCACTCAAAACATCTGCTTATGCAGATGATGCCTTATTATTCCTTATTAATCCTGCCACCTGCTTTACTCAATTCATTACACAAACACTCCTATATTTTTGGTTACACCTCTAACACTAATCAAACTGTAGTTTCCCTCTAAATGTTCACTGCATTCCAGATATGTTGGACAATACTGCTAATATTTTGCAAAAAGAGAAATTAAAATAGTCGGGATCTAATGATGCACTCTCTTAAACAATCAATTACATTAAATTGTGATTTGATTATTAAGGTCACATATAACATTTGTAATTGGTCTCTAATATACCTCTCCTGGTGGGGTAAACTTGAAGCTATTAAAATGGAGCTAGCTCGTCTTTTGTTTTGCACTTTATCAATGCCCTCATTTCAATTACCTTCCATATTCTATAAAAAATTAGATTGCATTATTTCCAAATTTCTTTGGCATCAAAACTACCACAACTACGATATGCCAAACTTAACCTCTCCAAAATCTATAGAGGAGTCGGTTTACCAGATTTTCTTAACTACCACAAGGCATTTATTTTAAGACAACATTCTCATTGGTTTTAATGTTTTAATTCTGTTCATTCACCTAAATGGCTTCAAATGGAATAACAGTTAGTTTCACCATTTCCATTATAGACTTTATTATCTATGGCATCCGTAGGGTAGTCTTCCCCTTGACATTTTGCCTTTTGGCTCCAAGTTTTGTGGATTCTTTTTGTTGTCCTTTGGACTCTAATCAATTTACCACTGCTAACAAGTGCATGTACTTCTTCTCTGAACAAAATAACAGTGGTGTATACCTGATTGTCATACTTGCTGTATTGTGAAGTCCCTTGTAAAGTTGTATCCCATATACCCAGAGCCTGTACTTCAAATGCTACTAGTGACCTGCAGTACTGATTGTGCCACTCGCAGAAGTAGCCTTTCAAGCCTATCTAAGGCTCCAGTTTGCAGTTTTCTGCCTTAGACTTGAAATTTCAAACTGCCTCACAGGCCTTTAACTCCCCTTTTATTACATATGAGTCTCCCCTAAGATATGCAGTAATTAATGCTAAGGGCAGGGTGCCATGTAAGTAAAATGTAGGACATGTACTTCTACTTGTCCTGGTAGTGACATCATACTATTTCGTTTTTCACTACTGTGAGGCCTACCCATGTCACAGGCAGCATTCGGGAATTCCTTAATACCCTTTCAAGCTATAATTCCTAATCAGAGAGGAGTAACTTTTTCATATTTGATACGTTTGTAATGGTAAAGATAAATCTTCCATACTAGTGAAGTTTGATTTAACATTACTGTTTTAGAAATGCCACTTTTAAAAAGTGGAAAAAGAGGGAGTCAGGTCCTGGGACGTGTAGTCAGTTGGACCATAGGTTATAGTTATATGAACAAGCAATTTACCAACTACACACTTCTTTGAGTCCTCTATTTTGAGGGAAAAACCAAGTGATACTCCTGGGTTAGTTGGGTATATATCACTAGAACCCTTTTGTTTTATTATTTTCAGTTTTTAATATTTTTTATGTATGAAAAGGACACTTGACGTTTTACTTCATTTACACATAAACACAATACATTTCTACAACAAAGATACACCATTTATATATACATGAGTATTTTTTTGATATATACACAAACATTTGTTTTCTTGAAAAGACAAGAGTCACGCTTTGGACTCAAAGTTTAAATAAACAACAAGTTAATGCAACCAAAGTTTTTTATACAAAATAAACCATAAATTAATTCTGTTGTCTATTGGGCAACTGATGTCTATTCTCTTTATGTGACGACGCGTTTCGAACCCGGTGTATTCACTTGTCGGGTTCTCCTCAGGGCTCTGTCTTTTAGGTTTATCTAAAAGTGTAAAAAACAAAAAAATGTGTTTTAACTTATTTTGTCTATATCTTGTGTGCTTCCCTCCATTTGGTACTGATGTCACTGTCATTACCTGTTTTCCAGCTGTCGCCGGTCCGCAAGTATTGTTTTGTATTCGACTGGGTTTCTTTAACTTTGAACCTATAAACAAGCGGGGACATGTTGTCATTCTACACTTGGCCCTGACAGTACGGTGATGTACATACTCTGGTTGGACATACCTCAGATTGTCGGTTTTAGTCTTTTTGTAATCTTCTGTTTATGTCCTGCTTTTAATGATAATCTTTATCCTTGCCGGTTGTTCACAGCCTAGAATTAATGAAACATTCATGTAATTCTCTCTAACAATAGTTTAAAAGAGACAGCGTTCGCTACTCTAATCGGCATACCTGGTGTGTTTTGAATTTCCTACTTAGGCTGCAGTCGCTCTGCGTGTGCTCTGCGTGTGCTCTGCGTGTTTAGTAAATCGGCTATTTTCGTTCTGGGCCAACAGTTGTTCTCCTGTGCACATAAAATTATTTTAGGATCTGGCCATTAAGTTTTGGCAAAAAGTAACTATTCCAATATTCTGCATTACACCTACTTGATTTCGCGGCGATCCGGTGACTTCCTAGTCAGTCTGTGGATGCGGCAGCCATCTTTGGATGGGGGTTTTAAACCTAGACGCGCATGGTTAGGACCTGCGCGTTCTGTGGCGGCCATCTTTTAGTAGGCTTTTAGTGAGTTCTAATTGTCAGTTTGAGAAGCCTTAGTGTTTAAGCAGGGGAAGATGATTTACGTTTATTACAAAGAGAAGGTGAATTATAGTTTTAGATTCATTACAAAGGGAGAAACCTTTAACATGTACACTATGCACCTAGTTTTCGGTCACTGGCTTTCTGACTAGTGCAACCGTGTCCCGGGGTCAGTGTTTTTTCTCAAGGTTGGAGTGTAGATAATTTCTGGTTATTACAACCTTGATACTTCAGATAATGAATTTAGACCAGTAAGTGCACTATTGAATTTTAGTATCAAGTACGCCTCTTCTTGTAACAGGATTTTGTCAGGGTCCATAGGTCTTAATTGTTGCAAAATATACAGGATTGACCACTTAAAATCATTTTCAGTGTGATTGTTTTCTATGAAATGTTCGACCATGGGAGCGGTTAGAACTTTATTTTTTAACCGTGATTTAAGTTGGGTTATTCGTATATTGGCTTGCTGTGTTGTCTTACCACTATAAATTTTTGAGCATGGACAAACAATTACATACACGACATTGCGTGTTTTGTAATTGGAAAAACACAGATGTTTCCACCTCACACTTCCATGTTGAAATTCCTTCCCTTCCATTGTGCTCCAGCATGCCGCACAGGAGCCACATTTGTGATGTCCCTCTATGGGTCTCATCCCCCACTGGGACCATAAGTCGCTTTTAGGTTTGGGTAAAGAAATGTCTGCCCGTACTATTTGTTGCCCATGGCTTTTGTTTTTCCGGTACGCAAATAGCGGACGTGGAAAAGGGCAGTCCAGATTTTCTAATAGGTGCCAGTTTTTTAGGACCACCTGTCTCAATTTATTAGTGTTGGGCCCGAATGTGGTTACGCAGACCAGTCTGTCTAATTCGGGTTTTGTTCTAGTCTGCAGCAGACATTCTTGAGATGCGCAACGCGCCCTCTTGAATGAATGCTTTAACAGTTTGTTGGGATACCCTCAGTCTTTTAATTCCTCGCAGAATGTGTCAGCATGCCTTTCATAATCAGACAGCTCCGTATAATTTCTTCTAATACGGAGCAATTGGGCATATGGTAAGTTGGCCTTCAGATTTCTTGGGTGGGCACTTTGATGATGCAACATTGTGTTTTTATCAGTCTTTTTTCTGTATAGGGACGAAATTAGCCGTCCTTCTGTACATGTGATTTCCACATCTAGGAACGTCATTTTAGTATCACTATGTTCCATAGGGATTTTTATATCTTGATGTTTGGCATTAAGACATGCATGGAACTCCATCAACTCGGTGTGGCTCCCCTGCCACAGGAGCCACACGTCGTCGATATAGCGTAACCATTGCTTAATTTGTCCACTGTATGGGTTGCCATTGTCAATAAACTTTCTTTCATATTCCGCCATGTACAGTATAGCCATCTCTGGGGCATAAGGGCATCCCATAGCAGTACCTTTCGTCTGCATGAAGAATTGCTCATTAAATCGAAAGTAATTCTTCCTCAAGGCCATTTCTGCTAGTTTTAAAATAAAACTGCTGGGAACTCGGTGTGGTCTTTCACGAGCTTCCAGATATAGTTCAATTACCTCCAGTGCCTCGTCCTGGGGGATCTGGGTATAAAGGGACGTGACGTCCATCGTCACTAGTAGTTTTGACGTTGGATTAATTCAGTTCCCTCCACTTTCACCAAAAAGTCCATTGTGTCTTTTAGGTATGATTTGACTGTGCTCACAAAGGGTTTCAGGAAAAAATCTACATATTTCGCGAGCGGTTCCAGGCAAGAGTCGCACTCCGAGACAATGGGTCGTCCCGGGGGCTCATCCAGATTTTTATGAATCTTTGGGAGGAAGTACAGGATGGGAGTCCTTGGAAATTTTTTGATTAAGAATTCACCTTCTTTTGCACCAACTGGGCCATTTTCCATCCCTACTCTGACAATGTCAGCTATCGTTCCCTGTATACTTTTGACAGGATCTTCTTGAAGAGTTCTATACCAGACTTTATTGTTAACCTGTGACCGTGCTTCTGCGAGATATTTATCCCTTGGCCAAAGGACTACTGCACCGCCTTTGTCGGCCTTCTTGATAACTATTGACTGATCTTCCCTAAGGTTTTTTAATGCAGTTCTTTGCTCTTTACTTATGCTTTGTTGAATGTATTTTTTGTTCATTTCTAGTTTGTCTATTGAAGATAACATAATTTGCTCAAAGGCATAGACCTGTTTTGGGATTTTTTGAGTGGGTATGAAATTTGATTTGTTTCGTAGCCCAGTAGTCTCTTTTTCAGTCATTGGTGGGTTATTAGCAAAATAAGCCCTGAGTCTGATTTTACGACAAAACTCAATAGTTTCAAGTTTCATTTGAGTAAAGTCTGTTTGCTGGCGTGGGACAAATTTTAACCTAAATTCAATACAGACTCTTCGTCTTTCGTTTTTTTTTGTTTTGGGGGATAAATTAACTACTGTTGTGGCTGCCCTTACGATTTGTAGAAGTTCCTCCTTGTCCGCATCTTCCATGGTACCTTGAACCTTGTCTTTGCTTGCTGGCCTTTCTCTAAAAAAGACACCTGTTTTTTGTTTTGGTTCCCACGTGTATCTTAACCTGATGGATCAGATGAAGAAGAGGTTTCAGAGAAGGTTTTAAATCTGTTACGGGATCTTCCCCGGTAATTATACAGTGCCCCCTGTGAGTCTGCTTGTGTATAATTCTCGTCTTTTAGAAAAGGGTATGCCTTCTCGAGTGTGAACGCCTTAGAGTCTTTTTCGTACTGTGCGATTTTATTATTAAGCGTATTATCCTTAAAGGCCAAAATCTCTTTCTCTATCTTTTCCAATAGAGCTTTGGCATCGGATACTGTCGGACTGTCCTTGATAGCCTGGGTTAGTGTTTCTATTTCTTCTAGTTCCTTAGCACTGAGTCTCTGCGCAGTTTCGATGGTATGGACCATAAGGTCCCTGTTGCATTTTGTATTAATACAACTGAATTCCTTTCTGTACTCAGCGTCCTCAGTGAAGATTACAGGGACATTTTTCACCTGTAGTCCCCAGGGGATTGTCCCTCCTCTCAGATGTTTTAACAAGAAGTGTCCATGAAGTTCTGTTCTTATATGTTTTTTACTCAATCTTATCAGTTTATCTGACTCATTCTGCTGTTGGGCAAAAGAGCTCAGAGTGATATTAGAAAATGCAGAGGAAACAATTAGACTTTGAAAAAACACTGACCCCGGGACACAGTTGCACTAGTTAGAAAGCAAGTGACCGAAAACTAGGTGCATTGTGTAAATTGTAAAGGTTTCTCCCTTTGTAATGAATCTAAAACTATAATTCACCTTCTATTTGTAATAAACGTAAATCATCTTCCCCTACTTAAACACTAAGGCTTCGCAAACTGACAATAAGAACTCACTAAAAACCTACTAAAACATGGCCGCCACAGAACGGGGGTGTTCCTAACCACGCGCGTCTAGGTTTAAAACCCCCATCCAAAGATGGCTGCCGTATCCACAGACTGACTAGGAAGTCACCGGATCGCCGCGAAATCAAGTAGGTGTAATGCAGAATATTGGAATAGTTACTTTTTGCCCAAACTTAATGCCCAGATCCTAAAGTAATTTTATGTGCACAGGAGAACGACTGTTGGCCCAGAACGAGAATAGCCGCTTGACTAAACACGCAGAGCACACGTAGAGTACAGGCAGAGCGACTGCAGCCTAAGTGGGAAATTCAAAACACACCAGGTATGCCGATTAGAGTAGCGAACGCTGTCTCTTTTAACCTATTGTTAGAGAGAATTACATGAATGTTTCATTAATTTTAGGCTGTGAACAATCGGCAAGGATAAAGATCATCATTAAAAGCAGGACATAAACAGAAGATTACAAAAAGACTAAAACCGACAATCTGAGGTATGTCCAGAGTATGTACATCACCGTACTGTCAGGGCTAAATGGAGAATGACAACATGTCCCCGCTTGTTTATAGGTTCAAAGTTAAAGAAACCCAGTCGAATACAAAACAATACTTGCGGTCCGGCGACAGCTGGAAAACAGGTAATAACAGTGACATTCAGTACAAAATGGAGGGAAGCACACAAGATATAGACAAAATAAGTTAAAACAAATTTTTTTGTTTTGCGCTTTTAGATAAACCTAAAAGACAGAGCCCTGAGGAGAACCTGACAAGTGAATACACCGGGTTTGTAACATAAAGAGAATAGACATCAGTTGCCTAATAGACCACAGAATTAATTTATGGTTGTATAAAAAACTTTGGTTGCATTAACTTGTTGTTTATTTAAACTTTGAGTCCAAAGCATGATTCTTGTCTTTTCAAGAAAAAAATGTTTGTGTATATATCAAAAAAATACTCGTGTATATATAAATGGTGTATCTTTGTTGTAGAAATGTATTGTGTTTATGTGTAAATGAAGTAAACCGTCAAGTGTCCTTTTCATACATGAAATAGTGAAAAACTGAAAATAATAAAACAAAAAGGTACTAGTGATATATACCCAACTAACCCAGGAGTATCACTTGGCTTTTTCCTCAAAATAGAGGACTCAAAGAAGTGTGTAGTTGGTAAATTGCTTTTTCATATAACTTTTAGAAAGTGGACATTTCTCTTTACTTACTGCTCTTTGTGTCTGGCAGCCTGTTTTAAATAAAATCTGAGTTGGGTAACAGCTACACTTTGTGCATTCCCTCTAGACAGACACAAACACAGGAAGGTGAGGCTCATGTGCATTCTAAGCACTCATCTGAAATCATTTGCAGTATGATGGATCTTCCTGGGCGAGGAAGAATGGGAGGGGCTGCCACTTACATTACACGAGGTAGTGTCCTGTCCACACATAAAACACTGATCTACCCCCCACACATAGCCTGGTAGACAGGACTGGGTTGAAAGAGATATTTGTGTACTTCAGAAAGTTGCTTTGAAGTCACCACCCTACATCAAACTACTTTTGGGTCTAAGTACTGGGCTTCTGACCCACACGAATCAGGCACTACTCAACTTGTAACTAAAGATCTGCCAGTAAAACTGCTGTGCTTCTTAAATGACTCAATTGTACTGCTGATCTGGAATGCCTGCTTTTCTGTTTTCTGCCCTCTTTTACTCTGCTGAAGGAGAGCTGGACTCTGCCTTGCCTCCTAATGATCTCCAACAGCTTGCTGGCTTTCGTCCTGTTTCCTGAAAGCTCAGGGAGACAAATGACTTTTTGTAATTTTGCTTGTGCTGTGGGACTCTGCCATCTGTGAGTCCTACCCTTACTTGAGGCGTCCTCTCCAATTCTGGGCCTCACAAGTGAGTTCTGCAGCTAGTTTGCTACAAAATGGAGTCATCGTCACCACGGTGCCGATCATAATCCAATGTGGGTTCGACGTTAGACCTGACTGCGGGTTCGATGATGTTGCATTGCTGATCCGAGGTCCCGAAAGCAAGGCATGACTGTGACACATTAACCCGACTGCGTGAATAAGGACCGACGCATCGCTTTCACTGCGTAGATGAGATTGACGCATTTCATTGCTTGCGACAAGTAAAGGTATTGTGTTCAGCATGGCCTGCGTGGATCCTGTAGCTGGCCTGCACTTCCATGAGGTCAGTCTGAACTTGCTCTGGTCCAGCACGACCAAAAGTAACCTTTTTAGCGCTTCTTGCTACCTTTAAAATTCAATATATCCACCTCTATACATTGGATTTGTTTCATTTTGGTCTTATTGTGTTTATAGTATAATACTCTATTTTCATAAACCTGTGTGAGTATTTAGCTTCCCCTGACTAGAGTGGTGGTTCCTGCCTGGCCTGGGTGTTCACTTTAGCCAACCAGGAATCTAATTTCTAACTCTAACTCTATAAAACTGTTTAAATCATATGCCATTATTTTCAGCGCCAAAGTAATTACACCAGATTTTTATTCTTCATTTCCATCACATATATCAGGTTCTCTCAAACTATCTCTATGGCACAATCTTAAGATAGTATGTAATCATACCATCACATTGAGGAATTCATGGCTACATGCTGGTATTTTTTACCTTGGAGATCTTAACCTCCACTGGAACTAACCTAATTACCCTACAACCAACATTCTCAACAAACTTCTTGAAATTAGCGACCTCAAGCAGCTTTTCCTCTCCCCCACCCACACCAAAGGAGCTACTCTAGATGCCATTATCTCTAACCCTGACCTTATCCAACATCATCCCCATCGATTGGTCTGACCATCATCTTTTCCTGTTCACGATCTCCCCTCCACACCACCCACCAAGACAGTGACCAGAAATATTAGACAAATCCCCCCCGGCCTGTTAGAAACCCCACTCTACTCTAGCTATCACCCTTGGTATACCGGAGGGTTGTAAGATAATCAGAATGGACAGACCCAAAAAAGTTGGTGGGGGAATAACTATTGTATTCAAAGACAATATCTCGGTTTCGGTTCTCGATCAATGGTGCAACACGGCTTTTGAAATGATGATCTTTAGGATCGGTTCATCAGCCAAACACAGTAGGAAAGGAGCTTTGGTTTATCTTCCCCCAGGCCTCATAAAAAGTACTTCTAAACAGTTAGTGGAAGCACTAGCTCCTCATGTGGGCCCAGATAAAGATTTTTTGCTGCTCGGGGATTTTAACATCCATAGCAAGGAAGAAAATAATAGTGAGGTACAATCCTTCCTGACCGACCTATCCTTAATGGGACTAAAACAATGTAACTGTGGACCCACACATCAAGCAGGGCACACTTTAGATATGATAATATCCAATTTTCCAGGTATCGAATGCTATGCCCCTAAACAGTACCACTGGACAGACCACTTCGTGCTTGAGTTTTCTATGCCTGAGAAGGGCGTATGTTCCTTCCCCCCTGTTCAAATCCCATCCAAACGAAGGCAATGGCATAAAATTACTAACACTAATTTTGAACAGAAATATCTCCCCCCTCTCATCCTGCCTACAGATGATATAAATACCCCTCTCTCAAAATGGGATCTAGCCATTAATACTGCGGTACAATAAATTGCCCCGATAAAAACTTTTAAAAAGCGACTTGCAAGGAAACAAGAGGTCTGGTTCTCGGAAGAACTACGTAGCCTTAAACGAAGGGCTAGAAAGACAGAAAAAACATGGAGAAAATCCCACTTGGAGGAAGATTAAACCAATTATCAAAAGGCCTTAAGCATATATCACAAAGCTATACGATCTGCACGCAAGGACCATGTTACCTCACAGTTGGATGCAGCTGGCAACGATTCTAAAGTTCTGTACCAGATTGTTAACACTTTTTAAAAACCTGTAGCATGTGAAAGTGCAGACATGGCGTCACAACACTTCTGCGATAATTTCTCGAACTTTTTCACTGAAAAAATCGATGCCATTTATGAAAAAATAGAGGCACTTATCCCTGCCACGACTAGCCAGGATAATCAAACTTTGGTACAAACTGTGCCTACTAATTCCTATTCATTTAATGATTTCCCTGAAATATCCTTACTAGAGGTTCAGAAGCTGCTCACGGACATCAAAAGTGGGAGCCCGGCCGACTCACTTCCAGCCAGGCTTATTGGTCCTTTAGGGAGAAGACTTGGTCCTGACATTCAGAGACTGGTGAATCTCTCACTTACAATAGCAAAGGTCCCACAACAATGGAAAACGGCCTTAATTAGACCAATTAGGAAAAATACATCTTCCCCCTGGACCAACATGTCTAACCTTAGGCCGATTTCCCTGCTACCATTTTTAGGGAAAATCATCGAGAAGCACACCAATAAACATCGTTCTAACTACCTTGAGCAATCAGACAGCCTTGATCCATCACAGTCAGGTTTTAGGCCAAAATACAGCACCGAAACGGCCCTGCTGTCGATAACGGACAATCTACGTATGTACCAGGACAGTGGTTATTCTGTTGTCCTGGTGCTACTTGATTTATCGGCAGCGTTCGATACCATCTCACACAACATCTTGATCGAACGACTGTCTGTGAGTGGAATCGGCGGCAAGGCACTGGACTGGATTAAAAGCTTCCTCTCCAACCGCACCCAATGCGTCACCATGGGTGAGTTTAGGTCGGAAGAGGTTAAGATCACCAAGGGGGTCCCGCAGGGATCGTGTTTGAGCCCGACCCTGTTTAATACCTATGTGGCTCCCTTGGCAGAAATAACCAGAGCCTTTGGCTTCTGCCCAGTGTCGTACGCTGACGATACGCAGCTACACTTCCCCTTTAAACTACTTACACCGGAGATTATACAATCTTTCTCCGATGGGATGAAGGCAGTAGCGCGATGGATGTCTTCCAACTTTCTTCAATGTAATGTTGGGAAGACCGAGGTGATGCTCTTCGGTAAAGCCAGGGTCCAATGGTCCCCTGATTGGTGGCCTCTGGATTTAGGCCCAGTCCCTGAACCTAAATCAATAATCAAGAACCTGGTGGTACGACTGGAACCGGAGTTGACCATGAAACAGCATGTCAACATCACTGTGGGATCTTGTTTCCACGTGATAGGTCTCCTCCGTAGGATATTTCCTTTCCTTCCTGACTCCCATAGAAGAACTTTAGTTCAGGCTTTAGTGATCAGCCGTCTTGATTATTGTAATGGTCTTCTGGCAGGTGCAAATGAAGAGGTTCTAGACCGTCTGCAGGTAGTGCAGAATACAGCAGCCAGGCTGGTGCTCAAAGCACCTCCCAGATCTCCATCTAAACCTCTATTACATAAACTTCACTGGCTGCCCATACGTCTACGAGTGAAGTTCAAGACCTGCTGTATTATTCATAAAGGTCTTCATGAACTAGGATCAGAATATTTGGCTAGAAAATTTGTCCCATATGTTCCTGCCCGCACCCTTAGGTCCAGCGAACAGCTGCTATTAAATGTACCCAAGATCAGTAAAACCAGGCTAGGCGGCAGGGCCTTGTCTGTGGTGGGTCCCAATTTCTGGAACATGCTCCCACTGTCATTGAGACAATGTTCCAACCATCTTCGTTCCAGAAAGAACTTGAAAACGTTTTTGTTTAGTTCATTTTAGCTAATTTCCCTTTTCTTGGGATTATGATCCTCTGTCCTAAATAAATTTAATATCTTTGCTACCTCTATAGTTTCTCAGGCCGGCTGTCATAAGCGCGGAGATACTCCTCCGGGAGTCTATTCATAGCGCTATAAAAACCAGCAAATAAATAAATAAATAAATACACTCCAATTCTAACTCAGTCTCGGCGCCCCCTCTTCTAATGCTAATGTACTCACTGAGCACTTTAACAAAACTGTCTCTGAGGTTTTAGACCAACTCGCTCTCTAACTCGCCATGCTAAAAAAAGTCCCCTCTAAATCATGGTTTACCCTTGACCTTAATAAAGAAAGACGCTCACTTAGACTGGCTGAAAGAACATGGAGACAACACCCTTTCCCATGCCATCTTGCTCTCCTCAGAAATACAAGATCCTCCTATAAATAACACATCTTTTCAGAAAAATCATCTTTCTTTCATCAGCAACTCGCTCGCGCCAAAAACAGACCTAGAGAACTGTTCAACATTATTAGAAATCAAACCTCACCGGCACTCCCTAACCCGGTGGCCTCCATCAACAAATGTGAAGAAATCTGCAACTTTTTCAGTGAAAAAATCGCCAAAATTGACAGCACTTTCCTCCCCCCTCAACCCTCACCCATCCCTCAAGACACCCAGGTTACTACACCCTGCCCTCCTCTCCCTCTGAACATATGTCTAATTCCTTCATTCCTCCGCCCATCACACATCCCTCCTGAACCTATTCCCTATATCCCACCAGTCAAAAATAATGCCTCATGGCATAACTTCCTAACCAAACTCAAACCATCCTCCCACACTAAAGACTCCCCCTTCCGCACTCGTTCAAGACCTCAAACACGTTATTGTTCCCTACTGGACCAACATCATTAATGCCTCCCTCTCTACAGGAAATGTCCCCACCTCACTTCACCTCGGACAAATCTTCTCTCCCAAAAACAACCCTCTCCCCATCCAAACATGGATCACTGACCTTAATGTCCTAAACTGCTCACTTTCCCTCGCTGAATCTCTCAAATCACTCGGCATCACCATCAACATTAGACTCTCACTCAACTCCCATGTTTGAGAACTCTACAAAAAGTGCACTCTTCACACTCCTGCATCTCAAACAAATCAAACCTTTTATACCAGCTGCTGACTTCAAACGAATTATCCAATCTCTAATCCTATCCAAAATTGATTACGGGAATGCCCTTCTCTCCGGTACTCCCAAAATCCACCTAGCCCCCATCAAATCCGTACTCAACCTTGCGGCGAGATCAGCAACTAACTGTAAACGTTGTGACCGTATCTCCCCTGCCCTCCTGACCCACAAATGGCTCCCCATCGAAGGCAGATCCTCTTACAAAATTGCATGTATTACACACAAAGCTCTCTACCAGAACACTCAAACCTACCTCTCAACTAAACTCAAACAAGCTGGTGGTGCCCGATCGCTGAGAAGCACCAACACTCTTCTTCTCATAACCCCCCTTCTAAAAAAAATACATCAAAATCGTGCTCTTTCTCTGGCAAGGCCCCAACCATCTGGAACACCCTCCCCAAAGACCTTTGATGCAACCCCTCCTATGACAGCTTCAAAAGGAACCTTAAAACTCACCTTCTCAATAAATTCCTGTGGTAATTAGATCCCTAGTCTCCCCTCTCCATACCCCCCCCCCCCCCCTGCTATGGCCACTTAGTCCTCCCTGGCATACTGTATAATTACCTTTTACAACTACATTATGGTCATCCCAATTCTGTTTTCTGTTTACATTATGTTATCTTAATTATCCCTTTATTGTTGTATGATTGTTTGCTTAATTTGCTTAATCTATTATGTATTGTTGCTCTCCTGTTAATTTTCATTGTTGATGTGAAGCGCTCTGATACTCTTGGGTGTAGCTAGTGCTATATAAAACCTTTTAAATAAATAAATAAATATGATAAGGGTGTTTTATTGTTATTTTTTTCTGAATTACGAAATAAATTCTTGTTATCTGATTCCAAAGCCCATAATTACCATTTTCCATGGAATGCTATATTTACTTGCTTTCCCACTTTATTGCCCCAATAAACTACCTCCTATTCAGAGATTTGCATTAGGGCTTTTTATGCTACTCCACATACAGTCTAGAAATTGTGTAAACAATTAAATACTACCTGTACACCTTACTTGTGGGAGGTACTGGAAAGCGAAACTGTCTATATAGAATTTTCTGTAAATGACGGTAAGCATATTTGACTAGAAAATATACCCAGGTGGTTTCCTGTGTCTTTATCACAAACAAATGCATTTATTCTGTTTAACTGTTTATGGATTCCATGTAAATTACACAAGGCTTAGCTTATTGATACCCCTCTTTGTTGACATAAAGGGTCTCTAAAACATGTACATTTTAATGTACAATAATATCATAGTTGTGTATACATGATTGGTATATTATACAGAAAATAATTTCCATCACTGATACACTGATGTATTGCATGGTTATATGTAAATCTGTTGCACTCTTCCAAATTAGCAGAATCCCATAATAAACTACTTGACCTTATGATCTCTATAGCCATTACAACCATTTTTGCTAATTGGAATATCCACTGTAGTATTATCCTTTTCATACATGATAGTCTTGAGTCACATATACTAGGTGTGGAGCTCAATTACCTTTTAAGAGAACATGCAAAAATACTCCAATGTGCCCAAAGATTTGGAGAAGATTCATGACTATATTGCTAAACACATGTAATATATTTATTAATTATATGTATTGTTTCTTATTCATGTGATCTGCAGTTTGTGACATCTGGGGTAGCTCTTGTCTGTTTCTTCCCCAACATTCCTTTTATTCTAGCTACATGATTTTTAGTTATTATAGGTATATGTATAACCCAAATATGGTATTTTAAAGTGTTAAGATATTTATGTCATATATATCAATACTGTGTACTGTGTGTGTTCTCTGTTAACTTTGAAAAATCAATAAAATATTTTGAACTACAAGAATGTTATTTACTGAATACTTTTAGCTCTGTGGTGCAAATGGTCACAATGCACTGAACAGGGTGTGTAGTAAGGTTTTTATTTTTGTTTCTGAAATGAAACATCAGTCTTCCCAAACACTAACAGCCCCAATTCTTAAGAAACCTGCACAGCTTGGAAGTATTTTCACAGTGCACTGATTTGGTGCCTTAAAGAATTATAAACAAAGTATTAAGCTTTGGTCTAAAATGGGAGAAATAAAGTGATAGCCATGTAGTAGCAAATGGCACAACGTGGAGCCAGGAAACCTTGATTCAATCCTGGCTTACGCTTGAACACATTTTGTGTTCCTAAGCAATTTGGAGCACACTTTGTCATCCTAGGCAATTATGTTTTCTCACAGTGCCTCTTTGTCCTTCATCATCACATGAGTGCAGTCTTAAATACATCTGTTTAGGGTGGGCACTGCAGAAACACAAAACGCTGTAATGTAACTCCATGCATAGCAACATCCTAAGCCACATATAGGGGCCAAAGATGACTGACTTCCCTCTTATCTTTCCAACAGAATCGTTGTCAAGGCAGAGGTGGAGGTGCTTGAATGTTTTTAAGTTCATGAATAGAATCTATCACTCCTAACAATCCTCACTCAATGCAATGATATACTTTAATATATTAAACTCAAATGAGATGCAGTCGTCTCATTATAAAAAAATACAGGGGCATATTATTAAGGGGGTTTATCTCCACTTTTTTGGCTTTAAAAGCCAAGAAAGCGGAGATAAAATTATCTCCCTATTACCTAGTTGTCCTTAACACCAGTTAGCGCCAGCTAGTAGGAGATAGCGACCATCTTGGGCCCCACTTTGCATGTCAGTGATATTTATCACTAATGACATGCAAAGTTGGCATGCCAAGATGTCAGCGACTGAAAACAGTCGCTAACATCGCTATCTCCTATTACCAACTTTTGGAGATAATCGCGTTAAGTGCAAATATCTCCAAAAGCTAATACCTGCCCTGAGCAGTTCTAAGCCACGTTATCCAATAGGAGGTGGATAACATGGCTAAGAGCATTAGCTCGGTAATGCATGAATATCGCTGACTTTTCAGCGATATTCATGCATTGCGGCCGATTTTTATCGCATTTGCGATAAACCTTGGTTATACCAAGGTTTATCTGCGATAAAAATCGCCGCAGCTCAGCAGTAAATTTTTGTCTCTAACCAAGCAATATCGATAATTATCGCTACTGCTTGGTAATATGCCCCACAGTTTTGAACTTTTAAGTATCTTAATTATATATGTGCTGGACTCTCCGTGCTAAGTAACAGCAAAGCCCTCACCTCTTTTCCCCTGTATCCCTGAACGTCCACGCTGCTTTTGATGATCCTGCAGAAGACAGGAGTCAACCAAAAAGCAAAAGGAAGATGGTATTATAGTGAGCTGTGGTATAACCGGAATGCTATAAATCCATTTCTTTTGCATTGTTTATTTTATAAAACAACAAGGTGCTGGCCATCACCCAGTAGCAAATCCGGCCCCCACCTACAGCCGAAAGGCAGCCAGTCCACCAGTGTTGGACATTGCCTGCAGTGTCTATATGGTCCTTTTGTCCTGAACCACCCACATGCTATCTGAGGTCAGGTGGATGGCCACTGCATAGATTTATATGCATTTTATGGGCATGAAAGATCCTTTGAAACAACTGTTTGTTTATGAGTTTATTTGTTTATGATCGTTTTTGCCACTTTTTTCAATTTTTTCTAATTTCATTGTTGCTTCACCATAATATTCATATGCCTATTATGTATGTTTTATAAGCCTTTGAATGTCATTAAGCAGCATATTCAAAGCGCTTTGATGTGCCAAAGGGGATGCACACTCAGGCACATCAGGCCAGTTATCATGTTGTTTGGTTAGCTACAGTGTCTTGCAGAGCAGTATTTGAACTAGCCACAGGCTAAGCCTTGTTCAGGGGAAGGAAGAGACTACCTTGATGGCCCACAGTGGAGTAATGTTAAAGTAGAAAGTTACAGTTATAGGCATTTGATCGGCTGAAGAATGGAAAGGTTGAGAGCAGCAGACTTTCCTAGGACATTATACATGATTTCTGAGGTGCCAGACTGTAGGTTTTTCAGAATAGGTTGGCCTTATTCTCTTTAAAAATGCGGGAGTCTGTGAGAGAGTTTCCTAGAGGGTGGGGCGCTACGGATATGACTCTCTTCCTGCACACATTTTGAAGCCGTTTGGGGACACTGCTAGAGAGTCAGAGTAGAAGACCAAAGAAGGATGAACTCAACGTGGATGGATTTTCCCCTCAGTCTTCCTGATACCCAGTCCACACTCTCAATCACCATATCAACTTGTATGTCAAAGTCTGAAATGTTTTTATTATAATCTCATGAATATTCTACTCTCAAAACCAAGATATGTCAGTCACAGGTGCTGCAGCTGATGAAATTCTCTTACCATTGGCCTCTAGAATAACCCACTCTTCTTGTCTTCAAAAGCATTATTCTCATTTGTTCCAGCAAAGGGAAATATTTGACTCTAAAGTCTTTGTGTGCAGTCAGTTTGGCTATCCTGTGGTGAGAGGGCTATGAACTTTAGTTCTATTGTGTTGGAAGAGTAATTGAGTCTGCCTGGTGGTTTGTAGCACAGTCTGTTTTGGCATTGGAGGGACATGAAATAGTGCTTGGCTAGACTCTCGAAGTACAGTCAGGACAGCAGACCATAACCTTTTATAATGGTGGCCAGTAGGAGTAGTCGTGGGTGGGTAGAAGGAATTGTCCGGTTGCACCACTTCATAGTGCTGACAGTGTTAATAAATATAATAAGATTTTTTTTTTAGAGATAGGCGGCAAGTGCCCTATCGCAGATAATCTCTGGTGGTTCCTATTGGTAGAATACAGTTTATTGGGTTATTTTCCAAAATATGGTTTTTGTTAAGGCGGGAGGAAGAGAAGGGCTGGCCACAGGTGGCAATGAGTGGATAGTGAAAGTGGCATTAATGCCTCCTGACTAAGTGGTGAGGGGCTGGTAATTTACTAGCAGCCCCCAGTGACCACAAGGGGGCAGTGCAGATAGTAAGTCAGAAGAGTAATGGAATGTTTCAATAGATGGGCTGTGTGCTGACTGGGGGATATTTTGATGAGGTCACCAATTGATAAAGTAGAGTACAGTTGTGCTGAGGTCCTCTTTAAATCAGGGAGAACAGCACTTGAAGAAGGTGGCCTAGCCTGTTCCTAACATAATTCTTTAGAGAAAAGCAGAACCCTAGTTTCACTCATTCCTAGGAATTTGATTGGAATCCATGATATGTCACTGGAGCAGCTAAAATGCAGATGTCTAACCTCCTGAACTGTTTCCATGAGGTGAGGGCATGCCTCACTTTCACTGAGCTGAATGACATCTGCTACCAATACCCCTCTATCCCACAGACCATATACCTCTTGGGTTCCTATTTGATGTCCAATGCAAAAGTTGCAGTGCAGTTCAGAAGTTTTTGTAGTTATAACAAGAGTTGTCTTTCAATTGTCTGATTGAGCTGCACGGATAGAAAAAATTAAGGCTGCTTACTCCAGGCAGAAGAATGTGACTTAAAACACTATTGTTTAAATTATTTCATGAATTCAGAACTTGTTTCAGGCAGAGTACGTCTTCTAGTCCCTTGGTTACTCAAAGTCATGCAGCTTCCACACACAATCTACCATGCGAAGATCTGGTAGGATGTGATGCACACAAAGCATATAAATGCCAATGAACCAATACGAACTACACCCAAACACTATTTTGAATAGATTATGCCAAATTTAGTAAGCACAATGACAGCACAGCACCATAACCACGTCAAAAAGAAATCCCTGGGAACACAAAAATAAGAGGTATGCAATACAAATATAGGCAAGATTCAAGACCTGCTTATAGGGCGATCAATTAAACAATCAATCAGAATCTTATAAGACCAGATTCAGGACCTGCTTATAGGGCGGTTAATTAATCAGGCAATCAGAATCTTATAATATGCAACTACTCACCCGTGAGGGTCTCAAAGCACTGGGTGGGGGTGGGGGGCTGGAGCCAGGTTTTCCTACTCCTGCAGAGAGATTGGAATATGAGTTGTCTGCTATTGCTGGCATTGCTGTGGCTTTTAAAACTTGCTTCACCTGCACCTGGAAGCCTATGGACTTGGCTGGCGCAGAGTGTGTCCATTTTTCCATCAGTATTAGTCAGCATCAAACATTATCAGGTCTTTTGATCTACCGCCCTCCGGGGCGTGATAGTGCCTTCAGGAAAGCCCTTCCTGAGCTGGTAAGCTCTCTCTCTCTGCTCTCCTCTAACATTACCATCATCGGCGATCTTAACATACACTTTGATGCCGTGGAGATACCAGTGGTTAGAGGTCTGCTGGACGACCTTGAAGCAGTACAGCTACTCCAACTGGTCCGTCATCCAACCCACGAGGGAGGTCATATCCTCGACCCGGTCTTTACAAACCTTCAATTGGCCGAGGTCTCACCCTCTAGACCCATGGGATGGAGTGATCATCACCTCATTGAGCTCTCTGTCACTATGGTGACACAATCCATTGGGAAGCCTGATAAAACATCTTTCAGGCGGCCCTGGAAAAAGCTCAAATTGGAGGATTTCCATCGTCTCCTGCTCACCACACCTCTGGCTCACTCGGACGACGTCGCACCCGGGTATACCATCTTTTGCGCCTGGATTGTTAAAGTCCTTGACGTATTAATCCCAGCCGGCTGGAGTAGGAATCGACATTCTCAGCCTAATCCCTGGTACACGGAGGCACTCTGGTGTATTAAAGCTACCTGCCGACAAGCCGAAAGAGCATGGAGGAAGAACTATGATAAAGACCTGAAAGTATGCTACCTGGCCAAGGTAAAGACATATCACAGAGCTGTCTGCCGGGCCCGAGCTGATTACTATGCACGGGAGTTCCAGACGAGCTCTAACCCGTCCAAACTGGTTTTTAAAGTCTTGAAGGAGCTCACAGTGAACAGACTTCCTATTACGGAGATCTGTTCCCTTGCCCACTGTGAGTCGTTAGCCAGCTTCTTTGTGGAAAAAGTAAATGCCATCTACCGCTCTTTTCCCAAAGCTGACCCTGACAGTACGACCTTGACATTGCGTACTTCTCAGTGCTTGGCCTCTTTCCCTATACCATCGGAGCAGGAGTTTAATCTCCTAGCAGCCAAGGTCAAGTCTGGCTCACCAGATGACCCTTTGAGACCTGCCCAGTTTATGGACTCGGCGTCCTTTTGCCTTCCTCCCATCCGCCATCTGGTGGAGCAATCCCTTACCATAGGTTCAGTTCCACCTAGTTGGAAGGCTGCCTGCGTCATGCCCATCATAAAGAAGCCTGGATTGGATCCGTCGAAGCCGGAGAGTTATCGACCTATCTCCCTTCTTCCCTGGGTGGCAAAGATTACAGAGGCCCATGTTAATAACATCTTAACAAACCATCTGGAATCTGCACATCTACTAGATCCTACACAGAATGGTTTTAGATCTGGACATAGTACAGAGATGGCACTTTTATTCATGGTCGAACATCTCCGCTCTGTACTAGATGCAGGTCAAACGGCGGCACTGGTCCTCCTGGACCTCAGTGCCGCCTTTGACACTGTATCTCACACCATTCTTATCCGAAGGCTTGGTGAGGCTGGTATCTCAGGCAGGGCGTTGGATTGGTTTCAATCGTTCCTTTTGGAACGATCCTTTCAGGTTGTAGTGCCACCGTTCAGATCCAAGTCCCATGCCATCACTCAAGGAGTCCCGCAGGGCTCGGCGTTGAGCCCCACTCTCTTCAACCTCTACGTTCAACCTTTGGCGGAGGTTGCAAAGAGTTGGGGTCTCACCATGGTATCATACGCCGATGATACCCAGCTGGCGGTGGTTCTTAACGGGGACTCTGACCAACTGGCGTCGAACTTTGCGGACGGTTTGAGGGCTGTTGCTAGTTGGCTTACGTCCAACTGCCTACAACTCAACGCCCTCAAAACTGAGGTGATGGTGCTGGGGGAACATCCTGATCGGTGGGGTGCCAGCTGGTGGCCTAAGGAGCTGGGACCTCCCCCTAAACCGGTCTCCGAACTCAAAAACCTTGGCGTCTGGTTGGATTCCAAACTAACCTTCTCGTTCCACACTAAGAAGGTGGCATCCACGTGCTTCGGCATTTTGCGTGGTTTGAGGCCTATCCTCAAATTTTTTGATGCCCCCACACGCCAGATGGTGGTCCAAGCCAGCGTACTATCGAGGCTCGACTATGCGAGCTCACTGCTCTTTGGCGCCAACCAGGCGGTAGTCCCGTGACTTCAACGGGTGCAGAACGCGGCAGCTAGAGCCCTGGTGGGCCTGCCACGCTTCTGCTCAGCCCGTAGCACAATCTTCAATCTGCACTGGCTGCCAGTAATCAGGCGCATAGAGTTCAAGGCCCTCTGCTTTGCCTTCAAAATTCTTAAATCTGACACCCCTATCATCTTTCAGCACCTTTTGTCTTTGTACACCCCTTCGCGCAGTCTTCGTTCTGCTGGCCAAAATCTGGCACTTGTCCCCCGATTTCAGAGATGCAGACTGGGTGGCCGATCGTTTACGGTCTTGGCCTCTAAATTATGGAACGCACTTCCTGCCTACATCCACACTCTGGATGACCTCTTTGCTTTTAGGAAAGCTGTTAAAACTCATTTCTTTCCTCTGCCTTACTAATCACTCCCCACTTTTTCTGTGTTATTAGTTATGTTACCTTCTCCAGTAATATTGCCGGGACGCCCCTTACCTGGGGCAGCTGTGCGCTTAAAAATTCAAATAACATAACATTTATCACACACAGTAATAAGATTTATCGTAACAGGCAGATTTTGTATGGTGCCGTAAACAACAAAATCAGCATAGTATTCCCCAAAAGCTCAGACTATGCAATAATTATCGCATCCTATAAATACCAAACACCTATTATTGTCTGCAGTAATGATCTCATCTTACTAGGACCACTTCTAGCAGGGGTCATAAGTTCCTGTTTTTTGAATATGTGAGTGAACACTAAAGAGTGCGGGAATCACCTGGTTTTGATACTTTACCAGGGCATTCTGTGTACTAAATAAGGGCGGGTGCTAACCACGCTTTGTGACAGACCCATTACACCTGGGAGGAGGGCAGCTCTGTAAGCACCGGGAGAGGATTCAGCTGACCTCTACGGTGTTCTGATTAATGATGTCTGTAGACAGTATCATCCCCCAGAGAAATAGAGCATCTTTCTGTTCTCTGGATTGCTGTGAGATATTTCTCAGTTCAGTACGCATGGCATCGCTGCCTGCGCCCTGCCACCTCCTTTAAACCGGGATTTACACTCCCTGAGGCAAGGATGTACTTTAAGTTAAAGACCATTGACAGCTGCTTCATTTGTTGCCACTGGGACATATTTTATACTGTTCTCCACATAGAAAAAGTGTGACTCGTACAAACATACAGAGAATTCCTGGTTTGGAATCTCAGACAGTCAGAACGTACAAAACAAATTAATGGAAATATGAATTTTTAAATCTAATGACATTGAGGCATTTATGCAAGCACATAAAACGTCTTCAATTACTCTCTCGTCTTCCACGGCCAGGATATGGTTCCCCTCTTCTAGGGTTTGGTGTGACTGCTGCCCCAAGTAGGCTACGGCGGCAACGTGATGCTTTCCCCAGCGAGTATGGCAGTTGATGCAGCACCGCACGCGGACTCAAACCTGCTCCTCGCCAATGTAAAGTTGTGAGGTCTAGGCCCATATCCTTTGTAAGAAAGTGTGACACAGACACGGTTTGTATAATATTGGAACTGGCCCCAAGCACATGCGCTCAGGCCCTTTTATTGGCAGAGTCACCTGACTGGTGATGTCTGTGCTGGATGGGTGTGTGGTGGGTGTTGAGGTCAAACTGGGAACCCAAAGCAGTCCTGCCAATGTTGACGGACTACCCCAACACTGGGGGCCGATATGGCAGCAAAGCTGTCCCCCAGTAACAAAAAAATGACCCCTACCGCTGCATAATCGACCTACGCCCTTAGGGGAAATGCAAAATGCCCACTACAGCCTCACAATACACCCCTGATGGGTGTATGGTCAGTTCTCAAGGGAGTAACTGGTCAACTGGTCCATGCTGAAAAATGGAACCTGTCCCGCAGGACACTACACATAGGACCACTCGTTTGGTCAGGCCAGTACGTACGACTGTCACGACATACCCACACTTGAATGGGTCATGGAATTCATTGGGCTTCCCTCATTACAAGATTTGCGGAAGCGCGGCGCGCAGGGGCTGAGTCACCAAGCGTGCGCGCAGTGCAATCATTTAGGGGCACATTTACAATAACTGGCGCATCCCTGCATATCATACCATACCATAGATGCGCCGCATTTAAAATGTAGCACACCATGGGGCAAAAATGGCAGAGATGCGTGACGCATCTGTGCCGGAAAGGCGGCGCATTGCTGGAGTTGCGTCGCAAGTGTGACGCAGCTCCAGCAATGCTCCGGGGGGGCCTTATCTTTCCAATGCTGCATCAATCCTTACGCCTGCTTCAAGCAGGCACAGGGTTTTGACACAGCATGGGCTCAAAAGTGACTGAGTAAAATCTTGTAGATTTCGCTCAGCCACTTTTAGGAGGCGTTCCTGCGCCGAAACGCCCCTCCCCTACGCAGGATCGTCACCTTCTTGCGCAGGGCTTTACAACGTGACGCATCTCCCAGATGCGTCACGTTGTAAATACCCTGCAGCATGGCGCATCTTTTGCGCCGCCGCTGGTGACGCAACAGCGGCGTAAAAGAGGCGCAAGGGGCTTGTAAGTCTGTCCCATGAAGCGTAGAAGCTTTCAGTGTGGGCGAATCCATGTATTAATTCGATCCGCCTCTTGTTCGGTGCGGGGACTGTCCTTCCCGCGCCGAGCGGGGCACCCTCCCTCCGCGCGCACACAGATTACAGAGCCTCGCAGGCTCTCAGAGCTAAGATTGCTTTTAAACCGAGCCGGTGCCCCCGCTCGGCCCTCAGCTCTGACCTCTATTGATCAGATAAACTCCGGTGTAGCAGGATAATTCCGCGCGGATAGACGATCCTGATCTCTGCCTCCTGCTTTGTTATTTCACACAATCCAGGTGAATACTTTTACCAATTTAATTTTAGACGGCGGCAATTACATTAACACACACAAAGCTTGTATCCACAAAGAGGGGGCTGAAAGACGCCCTGTTTATAGATTGAATTTTGTCAATACCATCCCCGGAATGGCCTCTGTGAATCAAATACTTTAAAGTGGCAGCGATAAAATATAACTCTAAATGCTCTACTGTTGGTTTTTCATGTTCTGCTTTCAAGGAAGGGGGCAATTCATCCTTTTAATGCATTTAATTTAAGCTATTAATTCGTGCTAGACAAAGCCCTGTCTTAAACTAGGCTGAACAATGGAACTTCCTGCTCTTATAAGTGCAGCTTTTGTCTCGGATGTACTTCCCTAGAGAGGCGCGTGGCAGTATCATGATGGGCTTTGAAGGCGCAGCCGAGGGCCGAGTGCCTGTTTCATGCTCCTAATGGGCGTAAATTCAATTCATTTAACAAGATATTCCTCTGATTTAGTGGTTTATTTTCACTGTGCACCTCGGAAACTGTTACATAGGTTTGCCTCTTTCTGTTTCTGAGCAGTGGAGTCTGAAAATAAACCACTAACACAGAGAAATACTGAATTATTCAATTAATTGGCTTTACACCTGATAAAACAGGCTCTCAGCTCTGTCCAGCCCATTGTAAGAATTTGCATTACTGGTGGGGGGAAGAGGGCTGGGATAAAATTCTGCTTAAGCAAGAACCACAAGGGTTACAGGGTAAAGTCACAAGTAAACCCTAAATTAATCTATGCTTAACCCTCGGGTGGCTTCGCTCAGAGCAGTCAGGCTTAACTCAGAGGCAGTGAGTGAAGTATTTGTGCTACACTGCAAACCTTAGCACCAGTGGCGGCTGCCACCTATTTTCGGAGGTAGGGCAGCCACAGGTAACGGCAGGGTGTTCAGGAGGGGGGTGGTGGTTTGGAATAATATAAAAGAAAAAAAGAAAACTCACCTGCTGCTACGGTCCCACTGATGGCTGCCTCGGTGCTCCTCTCGTCAATGTCAGGCAGGAAGGAGATGGGCCCTCAGGGCACAGGCTTCACACTTAATCCAGCTGCTGCACTCACATGGGAGCAGCCCCAG
Organism: Lissotriton vulgaris; assembly: GCF_964263255.1. Taxonomy (NCBI): domain Eukaryota; kingdom Metazoa; phylum Chordata; class Amphibia; order Caudata; family Salamandridae; genus Lissotriton; species Lissotriton vulgaris. The sequence goes on along the minus strand of NC_141688.1, from coordinate 187,992,474 downwards.
GATTGGTCTGACCGGCCCCGTTTGCCGCTAAGACAGGTGCATGGAGCTTGTGCAATTTCTCCAACCCTGCTGTGTATTACGGCAGGTTAGAGAAACATAGGTGGGCATGTGTGTTTGGCTTGCCTGGGATCACTGACCAAACACACATGCGCATTTATGAGTGCACTCTACTCCTCCCTGACATGCCCCGCCCTATAGTTATCTCAGACAGACAGCATACAGAACATGACAATAACTGTGCTTTTGTCATTTTATTTATCATCTGCTGGTGTGGGTTGTGGGGCGTTGCTCCTCCACCATTACACAGGAGCCGCCCTGGACTAGCACCTAAGTAAACACACTGCAGAAAGATTCCATACCAGTTTAGAAAAATAGCATAATTTTCAATTAAAAAAAACAAGACCGAAACAACAAGGGACTTATAAGTAAATTAATTATGCAAGCTGGAGATATGCCAGTGTTACGAAGCTGTAAGTAGTGAGCGAATACACTTCAGCACTAGTCAGCAAAGGTAAAGTGCGCAGAGTCCTAGGCCAGCAAAAATGGAGGAGGAAGGCAAAAACTCTGAGAGAGGACCACCCTAAGGCTGACAGGTCTAACTCGCCACAAGCAGGTAAGTCAGAGTGAGCACGTGCAACCAGGGAAGCCCAATGAAACCAAAGAAAGACTCTCAAAAGGACCCACAGGCCAGAGTCACATGAGGTCCTCGAGCAGCTCACCAATGATGCAGGCCCAGGGTGCAGAGGGAGTGATGAGGATGAAGATCTTGATAGCAAGAGATGCTGGAGGATGGAGCTTCTTGGAGCCCGAAGATCTCTGGTGAAGAATGTCAACAAGCCTTGGCATTGGCAAGTCGTCACTGTACACAGGGGTACTATTCCAGCAGTTCTAATGAGGGATACTATTTTCAAACTTGCTGTGAAGACAGTGCAGGCCTCGAGGGAGTTGAAAAACTACCACCTGTGTTGCTGAACTTTTCAGAGTCTGTGGGAACTCAGGAACAGCAGACCAGTCAGCTTAGTTGCGGTGCAGGCAGATGCAGGGCAGTGACTCCTTCACTCCAAGGGAAATTCATTTGGGTGTCTTTGATGCCCACAGGCCTGGAGAAGAACCTGCATGGAGCACAGGCACAGAAGACTAGCAGGACGATGAGGCTAGGAGCATCAGGAATCTTCCAGATGCAATCTTGGTTCTTAAAGTAAAGTCCAGCGAAGTCCGAAGTGCCAAGACAGTTGAAGATGAAGTGGTTTCAGATCTGATTCTTGTCCCATGATGAATCTAAAGAATCACCCACAGGTAAGCCCTTAAGCACCCTAAAGAAACGATTGGCATTATTCAGGGGTCTCTCCAGAGGAGGGCATGGACAGTGGGGAGGACACTCCCATGTCCTTTGTCCAGTTTCACGCCAGAGTGGGAGCCAACGCCTACCTGACCTGGTTCCAACTGGAGTAAGTAAAGAAGGCACCAAATGTGCCCTTCACAGCAGTCTTGTGGCACTGGCAAATGCCCCCACCCTTGCCCAATACACTAAGTCCTGTCAGGGGCGTGGTCACACCTCCCTGTGACAGGAATCTTATTGTCCTACCTGCCACTACTTGAACTTGATTCAGCAGCATGAGGGTAGAATCGTGTTTCTGGTCATAGCCATAGCTTGCTGTCAGACACTGGGAGAGTGGTACCGGGAGGACAGAGGGCTTACCCGAGGAGCCCCACAGTGCATGGAATCATACCTTCAACACCGTTTACAGTGTTGGACGTATGATTCCAACATAAAGAAACTGGATTGGAACTGCATCACTGGTAATCAAAAAAGTCCATAAGCAATTAGCCATGCATATTAGGGAATCATAGTTTGATGTGGAAAAATAGCTGCTAATGCAAGAAATATAGCGTTTTCCTTAATTATTTAGTTCACAGAACACACCACCAGCCAACACGTGTCATCCTTTTAAGAATAGGACTTCTTCACGGCAAAAAGTCAATATGGGGCAAAAGCCACTCCAGACGGTTGTAATCTGATGGTAAGAATTATCCCGAACAAAGGCTGTAGCAAGCTTGCGCCCATTTGGAGAAATGGATTATGCTGTGTTACATTCCGAGCTATAGTGCATTAGTTAGGTTGGATAGTCTCCTTCACTATGTGCTATACTTAGTATAATGTATACATCTAAAGTTTTGTATGTGGCTATCAAACCACGTGCTTCTCTCAACTGCTCCTATTTCCGCATTGGATTACGCTTTTCCTATCTGTACAGCTTGGCTTGGAATACTAACTTGCAACACGTCACAGAGGCCAGGCTACAACCTTTGTTCAGGGTAATTCTTAGCATCAGATTACAACCGTTTCGAGTGGTTGTTACCACATATTGACTATTTAAATCTAATTTTATTATACAATCTTTTTCCATAAGAATATCTCTCAATAGATGAATTCCCTCCATCTTTAAATGTTGATACTTCACAAACTGATTTAATTTTCTCAAATGTATCACAAGTCTCCACCCTTTCTCTGTTTTCTCTACAACAAACAAAGTACTCACAAACTTTTTCTTTTCCTCCTCTATCTGAACAATTGTATTTTTCCAACATCTGCAAAATAACCTCCTCTATTACTTTTTGTAATTCCTCCTGAAAACTCAATACCTGGGTATGTTTTCTTGAACCGGTTTCATGTCCAACTCTATTGAATAGCCATCTATTGCCTATAGAACCCATGTATCTCCTGTTATCATTTTCCACTTTTCTTTGAAAAATGTTAATCTTCCTCCTACACATTTCGGGATAGAAATAGAAATATTGTTCGTACTCACCCTGCCTCTGCCCATTATTCGAAAATTGACCTATTGCTCTATTTGCAGATACTCCTTGATATCCTTCTTTGAGGGAAGAACTACACCCCTCCTTTTCCTCTAAAATATCCTTGTCCTTGATTATGGTACTGGGCTCTGAAACTTACACAGCTGATAGTTTGCCCTCTCCTACCAGCCCACCCATAAAAACTAGAGTATCCAAATACTCTTCTCACTGAACTCTGTGCCTTATCTAGGTAAAAGAAGGTTCGTACTAAATTTGTAAACGATCTCACCAACCACCTGAAGATCCTCACCATCCCCCGCTTTCAGAAGGCGAGGACAGGTGGAAGGGCATTCGTGGTAAGGACCGCTAAACTATGGAATTACATGCATCTGGAGGTCCATCTCCGCTTGATTGACCTAGACCTGCCTTCCGGCGAGCTCTAAAAACCTAGGGCCTCATTTATGAGAAATAACGCATCGCTGCGTGATAGCAGCGATGCGTCACTTCTCAGTGTGCACTCCTTGTGACATTCCTGATTCGTCATATTTAATCTATGACGCATCATGTCGCAAGGAGTTACAGATACGTCAGTATTTCTGACGTATTTGTAAGCGCAACAGTAACAAATTGCTGGAGTGTGTCACAAAAGTGACGCAACTCCAGCAATGCATCCTTTTACATGGGGTTTCGGAGAAACCTAACCTGACAGGCTTGTTTTTGATTCATAAAGTAGTTCCACACACAGAGACCTATTGGGATGTAATCCTAAAAAGTTTAGACAGTTTCGTATAGGTACACTGCCTTTAAGGGATTTTACTAGTGGTTGGCAGAAGTCGGAGTCTACTTCTTGTCCCTGTTGTTCTGAAAGCAAAGAATCAATAGGTCATTTTCTATTTGTATGTACTGCTTACCACGAACTACGCCATAAGTGGCTGAAGCCAATATGTAATAGATTAAACACCCGGGTGACCAGAGAAGCACTGATCACCCTGAGATTCAACACATCCGAATGGTTATCCATAGGACTGGCAAAATTCCTTGGGTGGGCCTGGTTAATTAGAACTAGGTATGTTCGTAGCACTTCGAGCTGAAAAATTAAAACAGTCTGTTAGCCTATCTATCATATTTGGGCAGTATTAATGAATTGTCTTTTTCATATACAAATGTTTTAAAATTTTTATAGACGTCTTCTTATGTACATTTAATTGAGTTTTTTTAAACAAATTTTTCCTTGTCTGTTTAAAATTTTCATAATTCTGTTATATGGTTTGTATTACTATGTATGTCTTTTATGAAGAAAATTCGAAATAAAGACGTTAAAAACTGAAACTGATATCACAATAGGACTTATCAAGGTCCCCAACCATCAGATTATTTCATCCTCTTTCCTTTATGTCAGCACAGGGGCAGATATTTGGCAGCCTAATCTTTTAGGAATTAGACATCTTAGATACAGCCTACTTTTCTATGTTGCTCTTGGAGAAACCAAAACACACTTATTAATGTGAGAAGCATGGATTTTATTTGTTATTTGGTCAGCACATTAGAAGATTGATAAGCTTGTGCTCAACTTCGCACTAATTTAATTGAGTATGGATCAATTTGGACATAGCCTTGCTAAAGACGCATTTTAGGGATGAAACATGTTTCAGCAGAAATAGTCCATGAAGCAACACTCTCAACACATCTGTAGTTGTTGTTACAAAATTGTAAACATAGCAGTGACATTGTCTTGTACCTTTGTCTAAAACCACTAATACGTAAAAATCTTTCGAGTAGCTAATTATAATGCTATTACGCATATTTCAAATGTCACACGAATCCTACCTAGACTAATAAGCTTAAAATCATATATAACGTAAGAGTGCTCCATGGTTTTCTGTTTTGTAAGCCACAAGAAGCTGACTTCCCTTCTCTAATACTTTGTATCAGTGGTCAGCACATCAGATCCGTGTGTAGAGCATATGGATCGTGGCTCTAGGACAAGAGTCTCCGGAGCAGTTAATCCTGTTTTCTCCACAGCGGGTTACTCAGTCAAAGCATTCTTCGTGGTACTGACTGTTTTGAAATGTTTGCTCACAAAATCATGCAGTGATGTGGAAAGATGTGAAGTAAAAGGAACTGGATTGGGCCGCCCCTAGCTGCTGGACCTAAAATGATATACCACTTTCATCAAGAGAAGGAAACTGGTGCACTGGATTTTGGATAGAAGCGGACCCAAATTCTTGTACAGCTTCAGAGACTTGATTTGCAGTGTTCGGACTTTCCTTGATTGGTAGGAGGTCCAATTTAGAATGTTATTTTGTCCCCTTGTTTTAGCGAAGACATCCCAGTGCTTTTACTGGCATTTGCAGAGGTCCTCAACAGTTTGCAACAGTTAGGCTCCAACTGTTGTACAAATCCTGCAATGCCGTGTACTATTACAGATCGCCAAGATCTCTTTAGTTGGTAATAGGTAAATAAACTCTGAGATAAGATCTGGTGACAAGAAACTGTATTCAATTTCACTTTACGATGGACCGCCCAAGGGCATTCACCTATGGCAACTGTAGGTGAACAAGTTGAGTCTAACGGGTGATTTATGTTTCACTGATGCTGCCGGAGTATGCACAAAATTTAGTTACACGAAATGACCCTCCGGCCATGACAGTTACCTTCCCAGTTTTCCTCTCCTGTCCTAGAAGACCCCCTCCTTATCTTCCAACTCCTCAGGTCTTGCCCCACCTCCTAGCGCCTGGCATCTGGGGGCTGGATTTGTCGCAACCGCCACCTGCAGGGATATGAGCTGGAGGAAGCTGCAAGTCTAGGAATGAGCACACCATCACACCACTTTAAAACTACAGGGCTCTAAGAGAACAAGGAGAGAAATGCTTCACCGCTGCTGTCAGAGGTGAAATTGTGGTAGAGGCAGACAGCAGAGGCTCTTTTAGACAGAACTAGCATTTTTAGCTCTTTAGGCATTACGGGTACAGTGCTAAAGTCAACTTGAGCCAAATTTTAAACCTGAGACGTGGAGGTAGGGCTCACTGGGCTGCTTCTGGTCAGGGATTTAAATCCTCCCCGGAACTTCCACCTTGCCCGAGTCTTCCTGTGGGCCGGTCATCTTCTGGTCAGTCCAGCTCTTCTCCATTCTTTCCCACTCAGCTTAATTTGAATTCCGAATGTATGACAGAGGATTGCATTGTGCTCCAAGACTCACTCACTCACTCGCTGCCACTTCCCTTACTTGTACTAGTATTGGAGAATGTGTAGTTCTTAAATAATTAATATCATCCTGCAGATCAATTCTCAGTAAAATATGAACTTTGAAATATTATCATATAACCCTCTTTCAAAAAACATTCACAGCTAAGAAATATCTCACCAGTGTACACGTCACATCAAAGTTATATCCAACAGCTTTTCTTTGTTGACATATACCATACTTCATAAATATTGTCCTTAAAATGTGCTTTTTGCGCTGAGTATACCCACAAATATTCTAATAGAATATGTAAAGCATTACATCTTACATTCAAACAACACGTGCAATGTATATTTTTATCTAAAAATACAGTCATTGCAGAAGAATATGAAAGGACTGGATTCACCTAAATCTATGGGTTAAGCAACAGATCCTAGGGCTGAATTTGGTAGGGCACCAATATATGTCAATGTCTTGCTATAGACACTTTATCGTTCAAATACCTCAAATTGTTTTCTTTGCATTTACATAGTAGTGGAGCTCAGCTTTGGATATCTTGAGTTTAAAGTTAGTATGTGCTAATACAGATATCCGATCACATATGTCATTAAAAGCTTCTCTGACATTTTCTGCCAATCTCGATCCGCTATACATTGTCTTGTTTTTACACAGAGTGGAAATATTTTGGGTTGCACCATTTCCGATGTGACTTGACATCTGATCATATTGGTGCAGGATAAATAGCTCTAGGCATTTAGGTCAGTTCTAGGCCTTGGCCGAGTTCATGGAGTTCTACTCGCAAAGTGTCACAAAACTCCGCCAAGCTCCACGGAGTTCCGCAAGTAGCGGAGTCTATTGAATCATGCTGCTTTTACTTATTTTAAGCACCAAGGGTTTGTCCTGCACTGTAGAATCAGCGCAAATGGCACTCCGGGTTGAGCCAGAGGTCACTGCTGCTTTCTGCCCCTCCAGTGAACATTCTACTGGTGCGGCTGCTTCCTCAACGCAAACATCAGATATCTCAACGTAAGCAGTCATAACGTGCTGCGACTACCCGCATTGAGAAATCGCGCCGGGGAAAGGTCTTCTTTGCAAGTTTTTTCTGGCCAACTTAACATTGGTGAGCCGTGTGCAAGAGAAAACTCCGCTCTGTGCCACTTTGTAAAGTTTTACAGAACTCCGAGCGGAATGAGCAAAACTCCGCAAACTCTGCCAGTGAAGCAGAATTCGTCACCCACCTCACCCCATTTTTATGGTTTGGATAATTACTGAGGGCTCTAGAGACAGAAGTTTTTTAAACAGTTGCCATCCACAATATCCCAATCAAGTTTACCACTTAGGCAAACTAATTCTACACCATGTTAAAGTGTAGGGTGTATCATAGCAAGATAGGCTGATACAATAGATCTTAAAATCTCGACTACACTATTTGAGCCCACACAGAAAGTTCTTTTGCTTACAGGAATTTGATATACTCATTCCACTACAAATTCTTTCCGAATAACTGGCCTAATTTACAAGACCCCTTGTGGCCCTTCTAAGCTACCATAACATCACTACTTTGATGTTCAGGTGGCGCAATGTGCCGTAGCAAATTTACAAGACCATGTGGCTTTTCATGACTGTAAATATGTGCCTCTTTCACGCAGAAAACTATGAGAAAAGGGCATTCCATGAGTGTTGTTGTGGGTGTTCTAAAGCAAAACCCATGGAATCTGAAGCATTCATAGATTCACAAGAAATCGTAAACCACGGAAGGCATCAGAATCTACCACCAGGGGTGGCATTAGGGAGGTGCAATGAAGAGAAATGTTTTCATTTCTCCTTGTTTTTTCCTTTTTTTATGTGTGCTGCATGTCCTGTATTTGCAGCAACAAAATAGTATGATACATTTTTGGTGTGTCTTTTGGTTGGAAAATAAGATTTTTTTTTTACGTAAATGTTATGTGATTATTATTTGGAATTGTGTAGTTTATGTGTTGTAAGTGTTTTATGTGATGGATTGAGTTTTTTTTAAAGTTTATTCATTTTCTTATGGTTGCATTTTAGTTTAAATAATTTATATATAATTGTAATATCCCAGTCTTTATTAACTATGGAATTTATTTCATTTTTAGACTAATGTAATAAAATATAGTTATTGTTTAGAAACAACAATGATTTGTCATGTTGGTTTAGATTTGTTGATAGTTTTTGGGGACTTTGCTAGGTTACTGTTGGACCTGGCACTTTTTGCAGGGTTATCCCCAAACCTTTTACCTTCCTACTGTATTTTGTCTGAACTGTTTTAGTTGGCTTTAGGACTCCGGGCACATCACCACTGCTATTCCGTGCTAAAGCACATGCTCTCTCTCCTTTAAAGTTAGTTTGATTTGTCTTCACTTGTTTGGCATGTTTAATTTACTTGTAAGTACATGCTACAGTGGTATCCCATAAACCCAGGGCTTGCGTCACCCACAGAAGTAGTCTTTCAAACCTGCCTCAGGCCTCTGCCAATGCAGAGCAGCATTGTGCAGTTTACTGCCACAGTGACTTATAGTTAAAGTTACTTGCCAAGTCTGAAACTCCCCTACTACTACATATATGTCACCCCTAAGGTAGGCCCTATGTAGTCCATTGGGCAGGGTGCTGCGTCAGTAAAAGGTAGGACATGTGCTTTTTTTGTGTTACATGTACTGGTAGTGACAAACAGCCTATTTGGTTACTCACTGCTGTGAGTGCTGCTCCTCTCATAGGTTTGCATTAGGAATTACCTGATACGTTTTTCAGTAGTAATTTCTGATCCGAAAGGAGTACAATTGCCATGTTTGGTATGTTTGGAATAATGGAGAAAAATCCTGCTTATTGGTGAAGGTCGATTTTTCATTACTATTTTAGAAAAGGCACTTTTAGAAAGTGGACATTTCTATGTGCTTGTGACTCTTTCTCCATTGCAGCCTGACTCCAAATCATGTCTAGGGTAAATGGAGAGCTGGGCTTGTGCATATGTACCAGACAGATACAGCACAGGAAGGGCTGAGGTGGGACAGAAGTGTCTGTGTCCATATGCATACTGAATGATCTTCCAGGGCCGGGCGAGAGGGAGGTGTGGGGCACTTACATGGGTATAGGCTAGGCCCTGCCTTCACACTAAGGGCTGTTTGCCCCCCACTGATGTCTGGAGCCAGACCTGTGATTAAATTAGGTTGTTGTACATTTCTAAAGTTTGTTTAAAATTTGTTTAAAGTTACTAGCACATGAAAGACATTTTGAGTATAAGTACAGGGGCTCTGACCACATGTTTTTGGAAACTGAGTGGACTTGTAACCAGACGCTGCTGGCTCTACAGACTGCACATCACCAGAAGGAACTGGGATGCTGCCAGGTAGAAGTGCCATGGGACTGACTTACTTGTTGTGCTGACTTGTGGCCTGTTGGGCTACAAGAAGGACTGCCATTTTGCTCAAAGACCTTAAATTGCTGGTCTGCTGCTTGATCCCTGCTCTCATGCTCCCTGTGGAAAGGTAGGGCCGATTTCGACCAAGAACCCTTCAGTATTTGCCTGGCGTTAGCCGCCCTTCATACCATTCAATATTACCAAACAAGGAGGCAGGCGCTGAAGACTGGAAGGCAGGAAACAGGAGTTTATTCCGACGGAGCAGAACACGTCAAATCAGACAACAGGGTATCTTCTCGAGGTGCTCTAACCGCATCTCTGAGGCCTGGCCTCTTATACACAGGTTTTTGGTCTTTATTACAGTTTATCACATGCGGCACATTCTTGCAAATACTTTGAAGTACGGAAGGACATCCTCGGAATCCCCGCTTCAAACCCGTTCCCACACACATTTACAGTTGAAGTCCCCACCCCGGTCACAACAGGTGATGATTGTCACACAGCTGGGCATTCCGCCGATTCCCGGAATGCATGTGGTTGATCGGATCTCATGGGGTGGGGGCTTTGATCAGTTGTGGATCCTTTGATGGGGTAGCTTCCTACTGTATGGGGGCAATAAACAGTATCTGCAGGGCCATGTGGTGGCCTGGGAAGAAGCAGAACAATCGGGCACAGAGGAAAGGGGGTTTATGGCCCAAGCATGTGAGAGCGGGGGCTGTCAGCGTGCTGGGGATGCCTGCGAGGTTAGGAGAGCAAGAGAGAGAGAGACGCGCTGGCTATCGGCGGTGGGCAGAGAGGCCATGGCATTCAAAATGGCTGCCGCTTACGCGCACGAACGGGCCTAAAAAGGGACAAGATGGCGCCGATAATGTTGCCGCTACAAACTAGATTTTAACAGTCCTCCCTTTTCAACATATCTAGCCAGCTTGTCTAATCTATATCTATCTTCATCAAGTTCCCAACCTCAACAACGTACAATGCTCTCATGCGTTCTTTTTCAAAGTCCAGAGTCTTAGGGCAGATACAGTTTGCACATAGTGAACACAGAGGTGGCAGGCATTGGATCTTCAGGCAGAACCCACATATCACAACAACACCCCCAGTTCCTCACAGTACTCCAAAACCAACCGCCAAGCGACCATTCTTCTTGTTCCTGGTGAACTTCTGAGGAAAGTCTGTGGAGATGTTCGATGGCTTTGTACACTGAGGGTGAATCGTCCGGTATATATGTGCAGCAGCTGGACCCAATGATGCGGCACGCTCCTCCACGATCCGCTAGAACCACATCTAAAACAAGGCGGTTCTGGAGAGCCACTAGGCGGACCGCTTGAAGCTCGGCTGTGTTGTTTGTGAGGATGCCAGCTGTAATGTTCATCGTTGTTTCAACTGCTTGGGTCAAATGTCGGATGGCACGGCTGTTCGCCATCGGGCCCCAGAGTGGAACAAGTCCCTTCATTGCATCGAGGAACTGTGCTCCGGTGGAGTCGGCTTTTTCAATGTCCTTGGCTCGTTTTTGTCTGTGGTGATTCGCTGGAGCCACATCGGTCGGAGGAAGGATGAAGGCAATGTAACAGGTGCCCCCCCAGCCTTTGGGGAGCCAGGTGTAAGCCTTTGTACCACAAACAAAGTACATGTTCGGAGAGGAGACAAAAGAGGGTGGATCAATGGAGTCCAAAGTTCTGATGGTGATGGCAAGCGGCAAGCGCTGCGGCCTACCAGTTGTGTCCCAAGCCCTTCGATGCACATAAGGCCTGTGACGTTGATGACGGATAGGGCCACAGTCAGGGTGGCAGCTGTCCGTTTCCGAAGGTAAGAAAAGGTGGGTCTGGTCGGATTGTTAAACACCTGCATTTCAATCCGTTCTTTAACAGGGATGTCCAGGTGGATAGAGTCGTTGGAGGTCTGCGGGCAGAAGTGTGTAGCAATTTTCTTCGTTGTATTCTGCCAAACCTCATGAAAGAAATGTGTCATAGTTCTGCCGGAGGTGGCATTATCCCTATAGCTCTCCTGCAAGAGGATCAGCCAAGCAAGGCAGGAGCCGTGAATTAAGAAGGGTGAAGGGATGAAGGGTATAGAATGTCCAGTGGCGTGGGGTAGCAACCCACAGATCCAGCAGTTGGTGACATTGGTAGCAAGATTGTGCTGGTGCAGCAGTTGCACTAAGGAGTTGTTCCAAAACTCCTTTCGTCTTTATTGGAGTTGGGGTGAAAGAGAAATCAGATAATGTTCCTTCACTGTGGTAGGCTGTGCAGTGGTCAGGAATGTCTCACAAGCTGGTGCGCTCTCTTCCACAATCCAGAGGGTGGTAATGAGGAGGAGGCAAGAGAGAAGGGCGATAAAAAGGGCAATAGTCTTTGAACTGTGGATTTTGTCAGTCTTTGGATTTCTGCAGCGAATCTTCGGAGGTCCGGTTGCTTCCATCATCTTCTTATCGGGCGCTTCCATCATCTTCAAGGAAGCTCGGTAGCGGGCAGAACCACAAACTTCGTCTAGCTTTCTCTCCTGACAGCCTTTGTAGTGTTAGGCCACCGCTCTGAGAATTACGACTTAGTCAGTGGTCTGCTTAGCCGAAGCTCCCTCCTTTCGTCTGAGGTTGTACCCTTCTCTGGATGGCACAGTGGGGTCGGGATATTTCGCCAATTCGAGTGTCTCTGTATCAAGATAACAGTTCAAGGATGGCCGGTCTTTGTTCAGGAGCTCTTCCTGGGTGGTCACGTCTTCGGTCGTCGTCAGAGCCGGGGAGATTTTCTTAGTGTGGTGTGCATGTACCCAATGGCGCTTGCCTTCCACTCGAAGTGCTGTTCGGGTGGTGATCAGGACTTGCCAGGGGCCCGTCCACCGGGGTTCCAGACTCTTTGCACGCAGAAAGTTCCGGATCAGCACGAAATCCCTGGGTTGCAGGTTGTGTCCGGGGCCCCTGGAAGCATCGGGAATAGCATGCAGCACCTGTTGGTGAATAACAGACAGTGTTTTAGTCAACTGGTACAAGTAATCGGACATTAGGACGTCCTGGACGTCATGAATGGATGTCGGTTTTGGTGCAGACCAGATGCTCATGGGCCGGCCAAAAACAACTTCGTAGGGTGTCAAGTGGTGTTTGGTGGGGGCGGAACGCATTGAGAGCAATGCCAGTGGGAGAGCGTCTGGCCATTTCAGTCCTGTGGTGGCCACTATTTTGGCCAATTTTAGTTTCAGTGTGGCATTATGTCGTTCAACTAGTCCAGCAGATTGGGGGTGGAAGACTGCGTGGAACTTTTGTTTTACACCCAACCCCTTCAAAATGAGTTGGATAACTTCGGCTACGAAGTGAGGGCCATTGTCGCTCCATAAAATTCGACAGAGGCCGTAACGAGGGAAGAATTCCTTTAGTAGTACCTTTGTGGTGGCCATGGTAGTGTTGTCACGGGTTGGATAGGCTTCCACCCACTTGCAAAATGCGCACACCACAACTAGTACGTACTTCAGGCCTTGGCATCTATCTAGCTGGATGTAGTCCATATGCAGGACTTCAAACGGGTGATTGGGAACCCCAAACCCTCCCCGGGGTACTACAGTTCCTTTCCAAGGGTTGTATTGCAAACATATCAAGCATTGTTGTACCAGACGTTTGGCGGAGTCTGCGATCTTGTCATTGTGCCAAACTCCGGAGACAAGCTCAGTCATGGGGGTTGATCCTATGTGTGCAGGGGAGTGTGCCATAATCAGTATGGGGATCAGGTATGAGTCAGGTAGCAACCATTTGTTTGTGTCTTTTGTTCGTCAGCAGCCTTCATCGTCTTTCAGTCCCACCCGTGCCCATTCAGTCAATTTGTGTTGTGAGCTGGCCATTTGGATGTCCCTAATAGTTTCCCTAGCGTCTGTCCATTTCTCTGCTTGTGACCTAGTCGCGTACATGCGCGTCGTCGTCCTATTCTCAGCTGTGGTTTGGGCAGTGATGTAGGCTAGTGCATTTCCTTGTCCAATGGTGTCTGTCACTTTCTTGTGTGCTTGGCATTTGATGACTGCAAGTCGTTTGGGGAGGAGGACGGCTTCAATCAGGACGGAGACTAGATCTCCGTGTAAGATGGGTGTACCATGTGAAGTCAGGAATCCCCTTTCCCTCCAAAGGAGCCCAAAATGGTGAACCACCCCAAAGGCTGTCCGTGTAAATGTTTGCTGTGGTTCCTGCTGCTAAGATGCATGCTCGGGTGAGGGCAATCAGTTCTGCTGCCTGTGCAGATCATTGTGCAATGCGTGCTGTTTCCACTACAGTTCGGGCTGTGGTAACTGCATAAGCGGCTGAGGTGGTACCATCAGGGAGTTTGATGCAAGAGCCGTCCACCCACAGTTCTCCGTCGGGGTCTGGGAAGGCTGTGTCTCTGAGGTCAACCCTACTCCTAGTCTGTTCGTCCGTGAGGGTCACGCAGTCATGTACAGGGGACACATTGGGATCGTTCTCTGGTAGGGGTAACAAAGTCGCTGGGTTCAGTGTGATGCATCTCTTCAGGGTGATGTGGGGTGCAAGCAGAGTCAATTCGTACCCAAATTTGTACAGCGCACTACATACCCAGAGGGTTTCAAGGCGCTTAGGAAGGGGAGGAGGATTATTTGTCAAACACCACGTTTTAAGCTGCTTTCTGAACCAGTCGTGCACTAGTCAGGTGCTGCGTCTGGTTCAGGAGGGTGTCAACCGCATGGGGTACTAACACCGTGAGGGGGTTCGAGAGTTCGTTCCCCTCACTCTGTCGGATAGAGATAGCAGCGGCAGCTACAGCTCGAAGGCAGGCAGGCAAAGCTCTGGCTACGGGGTCAAGAGTCGCAGAGAAGTAGGCGCATGGGCGCTGCTTGGGGCCGATGGATTGAGTCAGGACTGACAAAGCGCATCCCTCCCTTTCGTGAGTGTAGAGGGAAAAGGGCTTCGTGTAATCGGGGGTTCCTAGGACAGGGGCTGAACAGAGGGCATCTCGTAGTTCCTTGAAGGAGGATTGGCATTCAGAGGTCCAAGGGAGTGGGGAGGGGACATCTTTAGCTAGCAGGGAAAGCATTGGTTTCACAATGAGGCTGAAGTTTGGCAACCATTGCCGACAGAAGGAGGTGAGGCCTAGTAGGGAGCGGACTTGTTTCTGTGTTTGCGGGACAGGAATTTCGAGAATGGTCTGAATTCGATCGGGTGTAAGTTTTCTTCCGTCTTTGGACAAAAGGTGGCCCAGATAAGTGACCTGGGGTTGACAGAATTGCAACTTCTTTTGGGAGACCTTGTGGCCATTTTCCGCAAGGAAGTGCAGGAGTTGGATGGTGGCTGTGACTGCAAGTGGAGTGGTGTCGGCCGCCAAAAGAATATCATCGACGTACTGTATCAACACCACTCCATCCGGTAGCTGGACTGCGTCCAGTTGTCTCTTGAGGGCCTGACTGTAAATGCTGGGACTTTCAGTGTAGCCCTGGGGTGCTCGACAAAATCTATATGAGCGGCTTTTAGGGTGAAGCCGAAGAGGTATCGGCTGTCTGGGTGAATGGGGATAGAAAAGAAGCGTTTTTGAGGTCAATGACAGTGAAGGTTGTGGCAGTAGAAGGAATCAAAGTCAGGATAGTAGTGATGTCGGAGACTACAGGGTACTGAGGTACGACCACTTTGTTAACCTCCCGGAGGTCGATGATGAAGCGGTATGCTTTCCCATCTCCCTCATCTTGCTTCTTAACAATGGGTAGGCTAGGGCTGTTGCAAACATTACTAACTACTTCCTCTACCACTCCTGCATCTACCAAGGACTGAATGATCTGCACCAATGCCTTCTCGCCCTCGGGCGATATCCGATATTGTGGAAGTTTTGGGAGTATTGCATCTTGTCGAACAGTTATGTGCACTGGGTCGATCATCATGCGTCCTACGTCCGAGTCAGTTTTGGCCCACAAATATGGGGGTAGGGTGTCGAGTAGGGACAAGTCGGCATCAGTAATAGAAAACATGCGTCGGGTGGGACAAAGTCTGAGCAGGGTCGGGTTATCATACAAAAAGACTCGAACTCCATCTTGTGAACACCTAATAGTGGCTCGGAAATGTTTTGGCAAGTCAAGTCCCATAATGGTGTCAGGGGTATTGGAGGAAAGCAAAAACGTCGTGTCAGTAATGTTGTTTTCTAGGTCAAAGGAGATCAGTGTGGACAAAGGGTTAGTGGAGGGCGTTCCAAAGAAACCTATTGACGTAATAAGTGAGCCAGACAAGGGTGCCCTTGGAATCAGTCATTTAGATAACGCACTACGTGTTGCGCCAGTGTCTACCAGGAATGGAGACTTCATACCCAGGACCTTAGCGGTGACATAAGGACCTTGCTGGTCAACATAGAGCTCCACTGGATCCCTCCCTTGCCCTAGGCAGTCCTATGCAAAGTCGTGAGTGTCGTCGCAGTCAGACTGTTGGTACTGGTTCTGTCGGGGACGGTCAAATGTGTTCGGTCTGCCTGGTCTGTCATTAGTCGTGTCATTCGTGGACCCTCGTCCCTGTCCTCTATTTCTCGGACCACCGACTACATCTCTGGGGTCCCTATTTTTGTTCATCTCCAACAAAACCGGACACTGGGATTTCCAGTGGCCGAATCCCTTGCAGAATGCACACTGGTCTTCGCTAATATCTTTACGTCCAACATAGGGTGCGGGAGCACGATCCTTAGGGGGTGGATTCCGAGAGGCATTCGTTTGGTAATTCCCCTTGTACTGCTCTCGACCTACAGTTACCTCCTGCAACTGAGCAATCATCACCCTCTCTTTCAAGTCCTTTTTCTTTTTCTCAGTCGCCCTATCATTCTCGTTTTTCTGATGCTCATAATACTGAGCCATCTGAAGGATAGCCGCAGGCTTGGAGGCTGCCCAACTACTTTCGCTGGCTTGCAGTTTCTGAGAGACCTCCTGCGACAGACCTTTGACGTAGTTCTGGACAAATAGGTGGCGTCCGGTTGCAGAGGTCATGTCCTGGTCACTGTAATCGGAAAATACCAACTCAAACCGGGAGAAATATTCTGATACGTCTTCCTAGGGTTTCTGGCGACAGGCCGTCACTATCGACCAGTCTACTTTCTTTTCTGGGATCAGGGTTTTCAGTTTCTGTACAATTTTGTCTGGGAGTTCTAATATGGGCTTTAAAGGTTTCTGTCCAGCCTCTCGTTGTCTATCTATGCCATTGAGTTGTGACCAGGTATGTCAAAACAGCTCAAGGTGGTCGACTTTCCGGATTTGCTTCCACACATCAGCTGGCAGTCATAACCCGAAAAACAAGTCGATGTCAGCTAGGGTCATAATCGTTGAACCTAAGGCTGTACCTAGTTCAGTGTAGAAGGCGGTGGGATTTTTCCGCAAATCGGGCAGAGATTTTCGGAATGTCAGGATGTCTTGTCGATCCCATGGTTGGTAGACCCAGTTATACATTACCCTCCCTCTTGCATCCTGGTGGTTAGCATCATCGTGTGTTCCCTGGCCTCGTGGGGGGACCCAGTAGGGAGCAGCCTCTCTAATTGGCATCATGGTGCTAGCTTGTTCTATTCGTGGTTCGGTCGCTACAGGTGTCGTAGGTTTAGCTTCCAACCCTTGTTCAGTGAGGTGGCGGAAAACCTCGAGCGTTCGCGCAAGGAGATCCGTCACAACACACTCACCCTCATCCCCGATATCGACCCTTCTATATAGAGTCGTTAGGCTCTCAGGACCTTTGTCTCAATATCGGTCCTCATACGTGTTTAGGGCATGATAACACAATCGTACAACAAAGTGTCGTCGGTGGCTCCCAGCATATGAGTTGAACATATCCATGACGTATCCTCACTCTCCTTTCGTTCTACTAGTGTCCTGACTACCTTGTCAATCCCTGCTCGCTCATCTTTGCTCAATCTGTTCGTTCTCGTGGAATCTGTATTTCGGGTCTCAGGATCATCTAACATTGTTGCTTGTGCTGTTTCTAGTACAAGGGGTTTGGCCGGCGCAGAGGCCATGGGGACCGAGGCCCCGGTACTACTCTCACCTGTGCTTGGGGGCGGTGGGTGCTGCGCTAAAGGTTGGGAAGGGGCATATGGAGGGGGCATGTAGATGATCGGAGGACCTAATAAAAGATCATCGTTAGCTCGCTGTTTCGAGGGCAATTCAGGGTAGAGCGTAGAGGGTGTTCTGACAGGGCACTGACTTGATGTCTCCGACTCTTGTTTCCGTTTGGCTTCCTCCCTCTCCTTAATCTCTTCCTCTAGTCTTCTAGCAGCTAGGTGAGCTGCTTTCCGTAGTTCTGTCTCTAATCTAATCTCGTTTCTTTTCTTGCGTTGTTCTGTTTCTTTATGCCACATGCCGAAGCTATCAAGCATAGTGGGCGTCGTCTTATTGTTACAAAGGGCTGTTTCTAGTGCGCTTATTTTATCTTCATCGAAGGATCCTATCAGTGACCACTGACTTTCTCGATCCTTTTTGGTGTATTTATGCCACAGCCTACTATAGGCTATAGCGACTAGTCCATGCTTTGTGTACATGTCCTTATTAGGGGTGCCTTCCAGTGAAGCCGGATGGTTCATCTCTAATAAGCGGTCCGGGCTGAACCAACTACCACTCAGTGGGGAGAAGATGGGCATGACGGGTTACAACGGGAGACAAAAGTCTGCACTACCTATCTTTTCACTGCTTACAAAGACTAGACAGAATATCTCTATTCCACGTTATTTGTAAGCAGAGAATACCTCCAAAGAACCAATATCGAACAATCAATGTTCGGACAATCAAACAATCAATGGCGAGAAAGAGATAAGCACGACGGGTTACAACGGGAGACAAAAGTCTGCGTTACCTACCCTTCACTACCTGCAAAGGAGGATAGAATACTTTTATTCTTCCCCGTTTGCAGACAGAGAATTCTCGAGAGAACAATCCTCGAACAAACAGTTGTTCGGGCAAACAATCAATCAGTGGGGGAGAAAAATAGGCACGACGGGTTACAACGGGGGACAAAAGTCTGTGTTACCTACCCTTCACTACCTGCAAAGGAAGAGAGAATCTTTCTATTCTCTCCGTTTGCAGACAGAGAATCTCCAAAAGGAACCAACAATTCAAAGAGTAATACTAGTATTTTCCAAACAATCAAACAATCATTTCGCAATTTGTCGTGTTACACGACCTTACCCGGACCGCATGGACAGTTTCTTGTCTTCCGAATCCAGCGCCCAATAGTCCTCTATCTTCTGTTGCAGCACTCCTGATGGTTCCCAGTCAGGACCGTAGATCACTCGAGAGAGGTCTGTTCAGAACCGGCGAAGTTCGGATGATCGGCTGTCAGACGAGGGTCTATCGGACAGGAGCTCTCCCGATCGTTGCAGTCGTTCACTCTGTCGTCAGGAGTCAAGTCAAGTCAAGTCAGTAGATTTATATAGCGCGCTACATACCCAGATGGTCTCAAGGCGCTTGAAGAGGGGTGGGGAATTACTTCTCGAATATCCAGGTTTTAAGTTGCTTTCTGAATGCTACTTTTTTGGCTTTAAAAGCCAAGAAAGCGGACATAAAATTATCTCCCTATTACCTAGCTGTCCCTAACACCAGTTAGCGACAGCTAGTAGGATATAGCGACCATCTTGGGCCCCACTTTGCATGTCAGTGATATTTATCACTAATGACATGCAAAGTGGGCGTGCCAAGATGTTAGCGACTGAAAACAGTCGCTAACATCACTATCTCCTATTACCAACTTTTGGAGATAAACGCGCTAAGCGCGAATATCTCCAAAAGCTAACACCTGCCCTGAGCAGTTCTTAGCCATGTTATCCAATGGGAGGTGGAAAACATGGCTAAGAGCATTAGCTCGGTAATGCATGAATATCGCGGACTTTTCAGCGATATTCATGCATTGCGGCGATTTTTATCGCATTTGCGATAAACCTTGGTAATACCAAGGTTTATTTGCGGTAAAAATCGCCGCAGCTCTGCGGTAAATTATTGTCTCTAACCAAGCAATAGCGATAATTATCGCTATTGCTTGGTAATATGCCCCACTGTATCTTACCTAACTTTTTACCGCTCCCACATTGCACAAAAATCCAGAATTTTGAAACATTTTAGAAGCTGTTACATCAATCATATTTTTCTAAAATTTGCCATGAAAGCTATTTTTCTTTTATGATTAGTACTTTTTTGTAGTCTTTTTGTTGTTTGAAGGATAACTTTTGTGTCACAGTCGTTCACAAACCTAATACCTTTCTCCATCTTTCCCATTTTCTTATCTTGAATTTTAGTGGTCTAAATTCTTGTTTGAACCATATATTTTCATTCCTCTTATCTAGATTATTTTTCTTGTCTATTTTATTATCAGGTTTTAATTCATCCTTTAAACTTAAGAACACCTGCATGATTATTTTATTTTGCCAATTTATGAAATCACGCACGAACGGGCCTAAAAAGGGACAAGATGGCGCCGATAATGTTGACGCTACAAACTAGATTTTAACATCCCCAGTTGTTCTCCAATGACTGGGTGGTGTGCCCCCTCCCTATTTTGCTATAAAGTTTCTTCCAGCATGGGGTGACCTGTGCTGGAGTTCTGATTCCCTTGTGTTTTCACTCAGCATATTTTTCTGTTCTAGTGTGTGTCCTGAGTTCTAGAGATTAGGTGTGGTGAGCTCATCGCCTGATCTATGGGGTGGGAAGCCACAGACCAAGAGAGCATAGAGCACGCTTAAAGCCCCCGTGCTCCATTCAGAGGAACTATGTACACCACAGTCATCTGGTCTTGCCCGCCTTTAGCGCTGGCATGGTGGAGTGGATCAAGGGCCTGAGAGAGGCACTGCAGGCTGAGGAAAACGAGACTCATGGCCTTGTTGTCTGGGCAACACCAAGGAACCTGATCAATAGGCTGCCTTTTTCCCAGTGTGTTGCCACAGCAACGAGTAGGTGCCAGTTCCGTCGCGAGCATCTGGAGGAGAGGGGACCCGTGTTTGAAGGGTGTTGTTATCACCTATGGGGCAAGGTAGAAGTCCTAAGAGCAGTGTGGAGTAGTTAGGAGAGGCCGAGCCACCGGGAATAGCTCTCTCTCATTTGCACTCCCAAAAGTTACTTCAGGCCATCTAAGAGGTGGGCAGGTGCTCCTGTGCCCTCCGTCTTCAGAAGGCAGTTCTGAATGGCATACTTGACAAGCCATGCCTGGGTTTCTTCAATAAAAAGATTACTGGTGTCCACAGTGTGTGCCTGTTACTCCTGGGAACGTACCCTGGATCTTGGTGGTAGGACCATTGTTTGCGGTCTACCTAATCTAATGCAGAGCGAAAGTCCAAGAACCAACAGAAGAAATTACGTCTTAGCTCTATGAACTTTTGTGCTAATGACCACAAACTAAAACAGTGATTAACAGTGGAGTTCCCTCTATAAAACCTTCTTGTTCGATGTGGGTTATATTTTAGATTTCCGTACATTCTTTTTGCAGGCCCTAGATGATTTTAGAAAAAAATCTTTCTCCCACATCTAATAAATCTATTTGCCCATCACTATGGGGGGCAATCACGTACTTTTTCATGATTATGGGCTTTATAATAACTCCCTACCAGCTTTCAGGATATACTCCTTTTTAAAACATTTTTTGAATTAGCAAGTGATACAGCCTAGTCCACTAATCAACATTTACTTTGATTATAATTGCAGGTAGGTCGACAGGGCCAGCTTCTAATGTTTAATTTAGTGAAAATATTGTCTTATTGTATTTTTAACCACCAGGGAGGATTTGGCTTCTATCTGCTTTTCTATCAAAAACATTTCATTATGTGCTATATCAACATAGCTGTTAGAATGTTTTCTCCAGAATTGTTACCCATGTGTCTCCCTGCATCAAACACTGGGGCATATTATCAAGGCGGTTTATCTCCACTTTTTTGGCTTTAAAAGCCAAGAAAGCGGACATAAAATTATCTCCCTATTACCTAGCTGTCCCTAACACCAGTTAGCGACAGCTAGTAGGATATAGCGACCATCTTGGGCCCCACTTTGCATGTCAGTGATATTTATCACTAATGACATGCAAAGTGGGCGTGCCAAGATGTTAGCGACTGAAAACAGTCGCTAACATCACTATCTCCTATTACCAACTTTTGGAGATAAACGCGCTAAGCGCGAATATCTCCAAAAGCTAACACCTGCCCTGAGCAGTTCTTAGCCATGTTATCCAATGGGAGGTGGAAAACATGGCTAAGAGCATTAGCTCGGTAATGCATGAATATCGCGGACTTTTCAGCGATATTCATGCATTGCGGCGATTTTTATCGCATTTGCGATAAACCTTGGTAATACCAAGGTTTATTTGCGGTAAAAATCGCCGCAGCTCTGCGGTAAATTATTGTCTCTAACCAAGCAATAGCGATAATTATCGCTATTGCTTGGTAATATGCCCCACTGTATCTTACCTAACTTTTTACCGCTCCCACATTGCACAAAAATCCAGAATTTTGAAACATTTTAGAAGCTGTTACATCAATCATATTTTTCTAAAATTTGCCATGAAAGCTATTTTTCTTTTATGATTAGTACTTTTTTGTAGTCTTTTTGTTGTTTGAAGGATAACTTTTGTGTCACAGTCGTTCACAAACCTAATACCTTTCTCCATCTTTCCCATTTTCTTATCTTGAATTTTAGTGGTCTAAATTCTTGTTTGAACCATATATTTTCATTCCTCCTGAAGGACTGGGTTCTTTTGGACCCAGCGGTGCCAGGGCACAACACCTGAAACCTTCGTGGGTAACCTGCTCCGGCGTACAAGTCACAGAGACACGGGACACTTCCTTCGGCGTCAAAGAGTCAAGGTTTATTTACTGCAGGGAACACAGAAGTCACGACAAGCACACCACGTGCAACTTGGGGAGACTGCTTCAAATTGGTTTTGTGGATCGCTCCTTTTATATAGTTTTTACCCATAGGCTAACATTGAACACAAAGGTTTACAACTCAGTTCCCACATCGAGCTCCCAGAGGGGTCGCTTTGGTCGCTTTGAAACATACAAGGTCCGGAACATAAGTGCGGAAACATTTGGCGGTTCCCAACTGTAAAAACCCATCTTCCCACCATTAGCAAATTCCAATCAGCAGTAAAGTGGATTGAAACAGGAACGAAGACAGGTGCAGAGGAAGACGGAGACAGTGGGGAAATCGGAAAGGGTGTAAAAGGGGAGGTGCCGGGAAGCACGAGATACAGGCATCAAAGGGACGTGCCTAATGAGATGCACGGCTGAGACAATAAGTCCGTGCGGCAAGATGAGCCTCAAGCGGCGCCACCTGCCTTACAGTAGCAACCCCCTCGTCATAAAGACACTTTCAAAGGACATGTGTCTTCCGCAAATATCTCGGGAGTCCCAGGGTCGCGAAGCGGACAGCGTCCGTTCGCTGACTACTTGAGGGCAAGAGACAAAATGGATGCCGTATCTAAGATGGAACCCGTGGGTACAGATGAAAAAGCCCACATAACAAACGAACGGTTTAAGTTAGCACAGCGAAACTGCGCACACTTACTAAACTCGTCATTTGCGGTTCATAGATACTAGACTCGACCATATTCGTGCGAGTCGAAAACACCACTTACAATCGTCACGGAACCTCACTCTTATCTAGATTATTTTTCTTGTCTATTTTATTATCAGGTTTTAATTCATCCTTTAAACTTAAGAACACCTGCATGATTATTTTATTTTGCCAATTTATGAAATCAGCCAGTACATGCTCTTGAATTATATTTTGTTGCGGCTGAATGTTTGTACACAGGAGTAAATGCTTCTCCTTATCCTTTTGTTAAATACATATTAAAGGGCTGATTATGAGTTTTGATATTATTTAGAGTACCTGATAAGTAACGGTATTTATCGGGTGGGTTAAAAAGACCTATTAAATGTTTGTAGGGAATAACACACATATTTTAGTTTTTATGCACCGAAATCCACATGATAAAAAGTATAAAGATAAAAAGTAGCAATGTTAGCGTGAACATGAGTACCTTTCATTAAGCTTGAATGGAGCTTGAGGGAGTAAGGAACAAGTAGTCAGGATATCCCTAATGAAGGGAACATTCCCAAAATGCATTGGATTTTTAAATAAATTATCAAGACTGGTGGAAACGTTTCACTCTTCTGTGCTCTACAAAGGACTTTGTCAAGGGGAGTTGAATGTATAAAATGAATTGAAAACATTGAGAAAATGGATGAGAAATTTATGGAGTTACAATGAAAAAGAATAATAGAGGATTAAAATTGAGACTTTGATTTATTTGCTGCATCCATGGCTGTGCATCTTGTACAGGGGTCTACCCTGGTTCTTTTTTGGTTGATGTATTTCAAGCGCACTGGGCGAAGCGCTATCAAGTTTGCCCGCAGTTATTGTGATGAAGAAATTGAGCAATTAAGTAAAGAGGCAAATACTGAGTACAAAGGTGTGCATTCCACCACCCACATTGATTTATGGTTTGTTTATGTACAGGTAGGTGTTCCTTCCTGTACATAAACAAACATTTTTAAAAATGACATTTTAAATTTTCATGTGTGCTGCATGAAGCAGCACACATGAAAGTTACAAAATGGCATTTTAGGATTGTTTATGTGCAGGAAGGGACACCTTCCTACACATAACCAATCCTCCCCTGTGCACAGACACCCTTGCACTCTGGTGCAAGGGTGCCTGCATTGGTGCTAATTTGTGAAACTCCGCGCTATCGCAGAGGGAAACGCAAGGCTGCACCACATTCTTGTAAATATGGTGCAGCCCTACGTTTCCAAAGTGGCGAAGGGTGTCGGTAAGCCTAGGAGGCTTACGACACGCTCCGCCACTTTGTTCTATATATGGCCCTCTATGTGGGCTTTCAGAGTGGTAGCCAGCCAGAGATTGAGCAGAGTAACTTGTAATTGTGGTTTGGTTTTGAGAGAAATACATGAATATATAGTTAAACATTTGAAGTGGCTCTTAATCTAATGTATAACGTATGTAAGTCATTATGGTAAATATATCAGAAAAGTGAACTTTTCTAAAATTCTAGTGATATGTAATGGAATCCTACACTATTTCTACTGCTGGTTTCTAGAAGTGTGTTCCAAAGCCCAGCATTTATCCTAAAATGGCTTGCTGGCATAAATGCGCACTCTCTAAAAAGCAACGTCCTATGTTTATAGAAAGGATGCTCTTCGGTCTAGCAGTATGTCCCCCATTATTGAATGACCTGCTTCTCTTCGGCTTAAGTCCTTGGGTTTAGTATTAAATCTTTTTATTGGTGTTATTTGAGCACAAAAAACCAGACATCGTGCACCCACAACCCAGTGGGCCGGTTCAGCAAAGCAATACTGTGCATGCCTACCAGAGATTGTGATTAGGAACCAAGCGTGAAATACAGCAAGCAGCCTACAACCCCGAGGGGCCGGCCGCGTCAAAAAATCTTGTAGTGACCCAAAGGGGCAGGCGACCGAGTGACCCGACCTTAGTGGGTGAAGGCTGCAAAAACAGATAACTGGAAGAAAAAGAAGACCCACCCCGCCCCAACCATACCCCTCCCCATTTCCCCTCCCTCCCCCTCTCCCACCCCCCACTCCTCCCCCCCACCCCAGTTCCAGGTCCGACCTTCTCTCTCTCGCAGGGCAACCCTCTTTCGACTTCAGCAGGCCTCCGTTTGGGACAAACTTAATATGCGCAAATACCTAGGACATGTGACCTCCGTGAATTCTGTGGTCAAAAGAGCCAGGAATGGTTTTCACAATTCTGCGTATTTCGCGCCCTCCCCTGCTTTGATTAAGGATAGTTTCTCCATACCCAGTACCGCCCACAGTCTAGAGAGCCATCCCTGGATTGAAGGAGTATGTTTTGTAGAGCAGATCCAATAGCGATGGCACTCATTCTGCCCCTGCACAATCGTAAAGGGTATGTGATGGGATTCGGAAGGCCTAGGAGGATATAGGAAGGAAACCTTGGAAGTTAAGTGTCAAAGTGGGCATCGATCTCATCTAAGACAGACTTCCAATAACCCCGGATGTGTGCACAGTCCCAGAGTAGATGTGTTAACCACATCAGTGCGGTACGATTTACCGCCGGGTGCGCACCCCAAATGGAAACGGGCGTGGTCATGACGGAACGGTTCCGTCATGAGCACAGCTCAACCGATGCTCATGACGGAACCGTTCCATCATAAGCATCGAAGGGGCTAAGGACCCTGTTTCCCCGCAGCCGCGCCAGCATGTTGCCTCCCTACTATGGTCTATCTCATGTAATCTCTATGGGGTGTAGTACCAATATGTCACTCACTATCTTGGTGAGTGTGTCAGTCAAGCCGAGGTGATATCCCGAGTGCCGCGCACAGTATTATATCCTCTCCCAATCTTTAGAGCTGAGAGTGCGTCCTAACTCCCGTTCCCATCTGGCTCTGCCCGAGTTATATACGTGTGTGTAGCGGTCTAGTAACAGGCAATAGAGATCTGAGATAAGATGTTTATCCGTCTTTCTCGTGAGTACCCAGTACTCATAGGGCCGCAGGGGCCTAATCGCCGATTCCCGTACCTGATCGTTAAGAGCCCAGTGTTGCGTTTGTCAGTATCGGAGACGTTCTGTCTCTAGCAAATTGTAGGTCTGCTTGAATGTCTCAAAGGGGTTGATCTCGTTGCCGTCAAACATATGGAAAAGAGTCCAACATCCCGCCGGGCGCCATCTCACGTATGCGGCGACGTCCTGTCTGGGGGTAAACTCGGGGTTATCCATTAGAGGTGTGAGCGGGGAGGGGAAAGTTGTCAGTTCGTGCATCAGACTGGTGCTATCCCATACTTCTAGAGGTATTCTTGTGATGTAGGAGGCGTAGAGATTTGGGGGTCTATGCTGTCTGCGGAGAAATGGTACTTCCTGGAGTGGTCGGCCTGCTATGGCCTGGTCTTGGAAGAGCCAGTGTTTCTCTGACTCCCATCTGCTCCTCTCGACCAAACTTCTGAGTTGGGTGGCCTGATAGTACATCAGTAGATCCGGTAGACCCACACCTCCCCTCTCAGGCAGCAGCATAGCCACTCTAAGTTTCATTCTAGGCTTCCTGCCATTCCAAATGAATTGTGCCAATTCGGCTTGTGTCTGGCGGAGCCAACCATCCGGTGGGCAAAGGGGGATGGCTCGAAACAGATATAGAATCTGTGGCAGGATCGTCATTTTGACTGCTGCCACCTTACCTAACCAGGACAGTGGCAGATCTTTCCATCGACTGAGCTCCTTATGAATTAAAGAGGTCAATCGGGCATAATTGACCCGGACTGTGTCCTGCAGTGCGGCGGCGAGGTGGATCCCCAAGTATGGGACAGCGGCTTGCATCCATCGGAATGGGAAGGTGCTCTGGAGGTGGGAGCGGGTGTGCTCATCTAGAGAGAGATCCAAGGCCTCGAATTTGGCCATGTTAACATTGAAGCCCGACACCCTAGAAAAGGCATCAAGACTTTCCACGCAGGCAGGCAAGGAGGCCACCGGGGAAGATAGCGACAGAAGGGCATCGTCGGGATAAAGGCTGATAGTGTGTGTATAGGCTCCGATTTTAATGCAGCATACCTCTGGGTTCAGTCGCAGCCTTTGCGCCAGCGGTTCCATATATAAAGCGAAGAGCATTGGAGACAGCGGGCAACCCTGCCTCGTGCCGCGTTCGATTGGGAAGCGTGGCGAGGAGTGGCCATTGACTTTGAACGTCGCCGTAGTGTAAGAGTAGCAATTGAGGGCCCATTTGCGGAATCTATCACCCAAGCCCACCTTCAGCAGCACCCGCTCAAGATAAGGCCCATGAACCCTGTCGAACGCCTTCTCGGCTTCGATCGCTAAAAACACATATTCTCCCGTCATCCTTGTGGCTTTCTCCAGGAGATGTAGTGCTCTCTTTGTATTGTCTACTGTTTGGCGCCCAGGGATGAAGCCTGCCTGATCAGGGTCAATCAGGTCGGGCATGAGGGGTGCGAGTCGCGTCGCTAGTATTCTAGTGTAGAGTTTGAGATCTACATTGTGTAAAGGGATGTATGACGTTACAACGCATACTTTTACTCCGCATACCATTACAACGCGGTATTTACAACGCATACCGTTACAACGCATAGCGCTTTGGGGTGCTGGATAGTGGTAAGTATAATTTACTATTCTAACTCCAGTCCCCGTGGACCCTAGGGAAGGTGTTGGATAGTAAATTAAACTTACCTCTTATCCTAGAGCGCCCCCCAGCGCAATGCGTTGTAACGGTATGCGTTGTAATGCCTGCGTTGTAGTGGTAGTGCGGAGTAAAAATTGCGTTGTAACAGGTGTATACCTGTGTAAAGAGATAGGGCGGTAGGCCTCACAGCGCGCGCGGTCCTTTCATGGTTTTAGGATGACCGATATAGTCGCGTCCAGCAGGTCCCCTGGGATTGCTCCCGGCTCAGCAAAGGAGTTATAGAGAGCAGTCAAAAGTGGCACCACCTGCACGCAGAATGTCTTGTAAAAAAACGCGGAGAAGCCGTCTGGACCCGGGGCCTTTGCAAGTTTGAGGCATGATATAGCGGCAATGACCTCCTCCGGTCGGATAGGCCGGTCTAGCGACTCCGCTTGCTCGGGGGTCAAAGAGGGAAGGGGGACGGACTCCAAAAATATCTCGCCCTCCGCCGGGTCCCAAGAGGATCCCGTATACAGGGCAGTGTAAAAGTCGCTAAAAGCTGCTGCAATATCTGCATCTTCAGTGACCACTCTCCCGTCCCATGTTACAATCTCCTGGACCTCGTGTCTCTGCTGCACCTCTCTATTTTTTTATGTGAACTTTTTTATTGTGGCTAATGCCCATGGACACAGCTTAGTGCCTACAACCACGTAGTGGCTGGCAGCGATATAAATCTGATACATAACAACAGTAATAAAAGCAAAGAGGATGGTATGTTGACACAGCAAGCCGCCTACAACCACTAAGGGCCGGCCGCGAATAGTGTAGGGTATCATAAAGCAACATCAGGCATTTGGACAGCACTAAAAAAAACAAATGTGGTCACTCCCCAGTGTCCCTCTGTGATACCTGGTATTGTTGTAGCGCTTTGCTTTACAGAACTGCTACCTATTTGTGCCTGCTGCCTGCCTGATCGCCGCTAAGCTCACTTCCACTTTGGATTGTTTTTTTTTGCTGAATCGAGACTGTTTGCGCGCTGTGCCGCTTTGACTCACACAACTGCATTATTGTTTGTGCCTGCTACCTGCCTGATCGTCGCTACGCTTACTTGCATTGTAAATCAGCATTTAGGGTTTATTTGACTCTGCTTTGCGTGTTTGCTGTGCTCCCCCCTCCGCCTCCATTTTGTTTGTTGTTTGTCGTCGTCAGAAGCCCGCCCCGCCTCCCAGCTGAGACGCCCTCCCACTTACTAGAACAGCGCTTCACTACCTGAAGACGCCGTGACTCGCTCCTCTCCCTCGAGCTGAGTGGTCGCTCCCCAGTGTCCCTCTGTGATACCTGGTATTGTTGTAGCGCTTTGCTTTACAGAACTGCTACCTATTTGTCCTTGCTGCCTGCCTGATCACCGCTAAGCTCACTTGCACTTTGGATTGTTTTATTTTGCTGAATCGAGACTGTTTGCGCGCTGTGCCGCTTTGACTCACACAACTGCATTATTGTTTGTGCCTGCTACCTGCCTGATCGTCGCTACGCTTACTTGCATTGTAAATCAGCATTTAGGGTTTATTTGACTCTGCTTTGCGTGTTTGCTGTGCTCCCCCCTCCGCCTCCATTTTGTTTGTTGTTTGTCGTCGTCAGAAGCCCGCCCCGCCTCCCAGCTGAGACGCCCTCGCCCCTCCCCCTCCACTCTCCACATATGACAGTAGTTCCCGCGCGCAGCGACCGCGCCCAACCCGCGCCGAAGGTGCGCCAAAGGTAAGCCCGTCTACGCCCGTCCGCGCCTGGACCGCGCCCAGCAAATTCATCGGCACCGTCAACATCTCCGCTACGACCACACCACAGATTCCAGACCCCAATCACCTACAATGCATCCTTCTCAACACCCGATCAGTCCACAGGCACGCCATTGACCTATGGAATCTACTAGACACCATTTCTCCGGACATCGCCTTCCTTACGGAAACATGGATGAATGCTTCCTCCGCACCAGACATCACCATTGCCATCCCTGAAGACTATAAGATCACTCGCAAAGACCGTACCAGCCACACAGGAGGAGGAATCGCTATCGTCCATAAGAAATCAATCCGCATCTCAACCAGCTCTGACGCCAACCTCGCCAACTCCGAACACCTTCACTTCCAGATCCACGTCGACCCCAAAACCACACTCAGAGGCACCCTCCTCTACAGACCACCAGGACCCCGCGCAAAATTCAGTGAAGACATCACGGACTTCATCACTCCACACGCGCTCCCCTCCAAACACTACATCCTTCTGGGAGACCTCAACTTTCAACTTGAAAAGATCAACGACCGCAACACCGCCACCCTCGTGGACAACCTCGCCAACCTCGGACTTAAACAACTAGTCACTTCCCCCACCCACATCGCAGGTCACACACTCGACCCCATCTTCACATCCAGCAATCATGTCTCCTTCAGCCACACCACAGACCTCCTCTGGACTGACCACAGCTGCGTTCACTTCACCTACAACAAACCAAAACCCAGCATCCACCTCCAACCTACCCTGCAAAGAAACTGGAACAAAATCACCACGGACCAAATCTCCGCATCGCTCCTTCGAAACACCCCAGCCCTCTCTTCTAACGCTAACGAAGCCGCCGCCAACCTCACCCTATGGTTATCCAACACCGCCGACACCTTAGCACCACTGAAAAAACGTCAAAGCAAACCTGGCAGCAAGAAGGCCTCATGGTTCAACGATGATCTCAAGAAGTCCAAGAAACTCTGCCGCTCCCTTGAAAAAGCCTGGAAAAAAGACCCAACCACCAGCACCAAGGACGCCTTCAAAAGCGCCACCCGCACTCACCACCAACTGATCCGAAAAGCCAAGAAAACAGCACCCATCCCGACAGACCACGCACGGAACCTAGGCGTCATCCTGGATTCTTCACTCTCAATGAACAGACAAGTCAGCGCCGTATCCTCTTCCTGCTTCAACATTCTTCGCATGCTCAAAAAAACATTTCGCTGGATCCCCTCTGAAACAAGGAAAACAGTCACCCACGCTCTGGTCACGAGCCGACTGGACTACGGAAACACCCTCTACGCAGGTACTACCGCAAAACTCCAGAAGAAACTCCAACGAATCCAAAACGCCTCAGCCAGGCTCATATTAGACATCCCACGCAACGAACACATCTCTGGTCACCTTAAAGACCTCCACTGCCTACCCGTCAATAAGAGGATCACTTTCCGACTGCTTACCCACGCACACAAATCACTCTACGACATCGGACCAGATTGCCTCAACTCACGACTGTCCTTCTACACCCCCTCCCGCCAACTACGATCTTCCAGCCAAGCCCTCGCCACTGTACCTCGCATCAACAAGACCACCATGGAAGGCAGATCCTTTTCATACCTGGCTGCTAAAACATGGAACTCACTCCCCGCTTACCTTCGCCTTACCCAGAACCACCTAGCATTCAGAAAGCAACTTAAAACGTGGATATTTGACAAGTAATCCTCCTCCCCTTCCTAAGCGCCTTGAAACCCTCTGGGTATGTAGTGCGCTATATAAATTCTATGACTTGACTTGACTTGACTGTTGACCATTATGGAGCTATGCATCCTATTCACGCAAAATGAACAATATGTGGAATGTTTCCAAACAGGGACAGAGGGGCACTAAAGAATAGGTTATGTAAATCATACGAATTGAATTGCATCGAGTGTGAACTGGACCTCTCATATACGGTGAATACCCAAAGGTAGAAGGGAAATCAACAATCCCTTAGAACAAAAAGGTTAAGAGAAAACCAAGCAACTTAGCATCAGTCAGTGCACAGATATCAGTTTTTGAATACATGGGGTCAATCAGTATCTAGCATGGATAGCGTATAAGAGGTACAGGGCGTCCACATGTAAACAGAACATATTGAAATTGGACGGAGAAGTAACATGGGTGCGAACATACATGGGTCACCTTTGGTCGAGGGGGCATCGGAGACCAGATCCCGGAAGGTGCCCAGCCCATGATCCCATGTTAGAGGGGAAGGACTGACCCAATTGAGGCATCATCATGTTAATCATTAATAGTAGCAACCTAAGGGGGCCGTTCCACCCTATCATCCTGTGCCAAAAACCCAGCCTCTGGGGCAGGGGAGGTCGCCCTGGTCGCCGCCCACTGTATAAAGGGCTCCCAGATGTCACAAGGTCGAGAGGCAGCAGACATTGACTCCCAGTAGACACCCAGCTGAGTATGACCATAGGTAACATCCGAAAGCCAGTCTGAGATCTTGGGCAGCCTGCGTCTTCCCCATTTGAGTGCAATCTGTCATCTAGAGTACAGTAGGAGTAGAGCGTGCAATTTCCTCCTGTTAGGCAATGTTTCATTTACCAACCCCAGCAGGCCCCGATGTGGGGATGGTTCGTCAGTTCTGCCAACTATCTGGTTTACACAAACAAACATCTCGTGACAGAAGTCAATGAGCTTAGGGAAGAACCATGCAACATGTAAGAAACTGGCATTGTCAAAACCGCATCTCCAACATCTGGCATCCTCACGGAGGCGCATGCGACAGAGGCTGAACGGGGTACGGTAGTAGCAATGCAAGAATTTGAAGTGAATGAGGCGTAATCTGTAATTGGGCGAAAGCTCCATTAACTGTTTGTAACAGAACGACCATTGTTCCTCAGTAAGAGTGGGGTCCAGCTCGGCATTCCAGTGAGCCATAGACCGAGGCTGCATCACCGGGGTCTGGTCCTACATTTTGTTATATAAGTGTGTCACCAGTTTCTTGGGTGAGGCGCGGGCTAGTATATTTTGCAAGGCATTAAGTGTGGGAGGCGCCTCAGGGAAATCCTCCCAGAGGGAGCGGCACGCTAGTTTTAACTGGTGATACAGGAACATCTCCTGAAAAGGGGCTACCCCCCCATCCTCCTGAGTAGGTGGGTCCAGAAAAACCCTGTCTGGGTATAGATCAGCGAAGGTGTGAAGGCGGGCGACACCAAGTACTATCTCGCCACCACATGTCTCAAGGCATGCCAGCATCGGGTTACTCTTCAACGTAATAGCGGGCGCATAAAGAAGAGGGAGCTTTGAACGTTTCTGTAACTCACGCCAAGCCCAGCGTAGAGTGTTAGTAGAGTCGACATCCGATGAGGGGCGAACATGTTTTTGGTAAAGTGCAACCGCCAGGGGAGTGGGAGATAATGAATCCTGCTCTACTGCAACGTGCGGTTGATAGGGCGTCGAGTACACCCAGAAGTGCAAAAACTGAGCCTGCGAGCAGAATGCATAGAGGTGCATATCAGGAGCTCCCGGCCCTCCCTGGCACAATGGCAGAGTTAGCAATGCCCAAGAGACCCTGGCTTGACCGCCAGCCCACACAAAGAGATCAAATGGGAGCGAAGGGAAGCGAAAAAATGACTGGTGAGAGGGATCGGTATATTGTTAAAAAAGTAGAGAAACTTGGGGAGGATTACCATCTTGGTGAGGGCAATCCGGCCTGCAAGGGAGAGCGGCATTCTGGAACAAATTGCAACTTTGCTTTCTAGCCAGTTGATAGCACGCCCGAAGTTTAGGGACCAGATATCCTGCAGACTGCGGCTAAACCAGATCCCTAAATACTTGATCTCATCAGCTGACCAATGCAATGGGAACTCGGATTGCACCTCAGGGGTGCCGTCAATCAGAGGGAACACAACCGACTTCGCCCAATTTATAGCTATGCCAGACAATCCGCCAAATTTAATGAATTCTCGCAGCAGGGGGTCCAGATTAATCGAAGGGTTAAGTACATACAGTGTTACGTCATCAGCATAAATGGATATCAACAAGCTGCGAGAACAGAAACTAATCTCCCTCGCCGTGTGGTGCTGTCTAATACGGGCTGCAAGTGGTTCCATCGCGATAGCGAACAGTAGGGGGGATAGGGGACAGCCCTGTCTTGTGCCATGGGTAACTTCAAATGGCTCGGAGATCATACCGTTGACTCTCACCCGAGCTAGCGGGCCAGTGTACAGAAGTTTTATCTGGGCAAGGAAAATAGGGCTGTATCTCATACGCTCCAAAATGCGAAACAGATACGGCCACTCTAGGGTATCAAACGCCTTTGTGGCGTCCAGGAATACGGTGGCGGCCTGCACCGTAAGGTGAAGATAATGCAGTACCGAAAAAAGTGTCCGCAGGTTATGCGCAGTAGAACTACTGGGTATAAAGCCCGACTGATCTGGCAGCGCCACTATCGGGAGGAGGGGCTGTAGCCGGCCGGCTGCGATTTTGGCATCCATTTTGATGTCCACATTTATTAAAGATAAGGGTCTATAGGAGTCCACCGATGTCTCGTCTTTGTCCGGCTTAAGAAGCGTCATAATAAGTGCCTCTCTCATAGATGCCGGCAAAATGCCCGCTTCCAGAGACTCCACATAGACTGCATGTAATCGTGGTGCCAGCTCTTCCGAGTATGCCTTGTAAAAGGCAGTGGTGAGGCCGTCTGGCCCAGGGCCCTTGTTGAGCGTGAGACTCTGAATTGTTTTCAGAATATCTTCAACCGTAACTGGAATGTCCATATACTTGCGATGTGTGTCGTTAAACCACACCAGCGCTATGAGTCCGTTGAAGTGCTCTTGGATCTCGGGCTGGGCGGTAGTGTAGAGGTGGCAATAGAAAGATTTGAATTCCTGCAGTATCTCACCCTTACCTATGACGGTAGTGCCGTCGGGCTGCTGAACAGAGTGGATAAACTGGTCTGCGGGGGATTTTTTAAGTAGGCCTGCCAGAGTGCGGCTCGGTCTGTCACCCTCTCCGTATCGCCGGGCCTCAGCCTGTTTACCTAAGAATTTCAATTCACGCTGGGCCTCTTCATCAAAGGCCAGCAGCTTCTCTTTTATCTCGGCTGCGATTGCAGGGCTAGGTTCAGTACAGAACGCGCGGTAAAGAACCATCAGCTGCCCCTCCAGTGTGCTCAGTGTACCTCTGAACGCCAGCCTGCCTAGCAATGCATTGCCCCGAATAACCACCTTGAAAGCCTCCCACAATGCAGACTCGGTAGACACCGAGCCAGAGTTCAGTGAGAAGTATTCAGAGATGTCATTCCTAATGTCTTCTTTGAAGGCACCATCCAATAATTTGTGGGGAGGAAGTCTCCAACTAAAAGCACGTGTGGGGTAGTTGGGTGGGGTTAGTTCAAGAAGGCACAGCGCATGGTCTGACAGTGGTCTGGCAAGATGTCGAACATCCACAGCCCAGGCGGCCACCTCTGGGGATACTAGCCAGAAATCTAGTCTAGACCAGGCAGCATGGTGGCTAGCGATACAGGTGCCCTCCCTATCCTACGGGTGTCTAAGTCTCCAAATGTCGGACAGGCAGCCCTCCGTCATGATGTCTGTAAGAGCTTGGCGAGCAAGAGGGTGCAACTGTCTAGAAGAGCCCCTCCTGTCCAATTCGTCGTTTAGTACCACATTGAAATCTCCACCCCAGACAACAGTAGGACAATCAAACTGAACAATTTGTGCCCAAACCTTTCTAAAAAACTCAGGCACATCTGAGTTTGGACCATACACGTTACCAGCACCACAGATCTGTCGTACAATCTCCCATGAACAAGTATATATCTGCCCTCTGGGTCTATGTTCACCGAGCATTCCCTCCAATCCAACCCACGGCGCACTAAGATCGCAACTCCTCTCGCATGGTTAGAGTAAATAGCAGAATAAACAGATCCCCATCTACCATGTTTGAGTATGGATGAAGGCAAGGATTTAAGGTGGGTTTCCTGTAAGAAACATATATCTATCTTATGTCGTAGTAAGTGTGCATGCATCAATCTAGCCTTTCTATTATCATTTAAGCCCCGTATGTTCCAAGTTACTATTCTAACAGCATCTCTAGACACTCCCATGTTTCCCCCGACAAATCCTCATAGCAGTCGCCCTGTAAAGAAACAGATGACCTGTGATACATATTAAGCCTGATTTTCTGGCACGATGACTGATGCCACAACAAACCTCAACTAAACCTCTCCAACCCCCCGCCCACTCCAACCCCCCAAACAGGTTGAGCAATATTCCCCGCAAACATACGAACATTGGGAAAAATCCCTGGTGGGCGAGGATCCCCAGGCATACACCCCTGTGTGCACAGGGTGGCCATGGGGTCAAAGTCGGCAGCACCAGTAGCCCCAGTCAGCCCCCTGTAGTAAACATTCTACTGTAGTGAGTTACTTGAATCTGACCCTTGAGCTGCAAGACATCCCGACTACGGACACCATCCCCGCACCCAACAGAGCACGTGACCACCCAAGGGCATATCAGCGTGCACAGACAAAACTTAATTGAACCACAACAGTCACATTTAGCAATGCACATAAGTGAGGCAGCAGAGAGTTTTAGTTATTATCACTTAGCTGATCTCCGTCTTGGTCCCGGCGCCCACGCGTAGCTTTCTTCTTGGTGCCACAAATATGTTTTGAAAATTTAAGGGCAGATTTGGCTTCCGTGAAGAAGTGCACCGACCCCTCGTGAGTGACCCTTAGTTTGGAGGGATATAGGAGCGCATAAGGAATCTGCGCCTGCAGCAATAGACGTTTGGCTGGTATGAACTCTTTCATCGCCGCTTGCACCATAGGCGTAAAATCCGGATGAAAGAATGAAAGTTTATTACCGTTGTGAGTTATTTGACCTTTCTCGCGCGCCATCTTCAGAATTAAGTCTTTGTCCTGATAGTTCAGGAGTTTCGCCAGGATAGGCCTAGGCGTACCACCAACTGGCGGTTTCGGGCCCAGTGCTCTATGGGCGCGCTCCACCACAAAGACCAGGGAGAGGTTCGGATCGAACAGTGTGTGAAGCAGATTAGTGACATAGTCCTCCATCTTTCCAGTGTTGGTCGTCTCCGGAATTCCAGTGATTCGGAGGTTGTTCCTTCGAGAACGCGCCTCCAAATCATCATTGTTCGCCCATATAATCATAAGCATCTTGTCCATTTGAAGGAGTTGTTCTTTCGTATCGCAATGGAACTCTATGCCCTCGGTGTGCCTGTTCTCAAGCCCATCTAGCCTAGTTTCTTAGGTGGAGACCTGCTTTCTGACTTGGTCCATCTGGGTAGTGAGTGCGTCCGCGTTCGCATCTATATTCCGTAAACTAGAGCGCACATCCAGCATCAAGGTTCTGAGGTCCTCCTCCCGGTCAGTGCCACCCTATGGGCCTCCAGCCGCACCCCCATCCGCTCCCTGTGTATCTTTAGGCTTGGCAGGTCTGGAGTTGTCAAACGAGATCTTGGTTTGTTTGGCGTCATTTCTCCCCATGATGTGAACAGGAGGGGGCAACACGCAGCCGAGACCGTGGAACCACCCGAGGTATCACTCACCCACGTGCTCCCAGATACACCAGTAACTACACAGTGTAGCAGTAGTATGGTGAATACAAGGCGGCGGAGCAATCAGGGTCAGCACCAAACTCTCACCTCTCCGAAGCGCCGGGGGTAGGCTGACGTCGGTAGATCACGCAGAGGGACCGATGGGTCAAAGTCTAAGGATTGTTCCGATTCCAGCACCCAGAATGATCCAGATTGGCCATGCGCAGGAAATGGTGCCCGCGTCCACTCCGTGGCTGGCCAGTGGAATAGCGGCAACGCCAGGCGTCAGTCAGTGTGTATGCAGGGTCGTGGTGTGGACGCCCCCGGATCGGACCTCTGTTGGGGCAGAATGCCGCAGGTGGGACAAGTGGGCACGGTGTCCCGGAGCCCCAAAGCCACTCGCTCCACTTCTTCAGCCCACCAGCAGCGTGGCGAAAGGAAGCAACGTCGTGTTCTGGAGGGTTGCGGCGGGGGGGGGGGAGGGCCGCTAAGAGCGCTACAGGGGGTTTGCAGCGCAACCTCGTACCTTGCCCTTCACAGCGGCGGTGTCAGCACCTGCGAGCCGCCGCCCGCCTCCTGGAAACCGCCGGATGCGTGAAGATGGCGCCCAGGGCCGTCTCGGTGATCTCTCCGCAACACCTCCGCAGTCGCCTACAATACGGGCGGAAAGTGCAGATCGCCAGCAGTTGGCACAGCTCAACGCACCTACCCTCTTCTGCTAGGGTTTCCCGGGTCTCCGGTGCAGTCCGTTGGCCTGCAGCATCGGCAAACACCAGGCCCCGAGACCACGGGCTCAAGTGCTCACCCCAGCCGGATGTGGAGTCGTTAGGTCTGGCCCTGGGGGATGTACCATGTTACAACGCATACCATTACAACTACCTACCGTTACAACGCAACCATTACAACACATACCATTACAACGCATAGCGCTTTGAGGTGCTGGATAGTGGTAAGTATAATTTACTATTCTAACTCCAGTCCCCGTGGACCCTAGGGAAGGTGTTGGATAGTAAATTATACTTATTCCCTATCCTAGAGCGCCCCCCAGCGCAATGCGTTGTAATGGTATGCGTTGTAAAAGTCGCGTTGTAACAGTAGTGCGTTGTAACAAATGCGTTGTAACAGGTGTATACCGGCCCTGGGTTATGACGGTGACTCAATGCAGGCTCTGTGAGGCCGCCGCAGCGCTGGAACGCAACCTCGGAAGGTCGCGAGGCGGTAGCTGCACACAGCATGTCACAGGTTTTCAAGGCACCGACTTTGAGCCACGGATGCTTCCGATTGCAGGATTAATTAAGTATGTCTTGCCATGGCCGGCGGAGCTCGCTCAAAAGGCGGCCATCTCGCAGCCCGGCTAGCCACGCCCCCCTCTGCTGCACCTCTCTTAATGCACGTCCTAACAACCTCCCGCAGCGATCCCCCCCAGTATAATAAAGGTGGCGTACCCGTAATGCTGTATATTCCACTCGGTCCTGATCGAATGCCGCCAATTGCTGCCAAGACTGCCGTAGCTGTCTCCATATTCTAGGCGCCCCGGTGCGTTGGTGTATGTGCTCAAGTTCACGTGTTTTCCATGCCAGTTCCTCTCGTTTGCATGCGCGCTCCGCGTTTTCCGCTGTCGAGAGCGCGATCAGCTCTCCTCGCAGGACTGCCGTAAGTGCTCCCCAGCGGGTGGCCAAAGAGGTATCTGTGGTGTTGTTATTCTCTAAGAAATCTCTAATAGTGCCCTGAAGATTCTTAACCACCTCAGCCCGGTGCAGGAGTGTGTCGCGCAACTTCCAGGAACGATGTCTGCGGGCCAGTGGGGGGAGCGAGAATACTGCCACCATAGGGGAGTGGTCGGTCAATGAAGCGGCAGCAATTTCGACTTCGGCAGCAAGCGCTCGCTGAGGGGAAGAGTCTAAGAAATGGTCAAGGCGCGCATAGGTTTCGTGTGCGTGTGAGTAGTACGTGTATCCTGTCTCACCTGGATGCAAACTACGCCACAAGTCCACCATCCCCATGTCTCCCAGTCTGGTCAATCCCTCCACTGAGAGGGCACCTGCCTGAGAGGAGCGCTGCCCTGATCTACCATGCAGAGTGTCCATCACCAAGTTCAGATCTCCACCCACCAAGATATGGCGGTCCGGCAGAGCAGCTACCTCCGTGAGGGCTATGTGTTAAGAACTTCCCTTGACCCTCATTCGGAGCATAATTAGAGCACACCGAAAAGGTGGACCCTCCTAAGGAGAATCTGTATGAGAGCAGCCGCTCCTTTATCTCTGCCCCCTTCTGCAGCACTTTCCCCCTGAATCGCTGGGCTACCAATATTGCCACCCCAGCCCTCTTGATGGGAGATGAGGAGTAGTATTGATGTGGGAAGCTTCGGGACCGCATCCTGGAGCAGTCTTTCTGCAGGAGGTGGGTCTCCTGCGGTAGACATGTGTCTGCCTTAGAGGCCTCTAAAAGGGAGAGTATCGCCCTCCGTTTCACCAGATTATTGAGGCCTCTCACATTCAGCGTGAGGACCTTCAATTCCGTCGAGGGCATGGGACCTCAAACGGGGAACCAAGGTCCCCAAACTGCTGTGTCTCCCACCAGCCCAAACCCTCGTACATGAGTTTGCCTGCCCAGTGGGAAGCTGCTCGATCTGCACACCTTGCCCATCCAAATAGAGCTATCGCCAAATACTCACTGAAGGGTCCCCCGGACCTGAAACCTGTCCCTCCCGCTCCCCTCCCCTCCCCCTCATCAACAGAACCCCAAAATAAGGAAAACATAGATGAACAAACAGTTCTGAACATACAAATTGTCCATCATCCAAAGGTGATCGGTGAAGAAAGCAGGGGGAACGCTGGTAGGAGATACAGGTGGCTCTCACCCGGTCCCATCCGGCACCCAGCTAGCAGAACCCTTTGTGAAAGCCCAGAAAATGCCATAAGGATTCAAGCGACCCCGGGGGCCTCCGTCACTAATGCCACCGAGGCTACCGCATCCCCCCGCTCTTTCAAGCTAATGGATCGGTCAGGCCGGATCCCGTTGCTTGTTTGCCCACCAGACGCCATTCCGCAGAGCGTCTGCGGCGTCTCTGAGACGGAGCATTGCCCTCAGGCTGGTTGGTCAATTCGTCCAAACCCACTATGGAAAGGGCCTCTTCTAGAGACCGAACCTGTATCAGCTTGGAGTTACATTTGAAGATGAGTCAGAACGGGTGTCCCCAAGAATAGGGAATGCCTTGTTCTTTTAGATGCGACGTGACGGGCTTGAAGCTTCTCCGCTTAGTGAGGGTGGAGGCCGCTAGGTCCTGAAAAAGCACCGGATTGTGATTCCGAAACTGGAGTGGGGATCCGTCCCGTGCCTGCCTCAGAATTCTTTCCTTTAGTTGAAAGTCGTGAACGAACACGAGAATTTCCGGGGGGGGGGCTTTGGACCCCGAGGAAGATCCACTCTGTGTACCCTGTCGATCTTGATCTCTATGGGTTCCTCCTCCTGCAGTATATGCTTAAAAAGCGCTTCCACATATTCGCGTAATTCTGTTCCCTCCCCCTTCCACGGGACCGCTCTGATACATATATTGTTCTGCCGGGACCTGTTCTCCAAGTCCTCAGCGTGGGCCTGAAGGTCCCTCCGCGGCCCCCAGATCGTGTTCCTCCAAGGTCGCAACCCTTTCTCCCACCCCATCCACGTCTCTCCTCAGCTTTCTCATGTCCGATGCAAGTTGTGAACACAGCTTCGTGATATCTTCCTTAATTGACGTGAACAACGCAAGCATAAATGCCTTCGTCGCTGAGGCATTGCCATCCTCCTGGCACGGTTTGGCAGCTCCCGGGGAGGCCGATTGTGTGGGGGTTTGCTGCCCAATATCCTTTGCAGGCTTGTCTTTCTTAGGTCTGGTCGACGCCATTCTTCTTGCGGGGCCTCAGGCTCCGGCACCATCCCGCCTGGTCCCCTGGCGCTGCTGCACTGTATCTCTCGCCCCCTCGATGGTTTTCGCTTCGCTGCTCCACGGCGGACTCACCACCCCTCTAGGGCATTTTGCGGCCTAGCCATGCTGCCACTGTGAATCGATATGTTAGGTAAGAAGACCAAATGGATCGTGAGGCCGTCCACCAGTCGTGCCCCGATACGGGGGTAAGCAACCACTCCTTCGGCAGGCAGGCTGGGACCGCAGGGCCAGGGGGACGGCTATAAACAGGGCTTCCGGATGCGGGAGATTCGTCAGGCCTCAGCCACCCCCGCTCAGGGCAAAACGGCACAACAGACCAGCCCCGCCGACCCGGCTCCCCGCGGCCCCCCCAAGCCAGCACCATCCGCCGATGTGCGGACCGAAGCTCGGAGCCCACGGGGGGTCACCTTCACCGCGCTCACCTGTTCCGTAGTCCCCAGAACCGCGGGGCCACAAGGGAGCACTCACCCGGGTAACGCGGATCTCACCACCGCGGCCCTCAGCGCAACAGATCTCCGACCAGGGACGTCACTCAGCCACCAGGAGCCCCGAGGCCGAGGCACTTCTCTCTCACCGCAGCGGCTGGGCGCCCCTCCTCTGTCTCCGACTCCCGGCGGACCGGATCCCGCCTTCTGGAATCCGCTCCGCGGGACTCGATGGGCTCTCTCGGCAGGGCACGTCTTCGAGCCTCCAGCCGCACTCTCGGGACTCACTCTCCGCCCCTCTCCAGCCGCTTAGGGAGCTTCAGGGCAGCCGTAGTCAACCCGCTCTCACCTCGCCAGCGCCAACCGCTGTGGGGATCCACTCCACTCCGCCGCACGTCCGGCGAAGGCCGCGCCGCGTCGCTCCGCTCCGAGGGCAGCAAAAGGGGGGCAGCAATCCCCACTCGCCAGCCCCCAGGGACGCCAAAACAACTTTGCCGATGTCGATGGGCACCGATCAGGGTGATAATTAAAGCTTTAAATTAGGCAGCGCCGGAGGGACCGAGAAACGCATCCTACTCCGCCGCCTTCTTGACCACGCCCCTCAAGTCCTTGGGATTATACGAACTGCTCCATAGGAAAAATGCACCAAGCATCGTTTTGACATCATAATTGGAGCATGTAAGTGTAAAAAGCAATTGTTAAAATCACAGTTAGGAATACTTGCAATGATTCCCAGACAAACCACATGCTATTCTTGAATGTAAGTAATGCGTGATTGGCAAAAGTTGCTATGCAAATTAACTGATAACATTCAGTGATGCATTTGTTGCAATGTCTACAGAGGGTGGCCACGCATTCCTTTAGACTACGACATCCTTTCATCCCTAGACCTTGACCCTAAGCAAGAGGGAGAAAGAAGAAAAAGCTGCAA
Organism: Lissotriton vulgaris; assembly: GCF_964263255.1. Lineage (NCBI taxonomy): Eukaryota > Metazoa > Chordata > Amphibia > Caudata > Salamandridae > Lissotriton > Lissotriton vulgaris. The sequence goes on along the minus strand of NC_141688.1, from coordinate 187,950,440 downwards.
AGGGAGAAAGCAGATGGATGTCAGGCACACAACCTTAGTAAACAAAGTCTGTTCAAGTAATGCCTCTGATCTCTGCTTATGCCCTTAGAACAATGGCACAGACCAGCACGGTGTACTAAGAAACATACAAGTGTATTCAGATACTGAGCCATTGAAAACGCTTTTTTAGTGGTAAAGTTTAATATATTTCAAACACGTAATAATTAGTTTCTTGTGACAAATGGAAAACGCTTTTTTTTTTATTTGGTAGCTGTAGTATTTTGCAACATAAGCAACAGGAAGGTAGAGATCGAGGGGAAAGACATTTATTTTTTTCAGTTAAAACGTGAGCCTGTGTGAGCAGGATGGGTAAGTGTCATGTTTCTGTCTGTGGCCACAGGGAAAAAAAGAGTTTTCAATCATCTGCACTGCTTCGGATTAGAAGCATTTAATCATTATTTTATCCTCCCAGAGGAATATGTCCACGGGTGAATGTTTCATTCAAAAGTGCTAAAAGCTACCATAATTCTTAAGAGGTTTTTGTGAGCAGAGCCATCAGCATTTCACCCAGGGAATAGTTTAAGATTCATATAATGAATGGAGCTGTACTTACAATGTTCTTTACTTGGAAACCTGTGATATGTCATCTCATAAAATAGCTTCACGAGTGGCAGGTGGAATGGAAGCTAAAAAAGCTCCTGCCGCCGACTAGATCAGTGATTTGACACAAGGTGAGAGAACTGTTTGACCTTTCAGAAGTCTGCAAGTGATCAAGATGGCGAGAGTCTCTAATACCTCTTCACATAGCCAGCCAGTGATCTTGGGAGTCTATGGCTATGACAAGCTTGCGCACCTGCCTACTGCTAAACTCACAGTACACATTGGCATTGTTTGGCTTTGGGTGAACGAATCCGCCAATCTATCTGCAAACTATCCCTGCAATGCATGGCTTTATATATGTATTTATAATGACTACATCTTATATGTAGCTATCTCTGCTTTTATTAGTGAGGTGATGCCATTCATGCATATCGCTGCTACTACGGGGCCTTGTTGCTTGTACCCCATCTGCAGAATTATGCAGCAAAAGAAAGGTGTGACAAACAACCACAAGTCTGAGATAGGCTAACATAACCCATGACATCGATCTAAAGGATGTGGAAGAACATAAGCCAAAACCACATTGCCAAGTCTATTCAACTTTCCCTCCTTGCCTGCCTTGATCCTGCCTCCTAGCAAGGGTCGGCTTAGTACTAAATATGTTTTTTTGTTTAGTAGCAAGCTAGGTGTGATCACTCCCTACAGGGCAAAACACGGGTCCCTGCAGCCCCCGCGGTGGGGGGGGGGGCAAGGCTCCAAGGGGGCCCTCTCGGCACTGCACTCTGGCCAGAGAGCTCCTAATTGAGACTGGAGGAGGCCCCTCTTCCTACCCTGCAGTGAGGCCCCCTCAATTTTCGTTATGCCAGTGACTCCCTATACGGTGCCAATAATACCATATTACACTCTGTGTACCAGCATAAATGATCTATTCAATTTCTTTTTACAAGACTTAAGGGCTGATTATGAGTTTGGCGGTCCAGGAGCTGGCCGCCATGCCAACGTCCCGCTGACTGCCTGTCAGATTACGAGTATTTTCATTGTCTGGCGGACAAGCGGTTTGGCGATTCCGCAGTGTTGCAGTTTAAAGGCTTATAGTGAGCCTTAAACTGCTCCCCACTGGGACTGCCAGTGCACAGTCCTACATGGGAAGGAATGCACCATGTCATGCATTGCTTCCTGTGCAGGAACTGGGGGTACAAAAATGCAGGGAGCACAACATGTGTTCCCCTGCATGCACCCCGTGTACAGGGGCAGAATGGGACCTTCCAGGGTCCCCTTTTTTCCTCTCCACCAGGTGTTGCATGACGGTGTTGCGAGGAGGAGGAACCTCCATGAGACCGCTTACTGTGAAGAAAGTTGTAATATGCTTACCGGTGCAACAGGGCACCACCAAGCATATTTCCGCCCTCCAGCTGCAATACCGACAGGCAACGCGGATCCCTGGCGGTTGCGGCTGTCTTCTGGAGATCCGACCACTGTAGTCGTTATATCCTAATGCAGTGGTCGCCGACCACCACCACACCTCCCCCATATGTAAATATCGTAATTAGGCCCTTAGTGTTTTTATGGTATTAACCGATATCAGGATTCATGTGGTTACATTTTTTGTGATATAAAACCACATTAAAAAGCCCTTCTAATTATTAGGAGAGCTGTTTCCATGTGTCAATAAACTGTAACATGCTATCTGTAGGGCAGTAAACTAATTTGCTCATATCAATTTCTCTGTTCTTTGGTAGTAACATAAAGCAATAAAAGGACATACCGTATTTCCCTCTTTGGGAAAAGCTGTAATGGTTTCTCATGCACATTAGCTGATATCCCTTCCCTCAGAAGAGATCAAGCTACTGCTTTGTCAGTATAGATTTCTTTCCTAATACTTTTCACTTGACTGCCTCTTTTGAGTGTCTAATTCTTTAAACAGACTTCAAAGCAGTTTTCACATGCTTTATTAACTTCCTCTAAGTGTGCTTTTCACACCCAAGGTGACTCCCTGGAGAAGATGGCAGTCATTTTCAGAAACTGTTTTCACAGCTCAGATTCTCTTAGCCTGAATTTCGTTATCATCACAGATTTTAGTCTGTTCACATAAATTCTGGTGCAACTGGTAAACACAATACAATATATTGTACCTGCAATATCAATAAAAAAGACAACATGTTTTTGCATTGTGTCATCAATGCCATCCCACATTAAGGAAGAAGTTGATGGCCTATTTCCTTGAACGACACATTCCCTTATGATATTGGAACTCTGACATACTGAAGCCCACTTCCTCTAATCCTCTTCAGGGCCAGATTGGCTCTTCCTCTCAGCAGGGGCTGAAACCATTTAGTCTGTTCTTTAAAGGTCTACAGCTGCCCTTACACCTATCAATCAATCAATCAATCAATCAATCAGGGGTAGGTGAAGCACGCTACTCACCCGTGAGGGTCTGAAGGCGCTGAAGGAGGGTAGGTCTAGGAGCTCCGATCAGTTGAAAAGCCAGGCCTTGAGTGCCCGTCTGAAGGTGAGTTGGGTAGTTGGGCATCTTATTTCAACTGGCAGAGCATTTTATGCTGTGGTGGTGGTGTAGGAGAAAACTCTCCCTCCGGCTCTGCTTCGGTGGATGCGGGGGACCTCTGCCAGGGTGAGGTCAGAAGAGGGAAGGTTACTCTTGAGTTTGTGGAAACTTATTCGGTCGTTGAGGTGTTTGGGTCTGATGCTGTTCAGGGTTTTGTACACGTGCATGAGTAGCTTGTAGGTGACCCTCTTCTCAATGGGGAGCCAGTGGAGCTCTCGTAGGTGCGGCGTCATGTGTTCCCAGTGTGGTAGTCCTAGGACGAGCCTGGCGGCGGCATTTTGGATAGTTTGAAGTTTGAGAAGTAGTGATTTGTTGATTCCGGCAGTGAAATATACATTAACATGTAATTCCTTGTCAAGGATAAACCCAACAGATTTCATGTATTGATTACTGGATATCTAAGATGTTACTTAGTCTAGCCAAGAGTAGATTGGGATGCCACATTTAAATCATCTATAGGCCAAAACTCAAATTTCAATGAGTTGAGTCTCAGGTGGTGAAGATACATACAGAGTTAGACACCATCAATAGTTAGTCACCCAGAGAGAAAGATTTCATATAGACCCCAGTTTACTCAGCATACAACATGCCTTACAAATGTAAAGGGGTAGTCAAGTGGCTGAATGCATAAGTTGAACAATCAGTGGTAAAGCCAATAGGTCTCACTTGTAAAGGGCAAAGCTAATGCATTTTTCAATTGCATGCATGCACATGCATCAAGAAGCATTTATACTCCTGGCTAGCAAGTCATCATTAGAAAACCTATTTAAAATGGTCACCTCGGGTTAAGCATGCATCGTGATACACATGCTTATAGGCTTAATGATGTGTGTGTTGTGAGAAGGAGACGATCCACCTACCAGAACTGTGCAGCAGTAATGCCCTTGTGAAAAAAAGTAAAATAAAAAAATATATATAACACGGGGAGCTGGACAGGGACATGGGGGAGGGTTGCATAGAGAAGAACACATAAAGCGAGATAAGGGAAGAGCGTAGCTTGACAGCATTTTGTAGCAGCCAGACCCTCGTAAACAAGAGTGACATTTTCAAAAACAAAATAACGAGGGAGCAAGACAGAGTGGAGCGGGAAGTATTGGGGTGAAAAGAGAGAGTATTATACTGAGGAAAAAAGGAGAGAGAGCAAGGAAATGTCCACTCCCGTGGAGTGCTAACCAGTGTTAGACCTGATATCATTGGCGTGAGTCTCCCTTCCATTTTTAACGGATTGCCTCCACTGTTTGATATGTTTTTGCTGGTTATATTCTTGGGGTACTGTCTATTCAGTGCCACAGTGCAAGTGCTCCCTATGTTAAATTGACATACTAATTGGTGAATCAATGATGGGGTATTTGATTTAACTGTCGGCCCCTAGTATATTGCACCATGTGTGCCCAGGGCTTGTAAATCAAATGCTGCTGGTGGGCTTGCAGCACTGGTTGTTCTCGCATCGCAACCGGATCATCGCATCGCATTAAGGCACCATCTTGCGCACCGCAACAGGCCCGCAGGCAGAGAATCTACGCATCACCTCCACACTGGTAAGGAGTACGATGCATCCTCTACTCTGCGCAAGCATTGAGGCACGGCGCATCATTTCCCCCCGGATCACGGAACCGACGCATCTACCCTTTTGCAAGCCTTTTGTTGACTTTGCGTTACGCATCCAGGCACTTCGTTGAGAACTTTGTCACAATTAGTGTAGTATTGTGGATTTTTGTCGTTTGTGGTCCTGTGTTTAAGTCTATATAAAGAATACTTATTTTTATAAAACCTGTGTTGTGTCCATCTGTAGTGTTTTCACTCTATTACTGTGTATATTCACAAATGCTTAACACACTGCCTATGAGATAAGCTTGCCTGCTCCTGCAAAGCTACCAAGGGGGTTAGCAGGGGTTATTAAGGAGTGTAATCCCCTTATCCTGACTTAGAAGTAAGGTTCCCTATTTGGACAAAGGTGTGTCACAGGGATTCCGCTCCTACACAGAACTGTGCATAGAGACTTGGAACCTCAGTGAATTAGGGTGTGCCAAAACTCACCTTAGTATCCAAAATCCCCTACCAGACTAGCAATCAGTGTCTCATTAGTACTTACACATCCCCAATGATTAGACAATCCAGAACATGAACTTAGAACACCTCAGGTCCCGTAGAACAAATGAACACTCTTTTGTTATACCAACATACCAATTCAGAATGAGGAGTAAATGAGGACACGTGCAAGTTTGAAATATTTATTTCTAATGCAGTGTTCTCAAGCGCAGTTTCTTGGCTAATACAAGCAAACATATTATAAGCAACAAGGTTAGCAGCATAGTTACTAGTCCATAAAATACAAAGGGTGAAAGCATGTTAAAATGCTAAAGGGAAAAGGTCTAAATAGAACCTCAGTCTTACCCTCCCTTGCTAGTATATTATATTATATCTAAAGAAGGTCTCTTTGGGTTTTAGCAGGGCGGCCCCATACCTCTGGTCTTAGTAGAAAGGGATCACATCATCTTCTACGCCAACTATCTGCATGCAAATATTCATCAAGTGAGTGTGCATACTCTGCGCAGTGCATTATTAAACGCGCCAAAAAACCAGAGTTGGCCACAGCTGCATATGTATTATGTCTAGATCGTGCGCTGATCAAACCGAACAACAAGAGCTGTGCTGAAATATCCTTGAAGGCCTTGGCACTCACTGTTCAGACATAGCTTAACAAGGAAAGCTGATATTATTCTCGTGTGAAGCAAAATATTCTACTAGGCTAAGAGCTTTAATAACAAAATGTGCCGTGCGCAGAGGCTGCAGAAAATGAAAATGGCATTTAACCTTCTAATAAGCTCATGCGAACATAACACAGTGTGAAGGCAAAGCCTATCTACATGACAGGTGAATACCATTGCCAACTCGAGACTCCCCCAGATCTAACAACCAGTAAATAGGAATAGGTGAACTCATCCACTCAGTACATTATGAGACTGAAATACTTCTGGGCAGGACAAGCATAAGAATAGGGATTAAAGCCATCAAATCAGGCTCATACAAATGAGAGGAACACTTAAGCCATCCGGCTGTGATCAATATGATCATCCAAAACTGACTCTACATATATGATATGTATTGTAAACACTAGATCTACCTGTGAGCAGCTAAAACTATAGGTGAGTCATAAAACATGAGTATTTGTGCTAGCCTTTTATCCCACTCTCCCTTCAGAGAACCCCCAACTTTTTCATAACCAGTTAAATACTGAAGATAGTGATCAACGTAGCTATAATTGTAAATCTGCAGTATGTATTAAGCTTTCCTTTATGTATTGTAGACTGTGCCTGACAATATTCCAAGGCCAATGATGTTTTGAAGTGTGTTGGAGATCACGGTCATTGAAAAAGAACTTAAGGTTATGAAATGTAGACCTTTTTAATAGACACTCCTAGTGAAAAACATACTTAAATTGCAACCAGAATGGGTAACATAATTACAGATGCCTCAAGAAGAGTGTGAAAGGTTCTATTGTTTGCATTCCTACTAAAGGGGTATTGAAAAAAAACAAGAACTAACTGATAACTAAACAGTAAATTTTAAAATGAAATCAACTAGAACAGGGCACCGGCACTGAGGGCAGATTTACAAAGAGGTCATGCAAGGCAATGCAGCATGTGCTTCGCTTTGTTGCATGACAGGAAGAGAGCAGTAATGCACCTTATCTACAAAGATATAACTGAGAAGAAGGAGAATACATAGGAAATTAATGAGTAAAAGGTTGCCAAAATAGATCAGAATGATTATTTTGTGAAACTGACAAACTTAATAGAGATTTACAAACCATTCCGCTGCAGAAACAAAAAACATCAGGTTACAATTGACTGTGAAAAGCCACCTTGTAAAATAAAGACCAATTTAATCGAAAGCAGAGACATTCCCTGCAGTGCAAGTCAGCCTTAGCTGTCAGTCATCTTGCAAGCAGCAGTGCCTCTACTTCGTGTTTAATTTCTTGCCTTGTTTCTTTGCCTAAAGATGGTTTCTTAGTGCTGTCACTCTCTTTCTTATCCCGAAAATATTTCTTAGAAAACAACCTCAAGAAACGCCTACCAATCCTGCTCTGCCAGGAGCTCACTTTCTTTCAACCAGACATATTCTGAAAAGTTGAAAATAGTGTGGAGTCCCCTAGATAACTAACACCCGGCTGAACAAGTATCATGGATTCCCTGCTGAGAATTCAGAGAAGCTGAGCAGGGACACACAACGCGGGACCAAATAGTCCCCACTGCAATGAAAGGCCTGACAGCAGTGGAAGGACACATCAACCAATCAGAAAATTGTTAGATCAAAATTTACCTGAATCTGACAAACACAGGAAAAAGGAAAAATGCCATTTAATCTATAGGTGGAAAGTAAGACAGGCAAAAATCTGTCCACTAATGAGCAAGAGGCTAAACCAAAGCCCAATCTATGCACATGTAATATACACTGGAAGCAATAAGTCAGACCAACCAACAACTAAAGCCTAAACCTAAAATGCCCAGACAGGAATGGTGCCTTAGGTCACCACGGTAGAGAGAGGCTCACCCCCACAGATATTGTCAAAATGTAACTGTTGCAAAGTTACCCTATGTACCCTGTGCTCCCCCATTTTTTGATGACTGGTACTGGTGGTAACTGACTGACTATCCCTGGACTCTGTCTAACAGGGCCCAGGGCCTTGCTATGTTGAAAACTCAGTGAAAAACTTATACATACATGAGGGTACACTAAATCATAGGGTACAATTGGCAGGGCCTACCCTAAAAGTCCATAGTAGATAAAAGGGCAGGGGAATTAAAACTGCCTGTAAGTTCCTAGTATATAATAGGTCATGTGAGTTTAGAGGCTTAGCAGATCTTTCTGCACCTGCATGTGTGCACTGCTGACAACCTCAGGTCATTTTAAAATCAGCCAGGTGTTGTAGCACTGCTTTTAAATGTATATTGTGCTGGAACACAATTTTGGTGGTAGGGGCACGAGTGATAAAATATGATATTTTTACATTCTAGGTACCCCCAGGGTCCCCCAGGTGTCCCAGGGGTAGAGACACATGTCAATATAAGGAGGGCCATTATAAAATATGTTTTATATGCCCTGGGGATAGAGAAATTGCATATTTCCCTTTCCCCATTGTAGTAAAGTGCTTCCTATAAATGATGTTGGTGCTAGTAGCACTTTGCAGTGCATATTCAGGACCCCTATAGTGTCCCCTAGAAGCCCCAGTGGAGGGGACCATGTAACTATAAGCAGGGCTCTTATAAAATGTGTTTTATATGCCCTAATGATGGAAGAATTGAACATTGCAGTTTTCCCATTGTAGATGTCTAGCCCCATATGATAACATGGCAATAGTGTATGAATGCATAACTATCGCTAGGAATTGAATTATCATTCAAGGATGTAGGAGAATTGTATTGATAATTCCAGCAATTTGCCATTGATTAATTTATCCTAAATTGTACAGAAAAACGTTATAAGACATTCTTGTCTGTAAGCAAAAAATCAGCCTTCCTGCCCTCTGCTTTGATTGGTCAGAGTTAACAGTATTAGCCAGGCTGCTTTGATAAAATGGAAAGAAGCTCAACCAGGCCAGGGTAAGGCTACCTGGTATAGAAAGCTCTGCTACACAGGAATGCCAGAGCAGGGGGGAGGGGTTATACAGCACAAAGCTTCACAGGGGGAACAGCGCAGGCAGGGAATGCCTGGCCATCAATCCACCAGTACCTCTGACCCAGCCAGATGGCAGGCTTAAGGCAGGAATTTATAGATGGTAGGGGTAAGAGTGCTCCAATGATCCATACTGGAGGTTGGTTTAACTGGTTCTTGCTCTGCTGCTGAGATTTCAGCCATAGTAAAGTTTGGAGCAATAGTGCTTTCTGGGGAAGATTATGGCACCGTTTGGGGGAAGTGGTCATGCTCTGGGTGTAGCCCTGCATCTCATTGGACATGAGTGCTCTCCTGCTTGACCCAAGAGAACACTGAATGAATATGTGAGAGGTGTAGAGCCTCGCAGAAATGCTGCTTGAAACTAAGAGAAGAAGAAGGCTTTCCCTGCTGGAAACTGAATTTGCACCATCAGGCCCTACAGTCTGGCTAACTGCGCCTGCTGCATTATCTGGAACTGCAGCCCTGTGGATGTACCCTGCTTCAAAAGGATTAAAGGGTAGACTCCCTACAAGCTACAGGTTAAACAAGCTCACCTGGACCGTCACTACCAAATATACCCTGCCTGGAGTGCGTCCAGTGGATTTATGAGGGTTTGTCCAGGTGTATTGTGGGAATTGTGATCCAACATTTCAAGGACAATCTTCCAGATTCCAGACCCTTGCATTGTGTTTTGGACACTTTGGAACCTCAAGAGGAACTTCAGGAAGAAATTCCAGAAGTTTTGAGATGTTTGGAGCAACTTTGGAAAAAAGTAAGTATGGGCGGAAAATCCGTTCCGCTCGCAGGTTTTGCGGATTTTCGGCAAATTCGCAATCCGCGAGATTCGCGAATTTCCCGCAAAATCCGCGAGCGTAACGGATTGGGTCAAAAGTTGAAGCTGACTTTTGTAACTATTTTAGAATGCTGCCGGCAAGCTGCCAGCAAGCTGCCAGAGCCATTCTAAAATAGTTACAAAAGTCAGCTTCAACAGGAAGCACTAATAGATAAAGTAAAGCAGGTGCTCGAGTTGAAGCTCAAATTCAGTTATACAATCATTAATCACCCCAAACTTGGGGTGATTAATGATTGTGTAACTTAATTTGACCTTCAACTCGAGCACCTGCTTTACTTTATCTATTAGTGCTTCCTGTTGAAGCTGACTTTGTAGCTATTTTAGATTGGGGCTGGCAGCTTGCCGGCGCCATTCTAAGTGGGGCTGAGGGCAGAAGGGCACAGAGTGGGACAGAGGGCAGAAGGGGACAAAAAACGAGTGGGGCAGAGGGCAGAAGGGCACAGAAATGAGTGGGGCAGAGGGCAGAAGGGGCCAAAAACTTGTTGGGCAGAGGGCAGAAGAGCACAAAAACGAGTGGGACAGAGGGAAGAAACGAGTGGGGCAGAGGGCAGAAGACCACAAAAACAAGTTGGGCAGAGGGCAGAAGATCACAAAAAAAGAGTGGGGTAGAGGGCAGCCGACCACAAAAACCAGTTGGGCAGAGGGCAGAAGAGCACAAAAACGAGTGGGGCAGAGAGCAAAAGGACACAAACATGAGTGGAGCAGAGAAAATAAAAAATCCGCAAATTCGCACAAATTTGCGGATCGGGAATTCGCAAATTCGCAAATTGCAAATTTGCAAAATTTGCCCATGCTTAGAAAAAAGCTTTAGAAGGAATCCGACTCAACCGCAAGAGCCAAGCCGGCCACCTTTAACCACGAGCCGGTCTGGCCTGCTTGTTTGTTCCACTGAAATGTTCCAGAGTTTAACTGGGAACTCCTTGAAGCCGCCTAGCCCTTACCGAATCCAGACTGGTGTAGAGCATTGGGGGACCCCTGCAGAAAAAGCTTCAGAAATAATTGAAGGTCAGAAGGAACATTTCGACCAAGAGGTATTGAAGCAGGGCTCCATCATGGTCGGCCTGCACTTTGACTCTGTCCCGGTCAAGTGCGACCAGATGTCCCTGAGTGGGGCTTTGGGTGTCTAAGTGCTATATAGTGTTAATTCTTTTTAAATCCATATTTCCTTTTCCCTACATTGGAACTTTGTCATTTTGTTGTCAATTTAAAGAAAAAAATATTTCCTATTTTTCATAAATTGGTGTTGGAATTTTCTGGTGTGTTATGTCTTAATTATTTACTGAATTTGTTTATTTTAAATGCTTTACCTACCCGTTTCCTAGGTTGAGCCTGTCTGCTCACAGCCAAGCTACCCAGGGTTGAGCATGGGAAGAACACTCTGAAACCTATTCTTAGCCCTATGTTAGTGGCCATATTGTTAGTGGTAAATGCATATTTACTACCACTAATAATCCTTTTTCCAACAGAAACGTGCTAAGAGAAGTTTATGACCTTTTTTTCCTTTTTGATGGAGATTTGTTAGATAGAAAGCAAACCGTTGCAACACCATTCCATCAAAACCCATGTTGTTTTGAAGGATATTAAATAGGGTGGTGTGAGTGATGATGCTGTGGTCTCTTATAAGCCACTGTACAAGTAAAAATCAACAACAGTAAACATCTACAATGAATTAGCAAATTTTGTAACATAGCTATACTACAGTGCTGCAATATTACAGCCTGATCTAAAACTCTATTATAGCTTCTCAACAAGATAATTTGCATAACATATGCTGAAAATGTCCTTATGGCATTCCTTTTTTCTTAATGTGTGAACTGGAGATTTGTCAAAAGCTAGCATTAGAATATATCTAACTTAAGAGTCGGTCTTAGAATTAGGTGCAACATCACTAAATTCATAAAACATCTGCTTTTGGGGGCCACAAAAATGCTGCATGCTTTCAATGACCTACTGTAGAAGCATTGTACCTAAATAAGACAGTCAACACCGTCTCCAAAATATTTGATGTAGCCCTTTTCTGTGGCCCACATATATACTGTGGCATTCAGCTTATATTCTTTTTAGATTGGCATGCTTTTATGTTGCCATTAAGGCTGAGTAGATATTTTGGCTACCACTCATCAGAGTACAGCTGTAGGAAATTGGGTAACTGGTTGAGGGGACTCTAATTCTACTTAATCTCTTGCGTGCTGATGATGAGCTGAGCTCGTCATGCAGCACGGTGGCACTGCGCTGATGACGTGCTGAGCTCGTCATGACCTCCGCGGAACGCCCACGCGGGGATAATTACCCCACTGTGCTGGGCGTACTATTGAGCGGGCGTGGCCATGACGTGCGCAGCTAGTCATCAGCACAGCGCCACCGTGCTGCATGACGAGCCGAGCTTGTCATCAGCACTGCGGCGCTGCGCGCGGCCCCCCTCCCCCGCACCTGGGGAATTAGCTCGCGGCGATGGGGTTAATCAGCAGCCACAAATCTTGTCAGAGTTAGACACAAGCATACCCCAAATAAACCTGTGCTTAACCCTCTGGTAGCTTGGCACAAGGCAGTCAGGCTTAACTAAGATGGAATGGGTAAAGTATTTAGCGCTCCGCCAATCATCTACTTGTGTTTGCTTTGTTCGCCATAAGTTGGCAGGGTATGCCCAGACATAGGTCCCTTGCTCACTTTGCCACTGGATTCAAGCTAGCCTGGCTGATGAAGGTTGTTACCCAGAAACCGGTCCCAGAATGCTTGTTTCCGGTTCAGCGAAGACCTGGTTTGGCAGTTCGGGCTGGACTGTTCCCATGAGGTACAGGGTCAATACTGATTTGCACATAGCTGGGTCTGATCTGAAGCGCTAAAGAATGATGGATGATTTAACCCAGATTTGTGACTGGGGGTGAGTGTCTGATAAATTACAGTGCTCCTTCAATCATCTCCTTGTATTTGCTTTAAAGTATTTATGGAGCATTACAAACAGTAATAAAGGAAAAACACAACACAAGAAATCCCCCACACTCATTTAGAATAATAGACTTATATTTAATAAATTATTTGAGACCAAAATAATCAGAATTCAATCAGTAGAACCGGAGATATGCAGTTTTAAATGTTTGAATGAAAATAGTACCTAAAAGCACAAAGTGCTAGTTGAGGTTATCTGGTTGCTCATAGGGGCAATTCAACCTGCACTGAGAGTCGCTGCTTTGCTTTTGCAGTGTGATAACATTCAAGGCCAGATGTACGAAAATAGTAATAGTAATTACTTAATTGGGATTTCTTGAAAATTGCAATTAGGTAATCATTATTCCTAATGTATGAAACTCTTTTAAATTTCATTATCGATTTGTGGAAAGTCGCAAATAAAGCTGCCTAATGAATATTAATGAGGTATGCTGTAGTTTATGACCCAATACGATTCGCTACCATCACAGGGATGGTAGCCTGCTGGTGTCAGCAGACCACCATGTTTGTGATTTATTTTAAATAAAACATTTTTTTAATGCAGCCTCTTGAAAACAGGATGTGTTCACAAATAAAAAATGGGCCGCTGCCTGCTCTTAAAAAATATCTTTTCTACCGTTCACATAAGGTAAGGCGCCCCCTAGGGAACTCTTCTCATTTGCAAATGCCTTACCACCAACTTTCAATTGGTGGAAACTTGTGTATGTTTTTTTGACAGTATTTTGGTTGCATAACATTGTAGATACCTTTCCAATTCTGTATTAGGAAGAGACGCCTTCCACACTCCACAAAGCGTCAAACTTAGATAGTTACTGAATTCCAAATTGGACTTTATACATCACAAACAGCATTTTTGTGGTCTCGAACATTCCAATTTGCAAAATAGGTCAGTTTGCGAATGCAAAATTACATTGTACAACTAGGACTTTTTCCTCTACATACCATCCTTCTGTATCTATAAATGGCATTTAAATGCAGATTTTCCAAGTCATTTTTGAAGGAAAGTCTAAATTTTATTAAAGACATTGAGGCAAGTATTATGCTATCTAATCTTGCTTAAATGTAATAACAGCCACTATAAGAACATAAAACTACACCTCCAAAAAGGCCAAGCGACAAGCTGGCCAATGGGAGAACTTAGAATCAACCTACAGAAGCCAATCATGTAAGAGCACCATGTATAACGTCTTGCTTGACTGCTTGACTGCGAAAGCCCTCTTTTCTTATGCAAGCAAAGGAAAAATGGAAACAATAGGACAAGCTAGAGTCAAAACAGAAATCTCTTGGCAGAGTTTCATCAAAGTCATCTTTGGAGCAGGAACCAAGATCGAAGACACCCTACCACATGTTGGAGAAGAAGGACATCGCAAAATAGAGTCTGCTTGTGAGAGACGTCCCAGATCAGGAACAGGCAGGTGGCAAGCAGGTGGCAAAGGTAGGGCTGCTGTTGGGAGGGAGAAAGAACACGTCAATAGTGTTGCGGTGGGATAGTACTCTCCTCTGTGTCTTTAATTAAAATTAAGACTTTCCTTCATAAATTGCTAGGAAAATCTATATTTAAATGCTCTTCATACATGCAGAAGGGTGGCTTGCAGAGGAAAAAGTCCTAGTATTAAACTGATTTAAATTTGGTGCTAGATGTACAAAGCATTTTTGCATTTGAGCCCTATTCTGCAAAATGGGACGTTTGTGACTAGGAACATCTACATATGATGTCAGGACTTTAGGCTCTTATTATGCTTGTTCAATGCATATCAAGTACAAATTAAGCTATAGTAAGAAGAGGTTTGCATTAAAACATCCCAAACACTTTGTAATTAGACCAGTCAGCTGATCTCAGAATGTTCTCCAACCTGGAGCCTGCCCAAAAAGCTTTGGAAGCCATGGCACCCCTGGCTGAATGAGCCCCGAAAACAGAAACATCAATACCTGAAAAAACATAACCCATCTGACCAAATGTGCTAAATTGCCAGAAAAGATAGGCTAGTGAGGTTTTTGAAAGGAGATTCGAAATTGAGATTGAGAGGATGTTCTGAGATCAAAGTCCGTTGTTCATATATCTTGAGACACTGACCTACACACAATTTGGGGTAAGAAGGAAAATGAGGGTAAAAATAGAATTTCAATTAGTTTTTGTATGCTTATTAATATGAAACATTATACCAGATGGAGTAAATTGAAGAGACGAAACATCTAGAGCTTTGACATCATAGACACGCTTAATGGACACCAAACAGAAAAGCATAGTAAGCTTGGCAGAAAACATCTTTAAAGATAGAGCTGAATTATACCGCAAAGATTTAATCAGATTGAAGCCAAATTGACATCCCATAACTTAGAATACTTTGGTAAAGGAGGTTTGGAAAACGTTACTCCCTTTAAAAGATGACATACCAGCGGATGTTCTCCAATCGGTTTACAGTCAAAGGTATTGTGGTTGAGGGAAATCCAGATCTGTAAAGATTAATTGTTCTGAAGGACTTACCTGAACTTGCTTCCAAAGCCACAAAATTTACAATATAAGTTATATGTGCTGAAAAGGGATCGATATGTTTTCCCACACACCAGCTTGACCATAAACCCCAAGCGGATTAGTAAGCTCTAGATGTTCCTGGAGCCCAAGCCTTTTTAATAAATTCAGAAGCTTCCTGCGAAATGCTGGGCAAGAGTGGTTAGAACCGATATTTTCCATGCTAAGAGGAGCAATTAATTTTCGTGAACCAGACTCTACGGATGGCCTAGATGAGAGAAGATGGTTGAAGGAAAGAAGAAATACCAGAAAGTCCACTGCTATTTCCAAAAGGGATGGGTACCAAACTTGTGACTGCAAAAAAGAGACCACTATTACTAGGATGAGATGCTAATTGACAATGGGATGGACCTGGGCAAGGATCCTGCTGACCATGATAAACGGAGGAAAAGCATCACTGAGATGAGGAGACCAATCTTGAAGGAAAGTATTTGTTGCTAAAGCCAAAGAATCCGGACACTAACTGACAAAATGTGGAAGTTAGGTATTGAGATTAGAGGCAAAGAATTTCGAAATACAAAGGTCGCCCCTTTCGGAAAAGAGATTAGAAGACGGACTGAAGAAGCTTCCAATCACTGGAGTCTCGTAGATAACACGTGCAGTGTCCTCAATGGAATTGAGATTCCCTGGAAGATATTCCTCTCTGGCTGCGATTTTGTTGAGAAGGCAGAATTCCCAACAGCAATTTGCTAACTCTGCAAGGGGTATGTTTTTGGTTCCGCCCAGATAATTTATATAGAGGACTGTGGAAACATTGTCTATGCAATAAGGATAGAGCAGCAAACTCTGTCCTTCGCTAGACATTGATTGCCAATGAACCTACAACATTCTCTGAACAGTTTATGTGTTAACTCAACTCCCTGAGAGACCACCAGTCGAGATTGCTCCACAACAGGCGTCCCAACCCTTCTGACTTACATCTGATTCTAACCAAGATCGGGGACTGAGGCGTAGTACTGCCGTTCCAGGCATCTAAATGGTCTATCCACCATTAGAGCTCTAGTCAAGATTCTGGATCTAAAGAAAGCAGGTTTGAATAGGCCAGCCCTTGTAGCTGATGGTGAATTTTTAGGCATTGGATGACTAATTAAATTAATTAATTGTGTGCTTATATAGCGCAGGAATCACTCCCGAAGGGGTACCTCCGCGCTTCGACCGCTGCGAAACCCTTCCTGGCTTCCCTGAGAGATGGTCCCTTAATGGGTATCTCCAGGGTGGGACCAGGCATCCCCAGCGGTCTGGTGGGGCCGTTAGTGAAGATGAGGCAAGCTAGTGCCCAGAGTTGCCGAGTGTGATCGCTGATCAGAGTGGGCACCGAGGCGAGAGAATTATCGAGTCCGCTGACCCTGATCCAGAAACCTGCCGCGTCGGGAATCGAACCCTGGTCCCAGGCCGTCCTCTGCTCTCGGGTCTGCCGCCTCTAACCAGTGAGCCACACGACTCTGTAATGAAATGGTCCCAGAAAGATTGCTTGAATCGAGTCGGAAAACAGACCTACTATTCTTGCAAGGGATCTGAGGGTAATGAAGGAACTGCAGAGTACCTGAGAAGTTTCGGATTTGATTGCTGATACTTTTGATTCAGGCAGATGAAGAGAATCGGTGGATGAATTTATGAGAAAACCTAAGAATTTGTTTTGCTAAGTTGGACTAAGCATTGATTTTGGGGAACTTAGGCGGAAACCAACACCTGACTCATTAGCTGGATTTGGTCCTTGTATATTATGAGTCTGACCCAAGGGATCTCAGATACGTCACTACTGATTTCATTATCTTTGTAAAGCACCAAGGTGCAGAAGACAGACCGAATGGAAGGGAGCAAAATTGGAAATCATTCCTAGCCACTTGAACTGGAGAAATTTCCTGTGTGAAAGATGAACAGGGATTGTGACATAGGCATCTAGTAGGTCTATTCTGACCTTCCAATCATGTACACGGATCTCTGAGGTGAATCATTTTTTTTCCATCTTGTAATGACGGTAAACCACGACCTGGTTGAACAATTTCAGATGAATGACTGGACACATCTTTTTGTTTTTCTAGCAAACCAGAAAAATGGAACTGAGAAACCCTGATGGATCTAAATAAGAAATTTGTGTTGCTCACTTAAGCAGTAGGGAATGAACCTCTATTGATATGAGATGTGACACGTCGGCAGAAAAGATTAGAGAAGAAGGAAAAACTATTTGGAAAGGTGGTACATAGAATATGAAAATGTTCTGTGCAGAATTTTCATTGGCGCAAAGCGGGAGATAATAAAATACTTGGTGAATATACTGCACCCCGAGGTATTGTGTAAACCTGGTATGATATTACCACTTCAACTAACAAGGCCCACATAACTGGATTCTCAGGCAGGCATCTTTTACTTTGCTCGAATACAATATGCACAAGTCCGGTTTACTCACGGGTTATGTTCCACAATTTCACTTACCTGAATCCATTTACAAAAGTATGAGAAAGTGGATTACTAGTTGAAGTGGATAGTATACACCAACACAAGTTATAATCTCACTATTCTTGTTAAGTCTAGTAAAGAAATCGGCATTTTAAACCTGACCTCAAAACCTGGTAGCTATGGCACTGAGCAGACATGTTTTTTTTTTTTGTTTAAGAAATTTTTATTAAGCATTAAAGAGTGATACAAGAAATATGTCATGAAAAATTAGGAAAAAGTACATATGAGTGTAATAATAATTAAAGACATCAATCTACAGTAATTTATATAGAGAAATAAAGGTATGGAAAGATAGAAATGGGAGAGGAGAGAGGAAAGGATCAGAAAGGAGAGAAGAAAAGGGAGAAAGCAGAAGACAGAAAAAGAGGAGAGAGGAGAAAGATGAAAGAAGAAAAAGGAAGAAAAATGGAGGGATCATGGGGGATGAGAAGCACGCGGTAAGGGGGGAGGATTGGAAGAGAGGTATGAAGTAAAGGGAAGCCATAATAAGTCAGATTTAATTTTCAAAGGAACAGAGGTAGAAGAGGCAATAGAAATTCTATGTTCGTCACATATATAGTTCCACCAAGTGTGAACCGAGAGTTTCGAATTATCTTTCCAACAGGATAAAACAACTTTAAATGCAAGTGCAATAAAAAGATCTAACAGTTTAGCAGAAGAAGGTGTAGTAATATCAATATCATCAGCTAAGGAACCTAAAAATATGTGTATAAAGGACAATTGTGAAGAAAAAGATAACATTTTCATGCATATATTCCAAACATTAGTCCAGAAAGACAAAACTGGGGAACAATAGTAAAGTTGGTGTTGTAGAGTACCAGGAACTGTGGAACAGGACCAACACAAAGGAGAAGATGTTGGAGAAAATTTATGAATAGTAACCGGGGTAATAACAACTCTGTGATAAATAAAAAGTAAGGATTGGGTAATGCGTGCAGCAACAGAAACTTTGAAGAGTCGAGACCATAAACGATCCCATAGCGCAGTGTCAAAGGAGACATCCAAATCATTTTCCCAAGCAGTCTCCACTGTAGACTTAGTTCGGACAGAGCAATTAGATAATAAGAGCGAATATACAAGAGCAGCTTTAGGTTGTTGGGAAGAGAAGAGAGGGTAAAGTGGAGTGAGAGGAGTGAAAGAAGAAAAAGAATCAGAAGAAGAGGATAATGAGGATAGATGAGACTGAATAGCAGAGATTATAATAGAGTATTCAGCAAGAAAAGAAGAAGGTAAGTTAAACTTATTTTGTAGATCTACAAACGAGAGGAGATTAGAATCAAGAAAAAATTGATGTACAAACATTATATCCTTTTCTTTCCAGTGTTTAAAATAGAATGATTTACCTTTATATCTGAGAAATTTGTTGTACCAAACTACAGATGATAAAAAACATTGAAGAGGGGAAAGGGAGGAGGAAAAAACATTTTGCAAGGTAGATTGGCAATATTTCAAAATAGGATATTTGGATATAAAGGTACAATTTGACATGAAAGGAACATGTTGAAATGCGAAATCCTTTAAAAAAGAGCGTTCCAGGAGCACCCATTTAGGAACAGGAGTATCAAGGAAATCATAAGCCAAGGAGAAGGATTGTTTGATAAGGAAGGCAGAGTGGTAAGAGCAAAAATCAGGGAAACGAACACCACCCTCATTTTTAGGACGAACTAACTTATGTAATCCAATGCTGGGATGTTTATTGTTCCACAAAAATTTTGTACACAGTGAATTGATACGGGAAAGATAGGATTTAGGAATTTTGAAAGGGAGCATAGAGACTGTATATAAAACATGAGGGGTAATCATCATTTTGATGGTGTCCAATCTGCCCCACCAAGAAAGAAATAAGGGAGACCAAATCTGTAGAAGTGATTGAATTTTGTTAAGTAACGCATCAAATGTTAATTTAAGGGTATCTTTTAGAGAGGAAGAAAACCATATACCGAGGTATTTGATTTTAGATGGGCACCATGCAAAATCAGTATTACTGAACATATATTGAAAACACAAAGAATGAAGGGGAAGCACTTCAGTTTTGGAGAGATTGAGCTTATATCCCGATATTGAGGAATATAACTGAACTTCATCTAAAAAGGGCGGGAGGGAAGATTCAGGATTAGACATGTAAATGAGGACATCATCAGCGTACGCTGAGAGTTTAGCTTCAATAGAGGAGAATTTTAAACCAGTTATATGAGGATTGGAACGAATACGTTGCAAAAAGGGTTCAAGGCAAAGGATAAATAATAAAGGGGAAAGGGGACATCCTTGTCTTGTGCCTCTTGTTAAAGAGAAAAATCTGGAAAATTGATTATTAACAAAAATACTGGCACGAGGGGAAGAGTAAAGGAGTTTGACTAATGCTATAAAATTTGGACCGAAACCAAACCAAGTAAGGGTTCGAAACATGTATTGCCAATTAATACGATCAAAAGCTTTTTCAGCATCTAGGGATAGGGCTGCCAATGGGATTTTGACATTTTTACTATAAGAGAGGACATTGGAAAAAAGACGTGCATTATCAGCAGCAAGTCTGCCCTTAACAAACCCCACCTGGTCTGTGTTGATTAAGCGAGGTATAACAGAATCAAGGCGAGAGGAAAGAATTTTAGCAAAAATTTTACAATCATAATTAATTAAGGAAATGGGGCGGAAATTTTTACATTGGGTATGGTCCTTATCAGGTTTCGGGATGATGACAATGAGGGCGTCTAAAAAGGACCCAGAGGCCTTAGCTTCAGAGATAAAGGAGTTAAATAATTGAAGGAGCTTGGGAGCAAAAAAAGAATGAAAGGCGGAATAAAATTCAATCGGTAGGCCATCAGGACCGGGGGCTTTTGATTTTTTAAGGGAATGAATAGCTGAGGTAATCTCTTGGAGGGTAATTTCACGTTCTAGGTGTGAAAATTCATCAGGAAGGGCTGGGGGAGAGGGAAGACCTTCAAAAAAAGTTGTTAGGTTGGCATCTGTAGGATGAGTATCATCTGTATATAAGGCTTGGTAGTAGTTGTGGAAAACTTCAGCAATATCTTCATCAGAGGTGACCAGCTTGTTGAGTGAGTCATTGAAAATTGGACCAACAGCTTTACGTTCAGATTTGATTTTCAAGTAGTTGGCCAACATTTTACCTGCTTTGTTCTGACCCCCATGATATTTAGATTTTATTTTAAGAAGAGTATGACAAGCTTCATTAGTTATAATTTTATTGAGATCAGTTTTGGCCTGAATCAGGTCCTGAAGGGCAGATGGGGATTTGGAGGAGAAATATGTATGTTCAAGGGTTTTAATATGTTTAAGTTGGTCTTCATATTTTTGCTTGTTAAGCTTCTTTTTGGCAGAAACATAGGAAATCGTAAAAGCATGAAGAGAAGCCTTAAAAGCATCCCAAGTGTTAGGAATGGAAGTATCAACGGGGTTATTAAGGGAAAAATATTAATTAAAAAACTCAGTACATTTTTTCATAAAAGTGGCATCAGATAAAAGAAAAGAGTTAAATTTCCAGCGACTAAAAGTGGAGGGAGTAATGGATAAATCCAGGGTAGTGTAGACCGGTGCATGGTCAGAAATAAAGATAGAGCCAATAACAGATTTTTGAAGGGAGGGAAGGAGAGACTTACTAATCATAATATAGTCAATCCTTGAGCGTGTGTGGTGGACATTAGAAAAAAAAGTATATTCAAGTAAATCAGGATTACACACTTTCCAAGAGTCATGCAAAGGACGAGAGGCAATGGCAGATTGAAAAGCCTTATGGGTTTTATCAGGTTGGAATTTACTTGAGGACAATCGGTCTGAAAAAGGATCTAGCCATTGGTTAAAGTCACCAGCAACGATGAAATTAGGGCAGTCAATGGATGAAATAAGTAATTTAATGTCTTTCCAAAATTTGGGATCTGGACGAACAGGGCCATAAATATTTAATAAGACCATCGTCTTGTTCTGAATAACAACCTTTGCCATTGCCCAACGACCTTCATCATCATTTTGAGAGGAAATAATTTGAGCATTTAAAGACTTATGAAATAATATAGCAACCCCTCCTTTTTTGTTGACCGCAGGAGAAAACACAACCTGACCCACCCATTGTCTCTTCAGTTTAAGAGAGTCAATGTCCGAGCAATGAGTTTCTTGAAGAAAGGCAACCTGTGAATGAAATTTGGTTAAGTGAGACAATACCTTCTGACGCTTGACAGGATGACCAAGACCACGAACATTCCAAGAGACAAAATTACACATGTCGGGTGAAGGGAGGAATGGGCGGAGAGTGGATGCAACACACAGCAAGGAGATCACTACATAGAAGAAGACAAAAAATAACGGTTAAACTTTGGGGTAGGGGAGCGCTCATTTCAAGAAGGGAAAGAAAAGTCAAGTAGCATGGAAAAAAGATATACAGAAGTAAAGAAAACAGCAGAGGTAGCTTGAGAAGAAGGAAGCAAGAAGAGAGAGAGAAGAGAACAAAAGAGGGAAGAGACATAAAGATGGAAAGAGAATGAAGAAACAGACCAAGGCACAAAGGCTTGATCTGAGAAGAAAACAGTAACCAAAACATGCGAGACGCGGGTACACCAGAGAGAGGACATGGCCCACGAGCAAACCAGATACGGACATATGAGAAAAGGATATACACGAGGATGTGAGAGGGAAGTTAAGAGCAAGGTAGGAAGGGGAGACACGTTAAGAGTGAATATATAAATTGGAGGAATGAGTTTAGAAAAGGAGAAACATTGAAAGACGAAAAGGCATTAGCTGGCAGTTTCCATGGTAGAAGGAGTGATACTCATCAAATAGTCTCGAAGTTTCTGGGGATCATCATACGACTTGGTACGCCCATTGTGTGTGATCTTGCAGAAACAGGGATGAAGAATTCCATATTGAATATTGAGTTGACGCATCGTGGGACGAAGGTTCAGGAATTCCTTACGACGAGCGTTGGTAGCAGAAGAGAGGTCTTGAGAAATGAAGATGTTGTGACCAGACCACTGAAGGCGACGTTTGGCCCTTGCAGCTTTTAGAACATTCATGAGTTCTGTGAACTCCAAGAATAGCATGATGATTCCACGTGGTTTGGTTGCGTTGGAATTGATACGGCCAAGACGATGTGCTCTCTGGATGTTGAGAGGATGAGTCGATGGGGAGAGATCCAAAAGTTCCTGAAGAAGTTTTCGAATAAAAGAGACCATGTCGGACCCCTCCAAATTTTCCGGAACACCATAAATGCGTAGGTTGTTGCGTCTATTTCTATTTTCCAAATCCTCAGTGTGCAATTTGAGTTTGTGGATTTCCTGTTCCAAAAGTGGAATCCGGGTTGAGAGGTCTTGGACATCGCTAACACGTTGCTCCAAGTTCAAAACCTTATTTTCCATGACGACCCATCGCTCCTCGATTTGTTGAAGCTTAGCGTTGGTAGCAGACATAAAAGGTTGAAGACCTCGCACCTCCTCAAGGATTGAGTCAAGAACAGGATTATTCGAAGTGTTAATGGGGGAGGGAGGGTCATTCTTTTGCCTTTTAGGTTTTGTTCCTGTTTGTGACAATTTCGGCGAAGTAGAGAGATTCGCCATAGTGCAGGATGATGGAAGGAAGCTGTGTCCAATGCTGTTGTCGACAATGAAATATAATGTGGACGCCCAAATGTAATAGGGGCACACCTTGTGGCAGAAAAAAGAGGACACTGAGAGGCACTGCTTATCAGTGCGCAGCTGAAAAAACGGCCACACGAGGACAAACAATAGGCATCCACTGACTTAAATAGTTGACATTATGACAAACCTTCATGGCGTTATGGAGTGTTAGAGTAAAAGAAATGTAGCGCCAAGACATTCACCAGGAAGCACGGACAACGCATTGAGGCAGTGGAAACAAACCGATGGTCGTTGGAGGCCAGAAGAACAGGAAGCTTGTAGTAACGCTGAGGTAAAAGTCAAGTGTGTGAGCAAAACATTAGTAGAGGGTAAATCACCAGAAGCACAAAATGGCGGTCGTTTCACCACACAGATAGGAAAAAACTGCGCATTTGAAATGTAAAACAGGAGCAGCGTTTAAGAATGCAGCAGAGTCCACAACCACTCATAAAAAACCTTAGGGACAGAAGTGGTACCAGTGCCAGGCTAGCGCCAGAGCGAGGAGCAGGGACAGCGTAGAGAAAGCAGACGAGCCGGCGGCATTCAAAATGGCGGCCGTTTGTAATTCGAGTTGAAGAGATAGTTACCAACAGGAATTGTTCGTGATACAGCGCTCCTTTTGGCCGGCAAAGTGCAGCATTACGAAGACCCCACCTTCCGATCCTGTATTCCGTGAAGAAAAACCGTCCGAAGGCGGTTTTGGTGATGTCTCACGGCATCCGCGGTTCGTCCGATACGGAGCTCACAGGAGAGACGTCCTCCACCGCCGGCGCGTAAGCCACGCCCCCCCTGAGCAGACATGTTTAACTTAAGAAAATGTGTAAAGCTTTTTGTAGTACCAAAACACGTAAACAATGGAAAACACAACACACTAAAAATCCTCATCTACTTTATAAACATATAGAATCATTTAATAAACAAAATGGCACGAAAATGACGAACATCCAATAAGGGGACCCGCAGATATGAACTTTTAAGCTTTTATGTAAAAATAGTACCAAAAAGCACAATGTGCCAACTATGGGCAACTGGTTGTGCTAGACCATGGGACACGTTTTATGGCTTTCCGCAATGGAGCACAGGTTAGATAAAAAGGCCCTGTTTTTCCTAGTGGAAAATCTACCTCCCAATGCTGACAACTGTCAGTAAAAGCAGAAATGGGCTGACATCAAGACAAAGTGCTCTCCATACCTGTGATGAGATGGAGTCGCCACAAAACCATTGGCTTAGGTTGGAAAAGCTCTGGTGGTTAATGTTCAAGTTTTCATGTCCTGGAGTTCTGGGCATCAATCAGTCTCCTTCAACAGCGGAGCTGATGAAACTGCGGCTGAGAACTGAGGAAGCCACTGCGTCCATGGATTCTGGCATCAAGATGAGAGTGTAGGTAGTAGCTGCGGCAAAGTTCAGCCCTCTACCAAGCATCCTTGTCAAATCAGATGGCATATTGGTCCAATTTTGTTTGCTTTTTGCAGGAGGAGTACACTCAGACATTAGCCAAGGGATCCATTACCTCAGAGACAGCACTTATGGGGTCAGGACTCAATCCAACAGAAGCTAAAAGTAGGGTCTGTGGCAAGTCCAGTGCAAACTGGTCAGCTGGACTCTTCCAGGAAAGTGAGCTTCCTCCAGCATTGTTTCCCTGTAGCCTAACAGGAGGGCTGCCAACTGACCGTTGGAGTCCACATCTGAGTCCTAAGTAGAGGTGGTAGTAGGCCCAGCCCTTAGTGTTTTCCTCATAGGTCTACACAGCAAAGGCAGCCCTTCTTCTGTGTTTTGCAGGTCCAGTAGTGGTTTGACGAGGGGGCTCAGGGATGTAACATATTTGCATACCATGAGCTAGTGATTGGGTTGTTCCTGGCCCCTCCATAACAAATAGGGGGGAAATTCCCAAAGGTAACCTTACCCACTTTTGCAGCTGTTCATGTGTGCACTGTAGCAAACAATCCCACAATGCCCCTCTCTTCCTAATTCCAATATGGCATTACCTGACTACCCCTGCACAGACCTCCTATGCCCACTCTGGAAGTGTGGCCAGGGAAATGAGCAACCCCTCCTTTGTGGTCAATCCAAACTGGTTCTGGGGGTAGCTGCTCTCCCACTAGGATTGGTGCCCAGCTGGCAAGGGTGGCAAAGGAGGGGCCAGGCCCTGGGGTTAGCTACATCTAACCTTAGATAGGAAATGTCTCATTTCAGTTAATACAATTCCTGGGCAGATGGATATCATGTCAGAGGAACTGAACACCAACAAATACACCAACTGCCTTTGTCTCCGCTCTGGAGAAAGCTCATCCCTCATGAAGGAGCTAATCAGCTCCTGGGTGACAGTTGTAAACTCATGCAAATAGGCTTCTAAAGGCTTTAGGCAAGAACAAGACTTTTTAAAATGCCTTTTGTAAAATATTCACTACAAATCTGACTTTACCCATGAACTCAGCTTAAAATTAATATTTCAGAGAGACCAAGAATTAACTTTTTAGCTGCTTTCTTTGTGGAGATAACATTATTTAATTTTAATATTAACTGCCACTGGTTTCCTATGGAACAGCTAGCCCAGTGAAAATAACTGTCAAGGTCTATTCACTGTAAGGACATGTTTTACATTGAACTTCCACATTTTCTGCTTTCAAATGCCATGCCTGTCAAAAAGGGTTATTGTGACAGGTCGAATTTGCAGTTTTAAAACTTCACAGACAGGCTTCAGCAGTAGGCCTACAGTCATGGTTTGCACTTTCTTTTGAGTGGGGTCACAATGCGTGCTGCAGTCAACTTGTGACATTTAGCTTAAAGGCTCTGGGTACACTTTGCACCATATACTCGGAACTTACATTTAAGTTAAATATGCTGATTACGCATATAGCCAATTTCAACATGTTTTAGGGGTCAGAGCACGTACAGTTGGTCTTGATTAGCACAAAGTGTAAAAACCAGCAGTAACATTCCAAAAAGTTTTGGGGTCCATCATGCATAGGGTAGCATTTTTCTATAGAAAGTGATTCACATTTTGCAAATTAGAAAAGTGATTTCACACACCTAAATAAGGGCATTTACACACTTAAGTGCAATTGGGTAAGAATCAACTTACAAAAGTAGATTAACTTTCATAAATTAGGCAACTGATTTCGCACCCTTAAATTAAGGTATTCACACACTACCTCAAATTGAATGCACAAATCCCTAACAATAAGGCCTTCCCATTGTGAGATGTTTTATGTCTTTAACCTTTCATATTTAAAGTACTTGGCAACTGTTTGTTCTCATCAGTAACATGAACATAGCTAGACCAATTAACACCACGTGTGAGAGTCGCTTAAACGTCAGACACTTTGCTGCATGCTTTCTGTTTCTAATTTGATGCAAATTGGTTCAGCTGCTTTCACAATTCATGACTATCCGAAATGCATTCACACACGCGCAGTTCCCTAAATGACATATAAATATCTGCGCATTGGTTACGAGTGATTTTAAGTTCAAGTAGTGGTGTGAATCCATGAAATACATTTTGATTACATCGAACTTGAAAGGGCAAAGCACGTGAAGTCTTGTTTTTGGACTTGAACTTACTAGCGATGCCAGTGACAGCTCCTGGAAATTACCAACAGGAGCAGAAGACTCAAGAGACCCGGAAGTAGAAGAGAAGGAGCCAGGGCAAAAACATGCCTTCGTGCAAAGAGGTATGTAAAAAAAAAATAGAGGAGGGAGTTTGCAGATAGAAAAAAGGCAGAGCTGAGCGGGGAGGTGGAAGAACTAGGACAGTGTAAAAGGGGGAAAATAAAATAAAAATGATGTCAAAGCAAATGGACCTTAGTAATAGAGAAGGTTGGAATGTGCAAGGTGAGCAGGTGATCAAGGAAACATAAGTGTGACTATCGAATAGAGCAGTGAACAAACTATGAAGTAGGAGAGTAGTAGGGTAGAAAGAAAGTGGGAGAAATAAACACGATAACAAGAAGAAGGAGGAGGAAAGGGTCAGGTTGTAGAGAGTGAAATAAAGTCAAGAAGAAACCATAGACAAGAAAAGTGAAGGTAAGAGGAGGTTTAGGGAGATTACTCAGAGAAATGAAGGAAAATGGGTAATGAGCCTAGGAATAAGTTGGCAAGACGAAAGAATATGTTGATATAAGAAAGAATAAAAAAGGGGTAATATAAGGAAAGAATACCGTAATGCAAATGTAGTCGAAAAGAGCCGGTTGCAGAAGGTTACATAATAATTAAAGGTTGAACATACCACAAAAAGGTGATAGGTGAAATAAGAGTGCTTACAAATGAGAAAAGATACATGTAGGAAATGGAGTGCATAAAATAAAAATGAGCATAAAGTAGTTGGAGCATACTACAAAGGAGCATCACACCCAGCCGGTTATAGGCATCTCTTTATTTGTAATAGGGTGCCCAGTACTAGCAACAACGTCACATAAAATCTGATGTGGTGATGTGTGTTGTTGTCGTCCACTTCCAGATTTGCTGAAGCTGGATGGCATTTCAGTTACCTATTTTTTTATATTTTATATCTCAATATTTAAGGCATATCTGTTCAATCAATAATAGAGGTTTTTTCAACTTTGCTTATTTCATGGAAAGAAACACTAACCAAAAAGAACGCGTAGTAGTGACGGTCTAATTCGGTACTATAAAAAATTGGGTTACTAGTTAAGAGATATGAAAATCTTCTCAAGCAGCAACCACAAGACTTGCCAGGGTGTAGTCACAGCCAAAGTCCAAATTAAGCTGGGCTCAACCCTCTGGTAGTTTGGCACAGAGCAGTCACTTAGAGGCAATGTGTAAAGCGTTTATGTAGCACTACAAACAATAGTAAAGTGAAAAAGTTACACAAGAAAAAATCTTACACTAAAATAGAAACAAGCTGAATTTAATAAATAATTTGATGCTAAAAAGACAAAAACTCCAATCAATGGAGCCAGAAATAAAGAATTTAAAATATTTTAGTGAAAATAGTGCCAAAAAACCCAAAGCACCATTTGCGGCTACCTGGTTGTGCGAGACCAGGTAAAAGTCACGAGTTCAGGATGGCTGTGATGGAGCACAGGTTGGATACAGGGACCAAGGTAGTCCTGGTGAAAAGTTACCATCCCAGTCCAGCACAAGAGTCCAGTTTGCGGTGGGGGGGGGGGGGCGAGGAGCAAGGAAGTGTAATGGATGGTCATCAATGTAGGGCGTAGAACAAGCCAAGCATTTTGGACGGGTGACATTGTTGCACGAAGATCATCTTACCATTGTGAACGGTCAGGCCGGTGCTCTGTAATGGTGCTCCTGAGTGGACCATGCAGTAGTGCATAGGGTCATTCTGCCAGGACATCGCCTTGGCAGGCTGTTTGAGTGACAAGGTTTCGGTGCCAACAGGCTTGTTTGTGTTTGCAAAGAGCGCAATAACTTCAATTTATCTTCTCTGAGGCCACTCTAAGGATTCTTGACCTGAGGGTCACCACTTGGGGGTCTTGCTTCAGATAAAACTAAGTATTGGATCAGGTGGTTGGGAGCCTGTTCCTGTCGATGTGAATAGGAGGATCGCAAACTAGCCCTTGGAGTCATTCTGGATGTCCTAGGTTCAGGTGCAGGTCTAAATCCCTCCAACTCAGGCAGGAAGACAGCAGGCACCTACACTCTGCCACACTCTCTCCCTAATACACATGTCCCTTATCCGCAAAAGCAAAACTGGAGGTCACTCATACTCCTGTAGCGCACCCAAGACATGGAATGACCATCCTCAACATGCTAGAGCCTCCTTCTCCATTATTGAGTTCTGGTAGAAGCTGAAGACCTGGCTCTGCATATAAGCACCTTGGGACCACACACCTACACACCTTGCCCAAGCGCCTAGATACTCTCTTAGGTGATTACTGGGCTATACAAAACAGCATAACAAATCAGATATCCTTGGCTCCACCCCCTCCACATGGGATGACACCTGGTGGCCCCCCTCCCTTGGAATTTCTCCCACACACATGGACCATGCATGAAACCTCGTCATCATACTAGACTCATCACTCACGATGAACCGCCAGATCAAAGCTGTGTCCTCGGCCTGCTTCAACACCCACCGCATACTCCAAAAGAATTTCTGGTGGATCCCACCCAAACCCAGAAAAACAGTCACGCACGCACTCATCAGTAGCAGAGTGGATTATGGTAACACTCTCTATAGCATCATCAATAAACTACTTCGCAAACTCCAGACCGTCCGAAACACAGCATCCAGACTGATCCTGAACATCCCCTTTCACAACCACAGCACCCAACAGCTCTGCAATCTTCACTGGCTTCCTATCGAAAGAAGAATAACCTTCAAGCACCTCAGTCACGCAAACAAGGCCCTCCACAACATCAGACCAGCAAACCTAAGCAACCGCCTCACTTTCCACGCACCCAATAGAGACCTGCGATCAGCTGAACTCTCTCTGACCATAATCCCATGCATCTACTAGACTAGAATGGGAGGAAAGTCCTTCTCCTACCTCGCAACTAAGGTCTGGAACGACCTCCGCCTCCACCTCCGGCAAGTCCCCACACTGCTCTAGTTCAGGAAGGACCTCCAGACGATGCTCTTTGGATGACCGCAGCACTCAACAGGGTACCTCCCCTCTTGCCCCACAGCAGCTTGAGACACTCGCGGGTGAGTAGCTGCACATTACCAACCCCTGACTGATTGATTGATTGATTGTATTTTCCAAAAGTTTCCTGCTTTCCAATTCATTTGAATAATTTACCTTTTTACCGATTTTAAATATGCCACAATTCCCTCCATTGCATTTATTTGCTTAAAGAGCCTTGGACCATATTGACAACAAAGTTGCCATGGGGTGGTTTAGATCCGTGCAAATAGGAACTTTGGACATTTCCAGGATTAACATCAAGTCTAACTTCAATGTTCTTGTTCCCTTCATTTGTAAAGACTACCCTGTTTCTCACTGCGCGTTCTGTCGTTTTATTCTTGCTTCTCAGAGCTACCAGATAGCATTCATGTCAAGTTTCTCCGGGACGGTCTTTACTCTTTCAAATAAAGTTTTTGTTACTCGTTTGATTTCCGTTCCACCATCAAAGCCGTGTTACCTCCAACCTGAGTGACGGTAAGGCAGCCACCCTCGAGATTCGATTGTTGGAGCTGTTCAGAAGTTTGATCATGTCATCTCCATTTTGATTTTCTTTCAGTGGCTCCCTGCTTTTCAACACCTATTTCTGTTCCTTTCCCTTCCCAGTTTTCTCTGCATTTCATAAGCTGAGCTTCTGCTTGTTGTTAAAATTCAACTTTTTGCAGAAACTTTTTTTCTAAAGAATGTGCTATTTGTTGACTTGCATTTTTTTAATGCTTTATCCTTTCAGAAATGTATTATACTGGCGTTATCTGGAATATATATGTGTTAAATGTATTTGTTGCGGTTGTGTACAAAGGCAACACACTTTAACCAAAAAATAAAACACGTCTATTTCCTTGCTAATGCTACTGTAGGGCCCCATACACACATAATAGTCATGAACAAAATGTTTGGTCCAAACTCAAATGAGAAGGGAAGCAGAGGGACCATAACATTAAGGGTGGGCGTAGCTCGCGAAGTGCGCTACGCGAAGCTACGCGAAGTGCACTTCGCACTACGCGAACTTCACGTAGCACTACGCGAGCTGCGTAGTAGCATGTTCGCACTGTGCAAGATGTGTTTTCAATGATTGCACAGTGCGGACAAGCATCCGGCACTGTGCAATCATTGAAAATGGCATCTTGCACAGTGTGAGCTGTAGTTTTCTGCTGCTCGAGTAGATTATTACTCGAGCTGCAGCTTTCTCAAAGCGAACTGGTAGTTTCTCATTGAGAGCCGTCACGAGCATGCGTAACCACTCACAATGAGAAACCTTACCTCCCCGCATTGAGAATCTCGCTGGGATTTCATTTTGCTTGCTCGCGGTCGCGAACATGACGTTCAGGACCGCAAAGAAGCAAAAAATGAGCGCTGCACTACGCTACGCTGCACTACGGGTGTTCACACTGTGCTACGTGCAGTTCGCGTAGTGCGAAGTTGCGCAAACTTCGCAAACTCCGCGTACGTAGCGTAGTGCTTCGCCCAGGGTTACATAACATTCAAAAATACTAGCAACAGAATCTCAGTCTGAACCACGCTGCTAGTCTCTTCTCTACAGGAGTCCCCCGGCCAGTACTTGCACTAACCCTACTCCCCCACTGGCCACAGATTTCCACTAACCTGAGAGAACTGAGTAAATGTGTCAGCCACAACCTGAGCCCTCTGAGGGCTTGTTTAGTAAGGCTTTTGTTGACTCCACCTGCGAGAATTAGTAGCATTCCCCTTTAATGCGACTCTTAGACATACCAAGTGGCCCACAATTTTGAGTATTCCCTGAGCAGCCAACTTCTTTATTCCTCAAAGGCCCTCTTCTTTCTCAAAGTGTTTACGCTTAGATTAAACAGCAACCATCAAAAAGAAACTATAATTTTGATCGCTGCTCATAGGCATATTTGGAAGACCCTTTATACACCCGACTGTCACTTTTTTGTACACTCCTGTGACGTTGCACCAGCCCCACATTTACAAGGTGGCGCTAAGACACTTAAAGCCACTTATAAATATGCCCCTTTTGACGCAGTCCTCTGCAACACCCTTTGCATGTCCAAAGCTACATGCAATGGGTACAGAAAATGAATAGATTTCTCCAGCCCCACTCACCTCCCTGCTTGGAATTTCAGATAACACATCCCTGTAAGCCGATAGACGATCAGCTTGCTGCTTCCACTCCCCCTGCTGTGCTCCCCCTTCCCGATTGCAGGTGGCTCTGAGGAAAGCCCATCTCCTTGATGCCTTGGAGTATCAGTCCATCTCATCTGCAACGCCCCAGCCTGCACGAGGCCTCTCCCTCTAGAGCTGCCTGGCATGATTTACTGAGATAAAAGGCCAGGCAGTGATTGACAGCGCTCCCCACAGGATTCTAAGGAATGATCTTTGCAGCCCTCCTTTCTGCAGCTGCTGGCAGAGTTAACCCCGCATCCTCTCCTTCTCAGAAATTACAGAAAGATTCTTTTCGGAGCAAAGACTTTTGCCACATTTAAGACATGAGCCAAACGTATATTTAGCACATCAGTGTAAGAAAATGTTGTAATAAGTCTGTCAATCACTTGTTTGTAGTTTACAGTATTAATATCTTAATAAATGTGCCGGCTTGCGATGTAATACAATATCAGCTCCATCTTGTCACCATTCAGCATGAGAGGGTTTTGACTTACAGTGATTGTGATTCCTGAACAGGGTTTGCTCATCTCTAGCTTGAATATTAATTGAGTGTCATTCGCATACCTGATAGCACTGCAGCCAAAGGGTCTAATTAGGGCAGAGAGCGGGCAGACACTGCTGTTGAAAAAGATGCTTATCGGGGTTGGGCTCTCTAGGACCCGACATGTCACCGCTGAAGGCACTCATTTAAATGCTGGCTTGGAGAGCACTTGGTGGTGGCTGTTTTAGAAGATTTCACACTATCTTTTTACCAGCCGCGGCCCCTGCAGGTAAGAGCGGTGAGGCCAGGTGAGAGGATCTAGTGAGACCACCACGAGGGAAAATGAAATAATCAATTTCCCCTCGTGGTCATCTCTCTAAATCCTTTCACCGGCCCCACCGCCCCACTGTTTTTACCTGCAGATGCCGCAGCTGCTTTTTAGCCTCGCTCCTATAACCTTTGAAAGAGGATTGTGTGGCAGACTGTGCCACACACATTCTAAGAGGGCTTTAAAAAGTCACATCCTTTGTCCAGGTTTGTTATAAACTTTGTTGGACCTGGCCCTTTCTGCAGGATCACCACCAAACATTTTGTCTTCCTCCATCCTTTTTTTCTGACTTCATGTTTGTTGGCTATAGGACTCTGAGCAGTTTACCACTGCTAACTAGTGACAACGTGCATATGCACCATTCTCAAAAAAACATGGTAACATTGGTTTATCCACATTAAGTATCTTTAATTTACTTATTAGACCGTACGAAAGTGCACAATATGCACTATATGTGCATAGGGCCTGTAAATTAAATGCTACTAGTGGGCCTTTCAACATGGCTCAGGCTTGTCATTGAAGAGCCTGTATGTGCAGTTTTAAACTGCCATTTCAGCCTGGCAAGTTCAACTTCATGCAAGGCCAAAGTCTTTCTTTTTTTTTTACATATAAATCATCCCTAAGATAGGCCCTAGGCAGCCCTATGGCCAGGGTGCAGTGTATTTAAAAGGTAGCACATATACATTTGAGTTTTACATGTTCTGGCAGTGAAAAGAAGTAACATTCGGTTCTCATTACTGTATGGCCAATCTCTTCCGTAGACTAACATTGGGATTGCCTTATAACTAATCTTAGGTGTCATTTCTAATTGGGAAAAGATAGATATTTGAAGTTTGGTGTTTCTGGACTCACAATTTAAAATCTCAACTGATGGTGAAGTCGGATTTTAAATTGTAAGTCTAAAAATCCCACTGTTATGAAGTTGACATTTTTTACTTTAATCATTCTGTGCCTCTGCCTGACTCTGAATACATGTCTGGGTAATTGACAGCTGGGCTTGATGCCTTCCCTCTAGATAGTCACACAAAGAGAGAAGAGGTGTGACATTTGCATCCTGATGGCCCATCACCAGGCTGAGGAGTCTTTCTTGAGAAAACTGAGGAGGAGGAGCTGACACTTTTACGTTGGTACTTAATAGGGATGTGCCTGTCCCCACACACAGATCTGCATGCTACTACTGTAGTGAGTCTGGAGCCAGGGCAGGAAAGCCAGGAACTCTGTGATTTTCAATTGCCTTGTTAATGTCTCCCCCAGTTCAAAGGCACATTTGGGTAAAAGTACTGGACCCCTGACACCACCAAATCAGAACTTTGTTGTAACAAAGGACATTATGCCTTATCTGGAAGAAAAGATGCTGTGCTGAGGGAGGGACTGCCACTAAGCAAACTGCTTTGCTGTGTTGCCTGCTGCCTGCTGATTGCTTTGCTGTAGGGGGGACTGCCGCTTTGCTACCTGCTCTGTTGTGGTGTCCTGCTACCTTGTGCTTCTTGCCTGGGAGTGAGAGGAACAGACCTGCTGTCTATAACCTTCAACTCAAGACTATCCAAGGGCTTGTGGCTTAGCTCCTGTTTTCTGAAGTCTCAGAAAGTCTCAAAAGACTTTCTGCAACCCTGCTGGTGCTGCTGGTTTCTGCAAATATGTGAGTCCCACAATTGCTTGAGGTGCTCCCTTCAGTCCTGGCCCTCAGAAGTGGGTTCTGCAGCTCGTTTCTTCAAAAACAGATGCAGTAGCCCCTTTGCACCGATCAGAACTGATGCAGTGTCCTCTGATACCGAGCGTGCTAATTCGACTGCGAGTTTTGAAAACGACACAGCACCGATACTATGACACTGTCTGCAAGGCTGTTTTGATTGCGCCAATCAGATAATACAGAATCTTCCACACGGCGCAACCAATTACTATAACACAACAGCTTTAGAAAAGCGATTTATTTTACAAAATGAAAGGGCTCTCTCTCTGTAGAATAAGGCTTGGCGTTTTATTTTTCACAAAGCTCTCTAACAGACAGGCTATCGCAGATGTCAAATGCACAAGATTCAAATATACAAAGATATATATATATATATATATATTACCTACTGGCGGTAGCCGGTAGGTATATATAGTTAGGACCTAGTTTCCATAGGAAATCCACAACATTCTATTGGGAATAACTTTAGCTTCGGTTAATGAATGTACGTGAATTTCTCAAAGAAGATGGCTTTTTACGCTCCGCTCCTTCCCTGAAAGTTTGAGGGGGGTTCGTCAAGTTGGGGCTGAGATAAAAGGGGGGTCCCAAAACGTGTTTTCCCCATGCAAATTTCCATAGGACCTTTAGACACGGCTACAGCCCGAACGGCTGAACGGAATTATTTGAAATTTGGTAAAATGGAAGAGACTGGTTCGCAAATTACGCTTTTCTATAAATGGTGTATATCCGTCCAGTATTTGCTGAGAAAATTGCATTTAAAATCAATTATATATCTATAAGCGCGCACGCGTGCGCGCACTGTCCCCGCCTGCCTGCCTGAAATCGGGCCGCCGCGCTGCCCGCGACGACCCGGAAGTGCTGGGGCCGGCCGGCCAATCCCAGCGCGGCCGGCTGGAAATGCCCGCCCCCCGCCGCGAGAGGGAAGAAAGAAGATGGCGGCTGACTCTGCAGGGCTCCTGTGATGGGAGGGAGCCCTGCCACCTGCAAGAGAAGCGTCATCTGCGGCTGACTGCCCAGCTCGTTTTTGTCCCCACCTGCCTGCCTGAAATCGGGCCACCGCGCTGCCCGCGGTGACCCGGAAGTGCTGGGGCCGGCCGGCCAATCCCAGCGCGGCCGGCCGGCAATGCCCGCCCCCGCCCTTCATCATGGCTCGGCTCGGTCCGCTTCGGGAGCAGGTCAGCCCGTCATGTCAGCCCAGGGAGGTCCGGTGCCTGCCGCGGAGGGAGCACTGGCCGCCTCCCTCTGGTGCTGTCAGCGGAGCGCGGTCAGAGCACTTCCCCTCGCACACTCCCTGGGGGCGAGACAGGCGTGACTGAGGGAGGAGACAGGCAGAGACCGCGCGGGAGGCGAGAGCCTGCCGGCGGGCTTTCTGTCCTTTTCCTCAGCTGCCTCCTCCGACCGTTTGGCATCTTTCTAGGTCTCTCAGTGGCTCTTTCCCTTCAGTCCCTCTCCCTCCGGCTCTCCTCCTCCTGCGCTCTCCTCAGCTCCCTTCTGCCTATCCCGCCGCCACCATCTTGTCTGCAGCCTTCGGCTAGTATGGTGCGCTGCACACCGAGAGAGGACGGGCCGTTGGCGGGCTCAATCCCTGGCTACCCCCGCGCTACAACCACCTGTGCGGCCCCTGTTTATTAATAATAATATTTGTTTGCCCACGGCCGACGCCGCGAGGCCTCCTCTCCCTAGAACGGGGGCTGCGCATGCGCATCAGGCTGTGGGAGGCGGGTGCTGGGCTATTGTCAGCGAACGCCGCCATGACAGGGAGGGGAGAGCAGGGGGCTGGGAGTGGGGGAGGAAGGGAGAGAGCGGGGGTGGGGTACAGGGGCAAGGGGAATCGAGGGGTGCTCAAACATCACGGGGAAGAAAGGGGTTGCCTATCGAACCTGGAAGTCCCAGGAAATAAATGGCAACTCTTCTTTTGCCAAAGATATTAACATAATTCGTTTTCCTTTCTCCCTCTTTAAAGCAGCTATCAAACCCACGCAACACATATATTTCTCCTTGCAGCAACATTTCTCTATAGGGGTGTTCAGTGTATGTCGATGTTTGGGAGCAGATACACTAGTACACTAGGCGTGATTGGGGGGAATGGGCCAGGGCTTTAGAGAGAAGAGAAGGGCCCTGGCATAATATATATATATATATATATATATATATATATATATATATATATATATATATATATATATATATATATATATATATATATATATCAGCTTTTAAAAAACCAATGAAATTCACTGAAAAAACCATAGGTTATAGACTATATATAGTTAGGAATTAGCCTTTAAAAAACCTTGGAAATTCACTAAAAAACCATAGGTTTTAGGCCTTATATAGTTAGGAATTAACATATAATAAACCATTGAAATTCCTCCTATATAGTTAGCTGGACATTTTATTGATATAAAACCAATGAAATTCCACATATAGTTAGTTGCACTAACTATATATTTCGCGCATCCGCAATTCAATGCTGATGATGTCACATATTACATCATTCATGACATGGTCAGTGACATCACTGATGACATCATTCATGACATGGTCAGTGACATCACTGATGACATCATCCAGTGTCTGTGTGTTTTTGTAAAGTTTTGGTCACCAAGAGGAACACTTCCTCGAAACGCGTTGAGTAGAAGCTAAGCATTAAAGCTCGTTGAAACTGCAAAAAGCTGGCCTGGACATTCCTTCTTGATTGAGTGGGACATTATTTTTGGATATATATATATATATATATATATATATATATATATATATATATATATATATATATATATATATATATATATATATATATATATATATATATATATATATATATATATATATATATATATGTATATATATCAGATGATTACTTTGGATGTGCACCTCAAATCACTTCTATATCACAAAAGAAAACACCTCAAATTATCAAACCTCACAATGGCAATAACCAAATCTCAGTACATCACCTGGTGCAAACACTGCATCTCAGACTGGGGAAGTAAATAGCCGTGATTGAGAGCCTCAGCAACCAGGGTCCACTCTCTGAGGTAGACGCGTCCACCCCCACTCAGATTCCAAACTCCTAGTTTACGAGTAAGCAACCCTCAGTTTTAAACATGCTAGAACGTTTGAGAAAGACCTAACAACGGACCTGAAGAATCTTACGAGTATTGGCCAGGTTCCAATCAAGTATTTCCACAGCAGGAAGGATTTCTAACGTCCCCTTCTCCAAATCTCACATGTTCCCGTCTTTATCTTGACGAAGCTCACAAAGCCTTTCAGAATACATAAACAATCCCTCACAAAAACAGAAAGACCTTGAACGTGAATGAGACAAGCAACTTGTAAGAGCTGCTGTGCGCGAAGAAAAGCTGAAGCAAGACAAAGCCAGGAAAAAAGGATGACATCAGGCCATGTCAAAGCCAATTTTAAGAACTTCATAATTCTCATAATAATCCAAACAACTTGCAAGCGCAGCTGTGCACGCAGAAAAGCTGAAGCAAGGCAAAGTAAGAAAGCAATTTATCATAAGGCCATGTCAATGCCAATAGTAAGAGCTTCAATATTCTCATTCAACACCGAGCACATGTGTGCATCACTGCCCACAATACTGCACTTCGGGACAAAAAGAACATTCCAGAAATCTCTCTCACTTTCACGCTTTCAAATGCACATTCCAGACATTCTATTCTTGGCAAGGCTATCCTACTTGTGACAGCTCCCACTGAAAGACAGCAAGATTACAAGAAGGAAGAGAAGCAAGGCTGTACCATCGAGTATCCAGGCTAGGATGAAATAACACACTAAAGCCAGTGAAAATAATGGTAGTCAAAGGTTATCACTGGGTGTCAAACCACAAGAGTGCCTCTAGTACTACAGAGGCTTAACAATGACGCAGCACCAATCTTTTGATACTCTCTGCAAGGCTAGACTCTGACTGCTTGGAAAAGATGGATACATTGTACTCTCAAATGCCGACGCTTTGCTCCATACATGGCACATTTTAGGCAGACCTTGCATAGGTTCTGTAGCTGGCCTGTCCTCTATTGCAGTCGGCCTGAACTTTGGATTTGCACCATTCCCACGCAACCTCAAGGAACCTTTTGACTGCTAGTGACATCTAAGCACTGTTTTTGCATTTAATCATTAAAAATATCTCATATCTCAATGTTCTACTAATTAGATTTTTGTTGTTTGGTCTTGGTTTACTCAGATAAATATTCTCTATTTTTCTAAACTGATGTGGAGTCTTTTTGTGGTGTTTTCACTGTGTTACTGTTATTAAAATGTGCACAAATACTCTACCATTCCTTCTTAGGCAAAACATGAATGTTCTGTGCCAAGCTACCAGAGGGTGAGGACAGGTTAATTTAGGTTGTGTCTCTGACTTACCCTGACTAGAAGTATGGCTCCTGCTTGGACAGGGTGTATACTCTGCCAGCCAGAAACCTTAATTTCTAACAAACTTATTGAGTGCAACCACTAGGGAAGATTCTGTGCCCCGTCCTGTTGAAAGCTCATTTAAAAAGTGTGATGAAATGAGTTACCTCCAGGCTTTGCTACAAGTTTTTCTTATATCTTACTTAATATAACAGTAGAGTTATTTGTGTAAACGTACTCCCATCTAATGGAGTTGCTTCTGATATATTCAGAAGGGAGAAGACCAGCTCAGTTTTTCAGATAATATGCTGGCATTGATGAGATAGATTTCCCCATTGCTGATATTGACTAATGCAATTGTTTGTGGAAATGAAACTGGACCTAACTTTTCAGGTGACACTGACCTAATATTAAGTTACTAAAATGCTGGCATCATTTTTTTTGATTTGCGTGAAGTGGTACTTGCAGGCGTCTTCCTCATTTGCAGCTTGCACAATGGACCGAGAATTTTCCATGGATATAGTATCCCTAATATCAGAGTAAATCCTTTCTACCTTCTAGTGTGAAAATCAAACTAGCTTTTAGCAGACAACCGGGAAGGTGAAGTGATGGCTGGCTAGCAAACTGGTTGAAGATTTAAAAACATCTGACGATCTGGTACTTCATCTGTTTTAATTTTTAGCAGCTATAATCAGATTTAGCCTACCTCACACCCCAATAGTAGGCTGACAATTGAGCATTAAGTATATCAGCTATTTTCCTATCAGTAATAAGTTATTCATGTACCTTTAATATAAACTTCCACAGCACACACAAACACCCATTCCCAAAGTGAACAATATGAATCTGTACAAAATATATTATTGAACAGACTAACCTTTATAGACCACTAAGTTTCCAGACCACCTTGGTTCCCGGCAATGAACAGTGAGTTGAGAGAGTTCTCAGACTACGGAAGCAGCATGATCCTTCAAAAATACCTGATGATTATTACTGCTAATGCTGGTAACATAACATAATTAGTCAATTGTACACCTTCAAAATCCAACACTTTCCTTACTGTTGCTAAGACTGAAGTAGGAATAGTCAATCGTACCACTCCAATGTAAAACACTTTCTCTACTGTTGCTAAGATAGAAGTCAGAACAGTAATTCTGATCCTTGCAAAGTCCAATACTTTCCCTACTTTTGCTTATGTTAGATTGGAATAGTAAATTTGATTCGATCCCTCCAAAGACCAACACTTTCCCTACTGTTGTTCAGATTGGAGTAGGAATAGTATATCTGACCCCTACAAAGTCCAATACTTGCCATACTTTTGTTGGGATGGAAGTGGGAATAGTAAGTCTAACACTTTCAGATTCAAGCTCTTCCCCTATTTTTTTGCTTACAGAGGAGTGGGGTATAGTATATCTGTCTCCTACAAAGTTTAAGAAATTCCCTATTGATGCTTAGATTGGAGTCAAACAGTTTCCCTACTATTGATATGTTAGATTGGAATAGGAAATTCGATTCGATCCCTCCAAAGTCCAACACTTTCCCTACTGTTGTTCAGATTGGATTAGGAATAGTATATCTGACCCCTACAAAGTCCAATACTTGCCATACTTTTGTTGGGATGGAAGTGGGAATAGTAAGTCTAACACTTTCAGGGTCAAGCTCTTCCCCTATTTTTTTGCTACAGAGTAGTGGGGTATAGTATATCTGTCTCCTACAAAGGTAAAGAAATTCCCTATTGATGCTTAGATTGGAAGCGAACAGTTTCCCTACTTTTGTTTACATTTGAGTAGGAATAGTTAATCTGACCGCCTTCGAAATCCTACTTTTCTTTACATAGGCGTCGGAATAGTAAATTTAACCCCTTTAAAGTCCAACAATTTTCCTACTTTTGCTTATTTAGGAGTGTTAATATTTTATTTAATTGTATCTCTATTTTGTTAAATATGTTTTCCACTTACTTTAAAAATTAAATAATCTGGATTGTTTTATTTAATATTTTCATGATTTCGTTTATTTCTATAGAAAACTTTTGCTATATGGTTTTGATGTGTATGTCTCTAATAATTGTTTTATTTGTATGTTTATTAATAATTCTAATTACATTTATTTCTTGATTGTTTGGATATATCATATTTTTTTATAAAGTAGACATTTTATTTTATATTTTATATTAAGCTATTTAAAATATATTTATTTATAATTGCATGATTATTTTATAATGTATTATCCAAAATAAATTTAATATAATGCTGTATGTAGTACCATTTATCTATCATATTTTTTATCTGGTGCACAATATTTCTGTCTTGATATTTTTGTAGTTTACATACCAAGTTTCTATGCAAAATATTTTGGTTCCTGATACAATTTTTGTGAAATTTGTCTGTCGCAACACTTTTGTTTTCGCTATTGTAATACAACTGTAAATGTTTGTCTGTCTATGTATAATGTGCACCCTCTCATGCAGTGCATCTGGAGTATTGAAATAAATCCTCAAGTTCTCATTTTCCCCCGTGCAAGGTCCGACAAGGTGCAAGCGAATCACAATACAATGTGTCAGTTGTGACCAAGTAAATTCAACATTTCTCATTGAAAGAAACAGTACCACTGTACTATAGTGCTTTTTACTTCCTTGACAAGGGGAAAATAAATATATTGGAAGACATTTAATTTTTATGGAAAATCCCATTGAGCCCATGTATTTATTTATTCATATAAGAGTTCTATGTACAATTCTTGTTATTCTGCATGCATCCTTGTTGCCGCTTTACTACTGACAACTAATGAATGTGAGAAAGGGTATTGGAGTCTCTGTCTTGACCCCTCTGGTGGGATTGAAGTCCTATGGCTACATCTGGAGCTGACTGTTTGGGTGAACAGGACATAACAAAATGAGTTCTGATACCTTTGGAGAGGCAGGATGGTCTCATCATTCCAGAGAAGGCTTGAACAAGGGTTTCTTAAAAAAGGCACTTGTCAATCCCTTCTAGAAAGAAGCTACAATGGGCATAGTTGTTATTTGTCTATTGAAGTGATTGCAATTACTTTAAGAACAAAAAACGTATAAGAGATGGATTGGAGAATCAAATTTTTAGGGACCGATGTCCATTCATTTCTGTATTGTTTTATATAGCACTCCACATATTATTTTCACTCACAATTACCTTGTCACTTCTAGATCACTTATTCACTCATAAGTCACCCTTTCGCCTTTTTCGTGACAGCCAACAAACCTCGGAAAAAGTTTTGGTGAAAGATTTTGTAAAATAAAGCAAGACCAAGAACAACTAAAGATTACAATATACTAATTGCGATTTACTTAATCTACATGTGTTTACCTGTTCTAGTGCATTTATTGTTTGCTTTGTAAAGAAATTGTTTACCCAAACCATTTGTACTATACTTTCTAGACGCCAAATTTCTGATGGATCCTGGGTTACTCCATTATATTTCACATGTACAATAGATTAGACTGATCCTATGGTAATGTAATCAGTTTACTAGCAATTTCCTCTAGTGTTGTGTTTAAATGTGGATTATCTGGAACTTGATTCTTTCTTGTAATATAAAAACTTCCACATAGGTTTGATAAGATTGGACTTAATTACTTGACATCAAGCTGTGACTTACTGTTAAGGCTTACTATGTGATCTTTTGAGACGACCTAACATTCCACATTACGTAAATAAGGAAGGAAAGCACCAAGTCTACCACTGACAAGGGACTCTACTCGATCTCTTAGCCAGCATGCACTGTCTAAAAAACCTGTTGAGCATATATGAACCATTGCACAACCAGACTCCCTGGCTATTGGGATGAGAGGCTAACTACCTTTGGTTGCTGTCTGCACATTTGCAGCTTGGACTCCATCAGGACACATGAGAGAGAAATACACACAAAAAGGCAATCCTAGTGGCTGGAATCTGGAATGCAACACAGAACCCTGGGGCATATTATCAAGGGATTTATCACTGCTTTTTTGGCTTCAAAAGCCAAGAAAGCGGAGATAAAATTATCTCCCTATCAGCAATAGGGTGCTAAAACGCAAATTTGCATGTTAGCACCCTTTTTCTCTACGCTTCTTCTTGCATCTCTAATGAGATGCAAAGAGGGCGTTCCAGAGAAAAATAATAGGAGAAATGTTGTTAAGCGACATTTCTCCTATTATCAGGTATATCGCTAACCCTGTTAGTGATTAAAAAACCAGCGCTAACCGCGGTTAGCACTGCTTCTTTTACACCTGGTATTTTCCTGACTTAGCCATGATATCCTATGGAAGGTGGATATCATGGCTAAGTTTGTGAGCGCCTATCATCAAGCTAACGCCAAACTTCGAGAGATTATCTTTGGTTTTCCAGCGATAATCTCTCATTTGGCAGTTAGTGCGAGGAATTTTATCACTTCTGAGATAAGCGTTGCTAATAGCACGCTATCTCAGTGATAAAAATCCACGCTACCCGGCGATAATTATCCTAGCAATAAGTGCGCTTAGCGATAATTATCGCTGGGGCTTGATATTATGGCCCCCTGTTACTAAGAGATTCCAGCCACTAACAGTTAGCCCAGGCTTCTTTGTTAGGAAATCCGTCTTTGTCAAACACTTCCTAGAGAATCTGTATTACAGCATTAGAATTAACATGGAGCACTAATTTAACGGCTGACTATTGTGATATCTGTTCAATTAAATTGATGACAAAACCTTAACTATTGGATTGACATATTGGTCCTGTTATGTCTAGAGAAACTCTCTCAAACTCTGGATGGGCTAGACACTGGAGCTTTTTCATAGTTCACTACCATTTACATGTTATCACTAACGGCACACTCAATGCACTTTAGATTCTATACACCTATCAATAGCCATAGCTGGCCTCTAAAACTCACTTCTGATTCCCTTTTTCATGCTTCTCATCCCAGGATTTCCCTCATGAGCCATATCCAAAACAACCTGCCTCAACCTTCCTGGCACCACCAACTGTTCTCCTTGTAATAACATATTATTCCGTTCTGATAACTCATTGGCAACATAAAAATATGGAATAAATCCACATCTAATGCCTTCTTATCAGGTGATTTTAATCTATTGTACTTTAAAACTTTCTGAATTTCCTCATTATGTTCACAAGCATCTTTTCATGGATCTTCTTTAATACAACCTCCCAACACTTCACAAATGGACGCAAGCTTCACCATCCCATCATCCACCATACTCATATTGTTGTCTTACTTAATTGGCAACCCCGATAAATATTATGATGATATATTTCTAGCTACAGGAATACACTTGACATTAAAATGAAACTCCTGCAATATTTACAGCCATGGAGCAATTCTGAGTTTTGCTTTTTCGCAATCTTTATTGCCGAATAACTGTACTAATC
Source organism: Lissotriton vulgaris (assembly GCF_964263255.1). Classification (NCBI taxonomy): domain Eukaryota; kingdom Metazoa; phylum Chordata; class Amphibia; order Caudata; family Salamandridae; genus Lissotriton; species Lissotriton vulgaris. The sequence goes on along the minus strand of NC_141688.1, from coordinate 187,906,238 downwards.
GTTGACGGGCTGACTACACTTTAAAATTAGTATCATATACATATACTACAAAGTATTCAATTCCCCAACAGCATGCAAATGTTTCTTTCTCTAGGGTAGAATACTTTAGCTCTGCACCTTTTAATGGTTTTGTGGCAAATACTTTGCCTTTATGGTTTTGCATTAACACAGCCACATTCTCATTGCCAGTATTACGTTCCAGTATTAAATAAGTGCTCGGCTCACAACAGGATTCTTTTAGGTAAGGGTATTTATTTGTAAGAGACAGCAAGTAAATAATTTCTTAACAAAGAGGCATGGACCAAGTGTCAGTGGCTGGAATCTTTAACTCACAGACAGTCCCAATGCTGCTACAATTTTGGAACAAGCTGGGAACACCCTTCACTAAAGAACATCAACATGAAGGGACTATCCACTCATACTCTCAAACCTCGGATACCCCTCCAATCTCCTACTGATTGTATCTTTTCCTTTGGACCTTGACAGTGCTTTACGGCCTTTTGGCCAGCTTTGCCCTATAAGAATCCCGCAAACGTGCATAGCTCTGAGGCGTCCCGTCTGATGGTCTGATGGATAGTGGGGGAGAGTACATGTCTGTGATCATGAGTTGCAGGGTTGGTTCCTGACAGCAGCAGGAATCTGCCAGGAGACTACAAGGTTGCTGTACCTCTTGCATTTTAATTAGGAGCCAAGGGCCAAATGTAGGTAGGCAAATACCGGTCGGTAACGGCCGAAATTCAGTAATTTCGGCCGTTACCGACCGGTATTTGGAAAATGAGATGTAGGTGGGCATTTTACAGATTCGGTAATTTACTGAATCAGTATTTTAGGGAATCGGTAAATTACCGATTCCCTAAAATACTGAATCCGTAAATTACCGATTTTGATATGTAGGGAGCACTCAAATGAGTGCTTTTCCCCTTTTAGGTTTCGTTATTTACCACCAACTACAAGTTGGTGGTAAATAATGAAAACCTTGGAAAAAGCATTTTTTTTGCTTTTCCAACAGTGCCATTGTTAGACCTGGCATCTTTGGCATGGTTTCCCCCTATCTTTTTGCCTCTACCTCCGGTATTTGTGATGCTGTGCTGGGTTTTGTTTTTGCTGGTTTAGATGCTTTAGACACTCTGCCAATACTGATCAGTGCCAGAGTGTAAGTGCCCCCAATGTAAATTGTTATCATGATTGGATATACACATCTGGCATATTTGTATCACCATGAAGTCCTTAGTAAAGTGCACTGGGTATGCCAGGGCTGGTGATGACAAATGCTACTAGTGGGCCTGCAGCACAGATTGTGCCACCCACAGGAGTAGCTCTAAAATGTTGTCTCAGGCCTGCCACTGCAGTGCCTATGGGCAGTTTAGAAACTGCCATGTCCTCCTGGTCAGTGTCCCCACTGACCAGGCCTAAACCCTTCCCGTTTTGTACACATCAGTCACCCCTATGGAAGGCCCAAGGTACCCCCCTGGGCAGGGTGCAGTGTATGTGAAAGGTAGAGCATGTACTGGTGCAGGTGACATGCTCTGGTAGTGAATTACAGTCATTTTCGTTTTTCACTATTGTAAGGCTATCTTGCTCCATTGATTAACATGGGGGATGCTGGCTACAGTGGCGTCCAGAATTTCGTCCCATTGGAACAAGATAGGACATAACTATCTAGTATCCCTGAACTCAGAATTTAAGAACACATCTTTTAGGAAATGTTGTTTTTAAATCCTGTGTTTGAGAACAACACATTTAGAAAGTTGCTGTTCTCTTGTCTGACCCTTCCTTGTGCCTTGGCCTGTTTGTGTATTGACTGTCTGGTTTGAGAGTGACAGGGGCTGGGGATTCCCCAGGAGGCTGGCTGAGTCAGCCCCAGGCTGAATGACTGCATTTGCAACTGGAGTGGTGGGAGGAGTTAGCACCTGGGCCTGAATAGGGCTGTGCCTGCCTTCCACAAAGCTGCTCCACCTCCTGCTGGGCGGCTGACGACCCTGCCCCTCACTCTGAAAGGAAAGAAGAAGCCAGCAAAACAAAGTACTCAGGAAACACCCAGAACTGGTTCAGACCGGGCACAGAGAGCACAAAGACTTTAGGGGTATAAGTACAGGACCCCTGACAACAGAAAATTAGATCATCCTGGAATCAAAAAGGAACCTCTACCAAGGAGAAAGCTTAATCTGTAGAAGGAAGACTGTCCTGCTGTTGCTCTGCTGGACTAGCCTGTTGCTTTGCTGCCAAGGAGAGGGGAAGGACTTTGCTGTGTGCTGTGTCACCTGTCTTGAAGGAATCTCCAAGGGCCTGAGAAGAGCTGGCTCCCCGTTCTGAAGTCCCAGGATCAAAAGGACTTCAACCCCAGCTTCACGGAACTCTACTGAGAGAGTTCTGTCCTTCCTAGAGTGCTTAATCCAGTTTGTGGCCTCTGGAAGTTGTACCTGTGCTGGGAAGCTTGAAACAAAGCTTGAGAGACTTTTGCAACTGAAAAGTGTTGCATTGCTTGCTTGCGGAGCGCATCCCCGACTGTGAGAGAATTTTTCCGCTGCTACGAAGGTCGAGATCGTCGCAGCGCCTGACACTGCTGCCAGAGCCGTCGCATCCTTTGTTTGCGGGACGCACCAGACTGGTGCGGGAAAGTCAAACAACGCTTACTTGCGGACCGCATCACGTTGCTGCGAGCATCGTCGCAGAACCATCGCATCGAGGAGCTTCAAGAGAGGATCCCCGCTGGTCTGCGCATCGTCGCCCCGGAGCTCGTAGCAGCCCCTACGAGATCGTCACATCGTGCCTTTGCGAGAACAAACCTCCTACGGAACCTACACACCGGAATCCATACAAGTGGCCTTTCTCCCCATACAGACCGGATTCGTCGCAACACGCCCGCTGCTGCAGCGGGATTGTCGCATCGCCTCCCCAGGGTCTCAGGAGCAACGCATCACTTGTTTTCCACGACACCAGCTTCTGCTTTTGGAACTTTGTCGCAACTAAAAGGTACTGTGAGTAAACATGACGCAACTGTGAACTTTTCACGCATCTGTGGATTATTTTATCGCAACTTAAAGAACTTTGATTGCAATCTTAAGAACTCTTTTTGAAACCATATTCTTGAACTGTGTATGTTGGATTTTTGTTGTTTTGGTCTTGTGTAGTTTAGATTAAATAACTTTATTTTTCTAAACTGTTGTGAAGTCAATTTGTGGTGTTTTCACTGTGTTACTGTGAGTGTTGGTACAAATACTTTACGCATTGCCTCTGGTTAGCCTAGACTGCTCGTGCCAAGCTACCTAGAGGGTGAGCAGGGGTTATCTCAGAGGGTTATCTCCTTGCCCTGACTAGAAGCAGAGGTCCCTATTTGGACAGTGGTACCTACCTCTGCCAACTAGAGACCCCCAGTTCTAACAGCCATGTTACAGACATACATGCCCTTAGGGCATGTATGTCTGCAACATGTGCACCCATACACTATTGAGGGGTGCAACAGGGTATCAAAATGACACCCTGCCACCCTTCAATGTTCCCCCTTTTACCGAATCAGTAAATACCGATTCAGTAATTGGCATTCATTCCTATGGGCCTCCAGGCCCATAGGAATGAATGGCAATTACCAAATTGGTATTTACCGATTCGGTAATTACTGAATCTTACCGATTCGGTAATTTTTTGGATAAAAAATTACCTACATCCCATTTGCCTGGTCTTAATAAACGAATCGGTATGATTCGGTATTTAAGAATCGGTAATCAGGGATTACCTACATCGGGCACGAGTGTAGTGATCCGTGCAACCACCTTCTCAATAACCATGGCCTCTTCCTAAATGGGCCATGTGCTTTGCTAGAAAAATATCCTTCGAATTTTGTGGCCTCCACTCATTTTTATTTTAAGTATTTACTGTTTTTGGTGCTTTTTATTTTTTATTGTGAGGATGTTCTGGAAGCATTTCATCATGTTATTACTGATGTGCAGTAAAAAAGGCCATGAAAGGTCCATACATTTGTACGGAAGTGCACTTTTACAACCAATTGGAAGCGTTTGTGCTTGCTCATATACCAACCACCTCGTTGTGTGGGTGGGTGCTATTTGCATATTTAACGTATTCAGTACATTAGTGTAAAGGGCAACGGTCGCTGTTGCTGGTGGGCGCAGACATCCTGGTATTCATTGCTAAGACACGTCTTTGCAGGGACATCGGAGGGTGAGAAAAGGCAGCGACACCGAGTTCTCATGCTGCAGGCAGCAGGTGTTTGGAGTAATCACATTTCCTGTTTGAGGGCTGAATTTTCCAATCATGTACTTCATCAATCTCTTGTTTGTTGGTAGTCTGCGCAGCGACGAAATGTGCATCTGGGCTGCAAGGTAATAACAGCGCTCGCGCAGCTTTGCAAGGCGAAGGTGGATTCCTCAGGAAGGCTTAGAAAACGTTGCATACAAATTGTGTTTCAGCTTCGCAGGAACTGCAAAATAAATAGCTACTTGGGGGATGTCTACGCCCAATCCCAAGGGTCATTTCAGGACAGCATACGGAAATGGACTCTTATGGGATGTGAGAACGAGGAGGCAGTATTAGCCTCACGCCTCCCATCACTATTTAGAGCAGTAGAAAAGGCCGTAGTTCCAGAGCGTGGAAGCATCTAGATGACCCATCCCTCGTGGTACTGACGCTATGGTTTTGAAAATGTGGCACATTTTAATAAAAATTCAAAATACTTTTTTTTCTACCTCATCGTTAAACTTGCATTGGCTATCTCCTTATATACTTCCTTGCATCTTAGTCCCACACAGTTGGAATGAATTGGAATGTTAGTGTAGGCGAACTCATAAGAAGGGTAGAAGTACGGAAAGAGAGACAGAGGAAGAGGTAAAGGGACAATAGGTAAATTGATGGAGTGATGTAGAGATGAAATATAGAGTTATGCACAGAAATAGAGCAACGGATAGATGAAGGAGAAGGAAAGCTAGAGGGATGAAAACAGGAGAAGTTAATGGCTAACGGCGAGAAAAGAGAAGAAAGGTGTGAGTAGGGGAAATTAAAGAGATGGTCAAGAGAGAAGTAGACATTGGGGGACGAGAAACAGAGGGTGGAAGAGATAAAAGAAGAGCCTGAAAAAGGAAGGCAGGGATGGAGAGAGGAAAGAAGGAGGTTTGGTGATAGAATGATGGGGCGAGGAGCAGAGGTAAAGAAAGAGAGAAGGAGTCTACATGGGAGGGATACAGGGAAGAAAGAAAAAAAGACACGAAAGGTAGAGAGAAACAAAAGAAAAGGTAAATGGAGAGCTGGGAAAATTAAAGGTGGCATGAAAATAACTAAGCTGAAGGGATGGCTATTGAGTGAGTGAAGGAAGAAAGTAAGTAGTGGTGAAGGAGTACTGGCATACGGATGGAGAGTAGTAGTGTGAAAGAGAGAAGTTAAAAAAATGATATATGCTAGATTATATAAAGCTCTTTTAACGAGGTTACCAACGCACACAAGCTCCTGAGAAAATTTCACTGCTACCCCTAAAAACATATGGCCTCATTTACGATGCCCCTTGTGGCACCGTAACGTCACTTTTTTGACGTTCCAGTGGCACAATGTGCCCTGGCATATTTACAAGGCCATGTGTAAAGCCAATTCATGTTACTTTTATGGCGTTCTAAATATGTGTCTCTTTCATGCTGAACGGCGTGAAATGGGAATTCCATTGGTGTGGCTGGTGTGCGTTCCCACGCAACACCCATGGAGTATGAAGAATTCCCCGATTTACAGGAAATCGTCAGGTGTGGTGTTTGGGAGGCGCAATGAGGAGAAATGTTTTTATTTCTCCAAATGTTTTCTTTTTCTCTGCTTACTGCAGCATCATACATAGGAAAAAGGAAATCACCTTAATTGATTGATGTTGTGTAAGAGGTGCCTCTACCTGCACAAAATCAATGAGCCTGTAAAGCAGGCATGGCGCAAGGGTGCCTTCACTGGCGCATGGCAGTCCATTGTGACCGGTGCTGGGAAAATGGACAGCAATGCTCCGTCCGCTCTTTTGCAATGATGTGGAGCAACGCATCGGCCAGAACCTCATAAATTAGGCCCTATATAATGGTAATGAAGTTTTGATGCTGCATGCCAGAGATCTTCTCTTGTGGGATTTTGATCTGAACTTTCCAGGAGCAATTGATTCATAAATTTGCAAGCCAAACTGGAATTCGCCCGGAAATTGCAATACAGATCCTTTGCATACATGCAAAAGGTATTCCAAGGCCTATTTGGAATGTGATAAAATATCTTTGGCACAATTGTAGCTGTAACAGGTTCTCATTTGTGCAAACAAAGTGTAAAAGCAGACCAACGACAGCTGGTATTTTTGTGGTGAGTCAAAGTGTAAGACATGTATAATGTTTTCGTGATGCGGTGTGTTGACAAATGCAAAAAGGGAATAGCAGGTATGCTAATTTCATTTTCGGCTGTAGAAGACTAAATTTAATAAAAGCAATCCTGGCATATTATATTTATATCCAAACATTGCTACTTTGTCCTTATCACTTAATATTGCTTTTGACACCTTGCCTGCGACAAACAATGTGCACCTTGTCTGCTAGGTCATCGGAAATTGCCCATTCATTATTGCTTTCGTATGAAATGGGCTTGCTGAGCAAATGTTAATAATGTAATGATGCATAGATGGGTATTCCATTCTCCCTTTCCAAATGAGATTAGACAGGCTGCATTACACGCTGCCATGGGTACTTAAAATGATACTGCACAGGAGATTGCCCAGATATCCAGTTAGAAAACATCTTCATTGGCTAATCATGATCGCTTCCCGAGGGGCCAGTGCATATTGACTTTCAGTCAGTGGTTCATCTCTGCTGGATCCGTAGCTGAAAGATGCCATGAAAGGAAAGGGCTCGCAGTCTCTATCACTTCCAGATAGGTGTGTTCAGATCTCATAATCAACTTTCACAGTCATCCCTCCCAGCAGTGAGAGTTCCACTGCATTTCTCACCCAGGTTTCGGCCACACTTACACCCTTGCGCAGTCGAAGCTGCATGCCAAGTGGCTGCTCGCCTATGTTCGATAGTGTGCCCAGCAGAGTCCATGATGGCAATCCTGGCTTGACGCGGGCCGCGGATAGACCAACGGTGAGTGAAATCAGAATCTTGACAACTAAAAAGGATGGCTAGCAATGAGCATTAGAAAAAATATTTAGCACTTGACCCATGCCTCTGAGCTTTTGGTAAATGGTGTTTTCAGTTTTTGGGACGAATTATAATGGTGCGGCAGGTCATGTAGGAGGATTCCAATGTAGAAGCACATGACCAGTGCAGGAGGAATTATTCACTCATACACCGCAAAGACAAGTATAAGATTGAAAAATTCCCTCTTGTTCAGAAAGGCTAATTGCCACCTTTGGTGCATTTTTCTCATATGTTTAATAACAGCCATTTGGACTGGGTCTTCGGTACAGGGAATTCATGGTGTTGGCATTTAAATAAAGACAATTAAAATGCCAAGGATCAAAAAACTATTCTTTGGTTCTGCATTTCTAGAGTTACATCTCCAAATGTAAATTTTTCCCTCTCACTCTGCCGAAGAGCACAAGGACAGTGGTGCTGGTGGTCAGACTGAAGTCCACCCACAGCCAATGAAGTTCCTTCAGGATGGGGGTGAGGTGATCATGTATCTTCAGGCCCTGGAAGAGATGTGCTGTGGCATGTAGGATACGTTTAAGAGGTGTGGATGTGGAGTCTGGGAGGCCATGCAGGATGTTACCACCTTACAAATGGAAGAGCAAACATGCTTGAACAGCAATTCTGAATTCAGTTTTGGGAAGAAACAGTTTTACTTTCTGTTGAAGAGAGAGATGGTACCAGACTGTCTTTGGTTTTTTTTAGCAGTGGGTTCATTGAGGATGAGGAAGGCGTCCAGGAGAAATCTAAGCAGCTTGGCCTTCAAAGTTGTCAAATTTTACGTCATTTAGCCAAGTTTTCTCTGGTTTCTGTTTGTTACTCTTAGTAAATAACAAGAATTTTGGCTTCAGTTAAATGTTGGACAACCAGGTATGGATAATGTGCGGACTGTGTTTGAGGTGTTGATTGTCTGAAGCAGAGGAGACGTCCAAGTAACATTGTGTGTCATCTGCTTATTGGTGAGTCTTGTACTTGTGAGTAGAACACCAAACACCTCCTTGTAAAGATTGCAAATGACAGGAGACAGTGTGGATACCTGAGAGACTCCGCAGGTGAGAGGGATCTTTTGTGACCTGGGGAGTGCCATGTGAATAATCTGGTGTTGATTTGAAAGGTAGGAGGAAAGCCAGTTTAAGACATTGTCGGAGAAACCCATTCAAATCTTCCAGATGCTATGACAGCTAGACGTTGATTGTCTCAAAGGCAGCTGATAGGTCCAGCAAAAGCAATTTGCTTTTATCTCTATCAATAATATAATGACTTCTCTGGGTTATTAGGCATTACAAAGACTGCTGGACATTTGTTACCCGGTTTCTTTATACTACATCTATTGCTTACAAATGAGAACAGTGAATTCATATCTCTACTTCGAATAATTCAGTTCATTACCGTACTGGACAGACTTTTTTGCTGGGCTCACTGAAATAATCAATATTCAACTACCCAGGACAGCTAGGCCGGCTTCAGCGGTGGTGGTGCCTGTTTCTCCAATGTCTGTTGGCGCCCCCTCAATGACCACCTCTACCGCGGATTCCCTCACCACCACCCTTAACAGTGTCGCTCAAGTCTCCAGAACCAAACTCTCTCAGATGCATTTAATTAGTTTTATAGCGTCACTCATAAAAGTGAAGAGTGTCAAAGCACTATACATCACATACGCATTACACAGAGACAATGAATGAGGTGTGTAAATCTGCGTCCGACAGAGGACTACAAGGTGTAGGATTCACATGTCATCCACACAGGTATGCAGTATAGATTAAGGGTGCTTAGGCTGAAAAACAAACTTTGGATTTAAAACGTAACACCATGGTTAGGGCTTCTCTTTAATAAACAGAAATCATTCCTAGCCAAATGTAACCTTTTTCCAACATATGGGTAATAAAAGACGGGAAAACTCATAACGCTCTAATCTATACCCTGCAGTTTTCACGCATCCCTTTGTGACAGTTAATAGCTCACTATTTTAGGTTTTAACTTCTGAACTGCTTGTAACAAAAGGTTCTCTCTGACAAAAGAAGTAACACCCTGACCTATTTACATTATATGCACTTTGTGATCTGCATTGCACACATTCTGTACAGCAGGCATATTAACCCTCTGCGCTACCTAACCATGAGTAAAAACGTCAACTGGAGAAAACTCCTGATCTCTCTCTCTCTGTAAGAAGAAAATTAATCACCAGAGTTATCTGGGCATCTTCATTGCTGCCTGAAAATTGCTGGAGGAAAGGGTCTTCACTGCACATGCCTTTAAAGCCATAGTGTTCTTACAAACCCCCCCCTCACCCGAAGTCAGCGTCCTGTGCAGTGGAACCAGTCGCATCGCCCTAGAGCCGGCCCTGCAAGGCAGTCTACTGTCTGGATGATTTCATTACCACAGGGAACGTTCTACACAACAGAGGAAGGCCTGTTTTCCACTTTTCAAAATGTTACAGCAAGTCACGGAATTCCATTAGCATTTGGTCTCACTCAGTAAGACAGAAATAATGGCAGTTTAATCGAGCATCATGCAATATGCGGGATAGTCACGCCTACTACTTCACATGTGGAAACCAATTTGGTGTGTGGTGGTAGGTACCCACTTCAATGACATCTACTGCAGCTGACTGAGCTGGCACAATTTATCATTGGCATTATTCTAATTATTCCAATCAGTTTATCAAGAAACTAGCTGCAGGAAATTGGGTCATTGGTTGAGGGCCATGGAAACTCTTCTCAAGCAACAACCACAATATCTGTCAGAGTGAATCATAAAAGTCACTACATTAACCCATTCTTGAAGCTCTAGTAGCTTGGCACAAAAGCAGTCTGGCAATGTATACAGTTTTCATGCATCGCACAAACAGTAATAAAGTGACAACACAGCACAAGTAAATTGTAATAAATAAAATGATACTACAAAAATCCAATCAGTAGAACAGTTGATGTGCATTTTGTTTACTCTTGTTATAGTTTAATGTACTTTTGTTCTTATAGTTTGACTAGTGCCACTAAAGTCTACAGAGATTCAATTGCAGATGAAAAATCAAAAATACTGATGCGTGCCTTGGAATTAAGAAGCATTATTTTGTGATCTAACTGTACTTATATCTAACCATTTGAGCCAGTTCATGTCTGAGCACTTAGAATGGCATCATCTAATAATTTGTCATAGAGCTGAAGAAACATAGAGTCACTAGTGGATAAAGTCAAGTGAAGTCAGACTTTATTTGGGTAAATAATAAATACATTTCATAAAAAAATAAATATGATCCATATATATAAAATATCCATACAAATTCACCAACAAAATAACTCTTAAAAATCTAATATACATGAGAACATAGTGTTACAATATGCTGTATCTTTTCTAGGCCTGGGTGGAGTTCTAGTCTGCTGAAGTCCCGTAGTGCTGCATATACTCCGCCACTCTCTGCAGAGTTCTGCCAGCAAGCTTCCTTAGGCTACCAGAGCTTCCGTAGGCTATTAAAACATGGTTGTTTAACCAGTAAGCTGCTGTTAGATCGCTCTTAGCCCCTTATGCGCCGAGACACCTCCGGGTATTTGTATGCGCAATAAAAATCTCGAAAATAAATAAATAAATAAATAAATAAACAGATTCTATTCAGTTGTGCTGCTCACTCTGATTTTCAGCGCTGGGAGCATATAGGCATGCCGTATTGCGCTGAAGGGCCGTGTTGCTTTCTGCCACTCAAGTAGACATTCTACTCTAGTGGCCGCTTCCCCAATGCGAGTGGCAGATTTCTCAACACCAGCAGTTGCGACCTACTGGAACCGCCCGCATTGAGGAATTTCTCTGGGAGGAGGTCTAGTGTGCGGTTGTTTCTCGTGCGCTTGCCAACTTAATGTTAGCGAGCAAGATTAGAGCAAATACTATGCTCTCTGTGTCACTTGGCAGAGTTGTGCAGAACTCTGCGCAGATTGTGTGCACTCTGCAAACTCCGCCCCTCCTAATCTTTTCCTTACGACCAATGCAAGGCTCAACAAATATAATTGACATCTGTAATGCAGGCATTTAGGCTATTTAATTGTTGCGGAAAAGTAATGCTATCTGTATCAGTAGTTCGCAGGATTGGGACAAAAAGTATTTTTGAACACATGAATATAACTTACAAGAAAGAATAAAGTGCATAGTGCTCTGAATAGAAACATGGGGGCATATTACCAAGGGCCTTATCGCCGCTTTAGCGGGAATTTTTCCTGCTAAAGCGGCGATAATTTTATCGCCCTATTACCTAGCTTTCGCTAACACCAGTTAGCGACAGCTAGTAGGAGATAGCGACCATCTTGGGCCCCGCTTTGCATGTCAGCGACATTTATCGCTAATGACATGCAAAGTGGGCGTGCCAAGATGTTAGCGACTGAAAACAGTCGCTAACATCACTATCTCCTATTACCAACTTTTGGAGATAAACGCGCTAAGCGCGAATATCTCCAAAAGCTAACACCTGCCCTGAGCAGTTCTTAGCCATGTTATCCAATGGGAGGTGGAAAACATGGCTAAGAGCATTAGCTCGGTAATACATAAATATCGCTGACTTTTCAGCGATATTCATGCATTTCGGCCGTTTTTTATCGCTTTTGAGATAAACCTTGATAATAGCAAGTTTTATCTGCGATAAAAATCGGCGGCTCTCGGCAATTATAATATTGCCTTTATGCCAACATAGCGATAATTACCGCTAGTTGTTGGTAATATGCCCCACGGTTACAAAGGCAATTAGGAAGAGTTAAAAAACAAGCACCATGCTGAGGAAATGATGCTAAAAATGAATAGTACTAAAACGTAATCTAGTACGATAAAATCAATGCTTTGTGTTTAAGACTTTCAAATGATATAATCCACACATGTGACTGCTTAATTAATACTAGAGCATTACTTTTGGAAATCTTCCAAATTAATTTTAGCTTGCCTCTGCAGGAATACATCTCTAACCTGACTCTTGGTTTATGCTTCTATGAATTCTGTATTGTAAAATAGCTCTGGCATCCCCAGGTTGATTAGCGTAATCTTTTCTTTATTTAACCATAGGATAGTTAAGGCATTTTCCAAGGAAATACAATTCATCAGTATCTCCATTGAGAAACTTCCTTTTTGTGTACCCCAAATCCTTACCCAAAGAAATAGGGGACCGAATTAAATATTGTCTTCAAGAGGAACCAATCCCACATAAGACTAAAACATAAAGGATGGTGAGGATTTGGGAACAGCCAGAGATACTGATTCTTCTTCCTTTTCTATTTGCTCAGCACCTTTACAACCCCATACCCCAGATCCATAAGTCACAATGGTGACAGATTTGCTATGATATATATATATATATATATATATATATATATATATATATATATATATATATATATATATATATATATATATATATATATATATATATATATATATATATATATATATATATATCCACACCACCACGTACTTGCAAAGTACAGCTGCACTCCTAACAATGATCTCCGCCACACAAGTAAGTGGTTTTCAGGAAGTCTTTATTCCATATTCAGCCAAACTTAGGACAAGAAACCCAACGCGTTTCGGCGACACACTCGCCTTGGTCACGGGTTAATTGGTTTGTCTTTCAGCCGACATTAAATAAAGAAAAAAGTGCAAAAAAGTGTCAGAAAGTGCAAACATAAACATAGGACTACTGTCTTTGCACAGCAACCTTGTCGGCCATCTTAGCATGGTAAAATACATACATATTCAATGTCACGTAATGCAGGTAACTGGTACAGAGAGAATGTAACTACATTTGCATATTTACAATTAGAGATCCATGAATTCATATTTGATAGCATATGAAATCCAATTCGTTCCACCAAAAATAGTCATAATGTATGATACTATAATCGGTATGCCAAATATTCTTTTGCGCATTTTTACAAGCCAACCAGTCCCAAAATTACGTAAAAAAGTCCCAAGTGGGTATTTGAATATTTAGTCACCAATCAGTTTGTACCAGTAGCTCACGGTGCAAACTCAGGGCAAAGAAGAAAAAACAACAAATTACAGTCCCAAGTGGGTAAAGAAATTCTTATCGAGAGCCGTTATGTCAACAAAATGGTAGGAAAATTAATGTATGCAAAGTATAAACCCAAGTGGGTAATGGCACTCCCCAGCCAGGCTCTCCATACAACTATCCTTGTCCAATCTCTTATGTATACATTCTCATACATGGAGCAAAAAAGTATTAATAGACACATATTGTTGTCTTCCAAATCAACTACTCCACAGGTGACAGTTCATCAAAGTGTGGTCATCGGGGCTGTTGGTTATGCACTGATCAACGTTACAACATTTCTTTCATAACCTGCAAGAAAATGAAATATCTAGTGATGGCTCAATTTATAAATGTTCACATTCCCAACTAAGTGAATTAAAATATATATTAAAAACAGTTATGGAAGTTTCAGGCAAGGAATAGCAAAGATACTTAAATTCATTTAAACTCTTAGTTAGAGATAAGCAGCAACCTCAGCATTTGCAACATAAACGACAGTTATATATTGAAAGATGACCCAATCATTCTCCCAGGAACCAGCACATTTCCTCTTTGGAATTCAATCCTTCTGGAATCTTGGAATTGAGCTCTAAAATTAATCTAGAGAACATTTATAGGCAAATAAACTTTACACAAAATGTAATTAATTTCGGAAATAGAAAATGTTTAACACCCGAAATTATTGGTTGAAATGTATTTCACAGTGCCCTTCGTGAATGTGTTTTCTTTGAATGTTAAAGTAAAAAGTAATGTACTATGTGAAACTGTTTCTCACGGGGACATATGTCAGTCCTCTTTCTATGTACATGCAACAAGGCGCTGTAGAGCTTTTAAACTTGCTGCCTTCCGTGTCAATGGTAGACACTGACGAAGGAAAACCGAAACGCGTTTGTCTGCTGAGTGTTTTTGATTAAAAACATATCGAACACTTTCCCCTGCGAGTGCCGTAATTTCTTTCTGAAAGTACCGAGAGAAACGGAGCTGCTATATATATATATATAACCGTATTTTATTTTATGAATTATTCTCACCAATGTTTTGAGCACTTATAGCACTTTCATGCATTTCTTGCAACTGTATCTAATCAATAATTTTTCGTAGACTGCCTACACAATATAATGGAAGGATTTCTGATCAATTAGGCATTATGCCGATATTTTCTTCATATGTTCAGTGAATGTCATAATATGCATTGTGTAAACATATGAATTGTGTCACATTTACGCGACATTGCGGATTTGTAAATATGGTTTAATGAAATTATATGTTTTTATATATACATATATATTTTTGTACCTCAAGAAGCATATACATATTTATATTTATATATACATATATTTTTTCATAAGTATTTATACTGAAAACCATGCATTTTATGCGGATATATACGTTTGTGAAATGAACATTTTATCTTTCTTTTTTTTTTTTTTCTTCATATGCAAAAAAAATTTTTTTATGACATTACTGACATTCAATACACACTTCCGATTTGTCTTTCCATCAATTTGTCAAAGCAAATTTGTAATTTTTGTGGTATTTCACAATGCGCAGTCTATCTTCTAAACAGCGGTTAAATGTTGCTGGATCACACACTTTCTTTTATGTCACTCACACTTGCATCACGTGCTGAATGTGCTAGCTGTTTATAAGGTCCAATGAAATCTGTCGACGTTGTCATGTGATCAAGCCACCTCGGTGGTGAAACGCGTTATGGCGGACTTTTTGATGGAATAAAACGCTACAAGCCTTTTTGCACTTACCTTGGGCTCGTGTCTGCTTCTTTGGTGCTGGATAGAAACTTGTCGTTGCACCCATTTTGTGTCAGCAGCTCTTTGGATATATATACATATATATATATCCAAAACCAAGTTTGCCTGGAATAAGAGGGGCCCACGAGCAAGGTAAAGATTTCAGCTTTTAATTCTTTGTCAGGATGCAGCTTGCGAAATGGAAGCAAATACAGCAAATTCAATGAAAAGTCAGCCTGACGCGTTTCGTATTGCTACTTCTTCAGAGGCACTGACTCGAGCTGCAAAGCAGGCATTCCTTATGCAAAACCACGGCACAAGTACCCGCCCTAGTGGGCGTTGCCGGTCGCAGGGCTTCATGGTACCTGTAGTGTGCTGTCCTGTCCTCCTTCAGTGAGTGGTCTGCCTTGGAGCACACTGTTGATGAAGAGGTGAGACCACAGTGGGGTATGCAGAGTCACATCACAACTCCGCAGCTGTCCATTATCCCCAACTAACGCTCCTTGCTCCCACATTGGTGGCGTTGTAAGCGTCTCCGTGGGGGGCAGACCTCGGCGGCTCAGGCACGCCGCTGAAATATCCAAAACCAAGTTTGCCTGGAAGAAAGAGGGGCCCACAAGCAAGGAAAGATTTCAGCTTTTAATTCTTTGTCAGGATGCAGCTTGCGAAATGGATGCAAATACAGCAAATTCAATGAAAAGTCAGCCTGAAGTATACTCAGAGTCACAACACTGTAGGCTCTGGTGTCGATGCAAACTTTTTAGAACTGAAACTGCACTGGAATAAGAGATATCTTCAAGGGCTTTTGATATACAGAAATGAAGGGACGATTGGCAACCTTCCAGAAGGCTGGACTGTCCCTAAGCTTCCCTTCGCTCTCTAGGTGCACCCATGCTTTTCATCTTACCTTACCTTATCTATTATCTCCTCGTATGACCTCCTAGGGCACTTATATCTTTCTTTATCTTGGTTCCTTGAATAAGGATAGCTTAAGTTACTAATGGTTAAACAAAACCTGGAGTGGTTTGTAGTTAACCCATAGAGATGGAACTGCAAATGAAATTAAAGGCACCTTACATGTTATAGGGGGCCGCATCTGCAGTACTCAGTATTATAATTTCTTACCTGTTATCCATAATTAGCAGGTGTAAAAAGTCCACCTTGTCTATTCTGTCCTGATTAATCCTGAGAGTTTTGTTACATGTATGGGCTAAAGCTAGATTTATATCATGCTCCAAATACTTGAATAAATCTCCCAACAAGGCAGTCAGAGCTGAATAAAGAATCATACAATCAAAATCAATTCCTTTCCCATTACCTTTGAATGTTAATGAATGAATTAACTCTGTCATCCTGTTCTTTGGTAAAGACCAGGGGGCTTATTACCAAGCAATAGCGATAATTATCGCTATTGCTTGGTTAGAGCAAAAATTTACCGCTGAGCTGTGGCGATTTCTATCGCAGATAAACCTTGGTATTACCAAGGTTTATCGCAAATGAGATAAAAATCGTCCACAATGCATGAATATCGCTGGAAAGTCAGTGATATTCATGCATTATCGAGTAATGCTCTTAGCCATGTTATCCACCTCCCATTGGATAACATGGCTAAGAACTGCTCAGGGCAGGTGTTAGCTTTTGGAAATATTTGCGCTTAGCACGAATATCTCCAAAAGTTGGTAATAGGAGATACCGATGTTAGCGACTGTTTCCAGTCGCTAACATCTTGGCATGCCCACTTTGCATGTCATTAGTGATAATTATCACTGACATGCAAAGTGGGGCCCAAGATGGTCGCTATCTCCTACTAGCTGTCGCTAACTGGTGTTAGCAACAGCTAGGTAATAGGGAGATCATTTTATCTCCGCTTCCTTGGCTTTTAAAGCCAAAAAAGCGGAGATAAACCCCCTTGATAATATGCCCCGTAGTTTTTAGATATTATAATCCCGTTTAATGACTACCCATATAGGACATGATAGAAATGTAGCAAATCTAGCCTGTTTGTATTTTGTATGCCGTACAGCGAGGTATTACTGTTATTGACCATTCGAAGGTTGAAATCCCCAACCCTTACTAATAAGACCCATTTTTATGACCCTCCTGGAAATGTACCAAGAAGCTCATCTATTACCTGTGTGACATGAATATCAAAAATGTTGCTACGATAATTAATGATCACAACATCAAAATGCCTTTGAATTTCCAACAACTGGAATTTGTAATGGGGGAAATCAGATTATTTTACATTGTTTAGTCCTTTTGACAAAAATCAAAATAGCTAGACCTCCTTTAGTTTTGCCCACACGAAAAAGGAGTAGACATGCACATACAAAAAAAAAACCTAAACAAATCTCATCAAAGGATTCTTGCATACAAATAACAGCATCATCATTTATAAATGATAACACATACGGGTTTGTCCATTTAGAAAGAATACCAGCAATATTCCCCAAGAGTCCTTCCAGAGGATGCCTTGTGACAGGCTTTTTAATGAAGATCTCCTCATTACCAACCAGAGTCGGGGCAGATTTGTGCATGAGAGGCACCTCATTTACTTGCTGCAGTGAATCCCCTTCTAGACCCTTGTGGTATTCTTGCGCCTGAATGGCCCTTGCTTCCCCTGAGTGGAAAGTCAATTCAGGTCTTCCAAAGAGATTAAAGCCTCAAAACTAATTTGTGTCTCCACAGTAAATGCTGGACTGTTGATTTGGATCTGTACATTAGCATAAACATTTGAAGGCAGAGTAGGAAAGCTAATTTACCTGTAAAAACACAAGGGCAAGGCCTGAATTCATCCTGGTTTTAAATTATATCAAAAGGGTTCTTACAATATAGTGTGATTAAAAATTGACATGTATGCTAATCCAAGAGACCTTTATGACCATGAGAACTTCCAGTGAAAAATGACCCAGATTTGGATTTTAGCCAGTGCACTGTACAACAACTATAAACAAAGTTCATTTTTGGGGAAGCCAGGGAAAACCCTTTCTACCCTCATTTCACGGGTTTTTGCAATAGATTCCTTATAAACCCTCATTATGACAGTGGGGTTAAAAACTTCCATGCTGTATTTAGAAGACTTAGGGGCCCATTAGGATGACGGGCGGACTTTGCCCGCCCGTCATCCCATCGTAAATCGGGACCGCCCGCCATAAGGGCGGGGGTCCTGGATGTGCCATTAGGATGTGCCCGCCACAGTGGCGGGCACATCCTGTATTTTCAGCATTGTGGCGGGCGGTGCTCTCTGCACTGCCCGCCACAATGCTGAAAATGCAATTTAACATTGTCATTTGCAAAGCGGCAGGCACCCCCCACCTGTACTTCACCCAGGGGGCCCGCAGGAGGCCCCCAGCGGAAAGACGGCATGCCTTTCCGTGGCGGCATCGCCGCCGCGGAAAGGCACTGAACACCACGCATCATAATATGTCTGGCGGTGTCTATTAGACAACGCCAGCATATTATTCCTTTTCCGACCCGGCCGCAAGGCGACCGGGGCTGAAAAGTGGTGGGCGGTGTTTCCCTCAGTTGCGGTCCCCCCCGCCATTGTAATGTGGCGGGGGGGAAAATGGTGGCGGGCGGGCATTTCTGTCGGGCGGATCGCCACCACCACCATGGCGGTGGCGATCCGCCCGACATCGTAATGGAGCCCTTAACCTCTCGACTCACCTTGAAATCTCCATCTGCATGGGGTGCTCATGCAGGTAAATGGTTTGTTTGAGTTATCTGAGATCTGCAAACACATTGAGTAGGTGTCTTTAACTCACTCATCTTGCTTTTAATGTTATCTAATTGTACCTTAATTTCTAAACAGAATTATTTGAGCACAGCCTTCATCCTGTCTAGAAGACATAAAAACTGTGGGGCATATTAGGAAGAACCTTTTCAAAATTATCGCCGTTTTAGTGGCAGGAAATTGCAGCTAAAATCGAGATATTGGGCTTGCTAATATGCGGTATAGAATTCTAATAGAAGCCCAGGTTAGATGTGCAGGACATCTAACCTGGGCTTCTATTGGAATTCTATAAAACATGTTAGCAAGCCCATTATCGCAGCTAAAAAGTTGATAATTTTAACTAAGTTCTTGCTAATATACCCCTACTTCTTTACAGGTCTGACAGATACTGCAGTGTTATGTCTTTTATGATACTGGTCTGTTTCTTCCCTGTATCTCGCCACTTCTCCATTTTTAGATCCATATACCAGGTAGAGTGCCCCTTCATCTCCTCTAAGCCCAACATAGTCCCTTTTGTTCTTTTGGGTGGGTGGAAGATGTTAAAAGAACTACCTCAGAAGAGTCACCCCCAAGATCTAAGTTTCCAGGGGTAATTACAGATTTCCCTACCCATGTTAATGTGGTTACCAACAGATCGTTCCCTAACCTCTGTATTAGCCACACTAACCATAGCAGCTCTGAGGCTTTGCAAATCTAGCTCCATTATCAAAGATATTTTCTTAACATGAATACTAAACCATATAAAAAGAATTAAAATAAATAAATACCTCCAAACATTAGTATAGGCAACCCTAGATACCACAGACCAAGAGGGTGGGCACAGCCCAGCCTCATCCAGCCACAGACTAGTGCCGACAGGCACGCCTTGTTCAGTACTGCGGAAGTTTTTTGGCTTACTTTATGCCAAGCCATTGCAGCCATGAAAGTCCCCCACCTCTTGGCTTTGCAAAGAGTTATGTGCAATGGAGTTCTGTCCCTGTAGGGGCCCGTGAGAAGTGGATCAGTTCATAAAAGTACAGCAAGTCAGGTATGCCCCTCTCATAACTGCTTTGCATGTGTTTTCTTTGATCTAGCATATGCTTGAGAGAAGGTGTTTGAGAGGTTTGAAAAGATGTGAAATCATCTAGTAACAAGTGCTAATGTTTAAATTGTTAATTTAGTACATGTTAGGCACAGAATAGTCATTCATTTAATAGTGTTAAAGTTTAAAATTAGCGATTGGATTTAATTTTGATGCAAATGTGTTTTTTCCAATTCACAGACATATTATTTTTGTTTATCCTCATGAGACCATGGGTTCTGCAGCACAGCTGTCTGTCAAGATTCAATACATCATTCCATTGACTTCAATTACGCTATAAATATCCAGTTCCACTCTTCTATAACTGCCACAAGTGCAACAAAGAGGTCAGGATGTATTTACCTATTGCTTTCTGTAGGACTTTACCTTTTTGGCTAGAGTTCCCTAAACTTTTTGCTTTCCCCCTAGACAGTTTTCCTGACATAGAGTTGCTAATTTAGCTGCTTTGGGTACTTTGCCACTGCTGATCAGTGTCAATGTACAAGTGTTCCCTATTTAAAATGTAATGGAATTGGTTGGCCATGATTGGTATATTTGCCTTACTAGTAAAATCCCTAGTGATGTGCCCTGTCTGTGCCAGGGCTAGTAACGAAAGGGCATGTGGAGAAGGGAGCGCATGCCTGCAGTGTAGGGCCTGCACGCAGTTTGCTATGTTAGCATGTTGTCCTAACAAGTGCAACCACTTGTCAGGCCTGACTTTCCATTTGACATACACATTGGGCACCCCTGTGGTAGGTCCTGGGTAATCCCTGGCAGGGTGCAGTGTAGGTAAAAGGCAGGACATATGCTAAGGTGTGTGTTATTTCCTAACAGTGAAAACACTCCATTTCGTTTTTCACTGCTGAATGCATTTGTTTGCCTATTTGCCTGTATGTTTATAATGGAGAGGTGAAGTTTAGTATGTATAAACTCACAGTGTCATAACACATCTTTCTGTGAATGTGGTATTATCACTGTGTGTTCAGAACCCACTCTTTTAGAAAGTGGCTGAGTTTTGTGCTTTATGTGGTTGTGTGTTTCTGCTGAAATGTGTATTGTCTGTCTGGATCTGGAAGGTAAGAGGAGCTGGGAGAGGTCTTGACCCAGGGAGGGGTGGAGATGGCACCAGGCTGCCCTGCATCTGGAGAGTAGGGGCAAGAGAAGCCTGGGTGTTGAAAAGGCCTGGGCTGGTGCTATAAACCAATTGACCAACTCCTGTGATTAAGGGTCCAGACCCCAGTATCAAAGGGAATAAGGTGACACTGGGAGGGAAAACTGATTTAGGGAGGGGTTAGGGACCAGTGAGCACAAACAAACTCAAAAGACATTAAGGGATATAACTATGAGAGCTGAAACCCCGGAACATTGGAATGAAACAGAAATGGATTGAGACTGAAAAGGCTTGGGCCCAATCTGTGGTCAAGAGGAATCTCTGCTAAAGAATGAGCAACTGAAGAGACGGCTGTGGAAAGACCAATCCTTGCTTCGTGATCTGGGGATGGTCTGCAATTTGCTGTTCTATCCAAGGGAGAGGCTGTTGGGACTGTGCTTGGAGGTGCTGCCCCCCCTGTTTGAAGAAGCCAGTTGTTTGTGCTGTGTCTTCTTACCACAGGGCTTGAGGTGGGCTGGCTTCGTGTTTGGAAACACAGGAACATAAAAGTTTCCGGAGAATTCCTAAGCAACATTGTGTGCGCATGTTTTTGCAGCTTGAGACCCTCATACGTTGTGCCTTGTGATCGTGGGCACGCAAGAAGTAGTGAGTCTCGGATGCACACAGTGCATGTCTTGGTTCGGCCAGGGTGTTGGTGTGGAGCGCCTGGTCATCGTGTGCACTGAGTGAAGACATGATACTCGGAAGCGCAGGGTGCGTGTCGTGGTGCAGGTCAGGGCGTTGGTGAGGGCGGGTCTTGGAGTTCACTGAGACCACTGAGACCACCGGAAGGTGGGGCAGGTCATTGGGCCCTCAGAGTGAAACAGCAGCAGCCTGGAACAGCAGTCTCAGAGGAGCTGAGCCACCGGCCCAAGCTCTCCATACCCATTGACAGAGTTCTGGATCAAAGCCCAAGTGGCTGAATGAGGAGAGGAGAGTGGGGTCACGCCCCCCAGGTAACGTTGATCACCACCATGGGGTGGGGTGCGGGCCCAGAGGGACACTCTCTTGGCCACTCGCTGCTGTCAGCTGCGTGAGCCTGTTGCTTTGGCTTGGATCTCGTCCCATGCTGACCCAAGGAGGAGCAGTACTGGGGTCGGAGTGAGAAGCAGTATTTTTGTGTCATCATTGATCCATATTGGGGGCACTGTTAACGAAGCACCTAAACTGTCGTATTACACTTTGCATTATTGTTGCTAACGAACTATCAAACTGTCGTATGACGCCTGACCTCATTTGTGCCTGATGAACTACATGCTTTATGTGCTACGCACTACATTATTTTTCCCATGCAGAGTACATGATTGTAACGTGGCTCATTGCATTATTTCTACATCGCACAGTATCTGATTATAACGTGGCACAGTGCATTATTTCTTCCTTGCACAGTACATGATTGTAGCGTGACACATTGCTTTGTTTCTTCCTGGCACAGGGCATGCTGGTAGTGATGCACATTGCATTATTCCTTCTATTGCAAAATTCATTACTGTGGTGCTACATATGGCACTGTTTTTCTGCTGCAAAGTACAAGAGAATATTGTTACGCGTTGCAGTATTTCTCTTCTTTTTGCAACATGTTTGATTCTAGCAAAATGACTTGCATAACTTTTTGGAAAAGGTTAGTAGTGAGCCTAACTTTTGATTCGAAGCCGTGGTTGGGATTAGAACCTACCAACCTAGCGGAAAGTATACTACCCATTCTTATATGTTGATTTTGTATTGTGTGGTCATATCGTGTAACTTCTTATATATAGATTATACTTATTTTATGAAAACATGTGTGGAGTCTATTTGTGGCGATATCATTGGGTTGCTGTGAGTGTGGTTGCACATATTTACGGTGTTGGGTTTTAGGTTTAAACCTATAATACCTGATAAAACCCCACTGAAAGATAAATAGCCCTCACCGGTGAAAACATATAACACTGAAAAAACACCTGCACAACTACAAACTAAATGCCATTCAAAGAAAGGAAAAAGAGAGTGAAAGAGTCATTTCTTTCTTCTTGAAGGTGTCAATACAATGTAACTTTGTTATACAAGCTAGCAGTCAGGAAGACTGGCTAACATTATTCTGCTTGAGTTTTGTTCTTTAGGGATGCCACTAAAATGTTGTTTCTTCTTCCTTTTACTTTTTTCAGTTTTGTGGCCTTTGGCCTAAATATGCTGGGTTTAGTTTCATGTTTTAGGTCTAGTTTAATTATTTTATAAACTGCAGAGATTCAGAAAATATCAAACTCATATTTGATATTTGGGCTGGATTTGATTCTTTCACTGATAGGTAAAATTTCTGGTTTCATAAAAATCTTACCTAATATGTGTCATCACATTTACCCACATAGAATGGGTAAAAACCCTTAATACATCAGCCCATAGTTTCTAGTGGGTCAGTATTGATAGTAGGTGAATTGCCAACACCTCAGGCTAAACATTCAATGCAAGGTATAGTGACTAGTATATATTTCACCAAGCATCTGGGATAGTGGTGAAAACATGACACCAGACTTTGGGAAAGCATTGAACTTAGTGTCACTTGTAATGCTCTGCAAAACAATGTTCTTTCCAAGTTCAACAAAGATTGGAGTGATATTGTTTGTATTTACAGTGATTCAGCTACGTATATAAAAAAGTTGTGTGATGACCTGTCAAAAATGATACCCGAGCTGAAGTGATTCCCTGTAGGAGATCCTTGCCACTTGTTAAATGGTATACTGAAAGCATCCTTACCATCTTCAGAGTTAATGAGGGATGCTATTGACTTTTTAGTCCATTCTGGTGCACTGTTTTCTTATGCACAGTAACTAAAACGCAAATATTTATCATTTCGGGCTTTATGTGGCATCAAAGAAAGAGTCAGCCTTACTGTGTCCCTTAGCTGATGCTTCTCAGCCCAAGGGGCTATGATTGCTGAGAGGGGCTAATAACAGAAGATTACATGGGAAGGAAAGAGCGAGCGCACATTACCCAAAGACTCACTGAAGAAGTATTGTATGGTGTACTATAATAAGATTAATTTGCAAAAATCTATTTGGACCTCATATACACTATAGGTAAACTGTCTATATACCATGTTCTTTCAGTGCAGAAAGCAAGCAATAATAAAAGCAAAACATTCTATAAACACCGGAAAAACACTTTCTGTTGTTTTTAGTGGCGCGAAAATGTGTAACCACTGAAAACAACTATTTATTAAGATATTGAAAACACTGAAAAAACCCCACCAGAATTTACCAAAAATAGAAACTGAAAACAGGAAAGCCTACACATATTGTACACGCGTGCCTTGGAGATAAGCCTGGCTGCTCATGCTAAGCTACTAAGGAGGTGAGCAGGGCTATCTCAGACAGTGTCCTTACTTAGCCTAACGTTGAAACGAGGGGTCAGGGAATCCTGCCTCCAGCATTTAGTGGCGGGGTGAGGGATAAGGACGCGCACTTCCATCACTTTCTATCTGGCTTGTTAGCAATCTGTTGTTGTCAGCCTGAGGACTTAGAAGGATGTCAAACCAGTTCACAGTATCAGGGGCAGAACTGGGAGAGCAGACACCAGCTATTTTAGCAGAGTATATGTGGTAGTTCAACAGGAGCAAAATTAAAATAACTGCAGGTATCACAGCATGCTAGTGGAATTTCTCAGAACAACTAGTTGACCAGCCAGCAACTATGACGTGGACAAACAACACCCTAGTCAGTTTCAGCATACCCATCCCACACCATCACAGCCCACTGGAACCATTCTGGAAAAGGATCTCACAAGAGGAGTGGGCAGCCACCTACTGACAGCATGGGAACGAACACACCAACAACTTGATGAAAGCCATCAAAATACTTAACATCTGATCACCACATGAGCCAGCACCCTGGCTCCCCTCAAGCACAGCCTAAAGACAAAAGCCCAACCACAGGCCAACTGCTTCACCGAGGAACTCATGCTGATGAAACGCAACTAGAAGTAACTGGAGTGCACATGGAATACAAGTCAAGACACCAAAGATAAAAGCATCTTAGAATCATCCCTAAGATGCTACAACCAGCAGATATGGAACACCAAGTCCACAGCTCTTGCAGATAGCATCAACACCAGCACTAGTAGTAGAAAGGAAATCTGCACCATCATCAAATATTTCACTGCACCTCCTGCCACCTCAAGCATCAACACCACCTGACAAGTCTTTGCAACAAGTTCTCAGAATTCTTGTGTAACAAAATCATCTCCACATACAGCTCATTTGACCCTCAACAAGATCCTGTCACCATCGGTTCACTGATAGAATATCAATGGAAAAAATATTGAAACAAATATACAGATTGTAAAAATATCACCTCCCTATACTTAAACAGGTAAGTACAAAAATATAGAATAACAAATGTTGAAGTTAAAAATATAGATGTAAAAATATTGATTTATAAATATAAATAAATAAAATAATATATATTAAATGCATACAATATTAATATTATCTTTAACAACATAAATTACATTTAATATACATTTGAACTAAATTTAAAAATCAAATATATTTGAAAAAATATAAACACACAAACATAATAATTTATACATATACATATATTTACTTTGAAATAATTTATTAACTTATCTTTAGTTAATTTTTAAACTTTTAAATTGTATAAAATAAAATATAAACATATATTAATAATTAAAAATTTAAAAAAAACATTCTATAATCAATAAAAACATTGAACTATTAAAACAAAATGAAAACGCACTCTATCTTGGTGCCCCTGACTCCACACTGCGAAAACTGCAAGTTATCCAAAACTGTGCGGCTTGCACCCTATTGCAAATTCCCCGTAGGATTTCTGTGAGACCTGGATTGAAAACACTGCACTGGCTCCCTGTTAGGGACAGGATTAGCTTTAAGTCCCTTTGTATAGCCCATTAGTCATTCTGGGAAACAGGTCCTGCAATTAATATTCCTTTAATTACCGCGTACCTCCCCAGCAGACAGCTACGTTCAGCAAATTAATTTCTTGCCACCGTGCCTAGGTTCAAACGGACCAGAGCGGGGGGCCTAAACGTAGCTAGGTTGTAGAATACTCTCCCACTTAACCTAAGGTCCAATCCTGACCTAGCCTCCTTCAGGAAACAACTGAAAACCTTTCTGTTCAATAAATAGGTCCCTTTTTATCCCTTTGTGCTGTCTGTCCATCTGTAGGAATCCCTTTTAGTTTCAGCGCTTGGACGCCCCCGGGCAACTATTTGCGCTCTATAAAACCCATTTTCATTTTATTTCATTTCATTCATCAATACCAAAAATACAAAAGTAGGGAAAATGTTGGATAGCGAAATCATTTATTTTACTATTCTAACTGCAATGAGTGCAACAGTAAGGAAAATATTGGATAGTGGAGGGTTAAAAATTACTTTTCTCACTTCAGTGAGTGCAACTGTAGGGAAAGTTTTGGATAGTGGAGGGTTAAAAATGACTATTCCCACTCTAGTGAGTGCACCAGTAGGGAAAGTTTTGGAAAGTGGAGGGGTAAAAATGACTATTCCACTCCAATGAGTGCAACGGTAGGGAAAGTTTTGGAAAGTGGAGGGGTAAAAATGACTATTTCCACTTCAATAAGTGCAACAGTAGGGAAAGTATAGGATAGCGTGTATGTCACGTACTGGGGGTGCGGTTCGTGGCGGACTCTGCTTTTACGGACGTTTTGAGCTCTCGTAGAAAAACGGTCATACGGAGTGTCGCAGAGGCGAATCGTACTTGCTGGGCCCGGAAACTGCTGCTTCTTTACGTACGGACTTCGCGTAATACCTCTTCCGGATACAAATCCTACGTATATTTCAGTCGTATGGATTTTTGTACGAATCGTACGGAGATCTGCGTTGGATGCAAATCGTACTTCATCGAACGTACGGAGATGTTTCAGAGTACGATTCGTACGGGAAATATGCTCCGTACGGCTATTTGTAAGGGATTTTACCGAATCGGAATCAGCCCCTAAATGTACTAAAAAATAAAGAGAACACATATTATAATATCAATTACATATAACAAAAAGGTATAAATATTATATAAAATAAATTAATGAATACATGTATTAACTATACACATTTACAAGGAGCAAATATTAACAAACAAACACATTATTTAAAACATAAATGTATTTATTTTAATCCCTACCCTATAACCACACACAAATAAAAAAAGACATCAACATTTTTATTTAAATGTATTTCCATAAGTTATATAATTAATAATGAATTTAAAATATATTATTAAGAAAAAAGAATAAACATGCATTGAGTACACATTCATTAACACTATAATATATACATCAAACACCTACAATTAATTACACAATTACCATAATTATTTACTAATTGATTAATTTAAATGAATTAATAACTAATAATTTGTCCAAAAAAAATCAATTACTTCCCACCCTTCAAACTATTGATACCAACAAACACCACAACAAACACCTAAAATGTATTACAAAATTACCATAATGATTAACCAATCAATTTACAATATTTAACAACTAATTAATAATTCATCAATAAAAAACATTTCTTCCCACCCTTCCCACCATTTACACTTATAAACACCACAAAACGCACCTTAATTTATTTACACAATTACAATCATTAATTGCTAATTAATTAATTTAAATGAATTAAATAACAGATAATTAATCAATAAAAAATAAATTACTTCCCACCCTTCCTACCCTTTACAGCTACAAACACCACAACACACACATACAATTATTACACAATTGCCATTAATTACTAATTAATTTAAATTAACAACGAATTAATAATTCATCAATAAAAAAATAATTAAGTCCCACCCTTCACACCATTTTACCCTGTAAACAGCACAACACACACCTGAGATTAATTACACAATTACCATAATGAGTTACTAATTAATTAATTATTTAAAATTAATTAAAAAATAATTAATCAATTAATTAACAAATGAATATTTCGTCAATAAAACACAATTACTTCCCACCTTTCACACTATTACATCTATAAACACCACAGCACACACCTAAAATTAATTACACAATTGCCATTAATTACTAATTAATTTAAATTAACACTGAATTAATAATTCATCAATAAAAAATAAATTAAATCCCACCCTTCACACCATTTTACCCTATAAACAGCACAACACACACCTGAGATTAATTACACAATTACCATAATAAGTTACAAATTATTTAATTAAAATTCATTTAAAAAAATAATCAATTAATTAACAACAAATGAATATTTCGTCAATAAAATACAAATACTTCCCACCTTTCACACTATTACATCTATAAACACCACAACACACACCTAAAATTAATTACACAATTACCATAATTAATTACTAATTAATTCATTTAAATTAATAAACAACTATTATTAAATCAATGTCCACATTTAACACTATAACTGCACAATTATACAAATATTTATAAATTAAAATTATTCAATCCGTTTTATATATTTAAATTACTTCCCAACGTATCACCCTATAACCCACAACCCGTGACGGAACACAAAACGCAAACTAAAAAAAAAAAATATTAATAACTATTATAAATAATAAATACATTTTATATCATTAGCCTCTTAGGTGCTGCGCCTATTCCAACGGCCGACAGCACCACTACCTCAGGAGTGCTGCGGTCGAACATTGGACGTACGAACCTCACCTGCGCAATGGAACGTTCAGAACTGGAGCTGGGCGTTCCATAGCTGCTAAGAGGTTAAAATACTTCCTACCCTATAAACCTATAAACCCACAACACGCTACGGAACTAAAAACACAAAATTCAATTAAAAAAACGAAATAACTACCATAATTAATTCATTTTATATAATTAAATTACTTCCTACCCTATTCCCCTATAAACCCACAACCCGCTACGAAACTAAAATACAAACACTTCTTATACAAAAATATCACATACAAAATCTATACTAAAATACATAACATTATTAGAAAATCTATTTTTTTTTTTTTTTGAATTTTATTTTCAAAATAGCAGAATGCAATACATACAGAGCTGACCGCCTACAACCCATCTCAGGCCGGCATTACTAGAATCTGGCATATATGCTGATTGACAAGAAAGGCAAGGAGTATACAAAGCATATGCTCAGCAAGAAAAGAATCAACAAAGGCGATATTTCTCTGTTGGCAGACGTAGACCCGCTCTGTGCATGCGTATACAAAACAGAACATTTTTAACTTTTTCTCCCCTTCACCGTCCGCCCAACTACCTATCCCGCCCCTACTGCTCCCCAGTTGCTGCTCCAAATGTGTAATAGTGTGTGGACAGTGAGTGTGGTGCAGACCACGCCGCTTGACCTGTCCGATAGCCTAAAGGACCTCCTTATGAATCCCGCCCTTAGGTGTGACCTGTCCCCCCTGTCCAATGTCGAGTGTTTGAATAGCTGCTGTCCTGACTGCTTCCACCGGTAGCTGTGTCCGTGATGTGGCTTGACCTCGCCTCACCCCTCTTATTTGCCTATGGGTTCTCATCAGTGGGCTCCGTGCGTCCCTCTCCCTCCCGTGCAGTGGGTATCACTTCCGTGTCTCTAGACTTTAGGTAGGTCTGATACAGGCCCCAGAAGTTCCTAGGCCGACTCCGGGGTGGGAGCAGCCCGCCATATAGCTCTGATTGCGTGTTGCAATACAGCATGTCATTGGACCATCGCTTCAGCGTCGGTAGTGGGCCCCTCATTCAACACATTGCCACGACTCTTTTGGCAAGGAGCATGCCCATGCTTACCATTTTTCTCACCGCTAGAGGAAGTTTTTCGTGAATCCCAGCAGGGCCAGGGCGGGATCCATAACCAACTCCAGCTCTACGATAGTGCTCATTTCAGCGAACACCCTATGCCAGAATCGCTGCACACCCGGACATGTCCAGGCCGGATCACTGAAATAATATCGAGGGACAAAATATCGACTTGCCAAAGTATCTTGGACAAAATATCGACAGTCAAAATATCGAGTTTGTATCTACAAACAGGTAAGTACAAAAAAATCGAGTACAAAATATCGTTTACAATAATATAGATGTAAAAAATATCGACTTTATTAAAAACAGTGTTAAATTAAATTAATATTAAATTTTAATTACTAAAATATACTTAAAAATACTTAAATAAAATTATAATAATTAAATAATAAATGAAATTAATAAAAATAATTTTTTACAATCCTATTTGTTAAAACATATATATATAGTAACATACTATAATTAAATAAGATACTATTATATTACCGTACAATACCAGAAGTGTAAAAAATACTATTCCCACTCCAAAGAGTATCGACGGTCACATTATCGATTAGCAAAAATATCGTTTAAAAACTGAAAACTGACCCTGAACCCTAAAATATACCCCTTTACCCAAAAACCCAAAACTGGCCCTGAACCCTAAAAATACCCCTTTACCCAAAAACTAAAAACTGACCGTGAACCCTAAAAATACACCTTTACCCAAAAACCCCAAACTGACCCTGAACCCTAAAAATACCCCTTTACCCTAAAACTGAAAACTGACCCTGAACCCTAAAAATGCCCCTTTTCCCAGAAACTAAAAACTGACCCTGAACCCTAAAAATGCCCCTTTACCCAAAAACTGAAAACTGACCCTGAACCCTAAAAATACCCCTTTACCCAAAAACTGAAAACTTACCCTGAACCCTAAAAATGCCCCGTTACCCAAAAACTAAAAACTGACCCTGAACCCTAAAAATACTCCTTTACCCTAAAACTGAAAACTGACCCAAAACCCTAAAAATGCCCCTTTACCCAAAAACTGAAAACTGACCCTGAACCCTAAAAATACTCCTTTACCCAAAATGTATCAATATTATTTAATTACCAAATAATTATTAATTAACAATAACAATAAAGTAAATATATTAGCACATTAGCTGTAATTATTTTAATAATTAATATTATTTTTTCCCAATTAATTACTTAACAATAACACAAAATTATATATATTAAAATGTACTCTAATTAATGTAATTAACTAATTACAATTAATTAATTACCAATTAGTTACTAATACAAAATATGTACAAAATTATATTAATTAATTAACTAATTATTATTAATTAATTATCAATTAATTATTAATTAAAAATATTTACAAACATATTTTAATTAATTAATTATTATTAAATTACTTCCCACCCTATTCCCCTATGAACCCACAACCCGCTACAGAATTACATTACGCAATTATTATAAAAACAAAATTCATTTAATAAAATATTTTATAACATTAATACACACTTTTCACACATATTATTACATAAAAATACACTATAAAATATTATATATTATTAAAAATTCGATATTTTTGCTATCTATATTTTATACAGTCGATATTACTTCACTTACCTGAAAAACAATATTTTTGTAGTCGATATTATGTCCAGTCGATATTTTGTCCAGTCTATATTTAAAACTCGATATTATGACCAGTCGATATTTTGGAGTCGATATTTTGTCTGTGCACCGTCCAGGCCATATGCAGGAAGTCAGCCACTGGGGCATGGCATCTTTCACATTCCGGTGTGTCGCGGAGTCCATACCTGTGTAGCCTCTCTGGCGTGTGATAGACACGTTGCAGGAATTTGAAGTGGACTAGGCAATGTCGTCCGTTTAGCGAGATCTTCCTGGAGGCCGCGCAGCAATATGCCCACATGCGGTCGTCTATCTGGGCGTTCAGGTCGGTCTGTCAGGCCAAACGCGCTTTAGTGTATTGGAATACAGTGTGTTCGTGTCCTATTTTGTAGAGCGTTGTTACGAGTTTTTGCGGATCCGCGGTGGCAATAACATATGCGAGTTCCGGAACCTCCGGTGGTTCCTCCAGGTCGGGGCCTAACAGCTCCTGGAATGCGCTCCTTACCCTATGAAACTGGAAGCGCTGGAGCAACGAAGGTCGTGCTCCTCCCCGAGTCAGCTGCTCCCATGAATTGACTTTCCCATGCTCGAACAGGTCCCCCAAAGTGTGGGCACCAAGTTCGCGAAGGACCTTGCAGACCCCCGGTTTCGCCAATGTGGGGAGCCACAGTGCCCAATTGATCAGCATGTTCGGTGCGTACATCAGAACTTTGTTTTGCCTCTGTAGGACGGAATGCCGGGCATGATTAGTGGCCAGTAGGGAGTCTAATGTTCCCACTCTGTGGTCCATTGGGCCACAGACAGTCGCTGGTAGGGGGACCGGGTCCGCGAATAGCCTCTCCAGTATCACATGTGGAATATCCGGGCTGCCATGAATCCACGTGTGGAGGTGAGAGGCCTGCGCAAGTCTGTAATAGCGCTCCATGTCTGGGGCAGCTAGGCCCCCCTGTACATATGGTAGTTTAAGGACCTCCCATTTCACTCTGGGTTGTTTGCCAGCCCAGGCCAATCGTACAAGAAGTTTATTAAGTGTGGCAAAGAAGGCCTTAGACAGTACTACCGGAATGTTATTGAAGAGGAACAGAAACCTCGGGAGGACTACCATTTTTATTATCGCAACGCGTCCCAGTAGGGATAATGGTAGCTTGATCCAGAGCTCAATATCGTCTGCTAGTTTGTTATAGGCCACTCCGTAGTTTTCTCTAATCATAATCTGTGTGGAGTATTATACCCAAGTAGCGGATCGGTTCTGTAGACCATTGGAGCGGGTACTCCATCTCGAAGGGGTCGGTCACCGGGGTAAGAGGGAATGTAACTGATTTGGGCCCGTTTACCTTTAGCCCCGAGAGTGCTCCGAATCGGTCCACTTCCCTCAGGACCGAGGAGCGGTTATTCGCCGGGTCTCTGACATAAAGTAAGGTATCATCGGCGTATGTGGATATCCCTATCTTGTAGGTGGGATAATTGATGGCTTCAAATTCTTGTTGCACAGGCTAAGGGTTCCGCCACCAGGGTGTACAGTAGCGGCGAGAGGGGACATCCTTGTCTCGTGCCCCTGCTGATGTCAAACGGCTCCAAGACCGCGTCACCTAGTCCTACTCGCGCTGTGGGCTTGTGGTTGAGGGCACCTAGTAATTGGAGGAAGAGGTCGCCCAGTCCCAGTTTCTTAAGGACTCTGCGCATGAACGGCCATTCCACGGAATCAAACGCTTTCTCCATATCCAGGAAGACCGCGATAGCTTTGGAGTCCTGTCTCGTGTGCTGTATGGTTCCCATCACCGTTCGTATGTTGTATGTGAGGTTACGTGACGGTATAAAGACGGCCTGTTCAGGGGCTACCAACTCGGGGGCCACCATCGCCAATCGTGCCGCCAGAACCTTCGCGTAGAGCTTGGCATCCACGTTTAGAAGGGACAGCAGGCGGTACGAGCCTGCGTGGTTGTGGGGCTTACCCGGTTTCAGTATTGCTACAATTATTGCTTCTCTCAGAGAGGGCGGCATGGTGCCTTCCTCGCATATGTCATCAAAGAGGAATGAGAGGTGAGGTACGAGCTTATCCTTGAACGCCTTATAAAAGGCAACAGTCAAGCCGTCCGCCCCGGGGGCACTGTCCGATCTCATGCCATTCAACGCGTCCGAGATCTCCTCCTGTTGTATAGGGGACATCAAGAAGTCCCTCTGCCAGTTCTCGAGGAACGGTATTTTGATGTAGCTTAAGTAGTTATCGATTTGGTCCTCTACCCCAGATACCTTAGTTGTATATAACTCTGCCTAGAAGTGTCTGAATTCAGTGAGAATATCCCCCTCCTCCGTAAGCACGTCACCCGCATCCGTTTTCAGCTCCGTGACCACCTGCCGCCTCCTGGCACCCTTCATTATCTTGGAGAGGAGTGAGCCAGGTCGTTCCCCCTCGCCATACACGCACGCCGTAGCATATTTGCCCAGGTGACGGACCTCCCTGTCTGCCTCCTCATTGAACTCCTTCAGGAGCTCTTGGAGATTCCCGGGACCCGCAGATGCCAGGCCCGCTACGTGTTGCCGTTCCTGCTCTGCTATTTGCCCTTCTAGATGTTGCAGTCTCTGTCTAATGGCTGGAGTGTTTAGCCATGGCTACCCCCCTGATGTAAACCTTAAAGGCCTCCCACACAGTCCGGAAGCTGTCCACTGACCCTATATTAGTTGCGAATAACATGTCTATCTCCACACCCAGATCGCCCCTGAATGCCTCGTCCAGAAGCGAGTATGGTGGAAGCGCCATGTGAATGGGGGGATCCTCAGTCTAGGGGAATTAAGGACTAAGAATATCGGGGAGTGGTCAGACAGTGTGCGGGGGAGCACCTTACAGCTTTGCACCGTCTCTAGAAGGGAGTGCGTGGTCATCCAGTAGTCTATTCTGGTGTGAATGTTGTGGTATGCAGAGTAGTGTGTGTATCCCCCCTGTCTCGATGTTGCTCCCTCCAAACGTCCACTAGCCCCAGTCGAAGCATCTCGGCTTGCATTTGCAACGCAGCAGCCGCTGGGCGTCTAGGTGGACCAGCAGATCTATCCAGTTCAGTGTCAAATATAAAATTAAAATCCCCCCTCCCAAGCATCCTAGATGATTCCCACTACGCGCACTGCCCTGCCGCCGCCGTGTAAAAGTCAGGAGAATCGTAGTTAGGCCCGTACACATTCATGACCACTAGATCCTGCCCCTTACCCCTACATCTGCTCAATACAAACCTCCCCTCCGGGTCAGAATATATTTGTGTGAGGCGTAATTTGGCCCTAGGATTGACCCAAGTGAGGACCCCCCCGTGCATGAGTGGTGAAGCCCGCATATGTAGAGTTACCCTGGAGTCCCCTATACGAAAGCATCTTACTAGTGTTGGGTAGGTGCGTTTCTTGTAGCTAGGCTTAATCTATCTGGTGTCTTTGTAGGTAGTGCAGAACCTTGCGGAGCTTACGATAATCATTTAGCCCCCTCACATTCCATGTCAGTGCTTTGAGGGTCTCAGTGTCTCCAGCCGGGTCCTCAGTCGGAAGGTTAGCCATTATAATGGTGGTGACGTACCCTGTGTACTCCCAGTGTTTCACACCAACGCTCTAAGGTGAACCGAACTCCATCAGTGCAGGGAGTAATATCCCCCGCCCCCCGGATCTCGTGGTGAGTCATGTAGTGTGCAATGGTGTGTGTACCCGGGAGGTCAAGGATCCCAGCTACGTGGGCAGTGAGTAGTACAGCGAAGAACCAATCATACAGAACATTCAGCAGCAGCAAAACACCCATCTGGAGTGCAACAAATCAGAGCTCGCCTGCATCCCCCCCTCAAAAACACCCCGCCTCAAAACTTCCAGTCCCCCCCCCCCCCCCACAGCCAACCAACCCCAACCTGGTCTGACCGAATCCCCTGTTCCCCTCATTCCCCCCCTGCAATAAACCCACATCGAATCCCCAAACTAGGCCCACCAAGAGCCATAACTGCTGACAGCGCTGGGGCAGAGGTAGCCAGACAAGTTCCACTGCAACCCCCCTGCAGTTGGGTCCACAAGTCAATATCATTGTTCTACCCCTTCACTATCACCCTCCTGGTATGTATCAACAGTGGCTAGTATGTACCATAGGCTGCAGACTGTCAGGGGTCCCACTCCCCCCCCCCCGATCCCGGAGCAGCCATCAGAGCCTTCACTTCCCCCGTTGTCAAGCGCCTAGTTTCTGATTGCGACTTGTGCCTTAAGTTTAAGAATAGTGCGCCCCCACTAAAGTTCGGCACCATCTTGAATTGATCTCACCCACAGATTATCTTGCTGGGACCAATCGGCTGAATCAAACGTCGTGCTGTGAGCATCTCTCGCGCTCCCGGGGATAGAGCGTGTGGGCTGTCAGGTTGTAGATTCTCCACGAGTGTCCGACGTCTTCCCCCTGCTCAGTCCTGCTCCTCAAGATCGTTGTTACCACTCTGCTCCGTCGACCGGGTCTCAGGGCTCCCTCGCCGTTCTCTCACCCAGACCTTCAGGGATTTTTGCAGTTCTTTAGGGTCAGTGAAAAAGTGAGAGTGGCCCTGTATGTTGATGCGAAGCTTCGCAAGGGTACAACATGGCGTAATCCAGGCCTAGGTCTCGAAGCTGCTGTTTACATGGGGCAAAACGCTGTCTCTCCTCCTGGACTTTTGCCGTGAAGTCAGGGTACAGCGATATGTCCATTCCCTCGAACTGTAGTTTCCCTTTCTCCCGAGCAGCTCTGAGGGCCGCGTCTCTGTCCCTGTAGTTTAACAATTTCGCAATAATCGGTCTGGGATTAGCACCAGGGGGAGGGCGTGGACCGAGAGTGCGGTGGGCGCGTTCTACAATGAACATTGGCGAAAAGGTGCCCTCTCCCAGGAGTGTAACCAGGAGCTTTTCTATGAACAGTTCAATTTTACCCGAGTGGGTTGTCTTTGCCACTCCCGTAATGCGGATGTTAGAGCGCCGAGAGCGCGCTTCCAAGTCCTCAGATTTTTCTTGGATGACCTGCAGAAGTCGACTAAATTGCTTGCGGTCGCCGTCCCACTCCGTTTGCGCTTCCTCTGCCTCGGTCAATCTGCGCTCCGCCATGTCCAGCCTCTCCGCATGCTTGTCTATTCTTTCAGTCATACGGTCCATACGGTAGGACAGCGTTTACTCCTTCTCTGAGGCCTCCAAACAGCAGTGTAAGAAAACAGTCACTGTTGTTAATAATGGCATTTTTAAACTGTTGATGTATTACCAGCCCTAAATAATATACCAGATCTTTCTTCGATGACCTGCAGAAGTCGACTAAATTGCTTGCGGTCGCCGTCCCACTCCGTTTGCGCTTCCTCTGCCTCGGTCAATCTGCGCTCCGCCATGTCCAGCCTCTCCGCATGCTTGTCCATTCTTTCAGTCATACGGTCCATCCGGTAGGACAGCGCGTCGATCTTAGTGCCGATGGCCGACATGCCTTCCTGCAGGCCTTTTTTCATCGTCGTTAGCATCCCCTTTATCTCCGCGCAGAGAGAGTTGCCTGAGTCACCAGCGGCAGTTGGGGGGTGTGCTGCCTGCGTATCCGACTCCTTCTGTCACCGCTGGTCGAAGGATAGTTTCGTCTGGGTTCTGTCCCCCTTCCCCATAGCTGTTACTTGAGGGCCTGTGGTCATGCAGGCCGCACCTGCCCCCAGGGTCCGCCACTGCACGCTTTTCCTGCCTGTCTTCGGGATGGTCCCAGCTTCGCGTGGGAGTGCACCCTACTGTTCCCTTGGTCCCCCTCTGTCCTCGTGAGCACAGAAAGTCCACTCCATGGGGGATCAGCAGTGCCGGGGGGTTTCTTCCGAGGGCCCTGTCTGATTAATGTTCTGGCCGCGTGTGTCCCCGAGCTGGTTGGGCAAAAGAGTCCCCTCCGCCCTCTTGCTTCGCAGGTGCGGTCAGGGCCCAGCCAGTATCCCAGTATCAGGAGGGCTCCCCTGGCTTCCGGGGTCCCGGGTCCGCCGTGGTGCATGCCTTTCTGACCGTTGCCGGTGCAATCGCGCCCGTCAGGGCCAGCCGTTATCAGGCAGGGGTCTCCGGCGCCAAAGTGCAATTGGGGAGGAATGGCCGCTCTGTACATCTACCAAGATGTACCAGCTAGTTCGCCGACTCTGTGAGGGTTCTTGACCTCCTTTGCAGCCTGTGGCAAGCCCCCGGTTCCTGCTCCTGTGCCCTGGGACTAGATCATGGTAACACTCCGCTGGGCTCCGTCAGACCCCGAGGCGTGATACTCGCCGCACGTCGGCTGACGCAACGCGGGCCTCTGTTTGGGAAAGTCCGGGGACTCGGGGCCTGGGCCGGCGCTCACGGGAAGAGGTCTTGAAGTGTGAGTTTCGGGGTCGGCTCTCGTCGAAAGTCACCCCGGAGCTCAGCCGAGGTGTAGGGAATAGATCCCCGTCGTTTTTCATGCAAGCCACGTCTTAAACAGGATACATTGCAGGATTTTATTGGGTGATCGTGAGGAGCTGCGCTCTTAAGCGTCTACCATCGACGCCGGCTAGCTCCGCCCCCCAGAAAATCTATATTTTTACAAACAATATTTAGCACTTTGATAAATTTTACATCGATATTACTTACATAAAATCGATATTCTTGACCACAAGAATTTTTCTGTCGGTATTCCTGACCCACGATATTTTTACCACAATATTGATGTAATTTGATATTTCCTCCTCATAATTCTTTCTCTGCACCATCACCATTGCAACTCAACTTCCCATCACACCCAATGAATGTACCCTGGCCTTGTGGCCTGCTTTCACAACCATCAAAAGTGCTGCTACCATGAGGACCATCCACTCAGGGACGCCATCGGACCCTTGCCTACACCATACCTTCAATACAGGGTTCTCAATAAGCAAAGCAGTAAACCCCATCCCCAGCTTCTCCATTGACTCATCCACATTTTCATGCGAGCATCATTCCCTTGCTCAAGAAACCATCCGCTAACCCAGCCATGGTTTCCAACTGACAATACTCTGCAAAGTTCTTAGAGAAACTAATCAACCAACACTTCCCTGACCACCACAGCACCCACCCGCTCTTCAACTCCACGCAGTCCAGATTCAGAACCAGTCACAGTAAAGAAAAGGCACTCATCACTGCCACTGATGACATCTGCACTATACGTCACAGAGAAGACACAGCAGCCATCATTCTCCTGGTGCTCTCTGCAGCATTTGACACTGTCTCATACATCATTTTCATCAGGTGCCTGCATGGGATTGGCATCCAATAACCTGTTCTACGCTGTCAGCCTTACTCCTATGAAGCTCACAAACTTGGATTACCTCAAAACTCATCGCTCAACCCCACGCTCTTCAACACATGCGTGATGCCTCTGGCCAATGTAATTTGTACACGCATCATCAACATCCTCTCCTACCCAGATGATACACAAGTCCTAATCTCCCTCTCAGGCAAGACCCCCAACGCAAGAAACATGTTCAAAGCTTGCATGATTGAAGCTGCTAACTGAATGAAAGTCATCTGTCTCAAGCTCAACACTGACAAAATAGAAGTAGTGATTCTATGGCAAGAACATCTCACCATGGGACTCCAACTGGTGGCCAGCGGATCTGAGACCAACACCAAGAACGCACACCAGGAACCTCAGAATAATCATCAACTGCAAACTGGGCATGACCACCCAAGTCAACGCCACCACTGAATCTTGCTTCCACACCCTGTAAATGTTGAAGAAGCTCTTCAAATGCATCCCAAGCAAAACTGTCACTCACACCGTACTTACCAGCAAGTTATAGAATGGCAACACCCTCTATGCTCTGATCACCAGGCAACTCAATCGAAGAAAGCAAACCAGAATTCGGCAGCTAGACTCATCCTCAGCCTCTTGAATACAACTCATGTCACACCACACTTCATTGAACTACACTGGTTCCTGATACAAACATGTACTCAATGCCAACTCTTCACAAACATACCAGGAAATCTGGTCCAGTGACAGGTGGCCGGCCACTATTGGGGTCTGTCCCTGTCCAGTTTCTCATGGGAGGAACTTAGGGGTGATTGTGGACAATGCCCTCTCTCTAGATCGTCAGGTCAATATGACTGACTCCACCTGTTTCGGCATCATCTGGTTCCTCAGAAAGATCTCTCACTACCTTTCTCTCGAAGCACGCAAGAAGGCCGTCATTGCATTAGTAACGCCCAGATTAGACTATTGCAATGCCCTCCATTTGGGCATCAATAAAAGCCTTATTCACCGGCTGCAAATGGTACAGAATGCCGCGGCCACGCTGGTATTGAATCTACCTAGGCATCATTCAGTCACGGCCTCGATCAAGCTTTTGCACTGGCTCCTGATGAATCGCAGGATTATTTTTAAGATCCTATGCCTGACTCATGAAGCCTTCTATGACTGTGGCTCCGAGGGCATCAAGTCGATTGTCCACCATCATGCTCCTACCAGATCTCTCCTGGCCTCAGATAAAAACCTACTTACTGTTCCCGGTTTTAAGAATGTTAAATGGGGTGGCAGAGCCTCTACCGCGGCTGCGCCCAAATTGTGGAACTCCCTTCCAGAAGAAATCTCTAGTCAGGTCTCTCTTCCACTTTTTCGCAAAGCCTTAAAGACCTGGCTTTTTCCACATTCCTCAGTTTGAGCATGTTCCCTCTCTCACCGCCTCCTGATGCTTGTATTCAGCGCCCTGACGCCCTTGGGCTAAGTTTGCGCTTTACAAATTTAAATTCATTTTTTCATTCATTCACATATTTAAGGAAATACACAACTCAGACTCCACCTACCTGAATTGTCACATCTGCTTCCACCAATCAATCCGATACCTCTGCTCTGCACACATCCCACACATACACAGAACCAGATCTGCAGCTCTTCTTGATTTCCCCAAGAAGCTGAAGACCTGGCTTTTTTGATTGAGCACCCTACCTTATGAAGGGCTAGGCACACACACCTGCTCAGCGCCAGGATACCTTCGTGGATGATAGTGCGCTACAAAAATATACATAACTGCTACCACTTTTAAATAGGTTTAGTTTCTTGTTGTAAGTCTTTTTGAATGCATGTTGGCCTACGTTTGGTCAAACGAAGGTTCTATCCACTTCTTGTGCCCATAGTTGTTTGATGGCTTCCAGCATCCCAAACCGAGGTTATTATAATACATACCTCCTCAAAACTAACATTTTTAATTCTAATCCGAAGGAGCACTACAAAAGAGAATTAGTGACTTTGCTGAATGCAAACCTGCATACGTCGTAACAGAGGGGGATACACCCAATTCTCTATTATCTGGAAATGAATACAGTTTCAATCAAATGCCAACAGTTGCATCACAGGTATTAGTTCTCTAATTGTTATATCTGCAATAGCAGTAACTGTATACAGAGATAATACAGAAAAATATTAGCCACTTATTAACCTTTTTCAAATTATTTTCAACCACTGACAGTAGTTAAAAAATATGTTTAAATTCACTATCAGTTTATCACAGATATTTACTGGCAAGCAATGTCTTTAAAGGCCTTGCTGATGTAAAGCATGGCTCTCTGTTGGTGCTCACAGCAGAGAGGAGGTGTTTTGTGAGGTGAACAGGGCATTTCACCATAGAAAGAGGTATTATGAAGCAATCAATTGATCTAATGAAGAGGTGTTGGTTCACTAATGATTCCTGTATGGTTCCTAGTGAATTCCAAGAAACTTCAGATACACCTAGGTGAACGCTAGAAAACGTTCATGCTAGTGTTATATGCCTTCAAAATCCAAAATCCTACAGGTTAATAGTATGACCTACTAATTGAAAAGCAGTATGTAAGAGCTACCACTAGGAATCCATTGGGTGTTGATCAATTTGAACAGCTTTCTATAGGCAATTGATGTGTGCTTTCTCTCCCTTAGGAGCCACATATGATGATTTCATATGGTTACTTGACTGAATTGACATTTGTAATACTATTATTTATATTATTTTACCTCTAATATGCTTCAATATCCTCCGGGGAAGTAAGGTTTTACTACAGAAAATATAGTTAGTGTGTTAGCCTAAAATATGGCCATGGAGTGGTTTGCCTGGGAAAAATATGAACACATTAATAAGAGCTTGAAGCACAGTACCTAAGCCATTAAATTTGGCCTCTGACATGTGAGACATATTTTGCAAAGCAATTCTCCCAAAGAGAATTTACAGTCCAGTTGTATTCACTTGATATGAAATGGTATTCATTCCATTCAAAATATAGTTTAAATTTTCAATTTCAGTGTATTCAGTTCAGTAGTCAGTGCAGTGATATGGCAGCATGCATTTTCATTTCATAGCCCATCGGGTGTCAGAGCTGTTAAAATGAATTTAGCAACACATTCTGTCACCACCTGGAGATATCTTTGCAATATGCTGGAAATGTAGGAGTAAATGCACGATAACAAGGGAATGACAAATAGCAAATGCATTATGCAGTGTAATAAAACCATGTTACCATTCCCATCTGTATTTCATTTTCCTTTGAATTTTTGTACTATAGCAATGTTTCGGACTATTCTATACTCCGTTGTATCTCTAAGCATTGCAGTACAATACTACAACACCGCATGAAAACAAGGATATAAACACTGTTTACTGCTGTTTCCTTTCAAACGAGAATTTGTTCATTTTACATTTTATTAAGCTGTTGAACATATATCCAATGAATCACATACTTGAAAAAATATTGTGTGTATTAAGATGAGCTCTAAATGTTGTATATAAAGTTTAATATAAATAAAAGAGTGGGTGCCATGGGGTACAATTAAAAACTGTGACTGATAACATAAGACAAAAAAAACTTAGGATCTGATTTAGAGTTTAGCGAATGGGATACTCTATCAAAATCATGGCGGACATCCGTCCCGCTGTATTGCAAGTGCATTATATCTTACGGCACTTGTAAAATGGTCACTTGTTAATCATCGGCACCTTGTTAATCATTTCCCCCCAAAAACTTCTTGGGCTTCACCCATACCTCACTATGGGATAAAGGATGTTCTAGATTGACAGGGCTCAAAAGGCGTGACCTCCCAGCTAAATACAGACAATCCATGCCAAATGAGCTGTTCTAGCATTTAATACCTAATGGAGTATTCAGTAATATGTAGACCCCTTTTTTATAGATCTTTATTGTCTAAGGCAG
Organism: Lissotriton vulgaris; assembly: GCF_964263255.1. Lineage (NCBI taxonomy): Eukaryota > Metazoa > Chordata > Amphibia > Caudata > Salamandridae > Lissotriton > Lissotriton vulgaris. The sequence goes on along the minus strand of NC_141688.1, from coordinate 187,863,838 downwards.
ACATATTGAGCTTAAATGAGAATCTCACTTCTAGCCAATGAAAATAACAGTACTATGCTTTAAGTCTACATCCGCTGGCACCTCTAGGAGTATTTCAGATGTATATGTGATGTAAGACCATAACATAGGTTTGAAAAAGTGGTCCGGACCCACTAATTTAGCTGTTTTCTGAATCCCTCATGCAACACTTCAAATGGTACTGTCTGAACCTGGAGATGTCTAAATCCTCACAAGCATGAACTAATCCATGATGATACTAATTAAACTCAATGTACTCCTTCTCCGAGGCCTCCAAACTGCAGTGTAAGGAAACAGTCACTGTTGTTAATTATGGCATTTTTAAACTGTTGATGTATTACCAGCCCTAAATAATATACCATATTGATACATAGCTAAGTCTCATCACTGCATTAGAGACAGTGCTTATCATACTTTTTAGTGATATATGTTATTGCCTCAGAAATACATTAAGAGCCATATTTACTAACCTTTCACACAACTCACTGCAGCAAGGTCACTTGCATTGCTGCATTGCGAGAGAGAAGACATCGGCCATATCTACAGGGGTGTAGTTAGCTATCAGTGGCACAGCCGGTGCAATGAACAAGGGCCCAGAGGTGGGAGGAAGTCCAACTACAATAGCCCCTTAACCCCTTCGCTGCGGCGGCTATTCCGCCGCAGCGCTAAAGGGGAGGCGGGGCCGCGTGGCGCTCTGTGCTTGTGACGGAACTGTTCCTCCCACGGCCCGCCCGCTCTTTAGAACGTCAGCGCAGGCGCGGAATTTGCGTCGCGCAGGCGCGGCTAGCTGGCCGTGACGGAACCGTTACATCACCAGCACAGCCCACCCGAGGCTCATGACGGAACGGTTCCGTCACGAGCATGGGAGGGGTTAAACCATCAGATAGCACATACTAACATAGGCGTTTGAAGTAGAAGGGCAAGGGGGGCCTGCAGCCCCTCCAAAATACCCATGGTGGAGTTCTGAAGGCAATTGAGCATTAAAGAAGATTGTAAATGTTGTTTTAATCTTATCACCTTTATTGTGCTCTCAAAGACGGAGATCAAATGTCAATCTTGTCTTCAGAAAAATTGCAGCTTATTCTTTTAACGTGGACACTGATTCTTACTTTTCTTTCTCTTTATAAAATTAACTATCACGTTGGCATGATAGGGAAGAGTGTAGGGTGTGGTTTTCTAACCCAGTTTAAATACCTATAATTGAACTGCACAAATATTTTAAAATAAATACACACTTGTGAAAGAACAAATGAAGGACTTATTTTTTAAATAATTCTGAAGTGTGAGGGAAACAAAGATTTTAAAAGGAAGATAACAAATCAAGGCACTTTCATTGATGATGTCCTAATGGCAAATATTCACTGACATCTGATTTCCGCACATTATCGTATGTGTGCTGTATTGTTTAATCAGTCAAACTGCATATCTGTGCAAATCAATGGAAAATGTGCTGTCTGCAAAAGACATTGTGCTATCACATCATACGTAAGTAATATATTGTGAGTATGTGCTAATAAATGTGACACCAGCCACATACTACACCCATATTGCTCTCCTTCTGAATGGGCCTGTCACATCTGAAACACTTGTTCTTTGTTGTAGGCTTTGATTTTTCAGCAACCCCATGAAGTAACATTGATGGCAGCACCCCAAGCATGAAAATAGTTTCAGAACTGCTGCCTACTAGGGCCACAGGAAAACTTACAGCAATAGGTGCTTGCTGTCAGGGCCGGGCTGGGAACCAAACTGGCCCTGGGGAGCGGCCGAGCGGTTTCGGCCGATTTTGTTACAGGGGTCCAAACGGGCCTGTAACAAAAATGGCCCCCATTGACCCAAAATCGGCCCCCACCCTAGCGGCCCACCGGGGAAATGCCCAGATCCCGCTAAGGCCAGTCCGGCCCGGCTTGCTGTTCACTCTGTCTGATTTTTTTTTTTAACATCGTTTTTATTGCAGAACCAAATCTTACATACATATTACGGTTCTGGGCATTTCATCGTTGCAGCAATTAAATGGAGAATTTGCTCGAGCGAATCATTTACACAGCCAATAAGCCCACAACCCGAAGGCCGGACGGCGTCAGTTCAGTGTTCATTCTGCACAGTTGCCCCCGGTTTCTTGTATTCCGTATGTCAGAATATCAACGGTCTGCTTTTGCATTTTCGCCCCTCCCCCTCTCCCTAATTTCCAACCCGCCCAGAACTCCCAACTCCCCCCCCTTCCCATTTCCCCCCCCCGTGCCTGCGCCTATGCCTGGATTTCTAAATAGCGTATGTTCTGGTGTTTGCAAGGAGGAATGTATCGTTCACTAAAAGTGTGTACCCGGTGTGCTATTGGGATCTACCGTTTCAAAGTCGGTACGTCCCCCCTCCTCCTCTCCCGTTCCATCGCGGAGCGCCTGTACTAGTGACTCCCATGCTGTCGCCCTTCCCAGCACCTTTTCGTCTGCAGTGCGTCTGGCTAGTTGATACCGCATGGTGCTTTCGCTCGCCGCCCATTTCAGACATTCATTATACCACCGCTGATATGTGGGCCCTCTCCTGGATTTCCAGTTCCTAGTGATTTCTCGCTTTGCTAGTATCAGTCCCATGTCTATAAACGTACTTGTCGTCTTATTCTTGGGTGTCTGAGGAAACTAGTGTAGTATTCCTACTGCTTTAGTGTATTGCAATTTCCTATCCGTAGCGTTATTCAATGCCTCCCTGATATCCTGCCAGTAGTTCCTTAGTTAGGGGCAATCCCACAGCATGTGTCCCAAATCTGCCTCCACAGTATTGCATCTAGGGCAATCCACTTGCTCAACTCCAAAGTATTTCTTTAATTTCCCTGGGGTGAGGTACGCCCTATGGAGGATGTAGAAGTGTATCAGCTGGAATCTGGCATTTCTCGTGCTCTTTCTCGCTCGCCGTAGTAATTGTGCCCAGGTGGTGTCGGGATCTCCAACTGAAGATCCAGTTCCCATTTAGCTTTCAAGGCGGTGAGTGGTTGCAGGGTTTCACGCAACATCCGGGAATAAAGGCAGGTCACTGCCTTGTAAGTACCGGCTGCCATCATTGTGTACTGACAGTTCATAGAAGTGGTGGGTTCCTGCAACCCCTCCCCCCAGTGCTCCTGCATGGCTCCGGTCACACCAGCATGCATCAGGTAATCCCCTCTAGGCAAATCGAATCGTTCCTGCAGGGTCTGGAACGGGAGTAATACCCAGTCCTCATATAGGTCACCCAGTATCTCTAAACCTGCATCTTCCCAACCCTGTAGTCTCGACCAGTCCCCGCTGTGAGGGAGTGCCGTCACCATCCCCAGCGGGATCTCCGGTGCGTACATTCAGCGAACCCCCGCTCTCAGGCGCGCTCGGTTCCAGCAGAGTCTAAACGTCTGCTCCTCCGTGGATAGGTCTCTGACGAGGTAGGGTAATGTACGCAAGCACATGTCGTGGGGTGCCCTCGTCTCTGCCCGGTTCCAGACCCCAGTAAACCCTTGCAATCTCTTGTGTGAAGGTTTGTAATTGAGCCGCCAGGTAGTAGCACTCAAAGTCAGGCACCGCCATGCCCCCTTCATCCTTGGGCCGTAGTAAGGTGTCAAGCGCCATCCTACATCTACCTGCACCCCATAAGAATGCTATCACCAGTGATCTTAACCGTCGGAAAATGGAGCTCAGTATCCACACCGGTAATGTGCAGAAGTAGTAGAGCAGCCGCGGAAGCGCTATCATCTTTAGCAGGGAGATACGGCTCGTCACCGACAGCGGAAGAGTGGCCCAAAAGGCCATGCTTCCCTTTAGTGCATTAATACAGCGGACCACATTGCCTTCCAGCATGTCTGCTGCTGAGTGGTATATATATATACACCTAAATACTGCAAACAGCTAGGCTCCTACTTGAGTGTCTGGAGGTTGGCAGGTTGCGCCTCCCCTCTTCGCAGCGGAAATAAACAGGATTTGGTCCAGTTAACCTTCAGGCCTGACAATATCCCAAAAATTCTGAGGAGCCGCTTTGCTCCCTCCAATTCCTCTTCCTCATTCACTAAAAACAACAAGAGGTCGTCCGCGTATAACGAGATGGCTTGTGGCCTATCTCTATAAACAAGGCCCTTGTAGTATCGCCCCGCCCGGGCCTCCGCCGCAAAGGATTCCATCGCCAATGGAAACAACAGGGGAGATAGCGAACACCCCTGTCTGTTTCCACGGCCCACCTGATACTGACTCGAGATGAGAGAGCCTATCCGGAGTCGCGCCGTGGCCGCCGTGTACAACACCTTGGTCCAACCGATATAGTTATCACCCAGCCGAAATGCTGCATCACCCTGTAGAGATACCCCCACTCCAGGCTATCAAACGCTTTCTCAATATCGATTGAGAACACCAGGGGCACATGCGCTTCCGATAGTTGGTCCCCGAGTAGTCGTGTCAACCGACGGATGTTGTTGGTAGTTTTCCGCGTGGGAATGAAACCTGATTGGTCTTTGTGTATAAGCTCCATCATATGGCTCAGCAGCCTGTTGGCCAATATTTTGCTCAGGATTTTATAATCCGTCTTCAACATGGACAACGGACGATATGAGGATAAGTTACTGCTCCCCCTGCCAGGCTTCAACAGCGGCATCATTAGAGCTTCACGCATGGATTGGGGCAGTCTCCCTCTCGACTTTGCTTCGTTATATACCGCTTGTAATTGCGGAGCTAGGAATTCCAAGTATCTACTATAAAACTCTTTCGGTAGACCATCTAATCCCGGGGTTTTGTTCCGAGCCATCTGTTTCACTCCACTCCCTATTTCCCCTAATGTGATGTTCCTGCCCAATTCATCTGCTGTTCTTTTTCCAATCGTGGCAACTGCAGCCCTTCTAGAAAGGCATCAATTTCAGCTTCATGGCCCTCCGACCCGCTCTCATACAATCCTTCATAGTATGCTCGGAATCTATCCAGGATTTCTGGTTGGGTATGGTAGACATTACCCCCCTCCTCCTCAATAGACAAGATCGGGTGGCTGCGCCTAGTCAGATTAGCAAGCCAAGCAAGCATTGTTACCGCCTTGTCGCCCTCTGCATGCGCCTTAGTCAAGTAGATCTTGTGATCAAAACTCCGCAATCGTTCCAATTCCACCGCTACTGCTTCCTTGGCTTTGCTAACTGCCTCCTGAAGCTCGGGATGATTAGGGCGCTCTCGTTCTATTTTCCGCAACTCTTTGTCGGCTCGATCGAGGTCATCTAAGAGCGTCTTGCAGGTGCCCGCAGACGCCCCCATGCAATGACCCCTGACCACAACCTTGAAGGCATCCCACTCCGTTGCCCTGGAGGACGTGGTACCACTGTTTTCCTCAAAATAACAAGCCTAAGGCTTCCCTGAACAGTAGGTCATCCAGGGTATCTGGCCGCAGTTGCCAGGTCGGGACTCGCGAAATTTCAGTCATCCAATTCAGGGACAGCAATAGGGGGTTATGGTCAGACAACGTGCGAGTCAGGTATTCTGCGTACGCTACAGCTGGGAGTATGAGTGTCGAGCATAGAAACACATCTAATCAAACGTGTAGGTCGTGTATACCGGAATGAAACGAGTAATCCCTCATAGTAGGGTGTAGTGTCCTCCAAGCGTCCTCCAGACCTCCTCTCCCCTGCCACTCTAGTCTGCGTTTTGCTAGTCTATGTACTGGTGATGTATGCAGAGGTGGGTGAGACCTATCCAACGTGGTGTCTGTTACTGAATTAAAGTCCCTTCCCATGAGTATAGGGCCTGTCAAATAGCTCGCCAGCATGCCTGAGAGCTTCATCAGAAAAGCAGGTAGATCTATGTTAGGAGCGTACACGCTACATAGTGATATTTCTCAACCTCTAAGCCTCCCCTCCACGGCCAAAAATCTACCCTCTGGGTCTATCACCTGCTTAGTCATCAGGAAGGGAACCCCAGCACGGATCCATATTAGAGCACCCCTTGCAAATGCGGAATACATCGTGTTGAACAGCTGCCCTCTCCATCTCCTTTGCAGCTCTATGCCCTCCTGCCTAGTTAGGTGCGTTTCCTGCAGCAGCGCTATGTGAACCCCTCTACGGACTAAGTAAGCATGTATCTTGGTCTCCGCACCATGGTGTGTAGGCCCCGCACGTTCCAGGTCACATATTTCAAAGCGCCAGCACTAGCCATTGCCCCCTGGATTCTCGAACACATCCAAGCGCTTATGTTGGCACATCTCTGGTCCCCCCTCCCTCTCCCAACAACTATTCCCCAAACCCCGCCACCCTCGCCTCGAGCCCCCCAATCTGCTCTTGGCATCCACCCCCCCAGAACATGAACTATCTTAACCAAAGTAGTTCACATCCAAACTTTTATCAACCAAGTGAACCTCCCCAATCACCCACACTATATTCCGCAGTCTCCACTGCGGTGACTTTAGGGGCTAGTAGGGCACAGCTCGATTCCGAGGGTCTTTGGTACACTATAAAAATCCCGCACCCCCACCCCAAAATCCCCCCATGAACACTCACAAGTCTCCATATTTCTGCCAGTTAGCCTTTGGCATCTACGGGCATGGCCCCCCATGTTCAATGTGCAATGTCGCTTCTCAGAGTCACCTCCCTCAAGCTTCTACAATTTCTTCCGACGTTTGTGGTGTTACGAATGTCCCTCTAGCTCCACCTAGTTCCGAGAGGTCAGTTTCTGATCCTGTTGCCTGTTCCTCAGAGTCTGAGCCCTTGCCGGACTGACTGTGCACTGTTCCCGATAAGTCCACCACCGCTTGAAGTGCTAACTTCCTCTCTTCCTCCGTTTGCGACGCCGTTGCTTTCCCAGTCCTTTGCCGGCGCTTCTGGAGGCGATGCGATTTCCTAGTCGGTTGTTTCCGTTGTTCCTTCTCAGCCCTGAACCGAGCTCCATCCATTCCGGCCTTATAGGTGTCCCACCACGTCCAGGCATCCGCCGACGTAGGGAAAAAGAGTGTCTTGTCGTCCACCACAATTCTGAGCTTGGCTGGGAAAAGGAGTGAATACTTGATGCCCTCCACACGTAGCTCCCGTTTAATCGACAAGAAGCTAGCCCGAAGTTTCTGTGTCTCATACGTAAAGTCCGGGAACAGTGTCACCCTGTTTTTATCAACCTGGAAGGGGCCTGCTTCCCTGGCTATTTGCAACAGCCCCTGTCCTTATAATGCAAAAGTTTGATCACCACAGGACGGGGTGGCAGGCCAGGGACAGGTGGTCTGGCCGGGACTCTGTGCGCCCGCTCCAGCGAAAAGAAGGGGGAGAGCCCCTCCGGTGCCACTTCAGTTCCTAGCCAGTTATCAAGGTAACCCACCATGTCGTCGCCCTCCGTTTTCTCCGGAAGGCCCACCAGGCGGACGTTGTTGCGTCTGCTACGATTTTCAGCGTCCTCCGCCCGTCGTTCCAGCACCTGTATTCGGTCCAGAGCGTCACCCAACTGACCTTCCATAGTTTTATGCGCCGGGACCATCTCTTGTAGAGTGACCTCTGTGCTCTTGACCCTGTCCTTTAGCTTATCGTGATCTGCTCATAGGAGCCCCAAGCCCGTCGTCACCTGGGCAATGTCCTGCTGCAGGGCCTCCTTTGTGGCTGAGATACCTTCCAGAATGCGGTCAGGCATTTGTTGTAGGTCCGTGTGACCCTGATCCGCCCCATCCGTCGGTTCAGAGCTAGCAGCCCCGTCCCCTTTCCCCTTCGTCTTCCCCATCTTAGATCGTGCTTCAGACAATGAGATTTCCCCAGGGACGATGGGTGGGGGTCCCCGTTAGGACAGGGCAAAAGGTAGGTCCCACTTTCAATAGCAACTAGTGTCTCGATCAGCCGTAGGCCTCGGGCGTACCTTCTCATGATCGCATTTAGGGACGCACCTATGATCTTTGGATCTCACACAGGCCCAATGTGGTGCGGCGGGAGCACCGGGCCTCCACCAACCCTCAGACAGGGCCTTGCTCGTGCTCGGTTCAGATATAGTATCCAGTCTATCGCGGCCCTCGCAGGGTAATGCTTGGGGAGTAGGTTACCCCAGGCCCGGGGTCTATGTGCCCGGCGTTCCTTATGTAAATTTGTGTTGCGCTCCAGGTTCAGGGCTCGTTGCAGACTGCACCTCCAGGCGAACAGGGGGGAAATCCACCCCGCTCCAGCCGAAGCAGTGTCGCTGGAGTCCCCGCAGCTCCACTTTGTTTGCGAGGTCTTCAGCTTTCGGTTCTCGGAGTTGCCGCCATCTTAGGTGCGCCCCGGGGAAGTCCTCCACTCGTTTTCGCCGTCTTCCCAAAGCTGAGAGTGGCATGTCGTGTGTGATCCCCTCAATTATGGGCTCTCAGCATCTTCTCCGAGTTTGCTGGTTTTCTGAAGGTGAAGATCGTCGAGCCTCCTTTGTCTACGACATCGTCGGGTCAGGTCTCAAGCCGCCATCTTGGATCGAAGTGTTTCGTTCCGCGGGCACATCTCAAAGTCGGTTTTCGCGTTGATTAGCGGCAGATAACTGCGAACACAGGGTTCCGTCGCCCCAACGATGCCTTCAGCCAGTATTGCGATCGTTTTCTGTCGGAATTCATGCAGTTTAGCAGGATTTTAGTCAGGATCGGGCACGGACCTCCGGGCTCACGTTGCCTAACTCTTGGCATCCAAGCCACGCCCCTTCACTCTGTCTGATATCCTCATATGCAGGAGTCAGACTCTGAGCATCAGAATACACTTAAGTGGCTGTGGGGGGCCTGAGAAGGCCTTACTGTGCACACACAGTTGTGTTACTTATATTTGAATAGCACATAACACAACCAGGAGTGTAGCCTGGCATTGAATGAGGAACTGTATAAACTGAATGGCTAGCAGTGCGCATGCTCACGTTTTTTAATGCAGAGTTTGGTATTCGGCCCTGGGTGCCTCCCGCAATTCTTCCTCATTAACAAAAGAAGTAGGACTAGTTATCCCTCTGAGATGTACAAAAATCTGTCAGATTAATATCGTATAATGTTGCTCTCCAGAGTGAGATACTAAGAGAGAGGGAACTGAGGAACTCCTATAAGGAGAACTATAGTACAAGCATGTAAGCCAACAAATTAACAAGGAAAGCAGAGCCAAGGGTCTGTCTCTTTTTTAAGTGGCCATCTTGGCTCTAAGACCTCAGGCACAAGCTGAGACATAGGAAATTTAGATCCTAAATATGATAAAGTGTCTTTAAAATTCATAGAAGTGTAATTCTTTTATAAACGTTGTGTAGTGTAGTTCCTATTTTCCCTATAGGCCCTGTGTATTGGAATAACATAAACAGCAGTGTAGACGTAGAAGTGCGGTCTTCCAGGTCTCTACTGACTATGTTAGACTTAATTGGGTTTGTACCAACTAGCTCAGAGGTCACTGGAAACTTTCTTGACTGAATAGGAAGTGATCAGCTTCCCAGGCACAGACAAGAAGGGATTCAGTTTTCCAACAACTGCATAAACATGACAACTTTGCTCCTTAGAATAAGAGTCAATCTCTAGAGTCGTGTGAAACAATAGACAACAATTTCACTCAGTCAGTTGTGCAGATTACTTTCACCACTATGCAGAGAATAGAGAGAGACGGGCGTTTTCAATAAAAGGTATTATTTATTGAACAGTCTTTCTTCTCATGCAAGAGAAATGAATTGCCACAATTGCAAAACTTGTTATTATAAAAAGTGCATACAGTAAAAGGAGTATTGCGAAATAATACTGTAAAAGCATTGATATGGTGTCTTAGCCATACGATAGTTAAAACGAGTAAAATATATACATTCATATTTACATTTAGCTAACGTTCTCAACTGGTGCTTCTAACTATGCCTACCCCAGTGCACCTAAGCCTAATACTTGGGAGGGAGTAAGTAAGTAGCAATTTAAGTTAAGTTGGTTTGCCAAGGGTTTGCTTCAAGAACTCTCTCTAAGGGTTTAGTCAACACTGTACCTCTGGAATAGAATGTTGGAGGTCTTGTATCTCCTCTCAGTACTCGATATCCCAGTCACCCGCAAGGGTAGGCTGGAAACGCCGGGGCTGGATTTTTTTCGGCAGGAAAAAAGACAGCGTCTTTCTCAGCGCGTCAAGGAGGAGGAGGGGCAGCGTCCGTGGGCTTCTCACATCTGCTGGGCTCTGCAAGGGACAGCTGTTCTGCTCCTATATTCACCACCACCACCGCTGTGTTTGATTAAGGCAACGTTGGTATTATTTATACCTGGAAGGTGCCTTGTTTGACGTAAGTTTTTGGACATAAGACGTCAATAAAGATGTCACTAAGAACCGGTCGTTCTTACAGTGCTCATTAGAGTTCTATTACTAATCAAAACATAGCAAGCGGAGCTTTCCCAGGTTGCTGGGGGTTTTATCTGTTGAAGGAACTCGATGTGTAATCTAGGAATCTAAGATAGTGGCTTCTGCTGTGTCATATACTGTAATGAGCTGCAGAGACGAGTTTCTGAAATATGGCTCTGATCGTTTATGCCATTAAAGGGGTATGGATTGATTATAGCCGTATAGGGGCACAAGGTCACAATATTGATCGGGGTCCTAGATAGAACACGACAGTTGCACCTCAGTGCATCTGATTAGATCACTGCAGTGAGAAGAATTCATTTAAAGTGATATGTTTCAAACATGAATTTAGAAGTCTTAATCCCTGCCCAATGACAATACAAATAGTAGATTGAGGGGCAAGTCAGTTGTCATGTGCGTCCAATTTGTGGGCTGAGATCAGATGAGAGATTTACAATCTCATCTCATAGATATTTTTAAATTGAGTGACAGGTCGAAGGATTGAGAAGTAATGAATCAATTCAACTTTTGTGAATCTCATTTGGCCACAAAACGAGAATGGGATCTAGGAGAAGAAGTGCAAAAAAGAGTCACACAATTTGTTCCCTGCATCACAAAAAATCCACTGGGGCTTCCTCAACCCTTCTCCAAAAAAAAGGAAAGAGCTAAAGACATGCGTCATTACAGAATATTACATCACAATACCCCTCCATTTACAGGTTGACTGAAGTTGGCCCACGATTGTGCACATTACTCTGCTGCCTTTGGGCTAGGTTTGTGGTATACAGAAAGGGGAGCATACATTACACTGCGTTAAATAAGTATTTTGTTGTATGTGTTCTTCTTAATATTGGTCATGACAGGCCTGGGGGCACCAGCGCAATGCAGCTGGTGTGTATTCCACAGCATAACCTATGCTTCCACCACTTTCCACTAGGCTAGGGAGTCCTGCGGAAACCACAGTAGATATGGGAGCAAAGACAACATCCTCCCTCATCCTACAACTTGCACTGGCAAAGGTACCAAGGGCACATCTATGCATAGAAAATCGGTAACCTGTTACCGAGTCGCAATTTGGGGTTTGTGATTCGGCATTAGGAAGGGGCTTGTTGAGGGCGTCCCTTCCTAATACAGAATCTCAGAAGTATGTCAGAATGTTTTGCGACCAAAATGCGGTCGCAAAACATTTGCATTTTACCACCAAATTCAATTTGGTAGTAAGCCATTCGTAAGTGGGAAGGTATCCCCGAGAGACTCCTCCCCCTTTGTGAATGTTTTTAAAAGCATCTGTTAAAAGCAGGCAGTGGTCCCACGGACCACTGCCTACTCAAACAAGCATTGGCATAGCCAATAGGTCTCACTTTTGGGGCCTTATAGGTATTTAATTATGCAGCACAATATCCTTGGTGCAACAACATCAACTATTACATGGCTAAACACTTATAAGGTTCCAAAGATGAGACCTATTGGCTATGCCAATGCTTGTTAATAATACCAGGCCTTTGTCCTGCACCAAGTTTTGCCAGAATAACGTAGTGGATTAGTTCCTTGAAAATCTGCTCAGTATTATTGCATATGGTATGGTAAACAGCCTTGTGACGCTTTTATGGTGGTAACTCATCTTTCTGCCCAGAATGTGGGTCTTGGAGTTCTTTACGACTGGTAGGCCTCCTCATGCACTGTGCAGTGGTTGCTATAGTGTATCTCTTTAGATATAGGAAATGCGCAGTACGTCATGGTTAGGCTGGATTATGTGTGGAAGGCTTGTTAATGTAATATATAATCAGAAATGTCATGTAAGTTAGAATGTCCAACAGGTAATGAAAGGTAATGTTACAGAATAAATCAGCTATGAGTAGGGCAGGTTACAGAGAATGAGTGATATGTTAAAGTGGGATGATAAGCAAAGCCCAGCTCGGGCAATATGTGAGGATATCAGAAGCTGTAAACATCTGCCCAGGTACATGCTCAAATATTATTCAGAAAAGGGGGTGGTGATGAACAGAGTGTCTGAATTAAGCAGACCACTCTTACCCAGTCCAAAGATCAGGGCTTGATCCATCACCGGTATTTATCTCACTGCATGTTATGTTGTGCTTTCTTTTATTAAATGCATGTTGCTTTAAGGCTCGCGTTAGAGCGTGCCACCATGTGGAATGTTTATTACTGTTTCTTGCATTCTTGTTCCATGTAGCTTCAGTTGAAGCTTCCCTCTGCTGATGTGAGCTGTGCTTCCTGGCTCCACCTGTTTTATGCTTTATCTCAATAAACCTTATGAGATACTACTGCCTTCTGCTCTACTTTACAATTGGCGACGATCGGGATCGACACCCTGCAACTTCAAACCTCGGATTTAATTTTTTTTTCTCTCTTACGCTTTTCATCATTACAAAGGAGAAAAAAAGAAACAGAATTGCTTTGCAAAGGATGTAATTTTGTTCTACTATCACCTGAGCCACCTACATATCAACAGAAGAGATTCGAGATTTGGTTCGTATATTTTACTTTACCTTGAGGAGAGTTACTAACTTGCAGGCTCCGGTTGGTCGCGCATGCCGGCATCTTTCAATCGTGTAGCCGGGTTCCAAGCACCATCCACTACGCGCGACCAACACGCTATGCCTTTCGTCATTCACGCACGTTGAATAATCGCGTGATGACGCAATTGCGCTAGGTCACGTTGCGTGACCCTGCGTGGCGGCCATTTTGGATTGGTCGGAAAAAAGATCGCGGAAAACTCTATTACAGAGGCTCAGTCATCGAGACAAACTTAAAAAAAAAAAAAAAAAAGAAAACGAACTTTATCGAACCAGCGCTCATTTAACCAGCGCTAATCTTTGGCTCATTTTTTTTATTACATTTCTGTCTACCAAGGAGGATAAAGATAAACAGGTGAGACTGTCGGGGCACTTACTAATTATTAATCAACTAACTGTTGTGTTAAAAAGGGATTACTGCACAAAATCCTGACATTGTTTATAGACATATATGAATTCTGGGGATCAACTCCACAGCGAAGATATTCCTGAAATAGTGATGGCTCAACAAAGCTTTGTCATTAGTCCCCCACAACCTTTTTGGGCTACTGGTTCACAACCAGACATGAAGTGGGTGGAGTGGAAGGAGTATTTTAATAATTACATCTGTGCTATTGATGAAAACGCTAAAATGAAACCAGAGCAAAAGAAAAGAATACTCCTGCATTCGCTAGGTCCTAAAGGATTAAAAACATATTCACGTATGCAAAAGTTAGCAGATGCTGATTCAAGTGAATTTGATAATGCCATTGCTGATATGGATAGATACTTCGCACCTAAAGTGTGTATAGGTGTTGTGAGACACAAATTCTTCCAAAGGAAACAGAAAAAGGATGAAGTAGTAGATGAGTGGGTGGATGATCTCAAAAAACTGGCTATTGATTGCAAATTTGGTGTTTTACACGACGAACTTATTCGAGATCAGCTGGTAATGCACAATGACAATTCTCCTATTCAAGATCGCCTTTGGGTTAATGGCGATGCACCTCTCGATGATGTACTCGCAATAATGAGGAAATCAGAGATGTCGGGAAGGTGTGCTACCGTGATTAAAGACACTGTTAAAGATTCTGACAAAGCGTCATCAGCTGTCTTCAAAATCCAAGGAACACCAAAATATCAGAACAAGCAATCTTATAACAAAGGATTTAGTCAACCTTACAAGAACCAAGGAGTAGACAACAAGTTGGAGGACAAAAAATGTTATCGTTGTGGTAGCAAAGAACATATGGCTTACTACAAGTCATGTCCTGCCTTACGAAAAAAATGTGGTATTTGTGGTCTCATGGGCCATTTCAGCAAAATGTGCCGTAGGCGTACTAATGTCAAATGTATTTGGAATGAGGATGAATGCGTTGATGGTAGCAGTGATGATGAAAGTGGTTGTGTTAAGAATATAAGAGGGAATTACATGTTGAATATTACTGAAGAAGGAAATTATATGTTAAACCTTACGGATGAAGCAATGGTGGGCAAACCTATTTGTGAAGTCTCATTTGGAGGCGTTAAAGTTAAGGTATACGCAGACTCGGGGTCCCCATATACGATTATCAACGAGGAGATATGGAAAAAGAATTTTACACAGAAAATAGGGGATAAATTAAATGCCTCAGATGTTAGTCCTGTAAGTTATACTGGTGGTAAAATTGAACTTTTAGGGTTCAGATGGCTAACCTTTATATTTAAAGGCAGAATGGCCAGAGGCAAATTATACATTGCAACGAAAGGCCCTTCTGTTCTGGGGTGGTATGACCAGAAAAGTCTCCATATCATTTTAGATCCGAATAGTAAAGAGAAAGTGCTAGTTGTGGATGAGGGCAGCAAATTGGAAGATATTTTAAAGCATAAATTCACCAGTGTTGTAAGTGGTCAGCTAGGCAAACTCAGGGGTTTTGAGCATAAAATTATGCTCAAACACAATGCACAGCCTAAAGTGCATAAAGTTAGGCCTATTCCTCTTTTGATAAGGGAGGAAGTCAAGAAGGAAATTCAGGGTCTTTTAGCCAAAGGTGTCATCGAGGAGGTAGACTCTTCAGAGTGGATTAGTCCAATAGTCGTAGCGAGGAAACCCAACGGAAAAATCCGTTTGTGTATTGATTTACGCCATTTAAATCAAAATATTGTGATCGAACGTTTTCCTTTGCCCAAAATAAATGAAATGGTTTCTTCCTTAAGGGGAGCGACTTGGTTTTCCACAGTGGACCTTTCCGCTGCATACCACCAGGTAGTTTTAGATCCTGAGTCTAGGCACCTAACAGCTTTTATAACACCATTTGGCTGCTTTCAATTTATAAGGATGCCATTCGGCCTTGCATCAGCTGCGGCTGTTTTCCAACGCCTAATGCACAGATTGTTTGGTGACATGAATGGAATTAGTTTCTTTCAAGATGATATTCTAATTGCTGGCAATGATAAAGAGGATCATGACACCAAGCTGTGGGAAGTTTTCACCACACTTAGCTCTGCTGGTTTGACTGTTGAACTGTCTAAGTGCAAATTTGGAGAAAGAAATGTCTCGTATCTAGGTCATATAATTAGTGAGGAGGGCGTCAGACCAAAGACTTCACTAATAGAATGTATTGTCAACTCACCTGCACCTGATTCCAAAGAAGGAATCAAATCCTTTTTGGGGATGGCTGAATATTGTGCCAAATTCATCAAAGGTTTTGCCTCAAAGGTACACAACATCAGATCCCTATTGAAGAAAAATGTAAAATTTGAATGGTCAAAAGAGTGTGAGAATGAGTTTGTGGAAATTAAGCGAGATTTACAAAAAGTGAATGCCTTGTCTAGCTTTGACCCTAATCTAGATTGTTATCTTACAACGGATGCAAGTGACAAGGGTCTGGGCGCAGTCTTATCACAGATTGATGAGAAGGGTAAAGACAAAATAATTTTGTTTGCATCCAGAGCTCTGTCACCTGCTGAGAGCAGGTACCCGATTATAGAAAGAGAAGCCTTGGCTTGCGCTTGGGCTTTAGAACATTTTCGTGCATTTGTTTGGGGGAAAATGGTTCACATTAGGACTGATCATAAACCGTTGGTCCACATTTTATCCACTGAGGGCACAGCTACTGCTTCTGCCAGGCTGGCAAGGATCTCTATGCGGATGAAGGAATACATTTACATGATCACATATGTACCTGGTAAAGACAATGTGGTTGCTGATTGTTTGTCTAGACTCCCTTCCCCTTTGGAAGAGTGCGTTGATGATCCTTGGGGAAACGTCGGTATAGCATTCATTCATGATTCTGGGTTTCCAGCCATCAGCAGGGAGGATTGGTTAGGAGAACACAGGGTGGACAAGGACTTAGTGGAAGTTTCAAAGTTTATTTGTCACGGCTGGCCGAAAGAAAGGTTTTTGTCGAGCACTGTGAAACCATTTTGGGAGATACGTTCTGAATTGTCTTTGGATAAGGAGGTTCTGATGAGGGGGGACAGGATTGTTCCACCTTCTGGGCTGAGGAAAAAAGTTTTGGAGTTGTGTCACGAGGGACATTTCGGTATTGTAAGGACTAAGCTAGCGGTTAAAAAAGTGTTTTGGTGGCCCAAAGTTGACAGTGAGGTGGAAACCTTTGTCAGAGGTTGCTCTGTTTGTAATTCTGCGGACAAGTCCTTGAGGACTCTTAGACCAGCTATGAGTGAGGGACTCATTCCTAACATGCCTTGGGAAACCATCGCAGTTGATATTTTTGGCCCTGTTGGTGACCAAAAGGAATACGGGCTGGTTGCCATTGATCTATTTACCAAGTGGCCCGTAGTTAAGTTTGTGGACAGTGTGGATACCCAGACCGTGTTAAAATTTTTGGATAAAATTTTTATTGTGGAAGGTCTACCTGTTAATATCCTAACGGACAATGGTGTACAGTTCTTGTCCAAAGTTGCCCAAAACTATTTCGCAAAATGTGGTATCACACACAAAACGACCTCCTTATACAATCCCAGTGGGAATGGAACTGTTGAGCGTTTCAATAGAGTCATTAAAGGGATTTTGCAAGCTGCAAATTACAAAGGTTTAGATTGGAAACTGGAAATACAAAAAGCTGTATGGTC